>NC_063176.1:28050301-29250301 GCF_023159225.1 Perognathus longimembris pacificus | reverse complement strand
CCTGTGTTTGAGAAGGGACATTCTAGTCAGTTGTATGAAACACTGCCAAGAAGTAATATGAAGAAATACACTCCTACCACTAACAGCTACCAAATGAGCACTTACCATATATACTATCTATTTATTCTCAGTGCCTTACAAGTGTTAACTCTGAATCTTAACAACCTCAAGGTTAGAAGAAGGAATTGCTGGATTTGGTAACACAGAAATCAAACAAAGATTCTCTCTCTCTCTCTTTTTTTTTTGCCAGACCTGGGGCTTGGTACTCAGGGCCTGAGCACTGTCCCTGGCATCTTTTTGCTCAAGGCTAGCACTCAACTACTTAGAGCCACAGCGCCACTTCTGGCTTTTTCTGTTTATGTGGTGCTGAGGAATCAAACCCAGGGCTTCAGGCATGCTAGGCAACCACTAAGCCACATTCCCAGCCCCAAATAAGGATTCTTAATTCAACAGTAATGTAAGTCCTGCCCTCACTAGAGTCATAAAAACAAGAAAATAAAGAGGTACATAATATAGTCAGGCAAGTATTCAAAAGAAAATAAGCAGGCCAAAAAGTGTTATTTTCCTTATGAGGAGGTAACAGATACTAGAGGGAAGGGTATCCTGGCAGAAGAAACAGTAGGTGAAATGACCTCAAGGTAGGTAAGGAAACCCAGGTGATCAGAGAGCAGAAACTAAGTTTCCATAGTAGGTAGGAAAGGGTAGACACATCAGATCTCAAGTTCAAAATCAACTTAGTGATAGGCTATATCAAGTGGGGCTTTGTGGGCCTTCTAGGGAGTTGAGCTTATATAATACACATAATAGGACAGTTGAGAGAAGATGAGCATGAAATTTGCTTTATAGAGAACTCATGACTGGGGCTGGGAATATGGCCTACTGGTAAAGTACTCACCTCGTATACATGAAGCCCTAGGTTCGATTCCTCACACCACATATATAGAAAAGGCCAGAAGTGGCTCTGTGGCTTAAGTGGTAGAGGGCTAGCCTTGAGCAAAAAGAAGCCAGGGACAGTGCTCAGGCCCTGAGTTCAAGACCCAGGAGTGGAAAAAAAAAAAAAAGAAGAAGTCATGGCCCCATACCTACAATAGGTTGGAGGGCAGAGATAGAATGGAAACAAGAGCCCAGCTGGAGGCAATTGCAGTAAACTAGGCAAAAGACAACATTGGCTTACAAGATAATGGTGTGAAGTGTTAAGGGTCATAGTCAAGATATAGGTGATGGGGGAGAATGATGGAAAGAATGGCATTGACCAAAAAGCATTGTACTCATAATCTGACTTAAGGAATTGTAACTCCTTTGTACAACAACTTAATAATTTAAGAAAAAGGAAAAAGAAATATTTAAAAAGAGATATAGGTCAAAATTTTGCAGGGCTCAATGCATTTACACCCAAACTGACTAAAGGTGAGTAAACTTAGCAGAGAAATCAAAAGGCACAACTCTTCTGAACAAATACATACTGTTTATAAAAAAAAAAAAACTAGGAAATTGAAACATGTTTTGTGGGATAGGCAAAGAGAGTCGGGCACAGGAATGTGTAAAGGGTAAGCAAATGCAGTTACTGTATTCAATGCACATCTTTTTTTTTTTTTTTTTTTTTTGTGGCCAGTCCTGGGGCTTGGACTCAGGGCCTGAGCACTGTCCCTGGCTTCTTTTTGCTCAAGGCTAGCACTCTGCCACTTGAGGCACAGCGCCACTTCTGGCCATTTTCTGTATATGTGGTGCTGGGGAATTGAACCCAGGGCCTCATGTATAAGAGGCAAGCACTCTTGCCACTAGGCCATATCCCCAGCCCTCAATGCACATCTTGTAAAAAATGAACTATATAACTTGAAGGCAGGGATGGGAAAGGGAAAATAAGCGAGAATAAAGGGGTGACATTGACCAAAAGGCATGGTACTCATAACCATACAATTCTGGAATTGTAACCTTCGTGGTACAACAACTTAATACTTTAAAACTGGATTTGCTAATGGCCTGGAGGCAGATTGAAAAAAAAGTTGTCAAGATTTTTGCTACTTTATCTTATGTAGACATTCAAGCAGGGAGGCTAAACAGATAATTGGTTAGAGAACTGGAGAGTTGGGAAGAAACGGAGACTAAACATAACTGGGTGTGTTATCAGAATTAAGACCAATAGAATTGATGACCTCACCAAGTGAATAAGGAAAGTTCTAGAAGAATCCAAGGACTGAGCCATCAGTCACTTCAATGTAAACTCTCAGAAGAGGAGGATCTAGCAAAGGAAACTAAATATGAAACAATCTACAAGGTAGGATGTAGAGGTAGTGGTATTCCAGAAAATGAGATCTCTAGGATAGATAAATCTGTCAAATGTGTGAGCCATGAGGATGAATTTGCCTTTGAATTTGGCCAGGCAGAGGTCATTATGACCTCAATAAAAGCAACTTCAGCTAAGCAGAGGGATGGTGCTTAATTTAAGTGCTTCTTGAGATAAGTAAAAAAAGAGAACATGAAGAGAATACAACTATTTTGAGGGGATTTTTTTCTTTAAAAAAAAAAAGCAGAAAAATAGAGTGGAACATGGATGGATCCATAGAGTTAAGAGAATGCTTGTGTTTGAGTGGTTGTTTTTAGACAGGAGTTATTGTACCTGTTTGTATGCCAACAGGAATGACCTAGTAAAAAGAACATGATGATACAGGAAAATGAGGAGCTAATTTAAGAGCAAAGAACTTACAGAAGCTAGATGAGATGACATCCAGTATAGATTCAGGGAATAGCCTTTACAGAAGTGAGAACAGTTCATCCACTAATAACAGGAGAAAAGTAGACTATAGATGGGTACAGATTCAAGGTGAAACAGTTTGTGATTTCTTTTATTCTCAATTTTTATTTTGTTTTGGAACTTTTTTGGGAGGGCGGGGGTTGTTTTGATGATACTAGGAATTTGGTGGCCATAGGAACTCAGGGCCTTCCGTTTGCTAGACAAGGGCTCTACCACTTGAGCCATGCCTCCAGCCCTATTCTCAGCTAATAAAAGGAGAAGCTAAAGGAAGGAAGATGATTAAGAATGATGCAGGAGATTTCAGGGAAGTGAACACTTGGCTATTTCTGACATCTGAAAATGAGTGCACTTGAAGTTCAGAGTCATGAGTTTAAAAGACCTGTCTATACAGTTGTTTACCCTTGTCTTCATCTATTTTTAACATGCCAGCAAGATTTAGCCAGACATAGTGGTACATACCTGTAACCCCATCACTCAAGAGACTGAGGCAGGAAGATAGCAAGTTTGAGAAGGTAAGGACAGAAAGTCCTAAGGTAATGCTGTATGAGAGATTAGCAGAATTGAAGGGTTAGCACTTTGAGGGGGGAGGGGGGAGGGATAGAGCAGTCCTGGGGCTTGAACTCAGGGTCTGGATGCTGTCCCAGAGCTTTTTTCTCAAGGCTAACACTCTGCTACTTAAGCCATGGCTCCACTTCTGTTCTTAGGTAGTTAATTAGATATAGTCTCATGGGCTTTCCTGCTCTGGCTGGCTTTAAACTGCGATCCTCAGATCTCAGCCTCCTGAGTAGTTAGGATTTCAGGCATGAGCCACAAGCACCCACCTTTGAGCTCTTTTGAAGATAAATTTTGGTTAAGATATATACAACTCATAGGTGGGGATTTGGGGGACAAACTGGGTGAGAGTGAGAGAAGGGATGACATTGTCTAAAAAGAAATTATTCATTATCTGACTTATGTAACTATACACCTTCTGTACATTGCCTTTATAATATTTTTTTGAAATTCAAAACAACAACAAACAAAAAAGAATAGAGGAATGAGTTGAAAAGATAGATCATGGTTAAGAACACTTGAGATAGAATATGGAAATAGCATAGCAGTTCCAGGAAGCATAACAGGAACAAATTTGGTGGATGCCTTAGATAAGAATGAAAGACAAGATCATTCCAAGTGAGGATATTCAAGAACTGAGAAGCTACTTGGATGATCAGTGGAGATTCTGAACACTCCATGAACAGGGCAGGGTGGGAGTAAACTAGAGTAGCTTCAGGAAATAGAGACCATGAGTATAGACAGCTCATCTGATAAGTTCTATAGTAAGGAACAGAAAAATGGTGATGGGAGGGTAGGAAAGGGGTCTGAAGAAAGCATAGGGTCAAGGGTCACTTCAAGATGATAGATTCTAGAATATGTATGTAGGCCAAGGAATGAATCCATTAGAAAGGGGAAAAAAAGATGTCAGAGAAAGTGAATGGCTATAGGACAAAGCTCTTCAAGGAGATGAGTAGAATCTAAAGCACAAGTGGAGGATGTTGATTCTCACAAAGAAGCACAATTCTTCCCTGAAATGAGAGGAAAAAACAAAACCCCACCAGAATCTAGCCAGGCACTGGTAGCTCAAGCCTGTAATCCTACCAACTCAGGAGGCTGAGACCTGAGGATCATGGTTCAAAGCCAGCCTGGGCAGGAAAGTCATAAGACTCTCATCTCCAATGAACCACAGAAAACCAGAAGTGGTGCTGTGGCTTAAAGTGGCAAAGCGCTATCTTTGAGCAAAGTAGCTCACAAGCCCCACAACCAACAACAAAAGAATCCATGAGTACAGGTGGGAGTAAGACAAATAGATCTGTGGTAAGAAAATCAGTGAATTCATGATTGATTGCCTCTACTTTCTTGATAGATTGTGAGGCTAACTCTTCAGGGAAGTGACAAAGTTACTTTGCTAGGAAGAACCAAATGGCCAACTAAGGACTGTGGTAATGAACTTGAGATAAAACTAGTCAATATGTGTGCAATTTTGTATAGCAAGAGTCAACTGCTTAGGTTTAGCAAGAGGATAGAGGAATTGCTGGGTTTAACCAGAGTTGGAATTTTCTTAAAAGTATGGTGGATAGCCAGAGAGCCATGGTGTGGCAAAAGAAAGACACTGAAGGGCACACCTGCACTAACAAACCACAGAACTAAAGCTAGGTCAGGAGGAATCCGTGAAAGCGTGTGATAAAAGTTGGTCAGGTCCAATGTGGACAAAAGAAGGTCATCTGATGTGGTCAGATGGGTTGCTTATACCCAAGTCCCAACTGGTTGAGGACTAAGAGAGTGAGGAATTCAGTGCACTCCTTGACTACTTGTTCCACGACTGTTTCCCTCTCTAGAATCATGTGCTAATAACAAAAATATTCTCCCTCCAAGTGTCTGTTTTCAGTTGAAAAGGAAATGATGTAAAACAAAGCACTAAGTGCAGTAACAGGGACTGATTAGAGTGTAACTCATATGCAGTGGCCTGCTGTAGAGGGAAATTAGGAAGGCCTTCAAAAGAGGGTCATTAGAAGTCAATGTCTCTGTTACAATTAGGATGTTAATTTCCCATGACTCCCAAGAAGTCCCAAAACAGGTAGCTGAAAAGCAGCAGGTAGTTAGCACTAGAATTAAGAAATCTGAAAGGAATTTAAAACAAACCTTCAAAGAGGACACCCAACTTCTAGATGGGTGGGGTTTCTGGGGGAGGACGTGGGGACATCACCTACCGCTTTGAGAAGACTGATAAAGCCGTGGAGGGCACCTGGTGATGAGGGATGGGGATAGTGTCACTGTCGCTGTAGGAAGCAAATCCATTTTATCAGGCTTGTGGAGCTTGAGGGGCTCCAGGGACACGGTTGGCTCCTGGGCCTTGCGGGTCGTGTAGAGCACACGTGCCCCCTGGAGCTTGTGGGGTGTACCGGGCTCATGGGTCTTGGGGGACGAGGAGGTTCTACGTGTCTCGAAGTGTATGGCGGATTTATAGGACTCGAACTGTGTGGAGGGTTGACGGGCCTCGAAGTGCGAAGTGGGTTTCTGGGCCTCGAAATGTGTGGAGAGCTCAAAGGACTCGTGGGGCCTGAAGGGTTCCCTGGACTCGAGTGACTGGTCAAACTTGGTGCTCTTGTCTCCCTGGTCTAGCTTGTCGGCCTCCTTGGCCTCCTCGGTCTCCTCGGCCTCCTCCTCCCCCTCGGCCTCCTCCTCCTCCTCCTCCTCTTCCTCCTCCTCTTCCTCTGCCTCCTCGTCGTCCTCTGCCTCCTCGTCTTCCTCAGCCTCCACAGTCTCCTCTGGGTGTGTATTCAGGAGCCTGAGCACAAGGGGCTTCTGACAGACTTCGGAGCAAAGGGACTGATCCGTCGTTTCCAGCCCTTCTGTTATCTCCGACTCTGCGTAAGAACCCGAAAAATCCTGTTCCTCCATGGTTCTAAGAAGTTCCCTCCACGTGCAGCTCTCACCTTTGCCGCGCTCAGCGCAGATCACGGTCTGAGCGGTAACTCATGACCCGGGGACCCGCGCCCCGCCCCGCCCCGCCCCGCCCCGGCCATACCAGCCCCGCCCTCCCACTACCCCGCCCTGCCCAGCGCGAATAGCTCCGCCTCCTGACTGCTCCGCCCCCTGACTGCGCTGCCCTGTCACTGACCCGCCCAGCGCGACAGCCCCGCCCCTAGTTTCTCCCTCTCCTTGTCGGTTGCTATGGGAACGTACAGGTAGGCAGTGTTGTGACTCAGTTTCCGGTCAAGGGAGAAGAGTTTTAGGTCCTCTAGGTCCCGCAGTCCTTAATGCAGAACATGTGAGCTTCCAGTGTAGTACGGCACACTCAGCGAATCTATATTAGGTCTCAGGGGTTCCAAGAAGCAGTATCCGTGCCTGGCAAAGGTGGTTCACACCTGTAATCCTAGCTACTCAGAAGGCTGAGATCTGAGAATTGAAGTCCAAAACCAGCCAGGATAGGAAAGTTCTCAAAAGTCTATCTCCAATTAAGCAGCAAAAAAGCCAGGCTGGAGGTGTGCCAGCTTTGAGTGAAAAGTTAAGCCACACCAGGCACTGATGGCTCACTCCTGTAATCCTAGCTACTCAAGTTGAGATCTGAGGATTGCAATTTGAAGCCAACTGGGAGGGTTTAAGTCCATGATACTGTTTTTGTTGTTTTGTTTTTGCCGGTCCTGGGGCTGGAACTCTGGGTCTGGGCACTGGCCCTTAGCTCCTTTTTGCGCAAGGCTAGCACTTTACCACTTGGGCCACAATGGCACTTCTAGCTTTTCCTGTGATTAAGAGTCCCACAGGCTTTCCTGTCCCTGGAGCTGTGGCTCACGTGGTAGAGCACTTGCCTTGAGCAAACAAAACTCAGGTTCAATGCCTAGCCCTGAGTTCAAGCAGAAGGAAGGGAGGAAGGGAGGGAGGGACTTGAGTTCAAACCCCTGTACTGGCCAAAAGCAGTGCGGGGAGCATTCTTTTTTAGGGATGGGAGGATAAAGCATCCTCTAACTTGAAAGAATCTGCTCCAGCCATTCCAGGGGACCACACAGAGATAGTCATGGATAGAAGGTTCATAAGGTTTATTAGTGGGGCCATGTCTCCCATGGGAGAGGGAGCAACATGGCCTCTGCACTTTATCCAAGTGGTCACTTATGTGTCTCTGGTGCTAAAAGGGAAATAGGTAGGTCTGAGTGGCCAGTGGGAGTGGTTAATTATAGCTTGAGGGCAGGGAGTTCAGGTATGGGTGCAGCTGGGAGATAATGGGAGGGGCTAAAGGACCTGAGGTGGGGGAAATACGGAAGTCAGCCTATAAACAGTCAGCAGAGTTATGTCAATCTACCTTAAAGAGGTGGGATGGCCTCTAACACAGTAAAACTAGACAACCACTAAATGAAAAGTCTTCTTTGAATATTCAAAGAATCTATCAGGAAGGGGCTTTCTCCTAACAATGGGTATACAAGAGAAGAGTCATAGAGGCTGTACCCATCAAAAACTGCAGGGGTTAGGGCTTGGGGGCAAATATAGCTTGGTGACAGACGTGACAGGCCCTGAAAGCAGTCTCCAGCATCACCTCTCTACCTCCACAAGTAACCCAGGAGAGAGATCATCTAAGACTGCAACTGTTATACTCTGGTCTTTAGGTCTTCTTGGTATTTAAATGTGGACTATAGCCATCATTTCAACATGACCCAGAAACCCAAGGAGTCTTTTCATGGAGAGAGATTAGTAATGGTCACACAGAATAACTGATCCACACCACAGCTATATATTGGCATCAGTGTATAGCTATAGATTGACTTTATTTCAAGTCTCCTTTTCTATCACCCCCTCTGACATCCCAGGTAATCAGTAACTCCAGTTAACTCCCACATGTATGAACAGGGAAGAACAGAAATATCATTCGTTCTTCATCCTAAAAACTTTTCCTATCACCTTTGAAAATCATCTCCAGAAACTTGTATAAGTCCCTGACTCCCTTAGAAAACACAAGGAAGGCGGGTGCTGGTGGCTCAAGCCTATAATCCTAGCTATGAGGCTGAGATATGAAGATCACAGTTCAAAGACAGCCCATGTAGGATAGCTTGGGAGACTCATCTCCAATTTAGTGTCAAAAAAAAAAGGGGGGGGGCGTAAGTCTTCCTGTGGTTTCACCCCGGCTATCACTGTATCTGATCTTAGTACCATGGATAATGTATATACATGTATTAGAACTAGGGAAGGGAATGGGAATACCAAAATCAAGAGACAAAGGATAAAAAGACAAACCATTCCAAAAGCAATACTTACAAAACCATTTAGTGTAAACCAACTGTACAACTCATGAGGGGAGGAGAGGGAAAGGGGGAAGGGGGAAGGGGGGGGGAATGAGGCAGTAACAAGTTGAACACATACGAAACTGTAACCCTCTGTAATTCACTTTGACCATAAAGGAAAAAATGGGAAGTGGAGTTGTGGCTCAAGTGGCAGAGCACTAGCCTTGAGCAAAAAAACAAAACAAAACAAAAAAACTTCAGGGACAGCACCCTGAGTTCAAACCCAAGGACTGATAGCAAAAAACCAAAAAAACACAAAACAAAAATACAGGGGAAAGGCAGCATACAAATCAGTTTAGGGCTGGAAGCAATCTGCTTTGGATGTGATTCTTTTTTTTTTTTTTTTCCTTGGCCAGTCCTGGGGCTTGGACTCAGGGCCTGAGCACTGCCCCTAGCTTCTTTTTGCTCAAGGCTAGCACTCTGCCACTTGAGCCACAGCGCCACTTCTGGCCATTTTCTGTATATGTGGTGCTGGGGAATTGAACCCAGGGCTTCGTGTATACGAGACAAGTACTCTTGCCAGTAGGCCATATCCCCAGCTGGATGTGATTCTTTTATAGGGAGAAAACTAAGGATGCCTATTAAGGCGTGTCCATAGGTCCCATTGTAAAAAACTTTTGAGGCAGAAACTAAAACCCAATGTTTCTGACAATCCAGAATCATTGTGATCCAACTCCATAGTCTAACAATGGGAGATCTGACAGACTCTGAGTGGCTACTGTCACATGATCCACTACAGATAATGCTGTGAGGAAGGTAGAGATTTAAAGGCAGCCACTCCTATCTCGAATCTCCAAAAGCACACATAATGCCCTAGGTGCATTATGTTCATTGTACCTTAGAACTTCAGGCTTCACCATTTTTTGCCAGATTCCAAAATCTGAGCAGCAAAATTTGATGAACAAATCCTCTTTTCCATTTTTTTTTTTCTTTTGCCAGTCCTGGGGCTTGAAGTCATGGCCTGAGCACCGTCCCTGGCTTCTTTTTGCTCAAGGCTAGCACTCTACCATTTGAGCCACAGTTCCACTTCTGGCCATTTTCTATATATGTGGTGCTGAGCAACCAACCCAGGGCTTCCAGTATATAAGGCAAGAACTCTCTCTACCACTAAGCCACATTCCCAGCCTAAACTTGGCAGTTTTGAACGGTGCTGGAACTGTTACGACTACAGGGTTTCCTGGAGATGGACTAAATGAATTTTGCATTGTGATATGCACATGAACCTTTCTTTTAGTGGCCCTGGGGTAGAATGTTATGGTTTGAATAAGGATTCTTACCCTAAAAGTTCTTATGCTGAAGGCCTGGTCCCAAGCTGGTGGCACTATTTTGGAGATTCTGGAAACTTTAGGAGGTAGAATTTATAACCAGAGGAAGCAAGTCACTTTGTGTGGGAGGTGAGGTGGAGGGTATCTTGTTCTCTCTCTCTCTCTCTCTCTCTCTCTCTCTCTCTCTCTCTCTCTCTCTCTCTCTCTCTCTCTCTCTCTTTCTCTCTGCTTTCTTGGCTGCCATGAATTGGAAAAACAATCTGTGACATGTTCCCACTGACATGATATTCTGTGCAAGCATATGAGGCGAAGAAACTACAGCCTGAAGTTTATGAAACCACAAACAATAAAGTCCTGCCAATGCTTCAATGCTTGTTTTTTTGTCTGTGTGTGCCTGTACTAGATCTTGAACTCAAGGCCTAGGTGCTGTCCTAGGCTTTTGCTCAAGGATAGCACTCTACCACTTGAGTCATAGCTCCATTTCCAGCTTTTTGATAGTTTATTGGAGATAAGTTCCATAAACTTTCCTGCTGAGGCTGGCTTCAAACTATAATCAGATTTCAGACTCCTGAGTAGCTTCAGACATAAGCCACTGGCACCCTGCTTGTTTTGCTTATGATGAAAAAAATCCTAATTTCAGCCAAACTGGTGCCAGTGGCTCCTACCTGTAATCCTAGCTACATAACCCAGTCAGAAAGACTCCATATGTGAGACTCCATCTCTAAGATAATCAGCAAAAAACCAGGAAGGAGGCATGGTAAAAGTGATAAGAGCACCAGCCAAGTAACAAATGGATTGCTCAAGGCCCTGAGTTCAAAACCTGGTACAAGAAAAAAAAATGCCCAATCCCACAACTGGAGGTATAGCACAGTGGGTAGTTTGTGGGTTTAGCATGTACAAGGCCATGGATTTGATCCCTGACACCAAAAATAAATCCCAATTCTTCTCCCACAAATACACTGTTGTACAAATATTTTTAAAGTTCAAAATCTAAGAAATGCTTTTAGTGAATTAGCATTATCTTTATACATACATCATTCATCGAGAAAATAGGAAATGGCTTATTTTTTATTCGAAAGTGGAAACCTTTGGTATCTACCATCCCCCATTCTGTGACGATGAGCTGGATGGTGAGCTGCACAGTGGCCCTGGTCCTGGTCACTGACAATTTGCAGCCAGATGTGCAATCAGGTCTTTCGCATCTTGCAAAGTGGATGGTATGTCTGAGCCAGTCTCAGTTACTTGAGTTCCAAGCAAGAACAGTTTCCTGTTATTTCCTACCTGAGATAATTCCAAAGCATCATGGATATCTGTGATGTGATAAGCTGCTTCCAGGTCCTTCACCCAGAATGGAAGCAGAGAAAAAAGTTGGTTATTTTGCAATCCTTTCAGATACATTTCCTTTTCACTCTTAGTTATTGCTCTTAATGACTCTCCCATGTTAATATGAAGGATAAGGTGTCCTCATTATCATGACTTCAGTGGCTAGCTGGCTGTAAATATTTTCACCAGGATCATTCCAGTGTTTGGGTTAGCCACAACATTATTTTCTGGGATAAAGCTAAGTCAGTATAATACCTTAATTTTCTAATCCGTTCCTAATATTTTTTTCATTGTCCTAAAATTTCAAGATCATTTTCTATAGAATCAACAATGACATATTTATATTTATTAATGGAAACTTGATTTATTCATTGTTTTGTACACATTATATTTTTAGTGAAATAAGTTCTACATACAGTTGAATTCTTCTCATGCATGAAGCACTAAACTAGGTATTTCAAGTATTTCAAGGCACACAAAGATGAATAATCTCCACACTTAAATATATAGCGCATTGCTGAATATCTACACTTTTTTTTGTTTGTTTCCACAGTAAAGCTGTTCAATGCAACTTCTATATCGATTTTTACCTGCTTGTGTGCAAACACAACCAGAGGCAGGACTGGGTTTGCTTCGACTAGCTGATGAAGGTATTTCTTAGCTTCACATAATCGGTTGTGATCCGCCGAATCGACCACAAAGATGAGCAGCAAGCCCTTGGACAGGTGCGTTTCCCACTGGGAACGGTAAGGTTCACTGCCACCAACTGCAGAGGACAGGACAGGAAAAAGATACCAAAACATTACAGAACATGCCAGAATGAAGACAATTCTGAGTGCCCAGGGGGGTGTTACTGGGAAACATTTGGTCATTAGGGATGACTACCCTTCATTCTGGAATCACAAGAGATTGGTGTGTAGACACCACCACTACAGTGCTATCTTCTGATCCCATGACACACAGCAGACTTGGCAGCTGCTGCATATTCAAGTGATCATTAAAGGAAACAGCTTAAAATACATTTACTCTAAAATAATTTTTAAATGAGGTAGATGTGTTGGTTACTCTCACTTCCACAACTTTTTTTTATTCCTTTGTCAAAAAACTCAGTAAAAAGAGCTGGGAATATGGTTCAAGTAGTAGAGTGCCTGTCTAGCAAGCATGAAGCCTGAATTCAAGTCCTAGTATGGGGGGGGAGGGGAAATCTCAGAACTAATTTCTCCTTTTAATTCAGAAGTTTTTCTTGGGAGGTAAACCACTTTTAGGTTACAGAATTTCATTCTACTGACCCTTCTCAGGAAAGTTCTTAGTTAATGATAATATATGCATAATGGGTTCAGGTCCCCATTACACATATATTATCATTAATTAAAAATCTTCTAGGGTTGGGAATATGGCCTAGTGGTACAGTGCTTGCCTCGGATATATGAAGTCCTGGGTTCAATTCCTCAGCACCACATATACAGAAAATGGCCAGAAGTGGCGCTGTGGTTCAAGTGGCAGAGTGCTAGCCTTGAGCAAAAAGAAGCCAGGGACAGTGCTCAGGCCCTGAGTCCAGGGCACAGGACTGGCAAAAAAAAAAAAAAAAAAAAAAAAAATCTTTTACAACGAAGGGTTGATGAACTACAATCCACAGCTCAAGCCTGTCTGACCACCTATTTCTGTATATTTCACAGCCAAGAATGACTTTTACACTGTGTGTGTGTCTGTGTGTGTGTGTGTGTGTGTGTGTGTGTGTGTCCATCCTAGGGCTTGAACTCAGGGCCTGGGCTCTGTCCCTGAGATTTTTTTGTTCAAGGCTAGCGTTCTACCATTTGAACCACAGCTCCACTACCAGCCCTTTTGGTATTTAATTGGAGAAGAGAACCACAGCTCCACTACCAGCCCTTTTGGTATTTAATTGGAGATGAGAGTCTCATGGACTTACCTGCCCCAGCAGGCTTTGGACAGCAATACTCAGATCTCAGCTTCCCGAGTATCTAGGATTACAGCATGAGCCATCAGAACTGTGTGCATGCACACGTGTGTGTGTGTGTTGGAGTGTAGGGGGAGGAAGAATTATAGACTAGGTATAAAGGCTCATGTCTGTAATCTCAGCTATTCCTGTAATCTCAGCTACTTTGGTGGAAATGAGGAGGTTCATGTTTGGAGGCCAGCTGGGGCAAAAAGTGATTTAAGAACCCATCTCAATAAGTCAGAAATGATTGTGCATGTCTGTGACCCCAGTTACTAGAAGGGCATTGATAGGAGAGTAGAAGGCTGAGACCAGCCCTAGGTAAAATGGTGACACTCTATCTAAAAAAAACAACTAAGCAAAAAGAAAAGGGCTGTGGGTGTGGTTTAAATTGTAAAGCAAGACTTTTATGACATGTAAATATGATACCAAATTTAGATTCTATTGCCCACAAATAGTTTCATCATAACACACATGTGAAACTGTTCACAAATGGCCAGCGGCTTTACTCACAACACGATATTGAGTTGAGAGGCTGAAACAGAATCCACACAGACCACACTGTAGCCTAAGTAATTTACTAAACAGCCCTTGACAGAATGTTTACAGACCTCTGTTAAAGGGACTTGACAAAACCTTCTTAAATGCTAACAGAAATATATATTTGGCATCTTTATCAATGATTGGTTCTTTTTTTCATTCATGACATTCTTATTGGTAATTTCTAGTATTCGGTAATTTCACCAGAATTATGCTTATCTTTTCAAAGAACTAATTTTTGACATCTCTGGTCTTTGCTAGTCTATCTTTATTATTAATTTCGTAAGTTTCTTTTTTTAATTTTTAAGTGTTGTGTGTGTGTGTGTCCTGTGTCTTGTAGGCTTGTGTTGAGTGGATATTTTTATTCCTATTCCATAAATCCATTTATTAACCATGAATATATGATGTATCAGATACTAAATTGCTAACAAATGCTATATTTAATCTTAACCAAAAAGCCAAGAAGTAATCATTGTTTCTTGCTTGATGTTTTTCCTGTTTTCTTGTGTCAGTCTTGGGGCTTGGAGATTGGCCTTAAGCTTTTTGATCAAGGCTAGTGCTCTACCACTTGAGCCACAGATCCACTTCTGGCTTTTGGTGGTTAATTGGAGAAAGTCTCATGTACTTTCCTGCCTGGGCTGGCTTTGAACTATGTTCCTCAGATCTCAGCTTCCTGAGTTGCTAGGATTATATGTGTAGCCCACTGGAGTCCAGTTTCTTGGACTCTAATTTATAATCCTCCTGTTTCCACCTCTCAAGTGCTGAGATTACAAGGATGTACCACTAAATCCTGATGGTTGTTTTTTTAAATGATCTCTTTCATTCTACTCTCTTTGGTCTTATTATTGCTGTTCGTGTTTTTTTGTTTTTGTTTTTAGACTAAGTTGTTAATCTACAAGTTTTCATGCCTATAATAACAAGATTATAACTCTTTAAATACTTATTTTTGGCATGCCAGTTTTAATCTGTAGATTTGTTTCAATAATGACTCAGTTCAGAATATTTTAAATTTTCTACTATGCTTTTATCTTTGAGTAAGATAAAAGGCTATTTAAAAATGGACATTAAAGGGTTTTAAGATAGCAAATGATTTGCTTCAATGTATGTATTGAAATAGTGCTCTCTGAAACTAGATGAAAGTAAAAATGAAACCATTATAGCAATGATCTGAGCACTTGCTGGGAAGGAACCATACTGTACTTACTCAGCTTACTTATGTATCTACAGTAATGTGGAGACAGTGAGATGGTTACAAAAGAGTATGGGAGAGAATTCTAAGGCTTTCCTCTAAACTCTGCTTTGTCACTAGCATTGAAAAATGGAGAAATATTTACAAAGGCAAGAAAGTGCGGCCAGGCTCCTATGGCTCATGCCTATAACCCTAGCTACTTAGGAGGCTGAGATCTGAGGATTACAGTTCAAAGCCAGCTCAAATAGAAAGCCCAAGACTCTTATCTCCAAGTAATCACCAACAAGCTGAAAGTGAAACTGGGGCTGAAGTGATAGAGTGCTAGCCTTGATCAAAAAGAGCTCAGGGATAGTGCCCAGGCCCTGAACTCAAGCCTCAGTACTGGTGCATGCACACTTGTACACACACACACACACACACACACACACACACGGAGAAAGTGCTCTTCCCTGGGCACCTTGGTATTAAACTATATGTGTATTCTAAAAATGTTGGAAAATCTGATCCAGTACTACTTTTCTGACAGTCCCAATGTTGACCATACCATGTCTGGCTTAAGATGGAAAAATGGCTCTCCCCAAACTAGTGAGAAACAGACTTACTTTCCAGGAACTTCATTTGGTTGTTGTCAATGTCAATGCAAACTTCATTGACACCCTGGGTGGGCGCCACACTGTCCTGGACTTTGTGGGAAGCTAGAGAGTGGAGGAGGCTGGTTTTTCCTGCTCCATCCAGGCCAAGTACTAGGATCTTATTTTTCTCCTGTAAAATAAATGTAAATGGAAAAACTTGTGCCATTAGGGCCTTGATTCCCTGACTTCTCAGTGTATCTGCCTATGGTGGCCCTAATCTAATCATGGAATTGCAAACCATAATAAAACAACAAAAAATGTAATAAGTCTGTTAACCAAACAGTACAAACCAGTTACCATCTTTTCATTTGCCATTACTACTTATGCGATATTTATCTCGTATCTCTTATCCAACTCCAACTTGTGGTCAGTCTATTAAGTACTTCACGTATGTTACAAGGTTATGTTTTATATATATATATATATATATATATATATATAACAGATACATAATACACATATTGATATTTACACAGGTATCATTGATCTCAGAGTCATTTTCCAGACTTTGTTTCTTGACTTTACATCTCTTGGCCAACTGCAGAATTCAGTGTGTTTTTTGGGATCTTGGGACCTCAGTGGTTCAAGTACTGACTAATCCACTCAGGATGCAAGCATTTAGAAGCTCATTATTGTTAATCTATTTTGCCTGTAAAATTGGGTAAGTTAATTGCATGTTTCCTACCTTATGTTTTTAATATAAATATGATTAAATAAAAAAGTTAAGTTTATAGAAATTGTTTAATCAGTCTCAGTAACAATAGTATTTGTTTTAAAATCTGATGTTAAAATCTGGTATATTGGGGGCTGGGGATGTGGCCTAGTGGCAAGAGCGCTTGCCTCGTATACTTGAAGCCCTGGGTTCAATTCCCCAGCACCACATATACAGAAAATGGCCAGAAGTGGCGCTGTGACTCAAGTGGCAGAGTGCTAGCCTTGAGCAAGAAGAAGCCAGGGACAGTGCTCAGGCCCTGAGTCCAAGGCCCAGGACTGGCAAAAAAAAAAAAATCTGGTATATTGGAAACAAATTTTAAAAGGAAGAATCCTAGGGCCAATACAGTGATGCATTCCTATAATCTCAACTACTAAGGAAGTAGAGACCAAAAAGATCTTGAGTCAATGCCAGTCTCAGAGAAAAGTTAGCAAGAATCATGGCTATAATCCTAGCTAATCAGGAGGCTGAGATCTGAAAATTATGCCACCTTGGACAGACAAATCTGAGACTCCAATTGATCAGCAAAAAAAAAAGAAAAGAAAGAAAGAAAAACAGATCTGGGGGTGAGCTTAAAGTTGTAGGACTGGAGCCATTGAGAGGAAAAAGTCAAGGCCCAGACAGCCCAAAACATGTAGGCTGCAAGTGGTATTTCTTGATGCAGATGAAACCTTTGTGAGTACTTCATACCTCCACCCCTTCTCCCCCACTCGCCCATCTGTATCTAAGGGCCACAGTGCCATTCTGAGGACACAATATGCTAAGAAAGTAGGACTTGGTACACAAGAATCTTCCCGGGATGTTTTCAAATTGCACATTTGACACCCAAAAATGGCTGTGGGGAAGTGATTGAGAGTTAGGCTGATTGGAATATGCTATAAACGTGTGGAAATGTAACAATGAATCCCCCTCTATATAACTAATGCAAGCTTTAACAATAAGATAAAAAATGACTATGGTATAAGAATCCTCCCAGTTTCTAGTGGAGCTCCATTCAAGATGAATATCCTTCCACTTTAACATTTCCAAAATAAAGACTTGTGTTTCACTGACAGGTCTCATGTCTTTCATAACGATACCTAAAATGATACCCTGGATCTTATTAAATATTGTGTTAAAAAGTCACCTACTCAGTGATAGCAGCCAGTCACATTGCTGCCCTGAAACCTTCCCAACCTAGCAATTCTGCCTTCAGATTTTACATTTTATGTTTTCAGCCTAAAATACAGGTTTTGGAGTCCGTGGTAGACCAAAGGTGGAAGCCCTGTTTTCAGTTTCAGCACCAAAACAAAACAAATACATTATAATTTGTTTACATTTTAAACAACAACAACAACAAATATATATATATATATATATATATATATATATTTTTTTTTTTTTTTTTTTTTTTTTGCCAGTCCTGGGCCTTGGACTCAGGGCCTGAGCGCTGTCCCTGGCTTCTTCCCGCTCAAGGCAAGCACTCTGCCACCTGAGCCACAGCGCCCCTTCTGGCGGTTTTCCATATATGTGGTGCTGGGGAATTGAACCGAGAGCTTCATGTGTAGGAGGCAAGCACTCCTGCCACTAGGCCATATTCCCAGCCCCTAAACAAAATATATTTTAAACATAAATAAAACATAAGTACCCATCATATTCTAGGGAACACTGAGATCACCGCGAGTCAAGAGTTCAAGTGCAGAATGTGTGTTTGTGCTCATTATCCCTTGTCAAAAGTTCTGCCTTGAGTCATTTATGGATCTGTTTTTGGCAGAGATCAAGTCTCTGGTTTAGAACCAGAAAGCCGGGAAGGAGCCAGCAGGAGCTCCGGGAGAGCTGAGCCACCACGCGAAAGGGTTGTGCATCTGAAACCGCTCAGGGAAAAGTTGGTCACCTCCTTTCTGGGTGCCACGCAGAGAGAAGTCAGCGTTGACAGAGAAGAACAAAGAGCCCAGAAATACATTTGGGATATATTCCGAACCCCTGTGCCTGGCGACCAAGAATCTATTCCGCGACAGGAGCCTGCTGGGCAGAGGCTTTTGCGTTGGTAGGGTTTTGGAGAACAGAGGCAGAGACAGAGACAGGAAGAGGGAAAAGATCTTTCTAGAGTGCCCTGGAAGTACAGGTAAGACCTCTGGTCCTCCGCAGGGGTGGGGAAGGGGTGAAGCTAGGCAGGGTGAGGGCTAAGGGTGGACGTTCGATGCCAGGCACAACCCCTTCCATCCATCCTCCAAGGGAAAGCGGCAGCTGAGCCCCGATTCCCTCCCGCTGGGTCAGGGGCCTGGGCCTGACACGTAACAGAGCCCCAGCCAGGCTTGGCCATAGACAATGGCCTTGGAGACGGGGGATTAGGGGGTCTGGAGAATGTCTTACCTCTCCAACCTGCGGCGGGGGCAAAGTATTTATCAGGGTGTCCCCGTCGTTGTTCTCCTTCTCGGGTTTCTCTTTGAATTGTTCCTTCTCTTTCTCCATAGTCTTCACTGGCTCTTTCTTCCTCTCGTCTTTCCTCTTAATCATTATCACCTCCCTGCTTTTCTCTTTCCCCTTCTTTTCTCTGTCCCTGAATTTCTCGACCTCCTTCTTTTTGTCTTCTCTTCCTCTTCCCCTAATCTCTGCTTCCTTTGCCTTCTCTTTTTTCATTTTCCCCCTCTCCATCCCCACCTGCCCGGTATCCTTCCGCTCCTCCACTCAGCGCGCCAGCGCGCTAGAGCGGTGAATCGGGTCCCGGCAGGTGTGGCCCTTGAGCTGGGCGCGGCGGGGACGTAGGTGCCAGGGCCCAGGCCACGCCCCCGTCTCCAGGGCTGCCAGCCTGGGGGCGCAGCTGGTGCTCGCTTGGGCCCCTAGGGCTGTCGCTGCGGACACACCCAAACTGGGGAGTCCTGATGAGGGGCCCGAATTTAAAGAGAGAAGGGCGAGGTTATTAGGGAGTGAATCCAGCCCAGGCTAGGGGTACTGGGAGATTCCAACCTAGAGCGGGGAGAACCAAGTGTAAAAAACCAGACTGTGCTCACTGCAGTAAAACTGTCCTTTGGTGCCACGTGTTGTCAGGTGGGCAGTGGCACGATTCTGCCTGGGCAGGATCACAAAGTTTTCTATGAAGGATGGGTCATAAGCAATCTTAGTGGCCGATCTTTACGGCTGCATGCCTCCCCTACCAGGTGGGGTCTCCACCTGAGTACTCCCACATTCCCTCCAGCTCACAACCTGGAGCCTTTTACTGGCAAGGTAGTGCATCTCTAGGGACAAAAAATAATGTAAATAATGTGTCAAAATCCGAATGCTTTTTGCTTAAGAAAAAACAAAACAAAACAAAACAAAACCCCGGAGATTAAAAAAAATCTCTGGAGATTAAGAAGCCTGTCAGGGGGCTGGGGATATGGCCTAGTGGCAAGAGTGCCTGCCTCGGATACACGAGGCCCTAGGTTCGATTCCCCAGCACCACATATACAGAAAACCGCCAGAAGCGGTGCTGTGGCTCAAGCGGCAGAGTGCTAGCCTTGAGCGAGAAGAAGCCAGGGACAGTGCTCAGGCCCTGAGTCCAAGGCCCAGGACTGGCAAAAAAAAAAAAAAAAAAAAAAAAAAAAAAGAAGCCTGTCAGGATCCTGGCTGCTAGCATCAAAATCTCAATCAAGCCATAGTCGGCACTCCTCATGATCTGTATGTGGTAAATTAGGCACCCAGCACATGCCGGTCTCCCATTCCATTAGTTTTGTGGATTTGCTGAGAAGGTTAGGGGACAATTTTAAATATTCAGGTTAAAAAATTCTTAAGATATACCAACTAACTGTGCGTGAGTGGCTCAAGATATAATCTTAGCTACTTGGGGCAGAGATCTAAGGATCAAGGTTCAAAGCCAGCCTAAGAAGCATGTGTGACAATTTATCTAAGCAAAATATCAGCCTTAAACAAAAAAGTTAGGCAAGAGAACAAGGCCCAGAGTTAATACTCTAGTACAGACATAAACACATAAACACACACACACACACACACACACACACACACACACACAGATATACTAACCAGAAGTACTCCAAAAAACTCGAACACCCAAAACACCTTTATCCATATTCACTGCTAGAATACTTTATTTAAAAATGTGCCACAGTGAATGGATATATCCATACCGATTTTTATAAATGCACACATACACATACATATGTATATGCAAAGTATATTTGTCACTGGTTAAAGGTCTGTTCAAAAGAGAAAATGAATACTAGAAAGATAATGTAGATGTTTTCTCTTCATTCGACAATAACTTATATGAACTGAGGCTTCAGTTCGTTAGCTAGGACTAGCAAATCAATAGCTGCTAGTAACAAAAATTGAAAGAGAATTGTAATTTTCACTGTCTTGAGTCAAAAATTTTAAAGATGAATCATCTTCACAAAATCTGTTGCTTTAGTTAACCTAGAAAATTAGCTATCTTTAACCACAAAAATTTAATGGAAACCTAAATAATTATTTACAATTACTCATCTAATGGAGAATTATTCTTAACCAGACTGTTCTCTGTGAAGCTTAAATAAGTATTATGCCTAATAAATCATTCTTAGCTTAAGATTTCTTCTTTAGATGCCAAATGCAGATTCTGATTATATTAAATGAAAGGCAGCACCAATTTCTTATACTGGAAAAGAGAAAAAACTTTCTTTTTTCCAAATGAAAACTCAAAGTTTCAGTAGATATGTTCAAACACAGCAGCACTTTATTAACAAGAACAGAGTAATCTGATCACAAGGAAACAGAATTCTAAAATAAATGACATCTTGGGCAGCATAAAATGGATACTTAACAAGGGTACGCATCCCAACATATGCCTCACAGATGTAGAATGTGAAGGTGGCTTGTAAGCAAGGAAAAACATTACCAGCATTTACATCACACACCAACTGTAAAATACATTTATCACTTTGAGAACAGCAATGAATGGTTATAACCCGTAAGAAGAGCCATTTGAGTAACAATTAATTGTGCCAAACACTCTCATTAAATTTTAATACTGCTTGATACTGTATCCTCTTTACATAATGAAGTCAATGTCTATGTTTTTGATAGGGGCCATTATATCTTTCTGATTGATAGTTCAAACTCATCTGACCTCAGACTTCTATGTCTAAAAGTCATCTACTTGTAACATTGATGGATTTTTTTTTGAGGTCTTCAATGGTGCTAAATCAGCACATCAACATAATCTGAAAATGATTAGGGACATTAAGGACCATACAATATTTTTTATATATAAATAAAATAGCCCATATTCTAGTATCACATGCCAGAAAATGTATTGTTAAAATTCACGTATTTGCTTCAGTCTTTTTGTGGCTACATTAAATTAAGTGAAGAATATAGTGGTTCTTACTGAAGTCCCTTTTCATCACATGATATTTCTAAACAAATATTTGGAATGCTTAGAAGATGTTACTTTTAGTCTCCTAGGGCCTCCTTAAGACATAATTTAAAGTGGGACATATAGGAAGTTTTAGACTCCAGTTAAAATAGTAGAAACAGTTTTTTGTTTAAATCCTGGAAAATCTCACATAACCTGCACTTGTAAAAAGGAAAAAAAACCCAGCACAAAAAGACAAAGGATGCAACAGATATATATGTAGGTAGCCGCCCAATCATGTTCAGTTCTCATACTCCACAAGCTAGGTGGTACCAGTTGGCCAAGTCTGACTAAGCAGTCTGAAGAAGACGTTTCCTACTCGATGCTTAAGAAATTATTTTATGAAAATGTGAGGATGAAAGAGAGCAGTTCTGTGCTTCTTGCTGTGTTACCTTTATTATGTTCCTAGTATCACTAGTTTAAAAACAGCCTCCAACAAGAAAATTTGAATCACCAGCCACCTTTTCCTCCTTTTTTCTTTTTCTGCTGCTGTTTCTTTTTGGTTGCTGGAGCCCCTGCAGGCTTCTGGTGTCTCGGGGGTATGATGTTACTTGTAGAGGCTGATACTGTTGCTGCACTGCCAGGCCTTGGGGAGGTGGGTGGGCTGCTCACAGTTTTACTGGCATCTCTGAAACCATTAGACCAGAAAAGTTTTGATCATAAGGAAATTTAACAAAGGAAGAGTATAAAAATGTATGAGCAATGGCTTTACTTTCTATACCCAAGAAGCTCCTATGCATTCTCCACTTCTTGCAGAGTGGATACCCAACTCACTCCCCACTTTTCTTTCCAATAAAATGATTACACTCTTTTACAACTAAAAAAAAGATAATAGGGAAGGGGTAAGGGAGTGCCATGGGAAAGAAAGACTGATTGGAACATACTGTATATATTTGTGGAAATTACACAATAAAATGTTCCCTTGAATAGATAATGTATGCTAATAAAAACTGTAAAAAAAAGAAAAAATATATAATACATGTCAATTTTTAGATAGAGAAAATAGAGAAAATTTAAATGATCTATAACTGCATGTAGAAATATTTTAAAGGAGATTCCTCAGAAGGCTAAATATAGAACTCCCCTATGACCCAGCAGCCCCACTTTTGGGTATCTATCCAAAAGACCACAAACAAAATCACAGTAATGCCACCAGCACAACAATGTTCATCGCAGCACAATTTGTCATAGCTAGAATCTGGAACCAACTCAGATGCCCCTCAGTAGATGAATGGATCAGGAAAATGTGGTACATATACAC
Source organism: Perognathus longimembris pacificus (assembly GCF_023159225.1). NCBI lineage: Eukaryota > Metazoa > Chordata > Mammalia > Rodentia > Heteromyidae > Perognathus > Perognathus longimembris. The sequence continues at coordinate 29,227,501 of NC_063176.1, read as the reverse complement.
AATGGAATTTTATGCCTCTATCAGAAAGAATGACATTGCCCCATTTGTAAGGAAATGGAAGGACTTGGAAAAAATTATACTAAGTGAAGTGAGCCAGACCCAAAGAAACATGAACTCTATGGTCTCCCTTATTGGGAATAATTAGTACAGGTTTAGGCAAGTCATAGCAGAGCATCACAAGAGCCCCAAAGCTATACCCTTATGAACACATAAGATGATGCTAAGTGAAATGAACTCCATGTTATGGAAACGATTGTTATATCACAGTTGTAACTACTTTCAACATCCCATGTGTATCTGTAGCTTCTATTATTGATGATGTTCTTGTATCACCTTCCAGTGGTTGTACCTACACTATCTCTGTAATCTTATCTGAGTATTTTGGAAAGCGTGTATACTGGTATTAGAAGTAGGAAATTGAAAGGGAATACCAAAATTGAGAGACACAGGGTAAAAAAAAAGACAAACAACTACAAAAGCAATACTTGCAAAACTGTTTGGTGAAAGTGAACTGAAAACCTCAAGGGGGGAAAGGGAAAGGGGGAGGAGGGAGGGGGGTATGAGGGACAGGGTAACAAACAGTACAAGAAATGTATCCAATGCCTAACTTATGAAACTGTAACCTCTCTGTATATCAGTTTGATAATAAAAATTTGAAAAGAAAAAAAAGAAATATTTTAAATACACCTACCTACCTACCTACCTATTTTTGTATGTGGTCCTAGGTTTGGATCTAGGGCTTGTGCATGCTAGGAAAACGTTATCACTGGGCTATACCCTCAGTCTCTACAATAGCTTTTATATTGCAAACATGTATCAAAGACAATTGGCAGAGTGATTCAAGTGGAAGAGAGCTTCCTTAGCAAGTACAGGCTCTGAGTTCAAACCTCAATACCACCATGACAAAAAAAAATTGTATTTGTAAATATGTAAACATGTATATAAACATATACATACATATGTATGTAGCTGATTCTCACTAATACCCTTGAGGCAATCTCAGAAATAACCCATACTGTACATATTGTAAGCTACCTCTATTGTGGTGGTGTGACTCACAGTTCAGAGGAAGCTCCTGCAGTTGCTCCTTGTGTCCCTTTTCCAATCTGATCCTTCTTTTTACCCTTCTTTCTTCCTCGGTAGTAAGAGCGTTCCCGCATTGGTAGCCACCTTTCTGGATCTGGGGTGACCTTTGGGTCATAATTCTTCGGCAGCTTTCCTGTATAGCATGTGATAAAGAAATGAGAACTATACCTTTAATCATTTGTTTATACAATATGGGAATAAAGACTCTAAATAAAATTTGTCTGAGAAAGTTTATTTATATAATCTAGACCATATTTTTAAGCATAACAAGATTCAGAGGCCATAAAGGAAAATATTTCACAGATATATCTACATAAAAATTTAAGATAGGCGCTGGTAGCACACGCTTGTAATCATAGCTACTCAGGAGGCTGAGATCTGAGGATTGCAGTTCAAAGCCAGCCCAGGGGAAAAGTCTGTGAGACACTTATGTCCAAGTAATCACCAAGAAAAAAAACAACAACCCCAGGGCGGGGAATATGGCCTAGTGGCAAGAGTGCTTGCTTCCAACACATGAAGCTCTCGGTTTGATTCCCCAGCACCACATATATGGAAAACGGCCAGAAGGGGCGCTGTGGCTCAGGTGGCAGAGTGCTAGCCTTGAGCGGGAAGAAGCCAGGGACAGTGCTCAGGCCCTGAGTCCAAGACCCTGGACTGGCCAAAAAAAAAAAAAAAAAAAAAAAACCAACCCCAAACCAAACCCCCAAATTCCTAAAACTCCTAACAAAACTGAAGTGGAGATGTGGCTCAAGTGATAAGAGTGCTAATTATCCTTGAGCACAAAACCTCAGGGACAGTGCACAGGCCCTGAGTTCAAGCCCCAGGACTGGCAACAAAAAAGGATAAAAGTCTGGGCTGGCTCTGAACCACGATCCTCCTATCTCAGCCGTCTGAAGTGTGAATCACTAGTATATTGGTTTGCTTATAATCTTAAATACTTAATGACATCTTATCCAAGTACTTTGACACTTAAAAGTAAAGAACTACTACTAAGACTTAAAGACAATGGATTGAATGTGAATATTAGCCTTTTCACTTTTTTTTTCTTACAGATTCACTCAGTTTGAGGTGCTGAGCAATGTGAACCTCACAAGCATTTCACTGGGTTAAAGAATTCAGAACAGCTATTTTGGACCCCACTGAACTCAATGGGCTGGTTTCAGCTAACTGGGGATATCAGCTTCAAAATCCTAAATGGTTGATGTGGCTGAATGAACTCTTATAAACTCATTCAGTTGGAGGTACTTAGCAATGTTTTGCAGTTCTTAAAAAAAATTTTTTTTTGGTGCCAGTACTGGGGCTTGAACTCAGGGCCTTGGCCCTCCATTAGCTCTCAACTGCTTGAGCCACAGCTCCACTTCCACTTTTTGTTAACTGGCTATTAGAGTCTCAAGAATTTGTTTGCCCAGGCTGGCTTTGAACCACAATGCTCAGATCTCAGCTTCCTGAGAAGTCAGAATCCAGCTACAGGCATGAACCACAGGCATCCTTCAACTTGTGCATTCTTTCCAAATTCCACTGAAACAGCAATAAACATATTGAAAGAATAGAATAAAAGTCAGTAAGTTTTTGGAAGCTAAAAAAGGATAGGAGCATGGTAACAGAGTTATCTAATACTTAGGGGAAACCTGAGTAGTAGGGGGCAAAATTAACCAAGTTCATACTTCAGACTTCTCCCCAAAACAGAAATAGGTAGGTTGCAATCTCTGACTAAATGATGCCAAGCACAGCAATTCTACCCATAGCCTAAGCCAATCAATGCACAATATTCTTTGGAGAGTGATTCAAGGCAAATACTGATTTGGTTAGCCCACTCAGCAAGGCTCTCTGAGTCCAGAGAGTCCCTATTCGTCCTGCTGGATGTAAGTGATATGAATGTGGCCCTATATTACCAGCAAATATTCTTTGACATCCTGAGAACAAAACAAAGAGATACAATTACTATTGAGTCAACCAACCCTGCTGAAAACTTTTCTTTTTCTGATCCTGGGCTTGAACTCTGGGCCTGGGTGCTGTCCCTGGATACCTTTTTGCTTAGGGATAGCATTCGAGACCACCTGAGCCAGAGTGTCACGTCTGACTTTTTGTGTGTGTGTGTGTGATTACTGTAACAAGATAAGAGTCCTAGGGACTTTTCTCCCTGAGCTGGTTTGAACTGTGATCCTCAGATCTTAGCCTCCTAAATAGCCAGGATTATAGATGTGAGCCACTGGTGCCCAGCCCCTTTAAAAAAAAAAAAAAGACTATAAACAGTGTATTTTCCTAAGTGACATTGAAAGACTTTTATATTTATACTCAAAAGATCCTAAAGTTACTGGACAGTAATATAAAACTAGATAGTAAGCATTATTCTAAGACTTTACAAGTAGTATCTCATTTCATTATCTGAGCTATATAATATGATATCTTATTCTACAGATGAAAAACTCAGGTCAGTATGTTAAATTCACAGTTGCCCACTGCAAGTACACTATGGCAACAGTCTGAGTTTAGACAGTTAAACTCAAGTTTCGCTCCTTAAAAAAATTTTTTTAAACCTTACCCTTCTTTTTCTTCTTCTTCTTTTTCAAATCTCCCTGTCTGGAAAGACAAGAAAAATCATTACTGTGCTTGTAGAAAGTATGTAGGAGAGAGCAAACTGGGGTGTTTGTCAGAATAATGGTTTTAAGCTTTAGTACCAGCTAACAAACTACCTGAAATATTAATACCATTTAAATGAAATTAAAATTTCCAAAGGTAATTTAGAAATTACAGAAATCAGTTTTCAGAAACTACATAGCAACTACACAGAGCAAAACTTCACTGGCATACACTGACCTTACTTTAAAACTTTCCCAGTATAAACTGGTTACCTTCTACAACCTCAGCATAAATTATTCTACATTTGACAAGAGCTTAGAATCTCTTTTTTTTTTTTTTTTTTGGCCAGTCCTGGGCCTTGGACTCAGGGCCTGAGCACTGTCCCTGGCTTCCTTTTGCTCAAGGCTAGCACTCTGCCACCTGAGCCACAGCGCCACTTCTGGCCATTTTCTGTATATGTGGTGCTGGGGAATCAAACCCAGGGCCTCATGTATACGAGGCAAGCTCTCTTGCCACTAGGCCATATCCCCAGCCCAAGAGCTTAGAATCTTTACCAGATGAATATGTAAAATAGGTAAAGTAGCTGTAAAGACTGTCTATGGAAAAACAGAAAAAGAAAACAACAAAATACCAAGAGAAAGAAAAATAAAGAAGGCCAGTTTCTGAGAAAGCACTGAATTCAATCTTTCCTGTTCTAATTTAAGTAATAAAACTTTAAAAAAAAAAAAAAACTGTCTCTGGATGGATAGTCCAAACAAGTTACACTGGGCAAGGCTGTACTGGACTGTGGTAAGAGGAAGGCCACTTACTTTAAATTTTATCTTTTAGTTTGCTTTTCTTTTTCAGTGATGCTGAGAATTGAGTTCAAGACCCTTCTGCATTCTAGGCAAGTTGTAACACTGAGCTACACTACCAGACATTATCTTTCAAACTCTGAACCCTGTGAATTATGACTTTTAAAATATGAAAGCCTTTATTACATTAGCAAAATAGACAGATACAGAAAAGTCCTAGGGAATAAAGAAAACTTCAAAAAAAATCATCAATCACTGTGAAAACTAGAGTGAAGAAGAAAAAAATGTGTACTTTTTTTTTTAACTTCCTGTTGGTCATCAGGCTTGAACTCAAGGCCTAAGCGCTATTAGTGCTCTACACTTTGAGCCTCACCTCTACTTCCTTTTTGTGTGTGTTGCTTATTGGAGATAAGTTTTGTGGACTTTCTTCCCCAAGCTGGCTTTGAACCATGATCTTCAGATCTCAGCTTTCTGAGTAGCTAGAAACAGGCATGAGCCACCTATATGCACCTATAAGTTAGAGGTCAGTCTGGCTTTGTTTTGAGAGCCTGACTTTAAAATAAAACAAAATACACACACACACACAGCATTTGGAACACCTATGAGATTTCTTTCAAAAAGGATTTTTAAAAAAGCAGGGTTTGGGGCTGGGAATCTGGCTTAGCAGTAGAGTGCTTGCCCTGAATACATGAAGCCCTGGGTTCGATTCCTCAGTACCACATACACAGAAAAAGCTGGAAGTGGTGCACTGTGGCTCAAGTGGTAGAGTGCTAGCTTTGAGCAAAAGGAAGCCAGGGACAGTGCTCAAGCACTGAGTTCAAGTCCCAGGACTGGCAAAAAAAAAAAAAATCAGGGTTCTGGTGGCTCATGCCTATAATCCTAGCTACTCAGGAGGCTGAGATCTGATGATCATAGTTCAAAGCCAGCCTACACAAGACAGTCAGTGACACTCATATCCAATTTAAGCATAACTCTCCCACGCCCCAGCATCCCACCCCCCCATCCAAAAAAAGCTGGAAGTGGAGATGTGGCTCAAGTAATAGAATTCTAGGTTTGAGCAAAAAAATCTCAGGGACAGTGCTCTGGTTGAGTTCAAGCCCCAAGGCTGGCACAAAGACATACATACACATGCACAAAAAATAAATAAAAGCATTTAAAAAACTGGGGAATAGCTAGGCGCCAGTGGTTCACACCTGTAATCCTAGCTACTCAGGAGTCTAAGATCTGAGGATCATGGTTTGAAGCCAGCCTGGGCAAGAAAGCCTGTGAGACTCCAATAAACTACTTAGAAAAAACTGGAAGTGGCCCTACAGCTCAAAGAGCACTAGTCTTGAGTACAAAGAGGCTCAGGCAGTGTCCAGGACCTGATTCAAGTCCCAGGATTGGCAAAAAAAAAAAGGGGGGGGGTGGAATGAGGAGGAAGATAATGAAATTTACAAGTCAAAAAAACGGAGAAATAATCTCATCTAGGCTTTATTTATTCTGAATATGTATGTATGTATTTATGTAATTTCCGTTTTGTCAATACTGAGGTTTGTCAGGGTCTTAGGCCTGTTAGATGAGCATTCTTATCAGTTGAACCACAAACTACAATCTTAAAATATTCTTTCAGATCCAGAAAAATAAACCACAGAACACAACTATATGATAGAATAAAATGTACATAGCAACTTACAGGTAAATAAAGTAGGGTATATCTAACCAATAAAATATTTTGCAAAGAAGAATGCCATTTATCTATATTTAATAAATAGATTGATCTTTATGACTTATTAGATATAAGCAAGTTTGAAAACTAAGCACAATACAATCCTTTTCATATACAATAAATTTATGGGACAACAGTATCTGTGTATGTAAACACATATATACATATATACAAAATCTAGGGGATTTACTAATTAAGGGTATAGTTTTGGCCTAGAGGGATGAGAAAATAAGGAATAAGAGCTAGGCATAGCAAAAAAATAAAAGGACAAGAAACAAAAAGGTAGACTTTACTTACATGGAAGCTTTATGAATGTATTTTTATTTCTTAAATAATTTAAAACTAGCATTTTAATGTTTTTTTAAAAAAAGTTTTCAATTAAAAAAACACAAAATGGTGATGTACTCCTGCAATTTCAATACTTGGGTAACCTAATACAGGAGTACCTTGAGTTTGAGACCACCATGACTTACATAGTGAATTCAAGGCTGTCTTGGGGTATATAGCAAGATCTTGTCTCAAAAAAAGAAAGGAAGACATACCCTTGTTCCTTTGGTTGACTATCTCCAGTAACTTTTCCACCCTTCTTCCGAATGTACGTAGCACCAGGAGAATTTTCAAGAGCATCAACATCTATTTTTAGAGACATACTATCTGAAGAGGGCAAGTGTTTACTAAGACTGAGATAGAACAGGAGTTTAGGAATACAATATGCACATTACACAACTGTCTCTAATATTGGAATGACACAAGATCAGCATAGCAAATTCATGAAGCATTTCATATTTTAAAAAATGCTGGGTGCTGGGCTGGGAATATGGCTTAGTGGTAGAGTGCTTGCCTTGCATGCACAAAGCCCTGGGTTCGGTTACTCAGTACCACATAAACAAAAAAAGCCAGATGTGGTGCTGTGGCTCAAGTGGTAAAAGGCTAGCCTTGAGCAAAAAGAAGCCAGGGACAGTCCTCAGGCCCTGAGTCCAAGCCCCAGGACTGGCAAAAAACAACAACAGCAATAAAAAATGCTAGGTGCTAGTGGCTCACACCTGTAATTCTAGCTACTCAGGAGGTTGAGATCTGAGCCAGCCTGGGCAGTACAGTTCCTATGAGACTCTTATCTCCAATTTACCACTCAAAAACTGGAAGTGGTGCTGTGGCTCAAGTCGTAGGGCGCTAGTTTTGAGAACAAAGAGGCTCAGAGACAGAGCTCAGTCTGAGTTGAAGCCTCTCAACTGACAAAAGAAAAAAAAATCACTTTCTTTTCCTGAGTCCTTTCATTAAAAGCAAAAAAAAAAGTTATTTAACTCTCTATTTATACAATAAGCAAGCATACCAATTACATAGCATATGTTCTAAAAAGAGAACTTGAAGAGTCAAAATGTAACCATCTATTCTCAATCATGGTAGTTCCAAAAACTTACCAAGTTTGCTTAAGGCAAGGGTTTTGATTTGTGGCTGCTTAGCATCTGCCAGTTCACATCAATTTAGGGAATGCACCCTGATTTCAATAGTATGTATGACACAAGTTCAGTCATGACACTGAATCTGAACAGTAATTGTTTGACATGGACTTGCAACTCCTAATAGTTCAATCAGAGTAACATTTCAGAATCCATGTGCAACTCCTCACATAACAATAGGCTGGCTATTATTTACTTAGTAACAAATCTGGAGGAATTATAGGGGTGTAGCTTTTTACTTTTGATTCTGGATCAAACTGTCCCAAGGTGGACCTGTCACTGTGTTTTCATTTTCCACTGTATTTTAAAATCACATACATCAATAATTCCAAGTTTTACTTTTACTAGTTAGAAAGGGATGTGTTAGCTGAAACTGAAAACAGAAAAATACCTGGTCAGAATAAGTACCAGAAGAACTCTATTATTCTGTGGGGAGCTGTACAGAACAAAGATGAAAAGGATACACTTTTGCTTTCTCTGGATCTACAAGTGAGTAAGCAGAAATAAGCTGTGCCAGGGTGTGAATATCTTTTGGATTTTGTCTAAATGAAGAAATAAGAAAGTTAATGACTCATTTACAAAACTAAGAAAACACATCATTACAATATGGACTTCTACATCAACACTTCTCAAAGCTTACTTCCATAGTTGTTCTAGGTCACTAATTGCCTCCTTTTTCCGCCCATATTTGAGTTTGTAGTTTGCAGCTTCTCTTACCAAGGACAAATGAGCAGGAGATTTAGGCTAAGGTTAAAAACAAAAAGGTTTAAGCCAAATATATAAAAACTCAATGAAGTTTATTAGACCTTTAAAATAGACCTATCAAATTATTTAATATCTGAAATAACCACACATTCAGTAAAGTGAGCACATAAATTAGTATAAGTAATCACCAATTTAAGAATGTAGAATTAGAAAATAAATAGAACTTAACATAAACCAGATGTCTAGATTATGTATAAGTAAAATTAAATCTAGACCACTAGAGTTCTCAAACAATAATTTGATGTAATACTTGTCAGAACACTGTTGCCCCTCCACTGCTAACAGTGGTTAAGTATACATGCCACTTGTATGGATGGATGGATACGTAGATACTATCTATATACAAAAAAAAAGATGCTTCTGTTAGGTGGAGACATAATAAACAATTATTCCATGTTCCAATAATTACCACCATCCAGGATCCTCTAGCCACTTCAGATGTGTGTTCTTATGTATAAGCATGTAATATTTAATTCTTACTTCTTGAGATTATGCACAGAAATACATGTACAGACACACAGAGGAAGCAGGTATAAGAAATATAAATGAACTGGAGATGTATGTAGCTCAGCAGTAGAGTGCTTGCCTGGTGCAAAGCCCTGAATTTGATTCCAACTTCCCCCTCCCCCCATTTTGCCTATTTCTTACAACTTGTTTTGAACCTGGTATACTTTTTTTTTTTTTTTTGGCCAGTCCTGGGCCTTGGACTCAGGGCCTGAGCACTGTCCCTGGCTTCTTCCCGCTCAAGGCTAGCACTCTGCCACTTGAGCCACAGCGCCGCTTCTGGCCGTTTTTTCTGTATATGTGGTGCTGGGGAATCGAACCTAGGGCCTCGTGTATCCGAGGCAGGCACTCTTGCCACTAGGCTATATCCCCAGCCCTGAACCTGGTATACTTTTAAAAAGTATTTGATTATCTAGTAACAACATTATATTTTTAAGTGGTGACTTGACATTTCTCAATTTCTGACCTTTTGAGTTCACTGTTGCAGCTGTTTACTATTAATGTAAAAACCAATTCTCAAAACATTCTAGTCATTTATTTACCTGATGGTTTTGATACCACTGGATAGCTTGTGTGAAGACCTCAATAGCACTATCAATATCTTCCTCATGGCTGTACATGGTCACTAGTGCAGATACCTACACACCCAAAGGAAAAAAAATAAATAAAATTCTTCCTTCAGTCTCAAATACACCTTTTTTTTTAATGTTTTGTTTTTAGTGTTTGTGAGGCTTGAACTCAGGGCCTAGGTGCTGTCTCTGAGCTCTATTTTTTGCTCAAGGATAGTGTTCTACTACTTTGAGCCACAGTGCCACTTTTGGTTTTCTGGTGGTTAGTGAACTGGAGGTAAGAGTCTCAGGAACTTTCCTGCCCAGGCTGGCTTTGAGCCATGATCCTCAGATCTCAGCCTCTTGAGTAGCTAGGATTACAGGTGTGAGCCACCAGTGCCCTGCTCAACTATACTTTTACAAAATGAAAAACAATAGCAAATGAAGATTACTACACTCTCTGACATACCTAAATTCACCATAAAAATTACTTTTTAGAGGGCGCAGTAACATTATTCCTAGAAATACCATGGAATAAGTGTTTCCAAAATAGGAAGGTTGTCACTATAAAATAAACCTTTTTTCCAAAGCATTCCTTGTTCAGTTTAATTTTAGAAGTTGAAAATAAGTGCTTAGACACATTTATAATACTGTAAGACATCTCTGGACATGCAACTATGTGATCAGGGGGAATATAATAGTGTGGCTAAACTCCTATGATAAACTGCCTGGGGCCTGAGCTGCGCAAATCAACTAAGGGGTGGTGCTTGAGGGACAGTAAGGAGGCTCAGATGGTTAGAGTAGAAGGGAGAGAGATTTGGAGGATAAGAAGATAAGCATAGAAGGAAACAAAAACAAAAGGTTAGCTCTTTAAAAAAAAAAGTCAGTAGAACTGATAAACCTCTGATCAGAATGATCAGAACAAAAAGAAAGGATACAAGTAACTAATACCAGGAAGAAAGAGAAGAGATATGAAGAGAACAGATACGTACAAAAAGGGAATACTATGTACAACTTCATTTTCTTTTTTTCTCTTTCCTTCTTTATTTTATTTCATTTTATTTTTTTGCCAGTCCTGGGGCTTGAACTGAGGGCCAGGGCTCCGTCCCTGAGCTTCTATATGCTCCAGGCTGGCACTCTACCACTTGAACCACATTGCCACTTATGTTCAACTTCTATGGAAACAACCTACATGGAATGAATAAATCTCTTAAAGGGTAACAAAAGGCCAGATATTAAATATAAGAAACATTTTACTTTCACACATACATACTAGTGACAAATAATTACTGATTAATTTGACTGAATATATTAATTCCAATAGGAAATAACTACAACACAAGCCACAAAATATGAATTAAGAGGGAAAGAGATAGTAAATTCAAATCACATTGCAACTATGTATGAAGATGGCATAAGGAATCTCAATGAAAGCTGTTATCAATAGGAGGCTGGGGGGGGGGGGGGCCGCTGGGAATATGGCCCAGTGGTAAAGTGCTCGCCTTGTATAAATGAAGCCCTGGGTTCGATTCCTCAGCACCACATACATAGAAAAAGCCGGAGTGGCGCTGTGGCTCAAGTGGTAGAGTGCTAGCCTTGAACAAAAAGAAGCCAACAGTGCTCAGGCCTTGAGTTCAAGCCCCAGGAATGGCAAAAAACAAAACAAAACAAAACAATAGGAAGTTAGAGGATGGGGAAAGAAAAAGCAAATGGACAGGGTTACTCTGACCAAAATATGTGTATTTTGGAATGCTACCATACTATTAATATACACTAAAACAAACAAAAACAATGGCAGGAAAGTAAAACAGGTTCTGTTGGAGAATGGATTCCAACAGGATAAGCAGTGCCAAGAGGGTAAATGAGAATATGATGAAAGTAGTTTATTTCCATGTATGAGAAAAGAACAATGAAACCTTTTGAAATGGTTTAAGAAGGTAGGGAGTGGGGTAAAGGATACTGGCAGGGGTGAGTTTGGGATATACTGCCTGCAAGTTTGGAAATGGCATGACAAAACTTTGCTTGTTCAACTAGTATATGCTAACAATCAACCAATCAATATGTCTATAATATTATTACACAATTACTGAGTGCTAATTGCAAATAAGTTATGATAGAGGATACAGACATAAGCAACACTTCCTATTCAATAAACAGATGGGTATCCTACCACCAAAGAATTAATCTCTGTTACAAAATAGCCCTATTGGTGATCAATCCTGTGATATTTGAATAGAGAACTAAAAACCAAATTTACTAATTTAACTAAAAAAAAAAATCACTGAAATTGTGGCTCAAAGTGGTAGAGCACAAAAGCTAAGCCCCACAACCAATAACAACAACAAATCGCTGACATCATAAATAATTTAGGCTAAAAATTATGTCCTACATAGATCTCAGATTATTTGAAGATGGCTTTCACTGATCACTTAAGGCCTAAATAGTGTCAGCCATGCTTGACTGAGAAATAAACCAACAAAAGGCAGAGGGCAGAACGAAATTTAAATTTATTTCAGCTAAGTTACTGTTAATAATTCTTAGTACTTCCTACTTTATAAATCTGAGAAAATGAGAAAATAAAGAGACTTCAGATAGACAAATGGACTGATCACTTAATTCTGTCAGCTTTTCAGAATATTTTACTTACAAACTCACCATTCCTGGTTTATGCTTTAACTCTTCTATGCTTCTTAATATTAGACATGCTTTGGAAATATTACCTTAAGAGATTAAAAACACAAAGAGCAACACAGTAAAGGTAGCATACATGGAAAAATACAAGAAATTTTACTTCCTCTCACTTATCCTAAGTAAAGAAATAGTGAATACTATTTAGTAACATCTTTTGTTTTGTTTTGCTTTGTTTTTTGCTAGTCCTGGGGCTTGGACTCAGGGCCTGAGCACTGTCCCTGGCTTCTTTTTGCTCAAGGCTAGCTAGCACTCTACCACTTGAGCCACAGCGCCACTTCTGGCTTTTTCTATATATGAGCTGAGGAATCGAAGCCAGGGCTTCATGTATATGAGGCAAGCACTTTACTACTAGGCCATATTCCCAGCCCTTTAGTAACATCTTTAAATATATAAGCTTTGGGATTTGAGGGACAGTATAGTCCTTTTATTCAGATAAGCAAATTAATATTCACAGTCAGTTACAGGTGGCTCATGCCTCTAACCACAAGAACTCAGGAGGTTGAGATATGAGGATCGAAGTTTGAATCAACCTCGGCAGGCAAACCTGAGACTCTGATTTCCAATTAACCATCAAAAAGCCAGAAATGGAGTTGTGACTCAATAAGTAGAGCATTTGCCTTGAGTGAAAAAGCTCAAGGACAGCATCCAGGCACCAAGTCCAAGCCCTAGGACTGGCATAAAAGGAAATTCATATTCATTCATGCATTTCTGTGCCAGGACTGGAGCTTAAGCTCAGGGACTGGGTGTTACTCAGCTTTTTTGTTCAGTGCTAGTGTCTTATCACCTGAGCCACAGCTTTACTTTCAGCATTTGTTTGTGGTTCCATGAAGCTACGAGTTTCTCTGACTTTCCTTCCTGGGCTGGCTTTGAACAGCAAATTTGAGATCTCAGGTTCCTGGGTAGCTAGGATTATAGGAATGATCCACGAGTTCCTGGCTAGGTAAGGAAATTTATTTGTGAAGAAATATGCTTGTATAGCCTCACAAACAAAGGTAATGGCCACTCCCAGTCTGACGGGTTTTAGTTCTCCATTACCAGACTGTAATTTGAAGGATGGAGGTTTTCCCTAAGGGCATGAAATATTTTACTATAGATAGGACTGCAATGAGAAGTTGTGGTGCTAAAATTTATTTTTCATTCACTGCAAACTTCAGCAGTACACCTTTAGAGCTGCAGGACAAAATTTTCTGCAATGTTGTAAATGTCCTATTATCTATGCCATCCAACAAAGCAGCCACTAGCTGCATGTGGCTACTAAGTTTCTGAAGTGTGCCTAAGACAACTATGGAACTGAATTTTATTTTGCCCACATTTTGTATCAGCATAGTCATACAGGGGAGTCTCATTTTGACATATTCATATATGCATCCAATGTACCTTGACCAGACTTAACCCCTTCATCACTTCCTCATCCCATTTCCTTTCCAGTTGGCCTCACTGCTCCTTTTTCACACATGTCCATAATATATTCTGACCATATTTATCTTCCTTCACTCACACCCCTATCTACACTTAGGACCTATTTTCATTCCTGTCACCTACTTTGCTTTGTTATATGCTAACTGAGGAAGTAAACTGTGGACCAAAGTAGAACTAGGGCTAGGCAATTGTTGTACCAACTGAACTATGCCTACAACCCTTTTGTTCATGATAAAATCTTGATAGCTTTGCCCAACCTAGTCTCAAACTTGAGATCTTCCACCTATAAGCATGTGCTGATACCTGGAATGAATTTTAAACTTAATTGTATTTTGATTAATTCAAATGCCAAATAGCTGCACCTGGTTAGTAGTTAGCACACTAGACAACTTAAGTCCAGATAATCACTCAAGTTTAGTTTGAAACTGCAGACATTCTCAGCAGTTTTCTGTTAAAAATCAAACATATCAGCTCTCATTAAATTCTATGTAGTAAGGGCAAAGCTGTGAAACACTGGAATGTGCAATACAAAGTAACCCTTTTCTTATTCTACAGAAACATAGAAACATGACCAAGTACTCCTATACAGGATGTACTGAGGAAATACAAGTTAACTGTGGTCTTTTGGAACACAAGAAGCCTATGCTTCTACTTAACTTTGAGGCCTTAAGTGAAAATTGTTCTATCAATTTAGGAATTACCCTACAGGCCAACTTCCTCATTACAACATCTGGAGACCATAAAAATTTAGCTCTGGGTTTCAAACAATAATTACATTTTATTATTATGCAAAATAGTTAAACTCAAATATTAATACCTTGGGAAATTTTCAATTGTGCCATGGTGAGCTTAATTTCAGCTGCATTTTCAGGATGTTGATCTGAAAATTCCTAAAATGTTTTTAGTTGGGGGAAAAAAATTACATTTATACAATTGCAGACATTATATAATTACCTATCTTAGCGATATAACATTTTTTTTTTTTTTTTTTGCCAGTCCTGGGGCCTGAGCACTGTCCCTGGCTTCTTTTTGCCTAAGGCAAACACACTACCACTTGAGCCACAGCACCACTTCTGGCTTTTTCTACATATGTGGTACTGAGGAATCGAACCCAGGGCTTCATGTATACGAGGCAAGCACTCTATACTAGGCCATATTCCCAGCCCCACGATATAACATTTTTACACTCAATTTTAAAGTATTGAACTTCCTTGGAAAAACTTTGTTTTACATCCAATTTGGTATAAACATATGCTCTAGAATCTAGAAGTAAATACAATATTGTCAAGTTTCCTGGAAATCACTTCAAAGAAACAAAAGATTACTGTATTTTTTTAAAAGGGATGATTAGTTATGGGGGTGGGGGTGGACATGCCTGACAGGCAACTTTACCTCTCAAGATGGTCCTAATTTTACCTGTTCAACTTTTCAACATTATCTACATGGACAAAATTCATATATGTAACGTAATAGAACTGAAGTAGTATCTCCATGACTGTTAGTTTTGGAGTCAGACTCACTGGAGAACACATTAATGGAACATGGGTTTCATATGTTTCAGTATTTTAAGACTAAAACCTGTTGTAGGTTTGTTCTTCAGGATTTATTACAAATACTTATATGATGTGAATTTACATAAAACAAAGGTAGAACCTAAGAATTAACTAAAATGACTCTGGAATTTATCTAGTGGTATATTACTTATTAACTTATGACTTGTTATACTGAAATGACAAGCTTATAGTTTATAATAAGAAAGTAAAATAGGGTAGTAACTGCCCGACACTTCATTAAAAATTCAAGTATAATGTTTTTACCTGAAGCAGCTCTATTGCTTTTGTGTGCTGCTTTTCACGGCAGAGTTGGGCTGCTTGGATTAACACAGGAAGGAGATGTGCCGGACTTTGAGACTGTAAACTGGTAGATATTTTTCGGCATTGTTCTGCCTATAAATCGATCCCAACACAACAAAAACTGGGTTAATGAACTTACATTCTAAATAAACCCAAAGAGAGTTTTGTTTTCTCTCTCTTTTTTCCAGATGAAAAACTTCAAAGGGTTATAAAATCAGTTTATGGCATCTATTTCCAATTTTACTTACAAAGAAAGATTTCTATTTGCTAAATTTAAATTATAAATTTTAAAACTCATTAGGTAGCAAAAAAGTTCTAAATGTTCATCTGAATGCTTAAATTAGGTTTTAAAAATGGAATACATCAAGTATAAAAACCACAAAACATATTTCTTACCCAAGTATTAATAACTTGACTGAGTTGTAAATAATGAAAGCATTACGATCTCTCACTCTAATAAAAACTTACACTCTACATGAGCTGTAAGTTCAATATTCATAAAGATCACATATGTGTATATATACATGTATACATACATGTATGTACACACACACACACACACACTCTTCCACATCTGTAACTTCTGCTTATGCAGAACCAAAATGAAAGGGAGCATTTATAATCATGACTGGTATCTCTGTTGACTCTTATTTCAATTGAGATTAAAACCAGAGATGGAAGTGTATCTCAAGTGGTAAAGCACCAGCCTTGCATGAAAAAGCCAAGAGAGTGAGGTCATGAGTACACACACACACACACACACACACACACACTAGACCAACACATGCAATAAGTCTCACTTGCCATTTATAAGAGTCAGGAAACTAGTGATCTATTACCTACCTGGTTTGTGTACATAGCAAGTAAAGCTTTATTAAATTCTATAGCTTGTAGTTGTTTCTTGGAAAGCTTAAATTCTACTCCTTCAGCATTGGTTAATTTCACCTTCTTCTTGGAGTCAAAGACATTTTGGTCCTAACAAAAGGAAGTTCATTTGCCATTATTAGTAGGATCTCCAACTTCAGCCCTCTTAAAACTCCAAGATCTTGTTCATTTCATTTATTCTGTATGAATACAACCTGGTTAGAGAGCCTCAGCTAGTAAGACATATAAAAATTAATTTTGGGTTCACAGATGTAAATGAAATCTTTGCAATTCAATTCTACTGGTGTACATATTTATTTCAAAATCTACTTAACAGGGATGAGAAGACTGAAATGACCTGTCTTAAGGAAAAAGAGATAAAAACTGCTTAATCTTTCTATGGCTAACTGCTTGTTTTGAGACTGACTACAAATATATTTACTTTGCAATTTCTACAAATCATGCTGTTTAGAATTTATATAAAATTAAAATAAATAAAAAGTCTCAAATTATAAGTAAATCAGTATACAAATTTCTGAAGCCATTTTAGCAAAAAAGTCTCATACCTTGATATTGTTTAACTTTTTATTTTTTTTTCCTTTTAGTCCCTTATACCTATGTATCCTCTTGTGTTTTATCATTTTGTCCCCCTGTGATTTAGAAATATTTCTTCATATTTACACGTGCTTATCCTGTTGTTTTACCTGTAAACCTTCAACAAGTGTCAGCATTTTTGGTACATGTGTGAAAACAGAATAATGAAAACAGTTGAAATTACTCGAAGGGAAGACGGGAGGTCAAGAGAGAGTGATGAGAGAGAATAAAGTAGATGCGGTATATTGTATGCATGTATGTCACAATGACCCAGCCTTTGTACAACTAATATGTTCTAATAATAATAAAATTTTAAACCAATCAAATCTTCACAGGTCAACTCAAATCTGAGAACCCAAAGTTCTTTCTTAATCAAATACAGCAGTTATAAAGACAAGAAATCTTTAATATCAGAAGGAATTTTGTTTTTCTTTGGTTAGTTTGAGGTTGGGTCTCCCTATGTTCTCAGGTTAGTCTTACACTTTCAACACACTGGGATTAATGTACTGGTTACATGAGTGCTTTATTTCCTAAATATACATTACAGAATCATCAATCTTATGAGAGTTAACTAATATTCTCCATTGTAATTCTGTACTCGAGGATTTTTTTTCTAACATGGAAAAAAGAATGCTTACCCTAGAAACAAAGCTGGGGTAATGAAAGAATTCTCAGCACAAGATACACATATAGAAAAGTTCTGGATATCCCTTACCTTATTAATGGTAATGATGTTATTTGCAATTACCGCTAGTAGTCCTACATCAGTGGGCCTGTGAATAAGAAGAAATAGTTAAGATAGGACAAACTTTAAAAAGAAGCCTCATCCCATAAAAGATACTTCATTTTAACAACTCACTTTAGTTTTATTATCTGATTGTAAAGTTGCAGAGCCTCCTCTGTACGACCCTGAAGCTGTAGAATATAGGCCATCTGACCATGAATGATGGCCAGTTCTGCCTGTGGGTCTTCCTCAGTCCCATCCTAAGCAGAAGAAGAAAGATTTTTTTTTTCTGTAAAAATTGTCAAACCTAAAATTTGAAATTATTTTATCAAGTTATCCAAATGTTTGACAGATATACAACCCATTAAGAAGATACGTAATTTCAGGAATCTGCCATGACATCAATTCTTTTAAATTTAGAATTGTCACTAAGGAGAGTTGTTGAGAAAATGACAGAAAGATCTTGGCAGAACATGTTAACAAGGTTAAAAAAAAAATACAATGTACTAATGATCACTATCCTCTAAAGCCCAAGAAGAAAATAATAACATAAAAGCATTAACACGCAGATTTAACTTTTTACAAAATTGCCAAATTCTGCCAACAACTTTCCTGAAAGAATGCATTTTAAAAATGCCTTTCTTGACAACTATAGAAGCTCACACTTGTAATCTCAGCTACTCAGAAGGTATAGCTAGGAGGATCTCAGTTCGAAGTTAGCCTGGACCCAAAGTGCAAGATTTTATCTAATAACTAGAGCAAAAAGGGTGTGTGTGTGTGTGACAAGTGGTAAAGCTGTTGCCTAGCAAGCAAAGGCCTTGAGTTCAAACCCCATTACCATCCTACTGGGAAAAAAATGCTTGTCAAACCTACCACATTTTTAAGGCAAATAATATTTTGCACATAACTTCAAAAAAGATGGAATTAGCCCAGTGCTGGTGGCTCATGCCTGTAATCCTAGCTACTAAGGAGGCTGAGATCTGAAGACTACATGGCTCAAAAGCCAACCCAGGCAGTCAAGCCTGTGGGATTCTTATCTCCAGTTAACCACCAGAAATCCAGAATTGCAGCTGTGGCTCAAAGTGGTGAGCGCTAGCCTTGAGCAAAAGAGCTCAGGGATAATGCCCAAGTCCTGAGTTCAAGCCCACACAAGGAAAAAAATATGGAATTAACTAAGTAACTTTTTAATTGAAAATTATTTTTCTTATAAAAGTGGTGATACTAGGGTTTGAACTCTGAACCCTTAAGCTTGCTGGGCAGTACTCTACCACTTGATCAACGTCTCTACCCGCCCCTCCCATCCCTTTTTTTGGCTGGTCCTGGAGTTTGAACTCTGGGCTGGGAGCGGTTCCTGAAATTCTTTTGCTCAAGGCTAGTACTCTACCACTTGAGCCATGGTGCCACTTTCAGCTTTTTCAGAGTAGTTTATTGGAGAAAAAGAGTGGCATGGACTTTTCTGCTCAGGCTGGCCCCGAACCCCGATTCTCAGATCTCTGCCTCCTAATCAGAATTACAGGTGTGTCACTGGTCCCTGGCCAGCCTTGCTTTTTGTTGGTTATTTTGGAGATGTAATCTAGTGAACTTTGCTACCTGGGCTGGCCTTAAACCAGGATCCTTCAAATATCAGCCTTCTGAGGAGTTAGTAATACAAGTATGAGTACTAGCTTAAAATATGTAGCATTCTTAATTGATGCTTTGATCAATCTATGTTCTACAATTCTTTCAGAAAACTTGCCTAGTGAATACTTAAAGCTATATTCTCTTTCATCAGCCCAGTACTCCCTCTCTAACCTGATGTTTGTTGACTAGGAGTCAGATGGTTGTTGTGCTTTATAAGGAAACAATACTACTCTGAAAGAATTATTCCTGTGAAAAGCAGCTTTTTCCAATATAAACCATATAGAATTCTCAGAAAGATTCATTGAAGTGTCTAAAGAAAATTATTTTCTAAGTTGGTATGAGCTAAAAGAACAGTGCCATCCATAACAAAAAGTTGGTCAATTCTACTATGAAGCTGACATTATCAGTCAAAACTATAATCTGGATTTAGTAACAGTGTAATACTTACAGAGTCTTCAGAAAATGAACGGCGGCAAAGATCTATCAGAGAAAAATTGTCTCAAAGTTAGTATTGCTGGGTAATTTTCATTCTTTTGACCATTCCAAAGAGCAAGGAATCCTACTTGGCAAGCATCAGGCCCTAAGTTCAAATCCCAGCACCACCCATCAAAGAGCAAGAACTAAATTTCTGAGATTTCTCAGATAGTCTTGAGTTTTCTGCCCAAGCTTATCCTCAACCAATACTGTCCCACATATAGACTTCAGAATAGCTCAGATCACAGGCAAGGACCACCATATCTGACTCATTTGTTGAATTTGGTGGGCAAAGAGGGTATGTGAAACGTTTGCCTCAGCTGGTTTTGCGTTCTGATCCTAATTTGCACCTCCTCCAAGTACAGGCATAAGTCATTTTGTCCAGCTTCTTGTTTTTTGGGTGGTATTGGAGTTTTAATTCAGGGTCTCCTATTTACTAGGCAAGTGCTACCATTTGAGTCATTCCACTACTCTGTGTATACCTTTGTGTTTAATAAACATGGATCTATGCTACTATGTTTTATATTGGTTTTATTTTATTATTATTTTTTTTTGGCCAGTCCTGGGCCTTGGACTCAGGGCCTGAGCACCATCCCTGGCTTCTTCCCGCTCAAGGCTAGCACTCTGCCACCTGAGCCACAGCGCCCCTTCTGGCCGTTTTCCATATATGTGGTGCTGGGGAATTGAACCCAGAGCTTCATGTGTAGGAGGCAAGCACTCTTGCCACTAGGCCATATTCCCAGCCCCTTATATTGGTTTTAATGATGCTTGATACATCTGTTTTGTGATTACAATAAAATAGCTAAACTAATGTACTTCCTAAATTTTGGTTTTTTTAAACCATTATGATTAGCATAAAGACATATGTCAAATTGGTGTCATTATTTCCTTAAAAGAAAATGGAATATTTTTGCCAGTCTTGGGGCTTGAACTCAGGTCCTAGGCACTGTCCCTGAGCTTTTTCTGATCAAGGCTAGTGCTCTACCACTTGAGCCACAACACCACTTCTGGCTTTTTCTGCTTATGTGGTACTGAGGAATTGAACCCAAGGCTTCATACATGCTAGGCAAGCACTCGACCGCCAATCTACCTTCTCAGCCCTTCAACATCGTTTTTTCTTTTGCCAGTTTTAGGGCTTGAACTCAGGGCCTGAGCACTATCCCTGCTTTCTTTTTGTCAAGGCTAACACTCTACCACTTGAGCCAAAGCGCCACTTCTGGCTTTTGCTATATATGTGGTGCTGAGGAATCGAACCCAGAGCAAGCACTCTACCACTAGGCCATATTCCCAATGCCCAAAATTGAATTCTTTGAAGAATATATACATTTTAATTTAAAATCTGCTACACACCAATGAACTACCCAATGAAGTCTATACTACTCTACACTCAAATCTTCAGTGTTGGGCTGGGAAGTATGGCTTAAGTGGTAGAGCACCTGCCTAGAGTCAGATGATAGTTCAAACCACAGTACTGCTTAGAAAAAAGTCTGTAATGCACTAGAATGTCCTTCTCTACTGGATGTAATTGGTATGTTTTTTCTTTTTAATGAGACAGGGTTAGGCTATTTTTCCCAGATTAATCTTGAATTCTGGACTAACTAATCTGTCTGCTTTCGCTCCCAAATGGTATAACTAAAGGTATAAACCACTGAGCCCAGCTTAAGAATTTTAATTGCCAGGCTCTGGCAGCTGATACATGTAATCCTACTCAAGAAGCTGAAATATCAGGATCATGATTTGAAGCCAGCCCGAGTTTATCTCCAATTAACCAGCAAAAAGCTGGAAGTGGAGGTGTGACTCACGTGGCAGAGTGTCATTTGAGTAAAATAGCCGAGAGGGAGCACAAGGCCCGAGTTCAAGTCCTAGTACCAAGATACACATGCATAAACACACTTTTTGCAATCCCCCCCCACCCCCCAGTCCTGGGGTTTGAACTCAGGGCTTGGGTACTGTCCTTGAGCTTCTTTTGCTCAAGGCTGGCACTCTACCACTTGAGCCACAGTGCCACTTCTGGTCTTTTCTGTTTATGTGGTGCTGAGGAATCAAACCCAAGACTTCATGCATGCTATGCAAACACTCTAAGACTAAGCCACACTCCCAGCCCTGCAGTCATTTTTTAAATGAGGGCCTGACTCCATTGTACAGGCTGCCTTGAACTTTCAATTATTGTGCCTCAGTTGTCTGACTATAAGTGTACACTAATGTCCCTGACAAAATTTTAATTCTATCCAACTGCTTATATATTTATCTATTTATGCATTTTTGTGCTGCAGGGTGGGGGGGTGGGTAGAACTCAGGGCATATGCACAGAAGGCAAGCATTCTACCACAAAGCTACAACCCCAGCCCATTTTAATCCTTACACAGATTTTTCTTTTCATGATGCTCTAGCCTTGACTTTCAGTTCAGATGTTCAATTACTGTTTCAGTTTTTATCCTTCTCACTATCCTCTGAAAGCTCAGTAACATCACTTTTATACCTTCTAGGGAAAATGTATGCAGAAGAGGAGTCTAAAAGTTTTTGGAGTTGAGAGCTGAGATAAGTTCGCAAATCAATTTTCTTTTCTTTTTGGTACTGAGGATTGAACCCAAGGCCTTGTGATTGTGTTCTGCTACTGAACTATATTCTAGTTTCTTCTTTCCTTTCTTTTATGTGTATGAGGGTACTGGAACTTTAACTCAGGGTCTTACACTTATTCTCAGTTCTTTCTCTCACAACTGGCATTCTTACCACTTGAACCATGTGTCTAGTCCATTCTATCTCTCTTTCTCGTGGACTGTTCTGAGGTAGGCCTTAAACTGGTTCTTAGATCTTAGCTTTTTGAGTACTTAGGATTACTTGCATGAGCCCCCAGAACCCAGGCACAGACTCCTTTTTCTTAATTAAAATGTACTTGAGTAGTGTTATAAAGAAGTCACTTCATTTATATCTGACATTCACAGCAACTTGCTCCGAAAGCAATTCCTCAAAATTCAAACTTTAAAATCTAATATGAGGGGGAGGGGGGAGGGGGGTATGAGGGACAAGGTAACAAACAGTACAAGAAATGTATCCAATGCCTAACGTATGAAACTGTAACCTCTCTGTACATCAGTTTTATAATAAAAAAATTTTTTAAAAATCTAATATGACTAAAAATAGACAAGTGAAATAACTTGGTGTCTCAACAGGAATAGAGATATGGTCCAAAAGAGATGGAGTAGATGAACTTTGAAAAACTCTCACTGCTTTAGAAACTTCTATTTAATAATTTCACAAACAACAACTCCAACTTTTGGAGACACTCTACAAAGGTCTTATCCAGATTATATTTATAGAAAATTCTTTAAAAGTTGCTAACCTTCAGCTTTTTGTAGGATTTTCATTGCCTGGTTCAACTGGCCTTGTCCGATCAGTGCACAAGCAGCATTGTAGCACAGTTCATGTGTGCCTTCTTGGAGGCCCAAGTTCTCCTGTCATGGAGCAAAGTATCAGTCAAACACTTCACAAGAGTATTACTTCCTGGCGGTATAGGCACACAATGATACTCACTGGAACCACTTTTTCCCAATTGCTTTGAGCTGCAACAACTGCTGAAAGGTTTGTTTTCCTTTCCTCATCATAATCATCTTGGGAGTTTCGGACTAGATCTCTATATACAGCTAGGCATTCATCATAGCGTTCTAAGCGGTATAGCTGGAGAACAAAAAGGTAAGTAAAAGAAATCAGATTGGATAAGAAATGTACGTATTGCCTTATGTATGAAGCTTTAATCCCTCTGTACATCACTTTGACAATAAAGAAATAAAAAAAATCCGAGAACTATATTCATATAAAGTTATCTAATACACTATGAATGCCTTTGGAACCACTAAGTAGGAAATCTACCTCAGCAAAATATAAGCAATCAACTATTTTTAAAAAATATTTTAATTAGTTCTGTGTACTATAATGCTTTCAAAAACTTCGTTTGCAATGAATCCGACTATATTACAGATATAACTCAGTTTACAAAAATATGTAAGGTCTGACTCCTAGCTACAGTACCCACACTTTTTTCTTTACATTCCTTCTTGAAGTTAAAGGGATTATGAGGAAATCTTTCTATAGAAATTTGTAAGTAAATTTGAATTACAATGAAAAAATTTTTTCCACAGAAAATGACTAAGTCCTAGCAAACAGAAATGAAATGTTGAGCTGGGAATATGGCCTAGTGGTAGAGTGCTCGCCTCGTATACATGAAGCCCTGGGTTCGATTCCTCAGCACCACATATATAGAAAAAAGCCGGAAGTGGTGCTGTGGCTCAAGAGGTAGAGTGCTAGCCTTGAGCAAAAAGAAGCCAGGGACAGTACTCAGGCCTTAAGTCCAAGCCCCAGGACTGGCAACAAAAACAAAACAAATAAACAAAAATGAAATGTTAACAAAAAGATAAGGTTTCCTAGGAGTTCACCATATAAACCTTTCAATTTTTGTTTTTCAGAAATTAGCCATTATACATAGTCTCAAGTACCCACAAAATAATTCTTGTTTATTTCATTCATGTTCTCTATTAGCTTATATCAGTTATAGAGGGATTATTTCACTGTTTCCACATTATCATTCCTATTCTTAAAGGACAGTAATAAACACTTCTCTGGGTCAATCAGTCCACCATATATGACAGATTGGTGCTCTTCATCAACCTTGGATTTACCCTGTATTTACCCATCTACAGATTTTTATCTTCTCATTAATAGCATTATTTTATTCCACACTTATTTTTATATCTCATATCATTTAGAAAAAAAGTATTTTCACAGGATATATTTTCATGAATAATATACATCATAGAGAAAATAAAATTCTCATGCATTTTAAGCTTAAAATATAATATCAGTTAAATATTAGAAATACTGTTCTAAATCTGTATAAGTACAGAAGCTCACTTGTCTTCATCTTTCCAACTAAGTCTAAATTCCATAGAATAGTTTTGTTTAATTTTCCAGTTACCCTGAGGAAGGCCCTTGTTCAAAGAACATTATGTATGCAACTGTGTGAGTGAAGAGCAAGAAGAGAGAATATGTTCAAACCTCGAGAACTGGCTTGATGACCAGTTTTGTGGAGCACCAGGATGGGCTGGAATTCCTCATCCCTGCTCCATGTTAAAGGCAGAGTCATGCTCACTCAGGATGATTGTCAACAGGTATTTTAAAGCAGTAATTACCACTTGTCCATACAGCTCCTTTAGTTTGTCTGACTGCTGGTTGGCATTTTCAATCGTCTTCAAAGCATTCTCAATTCTGTTCAGCCTGTACTCGCAATATGCCTTCTCAAAGGACAGTGAGTTACTAAAGATAAAGCACACCAACATATGATTATTACTTAACAGTGCAGAGTGTTCACTATATGCCACAAATTGCCTGAAGCACATAATATATATTAACCTATTTAACCCCAATGCCCAGGACAAAAAATAACATGTCTAAAAATCACACAGGTTGAACTAGGTGCTGGTGACTCATATCAATAATTCTTAAGAGCATCATTCCTTGTACTTTATTTTTCCTCTTTTTATTTCTAATAAGCTTTAATATCAGTTTTCAATCTGCAATTCATTTATATGGCACAAGAATAAGAACAAAAAGATAAATACCAGGAAGTTTTAGTTTTATTGCTACTGAGATCTAATCTGTTCATCCTCATTCCCTACAAGTGACAATTTTTATTCATTGTTTCCCATTGTAGTTTGTTTTTGCAAATAGATCGAATATATAAATTTGTTATATGTGTTTATAAAACATGTATTTATATAAATTTTTATCTTCTTATAAAAATATATATTTTCTTGTAAACATTCCATTGAAGAACAAGTATGCTATAAACTTAAATTTTTTTCTTTTCTTTTCTTTTTTTTGTCAGTCATGGGGCTTGAATTCTGGGCCTGGACACTGTCCCTGAGCTCTTCAGCTCAAGGATAGTGCTCTACCACTTGAGCCACAGGGCCACTTCTGGTTTTCTGGTGGTTAATTGGAGATAAGAGTCTCACCAACTTTCCTGCCCAGGCTGACTTTGAACCATAATCCTCAGATCTCAGCCTTGTGAGTAGCTGGGATTACAGACATGAGCCACCAATGCCCAACTTATAAAGTTAATTTTGATACATAATTCTTTCGGGCCAAATATAACCAAAAGAAAAGTCAAATTAAAGTAACAATTCATAGGTTGTTCATACTTGTGAAATGATAAAATGAAAAAGATTACCAACAATAAAAACAAACGAACAAAGACCTCTGTTATGTAGTGTGTCAAAGAACTCTAACACTGAAAGACCTTAGCCTAAATTATACTAATTTAAATAATTCTCAATGAAGAATTGGTCAGACTAACAATGTCCTATCACCCTGAAGACCTCAACCAACTTATATGCTTATATGCTGTGTAAATTTTGCTGAGTCCTTGCGTCTCTAGCCGACATGAGCTCTGCTTACATTAATGTTCCTTATCTTCTACAGCATACTTCATTCTTAGTACGCTAGAAGGAAGACTAGGGAAAATAAACAAATAAATGGCTCTCTAAGCACAAGTACTAGTGCTTCTTCCAGCTTCAGAAACACTAGAAAGCAAAAGGAAAATGGAAGAAAAAGTAGGCTAAAAACAACAACAACAAAAAACAAGTGACTAGTGGACGAGAACCCATGGAAGAGTTTATAACTCTTAATACAAGTGTTTCTGTACACTGAATGAATCACTTACTTGGTTAATACTTTGGTGTGTGTATTGATGACATTCAAGGCTTCCTTAAAACTTCCATTCTGAATAAGGCATATCACTTTACAGTGCAGGGCAGTTATATCATCTTTATTTATCTGCAGTACTGGAGAAGAATTTTAATAAAGTCATTTTAAAATTTATTCTTTTTCTCATTTTTATGTTGCCTCAGGAAGTCACATTTCCATGTTCACTACAGTAGATAAGATTTGTCAAAACAGTAAAACAATAACTGTTTTTGAGTGGCAATAGGAATCACAGCTCTGATTCTCAGTAAGATAAAGATTTCCAAGATGCAGCTGGAAGTTGATGCCGTACTGCCTGTAATCTGAGCTACTCAGGCGCAGAGATCCAAGGTTTATGGTTCAAAGCCAGCTAGGACAGGTAAAGTCTATGAGACTCCCCAATTAACCACCAAAAAGTAGGGCTACAGTGCAAGTGGTAGAGCGCTAGCCTAGAGTGAAAAAGCTAAGGGATAGTGTCCAGGCCCTGAGCTTGGCATGTGCATACATCCACATACACAGAGATTTTTCAAGAGGGCCGAGGATAAAGCTTATTGGTAGAGAGCTTGCCTATCATGTGCAAGGCCTTGAGTTCATGATCTTGTGATGCATATACCTTACAAATTTCATTACTTCACAGAGAAAGAAAAGTTCACATGAAAGTTCGAAGCAAATAACTTTTACTATTTTTTTTTAAAGACAGTGTCTTTCTACGTAACCAAACCAATGCTCTCAAACTCTCAGTTCTCTAAATGCTAAGATCACAGATGTCTTAGCAGTAGTGCTCAATTGCCACTAACTCCTTGGGAGTTTTCAGGAAAATAATTTAAAGCAAAATTTCAGTTTTCTGATCTACAAGACGAGCATAAAAACATAACTTATTTTACAAGGTTATCAAGAAAATGAATTGGGAATGCTCAGGGATAATCTTATTACCATAAAGTACATGCAAACATAATCTTGCTAGCAATGCTTCCAAACAAAACAAAAAACTCCACTAAACAACAACAAAAATAAAACAAAACTACCCCAGCCATTCAAAATTTCCCTTTTCACCTATGGTGACTCAAAAGAAGCATAAATAAGGACCCAGGTGGCCAAGTTTCAACACTAACAGATGTTCAGTGTCAAAACAGCCAACATCATATTTATCCTTGCATTTGGGCAACTACAGGAATCCATTTCTCAGTCTAAGAATCAAAGAAATGTCATATTAACGTATGTCAAGTTAATATAATACTGCTGAACAAACTCATCACCTTTGACAATTTCCACAGCTGGATGCCAGTGGCTCACATCTGTAATCCTACCTAGTCAAGAGGTCATGATCTGAGAATTGTGGTTTCAAGCCAGCCCAGGCAGGATAGTGAGGTGTTTATCTCCAATTAACCACTAGAAAACTGGAAGTGGCACTGTGGCTAGCCTTGAATAAAAACCCAAACACTGAGGTTCAATCCCCATGACTGACCAAAAAAGAAAAAAAATTCCACAAAATACTACACTGTTACTAAGTACAGGTTGGAGGTTTAGCCAAAGGCTGATAATTCAAATAAGTTTAGAAGCCAAACAATTCTAGTTAGTAGCTGTCTTCCTCAATGTCTGAAGTCATCAAAAGTGCATGTGCTGCTCCCACACATGTTGCAGGGCATGACCATACATCTATTGGAAAGACAAACGTGGGAAAATATAAACGGCTCCATATTCAGTTAGCTTATTGGAAATTCTAATATATTTTCCAAATGATTTAAAGGCTAATTTAATATGAATTGCCAATTTGCCAAATAAAAGTTGGTGACAGCTGTGTAAGTGGAAGACAAAGGATAAAATGGTAACTGTAAAATAATCTATCAGGGCCATTTCCCCCCTTTAAGTTATTAAAATACATAAATGTAGTTTGAGGGTAGGGATGGGAAAGGGAAGTAGTGGGGGAGAACGATGGAAGGTGTGACGTTGATACATTGTACTCATGACCTGATTTATCGAACAGTATAGCTACAATTCTTTGTATAATTATTAATTTTTTAATTAAGCTTTTTGAGATGAAAAAAAGTGTGTATGTGCCAACCAATGCCACTACGTTTACATTATCTCAGCAGTGAGTTGATGATAAGTATTTATATATAGCCCATGTGTCACTGCCATGCCTTTTATGTTTCTCCTGCTTTACAGAGCTGAAATGCTTAATTACATTGGTAAACCTAACATATACAGGTTGGATCTATAGCAGAGAAGTCACGGAACAACTACGAACATTAAAACACATAGCCATATTATGATCTGTGGTAAAGACCACACCGTGAACCTCACATAGCAGGCAGCAAAACCTTGAAAGTCACTTAACGAGCAAAAGAGCAAGCCAAACTTTTTTTCTGGCGTTATGTCAGATGTTCGTGCTTTCACCCGTACATTCTCTGGTGAAATGACATCGGGGTGATTCGGCAACTCGAACTGGCAGGTCTGACACACTGACAGGCCCTGCCCTCCGTGCAACTTACACCAGGTCAGCATCAGCTTGTCACTTACGTGGCCCAGGTAGGTCCTTTGCCTAGGCCCAGCCCAAGAGAACAAGCTCGGTCCACAATATTATCCCGATCGCCTCGCTCAGGAGGATGAAGAACAGGCGATCTGGCATATGTTGGCCTTTATAAAACAAGGTAGCAGGGAAGAAATCTAAAGGAAAAACAGCTGGTACGAGTCCGGGATCTTCGGTCTCTTTAAAGCCGTCCCGCCGCAAGGAAAGGAAGTCCACGTGGCTCTCGGCCACCTGGGACCCGAGGAGCCCAGCTGAGCCCAGCGGCCGCGCCGAACACCCTCCCCGCCACGGGCCGCAGCCCGGACGACGCCCGGATCTCCCGCTCCGCGCTGCGGCTCCGAGGGGGTCCCGCGCGCCGGAAACAAGCGAAATTCTCCCGTCGCGCAGACCCGCCTCGGCGCCCGCCCCAACACTCACTCTTGTTGACGGTCTTGAGAGCGCGCGTGAAATCGCCGTTCTGGCCATAACGGTTCACCTCACTCCACAGGGCCGGCACCGACGCCCCCCCGCTGCTGCCACTGCTCGCCATCTTGGAGGAGACGAGGGGAGGGGCGGGGCGACCTCTGACCCGGAAGCGGATTCTCAAAGCTGGCCGAGCGGAGGAGGAAGCTGGTAGTTGCTAAGCACCATGGAGTTAGGAGCATCTTTACTCGTTGCTTAGCGTCAGAAACCGTAATCTTCCGGTCTCATGGCGAGAATGGAACCCGTAGTCCGGGCTTGAAGGCTGCCTAGGAGGCTTCCGACCCAGGAGGGGGGTCTAGAAGGGGCTTGCCGATTGACGTCAGTCCAAAGTAGCGAGCATTTCTGGGGCTACAGTCTTTGGGAGGTAGTTTATAAGGTAAATACAAGTAGGGAGGCATTGCTTGGGGCCCTGGGAGATGCACGGCTTCTCATTGGTGGTTGAGAACACGTGGAACTGTAATGCCTCTAGGAGAACTTGGATTGGTTCTGGCGAAGGTTAAAGTCTTGAAGGAAGCATACACAAAGTGAAAGCCCTGCTTAATGGAAAACCCTTAGATTGAATTCCTCCCTCCTTTTTTCTTTTTGCTTTTTTCACTTCAGGAGCATAGCAATAATGCTATAGCTATAAAGGTAACAAGTCAGTTCAAATTTTGAACCTGGTTTTAGGACCGACTAGAGGATTGATAGTGTTTTTGTTGTTTTTGCAGGCCTGAGCACTCTCCCTGAGCTTTTGTGTGTGCTCAAGGTTAGCACTCCACCGCTTGAGCCACGACTCCACTAATGGCTTTTTTTTCTTGTACTTTTTTTTTTTCCCCCTCAGGTACTTTTCTGCCCAGGCTGGCTTCCAATGGCGATCCTCAGATCTCAGCCCCATGAGAAACTAGGATAACAGGTGTGCGCCAGTGGCACCCAGCCAACAACTCCCCTCTCATAACTAGGATAACAGGTGTGAGCCAGTGGCACCCAGCCAACAACTTCCTTCTCGTACTGTTTTGCCCACTGTAATTTAAGCACAGGATATAATTGTTACAGGGGCAAAATATAATTCATGCATCTGGCACATAGTAAGCACAACAGACACAGGCATTTATCAAGGTATATTTGTTGTATGCAGGAGATATAGCTATCACTATATTATCATCGCATAATACATAAAGTATGTGTGTTAAACATTACATATTCTAGAAATTTTGCTGTATGGCTTTGGTTGTCCTTAAACTCAGGATCACCCCACCTTAGCCTCTGGGGTTCTGGATTACAGGACCTCCCAATGTGCTTGACACCCCAGTTACACTGAGTAACTTACTCCAGACAAGGCTTTCATAATTCCTACAACTTTAACAATCTAGTGCATGCTATGCAAATGCTTTTAAAGGGCCACCCTCAGGCTCTCTTCTGATCACTGAGCTTCCTTTGAGGCCTATCTCACTTTGAATGGCTTCTAATTCTGTGAAGCCAGACTGTATTTACTCTTCGGAGTATCCCTAGGATCTAAGCACAATACTTTTTGTTCTTTTGGCTAGTCCTGGGGGCTTGGGACTGAGGGCCTGAGTGTTGTCCTTGGCTTTTTTTTTTTTTTTTTTGCCAGTCCTGGGGCTTGAACTCAGGGCCAGAGCACTGTCCCTGGCTTCTTTTTGCTCAAGGCTAGCACTGTCAACTTGGGCCATGGCGCCACTTCTGGCTTTTTCAGTTTATGGGTGCTGAGGAATCAAACCTAGGGTTTCATGTATATGAGGCAAGCACTCTTGCCACTAGGCCATATTCCCGGCTCCTCCTCCCCCACCCCTTCTTTTTGTCCAAGGCTAGCACTCTACTTCTTGAGCCACAGCGCCACTTCTGGCTTTTTCAGTTTATGTGGCACTGAGGACTTGAACCCAGGGCTTCATGCATGCTAGGCAAGCACTTTACCGCCAAACCACATTCTCAGACCATCAGCACAATACTTTTTATATACTTAAGTACTTATATAATGGAGGCATGAAGATCCTGAGTTCAAAGCCCTGTAACCTGGCTACCAAAAGCTAGGACTGAAGTAGAGTCTATGTGCAAGAGGATATAATCTTTGTGAATCAATAAATACCATGAGAACTGATTTCATCACAACTGTCATAGGTTTCAAGCCAATTATATCTAGATTTTAGGGCTGTTCAAGATGACTTCTGATACTTGACATGTGTGAATTTCTGAGAAAGGATTTTAGATACCACTGGATGCTCTAAAGATGTTTATGACCCCTAAAAAACACTGCTTTAGTAGTGCTAACTTCTCAGACTTGGCTTCATGTAAGGATTGGCACTATCACTATGGTCCAATTCACTTTATAGACTGTAGAAACTCCTCTCTAATGGAGTTCTACCTGTTCAGCTTAATGTGTGTGTTGAACAAGATTTATGTGGGTTTAAACTATTTTTGAATCCGGAGTCTTCTAAACCAGTGACTTCACATCCATCTCACGTTGTAAAGGCTGCTGGAAGTCAAAGATCAAGGTGTCTGGTGAGGGCACCCTCACACATTTTGCCTTCTGTGTCCACTTCACTTGGCAAAAAACAACAAAAAAATGACTGGTCCTTTAAACCCTCATGATAAAATCCAAATGATGAAGTCTAGAATATATGGCCTTTCTTTAATCTAGATTCTACTTGCCTCCTTTTCAGTTCACAGAAGTTTCTGTCACTTTGATAAAGTATCTGAAATGTTTATAAGGTGGAAAGGTTTATTCTGACCCATGTTTTGAGTCTATAGTAGGTTGGCTCTCATGCTTTTAGGCATGTATTAGGCAGAAACTCATGGTAGGAAGTACATGGCTGAGCAAAGCTGCTCATTGTGCCTAGGAAGTAGAAGGGCGTAGGGTTCTAATATATCCTTCAAAGGCACAGTTCCAGTGACCTTCATTTCTTCAAACTGGTCCCATCTCCTAAATGTTCTAACATTTGCCAATAGTGTTAAAAGGCTGGTGGCAAAGCTTTTTAAAATAAGCTAAGGCATATTCTGGCATGAGATATTTTTCTAATATTAAGTTGTATGTGGTTCCATGTCTTCAGGCCTCTGGAAATTTGTACTTCTATTTATTTAGTATCTCAGTGTCATGTTTATGCCATGTTTGGGGCATTACACTAATTGCTGGGATAAAATTAACAAGGCTATCTCAGTGTACTTGTGGAATGTATTTTTCTAGTTGGGAGAGGGTAGATTTAAAAAAATGTAAGTTCTATGTCGAAAATTTAAGAAAAGTAAGAGATATTAAGACCAGAATAGGAGTTAAATCCTTCCTTTTAATACAGTGTTGCTGAAGGAAATTTCATTCTATTTTTATTTTACTCTACTAGACATGAGCTTAACACCCCCAAGTAGTTGAGGCATAAGAAGCCAAATTCATAAACACCAATAAAAGTAAAGCAATTTCAGCAGGGCACCAGTGGCTCATGTCTAAAGTCCTAGTTGTCAGGAATCTGAGATCTGAGGCTTACAGTTTCAAGCCAACTTGGGCAGAAAAGACTGTGAGACACTTAGTTGTAATTAACCAGCAAAAAAGTACAAATGGTGAGGCAGCTCGAGTGGTAGAGTATCAGTCTTAAGAAGAAAAAGCTAAGGAATGGCACCCAGACCCTGAGTTCAAGCCCTAGTACAAGTAGAGAAAGAGAGAGGGAGAGAAGCAACAAATGACTGGACTAGTCAAGGATTCAGTTTGCTCAGTACATTAGATTATGCAACAAATATATGTATGGACATGATAAATATGGTAAAGAAAAATGAAGGAAACACTAACAACCAATTTGGTCTAAATCTTAGCTTATGCAAGTCAAGATTTAAGCAATACATATGACCTCATGAAGAACTCCTAGTAAGTCAAGCTCACTAGGTCCATGCCCAGATATATATTAGCAAAAAAAGGTTATCAACTGTAAGGCCCCGTTTCTGAAAATGACTGCAGGCTGATTGCTGATACAGCTAAAATGTCTTATTAGAATTAGGAGTTTATGATCTACACAGAGGCACCCACCATACCAAGTTTTATAGTTAAGATTTATTTAATCTTTCCTTTAAGATAACAGACTACTTTTTCCAAGGAAAACTGTCCTCATACAGAAAAAGATCTCAGAAAAGTCCCCTTTCCACTCAGTGTTTCCTCACTTTATGTTTCCTCCAACACCAATCTCAACTTCCTTTTCTATGTTGCTAAGGATCGAATCCAAGGCTTTGTGCATGCTTTCCTGGCAAAGGGTCCTCAGTTCAAGCCTCAACAAAAATAAAAATGCACAACCTTCAAATCTGTAGACCAGAAAGCTGATTATATTTCTCTCACCATAAGCATTTTCAATCTTTAAAACTTGCACGAAGACACAAAAGGGCAAGTAAGAACTTCAGATCTTTAGAAAAAGGACATTAGCATTTATAAAATATATTTGATTAGGTCATGTTACCTATTAGCTAACAATGATCATAGATAGTGGGCAAAAAGATTAATCCTAAAATGCTATAGTAATTTTGCTACCTATAGAGTAAATACCAAGAGCCATTCTACTAATACTTGTGTCTAGAGAAGCTCTTCTACACCAGTACACTGTTTTTATCCATTTAAAATCATCGTTTGATCTTGCTGATTTTTGGCTGTGAAACTAGGAATTTGTGAATTTTAGAAGAAATAACATTTTTTTCTTATAAATTACATTCCCTGATTTTCTTGTCAGCTTGCTTCAAGGAAATCCACATGTTCAATATGTTTGCTCGCAGTTTGGCCCATACCAAATGGTTGTTTAATCCAAATATCTGAGCAGCAAACTGAGCTGATCCTTCTGGAGATAGTATGGTTGAACAGCCAAGACCTAATGGTTCAGAAAGAGAAGTGGGAAATCAGACAGTTAATGAAAATACAGCAGCTAGGGATGTGGTTCAGTGATAGAGTGCTTGTCTAGCTACCATATATGAGGCCCTAGTTAGTTTAATCCTCAGCACTTCTCCCCAAATGAAGATCAACACAGTACCACTGTAACTTATATAAACAAAACAGAGCTGGTGGCTCATACCTGTAATCCTAGCTACTTAGGAAGCTGAGATCTGAGGGTTAGTTTTTTTTGTTTGTTTATTTTTGTTGGTCATAGGGCTTTAATTCTGGGCCTGGGCCCTATCCCTGAGCTCTTAAGCACAAGGCTAGTGCTCTAACACTTTGAGCCACAGGACCACTTCTGGTTTTTTCATGGTTAACTGGAGGTAAGAGTCTCATGGACTTTCCTGCTCTGGTTGGCTTTGAACTTTGATCCTTAGATCTCAGCCTCCTGAGTAGCTAGGAATACAGGTGTGAGCCATCTGCACCCTGGCAGGAAAGTCCATGAGACTCTTACCTTCAACTAAGTAATGGAAAACTGGAAGTGAAGCTGTGGCTCAAAGTAGTAGAGTACTAGCATTGAGCAAAAGAGCTCAAGAGCAGTGCCCAGGCCTTGAGCTCAAGCGCCATGACGAAGAAAAGAAAAAAAAAGTCATTATCTCTTGGAGATGTGTATGAAGTATTACAATTTGCTTTAAAATAATCCAGAAAAGTGAGGCTATAAATGCAACAAAAATGGTAACTAGGGTCAGGTAATGGACATGTGACTTCCTAATTCTGTTTACATTGTTTATATTTGAAATTTTTATAACATTTTTTAAAAGTTTTTGATGTGTCTCACCACTAGGTAGTCGAAGAGATGACCATACATCCTGAGCTCCCCAGTCTGGTGTGAGAGGAGGACAGCTGATGACCGGATATGCAGTGTTTCCAGACATCACTGGGCCCAAGCCATTGCTTCTTCCTGCCACAGCCACAAACACAGTAGGAATGCCATCTCCTGGGGCAATGACAAGTTAAAATCATGTTATACACTAAAAAAGATTTAAAGGGAAAAACAAACAAACAAACAAAACCAGGCCCTTAGTATCTTAAATCCTTGAGTTTCTTGAGCAATCTTCTCTAAAAAATATTACAATGACACTATTAGACATATATTCAAAATATGATTCAATCTGCCATCTACTATATATCAAGTAATTAACTAGCTAGAATAGGTTTGACTGCTTTTGAGATTTACAGAATAAAGGAAATGCCAGTGGGTCAGAGAGAAAATGGTTCTAAGGACCTTCTTCTATTGCTTAGGCTGTTCAAAATAATATCAACTGGACAGTTATCTTCTGTTGAATGGTCCTTGTGCAAGGAGTCTTAGGGTAAGTTCTTAAGTTGAAACAGGTTTTATAAAGATTCTTTGACTTTTTTATAAAGTACCTTTGATTCCTAAAGCAAATATTTGTAATCCAGAATATAAAAGTTTGCATTTTGGGGGGGGGGGGAAGAATCACACTGTAGATTAGGCTGGCCTGAATTCATGATCTTCCAGAGCACTGAGATTATAGGCACATACTACCTTGAATGCCTTACATTTCAAATACTTTACTTTTTTTTTTTTTTGGAGAAAAAAATTCTAACTGCTATTAGTTTACTAAAGGAGTCTAAAACACTATCACTGTCCTCCCAAATCAGTGTATACATTCTTCACAGCAATTATCTTTAGAGAAAATAGTCAACCTTCATTTTTGTAAGTTGAGAAATATTTGGTTGTTAAGCTGTACTTGAAATGAATGCTATCTCATAACTTTCTTGTTGTTATTATAGTCTGAAACTATGCCTTAATTTTATGTCTTACTGCCTCCCAGCAAAGACTGGCTATTAAAGACACCAGAGGTTCTGCTGCTTCCACCTCAGGTATCATGCAGTTGACATGGACTGTTTGCTCTGAGAAACAAGGCTGGAGGCTGGGCAGGAGGGGATGTTTATTAGATTAAGATACCAGAGTGGCTCAAAGTTCTAGTCTATCTTCCTTCTATGTTTGTACTTGAAATTTGTTCTTTTATAAGCTCTTAAAATACCTTATGATCTTTTGGTGTTAGTATGCACTTCAAATAATCCTCAGAAACAAAAAAATGTGTCTTGACATTATCAGTCTAAAATATGTAATGCTTTGGCAAAATTGGAAATACTTGAAATGCTCTAGTTACTTGAAGTTTACCTTCATACACTGCCTTAATCCTTAGAGTTTCATCTGGTCCTTTATGGGCAGATGTTACCCGAAGTTCACATGGAATTCCAAAATTTCCACAAGCTTTTTTGATTTTTTCACAATGACTGAGATCCGAAGTTGAACCCATCAATACTATAACTCTGCACTGACTATCTGATTTCAGAAGTAACTGGAAAAGAAAAGCATGGCCATGAGAAAGAACATAAAAACAAGAGTGAATACACATAGGAAGGAGTACCACAAGAATAGTTCTTCCAATTTAGAATACAGTGTGCAGAATAATTACATCTGAACAAATACTTTAACAGACCAAATTTAAAACAAAAGGATGTACTAAAAAAAAAAAAGTAACTTCTACATAAAAAAGAAGTGGTCTTGGGAGGAGGGGACTAGGAGGGGTAAGTGGAAGAAAAGGAGGGATGGGGTTAACAGTGATTAAAAGTAAACATAGGGCTGTGAATGTGGCTTAGTGGTAGAGTGCTTGTTTGGCATGCATGAAGCCCTAGGTTCTATTCCTCAGTACCACAAAAGCAGAAAAAGCTGCAAGTGGGCTGTGGCTCAAGTGGTAGAGTGCTAGCCTTGAACAAAAAGAAGCTCAGACAGCACAAAGGCCCTGAGTTCAAGTCCCAGAACTGACAATAAACAAAAGCAATTGTACTCATTATGTTACTTAGGTAACTATAACACCCCGGCTCATAACCTTTTTAATAAAGATTTTAAAGAAGTGGTCTGCTTAACTAAGACATAATAGGTAAGGCATTTTGTTGTTGTTATGTAGTCCAGGAAGGCCTTTAGTTTTTGATATCCTACTTTACCCTTCTGAGTTCTCTGACTTAAGAGGCATGTGCCACCACACCTGGCTACAGGTAAAACTTTTGAGCAGAGCTAGGCACCAGTGGCTCACATCTGTAATCCTAAGTACTCAGGAGGCTGAAAACTGAAGGATCACAGTTTGAAGCAGCCAAGAAAAAGTCTATGAAACTACATTTTAATCAGCAAAAAGCCATGCTGGAGGCTCAAGTGGTCGAGCACCAAATGTGAGCAAAGCCAAATGAATGAATGTAAGGACCTACGACAAAGCCCTGGTGTTAGAATGTGCACATGTGAACAACATTTACCAGACAAATTATGTTTACTAGTAAAAGCTAAATGTTTAAAGCCTTCGATTAATACTTAGAAAACTATAACAAACTTTTGTTATAAGGTTGTTTGCTACTATCATCCCAAGGATTTTAGTACATTCGGCTCAATATTTTAAGGCATGATCAGTCCAATCAGAATATGTAGAAATCTTTCTTAAGTTTGCTGCTTAACCCAGATGCCCCTCCACAGACGAATGGATCCAAAAAATATGGTACTTATACACAATGGAATACTACATAGCGATTAGGAATGGTGAAATACTGTTATTTGCAGGGAAATGGTCAGAACTCAAACAAATAATGTTGAGTGAGACAAGCCTAGAACACAGAAAACAAAGGGGCATGATCTCCCTGATATATGACTGTTAACAAAGGGAGACGGAGAGACAGTAGAGACCAAGTCTGTGAATACTGTATATGTTCTTGATACATTGTATATTGCATATATGTCAACCTGACCTAGACAAGGG
Organism: Perognathus longimembris pacificus; assembly: GCF_023159225.1. Lineage (NCBI taxonomy): Eukaryota > Metazoa > Chordata > Mammalia > Rodentia > Heteromyidae > Perognathus > Perognathus longimembris. The sequence goes on along the minus strand of NC_063176.1, from coordinate 29,189,438 downwards.
ATAGAAAAACAGGTCGTAAGATATCGTAAGAAATGTACACACTGCCCTACTATGTAACTGCACCCTCTTTGCACAACACCTTGTAAAAAAATTTATGTCCAATTAATAAAAAAAAAACAGTGAAAAAAAAAAGTTTGCTGCTTAGAACTCACATGTGTGTTCTCGTAGAAATGTTCTAAATGTTCTAAAAGGTGACTGTGATCCTCAAGTAACCACAAATCACATCCAACTTGGATGGAATTGTATTAGTAATAGTAGTAGTATAAAATTAAAATGACTTTTAACAGTTGCATGGAAGGCTGAGGACAAGGCTTTGGATTTAAAACCAAACCAACAAAAAAGCTGCATGAAGTTTCACCCATCCCATGCCATTGGAGCTCAGAGTAGCAATGGAAAGCTAAGTAGGAAACATTTTTCCAGGATCTGAGAAAAATGTAGCTAGGATATTTTCTGAGACAAAGTCTTGTTCACTAAGTAAGCCCAGAGTAGCTTTGAACTTGAGACTCCTCCTAGTTCAGCATGCAGAGAACCTGGGATTACAGGCATATCCATTTTGAAATAAGATTTTCTTAAAAAAAAAAAAAAAAAGAAAGAAATTATTATCTACAGATTTACTGTAGAAGGATTACCTCTACTCTGTCTGCAACCCATTCAAAGTTTTTCTTTACCATCTGAAGTCCTTCGGGAGTTACTTCTTTGAGATCACGATAAGACTAGGAAAAAATATAAAGGTTAGAAAACAAGTACCTTTCCCTATTTGAAACTGTTTTCTGAATTATGATAAGGGATAATGACAGCTTTAAATAGCAAAAAGTAAAGATGCATCTCAAGTCTACAAATTCATTTTCTGAATTAAAGAGTGTTCAGTATAGAAGTTTTATTTTCATTTAAGGTTGACTTCGACAGTAGCAAATATAACCACTGCCTTGAGTGGTTTCTGCCTTCTAAGGTATTGCTTATACAGACAATTTCACCCAATTTTGTTAAAAAGAGCAGAAACACAGAAAGATTCAAAAGACCTGGTGTACAGTCCCAGACTGCCACTTTCTCACTCTTATAATTGGGAAGATAATTATCCTCTTAGAGCCCTAGTTTCCAATCAGCCAGACAAAGATGAAACTCCCAGTTATTGTTGTGAGAGGTTATAAAGATAATGAGAAACTTGGTCGGCAAGTTTAAAGTAGTATTCATATTATTTTCCTATCAAGGTGTAGTAGTTATTTAGCTTTACATAGCAAGTAACAGATCAGGTTCATATCAGAAGGATTATTTTTCCTCTCTCCTTTCTGCCATCCTGATCTTGTGAAAGATATTACAAAGCAATACATACCTGTTTGTCTTTCTGCTGGCTCCGATCTCCTGAAGGCCAGAGTCTCCAGGAGTCATTATCAATAACATCAGCCAGAACAATCTCTTTGGTTGTTATATCAACACCAAATTCAATCTAGAAACAAGATATCATCATGCAAAAGTTAAAAACAACAACAACCCCCCCCAAACAAATTACACTCCTAAACATTTCTCAGTTATAACCTTGACTTTCAAATCTCTTAATTCATCTATACCTTCATATCAACCAGTGTGCAGTTCTGGGTCAACCAAGATTTCTCCAGTATTTCAAAAATTGCTTGTGTTGCATGACTCATGATATCCACTTCAGTCTGGCCTATAGCAAGTCCAGCAAAGCAAAACTTTGCTGCTATTAGCTGTTCCTCAGACCACTGTGGATCGTTGTTGGCATCATCCTGAGAATAAATTATTGTAATTAACTTAAAATCATATCATTTATTTATATGTGAAACTTCTGAACTTTTCCTAAACAAAAAAGAAAACAAAACCTTGTTTTTTTTTCTCCTGGGCTTATGTTCCTTAGAAGCAACTACTTTTTCTAGACAACATTTTTGCTTACAACACCACTTAATTAAAAAAAATTGTTTTTCATAGCTACTTTAAACTTACTAGGTAAAAATACATTACTGAGGGCTGGGGATATAGCCTAGTGGCAAGAGTGCCTGCCTTGGATACACGAGGCCCTAGGTTCGATTCCCCAGCACCACATATACAGAAAACGGCCAGAAGCGGCGCTGTGGCTCAAGTGGCAGAGTGCTAGCCTTGAGCGGGAAGAAGCCAGGGACAGTGCTCAGGCCCTGAGTCCAAGGCCCAGGACTGGCCAAAAAAAAAAAAAAAAAAAAAATACATTACTGAGGGGGCAGGGAATATGGCTTGGTGGTAGAGTGTGTGCCTTGCATACATGAAGCCCTGGGTTCTATTCCTCAGCACCACATAAACAGAAAAGCCAAAGTGCTAGCCTTGAGCAAAAAACACACACACACACACCCCAGAGACAGTGCTCAGGCCCTGCGTTAAAGCCCCAGGATTGGAAAAAACAAACAAACAAACAAACATTACTAACATTGCTTTTGCAGAAGACATGCTTAACAGCACAAAAGAAAGCAAATGAGTTACGCTAGGTAGAGGTGGCTTATGGCTATAATCCTAGCTACTCAGGAAGCTGAGATCTGACCATCCAAGATTCAAAGCCAGCCTGGGCAGGAAAAGTCTTATCTTGAAGTGGAGCTATGGCTCGAATGATCGAATGATAGCCTTAAGAAAAAAACTGAGGGTCAGTGCCCAGCCTCTGGTTTCAAGCCCCAAGACAGGCATAAAAAAAAAAACTAAATAAAATAGCGTTAAACAGGGCTGGGAATATGGCCTAGTGGCAAGAGTGCTTGCCTTGTATACATGAAGCCCTGGGTTCAATTCCCCATCACCACATATACAGAAAACGGCCAGAAGTGGCACTGTGGCTCAAGTGGCAGTGCTAGCTTTGAGCAATAAGAAGCCAGGGACAGTGCTCAGGCCTTGAGTCCAAGTGCCAGGACTGGCCAAAAAAAAAAAAAAAAGTTAAACAGTGTGAACAAAGGATGTAACAAAAACCAGTGACACTTATGCTTTACTGTATCAAATCAGACTATACAAAGATTTCAGCTGTAATTTTCTTTTTTAGACAAGTTCTCATTATGTAATGTAGGCTAGCCTTGAATTTGTGATATTGCTGCCTCTACCACCCAAGTGCTATGATTATAGGTGACTTCTGGTATTTAAGGGCCTTTGTCACCATGACCAGCTGTACATTTTTTGAAACTTTAAGCATTGCTCGTCTTTCTAAATGGTACTTCTCTAAATTTAATAGTCTTTCTTCTGTTAAATTTGTTTATGTTGTTAATTAATCTGACCAATAAGTTAGCGCGGTTTCAATATATTTTCTTTCAAACATTTGATTTATCATTACTAATAGAAGTGTACCTTACATAAATTTTAGGAGATCTACAATATCATATACACAGTCAGATAAAATAATTACCTTGAAAAACATCTCCACTTTTGGTGGATAAAACTTATATCCTTCTTTGACGCCAGGATTTCTTTTGAGAAAGGAACCAGTTGCTATTCTCCTGCACACCCACTCAATTGGAATCATTTCACACTGAGGTGCAATGAAAGCTGTCTCCCCATGTTTTCCAGCGAAAGCAGTTTTAATACCTACACATTGATGATGACAAGTAAATTATTTACTAAAATTTCCTTTTACAAAATATTATAGAATCTTTTTAGCTACTAAGCTAGGGGCAAGTGCCACCACTTTTGGCAAAAAATAATTCATTTTGATATTACATGGCAAATACTTGGCTTCTAGGGTATTTATCATTCATTCATCAACAATACATATTGAGTATTTATTACAAAATATCTAACTTTGGACAAGATATATATTCAAGTGGCACTAAATTTCTTCTAAATCTTAACTTAGTCACAGAATTTTCATAGTCTACAGTTCATGAGGACCTTATACAATGGTTATTACAATCACAATCAGAATTAGCCTTTAGCTCTGACTACAGTCACTTGATTAATCCATGTAGTTTTCACCAAGCATGGGCAAATAAATAGAAGAAATTTTAAAAACAAAAATTCTAGCTGGGTTCGGTGACTTATGCCTATAATTCTAGCTACTCAGGAGGCTGAGATCTGAGGATTATGGTTCAAAGCCAGCCCAGGCAGGAAAGTCTTGAGACTCTTATCTCCAATTAACCACCAGAAAATGGGAAGTGGCACTGAGGTAAGTGGTAGAGCACTAATCTTAAGCTGAAGAGCTCAAGGACAGGACCCAGACCCAGAGTTCACCACTGACACACACACACACACACAAACACACAAAATAAATTTTAAGTTGCTACATGCACATAACAAAATACAGCTGATACGCACAAACTGTGTCAATCAATCATGCTTTATCATCAGTTATGTTTAATTTGTTGTAATCTGTTTCAATTGCTGTTTAATTTGTTATAATCTATTTCCTTGTATTTGACTTTGTGAAAAAATTCCAAAAAGCAAATGGGAAGGGTGGGAGGTGTGGCTCAGTTGATAGAATGCCAGCCAATGAGTGAAAGCATCAAGTACAGAGTTCAAGTCCTAGTCTCTGACCTTACAAAAGAAAAAAAAGCCTAGACTGGTTATTCAAGCTTGTAATCCTCACTACTCAGGAGACTCAGATCTGAGGATTGAAGTTCAAAGCCATCCAGAGCAAGAAAGTTCCTGAGACTCGCTCCAATTAACCACCAAGAAAACTGAAGAAGCAAAGCTTTGGCTCAAGTGGTAGAGCACTAGCTTTGAATAACAAACTTCAGAGATAGTACCTAGGCCCGGAGGTTCAAGCCCCAGGACCTGTCCCAAAATACTTAACCAACCAACCAAAAAAAGAAAAAGAAAAGCAAATAAGGCCCCGAAAAGCATCCTAAGTTATAATCCTTCAAAATCTTTGTCATGTTATGCATGAACCTTGAAAGTAATTGAAATGAAATACATCACAAACAATGCTTATGATTCCATTTGCCTAAGTCAACCAGCAAATAAATAGGAACAAATAAAAGAAAGGTTACAAAGTGCTGAGGTGGAGAAGAATGGAGATTCTACTTCAGAAAGTTTTGAAAAATGGGATGAATGTACAATATTGTTAACATGAATGCCACATTGACAATATAAAACCAGTAAATGGTTAATTTTATGTATTTTGCCACAATATCAGTAAATTCAAGGACTCAGTTCATAGCTAGAAGCAGGTAGCTCATGCCTATAATCCTTGATATTCAGAAGACTAAGAACTGTAGATCAAGGTTTCTAGCCAGCCCAGGCAGAAAAATCCATGAAATACTTCCAATTAATCAGCAAGTAAGTTGAAAGTATGGTGCAAATGGAAGAACATCAGACATGAAGAGAGCCAAGTGAGAACACAAGGCCCTGTACTGACACATGTATGTGTGCATATGTACATGCACATATACAAAAGGAACCTACTTCATGAGTCTATTATTCTAAGTACTTTTTAACTTATTAAGTAATTTTTAACTTATCAGCATCCAAAAAAGTATAGTAGTATGGTCATTAACAGAATAAGGACACTGAGACACTGTAATAATGTCAGCTACTACTAGGCAAAGCAGAGTTAGCAGTCCACACAGTTTTCATGGGCTATACTGCTTGGAGGTATTATATGAATATCACAGTACAAAAGAAATGTTGCAGCATTAACATGAATTAAAACACCTGTAAATCTGCATGGGTTTGATACAGATGCCCATTTTCAGCCTGGGAGGTTAGTATCTTAAATCCTAACCTAATCCTCAAACTTCAAATTAACCTTTCTATAATCAGAAAGGAACTGGGGAATCTTTGATCATAAATATTTAGCACACACAGACAACTTTTACGTATAGCAAGTCAATGTACGGTTTTCCAGATGTATATAAAATTTTTGAGGTAGGTTATTCATCATACTTTACAGAGGCCTATAATCCCACATACTCAGGAAGTAGAGGCAAGAGAAGAATTTAAGGCCAGCCAGGTAAAGGTAGCAATAAAACCCTGTCTCACAAATGAAATGAAAATGTTGGAGAAAGGGTTGTAGCACAGCCCAAGTAGTAGAACACTTGTCTAAATGTGCCTACCCTGGGTTCAATGTCCAGTACTACAAACACAAAACAAAAAAAGTACATATATAGGTGAAGGTAATCAAAATTAAAACCTATCTGCACTGCAAAAGAAACCTAAATTTACCTTGATCTCTCTCTAGAAATGCATTCACTAGAACTACCACCAAGGAAACCTTGAAATAAAACCCTGGATCCCATGACTTAGAAACTATGGTCCCTTAAAAGTACAATAAACTCATTTCCAATGAATAGAGGGCTTACAAAACAATCAAGATTGTAATTAGCCGACTACTCTCTCCTACACTAACTTAAAATGTAAAAAAACAATGCTTCCAGAAGCTAGACTACTTCAGAGATACACTGACAGAATAGACTTAATTTTAATTACTTTATTTTGTGGGAGGGAGGTACATCTATTTTGACTGGAACAAAATATACTGCACCTCTCCTTGGATTTAAGAAATAGTGCTTTCCAGACACTCTGGGAAATGAAAGGCATTTGAAGAGGTGTATTAATTTATACAATCATAAAGTAGGGGGGCTTGGAATGTGGCTTAGCGGTAGAATGGTTGCCTAGCATGCACGAAGCCCTGGGTTGGACTCCTTAGCACCACATAAACAGAAAAAGCTGGAAGTGGTGCTGTGGTTCAAGAGGTAGAATGCTAGCCTGAGCAAAAAGAAGCCAGGGACAGTGCTCAGGCCCTGAGTCCAAGTCTAGGACTGGCAAAAAAAAAAAAAAAAGTAGGGAACAAAGAACTAAGCTTTTATATAAAGAACTCAAGTCTTCAAGGATTGAGTAATCCAAGGCAATGACTTAAGACTGCATGGGAAACAGACTAGGGAAGGAACTATATGGAGAACCACTTACCTGCTTCCTGTAACATTTGAAAAATACAACTGGTAATTTTATTGGAGATTGCAGCTTTTCCTTCCAAGTGATTCTTTCTAGCTGCATTTCCTGCTGTAATCTGGTCCTTAGATTGCAGGAGGACTTTTCCTGGGTTATTTACCAATTCATAGACTTCTTTTGTTTTACCCTCATAAAGTTTCTTACCAATGGTGAGCACTGTGAGAAAAAAAAAAGTTATCTTAGCTTTTAGGAATTTCCTGAGCATTAAATTGTTTCAATGAATCAAATGAATATATAGTGATTATTTATCTTAACATAATCTGCATAGAACTCCTGCCTCATTTTATAAAGTAAATGGGAAACTAGTTCCTACCTAGACAAAATCCTGTCTTCTGATATGGAACCCTGAGTTCCTTGTACTATTAACCTGTCTCTGAATTTAAATAGCACTATCATTATGTGTACATCACACTAGATGGGGGATCTGAGGTTAGCAGCTAAGGAATAGAAAAGGACTGCATGAAATATGGTAGAAGAGTTGGACAGGGCTCACATCACCAACTAGTGAAGGAAACCAAAAAACTAGTGTCAAGGAAGAAAATCAAATAGAGTAATATTGGCTCAGGACACTTATAATGGAGCCAGGAGGCCATTGACTGCTAAGGAGTTTTACGTATGTAAATACGCAAGCACATCTGTGACCAGGGCTGCACTTTCACCCTCCTTTGGACTTGGTCAGTTTCCTGAAACATTTTGTGTGCATGCTGGACTGGGGTTTGAACTCAGGGTCAAAGTGCTCTCCCTTAGCTTTTTCACTCAAGGATGGGGCTGAGCCACACTTGTACTTCCAGCTTTTGTGGTGGTTAGCTGGCTTACAACCTTCAGATCTCAGCCTTTCGAGGATTATAACATGAATCACTGATGCCTGGCCAGAGAGATTTCTTGATATTTCCTGATATGACTTCTCCCCTGAACTACACAGAAAAGGCATTTCCTTTCTTAGGAAGCAATATAGCCACACCAACTAGACTAACAAGTCAGTCGATCTAATTATCAAACCTTTTTGCACTTTTAAGGTATAAATATAGTCCCCATTTTGTGAAAATACAAAATAAGATTCAAGGTTCTTTGATGGTGTTTGCCAGATTGTAATCCTAGTTAGTCACAAATAAATTCAGCTTTTCTTTTTTTTTTTTTTTCAACCAGACTAAATTTGGTTCTGGGTTATATTCTTGTAGTAAGTGTCACTTAGGGCACCTAATTTGGAGGATAAGTAGTTTGAGCTCCTCATTATTAACAAGATCTTAAAAGTTCTCAAGAGTTCAAACCTAGCTCAGTGCTCCAAACTCTTTTTCTCTATTCACTTTCAAGGATTCCAAGTTCCTTAATTGAATCTTTGTGTTCCCTTGCCAGACCTTTTGACAATTTTTTTTTTTTTTTTTTACAACCTGACACTCTGTTCCCTTCTATTTCCAACATTCACCTCTCAGGCCTTATAAGCCATGTTGACTAAGTTACATCTTAAGGACCACTGGGGTCTTAAGTCCTCTAGTAAAAGGTGTATTTTTAGAAAGGTTAATATAGCTGTGGTATGGAGAATGAAGTAGAAAGGAGTTGTGGGAGCCAAGAGTCTGGGGGAAGAGTTTAGGGCACAGTTGCAGCAACCGAGGCAGATGATGCCATTGTGCAAGAGACAGCAGTGATCCAGCATTCAAAATATTTCAGACAGAAGGAGAGGTAAGACTAGAGTGGTGCCCAAATTAAGAAACAAAAGCATTTGAATATGTAGCATACAGTACCTTTCCAATTAGTCAACCCCCCCCCCAAAAAAATAGGCAGCATATGCTGTAAGTATCCAAAGGGCGGCTATGAATTCATGAATGAATTCTTAAGAGGCTGACAAAGACTGAGAATGGTTCATGGAACTGATTTCCAGAGAGGAGTCAAAAATGTTCTAGGATTGTGCTGTCCATCATGTGGCCACTAACCAAATGGAATATGAATACATGCTGCGTTCTATGTGGATAAAAAAGAATGCAAAATATCCCCTCAAATTTCTTACATGTTGAACTGTGAGAATCTTGGATACAAGTAAATTTGCTTCATCAAGGTTTTGGTTCCCTGTTTTTACTTAAATCAAGGCTGAAGACAAGATGGAGACCAGTAGACTGTAAAGAAACTTAAGACTGGAAATTATAGTTCTATGGATTCCAATGAGTATTTTTAACCAATGACATTTTGAGTCTTTTGGAAACCATAAAAGTAAAACATTCGGGGGCTGGGAATATGGCCTAGTGGCAAGAGTGTTTGCCTCCTACACATGAAGCTCTCGGTTCGATTCCCCAGCACCACATATAAGGAAAACGGCCAGAAGGGGCGCTGTGGCTCAGGTGGCAGCGTGCTAGCCTTGAGCAAAAAGAAGCCAGGGACAGTGCTCAGGCCGTGAGTACAAGGCCTAAGACTGGCCAAAAAAAAAAAAAAAACATTCTGGCCCAATGCCCTGGTTTTATGCGTTTGTTAATATCAACTTCATCTTATTTTTTGGATCTGTGACGGTTTGATCTAAATTCAGTCCCCCCCACCTCTGGAAAAGAAAGTTCTGATGAGCCAACACAAGCAATTTAATTTGTTACAAATTTAGAAACCCCTATGTGTGGGTCAAAACAACATTTTGTAAGTTTAAATGGCATGAGGATCTTCCCAGAAAATCTGACCACTCAGGAATAAAGTAAACATCAAACTACGTAAATCTGGCAAAAAGTTAACGAGGAAATATTTGATGATGATTTTTGGAGCTCTCCAAAGCCATCACGTTTTAGATTGCTTTAGGAAAAAAAAACAATCGATGAAAACCTGGGCAGGTTTTCCCAAGACTAAATTATTAACCTTAGGGGTAGGAGAGATCATTGATGAAACAGGAAAAGCAAGCATTTGGTTTGAAAAGTAAACTCTAGATGTTCTTCGTGTGACTGTTATGCAACATCTCTCACAAAAGTTTACCGGCATCTGTCCAGTTTCTGGCAATTTCTCATTCTAGGAACCCCACCCCCTCAGTCGGTGCTTTGCTCCCCTCCGGGAGATACTGGAGAGGTCCGAGAACCCCGGGCGTCGGGTGAGCCAGGCTCTCCCCATTCACCGGGCCACGTGAGCGCCCCACACGAAGCCTGGAGGCTCCACCTAAGGGAGGCCGAGTACGGTTCCGGGTGGCTGAAAGGGACTGCGGGAGAGGGGGAGACCCTCACAGGGCCGGACACCGGTTACTCACACTCAGCGGTCGCCATTGTCCTGAGCGGGCTGGAGTCACTGGGCAGAGTCACTGGGGTCTGGAAAAGAGCAGTTTTACAGTCAGAGAGGTTGAAGAACTTTGAAAGGAAACGCTGTCCACAAACACGCCCCGGGGCAAGCTGAGTAGACTCCGCGGCTACACACGCGGTCCGGGACCACGGCAGCACGCGGATGGTCTAGGGTGACGCCGCCGACAAGAGGGAGGGCTTCCCCGGGGACTTCCCGCCACGCAGGCGCGCGAGCGCCGCTCCTGCTAAGGCCCAAAGTGGCGCGCACTGGAGCCCCTCCCCACTCTGCCGAGCTCACGGATGGGCTCCCCCCCCCATCACAGGTTGGAACGTACCAAGTCCTGACGGCCAGGGGAAAGCACGTAGGGAGGGATGTGTAAACTTCACGGTCACTGAGAGACAAATGGCCTAAAGCCCGCTACCTTCAGCACACGGGTTCGAGGCACAGGGAAATAACGGAGATTTCCACGTGCAGGACTATTTCGGTGCGTCTTTGGGGCGGAGGAGGCTAGCTCCACCCCATGGCGGCCGAGACTCCGCCTACCGAGGGGGCGCGGCCTCAAAGGACCATCGCTCATTGGTTGGTAACGGGAGGCGGGTCGAGGGGGGGGAGGTTTGTGGAAAGCGCGCGCCGCCGCAGTAGCGAGGGTTGAGCCTCTTGAGAAGAAGGAAGCTTTCCAGGCGCGCGAGCCTCGGAGGCGCTCTGTGCCGAGCCGGCTGCTGTTTGGTGCTCTGACCTCGACTACGGCAGCAGGTCCCTCCACGTGCTTTTGGCGGCGCCATGGAGCTGGAAGAGTCGGGGATTGGAGAGGAATGTGGGGTGTTCGGGTGCATCGCCTCTGGAGAGTGGCCCACACAACTAGACGTGCCACATGTGATCGCTCTGGGACTCGTGGGGCTGCAGCACCGGTGAGCAACGGGGTGAGGGGTGGTTGTGCGAGTAGTGGAAAGAGAGCTTTCTCCATCTCCACCAGCCACTTCCCACCTCCTGGGCTAGTGATCTCGTGTGGCCCCCATAGCCAAAGGACTTACCTTTTTGCCTAGCCAATATCTGCCTTTGGCACAGACCTGGGTGGAGGGGCGCCCTGCTTCCTTGGACTTTGCCCTGTTCTACCCAGCCTCAGCCCCCCCCCCCGTACCCCAGTCCTTGTTGCTCTTTTGGGTCTCTCCTTCCCATCAACTCTATACACATCTCCTTATACGGCTTGTTTGTTATGTTTGGGTTTGCGTAGATCGGGAAGGAGCTGGTTCTAATCTTTCTCAAGCCCGAAACTGTAATTGTGATCATTAATCTGTCGGGTGGTGGCTGGTGCAGGTCCTGCTATACCTTTTTAGGTTTTCTTACAGGACATCCAACCAGCACAAGGTTTTGTTTGCAAGGACAGAACTGTTGAGCAAATTGTGAGGTTGAAAATAGGCACAGCCATGGGAATTTAGGGATCCTAGAATTCAAATTCAGGGAAACAGGACTAGTTGGTGTTCATGGTAGTATATTCCTTATAAATTAACCGGAAACAAACTAATCCCTGGGAATAGATTCATTGGTTAGCTTTAGATAGTAAATGATGAGTTTAAGGGGTAATAAGATGCCACAAATCCACTCTCTTTAAAAGGGTTGTAACGTTTGTCTTGCTGCACTATATTGTTTTGGAAACACTGGGAGACCCCCTCTAGGCGGGAAATACACCTTTGCTTCCAAGATCTCTATCTCTAATTACCTGATATAACTGCAGGTTCGTATACAGGATTCTGTTGGACTAAGAAATACCGACCTAGGTTTGATTGTTGCTGACATAACATGAGGCAATGCAGTAGTAACAACTTCCAACCCACTACAGGAACTGGGCATACTTATCATCAACAGAGCTGCAGCATTCTTTCACCAAACAACTTTTTGCTCATTACAGAGTTTCACATGCTTGAATTTGAGTTTCATATTTTGAGTAATCCTCATCTTCGAGAATTGTGGGTTAACTATGCTTTTCATTTGAAAGCCATTTATTGAAAAGATAAGATATATAATCCAAGGAGATTATGTGGTTATTCTGTGCAACATTTGTTTATAACATTTTAGAAGTTAATTTGAATATTTCGTTAGGGAGAGTAGGGATGGATCTAGAGGTCTGAAGGAAATATATGAACTAGTTTTGTTTTTTTAACTATATTTACGTTTTTGTCAAAATTAGTAAGAGCTCAGTGTAAGGTCCGTCCCCTGGAGGGCTCCCAGCAGATGTACCCCCACCTCATTAAGTCTCCACCCAGTTATCTGGGTAACAAGCAGACCTGGAAGCAGTTACCTCCCCCTTTTCTGAGGTCACGTCCTAATCCGCCTGGCCACACCCCCATGCCCCTGCCCTAGATAAGGCAAGGCCGGATAGGGGTCGCCCCTTCTCTCCTGCCCGGCATCATCTCTGCCACAGGCCAGCAGTTCGGTAATAAACTTTTCTCTCCTGCCTGAATGCCCCATGCACTGAATGTACTCTCTTTTACTGGCTACCTACTTTATTTATTTATTTATTTGGCCAGTCCTGGTGCTTGGACTCAGGCCCTGAGCACTGTCCCTGGCTTCTTTTTGCTCAAGGCTAGCACTCTGCCACTTGAGCCACAGCGCCACTTCTGGCCGTTTTCTGTATATGTGGTGCTGGGGAATCGAACCCAGGGCCTCATGTATACGAGGCAAGCGCTCTTGCCACTAGGCCATATCCCCAGCTCTGGCTACCTACTTTAAAAACCTAACATATAGGGTGCTGTGACCTAACACTCATTACCTTGTCTCCTTCCCTTTATAAAATTAGGAGACCTTATTTATTTCTGTGTTTCCCACTATTGCTTTTATTTGGGGAGAACTATGAGATTAGTATATGATAAAGGCAATAAAGCAAGGGAGGGCTGGGCACCAGTGGCTTAGGTCTAATCCTAGCTACACAGGAAGCTGAGATGTCAGGATCATGGTTCAAAGCCAGAAGAGACAAGAAAGTCCAGCAGACTTTTATATTAAACACCAGAAAGTTGGAAGTGGACATATGGCTCCAGTGGTAGAGCACTATGGAGTATAAAAGTTCAAGGACAGCCCTGGTTCAGGCCTCAGGGCAGGCACACACACACACACACACACACACACACACACACACACACACAAAGATGAGGGAGTATGTGATAGAGCAATTTAAATTGCTTGCATTTAGCAGATTATTTTATCAGACTAGAAGACTGGTATTGAAAGTTAACCTTGTTTAGCTTAATTTTCAGATGGACAAGAGTCATTCAGTCATACAAAGCTGGGGTTGCTTCTTTCCCCAACTCCTATTTTGCCAGTCCTGGGACTGGAGCCCAGGGCCTGAACACTGCCCCTGGCTTCTTTTTGCTCAAGGCTAGCATTCTACCACTTGAGCCACAGCACCACTTCTGGCCTTTTCTGTTTATGTAGTGCTGAGGAATCAAACCCAGGGCTTTATGTACATGAGGCAAGGACTCTACCATTAGGCCATATTCCCAGCCCTTAATTTTTTCCTTTTTAAGATTTAATTAATTGTTCGTTTATTTTAAGCAGATAGTCAAAGACTGGCGCTCTACCACTTACACTACACGCCACATCCAGCTTTTTGCTGGTAAATTGAAGATAAGAGCTTCTTGGAATTGACTGTCCTTGCTGGCTTTGAACCACAATCCTGTGATCTCAGTCTCTTGAATATTAAGGATTATAGATAGGAGCTACCTACATCTAGCATAATTCAGATTTTTAAATGAACAAAAGTTCTCAGCCTTTGAGAGAACTGGTTTTAATTGTAAAATCAATGAAAATCCCATATATCTGGAAGGCATGATAATTATTTACTTCACTAAAGAGGTAAGGAAGAGCCAGAGAAAGATTGAGAACTATTTGGGGGGAGGGGGTGTTTTGGCTGTTTGCAGCCTTATTCCATAGCTCTGCCTTCTGTCAGAAGGAGCAGGCTGGGCTGGGGATATAGCCTAGTGGCAAGAGTGCCTGCCTCGGATACACGAGGCCCTAGGTTCGATTCCCCAGCACCACATAAACAGAAAATGGCCAGAAGCGGCACTGTGGCTCAAGTGGCAGAGTGCTAGCCTTGAGCGGGAAGAAGCCAGGGACAGTGCTCAGCCCCTGAGTCCAAGGCCCAGGACTGGCCAAAAAAAAAAAAAGAAGGAGCAGGCTGTCTCCTTAGCGGTAAACTATGTGTAGATGTGCTCATGCTATATTCCTAGAGTCACCAGATGCTCTTTGGTCCTGAAATCCTCAGTTTAGTAGTTAGCAGAATTCTGAACAGACTAGATAGACACCCATAAAGGTTAAAGAGCTTCATCTTTGCAACCTAGTTAGGTTTTATGGAGTATAGATGGTTTTGACATATTTGAAGATTCTATAAAAGAGGGCTAGGTAGGGTGGTGCAATACTACTCATGTTGGCCATGAACTTGGGACGCTCCTACCTCCCCCACTCCAACTATCACTAGCTGGGGTTATAGACATGCACCCCTATGTCCTAGGCTGGTTAGCCTTTCCTTGATTTTATGGTTTGTAACTTGAATTACACTCAAGGGGCTCTTTTTTGGGAATTTTGTCTTCAGTGTGGTAGCACTGTTTTGGCTTATGGGTCACTATCCTGCAGAAGTAAATTTTGCCTTTCTGAGACAATTTTTTTTTTCATGCCTATCTTGTGGCTCCAGTGGTTTTTGGCAAGTATATTGTAACATAAGCTCTCACTAGAGACTAAACTGGTAGGGTTTCCTGATCTTGGACTTTCAGCCTCCCAAACTGAAAGCTAAATGAACTTCATAAAAACTACATCACTTGAGGTATTATTTTGGATTATTATTTTGGTGCTAGTCCTGAGGCTTGAACTCAAGGTCTAGGTGTTGGCTCTGAACTTTTGTTCTTCTGGCTAGCAGCAGTCTAACATTTGAGCCACCCTTCCATGTCCTGCTCTTTAGGGTGGTTAGTTGGAGGAGTCTGGAATTTTCCTGCCTAGGCTGGCTTTGAACCTCAATCCTCAGATCTCAACCTCCTTAGTAAGCTAGGATTATAGGCATGCACCACCAGCACCTGGCACTTCGGTATTTTATAGCCATAGAAGAAAAGACTTAAGTTTGGAATTGAACCTAACACCTGATAAACATTTCTATACTGTTTCTAAAAATTTGTAAAAATTTACCTGATGAAGATGTATGTCTTTTCTGAAGATGCAAACTGTGGAATCTTTAGGTTCTCTTATTCTGCGGTGAGGAAATTGATTTGTAATGACCTTACGAGCAGTTTTCTTAAGAGTTGTGGATGCTGGTTCTGCAATTAGAGCATGTGATACTATCTTTAAAAAGAAAAGCACTCAGACAAACCTATGAAGTAGTTGCTCCCCATGATCTTCATTTAATGTAACACAGTAGGACATTTGCAGAGAACTTGATTATAGTTGCCAAATTAAGAGACTAGAGATAACTTATTTTATTTTGATTTCTATTTTTTAGGGACTGGCTAAATATATAACATTCATTACTTGGGGTTGAGGGGGTGCGGTACTTGGACTTGAACTCAGGCCTCACACTTGACTTTTTTGTTCACAGCTGGTGTTCTGCCATTTGAGCCATGCCTCTACCTCTGGCTTTTTTGTTGTTGTTGTTGTTTTTTGGTTGACTGGAGATTAGAGTATTATTGACTTCTTCCCCAGGCTGGCTTTGAATCTGGATCCTCAGATCTCAGCCTTCTGATAAGTTTGGATTACAAGTGTGAGCCACTAGAGCCTTGCAAGAGTTTTATTTTTTAATCCTCTCAATCTAGACCTTATATCTACCTAAGTGATTTTTGGTTTGAGGAAGTGATTTATTTTAAAACCATCCTTGTTAATTATAGAAAGAACAGGTTGTGCTAGGAACACAAAATGTTCTTATGTTTTATGTAAAGTATTTTAAAAGGTAACTGGATATATTCTTTGATTTTCAAAAGCTTTTTCAGTGACTTTTTTTTTTCCTAGTCCTGGGCTTGAACTCAGGTCCTGAGCACTCTCCCTGGCTTCTTTTTGCTCAAGGCTAGCACTCTCTACCACTTGAGCCACCGTGCCACTTCTGGCTTTTTCTATATATGTGTTGCTGAGGAATCAAACCCAGGGCTTCATGTATACAAGGCAAGCACTCTATACTAGGCCATATTCCCAGCCTTGACTGTTATTTTTTTGTTAGCTTACATTATTTAAACAGTGTGTAAGGGGGTTTATTCCAATCACCTTCAGTCAACCTCAACAGATTGCATTGTTCAATTTTCGTATGTGATTGACTTTCATAATTTAATGATCCTTTATTTAAAATAAATGATCCTTTGTTTAAAATCTTAAATGTTTCCATTCTTCTGGTTTCAACCATTAAAAAAACTTTATGCATAGATATAAACAGAATTTATCTATGCTCATCCTTTCCCACTCCCCCAAAGTCTCAAGAGTACCAATGTTTTGTCATTCTGGTCAAACGGGAGATTGGAATCTAGTTTCCCAGTAATACCAGCTTAATCTTCTAACTTCTAAGTTGGTTTTTTTCATCTGTTGGGCTGAATATATTTTAAGGTCTAAATACTAAAATTTAGTGCATTCTGAATGACACTTTTATGTGAATAAATCTTTAGCATTTTCCCTTCTCCATAGCATAGCCACTAGTGTTGAGGAGCAATAAACAGGGACATCCCATTTGACTTGCGTTTATATCCAAAATAGAGAAGTACAATTTGCAACTAAGTTGTAATGAAATGACTATAAAAGGAGGTAAAGGGGAAAGGCAGAGTACTTGTTACTCTCCTATGAGTCTTGTGTCACTTAACCACAGGGATATATGTTCTGGAAAAATATGTCATTAGGCCATTGCTTGTCAGGGGATCCTATGTGTATTTACATAAACCTATGTCTCAATTACCCAATGAGAGCCATTGCTGCAGTCAAAATACAGTAAACATGAAGTGTATGGGGTTGTTGTCAGGGTAACCTAACATACTGTTTTACAGTCTTTTTTTTTTTTTTTTTTTATGTAAGAGCCAGGTATTGGTAGCTCGTGACTGTAATCCTAGCTACACTCAGGCAGCTGAGATTGTGGTTTGGGCAGGAATGTCCATGTGACTCTTTATCTCCAATTAACCACAAAAAAGCTGTAGGTGGAGCTCAAGAACACTACCCAGACCCTGAAATAAAGCCCCAGGACTGGCACTATAAAGAAAGAAAAAAAGAAAAAGAAAGACCACTTTAATGCAGAAAAGTATACTTTAGTAAATTCATAAGCCAATAACTGTTATCATCAAGTATTACATACTATACCTAGTTGTGCTGTACTTTATATGATTGGCAGTGCAGCATTGTTTATACTAGAATTGCTACCACAAGCACATGAATAATGCTTTTCCTTGTAACATGATGGCTCCAAAGTCACTGCCTGGTAGTGATAATTTTAGAAGACCACCATTGTATTATCTTATCATTGACTGTACTTAATACATTTGTTGAACTTAATATACATATAATACGCTGGTGGATACTGTATCACACAGGGCATATGAGGCTTCTTCCTTCACAGAGAATTAATATAGCCCATTGGTTCAAAAGTACAAGCTTCTCTAAGCCTCTGTTTCTTCCTCTATAAAGCAGGTATGACTGACAGTCACACTTCATTGGGATACGATAGTGTCTATAGTCATTAATTTATGTAAAGTGTGTAGAACAGTACATAAATTATAAGCATGCCCTATGACCTTTATCCTATTCTTGGGTATGCACCCAGTAGAAATGAATACATATGTTCATTGTTGATCATGATCATGGGGCTTGAACTCAGGGCACTGTCTCTCAGTTCTTTTACTCTAGGCTAGAGCACTACCACTTTGAGCCACAATACCACTTCTTGTATTCTGGTGGTTGAAGATATGAGCCTCACAGACTTTGCTGGATGGCTGGCTTTGAACCACAATCCTCAGATCTCGGCCTTTCTGAGATTACAAGTGGCAGGACTCAAGTTTTCTGATTGTCAAATCATGTGCATCTTCTTTACAGTCAGTCATCTGTTGTACCCTATGTATGGGTATGTTTACAGTAGCACATTTTCTGGTCCTTATTTCCTAACTAATACAGTATAATAACTATTTCCATAACAGTGACATTACTACTGTATAAGTAATCTAGAGTTGATTTTAAAAAGATGGATGTGTGTAGTTTGTATGCAAATACAAACTTTAATAATTTTATATGATACTTGATTATCTGCACATTTTTAATATCCATTTAGGGGAGGTCCCAGAACCCCCCTCCCCCCTTCCACTATAGGTCTTGTGGAACCAGCATAGTGCTTTACCAGCATAGTGCTCCTTTTTTTTTTTTTTCCTGCTAGTCCTGGGGCCCTGAGCACTGTCCTTCACTTGTTTTTACTCAAGGCTAGCACTCTACCACTTGAGCCATAGCACCACTTCCGGCTTTTTCTGTATATGTGGTGCTGAGGAATCGAACCCAGGGCTTCATGCATGCTAGGCAAGCACTCTACCACTAGGCCACATTCCCAGCCCTGCATTTTTGTTTTTTATAATACAATTTTATTGTTATTATTATGGGGTTGTACAGAGGAGTTATCCATTTACTTAAATGTTACTTTTACTTCTAATGAGCTATAAAAGAAATTTCTCATTCTCTTCTCTCATACAGTCCATAAACAGTGTATTTAGACTAGTTTGTCAAGGACAGGACTAAATATCAGCACAAAGCAATCAAAGTTTAACAATGTAGAAAAAAATTGGTGTTTCTCAGACTCACCATTTTGTACTTTTCTCTTGATGCCCCAAGTTCCATGGCTTTTGCTATGACCTTCAGATAATTCTTAAACAAAAGCATAGAAAAAAGATCAGAATGTGACATCTTTTGATACAGTTTTTAAGCATTCAAAAATACCAAAGTGAGAACATTTTTAAGCAATTGGAAAAATGAAGATGAGTGGAAGAATTAGGAAATATTGGGTACAAGGTTTGGAAAGGAATTGGAACAAAAGAAATGAGCTTAGGATTGCTTCTGTAATTAGTCACTTCCAAAGTTACCAGATTCCCATCTGACAATTCTAAACGAGCTAGTCCTCTTATGATGCCTAAAACTTCTTCATAAGATCTCATTTTTCTTTGAGGGTTGCCATTTTTCTTTTGTAAAACTCTGTATTCACATTTAAAATTTTTATATTTGGTGTGACATTGTTTTTAGTCTCTATTCCAAACTCTATTAATCCTCTGGCAGTTTCCTTAAATATTTTTTTGTTTCTTGTGACCCCATCCTGCATTTGTTTTAATTTTTCATCAGACTATGAATATCAGCACTCTGACCTCATTGTCAAACCAGTGTTTTCCAACCTCTGGGTCACTAATTGTTATGTTCTGTTAATAATTTTTAGCATTTAGAGACTATTACCTATAGTTCAACATAATTTCAGCCTATTGATGTTTCTTATATTTGAATCCTATAAAGCAGTTTGTTCCCTGATACTTACTAGCTACTTGCAATCAATAGGTGATCTTCATTGGATTTTTAGAAATGTAAAAGATTTATTTACTAATTTTCTTTTAGTAAGAATAGAGAATCGATATTTTCCTTCTTCCCTTACCATATTTTCCACCAAATTAGATACAGGAAGCATTTGGGGCAGTACACAATAGAGATCTACCATTTAGCTACTTTCAGGCAATATTAAACCTGATAGGAAACATTTAAGACTCAACTTTAAGATTCAACTTAAACCCACATTTGCCCTAGGGATATATTATAGGACTGAAAGGCTGTCTCTCACTTTTGAGGTGTTATGTATTAATGGTGTCTTTCTCTACTAGAAAACAATAGCAGTTTAAAACTCCTCCACCTTTGCAATTAAAGTCTGCCTGAAGAACTACTAACATCGCATTCCAGCCTGCCTCCAAGCAGTAACCATGAAGCCAAGACTTGCCATCTTAAACCAAGTTTGAAAATGACCTTGTTGGGTTTACCTTGTAAAATCTTTTTGTTTTGAATTTCCAAAACAGTATGATGTACTTAAGTATGTGTGATAGTACTTTTAATGGCAAGTTGTAACATCTTTTATTGCTTCGTTTCAATGCTTGACAAGAACTCTTCTGTCTGTTCTCTTTGCAACCTTATTATACCTAAGAATTATGCTCTTGCAATTCATTTGATGTGAATTAAGAAGACTTAAGATTTAGCAGTTTCCACCTTGAGACATGAAGAGCTTATATTATTCTCCCAAAAGGGGTTGACTAGGCCAATTAAGACAATCAGTGCATATTTTAAGGAACTGATTGTGTTTAATACAATAAACATAATATCGATTTTTTCTGTGTACAATATATGTGTACACTAATATTTAAAAGTCAGATGTTTAGGCCAGGCCAGCCAGTGGCTCACACCTGTAATCCTAGCTACTCAGGCTGAGGATTGTAGTTCAAAGCCAGCCTGGACAGGAAAGTTTGTGAACCTCTAATCTCCAATTAACCCCTAAAATCCAGAAATGGAGCTGTTGACTCAAGTGGTTGAGTGCTAACCTTGAGCACAAAAGCCCCAGGATTGGAATACACACACAAAAAAGAAACAAAGAAAGGAAGAAAGAAACAAAGAAAGAAAGAAAGATAAAAGTCAGGTATTTATAGTTTGGGGATGCACTGCCTCTTAGACTTGTATTGCAATTCTCAGTTGAAGTACTGTCAGTTGCTCAGCTGACTGTACTTTAGTTTGATATAGATTTGGGATAATGTTCTATGTAATTAAATAGTTTTAACAATATGGATATCTAAAAGTAGCTTATTGTAATGATTATTATAAAATAGTGGTTTATGAGCAAATGTGGTTAGGCATCTATCTGTACATGCAGAAACAGGTATGTTGAAGTATTATATCCATAAAGGTCCAGTGCTTCCTATTCAGGACATACTTGTACTGTGGAACTAAGATAAAGTTTATATTATAGCATGGTCAAGCCCTCAAATAGTAGGTGGTTCTCTGAAGTCATGTAAGG
This sequence comes from Perognathus longimembris pacificus, assembly GCF_023159225.1. Lineage (NCBI taxonomy): Eukaryota > Metazoa > Chordata > Mammalia > Rodentia > Heteromyidae > Perognathus > Perognathus longimembris. The sequence continues at coordinate 29,168,293 of NC_063176.1, read as the reverse complement.
TTGCCTAGTGAGATACTGTTGATTCTCATTCTTAGTAGTGGTACTATATAAAATTGATGTGAATACTGAACTTTTGTTGCTAGGCAAAATTTGATTGGTTAGAACAATTTTGCCAACAGATGGTTACATACACACACACACACACACTTTTATTTCTGCCAGTCCTGGGGCTTGGACTCAGGGCCTGAGCACTGTCCCTGGCTTTTTTTTTTTTTTTTTTTTCCTCAAGGCTGGTATTCTACCTCTTGAGCCACAGCATCACTTCTAGCTTTTTTTGTTTATGTGGTGCTGAGGAATCAAACCCAGGGCTTTGTGCATGCTAGGCAAGCACTCTACTGCTAAACCACATTCCCAGCCCCTGGATACATAATCTTAAGTGTATTTCTGTTTAAAGATACCTAGTCAATAAATGAATTTGTTATTATTGAATTTATAGCCGGCAGAATTCTATTCTGGCCCAAATGAAGATTATCTGATCTATTTTCTTCAGTCCATCTTAGCCTTTTTCCCCTTAGGAGCCCTAGCTAGCATGACAGAATTACATTTTAGAGCCTTTTAAACAGCAAAACCATCACCTAAAGTATAGGACAGCATGGTATTTCATAAATGGTAGAAATAATTAGGGTTTCTAGTAAGAGAAGTAAAATGAAGGCTAAGTGTGGCTTATGTATCTCATCTAGGAATATGCACATCAGGAAACTCAGACTTCTCTGCTGCTCTGTAACATATGTACAGATAACCCTAACGGTTGATTTGCTGTTGCAAATATATCATAGAGAGTTGACAAGCTCACAAATACAGAATCTGCAACTAATGAACAACTGTTTCTGGTTACTGCAAAAAAACTAAATATACTAGCATTATAGATTGTTAACCCAAGAAAAGCAGATTCTTTTCCCATCTATGGAAAACTTAAATTTAATTCTCTATATACACCAGTAACTGTGTGTGTGTGTGTGTGTGTGTGTGTGTGTGTGTGTGTGTGTGTGTCGGCTACTTGAGAGAGGCAGAAGTCATAGTTTGATCATGGTTTGAGACCAGTCCTGAGGCAGAATGTTAGTGAGACCTGCCTACAACTTCAGCTGTGAGGGAGACACAGGTTGGAAGATGCTGCTTCACCGGCTAGCTGCAGGAAAAGTTGGAGAAAGGGCTATGGATATGATTCAAGTGGTAGAGCCTACCAAGCGTGAGACCTTGATTTCAAATCCTAGGACCTCAAAAACAAAAAGAATCCTTGTCTAAAAGATCAAAAGAGAAAGAAAAATAACACCACTCTGGAATTCCTAATGAAAACTACAGCAAAGCTGGAATAGCAACTAAGAAAGCATGCCCTGTTGCATCATTGGAAACAAGAGGTGGTTAAGAAAGAGATTTTATTGATATGACTGATTAAATCATTGTCAAAAGGTTGAATTACTCTTAGGCCTGCTTCCCTCCCTCAGTCATGCTGACTCTGGGTTGCAACCCTCTAATCATAGGGTCCTGAGGCTCTGTGGGAGCCACCAGGTACTATACCTTTGCAGCATCACTAATGTTTCTGTCCCTGGAAGTCCTAAATGTTTTTGAAGCTATGCTAGGAACTGGGGGGCTAAGACCACCTATAGTTTCTTAAATTTATTGCAGTGTTACCAGTAAGGATGTTAAAACTCAAGCCTTAGAATCAGGTTCTCACTGTGTAGGCCAGGCCAACCTCAAATTTAGATCTTCTTGTCTCTGCCTCCTGGGATTACAGTTGGGTACTGCCACACCTGGCTAAAGCCCATGTGTTTAAAAAACTATTATTTAAATTTAACATCTTACCCATTTCTGAAGTTTCTTTTTTTATGTTTGTAATTCTTGAAGTTTCCAAAGTTTTAGCAATCAATTTTTCTTTCTTTGGATCTTCTATCGGATTAAAATGAAGGGGGTAAAAAAGCACTCAATTACATTATGTCTCAAATGACTAAAGTACGTTATTTAATAATTGTACTACTCATATTATCCAGGTTGCATGCAAAATATGCAGAAAGATTTAATACTTTCTCTTGCCACATACTGGTGGCCATCTCATTGCTCATTTTTGTTAATTGTGGAGCTAGTGAACATTTTAATTTTGGAAATACATTTTTAGGGTTATTCTCAGATGAACAATGTGGTTTTTTACTTGGAGCTTTTAGGTTGCAGATTAGAATGATTTTTTGCAGAGTGTTATTTTTGTTCTTTTGGGGTTTTTTGTTTTGTTTTGTTTTTTGGTCAAAAAACAAAAGCTCAGGGTCTGGGCTCTGTCCTTGAGGTTTGTTTTTGCTGAAGACTAGCGTTCTACCACTTTGAGCCACAGCACTACCTCAGGTTTTCCGTCAATTGGAGATAAGAGTCTCACAGACTTTGCTGCCTCAGCTAGCTTCAAACTGCAATCCTCAGAGCTCAGCCTACTGAGTAGCTAGGATTACAAGTGTGAGCCACCGGTACCCTGTGCTTAAGATTGCCTGACTCGGCTGGGAATGTGGCTGTGGTAGAGTGCTTGCCCAGCATGAGTTTGATTCCTCAGTACCACATAAACAGAAAAGGCTGGAAGTGGCACTGTGGCTCAAGACATAGGATGCTAGCCTTGAGCAAAAAGTAGCTAGGGATAGTGCTCAGGCCCTGAGTTCAAGCCCCACGACTAGCCAAAAAAAAAACAAAGAAAAAGAATGCCTGACTCTTCCCTTTTTCCCCTTTGGATCAAAATTGGTCTAAGTATGATAAGCATTTACTAAACAGCTAACAAAATACCAAAAATTTAAGGCATTCAAATATATATAAATAAAAATAGCAGCAGACCTAGAGGTGAAATAAGTCAATTTTGTTTCTTTTGTTCATAAGATTGTCAGACGTAACTGTCTAACATGAATTTCTATTTTGGCAGGTCTTTCTCCTTTGGCAAGTTTTCTCTCTTGCCTATGCTTCAGGTAAAGAAGGAAAAAAGAGAAAAAATTCTCCCAAGTTCAAATAGTTAATACTTAACTATTAAGTAGTTAATGCAATTTCATGAGCCATTTTTATTTAATTTGTGTGATATGAGTAGCTCCGGGTCTATGATACCTCTCAGTGATTGGTTTCTTGTGTATTGTATTAGTAGTCATACATTTTGAAGTGAAAATGTATATGAGTGGACTCAAATGACAACTTATATTTTTTTGTGTGTAGCCCTCTGCTGGTCTTATTCTCTAACCATGACAGTGCGGCTGCAGTTCCCAACAATGGCTATGACGGAGGAGTCTAAGTACAGGTGCTGAATTAATTGGTCCCAACTAGATCAAAATCTTCTTGAGTTAAAAATTAGGAGCTAATCTAGTTACTGAGAATCCAAAGGGTCTGTAGCTCTACTAGCTGGGTATTTGAAATATGAAAGAAAAATTGTAAGATTTGAGATAAGAGGCTAAGCCTGGTAGCTGACCCCTGTAATCCCAGCTACTTGGATAGTGGCGATTGGGAAGATCCTAGTAAGAGGTCAGTGAGAGGAAGTGATAGTAATTACCACCTTCCTCTCTGTAAGCTGTGTTTGATGATCATGCCTTTCTACTCTACTTGATGAAGGCCATATTATTTATTTATTTATTTATTTATTTATTTATTATTACTGGTGCTGGGCTTGAACTCAGGGCCTCATGCTCTTGCTTGACTTTTTAGCTTAAGGCTAGTGTTCTACAATTGAGCCACAATTTGACTTTCAGCTTTTTGCTGACTAATTGGAGACTTTTCCACCTGGCCTATCATCTCAACTATTCAGGAGACAAACTAGGATCCCTTTTCAAGTCCCACGTGGGCTAGGCAAAAACTGGAGAACCTTATTAAATAAATAAGAAAAACAACTGGGGGCTTGGCTCAAATGAGTACCTTTTTAGGGTTCTGAGTTCAAGACCTATATAGCTAACAACAAAAATATTTAAGATAAGAATGAAAATATTTTGAGTGTGTAGCACAGGCCTATAATCCCAGCATTTGGGATGACCAGGTGTCAACATTAAAAATATAAAGCAATAATGACAAGTTTAATCGGCAAAATATATAAAATCAGAATGACAATGTCTAGTTTTACATGAAAGTACTCATAACTTTGGGGTTTTGTAAAAAAAGAACATTTGATATAGATTTTTTTCCTCTGAAAATAAACATTGGTATAGGTAAGGCTCATTTATGTAATGTGAACATTCCAGTGTTACCAACAGTTGAATGGCGCTTATTTATGAGTTAATAGGTATAATACCTGGTATGCCTAAAATTTTTGCTTACTTAAATTTTTTCATATTTTAATTGATTAGATCTTTGTAGGTTTATATCTTTGCTTTCATTTCCATGTAAATGTTTAAACTATCATACTTCATTGATAATTTCTAGATATGTTTTGAGTCATCCTGTAAAACTTGTCAGTGAAAAGAACTTAAGTTTAGATATGACTTAAATCTTTATATATTAAAAATTACCTTGAGTTTTTCTGAGTACTAATAGGCTGAGATCTTTGGGATACTATTGTCCGCCCCGCCCTCCTTTTTTTTTAATGCTGGGGATCAGTCCAGCACCTCCAGCATACTAGGTAATCTTTATACTTTTACTTTGTTCTTTGTAATTAACAGTATAATCCTTTATTTATTTATTTATTTATTTATTTATTTATTGGATGTGTATGGTGGTCATGCTTGTCATTTTATTAAACAGTATAGTGGGCTGGGGGAGGGTAAAGGGTTTGTACTGGGATTTGCTAGGCAAGCATTCTACTTTGGGCTACTCTACCAGCTTCTTTTTACATTGGTTACATAGAGTTTTGCTTTATGCCCGCCTAGATAGTGATCCTTTTATTTGTTCTTTCCTATGTAGCTGGCTAGGCATGAGGCCACTTCTCTCAGCTATTGGTTAGGGGGGAAATTCAAACTGTTTTGTGTTTTGTTTTTTCCCCCAGCCATGTTGTCTTGATCACCACCTTCAAGCACTAAGATTATAGGCTTCAGGCACTGCCTCCTGCTATGTAATCAGAATTTTTAATTCTTTGTAGCAAAGTTGTTGCTAGAATACTCTGTGAAACCTAAGACCAGTAGAATCTGTCCTAGCTGATAAGTCAAAGAAAGAAGCTTGCTAAATTTGATTATGTAGGTGTTTTCTTTATATACTTTTCAAGGCTGTTGGATACTTTACATAAAGTCTTTTTGAGAGCTCAACTTTTACATGAATTTCAGATTTCCCTCTTTCCTACTTTACTTTGAGGAGCGGAGACAAAGCATCAGGTGAAAATTGAGTACCCTTCAGAATACCATGAGGCAATGGCTCTCAAACTTAATGTGTATCTGAATCACCTAGAGGATTTGTTAAAACTGATTGCTGAACCCTGACTCCAGAATTTTGATGCTGGGGCCTAATACTTTGTGTGAGAGTGAGTGTATGTGAAAATAATCTGGAAGGTCCCCTTCTCATGACCTCATCTAACCTGATTTGTTTGTGACCTGAGGTTACATGTTGAGAATTGGGGTCCTCAAGTTTTTTGCGATGCATAATAACTCAGTCAATACACATTTTTTAAAAAGCAGATTACTTACTTGAATCAGAGATTTGTTTTACATGTGAAACTCCTGTGTCTTCAGATTTATTTCTGACCAAGTCATCTTCAGTAACCTCTCCAGCAGTGACTATGACATAAGGAGATATATATAATGGTTTGCTTTTTAAATTTCCTTTTAGAGTTGTTTTAAAGTCGGAAGTACTGTTTTCTTTTAGCATGTACCTGACACTAAATGTGATGGTTTTTCTGTAGCTGAAATTCCGTACCTTTAAGAATCATTTTGCCTTAGGTCACTATTAGGTATTGGGCATTCACAAATCAATAGGTCTTCAGACATAACTGATATGTGCCACAGTAACAGTGTGGACATCAAATCTCTCAATGCTGTTGGGCTACTTTGTCTCAGATGTCTTACCTGTTAATTTGAATAGAGTCAAGTATAACTTTGTAACATACTTGTATTTTTCTTAGTGAAATGTTTTGAGACTTCTCTTATTGCTGTTGTCCCATTTTTGTCTCACTTTCTGTCAATTCCCCCACCCCCTTCCCCGTCTTCTAGACAGGTAATAAAGTCTGAAGAACAGTGGTGATCACACTGTCAATGATCAAGTCCATCTTCCCCAGTCTTCACACTTTAGACATAAGTCTAGAGTGCTTCAAGGTTCCAAAGAGGCTTTCATTTAAAACTTGGATTTTTCTCACTAAAAGCTGTTAGCTCACACCTGTAATCCTAGCTACTCGGGAGCCTAAGATGTGAGGATCACAGTTCAAAGGCAACACAGAAAGAAAGTACTGTGTGATTCTTATCTCCATTTAATCGTCAGAAAACTAGAAGTGGAATCATGGCTCAAGTGATAGGGCACCAGCCTTGAGCAAATAAAGCTAAGGGACAGTGCCAAAGCCCTGAGTTCAAGCCTCAATACTGACATACTCCAAACATACACACACACACACACACACACACACACACACACACACACACAATTTTCTTGTACTTGGACATGGTAATGTACACTTGCGCAGCTCCGGTGATGTAAATAGAAGGATTGCAGATAGAGGACATCTCCAGAAAAAAGCAGGAGACACTATCCAAACTAAAGGAGACCTAAACTACAGCACAAAAAGGCTGGGGAGTATGGCTCAAGTGGCAGAGCAAATGCCTAGCAAGTGAATCCTGAGTCCCAACCCCAATTCTGCCACCTCCCTCCCCTTGCAAAAAAAAAGATACTCTTCTTCATCTTCCTACCTGACTGAGCCTCCATTTCTATATCAGCACATTGTATGGACTCTTCTGCATCTTGACAATCTCGTTCTTGTGATTTCTCTGTTTTGTTGTGTCCCAGAATAGTATCTAACTCAGTAAAATATTTCATACTCCTAGTCATACCTAGGTCTTGAGCTCTTCTTACAGTCTTGTATTCATGTTTTAGGTTTTTATACTTGGTTCTGCACTGTTTCCAGTCTCTATCTATTCCAATTTTCTGCAACTTGGCCGCAATTTGTTCGAATATCCTTTTATTTCTTACTGTTCCCTCTAGTTGTTGTTGTATGTTTTTATCTGACCAGATCCCTAGTAGAGCCCTGACTTCAGGCACGGTCCAGTGTTTTCCTCCTTCATTTGCTACCGTTGGAATAAAAGTTGAATTGTTAGGGGGTTCCATTAGTGATGTTGAGATTCCTGTATCAGCTTGGGAAGAGAGAGAAAGAAACATGGATTGCATACATCAGACATGATAAATGATGGGGCATAGTATTATCACAGAAAGTGAATTTAACCTTAGAAGACAGAATAACAAGTTGTAACCTAGGTTTTTCCTTAAACTGATGAGTACAAAACTTGCATCTGTTCATTGTCATGGCAGTGACTGGCTTTAGTAAAAATTATTTTTAGTCATTTTGGTCCCTTTCCCCACTCTTCTTTCTGAGTCAGAGTCTTTGTAATTTGACATTAGATCAACTGTATTATAATTTTGACCCATTATACTGTACCTAGTGCCAGTGGCCTGATGTGAGAAAACAAAAGTAAAGAATTTCCCAAGGTATCTTCCTTATCTTCTAATGCAACTGACCTTTTTTTGCCTGGAAGAAGAACAGAATTTTAGAAATAAGTAAAAAGGAAGCTGATTATGCCTGTAATCTCAGGAAGCTGAGATCATAGGATTGCATTTCCAAGCCAGTCTGGGCAGGAAAGACTATGAACCTCTTATCTCCAATTAATCTCCTAAAAGCCAGAAGTGGAGTTGTGGCTCAGGTGGTAGCCTTGAATGAAAAAAGTTAAGATACAGCACCCACGTCATGAATTAAGCTCCAGTACCAGCATTAAAGAACTAAAAGGAAGCTGGGCACCAGTGGCTCACTCCTGTAATCTTGCAACTCAGGAGGCTGAGATCTGAGGATTACAGTTCCAAGCCAGCATAGTTAGGAACGTCTGTGAATCTCTTATGTGCAGTTAACCCCTCAAAAGCCAGAAGTGGAGCTGTGACTCAAGTGATAGAGTGCTAACCTTGAATGAAAAATGTAAAGGGATAGCACTCAGGTCCTGAGTTCAAAAATTTTTTAATAATAAAAAGTTTAAGAAAATGAAACTTAAATGACTAATATTGATAATAATAATATCTTGAGTTGAATTATACTCATGAAAACATTTGTTACCATATTTTGTTTGGGTAGCATTGGGAAAGATAATGTGGGAAGAAGCAGAAACTTAGATAGTTAAGGAGTATATTAACAATCTGTGTGAGAGATGATGAAATTCTGGATGGTAGTAATAAGAATCTATAATCCTAGCTACTCAGGAGGTTGAGATCTGAGGATCATTTGAAGCCTGGGCAGCCAGGCAGCAAAGTCCATGACACCCTTATCTCCAATAAACTACTCAGAAAAAGCCAAAAGTGATACTGTGGCTCAAATAGTACAGCACTAGTCTTTAGAACAAAGGCTCAGGGACAGTGCTGAGACCCAGAGTTCAAGCCTCGGGACCAGTACCAGATTACCACCCCTGGGTGGTAATCTCAAAACATTATTATTTTTTTTTTTTGTCTTGTCAGTCTTGGAGCTTGAACTCTGGGCCTGGGTGCTGTGCTGTCCCTGAGCTCTTCAGCTCAAAGTTGGCACTCTACCACTTTGAGCCACAGCGCCAGCACCAGTTTTCTGGTGGTTAATTGGAGATAAGAGTCTCGCAGAATTTCCTGCCCAGGCTGGCTTTAACCTGTGATCCTCAGATCTCAGCCTCCTGAGTTGCTAGGATTACAAGCATGAGCCACCAGCACCCAGCCTTTCAAAACATTTCTGTATGCATGATTTGAAATACAGCATTACCAAGATGGCAGTTTATAGGAAGACTGATTTTGAGTGGGAAAGAGAGGGTTTGATTTTAGAATGGGGGTTTGGAAGACACATACGTGGTTAAATTGCTGATACAGGCCCTTCTGCTTATGAGTGAAGCTAAGGGGTTTTGGCCATTTTCCATATATGTGGTGCTGGGGAATTGAACCTAGGGCTTCATGTATACGAGACAAGCGCTCTTGCCACTAGGCTATATTCCCAGCCCCTGTTAGAAGGTATTTTAAGTAGAGTAGTTTGTTTTTTAACAAAATGTTTTATCTTTGAGCTGTAATCATAAAGTTCAGCTAATCCAACGTTAATTCAGCTGTATTGTTTATCCTCTTAAGCTTCATTGCATTTGGTACTTTTATTATATATTCTTCATGTAGTTTTCTCTTGTGATTCCCTCCTTTTTGAGACTTCACATCACTGGATTGCGTATGTGCTTTGTACATGGTACAGACAATGGTACTTGAACAGCTCTGCTCTTAAAAATCACATCTTGTAAGGGTGTACAGGGTGTGGAAGTCAAAGGATCACACTTTGTGTCCAGCATCCATTGCACTCATAGTCCAGGTGCAGTTGACACATGTCTGTTAACCCAGCCATGACAAAGTAGAAAACCCCCTCATGAATTTTAGTTCCTCAGATAGAGTGTATAACAAAGCTATATGGTGGGCTAGGAATATGGCCTAGTGGCAAGAGTGCATATGGAAAACGGCCAGAAGGGGCTCTGTGGCTCAGGTGGCAGAGTGCTAGCCTTGAACGGGAAGAAGCCAGGGAAGGTGCTCAGGCCCTGAGTCCAAGGCCCAGGACTGGCAAAAAAAAAAAAAAAGTTATACGGTAATATGAATTTACCAGGCCTATAAACAGTGAAATCCAAATTGTATTTGTGGAAGAAGAATGAGATCTTGGTTGCACAGCCCAGCTGGTAAGAGTCTACCAGGTTAACATACTTTGAGCTGGTAGATTTCAAAATTTCAATTTTCTATTTTCCCCACTTAGGTTTGTGAAGTACTGCAGGGGCTAGCGAGCCAGGAGAGGAACTCTGGAAGCATCACATCCAAAAGACTTACCTAACCAGTATCAAAAGACTGTTATCTTAGCAGTGTCCCTAGCCACCACTGCCCACCTCCTTGCTGTGAGCACTAGTGCTCACCCATGTTAAAACAACATACTATACAAAGATAGGGAAAAATGAGTTTATAGTTTGGGCCAGAACTGATGAGAAATTGTTAATCTGTCTCCACTTTGCCACAGAATGTGCTATAACTTACATACAAAAGTTGAAAGTAGAGAAATACACAAATGGAGATATAATTTCTCCTAGAACAAAAAGGGGGTCTTTTTTATCTTTAGAACAAAAAGGGGGTCTTTCTTGTGGGTGGTCTCATTTTTATTCCCAATATCGAATTTCCTGGGGCAATCTAATTCCTAGGATCCTTACTTTTATTTATAAATTTAGAAAATTGGGGATATTTAAATAGAGAAGATTTTGTCTTGTTTGGGATTATGGGAAAATAGCAATTTAGCAGTGTTTTAGGTATTTTCCCCCCTTTTACCACTCTTAACCTAAGATTTTTTTTAACTCAACCCATCTTTCAAACCACCTGAAACATAAATAACGCACAGATAATACCATTTTAAAATGTGCTTTGTTCCATATTTTATAAATATACAAAGAGGCATTTACCATCTTTTAAAAAATTCTTACCTTGTGCAAAAAAATTGAAGTTGAAGTCCAGAACTCTTTTGTTACAGTAACATTGTAAAACGAAAGAAAAACAGACAAAAACAATGAATACTTTTTCTTTTTTTACCTTCAGTGGTGTCTGGGGTTGTGCTTGGGCTCTGCATTGCCAGGAACCGGCACCCACTTGCTGCCTGGCCATCTGTTAATTGTGTGGAAGGTCCATGCCCCAAGATTGCATCCAAATCATGGTAGAACTTCATAGTCTTAGAGCTGTCTCCAGAGTTGTAGGCATGTTTAACTGTTCTGTATTCATATTTGAGGTTTTTGTACTTTGCCCGGCACTGTTTCCAGTCTCTGTGTACTCCTAATGATTGCAGTCTTTTAGCAATGTAAATAAATATTCCTTTATTTCTCAGTGTTCCATAAAGTTGTTTTCGTATATTTCTTTCTGCCCAGACACTTAATAAAGCTTGAACCTCCTCCTCAGTCCAATGCTTCCCTGCTCCATTCTCCATGTTGAAAGTGACCTGGAAATGATTCACTATTTCTAGCCAACAGTTTTGTTTCCTAGGAAACCAGACAGCTGGTTGTCAATAAGCTCCTGAGAGCCTGAAAAGATCTAGTTTAACTGGTTCAAGCTTCCTGTGGGAGTAACTTGAGAAACTGCCAAATAAACAGGCTTTGTGATTAAAGAAGCCTGAATCTACATAATTGCTGATCTTGTTATTTTCAGCTTTAAGGAAAAATTGTACTGATGAGGAAAAAGGGAGAGATAGTGCTTTTTGGTGTGTGTATTTGCTTTCTTACATAATTGCTGTGGTCGTTGATTTTCTGAAATTGTTTGGAAATTGTTGGCAGAATTTTTTTTAAGGTTTAGAGCTGATGTTAAGAGCTATGTTTTACATTATGCTTTTGAGATCTATAGCTAATGCTTTCATTTTTCTCTTAACATAAGTCACCTAGTTTTCTAGCACTGACCAACTTAAAGACCACATCATGTCACTAAATAAATTCCAAGTCACTATTTAGTCTCATAGAGAATAATAATACATATGAATTTTTAGCTTAGCATTATGCATTGGGAATTCAGTAAAAATCATTTTTAGCTCTGTATATTGCTAATATACTTAAGTATCTGTACAAAGGAGTTGCCATTTAACAAAGCAGTTTATGAATACAAAGATAATGCCATTTTTATCACTAGTAAACTATCAAAATAATTATAATCTGTAATTTTGGAAAACATTCTTTTTTTTACAAGTAAATCAGTATTTTAGCAATTATTAGTGTACATACACATGGGAGAAGATTTTGTGCGTGTATTTTAATTTAAAAATGTTTTTATTAATGTGTTGTATAGAGGGGCTACCACTTCATAAATCAGGTACCTTTCTTCTTTTGGACAATGTCACCCCTTTACTTTCTCCTAGCTTCCACCTCCTATCCCTGCCCACAAGTTACACAGGTAATTTCTGCACGGGAATACAAAATAGCATTATTGTATTTGTTACCCTTCCTACCATTGATCCTTTCCTCCTTTTTTTTTTTTTTTGCCAGTCCTGGGGCTTGAACTCAGGGCCTGAGCACTGTCCCTGGCTTCCTTTTTGCTCAAGGCTAGCACTCTGCCACTTGAGCCACAGGGCCACTTCTGGCCATTTTTATATATGTGGTGCTGGGGAACCGAACCGAAGGCTTCATGTATACGAGGCAAGCACTCTTGCCACTAAGCCATATCCCAGCCCCTCTTCCTCCCTTTCTGCCCCCTGCCTTTGCCTCTCCCACCAGAAGGAAAAAAGACCCAAAGCAAAAACAAACACCAACAACAACAATTTAAACCTTTGTGTGTACCTCTTGGTGCAGACTAGACTGAGCATTATTGTTACCTGTGGTCTAGCTCCTGGTTTTTTTCCTATCATCACCTAAAATTATTAATGCAGGAAATTATGTACAGACATGGGAAAGGGTACCTGCCTTGTCAGTGAAGGCTCTGTAGAAGCAGCACTTATTCTTTCTTTAGACTTAAAAGGAGAAAAAAAAGTATTTGTTGGAGAAAATTTGGGTTGAATTTCTTTGCCATATCAACTTGATCTCCCTACTCTTTGGGATAATACTGGAGAAACATGGCCACACTTAGCCTCAAGTCTCACAGCCTCATCTGCTGAAGCACAAATTCTGGAGATGGATTACCTGTGTTATAATTCTGGTAGTGCCACTTTGTGTGGTACTGGGAAACTTACTTTGGTTTCTTTTCCTAGTGTTATTATACGTGAAATAGGAATGATAGTCATGGCACTTGTTCTGAAGGCAAGGTACATATTTTTTTAATGTAAAGAAGATCTTATGGCAGTAACTGGTATTAGAATTCTTGTTACAAGCACTAGTGTCATCACCACCATCCGCACCAGCAGTACTGATACATGTAATCCCGGCAGAGGAAGGTATGCATGATAAAGTGCTGAAGAAACTGATCAATTGGGCACACTTAATAATTGGTGTTTTGGGGAGCTGGGAATATGGCCTAGTGGTAGAGTGTCGTATACATGAAACCCTGGGTTCGATTCCTCATCACCACATGTATAGAAAACGGCCAGAAGTGGCACTGTGGCTCAAGTGGCAGAGTGCTAGCCATGAGCAAAAAGAAGCCAGGGATAGTGCTCAGGCCCTGAGTCCAAGGCCTAGGACTGGCAAAACAAAACAAAACAAAACAAAAACCCAAAGCAAAAAACAATTGGTGTTTTTGTATATTCACAGGGGTCAGGAGAGTGCTGGAATTGTGACCAGTGATGGGAGTTCAGTGCCATCATTCAAAGTACATAAGGTAAATTTGAATATTGAAAACAATTTTGTCTATTTTTTTGTGTGTCATACATAACTAGGACTTGAACTCAAGACCTCAAGCTTTCCCTTAGATTTTTTCACTCAATGCTGTTCCTCTGCCACTTAAACCACTGCTCCACTTTGAGTTTTTTGCTGGTATTTTGGAGATGAATTTCTTTTGGATTTGTCTGTTTGGGTTGGCTTTGAACCTCAATCCTCAGCCTCCTGGGTAACTAGAATTGGAGGCATGAGCCACCAGTATTGGATGTGAATGTTGGAAAATTTGATGGTAAAGATGACATTCACTAGATATGATTAATTTGCCATTTGAATTAGTAGTATTTGGATTGTCCACTTCCAACTTCCAGGTCATTTAAGTACTTGAAGATGTTTTGATGTTTTAATTCACATTTTAGTATTTATTTGACAACTTTTATTGCTAAGTACGTATATTCTTACATGTGTTAATAAAAAAATGTCATAAAGTAGGGGATAGGTGTGATGGTGGTAAGTGCCTGTAATCCCAGCACTGAGAAAGAAGAGGCAGGAGGATAGTAACATCCAGGCCAGCTGGAGTCATAGTGAGATTCTGTCTTATTTTTATTTAACCAAAAAAACTAAGTACTTCAACATTATAAACATTCTGACTCTACTACTGTATTTTAATTTTATATGACTGTCAATGCATTTTTTTTTTTTTGCCAGTCCTGGGCCTTGAACTCAGGGCCTGAGCACTGTCCCTGGCTTCCTTTTGCTCAAGGCTAGCACTCTGCCACTTGAGCCACAGCGCCACTTCTGGCCGTTTTCTATATGTGTGGTGCTGGGGAATCGAACCCAGGTCTTCATGTATACGAGGCAAGCGCTCTTGCCACTAGGCCATATTCCCAGCCCTGTCAATGCATTTTTTAAATAAATATCTGTAAGTCTTAAATTATGTTTTTCATTTCCCACCCCTGTGCCCTCATTTTTCTCTTCCCCCTTTCCTTGCCTGGATTCTTTATTATTAGAATTCTGAAGCATAGAGAAAGTGAACTGTCATGTCTAACTCAGATTGCCTGAGCAGAAAGGCTTTTGTTACCAGCCGTATTAGCTCTGTTTTGTTTTTTTCTTATTTATTATCTTTAGTTGTACAAAAGGGTTTCATTTCATAACTCTGTTTTCTAAGATGCACTTTGATTTCTAATTCTCAAGGGAATGGGCCTTGTAAATCATGTTTTTACTGAAGACAACTTAAAGAAATTGTATGTTTCAAATCTTGGAATTGGACATACAAGATATGCCACTACAGGAAAGTGTGAATTAGAAAATTGTCAGCCCTTTGTTGTTGAAACACTGCATGGGAAAATAGCCGTGGCACATAATGGTGAATTGGTAAATGCTGCTCAATTAAGGAAAAAGGTAAGTTTTTTTAATGTTTTTTTTTTCATGATCAGATCAATCAATAAAAAGAAGTTGAACGTCTTAGTCTTAGCAAAGAGCATGTTCTAATTATTGTCAACGTTTACCTAACTGCAGATCAATCAATAAAAAGAAGTTGAACGTCTTAGTCTTAGCAAAGAGCGTGTTCTAATTATTGTCAACGTTTACCTAACTGCAATGAATACCACAGGATGACTTGTAATTCTAGATTCTAATAAACTCACTCGAGTTGATCTTGAAGTATGGTGTGTTCAAATTGAGATTTGGAATTGATTAATTATTGCTATTAGGAGCAGAGAAATTTGCGTCTATTGGAGCTATTTACTGCCCTTATAACTTTGTTCCTGTGTTCAGAGATTGTGTGAGGAAGGAGAAAGAAAATGTTTCCCACATTTAAACTAAACCCAGCAGATGGATTAAATGGGGGAAGGGAAGCATCTCACACCACCAGTTTTCTAGAGGATACCAAGTAGGCATCCTAAAATTCAGTTCGGCTTGGAATTGGGGTCACATAAGAGCCCAGTTCCACAGGTCTGGGGCAGTGATTCCTTTCTACCACAACAAGTCTCTTTTGTATTACTCACATCTGATCAAAAATCTTCTTTAGGTGTCAGTGGCTGAAATAAGTCTCCCCCAAATGCTGAAGAGTTTGAAAACAGTTTCATTTTTGTTGGTGACAGCTTAAGTAATTCCTGTAGAAGTAACTGCTTGATGGACTACTCCTAGACTTTTTCTGAAAATGGCATGAGCTCAAGTTGCAATTGCTCCTTTTCCCATAGACTTTCAGGAGTCACTGCAGAGTCTCTCAGAGGCCTGAAATGGGGATTGGGGCCATGGAGAAAACTGTAGCAGCTCCCAAGCTGCCTTCTAAACCTGCCCATTCCCAGGCAATTGTTCAGCTCTTCTTGGGCAGTTGATGTATTGGCTGGTCTTGGGAAGTGTCTGGCAGCTTTCAGTCAAGTAGCCTAATGGCTCATTCCTTTATTAAAAGATAAAAATAAGCTAGATACAGGTGGCTCACACTTGTACTCCTAGCTACTCAGGAGGCTGAAGCCTGGAGAACTGAGGTCCAAAACCAGCCAAAGCAGAAAAGTGAGATTCCATTTCCAATTAGTTAGCAAAATGATTGGACTGGGGTCATGTCTCAAGTAATGGAGTTCTTACTGTGAGCCAGGAAACTAAGCAAGAGTTCAGGAACTTCAGTTCAAGTGCCAGTACTGGTGTGCACGCGCATGTGTGCATATGCACACACACATACACACAGACTCGTGAGAGAGAGAGCGCACAAAACATTAAACCATGGTCACAACAAAGATCTGTGATGAAATTAACATACATAATATGAATAATCATCTGGTCAGACACCCTTAGGGGGAGTCTCCGTTTCATGGTATGCTCTTCATTATTATGGCTATAATACAGAGTGTCTTCTTCCCACAAATGAAAAAAGGATAATTGATTTAAATAATGCAGGCAATCACAATAGTAGAAGAACTATGAAGTAAATTAATTACTATAAGTTCGCCATTTAAAGATAATATCCAAGAGTTCAATTGAAAACATACCTTTTCCTCAGATGCTCTGCACATTTAGCTTTCCACTGAATATGTTCTATAGTGTTCACTGAAGTCATTCTGGGCTTGTCTGTGGTGCTGGTCCTGTTCAGAGCTTCCTGATTACCAATTGAGTACACTGAACCAGTGTTACCACATCTTCAAACCTTGTTAATGTATTTGATTCTTGACACTTGTCAATAATAACAGATGATAGGAAGCCACCATCACTGCTACCAACAAAGTAATTTTGAGTTAGCACTATAGTGTGCCACTCTAAGGGAAATGTGTCCTATTTGCCGGTCAGGATTTTTTTTTTTTTTTTTTTTTGCTAGTCCTGGGGCTTGAACTCAGGGTGTGGGCACTGTTGCTGAGCTTTTTTGCTTAAGGCTAGCACTCTACCACTTGAGCCACAGTGCCACTTCTGGCTTTTTTTGTTTATGTGGTACTGAGGAGTGAAACACAGGGCTTAGTGCATGCTAGGCAAGCACTCTACCACTAAGCCACATTCCCAGCCTGTGGTCAGGATTTTTAAGGGTAGAAAAAGGCCCACAATTTAACCCCCATCCTCCCTTTCAGTTCTATATGCTAGTTCTAAACTTAGTCCTTCAGTAGTTCAACTCTTGAGGTCTTGTGTATAGTATATATATATATATATATATATATATATATATATATATATATATATATATATTATTTGGGCTTATTACTTGTAGTATTTAATGATATCTATCTGATTTCCCTTAGTTTTAGTACAAGTGTGTAATGTGGTTGCCTATATTTGCTCTGGAGAAGTACACAAACTCCCTAGTCCATTGCAGAGGAGCTCAGTTTAAAAAATGAAATTGATAGGGGCTGGGGATATGGCCTAGTGGCAAGAGTGCCTGCCTCATATACATGAGGCCCTGGGTTCGATTCCCCAGCACCACGTATACAGAAAATGGCCAGAAGTGGCGCTGTGGCTCAAGTGGCAGAATGCTAGCCTTGAGCAAAAAGAAGCCAGGGACAGTGCTCAGGCCCAGAGTCCAAGCCCCAGGACTGGCCAAAAAAAAAAAGAAAAAATGAAATTGATAAAACAAAAATACCTTTTTATATCTAAAACACTTGTTTTTAGCCTTGAACTATTCATATTTATTCACAAATCCATTTATTTCTATATGTTGTTTTAAAAATTCAACTGACAGGACAAGCTACTGTTGAGTGAGGGGAAGATGGGGAGCCCCTTGCTGATGGCATCTCTCTTTTGTATAGCTTCTGCGTCATGGCATTGGTCTATCAACAAGCTCTGATAGTGAAATGATAACCCAGTTACTGGCGTATACCCCTCCTCAGGAGCGAGATGACACCCCAGACTGGGTAGCAAGGTAATTGTCAAACCATTTGTACTAGCTGCTCTGGTAGGAAAAGCTTTGCCTTGTGAATATTTATAGCCAATGTGACTCATTCGGTTATTTAATTCCAGGATTAAAAATTTAATGAAGGAAGCACCCACAGCGTACTCCCTGATTATAATGCACAGAGATGTTATTTATGCAGTACGGGATCCTTATGGAAATCGTCCTCTCTGCATTGGCCGTCTTATTCCAGTCTCTGATATAAATGATAAAGGTAAATAAACTTCAGAAGGAAAGTGATTTTCTTTCCTTTTGGGGGATATAATTTTCATAATGCTGTTCAAAGTCATTGTTTCATTACTGAACTCTTTAAGTATAACATAACTTATGAGTGAGGGGAGATGCAAAGAAAAGAAAGAAATTGGCATTCTTAATTTTAAAAGAACATTTCTTTAGCTGGGTGCTGGTGGCTTATACCTGTAATTCTATCCACTCTGTAGGCTTTGATTTGAAGATTAAGGTTTGAAGCCAACCTGTATTGTGTAAGACATTAATTCATTTATTTATTTATTTGCCAGTCTTGGAGCTTGAATGCAGAGCCTGGGGCACTGTCTCTGAGCTTTTTTTGCTCAAGGTGAACCTTCTATTACTTGAGCCTTGAGCCCCCAGAGCCCCTTCTGGCCTTTTCTGTTTATGTGGTGCTGACGAATCAAACCCAAGGCTTCTTGCATGCAAGGCAAGCACTCTACCACTAAGCCACATTACTAGCTCCTGTGAGACTCTTTATCTCCAATTAACCACCAAAAAGCCAGAAGGAGAGGCATGGCTCAATTGATAGATCACTATCCTTAAGCAAAAAAGCCAAGGGAGAGTATGATGCCCACTATTCCCTCCCAACCCCCACACGCTGTCTCTCTTACACACACATACACAGTACATTTCTCTGACTACATGTGAGGATGTCTCTTAATAAATTTAGTAGATAACTTTAGATAACTGCTTTAGTGGTTTTCTTTTTTAATTAGTCAAGCTTGCCTTATCAAGCCATGTCTTTTTTTTTTTTTTTTTTTGCTAGTCCTGGGCCTTGGACTCAGGACCTGAGCACTGTCCCTGGCTTCTCTTTGCTCAAGGCTAGCACTCTACCACTTGAGTCACAGCGCCACTTCTGTCCGTTTTCTATATATGTGGTGCTGGGGAATCGAACCCAGGGCTTCATGTATACGAGGCAAGCACTCTTGCCACTAGGCCATATCCCCAGCCCTCAAGTCATGTCTTATTCAAGCCATGAGATCATAATGCTAGAAAAGACTCTTGGATTATTTATGTTATATTTGACTTGACTCAAATGAGGATATGTTTGTTTTGTTTTTTTTTTGTACTAGGGATTAGAACTTCAAATTAGCCCAGTAAGGGACCTTTTGAGCCATACCTCCAGTACTTTTATTTTTGGGTTGTTTTACCGACAGGATTTTATGCTAACATTAGGCTGTCTTGAACCAAGATCTTGGACCTCCACCTCCCATGTAGCCATGCGTTTTTAAGTTTATTTAATGTTTAACTGTTGCATTGAAATTGTCTCTTTGTCCTGTCATTTACAGGAAAGAAAACATCAGAAACTGAAGGATGGGTGGTGTCCTCAGAATCTTGCAGCTTTTTATCTATTGGTGCAAGGTAAGTGTCACTTCAATAAGTTATTTTCTACATTGTTATGAAATTTTTTAGCCAAACATGGTGGCTCATACTTATAATCCCAATACTTAGATCATTGTGGAAGGAGGATCCTGAGGTCGAGGCCATTCTCTGGGCTATATGTATAGCAAGAGCAACAGCAAAACAGGTGTTTTCGTACTAGATGACAAACTCATTGTCACAGTTACTCAGGAGGCTGGGTTGGAAGCATTACTTGACTAGGGAAAGTTGTCTCAACATTTTTTTAAAGAACACTGAAGAAAGACAAGAAAAAATAAGATTTTTTTTTAATAAAAGGATTTTCTAAAAGTGGTATTGGTGAGCGCATGATTTAATGCTTGATAGGCAGGTGCTCTACCCCATACTATTTTTACTTTATTTTTAAGGAAATACCTTGTGCCACAGTCTTCTTACCTATGCCACTTAAATGACTAGAATTACAGACATGCATCACCTTATCTGACTTTTGAGGTAGAATCCCACTATTTATTCATGCTGCCCTCAGACTGCAATTCATTTATCTCTTCTTCCCAAGTAGCTGGGATTATAGGAATAAGCAAGTATACCTGGCCCTCTTTTGATATTTACACAAAATTATTTTCTCTGGTGTTTGTAAGAAAATACTTCTAGGGGCTGGGAATATGGCTTAGTGGCAAGAGTGCTTGACTCGTATACATGAAGCCCTGGGTTCAATTCCCCAGCACCACATATATAGAAAGTGGCCAGAGGTGGCGCTGTGGCTCAAGTGGCAGAGTGCTAGCCTTGAGAAAAAAGAAGCCAGGAACAGTGCTCAGGCCTTGAGTCCAAGCCCCAGGACTGGCATAAATAAATAAATAAATAAATAAATAAATAAATAAATAAATAAATAAATACTTGTAAATGCATTGTTCATTGTGCTCTGCAGTTGTACGACTGAAATAGTCCAGTAATACCTTCTGATCAAAGTGTCATCTTTCTTTCAAAATAACAAAAGATTTTAGAAAGGAAGAACTTTCTTAGCACAAAATAAACTTTAAACTAGGGTAAAAATTCTCTTTACTATTTATTTATTTTTCTTTTTTATTATCTTATTTAGTTGTACAAGAGAGATGTCATTTAACAAAGCAGTATATAAATACAATTCATCTTGATCTGGGTTTACTCCCTTCTGTTTCATCCGCCTTATCATTTACTTTTTCAAAAATTAAAGAAAAGTAGACTATTTTTAAGATAGAACTTAAAGATAACAGAAAAGTACAAAGAACTTACTACTGAAGGCATTTTTGGTCATTTTACAAAATAGGTTTATTTGTGACTATATGCGAGCATATATAGTGCTTTGATCATATCACTCCCTTTTTCTCTCTCTCTCTTTTTTGTCTGTCATGGGGCTTGAACTCAGAATCCTGGGTACTGTCCTTGAGCTCTTTTGCTCAAGGCTAGTGCTCTACCACTTTGGCCACAGCAACACTTCTGGTTCTTTGGTGGTTAATTGGAGATAAGAGTCTCACAGATTTTCCTGCCTGGGCTGTTGGAAATGGGATGCTCATATCTACACCTACTGTGTAGCTAGGATTACAGTTATGATCCATCTTAGACTTAAATGAATCCACTCTTTGTGCAACAGAGACTCTGTGTTTTATAATTGGAGCTATTAGCCTCTTTAAATATTGATTTATTAGAATTGCTTTGTCTCAACATTGTTTTCAAGATATTACCGGGAGGTCTTGCCTGGGGAAATTGTGGAAATATCCAGACATAATGTCCGTACTCTTGACATTATACCAAGATCTGAAGGAAACCCAGTGGCTTTTTGTATATTTGAATATGTTTATTTTGCAAGACCAGATAGCATCTTTGAAGGTAAGAAAACTTTTCTTTGACTGTCAATGTAAACCTCTCATTTGTCTCACTGAAACATGGCAGTTAGTTCCTGGCTCACAGGCTCAACATGACTTGGGAGGCACATAATTATATGTTGTACATATATTACTTATTCTGCAAATAAGAAGGTCCCTATTTTCTTTCCTTTCAACTCTTAGATCTGATTTTCTTGTAGGAATAAGGATTGGTTTTAGGACTGCATTCAGGTCAGGTTTTAGATATACCATAACAATTGTGCTTTGATCATATCACTCCCTTCTGTCAATTGATCCCTAGTTTGTGTATTTGCACTTTGTTTTATATATTTTCTTTTTAGGCTCATTATTTAGAATTCTAGCTTTAGCTTTTAGAATAGCAATAGCATGCCAAGTAGAAATAATCTGTTTCCTTTTCCCAACACACCAGAACAAATGGTTTATACAGTCAGATACCGCTGTGGTCAGCAGTTGGCCATTGAAGCTCCTGTGGATGCAGACATGGTTAGCACTGTCCCAGAATCTGCTACACCTGCTGCTCTTGGTTATGCAGCAAAGGTATTGTCTTATAATTTATATGCAATAAAGTATTCTCCTAGTAGAGTAAGCATTCTTGGCCCATAAAGAGAAACTCATTAGCTTATTATAAGGAGAAAAGAAGGCTTGGGGTATATTTTCTTTGCAAGAATTACTTATTGGCCTTTTCATTCAATGGCAGTCTTCTGAAGACCACAAAAAATGTCTCCTAAACACTAGTATATTTTGGTCTACTCTTTTTTTTTAATATCATCATGAGTATATAACAAATTTAGTAGTGATAAAAATTGAGCATACTTAATCCAAAATCCAAAGTGCTCCAGAATCCAAAAGTTTTTTTTTTTGTTTGTTTGTTTTGTTTTTTTGGCCAGTCCTGGGCCTTGGACTCAGGGCCTGAGCACTGTACCTAGCTTCCTTTTTGCTCAAGGCTAGCACTCTGCCACTTGAGCCACATCGCCACTTCTGGCCGTTTTCTGTATATGCGGTGCTGGGGAATCGAACCCAGGACCTCATGTATACGAGGCAAGCTCTCTTGCCACTAGGCCATATCCCCAGCCCCAGAATCCAAAAGTTTTGAGCACCAATCCAATGTCACAAATTAAAAGTGTTGCATAAATTATTTTGAGGCCACGTGTACAAGGAATCAACCAGTCACAAATGAAATTCATGTTTAGATTTGCCTCCCATCCCCATGATGTCCATTGTAGATGGAAACATGCAAAATCTAAAAAGAATCTTTCCCCCCACTTCCATATATGTAGATTTAAATGGTAGGGGGAAAATTAGAATTACATCAAAATTTGAAGTTTCACAAATTAAAATGGCAACAGAAGCTAGAGAAGAAAATGGGAGCCTATAGTATTCCAAACATGGCTGCTTATTGTCCATTTTCATTTCTTTTTTGCAAGTGTGGACTTCCATATGTGGAGGTGCTGTGTAAAAACCGGTATGTGGGAAGAACCTTCATTCAGCCAAACATGAGACTGAGACAACTTGGTGTGGCAAAAAAATTTGGAGTATTATCAGACAACTTTAAAGACAAAAGGATTGTTCTTATAGATGACTCAATTGTAAGAGGCAATACCATCTCACCCATAATAAAATTACTCAAAGAATCTGGTGCCAAAGAGGTAAGTACTTCTCTTCTGAACACGGGAGTAATAAAACAAACTACCCTGCTGCTGATAAGGAAAAAGGCTTAGTGGTCCAAATATATTAAACTAGCCACATTTCCTCATTTAGAAGTAAGCCTAGTAACTATCTTCAGTTCTGTAAAGGTTCAGAGGGTTGCTGAATGAGTTCATGGAAATTTAGAACATGAAATTTTGTTTTTAAAAATGTCAGCTGAATTTTCTCCAGTCAGGTCTGAAGTTCAACTCTTTTTTTTTTTTTTTTTTGCCAGTCCTGGGGCTTGGACTCAGGGCCTGAGCACTGTCCCTGGCTTCTTCTTGCTCAAGGCTAGCACTCTGCCACTTGAGCCACAGCGCCCCTTCTGGCCATTTTCTGTATATGTGGTGCTGGGGAATCGAACCCAGGGCCTCATGTATACGAGGCAAGCACTCTTGCCACTAGGCCATATCCCCAGCCCCTGAAGTTCAACTCTTGTTTTGACTTCATTGCATGTATATCTTACTTTTTACAAGAAAGCTATAACTGGAAGGAAATTGAGGACCCTTGTATTTGGTTATTTGGTTAATTATACTCTAAACATTTTGGGAAAAAAAATTCTATTTTAAGGATCATGAACAGAAACATTTGTAAACCTTTCTTGTTTTTGGTAAAAAATTATTTTGTGGCACAAATCAGTATTCTTGAATCAACCAACTTCCTAAGTGTAGACTTGTTATGTGTTAGGCTTTCTTAAAATAAAAGCACATCTCATTTTTAAGAGAAAAGGACCAATGCAGAGAACTTTCCATAAGTATTGCTGTGTAATGGCCAGATATATCTTCAGTTGTCCTGGTAATAGAATCATTATTACTTTTGCTGCAGTGTTATATTGGTTTATTAATATTTATTGTGTTATCTTTTCATAGTTTTCTAAGAAACATTTATATTACAAGGAATTTTATTTTTCCAAAGGTATATATTATTATTCTTTTTAAAAATTAACTATCAAGTAAAGTCAGCTGGTGGCACATGTCTATAATCCTAGCTACTCAGGAGGCTGAGATCTAAGGATCATGGTTTGAAGTCAGCCTGGGCACAAAAGGCACAAAAGTCTGTGAGACTCTTATCTCCAGATAACCACCAGAAAACTGGAAGTGATCTTGTGGCTCAAAGTGGTAGAGCACTAGCTTTGAGTGAAAAAAGCTCAGGGACAGTGCCTAAGCCCTTAGTTCAAGCCCCATGACCAACAAAAACAAAGCACAGATTTCCAATCAGCCTTATTTTAGAAGGTGTGTTCTGGGACTTCCATAACTAGAGAACGAGCAATTCCTGGTTTTAAAAGGCCACTGTTTTTTTAGGAACTAGTAAACCAATATAACTGGTGACCTTTTTTTGGTCAGTTGTGGGGAATGAACTCAGGGCCTGGGCACTGTCCCTGAGTCTCTTTGTGCTCAGGGCCAGCACTCTACTATTGGAACCACAGTGCCACTTCCAGTTTTTGAGTGGGTTAATTGGAGATAAGAGTTTCAATGGGACCTTTCTGTCTGGGCTGGCTTCAAACCATGATCCTCAGATCTCAGCCTCCCGAGTAGCTAGGACTGTAGGCATGAGCTACTGGTGCCCAGCTTGCTTTGTGCTTCTTACTGCAAACATTCTGTCACTTGAACTAAGCCTCTTTTGTTTTCATTTCATTTTTGAAATTATGTCTTGCTGATTTTTGAGAGACTCCTTCAGTTAACCAGCAAATAGCAGGAAGTAGAGGTATGACAAAAGTGGTAGTAGGTAGAATGCCAGCCTTGAATGAAATATTCCCTTCCTCCTTTCCTCTCTTCTTCCCTCCCCTTCTTTTTCTCCTTCCTTCCTTCCATCTTTCCTTCCTTCCTTCCTTCCTTCCCTCCTTCCTTCCCGGTGCTCTCCCTTAGATTAAGCTGGAGCTCTACCACTTGAACCACAGTTTCACTTACAATAGTATTTAGAATAGTACTTACAATATTTTTAAATTAATTATAACTTTTCAGCCACTCTTTTTGATGGATACGGATTATGATAATCTCATTCTTTGAAGTTATGTGACAGTTATGTAGTAAAAACAAAGGTGTGGAGCTGGGGATACGGCCTAGTGGCAAGAGTGCTTGTCT
This sequence comes from Perognathus longimembris pacificus, assembly GCF_023159225.1. Taxonomy (NCBI): domain Eukaryota; kingdom Metazoa; phylum Chordata; class Mammalia; order Rodentia; family Heteromyidae; genus Perognathus; species Perognathus longimembris. The sequence goes on along the minus strand of NC_063176.1, from coordinate 29,143,332 downwards.
TGTATACATGAAGCCCTGGGTTCAATTCCCCAGCACCACATATACAGAAAATGGCCAGAAGTGGCGCTGTGTGTGGCTCAAGTGGCAGAGTGCTAGCCTTGAGCAAAAAGAAGCCAGGGACAGTGCTCAGGCCCTGAGTCCATGCCCCAGGACTGGCAACAACAACAAAAAACAAAACAAAACAAAACCAAGGCTAGACATAGAGCTACCCTATGACCCAGCAGCCCTACTTTTGGGCATCTACCCAGAAGACCACAAACAAGAACACACTAAAGCCACCAGCACAACAATGTTAATCGCAGCACAATTTGTCATAGCTAAAATATGGAACCAACCCAGATGCCCCTCAGTAGACGAATGGATCAGGAAAATGTGGTACATATACACAATGGAATTTTATGCCTCTATCAGAAAGAATGATATTGCCCTATTCGTAAGGAAATGGAAGGACTTGGAAAAAATTATATTAAGTGAAGTGAGCCAGACCCAAAGAAACATGGATTCTATGGTCTCCCTCATTGGGGATAATTAGCACAGGTTTAGGCTAGTCACAGCAGAGGATCACAAGAGCCCAGTAGCTTATACCCTTATGAACACATAGGATGATGCTAAGTGAAATGAACTCCATGTTATGGAATTGTAATTACTTTCAGCATGCCATGTGAAACCATAGTTTCTATTGTTGATGATCCTCTTGTATCCCCTTCCTGTGGTTGTACCTGCACTATCACTGTATCTTACCTGAGTACATTGGAAACCGTGTATACTGGTATTAGAACTAGGAAAGTGAAAGGGAATAACAAAATCGAGAAGACACAGGATAAAAAGACAAATGACTACAAAAGCAATACTTGCAAAACTGGTAAATCAACTGAACAACTCATGGAGGAGAGGGAAAGGGGGAAGGGGGGGGGGAATGAGGGAGGAGGTAACAAACAGTACAAGAAATGTATCCAGTGCCTAACATATGAAACTGTAACCTCTCTGTACATCAGTTTGACGATAAAAATTTTTTTAAAAACACAAATAAAGATGATAAATGTAAAAAAAAAAAAAAAGAACATGAAAGCAGCCCTAGGGAATGTAGAGTCATTAAATTAGATCTAAAAGAAGAAAACTTTATTAATAGGTGGTACAAGAAAATAAAAATGTCTTGTATTAGTAAAACAAGTTCCATAGTTTATACTATGTATATGTTGTTACTGTATTGTCTGTGAATTTTATGTTGCATTATGAATGAAAAGTCTTATGTAAATTTTCTGAGTGTTTTAATTTCTTTCTAAGGTACACATTCGAGTAGCTTCACCACCAATTAGATATCCATGCTTCATGGGAATAAACATTCCTACGAAAGAAGAACTGATTGCCAACAAACCAGAATTTGATCATCTTGCAGAATACCTAGGTAGGTATTAAAAATTGTATAGAAGGGCTCGGGATATAGCCTAGTGGCAAGAGTGCCTGCCTCGGATACGCGAGGCCCTAGGTTCGATTCCCCAGCACCACATATACAGAAAACGGCCAGAAGCGGCGCTGTGGCTCAAGTGGCAGAGTGCTAGCCTTGAGCTGGAAGAAGCCAGGGAGTGCTTAGGCCCTGAGTCCAAGGCCCAGGACTGGCCAAAAAAAAAAAAAAAAAAAAAAATTGTATAGAAGGGCTGGGGATATGGCCTAGTGGCAAGAGTGCTTGTCTTGTATACATGAAGCCCTGGGTTCAATTCCCCAGCACCACATATACAGAAAACGGCCAGAAGTGGCGCTGTGTGTGGCTCAAGTGGCAGAGTGCTAGCCTTGAGCAAGAACAAGCCAGGGGATTGAGCAAAAAGAAGCTCAGGGGCAGTGCCCAGGCCCTGAGTTCAAGCCCCAGGACTGGCAATAATAATAATAATAATAGTGGTAAATAGTATACAATTTTGCCAGGTGCTGGTGGCTCACACTTACAATACTATTTAGCCAAGACTGAGATCTGAGGATTGCTTTTTGAAGCCAGCCTGGGCAAGAAAGTCCATGAGACTCTTATCTCCAATTAACCATCAAAAAAAGCTGGATAAAGAGCTGTGGCTCAGAAGGTAGAGCACTAGCCTTGAGTAAAAGAAGCTCAGAAACAGTGCTCTGTTCAGGTTCTGAGTTCAAGCCCCAGGACTAGCATGTACACAAAAATTTTTACACTTGTTAACAGAAAATCTAAAACTTGTCAAAGCTAGTGTTCAATTACAGTGTGTGTGTGTGTGTGTGTGTGTGTGTGTGTGTATGTATTCAGTAGCTTTGAAACACTATTGTAGGGGCACTGGTGGGCATCAACAGACCACCACGAGAGTAAATGCTGTGTTACTTCAAGGTGCAATCCAAGTAGGAAGAAAGGGTTAGAGGGAGCTGCAAACCTATCATTAAAACATAATTTTATCATAGATTCTAATAGAACGATTGGATATGGATTCTGTGCCAAAAGTTGAAAGATTATTTATAAAAATGAAGTCTGGATACTAAATTATCCTGAATAAGACATCTTACAAGCTGGGCACTGTTGGCTCACACTTATAATCCTAGCTACAAAGGAGGCTGAAACTTGAGAATCATAATTGGAAGCCCGCCTAGCAGAGAGGTTTATGAGTCTCTTATCTCTAATCACAAAGAAAGCTAGAAATGGAGCTGTGGCTCAAGTGCTAGCCTTGAGCAAGAAAAGCTCAGGTACAACACTCAGGCCCTAGATTTAAGCTCCATGACCATCTAGGAACAAATAAAAACAAATTTTACATTCAAAATCACATTAATTATAAATTACTTAACAATAATTGTTTTTAGCTACTCAGTTCAATGCCAGCTCACCCAGAAAAGTCTGTAGACTCTTAACCTCCAATTATCCAGCAACATGCCAGAAGTAGAGGTGTGGCTTAGATTGTTTAGTTCCACCAGCCATATGCCAAGGTAGATAGACCATGAGGCCCTGAATTCAAACCCGTTTATTTATTGTGCTTTAGTAATTATGAGCAGGTTACTTTTGGCTTGTATAATTCTTCTGATCATGCTTAAGTTTTGCCATTTAAATAATTTGAGTATCATTCTGATAGCTTATTTCATACTGTGGACATTCACTCATGGCCCAAAAGCTGTTTCATTTATTTTCTGTACTATCATAATAACATCAAAATTGACCATGACCCTAAGTTTGAGGCCATATCTTTCTGAATGAAATCTTAGAATCATAGATCCTGGGTTGGATCTTCAGCCGTACTTCTGTCATCCCCAAAACTTTTTTCTCAGTCAAGAAAATTATTCCTAAGTCCTTCTAGACTTGAAGCGTCCTGTGCTATTTTAATCATTTTATACCCCATATTCCCATTAAATTGTTTAAAACTAAAGACTCTTAAGCCTTATTCTTTTTTTTTCTTTCCTCCTCTTTGGCCGTAGAGATTAAATTCAGAGTATTTATACATACTACTCGGTAAGTGCTCTGCTTACTTAGAACTCTGGCTCTGGCTCACTTAGAACTTTTTATCTTGCTGCTTCAGCCTACTGCTATTACAAACCTGTACAATTAAATCCTTTTTTTTTTTTTTTTTTGTGCTGAGCTTCTTTTTGCTCAAGGCTAGCACTCCACCACTTGAACCACAACTCCAATTCTGGCTTCATGCATGCTAGTCAAGCACTCTACCACTCTTATCACCAAGCCACATTCCTGGCATTTTTTTTTTTTAAAGAAAGGCTAAAGGGAATTTCTTTGCTGACATAAATTATCCTATGTCAAAGTATTTGCTCCTTTTTGTTTTTCGCCAGTCCTGGGGCTTCAACTCAGGGCTTGATTATTGTCCCTGGCTTCTTTTTGCTCAAAGCTATCACTCTACCACTTGAGCCACAGTCCCACTTCCAGCTTTTTCCATATATATATATATGTATATGTATATATATGTATATATACATATATATACATATATATGTGTGTGTGTATATATATACATACACATATATGTATAAATATGTGGTGCTGAGGAATCAAACCCAGGGCTTCATGTATATGAAGTGAGCACTTTACCACTAGGCCATATTCCCAGTCCCTATTTGCTCCTTTTAAAGATAGTCTCTCAGCCTTTTATTTCTCCCTCTTTGTCCCTGCAGGAGCAAACAGTGTTGTATATCTGTCAGTAGAAGGACTGGTTTCATCTGTACAAGAGAAGATCAAATTTACAAAACAGAAAGTAAAAAGGCATGACATTAAAATTCAAGAAAATGGAAATGGTCTGGAATATTTTGAAAAGTCTGGTCATTGTACAGCTTGCCTCACTGGCAAATACCCTGTAGAACTGGAATGGTAGCTGATGGGGAAAGATACATTACTTGCAGACAGAATGCTGGTCAAAAGTGGTGGTTATACATTATTTACTTAATTGGTACAAAATAAAATGCCATATGCTTATGTTTGCCTTCAGAAGTTTTGAAACTTTTTTTCTGAAAAGGGTACCAAAGTGTTCTAATTGGACCTTCTAATTGCATATATTTCAACATGCAGGATATTTTATGTATATATGTATATGTACATGCATATATATGTGTATATACATGTATGTGTATATACATGTATATTATATGTATAAGCATTGGCTAATCTTTATGTGGTCAGAGAAGGCAGGTAGTTAAACGATATTTGTCTAGTCCATGCTATAAGGGTGTGCAAGAGGTTAACAACTAGGAGTTGTGACATGGTCAGATGAGTTAAATATACCAATTCATGTGAAATTTGAATTCATTATAACCCATAGGTGTTTTTACTTCTACCTACAGTCATAGCTGGCTTCTCTGTCTGCCTTATTCCCCACATCATTATTTTGGGGATTTAGTGTATTAGAAAAAGATAAAAAGTTAGGAGACTGATTCAGAAGACTCTGAGTTCAAGGACAGTCTTTAAGACCCTGTCAAAAAGAAAAAAGTCTATGTCTCAATGTCCCATCTATACAGTGAGGCACTTATTTTAATGAATCAGAATGAATCATACTTTGTGTGATTACAGACATCATTTTACTCCTAAATTTTAGCATACCGTATAATCAACTTTTGAAAAGCTAATGATTATTAGCTTCTTGAAATTAGTTTGCAGTGGAGATTACATTATGATGAGATGTACAGGTGGGCAGATTTTACCATGTCTCTTTGAAATGCCTTAAGATGGTTGTACAGATTTGTTTGTTGAGAACATTTTGCCGTACTTGACTAGAAAATGTGATCTACGTTTAGGGCCCTAACAATATAAACCTAGGAAGCAAATTTGAAATAAAAAGCAAAGTTTTAAATTGCAACAATTAGTCTTAATTTGATTCAGTATATGCTTTTTAAATCCCGTGCTTTATCATTTGCAAGAATATACACTTGTGTATGTACTATAAACATGCAATGACTGAAATTAAGTTACTAAGTAAAAACATGGGCCAATTCTGTTTTATGGATCAAGGAGACAGCTACTTTCTGGAATTAGAATGTCTATATCCAAGCATCAAAAGTGTATTCCTAGATTATGTTACGTAATTTAGTGTATATAGATAACAGATCCATTTAGAAATTTAATATTTATTAATAACTGAAATTATTCACTTTTGATTTGTAGTTTCACGTTATATTTCAGCAGCTTAAAAGAAATGCTGATAGTTCTTTAGGATTATGTACATCAGTGGCTCAGATAACCCTGTAGCAGAGATAGAGGCAAATTGACATTTCTGGGACCATTTCAGTATGTGTAGCCTCTTATCTTAAATGTATTTACCATGCAGCATAGAGGAGATAAGAGTTGTGCACCAGTTCTGAAATAGCCTTTTATTAAATTGATTTTTTAAAAACAAGAGACTCAGGGACAGTACTAAACCAAAAATCTCTGGTTTAACTTGTCATGTTTTCCATAATGTTTATTTTGCTGTATTGGGATGTTTTTATAAAGGAAAATAATGCTGTGACAGTTTGGTTACCCTACAGATTTCTTAATATCTCTTCACCCAGTCCTTCATTTCATGAGTTTCTGCAGTGTGAATTGCTGATTTTTTTAAATGAGTTTTCAAGTGTTAACTGCTTTAAATTTATATAAATAGAATATTGTGAACTGCAGAGAAAATGAGAAATGTGTCTTCACAGGATTTGTATTGTAAACTTAAGTGAACTTTGTTACCTCTTTGTGATCTGCTGGTGACAAATATATGTTATAAGTATGTTTATGTGTGTGTTGTTTCTTTTTAAAATAGTCATAGTGCGTTATGGTATAAACAGTGTGAAGACAACATCCAGGCTCCACGCTTACCATCAGTTAGTCAAATCTTATTTCTCTAATCCAGGCATTTCAATATAGGCCATCTGTTATGAGCTCAGTAAAAGTTCTGTTGACTATGAGCGTCAAATAAAGTAATTAGAAGATGCAATGCTAAGGAAGTACTATTGCAGAAAACACTCTTCAGAAATATTTTCAAAGTATATATGTGTTGAAATGATTTTAAAATAAAAGCAAAATAGGTAAGTGGATGAAATTGGACATCAAGACACTAGAATATTATTCAATGCCAAAACAAATTACCAAACTACAAAATGGAGGAAACTTAAATACATACTAGTGAGTAAAAGAGTGCTATGTGCTATATAACAATTGGAAGAATTAAACTTAGAGATAAAGCATGTTAGAGGTTATTGGGGAGGAAAGGTTGAATAGGTAGAACTCAGGATTTTTAGGGTCTTGAAACCATACTCTGCATGCACTTTGGGAAAACTACAAAGGAAATTCCAAGTGCTTTTCCTCAATCTGAATTTGTTTATTGAAAACTGCTTTTTGGCCCTATGGTTTACAAACTAATAGACATTGACAGATGTAATGGTTGTTTTAGCCATCTGCTAGGTTGGATTATGGGGTTCAGTAGTTGGTTCAAATGCCAGTTCTAGGTGTTGCTGTGAAGATACATTTTAAGTACATTTGAAGCATTTAAAGCTGTGGCATTTGAATAAAGTAGATTGCCCTGTTTAATGTGGGAAGTATCATCCAGTCAGTTGAAGTTTTGAAGAGCAGAAAAGTTCTCAGTTGAAGGTTTAAGACTGAAGTTTCCAGAAGCTGGAATGAATCCTAAAAACTAGAAGTAGAAACTTTGCTGGAGTTTCTACCATGTTTGTCTGTAGAATAGAGCTCAACGCTATAAACTCAACTTTTACCTAAACTTGCACCCTGCCGTATTTCCCCATAGATTTCAGATCTATCAACACCCCACAATGTGAGTCAATTCTTTTTTCTTTTTTCTTTTTTTTTTGCCAGTCCTGGGGCTTGAATTCAGGGCCTGTGCACTGTCCCTGAGCTTCTTTTGCCCCTACCACTTGAGCCACTTCCAGCCTTTTCTGTTTATGTGGTACTGAGGAATCGAACCCAGGGCATCATGCATGCTAGATAAGCACTCTACCACTAAGCCACATTTCCAATTCCATGAGTCAGTTTCTTAAATCAATCTGGTATTTTTTTGTTGTTTTCCTATGTCCTAAAGTAACTGAACAGTTAGAATGAATTAAACATTGCACTATTATGCCAGTTTGTGCCATGTGCTAATATAAACGCACCTAACAAGGACCTAACCTTGTTTGGGGATAAGGTTAAAGAACTTTAGAGTATTTTTTCAAAACACATTGAATTGTTTGAAGGAACTGGTGACAGCATTGATCTGGGTGGAGTACATATTTGGGTGAAGAAAAGCTATGAAATAAGTAAATGCCTGTGGATGTAGAGTCATCAGGGTATAGAGATGGGCAATTAATACTTGACCAAAATTAAAATGTAAATGGAATGGAAAAGAGTAAAAGGACAGGAAAAAGGCTGCTTTAGTATCAGAAGTCAGACACAGAAGTAATGCAACTCACAGGAACTATAAGAAGTATACACCTGCTAGGGAATGACTATAATGTATATGAAAAGCCAGCAAGATCATGTTACTATATTCACTGCAATAGAAGAGATCTCTGGGTCAAAGAAATAATCGTAATATTCATGGCAGAAGAAGTAGCACAAACGATATCCCAGTACTCAGGGTGCTGAGGCAGGAGGATCATGAGTTTGAGGCCAGTCTGTGGGCTACATAGAGAGACCCTGTCTCAAAAATAAATGAAGTGAGCCCTGGCGGCTCAGATCTGTAATCCTAGCTACTCCGGAGGCTGAGATTTTAGGATTATGGTTTGAAACCAGCCTTGGCAGGAAAGGCTAGGAAACATCTCTTAGCCACCGAAAGCTATAGTGGAGCTGTGCTTTAAGTGGGAGTACTATTCCTTGAGCAAAAAAAGCTCTGGAACAATGCCCAGCCCCAAGTTCAAGTACCAGGGGCAACACAAGGTTGAATGAAGTAGTAATACACCAACCCTGACAGGACATTGCTTCATGGATGCACCAGTTTTACATGCCACCAGATCACACACACGTGGGTGGTGGAGGTGGGTCTAGATGATGCATACATGTGTAGTAGGAGAGTGATCTACTTTTAGACTCAGTGGAGAACAAGTTTGCTTTTTTCATGGGGTAGATTTCACTTCTGAGATTAATCACCCCTAAACAACTGAAAAGTGACCTGGATAAGTTTTTGGGAGTTTGCATTCTTGGCACAACTAGCAAGTATTTTCAAGGATACAGCCTATGACACTGAGCCTCTCCCAAAATTACACTGGGTTTGATGGGATAGTGGTAAGAAGGGGATTCATAACTTTCAAGGCCTTGAAGATAGGCATCACTGGAGAAGTGGTAAATTTAATATGTTTTCAAGCCCTAGGGAGATGATATTTTCAGCCAGAGACCCAGCCAGAACATGGTTGAAGAAATATGATAAGGGCTCGGTATGCTCAGAAGTCCTTCTGACATTTCATAGTGCCCAGAACTTAGAGTAACAGGTGTGGGAATGGGGAAGAGAGGGATAGGAGCACTGGCTTGATGTCAGACATGAGGCTAGAAACAAAGTGAACTATTTTAGTAAACGTATTTAGATAGACCTGACTGTGATCATCTTGAGAAATAAACCACCATAAGTGCTTTTGACTAACCCTGGTTGTATTCTCTGTAGTTTCTATATTCTCCACAGTTACTATAGACAAAACCCCATTAGAGCTGTATGTAGGTGCTACAACCAGACTCTGATGCCATCAGTACTGGTTAGTGCACCTTAGTATTGGCTCCAGATAAGCCAGGTATGTTCCAGCCTGAGTAAAGTCACATTTTGGTCTTGGGGGGGGTGTTTGGTTTTGGGTTTTTTTGTTGTTGTGTTTTGTTTTTGCTAGTACTCATGAAATAGCACTTGTTGGCTTGTTGCACTGCTGGCACTTTACCATTTTGAATCATGCAACTTTCTGCCAGGGCTGGCTTCAAATTGCATCCTCTGGATCTTGCCCTCTTGAGTAACTAGAATTGCAGGTGTGATTCTGCCTGAATGAAGGCCCATTTGTCCTAAGAATTTTATAAGCCTCTTGCCATTTCACAAGGATGGACTAGTCATGCTTATGCCAGTAAGTCTCCATCTGCCTACCTTTTCTTTGATCTCAGGGCACCTATTATTTCAGCATACTTGTTTACCTTTCTCAAGAGGTTGGCTATAACAATGTGATAGTAAATACATGTTATCTTGGATTTGGGAGTCTGAGGCAGGATCTCATCTTCAAAGGCCACTCTGAGCTACATAGGGAGACGCTGCATCCAAAAAATAAAATGTTTACGATGCTGGCAATGAGACCTAAAGTTTTATTCTTGGAGAGTTCCATGAAGGATATGCCTTAGAGTGATTAGTCTGGATTACCAAATCAAATGGCATGGAACAATCTACATGGGTCTATATGTGTTCACTCATTTAAGGCCATGAACAGATTTATGTTTGTGATTATAGGCTGGGGATCAGCCTAATGCTGACCACTGAGGAGCTACTTCCCAGCATCTTGTAAAGGGATTGTTAGAGAGTAGCAAACACTCAAAGAAAAAGGAGAATGGGAAGTTTTAGGCCAGATGCCTACAACATGCACACACCTGTAATCCTAGCTACTCAGTGAAGTAGAGTGGGGGTTTGTTATAATGCAACGGGGTCCCCCCCAAGGGAGGGGATTCCTGGTTTTTCCAAGAGTTTACCATGTAGTCTCCAGTTACAAGATGACAAAAAGACAGATTTATTGGGGAAGTAAAAAGTGAATAAAAAGTGAGCCTTGGTCACAGTCCAGACTCAGGAGCTGGAACCGCTGACCACGTGTGCAGCCCAGACTCGGGAACTGGAACCAAGAGTCCGTGTGGCCTTCCAGCCTGGTTATAAGGCAAACATCACAGACAAACTTGACACACGCAGGTGGACCAATGAAGATACAACACTTACAGAGCATGCTAGGCCGCACACAGGTGGCCAATAGAGTTATAGTCTGTCTCATAATATCTATTTGAACTAACCTATCATTTTAGTTAGAACTGACACATAGATTTGGAGGGGTTCACATAATGCAGGTGGATATGCCTACTCATAGCCTGTTCCCTGGAAGCTCCCAGGCCTCAGGTGGTCAATCTACATAACTTATCATAATAAAGGGGAGCTTCCCTGAATAGGGTGGGGGAGGGCTTAGTGGAGATGGAGTTAGCTTCTGCTCTTATCTGAGCTGAAGTCAACCTGAAGCCCCTCCACAATTAATTATGGCACTGGCCAGATCTGACCTCCCTATTACATTCCCCCATTTTTTCTTGTATATAAAAATCAAATCGTTAATTTCTCTTGGAGAGCTTAATCTTGCCTGGACTGTAACATGACTCCACCCAAAGGTTTCTGGGAAGAGTAAGGATGATACAAGAGCCAGTCTGATGTTACTGCTGTTCTTAAGCTTGTACCCAGAAAGAATCTAGTTATCTATGAGGTCCATCCCCAGGACGGTTACAGGTGTTCTCACCTATTTTAAATCTCCATCCAGTTACCTAGGTAACTGGCACACCTCCTCTGATATCATACCCTAGTTTATCTGGACACTCGAATACACTTGGATACACCTCCCACTCCAAGCATTTCCTGGGAGTGACTCTGTAGCCGGCCACGCATGTTTGTTTGTTTTTTTGTTTTTTATATATATATATTTTATTATTAATTGAACATAAATTTTTTTACAAGGTGTTGTGCAAAGAGGGTGCAGTTACATAGTAGGGCAGTGTGTACATTTCTTGTGATATCTTACAACCTGTTTTTCCATCCCTTGTCTAGGTCAGGTAGACCCATATGCAATATACAATGTATCAAGCACATATACAGTGTTCACAGACTTGGTCTCTACTGTCTCTCCGTCTCCCTTTGTTAACAGTCATATATCAGGGAGATCATGCCCCTTTGTTTTCTGTGTTCTAGGCTTGTCTCACTCAACATTATTTGTTCGAGTTCTGACCATTTCCCTGCGAATAACAATATTTCACCATTCCTAATCGCTATGTAGTATTCCATTGTGTATAAGTACCATATTTTTTAGATCCATTCGTCTGTGGAGGGGCATCTGGGTTGTTTCCATATTTTGGCTATTGTGAATTGTGCCGCGATAAACATGGAAGTACAAATGTCTTTTTGATATCTTGGGTTTTGCTGTTTAGGATAGATGCCTAGGAGTGGTATGGCTGGGTCATAGGGTAGGTCTATATTGAGCTTTTTGAGAAACCTCCATACTGTTCTCCAAAGGGGTTGTACTAATTTGCACTCCCACCAACAATGGAGAAGGGTTCCTCTTTCCCCACAGCCCCTCCAGCATTTGTTGTTGCCTGAGTTCAGAGTATAGGCCATTCTAACTGAGGTGAGGTGGTATCTCAGGGTTGTTTTTATTTGCATTTTCTTTACTAGCAGGGATGTTGAGCATTTCCTCATGTGTTTCTTTGCCATTTTTATCTCTTCTCTTGTGAAGTCTCTCTTTAGCTCTTTTGCCCATTTCCTAATAGGTTTATTGGGCTTGGAGGGGCTTAGTTTTTTGAGTTCTCTGTAGATGACATATATTAGGCCTTTGTCTGTTGCTGTGCTGGTAAATATCCTTTCCCATATCGTTGGCTGTCTTTCTATTTTGGTGGCTATGACCTTAGCTGTGCAGAAACTTTTTAATTTGTAGTAGTCCCATTTGTTGAGTCTTTCCCCTATTTGTTGTGCCCCTGGGACTCTATTCAGGAAGTTCCTTCCTGTGCCTATAAGTTCTAGTGTCTTTCCTACTCTGTCCTTCAGTAGTTTCAAGGATTCAGGTCTGATGTTGAGGTCCTTGATCCATTTTGAGTTGATCTTGGTGCATGGTGATAGGCTTGGGTCTACTTTGGGTTTTCTGCATATGGCTGCCCAGTTCTCCCAGCACCAGTAGTTGAAGAGGCTATGTTTATTCCATTGTATGTCTTTAGCAACTTTGTCGAATATCAGTTGGCTGTAAGAGTGCGGTTTTATTTCTGGGTCTTCAATTCTAATCCACTGGTCTTCCAATCTGTTTTTATACCAATACCATGCTGTTTTTGTTATGATGGCCTTGTAGTAGAGCTTGAAGTCTGGTATGGTGATACCTCCTGCACTATTTTTTTTTGCCTAGAATTGCTTTGGTTATTCTAGGTCTTTTGCTGTTCCATATGAATTTGTGGATTGGTTTCTCTATTTCAGTGAAGAATGTGGCTGGGATTTTGATAGGTATTGCATTGAATTTGTATAACAATTTGGGCAATATGGCCATTTTCACTATATTGATTCTGCCTACCCATGAGCATGGGAGGTCTTTCCATCTCCTTGTGTCTTCTTTGATTTCCCTTATTAGATTTTTGTAGTTTTCATTGAATAGGTCCGTCACGTCCTTGGTTAAGTTGATCCCTAGGTACTTTATTCTCTTTTTGGCTACTGTAAATGGAATTGTTTCCATAATTTCCTTTTCTGTTTGTCTATTGCTGGTGTACAGAAAAGCTGCTGACCTTTGTGGATTGATTTTGTATCCTGCTACTTTGCCAAATTGGTTTATTAGGGGTAGGAGTTTGGGGACTGAGTTTTTTGGGTCCTTCAGATATAAGATCATGTCATCTGCGAATAGGGATAACTTGATTTCTTCCTTGCCGATGTGGATCCCTTTGATGTCCTCCTCTTGCCTTATTGCTATGGCTAGGGATTCCAGCACTATGTTGAACAGAAGTGGGGAGAGTGGGCATCCTTGTCTTGTTCCTGAGTTTAGGGGGAATGATTTAAGTTTCTCTCCATTTAATATGATATTAGCAGTTGGTCTGTTGTATATGGCTTTTATTGTTTTGAGGAATGTTCCATCTATTCCTGTTCTCTCCAAAGCTTTTAATAGGTATGGATGTTGTATTTTGTGAAAGGCTTTTTGGGCATCGACTGAGATAAAAATGTAATTCTTAATTTTAGATCTGTTTATGTGGTGAATTACGTTGATTGATTTACGGATGTTGAACCATCCTTGTGACTGAGGGATGAAGCCTACTTGGTCATGATGTATGATTTTCTTGATCAGTTTCTGGATCCTGTTAGCTAATATTTTATTGAGGAGCTTTGCATCTGTGTTCATTAGTGATATTGGTCTGTAGTTCTCTTTTTTTGTTGGGTCTTTGCCTGGTTTGGGAATGAGTATGATATTAGCTTCGTAGAATGAGTTTGGGATTTCTCCCTCTGTTTCTATTTCGCGGAAGAGTTTGAGGAGTATTGGTATTAGCTCCTCACTAAAGGTTTTGTAGAATTCGTTGGTGAATCCATCTGGGCCTGGGCTTTTCTTAGTAGGGAGGTTCTTGATTACCTCCTGTATCTCACCGTAAGTTATTGGTTTATTTAGTTGATTTATTTCTTCTTGGTTCAGTTTGGGTAGTTTGTACTTCTGTAAGAATTGATCCATTTCTGTAAAATTACTGTTTTTTGCTGAGTAGAGGTTTTGGAAATAGCTCCTTATGATTGTTTGAATATCGTGTGTATTTGTTGTAATTTTTCCAGTGGAGTCCCTGCTTTTACATATATGAGTCTCTTCTCTTCTTTTTTTTGTGAGTCTTGCAAGGGGTCTGTCAATTTTGTTTATTTTCTCAAAGAACCAGCTTTTAGTCTTATTTATTTGTTGAATGGTCTTTCTATTTTCAATCAGATTTATCTCTTCTTTAATCTTTGTGATCTCTCCCCTCCTAGTCGTTTTAGATTCTGTCATTTCTTGTTTCTCCAGTTGTTTTAGTTTCATCGTGAGGGTATTCACCTGCGCTGCTTCCATTCTTTTAATGTGGGTGCTGAGTGCAATGATCTTGCCCCTTAGTACTGCCTTAGCTGTGTCCCATAGGTTTCTTTGTGATGTGTTTTCTTTGTCATTGTGGCTTATGAATTCGTTGATTTCATCTTTAATTTGGTCTGTGGCCCAAGTGTTGGATAGCAGCATGGGGTTTAGCCTCCAAGAGTGTGTATAGTGTCTGTGGTTTCCTTTGTTGTTGAGGGTTACCTTTAATCCACTGTGATCAGATATAATACATGGGATGACGTCAATACTTTTGTATTTGCTGAGGTTCTTTGTGTGGGCTATGATGTGGTCTATTTTGGAATATGATCCATGGGCTGCTGAAAAGAAGGTGTATTGGGTCTCTGTAGGGTAAAAGGTTCTATATAGGTCTGTTAGATCCATTTGGGAAATGGTGTTATTTAGGTCCTCAGCTCTCTTACTAATCCTCTGAGTGTTGGATCTGTCTCTTGGAGAGAGAGGAGTATTAAAGTCACCCACTATGATTGTGTTTGCGTCTATCTTGCTCTGTAATTCTGTGAGAATTTGCTTGACATATGTCGGGCCTCTTTTGTTCGGTGAGTATACATTTATCACCGTGATGTCTTGATTCTGCATTTTTCCTTGTATTAATATGTAGTGTCCTTCTTTGTCTTTTTGAGTGGACTTTAAAGAGAGGTCCAGCTTGTCTGAGATCAGAATGGCTACACCTGCCGTTTTGGTGGGTGCATTTGCTTGGTAGATCTTGCTCCATCCTTTCATTTGAAGCCTGTTTTTGTCCCTTGCTGTAAGGTGGGTCTCTTGTAGACAGCAGATGTCAACTTTTTGTTTGCGAATCCATTCTGCCAGTCTGCTCCTCTTAATCGGGGAGTTTAAGCCATTTATATTTAAAGAGATCAAGGATAAGGGTGTTTTTTCTCCTTCCATTTTCTTGTTGGGCTGTTTTTTCCTGTTTTTTTTTTCTTCTTGTTTTTAGTGAGCTGGTGTTTCTGCTGGACTTTCGCTATTGAAGTTTCTTTCTGATTCTGTCTGTGTGTCTTTTACGATCTCTGTTGGGTGGGGTTCCCCTCTTAGTATTCGCTGTAGGGCTGGTTTTTTATTCACATACTCCTTTAGCTCCTCTTTGGTGTGGAAAGATCTGGTTCTCCCTTCGAATGTGAACTCCAATTTCGCTGGATATTTGATCCGAGGTTGTAAATTGTTATTCTGGAGTACTTGGATGGTGTTCTTCCACTCACTTCGAGCTTGGTAAGTTTGTGTGGATAAGTCAGATGTTATTCGAATCCTCTTCCCATTGAAAAAAGTTTCCTTCTTCACTTTGGCTGAATTCAGAATTTGCTCTTTAATCTTGAGGTCTGTAGTCTTGAATATTATGTGCCTTGGGGTGGTTTTCCTGGGGTCTGGCCTGCCAGGTGTCCTATAGGCTTCGGTTACCTGGATGGGGTCCCCTGTGAGATTGGGGAAGTTTTCTGCAATAACTTTATTGAGAACATGATTAAGCCCTCTGTTCTGATATTCGGCTCCTTCTTCTATTCCAATTATGCGCAGATTATATCTCTTGTCTTTGTCCATTAGTTCCTGGATTAATCTTCCCTGAAGCTTCTCCTTTTCTTGGAGTGTGGTCATTTTCTGGTTGTTGTCAGCTGCTTCATCGTCGAGGCGAGAGATTCTGGATTCTATGTGGTCCACTCTTTGTGTTATGGTTTCAGTTGCGGAGTTTATGGATGAGAGCTATTCATGGTTGTCATATCAGCTCTGATCGTGGAAATTTCTTCCTTTAAAGAGTTGTATTTTAAATCTATTTTCTCATGCATTTCAATTCTCAGGATGTGGAGATTTTCTTTAAAGGTGGCTTGCATTGTATCCATTTTTGCTTCCATTTCTTTAAACGAGGCTTGCATTGTATCCATTTTTGCTTCCATTTCTTTCTTGGCTTCCTGGGTGTCCTTCCAGATTTCTGCTCTAAACTCCTGGAATTGTTTTCTGATTTCATTTCTGACGCTTTCGATCATTCCTGTTAACATGGCCTCATTTGCTTTTTTATTCTCCATCTCCTCTTCAGTCGTGCTGCTTTTTGGAGCTGGCGAGTTGGCTTGTCCTTTGATGAACTGAGTTATGTTTCTTTGTGATTTGCGGATCTGGAAATCTGGGTGGCTTCTCAGATTTGGTTTGTAGCTCTTTCCTCCCTCCTGTGTAGGCGTATCTACGGCAGCAGGTGCTGCCGCTGTGGCCCCGCCCACCAATGCAGGGTACACACCTACCAGAGCGGGCGCTGTCGCCGGGGGCCCCGCCCTCCTGTGCGCTGTTGTCCACTACAACATGCACTTTAGCGGGATATGCCTCCCAAAGCGAGTCCTGGGTTGTTGGGTTGTGCTTGCGCCCTCCCGCGAGTCCGTTGGGGGGGGGGGCGGTATGTGTGGGGCCCAGTGGGATCGACTGTCCGGGTGTGGCTTGGCACCCTCTGACCTCGCCTCCGCTGCGAGGGGGGGGACGTGATCAGGCTCAGGTGACCCTGCTGGGCTGGTATTGTCCACCAGCGCCTGTGATTTTAGTTGTAAGAGTCCGCAAGGTCCAGGCACCTCGGGTGGGGCTTGCCCTGCTGGCCGTCCCCCGGCCCCTGTTGGGAAGGGGGCGGGGCCGGTTCTGCCAGTTCAGGAACCTGTGGGGCCTGGGGGCTGTTCCGCCCTTCCCCTGCTAAACTGGCTTCCCAGCGCCTGATGGGAGCTTCCCGCCTGATTTGGGGGTTCTTTGTTCCCTCGGGAGTGGGGAGGGGGAGGGAGGGAAATCTAGCTTCTTTTCGGGCTTGGGTCTCCCGTTGGGGGAAGGGATTATGGGGGACTCACTTTTGCTGCTTTGTGTGTGTGTCCCGCGCAGCCGTTGGCCCTTCAGGGGTTGGCGAAGTGTCGTGGTGGCTTCCCCTGTTCCCTCTTTCTGCCGCACTGGGTTCCCTTGTCCGAACCCGGTGTGGACCCGACCTTCTCGTCGCTGCCGGTGTGTGTCTTGGTCCGCACCCTGCCTTGTGTCCGTGGGGTCTCCCGCTATATGAATTCTGCGCTCCTGGCAGCCTGTCTGCCGATCGCTGGGTTCCCCTTTCCCAGCCTGACCCTGTTTGGGCCAGGGTCGGCTGGTGGGGGGAGGGTGCCCCGGTGAATCTCTGGCTCCGTGTAGGTTTTCTGTTCTTCTCTTTTGCTCCTTTTTGTTTTCCTGCGTTTCTCCACTGCTTCTGGATGCTGGTTTTGTGTTTGTTTTTTTGTTTTGTTTTGTTTTGTTTTTGCCAGTCCTGGGCCTTGGACTCAGGGCCTGAGCACTGTCCCTGGCTTCTTTTTGCTCAAGGCTAGCACTCTGCCACTTGAGTCACAGCGCCACTTCTGGCCATTTTCTGTATGTGTGGTGCTGGGGAATCAAACCCAGGGCTTCAAGTATATGAAGCAAGCGCTCTTGCCACTAGGCCATATCCCCAGCCCCTGCATGTTTTTTTTTTTAATAGAAGTTGTCAACTCCAGTTAACTTAGAGTGGGAAGGTTACCACAGGAAGAATATCTCCCCAATATCTTAGTTTTACTACCCACTATCACAGATGACTGGCAAATTCCTGCCCAGTAGATAGACATGGGCATTTAGAAAGGTATGCTTATAAACTATTTTTTTAGGACCTCCCGGCTCCAGTTAATTTTTGAAAGGCCAAACATAGGTGACTCTGAGATCTGACACTGTCTCTGTCACCCAAGCAGTGGCTTGCTGTCTGTGGATGCTCCATTTGTCCCAGGAGTGACTTTTTCACTCGGAGGTAAATGCACCTTTGGAATTTTCTTGGCTTGAGTGCTGGCCCTCAGCTCTTCAGCTCAAGACTAGCACTCTACCAGTTTGAGCCTCAAAGCAACTCACCACTCTGTTCCCAGCACTTTTGCTGGCCAACTAGAGATGAAGACTCTCACAGGGACCTTTCTCTGCCCGGGCTGGCTTTGAACCGCAGATTTCAGACCAGTGAATCTTACAAGAGGCCACTTTACTCCAATTAAGGCAATAAGGTGGTCCACACAGAAATAGTTTTTAAGTATGCTCTTACCTGGAACTTGTTAAGGGCCAATGTTAGGAATCACCTGTCCTCTGTGGGTCTGTTGAAAACTGTTACAAAATGCCTACAGACAGACTGGAAACGTATTTTTGATTTTAAAGTCTTTTTCTCAGTTCCTCTTTTGACATTGTAAAAAAACCTCCAAGAATTTGGTAATGCTCAAACTCCGAATTTAAACTTAAACTCGCCCATTTTTACTCTTCATTAAAGTCACAAGAACATTACTAGTTTAAATGTTTTACAAATGTCCATTTTAGTGGGTCATCACCAGATACCTTGACAGCAGTAGGAGTGGTCAGAACTACAGTGTAGGGCTTTTCCAGCGGGGCTCTGAGGACTCAGTCTTATGTCGCCTTACCCACACCACCTGTCCTGGCACAAAAGGGTGTAAGGCTGGGGCATCTTTAGGCAGCTTCTCATGGGCAGCCTTGATCTGGGAGTAAAATTCATTTTGGATTTTCTGCAGGGCCTGTAAGGACTGTAACAAATGTTGGTTAGACAATTTAGCTATTGCTTTCGAACCAAGCTTAGGGCCTAGGGGAGGAGGCCTCCCGAACATTATCTCATAAGGTGTGATGCCCTTAAAGTATGGTGTACAACGTACCCGCAGAAGGGCAAATGGTAGGAGGGTGTCCAGTTTTCGCCAGTCTCAAGGGTCAATTTGGTTAAGGTCTCCTTTAGAGTTCTATTTATCCTCTCTACCTGACCTGAACTTTGGGGGTGATAGGCACAATGTAATTTCCAATTAATCCCCAATGACTTACCCAAAAGCTGGGTTACCTGAGAGAGGAAAGCAAGGCCATTGTCTGAGCCTATGGCCACTGGGAGTCCAAACCTGGGAATTATCTCCTCTAGCAGCTTTTTCGTTACAGTCTGTGCTGTTTCCCACTAGGTTGGGAAAGCTTCTGTTCATCCTGAAAAGGTGTCTACAAAAACTAGCAGGTACTTATATCCATACTTGCCTGTTTTTACCTCAGTAAAGTCTACCTCCCAATAGGCTCCTGGCACTGTTCCTCTTTCCCTCCTTCCTTTGATGTCTACTTCACCAGCAGCATTTGTCCTCTGGCATGGCACACACCGGCTGGTAATATCTTCTAGCATTTTGCCCATTTCAGGTATATAGTAGAACTGGCAGATTAATTCCGCTAGTTTGCTCTTTCCTAGATGGGTTCCCTGGTGTATTTGCTTAATGAGAGTCCGTCCTATTGCTCGTGGAAGAATAATTCTTCCGCTGTGAATCTGTTTCCAGTTTCCCTTTTTACTTACATTGTGAAGAGACTGGAGAACCTTTTGATCTTCAGAAGAATACTGGGGCTCCTCTGGGAGGGCTGGCGTCGGGAGAAGGGCTAATGCCATCAAGCCCCTATCTCTTGCAGCCACTTCCTGTACAGCCTCATCCACTCTCCGGTTCCCCTTTGCCTCCTCTGAGTTTCCCTTCTGATGTCCTGGGCAGTGTATTACAGCGACTGCCTTTGGCAACCATATGGCCTGAAGTAGGCCTAATATCTGTTCTATGTTTTGCTGTAACTTTGTCTTTTGCCTTTATAAGCTCTGTGAAATCTCAGCTCGGGGCCTTCCTCCTAACCTCCGCTGTGTTGGTGGGTAGGACGAGGCCCGATCTGCAGCTTGCCTGAATAAAGCCTTGCTTTTGCATTTCGGAACGTCTGGCTCTTGGTGGTCTTCTTGCGACTTGGGCATAACAAAAACACTCTCTCTCTCTCTCTCTCTCTCTCTCTCTCTCTCTCTCTCTCTCTCTCTCATTCCAACGTCTGGCTCTTGGTGGTCTTCTCGCAACTTGGGCATAACTGAAGTAGAGTGGGGGTTCGCTACAATGAAACAGGGTCTCCTCCCAAGGGAGGGGATTCTTGGTTCCCCCAAGAGTCCACCACACAGTCTCCAGCTACAAGATGACAAAAAGACAGATTTATTGGGGAAGTAAAAAGTGAACCGACCAGCTTTGGTCACAGTCCAGACTCAGGAGCTGGAACCGCCGACCACGTGTGCAGGATCAGGACCCAGACTCGGGAGCTGGAACCGCCCACATGTGTGCAGCCCAGACTCGCGAGGTGGAACCACTTACATCTATGCAGCATAGACTCGGGAGCTGGAACCGAGAGTCCATGTGGCCTTCCAGCCTGGTTATAAGGCAAACATCACAGACAAACTTGACACACGCAGGTGGACCAATGAAGATACAACACTTACAGAGCATGCTAGGCCGCACGCAGGTGGCCAATAGAGTTACAGTCTGTCTCATAATATCTATTTGAACTAACCTATCATTCTAGTTAGAATTGACGCATGGATTTGGCGGGGTTCACATGATGCAGGTGGATACGCCTACTCATAACAGATTCCCTAAAAGCTCCCAGGCCTCAGGTGGTCAATCTACATAACTTATCATAATAAAGGGGAGCTTCCCTGAATAAGGTGGGGGAGGGCTTAGTAAAGATGGAGTTAGCTTCTGCTCTTATCTGAGCTGGAGTCAACCTAAAGCTCCTCCACAGTTAATTATGACACTGGCCAGATCTGACCTCCCTATTATGCTCAGGAGGCTGAGAACTGAGGATCATGGTTCAAAGCTAGCCCAGGCAGAAAAGTCCCCATGAGACTCTTATCTCCAATTAACCACTCAAAAACTGGAAGTGGTACTGTGGCTCAAGTGGTAGAGTGCTAGACTTCATAAACAGCACCCAGACCCTGGGTTCAAGCACCAGAACCGACAAAAAAAAAAAAAAAAAAAAAAAAAGGAAGTTCTAGAACCAGAACTAGTAGAAAAAGGCTCAACTATTTCTAACCAGCCACATGCAAAGTCAACAGTCAATGCCAAAGAGCATTAAATATAAATATATTACTAAACTCCCTAAAAAAAACTCATCAAATGAGCTCCTGGGAATCAGAATGAAAAAGACAACTAAAAAGATCGAAAGTTTATTAAGGAATGAGCTATGTCCTTTTACCCAAAAAAAGGCCATGCTGGTTTGAGGAGCCTTGTGCATGCTACTCCGAGGGAAAATACTTTTGCCAAGTGACAGTATTTCTTGCTTGGATTAGTACAGTTTCTGGTTACCGGTTACCAATAAAGGATCCCCCTTATGTTTTTTTTTTAAGACTAGTCCTACCATGCATGAAGCCCCTAGCACTACATAAACAGAAAAATCCAGAAGTGGCACTGTGGCTCAAGAGGTAGAGTGCTAGCCTTGAGCAAAAAGAAGCGAGGGACAGTGCTCAGGCCCTGAGTCCAAGTCCCAGGACTGGCCAGAAAAAAAAAAAGCTTCAGATTTTCTGTTATTGTTTCAAAACAGCTCCAATGAGAATGCTAGCTCCATGATGACCTCGGCGGTTGTGTGGCCACTGTGAAGCCAGATAGACTAGAGAAAAATAAGGTATGGTCAGCTAACAACAAATATAGGAGATATTCCTTCATGTACTTAAGATGAAGGGAACAAAAGTCATTTTAGGAGAAATGAAGCCGTATAATATAAGAAAACTGAGGGCTAGTGAAGGCAACTCAGTAGTATGGTGTTTAGAAACATACAAGTGCCATTGTTGCTTCAAAGAGAGACAACAGGATGCATTCCTTCCTGAGGGATGCATTTCTCCCCCCAAGAATTAACATTTTTCGGACAGGATGTATGCCTTCCTGAGAAAAACTGCTTCCCCAAACTTAAGCCACCTGCTCCAGATAGCAGGGTCCTTCCTTGTCTCAAGGATAAGGATCTGTTTTTATGGTAAGATGCATTCTTACCTGGAAACTCAGAAAGTAACACCAAGTGTGGTTACAGCAAAGATAAAGCACCTATCTTTGCGTAACAATGAAGCCAGACCCCCTGCCTTTACCCTGTAAGTATGCCAACTGCACAAGGAGTGTCTCTTTCCATATGTGTCTCTCTGGGTGTTTGTCTCTATCTGCCCATGAGAGCACCCACACTACTGGAGTGTGCCTCTGCCCCTTTGCTTTATGTCAGTTTGCCTGCCTGCTTGTTTACTTAATACAACTCTGCCAGGTTTTCTTACAATTGTGGCTTGTCAAGAACTTCTTATTTTGTGATCAAAGTCAAGGGCCCTAAGTGAAGAGTTCCTACATTTGAGGGGAAGCTTCACTAAACCTCGCCTCCCACCGGTGACAGCTGTAGTTCCTATCAGTCCTAGGCATGCCCTCAGAACATGGTCAGTCACTGTGTATTGTGCAGTGCTGTCTTCGCACAAACCTTTGTTCTTTTTAGCTTCACTTTATGATTGAGAAGATTACGGCTGCTTTAATATTCAAGAATCTTGTCCAGTCAGTGTTAGTGGCTCACGCCTGTAATCTTAGCTACTCAGGAAGCTGAGATCTGAGGACAGCGGTTGGTAACAAGGCTGGGCAGGAGAGTCTGACACTTTTATCTCCAATTAGCCACCAGAAAACCAGAAGTGGAGTTGTGGATCAAAGTGGTAGAGTGCTATCCTAGAGCAAAAAATAAAGAGCGCAGGGACAGCACCCATATCCCAAATTCAAGCCCCACGACCGACAAAAGGAAAAAGAAAAAAAAAAAAAAAGGAATCTCGCCTAGAATTTCCAGCAAGTATGAAAGGCTACGGTTCCAAGGTGACCAGCCCCAAAACCTGAGCAAACCATTTCTGTCTCTTCAATTCAAATACCTGGGCCGGCCGGAGAACTGAGGGGGAGGGGGCGGAACAACGCGACGTAGCAGTCCTGCGTGGCAGGCGCTGACGCAAGCAAGGCGACGTGCAAGATTGACGTGCGAGTTGCGCGCCGGACTCGCTTTACGGCTGCCTGGTATTGCTGTTCCTGTGGGGGGGGAATGTTCCGGAAGGTGGTGGAAGCAAAAGGTGTGATTGGGTCGGGCCGCCCCGCCTTCCTATCTTTTGCGGGTGTCGCCTAGGCAGGCGGGGTTGTAAGATAGAGGTGGGATCCGGGGGACATTGGCGGGCTCTTGCTGAGCTTCAAGACCACTTCGTGGCATTGGATTTGGATCTGTGGAGCCTGGTGAGCCGCCCGCCCGACCTGCCTGAGGTCTGGAGCCACCGCTTCCCACTCTGCCCCCCCCTCCATTAATATGGACTTGGAAGAATGTATAAAGCTGTAAAGTGCATTGTTTGTGAACGTAGTTGCATAATGTAAGTTAACACGCTGGTGGTAAAAAGGAAAATAATGCTTATAGGTTGCTTACCTAGTAACATAGCCCCCTGTCCCCCAAAAGCAGTAGCACATATTACCGACGAAAGAGCAGCCTCTAGAGTTATAAAGTAAAATAACTTGAATTTGATGCTATTATATGTTTAATATACTTACTAGATTTTCCTTTCTTGTTCTTCAAAGGTCCCCAAAATGTCTGGGCATGGAATAAGTGGAGTATTCTTATGAGTCTGTATATTCATGATTCGATGAATGAGAAACCTGAGACTGGGTTTTGCCTCTGAGATCATGGAAATTAAAAACAGTTATTGTAGATATGTATGGTGAGTGTTATAATTTGCCATAATTTTCTAAGCCTACACTTTCTAAGTACTATGATAATCAGATCTTGTGTGGGGAACTTGCCTGTTATGTACATTAAGTATCTCAGTGTATTACATTAGATAGTGTAGGCAATTTGGTGCCCTGGAGAGGGTAGCAGAAGGTACCTCTCTTGCCAATTTCACTTTGCAAAGTAAATTCCTTCTCTGTAATTGTGGTGTATGTTATGATCCTTATATTTGTATAATGATTGTGTGTCTGCAGAAAACTTGGAAATTAACTCTTGGAATCATAAAAAGTTAATCTGTGTAGAAATACAACAAGGTTGAGTACAAAAGTACAAGTTTGTATTTTTAAGCTTTGTATTTGGAAATTATACCATTATTGAATTGAGGGTTTTCTTGATTTAAGAATGTTTTATTCTATCTCTAAGTGTTGTTAATTAAAGAACATGGATGAAAATTTATTTTGGAACAGAAAAGAAATCACCTTATGAACATAAAAAACTTAAATAATGGAAATAGGCTATTTGATAAATCTTATTTGCTCTGAAATATGGAAAATAAAATTCACAGGAAAAGAGTTGCTTTTACCTTCAAAGAAACACTAGTAATTTTCTTTTTTGCCAGTCCTGGGGCTTGAACTCAGGGCCTGATCACTGTGCCTGGCTTCATTTTGCTCAAGGCTAGCACTCTCCCACTTGAGCCACAGCACCACTTCCGGCTTTTTGTGTGTATGTGGTAGTGAGGAATCAAACCCAGGGCTTCATGCATGCTAGGCAAGCACTCTACCGCTAGGCCACATTCCAGGCCCAAACACTAGTATTTATGAGGGTTTTTGTTTTTTTTAACCCTTAGTGTTTCTTTGATAGACTTACTGCTTTAAATCTTTTTATATAATCTGCTTTGTAAAGCCCAGAAAATACCGTTTTGATATATGGTAATGCTGTATTGGTTTCTAGTGCTATAATTTAGAATCTCGAATGATGACCTAAAAGTTAAAAAAGTATGAAGTATGAAGAGCTTCTTAAAAACAAAAACAGCTTCTGTAAAACATAATAAATATTGATAAAAAATTTATAGATAACTGTTAAGATGGGGGAGGGGGAGACAGTAGAGACCAGGTCTGCGAAACCAAAAACTTCTTCTTTTTTTTTCTTTTTTTTTTTGTTGCCTGTCCTGGGCCTTGGACTCAGGGACTGAGCACTGTCCCTGGCTTCTTTTTGCTCAAGGCTAGCACTCTGCCACTTGAGTCACAGCGCCCCCTCTGGCCGTTTTCTGTATACGTGGTGCTGGGGAATGGAACCTAGGGCTTCATGTATGGGAGGCAAGCTGTCTTGCCACTAGGCCATATCCCCAGCCCCCCAAAAACTTCTTGTCAAGTGGTATTTCCCACAGGTTTGGGTCAGCGACCCTACATTATGTAACTAAAACCAAACAACTACTCAAAATATAAAGGCCAAAAATAGAACTCTCAGTGGATCACAACAGCTCAGAAGCTATGTATGTACATTCATATAAGACAAGGATAAGCAAACTCTATTGTTGACATTACATTTAAAGCCCTAGGTGAATTTCCTTTGGCATAGGCCATATGGCTACTGTATATGTTTTTGGTACACTGTGTAATATATATATATGTCTACCTGATCTAGGGAAGGGAAAGAAAAATGGTGTAAGATATCACAAGAAATGTACATACTGCCCTATTATGTAACTGTACCCCTTTTGCACAACACCTTGTCAAAAATTTTGTTTAATAAATAAATTTATTAAAAAATGTATAGATAGGTCTAAACCTGGATGGATGTAGTAGTGTGAGGTTTTTCCTCTTTATTAAAGATTGATTTGGGAGGGTGGGGATGTGGCCTAGTGGTAGAGTGCTTGCCTTGTATATATGAAGCCCTGAGTTCGATTCCTCATACCACATAAACAGAAAAAACTAGAAGTGGCTCTGTGGCTTAAGTGGTAGAGTGCTAGCCTTGAGCAAAAAGAAGCCAGGGGCAGTGCTCAGGCCCTGAGTTCAAGCCCCAGGACTGGCAAACAAAAACAAAATAAAGATTGATTTGGGGATTGAGGGTATAGCTTAATGGTAAATGCTTTCTAGCATGCATAAGGTTCTGTTTATTCCCCAACACTTGAAAAAAAAAACACTTTTCTTTCACTTACTTTCTACAGGAATGTAAAAGAAGAATTTATTTTCATTAGTTATTCTAAAGCCATTTAACATTTGATTACTTAATCTCTAACAGTAACCGAAGGAACATTGTTAAAATGTTTGTTTAAATTTGGTTTTATTGGGGGGTTGGGAGGGAAGAGGTGACACTGTTCAAAAAGAAATGTACTAATTACCTGACTTTCATAACTGTAATCCCTCTGTACATCACCTTTACAATAAAAAGTAAATAAATATTAAAATTGGAGATTAAAATGTAAATTTGGCTTTATTGGTTAATTTTTCAACCAATTGGGAAAGAAGTCTACATTTTTTTTTCCTGATTCATTCTTATTTATGTATATAACATCCTTTCAAAAAAATTGAGCTCTGGGGCTGGGAATATGGCCTAGTGGTAAAGTGCTTGCCTCGTATACATGAAGCCCTGGGTTTCCTCAGTACCACATATATATAGAAAAAAGCCAGAAGGGGAGCTGTGGCTCAAGTGGTAGAGTGCTAGCCTTGAGTAAAAGAAGCCAGGGACAGTGCTCAGGCCCTGAGTTCAAGCCCCAGGTCTGGCAAAAAAAAAAAAAAAATGAGCTCTGATACAGTGTTTAACTGTATAAGATTAATTTTTAGTCTCATTCTCAACAGTTACCTTACACATTCCTTAAGTTCAAAGCTTCCGTAGTTATGTATCTTAGATACAGATTTTTGTTTCTCTTTCTTTTTTGGCAGTACTGGGGTTTGAACTCAGCACCTTGTCTGAGCCAGACTTCCAGCCTTTGTTGTTTATTTATTTCATGGTGCAAGGGATAAAACCCAGGACCTCAGATGCTGGGCAATCATTCTTACCATAATTTACAGTCTGGCCCAATAATAGTCCTTTTTGAGAGGAGTAATTACAGATATTTCTTCCTCTTTCTGCAATCTTTCTAAAACTGACCCTACTCCGTGTTTTTTTCTGTGCATATAGAATTCTCTGCCACTGTTTAGTTGAACTTCAGTAAAATGACTCTTCAGGACTTGGTGCATCAAGCTGCCTCCCTTTATTTGGACAAAGTGGCTGTATGTTTTGATGAATGTAACAACCAGCCTCCAATTTATTATACCTATAAGACAGTGATTAATGCTGCTTCAGAACTGTCCAATTTTCTTCTATTACACTGTGAGTTTCAAGGAGTTCGAGAAATTGGTCTCTACTGTGAACCTGGGATAAACTTACCCTCCTGGATATTAGGGTAATATTTTTTTTATAAATTTAATACTGATATTACTCTAAGATAATTTGTAACCATACATAGAACACATTGCAAATTTTTGTTCTATTTACTATGATAGTTATTAATTGTTTTGTTTTTGTGGTACTGGAGATGGAGCCCAGGGCTTCTTACATGCTAGGCAACTGCTTTACCACTTTTAAGTATTGGATTTTTCTGTGCTGCTTATTCAGTCTTTTTTTTTTGGGGGGGGGGGCAGCTGTCCTGGGGTTTGAACTCATGGCCTGGGCTCAGTCCCTGAGCCTCTCTGTGCTCAAGGATAGGGTTCTACTACTTGAACCACAGTGCCACTTCTAGCTTTTTCTGAGTAGTTTGTTGGAAAAATAAGAGTCTCACAGGCTTTCCTGCCTGGGATGCCTTTGAACCATGGTTCTCAGATTTTAGCCTCCTGAGTAGTTAGGATTTAAGGTGTAAGACATCAACCACTGGCTTTCAAGGTATTTTTGCTTAAGATGACTACATGATCCTTGATTTTGTTTATATAAGTGTTAGTATGTACAGAAATTTAAAAGTGGCTCTTTTTCTCATTAAATTATTCTTATTGGTGAAATACACCTTTTTTTTTGTTTTTTTTTTGGCCAGTCCTGGGGCTTGGACTCAGGGCCTGAGCACTGTCCCTGGCTTCTTTTTGCTCAAGGCTAGCACTCTGCCACTTGAGCCACAGTGCCACTTCTGGCCGTTTTCTGTATATGTCGTGTTGGGGAATCGAACCCAGGGCCTCATGTATATGAGGCAAGCACTCTTGCCACTAGGCCATATCCCCAGCCCCTGAAATACACCTTTAAAAAAAATAATTTTCGGGCTAGGGATATAGCCTAGTGGCAAGAGTGCCTGCCTCGGATACATGAGGCCCTAGGTTCGATTCCCCAGCACCACATATACAGAAAACGGCCAGAAGCGGCGCTGTGGTTCAAGTGGCAGAGTGCTAGCCTTGAGCGGGAAGAAGCCAGGGACAGTGCTCAGGCCCTGAGTCCAAGGCCCAGGACTGGCCAAAAAAAAAAACAAAAAAACAAAAAAAATAATTTTCCTGTGAATGTTTAGCTTCTTTAATGTTGTCTTGTATAGACACATGAAGAAATTAGACTCTGATTCCTGTTTGGTATTATAATAGTGGCCATTTAATCAAGATATTATAATACCTGTACTCAAAAAACTCATTTTATTTCCTTATATTCAGTGATAATAACTTACTCCAGTATTTTATACTATATTAGATACTCACTAAAAGCCAGATGAAGCTGTGCATTAGTGGCTGAGATCTGAGGATTGTGGTTCAAAGCCAGCCCAGGCAGGAAAATCTCTGAGACTCTTATCTCCAATCAACCACTAAAAAGTTGGAAATGGAGCTGTGACTTACATGGTAGGACACTAGCCCTGAGCAAAAAAGCTCAGGAACAGTGCCCAGGTCCTAAGTTCAAGCCCCAAGACAGGCAAAAACACAACACAACAAAACCAAGAAACAGCAAACTGAAATAGTAATATTTAACCAATGATGTGTTTTTGAAAACATTGGTAGTTTCTAGTAACCAGTGAAGGGCACAGAGAAATAGCAGTGCTTCCGAGATGGTTATACTAACTAGACAGTTCTATGTTGACTGTTGTGTTTGTTTTCTTAGAATACTCCAGGTCCCTGCTGCCTATACTCCAATTGACCCAGATTCACCACCATCATTATCAAGTCATTTTATGAAAAAATGTGATCTACAATATATTCTTGTTGAAAAAAAGCAAATTAACGTAAGTCTAGATGTTTAACTTTGTAATATGTATATGTTATGTTTATCTTTGAGTTTAAGAGTTACTTCTTCCCTTGTCTTGATTTCTGAATTTACTGACTCCAGCAGTTTTTCTCAGTCTCAGCACTATCAATATTTTGGATTAATGGTTGTGGGAACTATCTTGTATACTGTAAGATGTTTAGCAATATTCTTGCTCCTCACTTACACGATATTAATAGCGTCTTCTCATTGTAATTGTCAAACAGGTCTAGACATTGTCAAATGTCCCCTTCTGCCCCTTGTACTTCATTGAGAACTACTACTTTATGGCATGAAAGTATCTTTTAGCCTTAAAATAATTTCTCAATTTCCTGTTTCCAGATATTTCCTATACTAGAAAACTTTTTATAGTATTTGAAAGTTTTATCTTTATGTATTTATGGCAATTAGAGTGGTCAACAACATTAAAGAACTGAGACCTGCTGGGCGCCAGTGGCTTTTGCTTGTAATCCTAACTACTTAGGAGGATAAGGTCTGAGAATTGTGGTTTGAAGCCAGCCAGCCTGGGCAGGAAAGTCCATGAGATTCTTTTTTTTTTTTTTTTTTTTTTTTTTTTTGGCCAGTCCTGGGCTTGGACTCAGGGCCTGAGCACTATCCCTGGCTTCTTTTTGCTCAAGGCTAGCACTCTGCCACTTGAGCCACAGCTCCACTTCTGGCCATTTTCTGTATATGTGGTGCTGGGGAATTGAACCCAGGGCCTCATGTATATGAGGCAAGCACTCTTGCCACTAGGCCATATCCCCAGCCCTCCATGAGATTCTTATCTCCAATTAACCACCAAAAAACTGGACCTGAAGTTGTGGCTCAAGAAGTAGAGTGCTAGCCTTGAACAAAAAAAAAAAAAAAAGGAGCCAGGGACAGTGCTCAGGTCCTGAGTTCAAGGCCCAGTACTGACCAAAAAAAAAAAAAAAAAAAAGGTCAGGGACAGCTCCCAGTCCCTGAGTTCAAGCCTTAGGATGAGCAAAATTTTTAAAAAAAATTTAAAAAAGAATTAAAACCAATTATAACCATGCTTACATTTTGAAAAAGAGATTGGCTCTTAGACTAGACCTTTAGGGAAAACTTAGTTTATTATTTTTTTAAGTGCTAAAGATATAGCTAAGAAATACTGCTTTAGAGACAAGAATTAGTAGTACATGCTCAGCAAGAGGCAACCCTTGTTTGTTTGCCCTTGCTCTCCTCTCTTTCTTCTTGAAGGGCTTCATGAATGCTAAGGAATTACTCCTCCACTGAGCTTCATTCCTACTCCAGACAAGCTTTAAAACTTGTCTTTTGTGTTGACAGTTGACCCTGGGGCTTTGTGTGCACTAGACAAGTGTTCTTCTACTTAGCTATATTCTCAGCTACCAGCGTTTTACTATTATTTCTTTTTTCTTTCCTAATTTTCCTTACTGTTGTTTTAGAGGTGATATACAGCAAGGTTACCTTTACATATGTCAGGTAATAGGTACATTTTCTTTCATACAGTGTCATCTGTTCCATCACTCTCTCTCATCTCTACCCACAAGTTGCATAGTTCACTTTTTTTTTTTTTTTTTTTGGCCAGTCCTAGGGACTGAACTCAGGGCCTCGGCATGGTTGCTGAGCTTTTGTTCAAACTCAACCATTTGAGCCACTTCTGCCTTTTTCTGTTTATGTGGTGCTGAGGAATTAAACCCAGGGCTTCATGTATGCTAGGCAAGCACTGTACCACTGAGCCACACTTCCAGCATAGTTCACTTTCATCAATGTCTAGTGCACTCCATTGCTGCACTTTGTCACCCTTTTTTCTCAGATTCTGTGCCCTCCCTCCCCCCACAGGTATGCACAGGAGTATACCATATATAAGGTAAAGAGTTAATTCATCAGAAAAAGAAAAAAATTAAGAAAAAAGTCCTTTGTTTCCTTATGTTTGATGTTTATTTCACACAATTCTTGATACAGTGAGCCAAAAGAGAATAGTCTTAGGAGAGAATCACAAAGGTACAAGTGCCTCTTATATGTATATTTCTTTATTTCTTGAAAAGAAAATATTATAAATTTCTTCTTTTACTAATATATCTTAAAATTTTATTGTAAAGATGATGTACAGAGGGGTTATAGTTACATAACTCAGCTAATTGGTACTGTACATTTCTTTTTTAACTGTGTCATCCTCTCTCTATAAATTTCTTGTAAATAAAATATTATTTTACCAAGAAGAAAGAACATTATAGAAGACATTTAAGTTAGCCTGCTTTTAGCCATTTCCTATATAAACCCATCTGTATTGGGGAATAAATTAAAAGCATTGTATGTGTTTGTGTGTATATTTATATGTACTCAGAAGTTACCAAGATCTCAAGATGTATGGATTAAGGACTCTAAAAATAAAATTGAAGTGTTAATTTGACTAATAAGTGTTTTTAAATTAAACATTTATGGAGGATGAGGGGCAGTGACTTGTGTGCATATATGGACATGTGAAAGGGAAACACCCTTCATTTTTACTGATGTTAATTAAACTGATGTTAATTAAACATGGAAAAATGAAACGAAAGTAAATGAAGAAATATCTGTGTCTGGCCAAAGCTTTCTCTTGTAGTCCTCAAAGTCTTTTCATAAGTAAATTTTGGATAAGTAAGTAGACTGAAATAAAGCTGTAACATTTGTTTT
Organism: Perognathus longimembris pacificus; assembly: GCF_023159225.1. Taxonomy (NCBI): domain Eukaryota; kingdom Metazoa; phylum Chordata; class Mammalia; order Rodentia; family Heteromyidae; genus Perognathus; species Perognathus longimembris. The sequence goes on along the minus strand of NC_063176.1, from coordinate 29,111,766 downwards.
TCATAATAACCTTGGTGTTGTTGGTGCATGGCTGTGGAAATTATTTGTCAACAGGCTCTGTTGAGGAGATGGGTATTAGTAAGAAGAGTTTGGGTTAACGGGGATGAAAAAGGATGAATATGGTATAGAGTGTCTCTAACTGTCATATCAAGATTTGGTAGAGGTTTGGTTTTTGTTGTGTAGTTCTCAGAATTAAATCCAAGGCTGGGTGTGTGCTAGACATGTGTACTTGAGTCATGCCCCCTTCCCCAGACCGTCTTTGTTGTGTTTTGTTTTGAGATAGTCCCCTAATTTTACATTGGCTAGCCTTGAGCTTGAGACCTTCCTGCTTCTGACCTCTGAGTAGTTGGGATTACAGGTATGTGTGGGTCACTTTCCTGAGATGTTTTTTGAGACATAGTCTCTTATGTAACCCAGGCCAGACTCAAATTCCTAATCTTCATATACCAGCCTACCCTGTGATTAAAGTCATGCACTACCATGCCCAGCTAAAGATATTCTGTTTATATGTGTATGTGCAGATACTGGGGCTTAAACTTAGAACCTCATGTTCTAACTTGTTTTATTTTGTTGCTCAAGGCTGGCCTTGTACCACTTGAGCCACACTTCTACTTCTGGGTTCCCTGCCCCAGCTCAAGGTATTTTTTTTTTATGAATGCTTAATAAGGACTTGGGCATGTATTAAAACCCCATAGGAAATGCCTTTCTTCCTGTTCTACTATTTGGATGATAGTATATGTATTCCTTTATTGAATAAAGGAACAATGATTAAACATTGAGCATAGACCACCATTGCATTGCAGTTGGCATGTTTTCATATGTCAGTTTGAAAATAAATACAGTACTTGCTTGAGGTATTCTTTTTTTTTTTTTTTGCCAGTCCTGGGCCTTGGACTCAGGGCCTGAGCAGTGTTCCTGGCTTCTTTTTGCTCAAGGCTAGCACTCTGCCACTTGAGCCACAGCGCCACTTCTGGCCGTTTTCTATATATGTGGTGCTGAGGAATCGAACCCAGGGCTTCATGTATACGAGGCAAGCACTCTTGCCACTAGGCCATATTCCCAGCCCGCTTGAGGTATTCTTTTTTTTTTTTTTTGCCAGTCCTGGGCCTTGGACTCAGGGGCTGAGCACTGTCCCTGGCTTCCTTTTTGCTCAAGGCTAGCACTCTGCCACTTGAGCCACAGCACCACTTCTGGCCATTTTCTGTATATGTGGTGCTGGGGAATCGAACCCAGGGCTTCATGTATACGAGGCGAGCACTCTTGCCACTAGGCCATATCCCCAGCCCCCGCTTGAGGTATTCTTATTTGTTCTTTTATTCCTAATACATAGGAAATATTATTATCCCCCCAAAAACCCTGTTAAATAAGTAACATATTTCATGTTTCTTCTGTATAAAAGAACACATTTTAACATTACTATTATAAACTATTTCCTCTAACAGAAATTCAAAGCTTCCTATGAATCAGTATTGAACTATGGTACAATTACAGTAGAACATAATGATCTAGTACTCTTCAGACTACACTGGGAAAATGTTGCCATGAACTTGATGCTGAATGATAGACAAGACAAAAATGAAAAAGAGAATAGAAAAGACTGCATGAATTCTGAGCAGAGCAAGGAAGGAAAAGAACACATGGATGTGAGGCTAAAGTACTGCTTGGCCTATGTTCTGCATACATCAGGGACTACAGGAACCCCAAAGATTGTCAGAGTGCCTCATGCATGTATACTGCCAAATGTCCAACATTTTCGGTAAGTCCAAAACAGGATTCTTAAAACTTCTGTTTCAAGTTAGGTGTGATTTATACCTGCAATCCTAGTACTTGGAAGGATCACGAGTTCAGGGCCAGCTAAGATGATATAGTGCAACACTGTGATAGTGAAATCAACTCTCTTTTTCCCTGCCCCCCTAAAACAACAACAGGATTTTCTTTTTTTGGGTGGGGGGGTCAGGGCTTGGTTGCTGTCCTTGAGTTTTTTTGCTCACAGCTAGCACTCTACCACTTTGAGCCACAACGCCATTTCTGGTTTTCTGGTGGTTAATTGGAGATAAGAGTCTTATGGACTTTCCTGGCAGGCTGGCTTTGAACCACAATCCTCAGATCTCAGCCTCCTGAGTAGCTAGAATAGCAGGTGTGAGCCACTGGTGTCCAGCTCAATTGACTTTTTTTTGGCCAGTCTTGGGGCTTGAACTCAGGCCCTGAGCACTGTCCCTGGCTTCTTTTTTTTTTTTAATTTAATTTATTTATTAATTGAACACAAATTTTTTTGACAAGGTGTTGTGCAAAAAGGGTACAGTTACATAGTAGGGCAGTGTGTACATTTCTTGTGATATCTTACACCCTGTTTTTCTTTCCCTTCTCTAGGTCAGGTATACATACATACAATACACAGTGTATCAAGAACATATACAGTATCCATGTGGCCAAGCCCAAGAAAATTCGCCTAGGGCTTTAAATGTAATGTCGACATTAGACAATATGTCGACAGTAGTCTTATATGAACGTACATACATAGCTTTTGAGCTATTGTATTCCACTGAGAGGTCAATTTTTGACCTTTATATGTTGAGTAGTTTGGTTTTAGTTACATACTGTTGGGTCGCTGCCCCAATCCTGTGGGAAATACCATTTGACAAGCAGTTTTTGGTTTCACAGACCTGGTCTCTACTGTCTCTCCGTCTCCCTTTGTTAACAGTCATATATCAGGGAGATCATGCCCCTTTGTTTTCTGTGTTCTAGGCTTGTCTCGCTCAACATTATTTGTTCAAGTTCTGACCATTTCCCTGCGAATAACAATGTTTCACCATTCCTAATCGCTATGTAGTATTCCATTGTGTATAGGTACCATATTTTTTGGATCCATTCATCTGTGGAGGGGCATCTGGGTTGTTTCCATATTTTGGCTATTGTGAATTGTGCCGCGATAAACATGGAAGTACAAATGTCTTTTTGATATCTTGGGACCTGCTGTTTAGGATAGATGCCTAGGAGTGGTATGGCTGGGTCATAGGGTAGGTCTATATTGAGCTTTTTGAGAAACCTCCATACTGTTCTCCAAAGTGGTTGTACTAATTTCCTGGCTTCTTTTTGCTCAAGGCTAGCACTCTACTACTTGAGCCACAGCGTCCCTTCTGGATTTTTCTTTTTTTTTTCAGCCAGTCCTGGGCCTTGGACTCAGGGCCTGAGCACTGTCCCTGGCTTCTTTTTACTCAAGGCTAGCACTCTGCCACTTGAGCCACAGCGCCACTTCTGGCCGTTTTCCATATATGTGGTGCTGGGGAATCGAACCCAGGGCCTCATGTATATGAAGCAGGCACTCTTGCCACTAGGCCATATCCCCGGCCCCCCTTCTGGATTTTTCTATATACATGGTTCTGAGGAATTGAACCCAGGCAAGCACTCTACCAGTAGGCCATATTCTCAGCCCTCAGTTGACATTTTTAAAAAACAAATTTTCATGTTCTAAACTTTCTATTAACTCAGTATTTTTTTAAATTAAAAGGAGGTACAATTTTAAAGTGTTTTTTTTAATGATGTGTATGACTTTGCAGAATTTACTTAACTTCTGTGAATTTTCTCCATTTTAAAATGGAGAGGAAGAACAAAAATAGGAGTTTCTGAGCACTGAGATTGCTGTCATCTCAGCTACTAGGAGAAGGTGGGAAAAATCTTCAAGGCTAGCCTGGGCAAAAAGTTACAGACAGCTCCATCTCAACTAACAAGCTACCAGTAGTGATCTTAGTTTGGGAGAGGCATAGGTAGCAAGATTGCAGTCAGAGGTCGGTCTGGGTAAAAACATGGGATCCTATCTGAAAAATAAAGCAAAAAAGCTGGAGTTGCAGAATGCCTGACTAGCAAGCTTGAAGCCTTGAGTCCAGGTGGCGAGGAGGGGGCAGGGGAAGCCACTCTGAAGAAGTTTACTTTAGCTTCTTTCTCAGAAGTTTCTGCTTTTAGTCATATAAAGGAAGTCTCAAAGTTTCTTTCTGCATCTGGTCAATGTCACGTGTTTTCAGCATACGTCAATAACACACCAACTCTAGGGTTCCAAGCAGGTCTCTGTATAACCATCCCTGCTTCATGTATAACCAGTTTATTAGACAACTTCCCCTGAGCCTTACAGATTGTAAATTCATACTTTAGTTCTAGTCCAACTTTTACTTTTGTTTTAAAATCTCTCTTTTCTGAAATTTTCCTTTTGAGTGCATTTTATGCTTTCTTGAAATTAATGACCATGAATGCTTCATATCACCAACATCTATGTGTAGAATGGAGACACTAAAAATTGTTTTCCTGATTTGAGCTTTGTTGGAAGCTTGTTTATAGTTTGTTAGCTCTCCGCTTAACACATAGCCAGGAAACCAGATAGTATTTATGAAGAATAATATGTTAAAAATTGAAGTTTGAAAGGACATAGCCACCAAAATAGAAAGACAGCCAATGATATGGGAAAGGATATTTACCAGCACAGCAACAGACAAAGGCCTGATATCGGTCATCTACAGAGAACTCAAAAAACTAAGCCCCTCCAAGCCCAATAAACCTATTAGGAAATGGGCAAAAGAGCTAAAGAGAGACTTCACAAGAGAAGATATAAAAATGGCAAAGAAACATATGAGGAAATGCTCAACATCCCTGCTAGTAAAGGAAATGCAAATAAAAACAACCCTGAGATACCACCTCACCCCAGTTAGAATGGCCTATACTCTGAACTCAGGAAACAACAAATGCTGGAGGGGCTGTGGGGAAAGAGGAACCCTTCTCCATTGTTGGTGGGAGTGCAAATTAGTACAACCACTTTGGAGAACAGTATGGAGGTTTCTCAAAAAGCTCAATATAGACCTACCCTATGACCCAGCCATACCACTCCTAGGCATCTATCCTAAACAGCAAAATCCAAGATATCAAAAAGGCATTTGTACTACCATGTTTATCGCGGCACAATTCACAATAGCCAAAATATGGAAACAACCCAGATGCCCCTCCACAGACGAATGGATCCAAAAAATATGGTACTTATACACAATGGAATACTACATAGCGATTAGGAATGGTGAAATATTGTTATTTGCAGGGAAATGGTCAGAACTCGAACAAATAATGTTGAGTGAGACAAGCCTAGAACACAGAAAACAAAGGGGCATGATCTCCCTGATATATGACTGTTAACAAAGGGAGACGGAGAGACAGTAGAGACCAAGTCTGTGAATACTGTATATGTTCTTGATACATTGTATATTGCATATATGTCAACCTGACCTAGACAAGGGATAGAAAAACAGGTTGTAAGATATCATAAGAAATGTACACACTGCCCTACTATGTAACTGCACCCTCTTTGCACAACACCTTGTAAAAAAATTTATGTCCAATTAATAAAAAAAAATAAATAAATAAAAAAATTGAAGTTTGAGGGGCTGGGAATGTGGCTTAGTGGTAGAGTGCTTGCCTAGCATGCAGGAAGCCCCGAGTTCAATTCCTCAGCACCACATAAACAGAAAAGGCCAGAACTGGCACTATGGCTCAAGTGGTAGAGTTCTAGCCTTGAGCAAAAACAAACAAACAAACAAAAAACTCAGGGACAGTGCTCAGGCCATGAATTCAAGCCCCAGGACTGGCAAAAGTGAAACAAAACAAAAAATTGAAGTTTGACTGTAGTCTTTCATATACAATGAGTTTTTATATTATGAGAGATTCATTTATTCCATAGTTAGATTTTTCCTTTTAATCTTTATATCATACCTGAGGATCTTTCAAAGTTAATCTCTGCTTTTAGACATTGTGGGATTGTGTGTTTAGTAATGCATTACCATAAGGTTATATATCCATGCTTTGTAATACCTGATCACATATATTCTGCTCTTGTTCATATACTGAGATAAAATAAGAAATAGTAGGATAAAGTAGTCAGACGTCTCTTAAGTACCATGAAATAAGTCTCACAGAATAAGGATTCCAGTAAGAGTAAGACTGGGAGGATATTACAAAGTGAGAATACTACAAAATAGTACAAAAATGGCTTATACATTGTGGGAGCTGGCAAAGCAAGACTAAAGACCATAGGTAGGCAGTCAGGAATGGATATATAGGAGCAGGGTGGAACCTACATACATGAGATGGTCCACAGGCCAAGTCAAAAGAAACAATCCAGGGCTAATAGCAGGACTAGTTGTTTGTCACTTCTTCAGAGAAGGCTTAAAGCTTATATTAAAGTCCTCCAATGGAGAAAAGCCAGCCAATTCAGAATAACCTGGCAATTGAGTAGTTTAACCTTAGATAAGGGTTTGAGTGAATAATTAGGTGTAGGTGTTACCAAATGCTGCTTCCCTTTTGTTCTTCAACTCTTCCACTTTAGTGAGAATCATGTTAGAAAGGAAGTCTGGGGAATTGTGTTCTTGCACATACCAAATGATTTCCAGGGCCTTGTTTGGCCTGAGGACCAGACAGGTGTTTCCCACCCCTGAAAGAAAAAAATACTGGTAATATTCAGAAACTAGATCATCATAAATACCTTTTCAGGATCTATGTTTACCAGATATTTCTTGTGTTTGTGTTTTTCATAGCATACTTTTTGACATTACACAAGAAGATGTTTTGTTTCTGGCTTCACCTCTGACCTTTGATCCTTCTATAGTGGAAATATTCGTTGCTCTATCAAGTGGTGCCTCACTGCTTATTGTACCAACTTCTGTCAAAGTACTCCCATCAAAATTAGCTGCTGTTCTCTTTTCCCATCACAAAGTCACTGTTTTGCAGGTATGTCTTAGGAGCAAATAAAATGTCTTGCTTTGCATTAGTCAATAATTTTAAGTGCTTTGGAAGTTGCTTTATATTCTGCTAGTTTTTGCAGTGGATTAATAATAATAATATAATTAGCTTTTTAAGGGTTTTCACCTCATACTCTTACTTTCTTATTTAAAAATTGAAAAACAGGGCAGGGAATGTGGCTTAGTGGTAGAGTGCTTGCCTAGCATGCATGAAGCCCTGGGTTCGATTCCTCAGCACCACATACATAGAAAAAGGCAGAAGTGGCGCTGTGGCTCAAGTGGTAGAGTGCTAGCCTTGAGCGAAAAGAAGCCAGGGACAGTGCTCAGGCCCTGAGTCCAAGCCCCACAACTGGCAAAAAACAAAACAACAAAAATTGAAAAACATTCTGCCTGGAAAATTATTCTACTATCTATTTTGTACATATTGTAGCAACTAAAATAATGACTTTGAGTCAAATATGTTGAGATATGCCATTGATAGTCTCTTGTCTTGAACTTGAGTGTATATTTTGTACCAAAAGCTAGTAAGTAAATAGTTTTTAAATCCAGTATGTAATCAATCAATGTTTAGAAACATTTTCTGTTTGACCTTTTAAAACATTCTTTATTATGTACTTGAAATTATGTTATGCAAGTCTTAAGATACTACATTGTAAAAGGTAAAAGATACTGTAGATAATTGACAAATTTGTAATACATACTATTATGTAAGGTCCACCCTGGGAGGGTTCCATGCAGATGCCCCCCCCTTGTAAAGTCTGTGCTCAGTACCTGTATTACCTAGGTAATTGGCACACCTGGAGGCAGTTAACTCCTCCTTTTCTGAGGTAACATCCAATCCACCTGGCCATACCTCCTGCTCTCTTTCCTTTTCTTACTCTCTTGCTCTCTTTCTCTCTTGTTTGTTTTGTTCTGTTTTGTTTTCATTGCCAGTCCTGGGGCGTGGACTCAGGGCCTGAGCACTGTCCCTGGCTTCTTTTTGCTCAAGGCTAGCACTCTACCTCTTGAGCCACAGCGCCACTTCCAGCTTTTTTTCTATATATGTGGTGCTGAGGAATCGAACCCAGGGCTTCATGTATACAAGGTGAGGTGAGCACTTTACCACTAGGCCATATTCCCAGCCCCTCTCTTTCTGTCTTTCCTTTTCTCTCTTACTCCCTTTTTCTTCCTCTTTCTCTCCTTTCCCTCATTTTATCTTCTTCATTCCCCTCTGTCTTCCCGAACCTCCAACTTGTGTGGGCTGGCATTTTGCTTTCTCCCCAATAAACTCTTCTGTGTCTGAACCATGTGGCAGGCTTCCTTTCTGGTGAACCTTATACTATATATGTAATGTATATTCATATATATATATATACATATATATGTACATATAGAGAGAGGGGGGATCTTAGTTAAGTGTTTAACTATTGAGTTAAAACTCAGGTTTTATCTGTAAATGGAAATGATATTCATTTTACATAGTAGGAATTAAGTGCAATAGTATAGCATATTTCCTGATATGCAGTGTTTCTCAGTCCATGAAGACTGCTATGACAAAATACCAAAAACTGTGTAGCTTACAAACAATGTAAAGTTATTTCTCACCATTCTAGAGTCTGGGAATCCCAAGGTCAAGGCAACTGCAGATTCAGTGTCATATAAGGGGCACACTCACTTTTACATAGACCACTGTCTTATGTCCTCAGATGGTAGAACAACACAGGTTGTCTTTGGGCCTCTTTATAAGGGCACTAATCCTTGTTCTGCCAATATGACTGAAACTCTTCCAAAAGGCTCCACTTCATTATGGTTGAGGGCTAAGATTTCAATGTTATTAGGTTTTCAGCTAGTATAATGAGTCTCAAAAGGAATGTGGATTTCTACCCTAAGGACAGAAATCTTTGATTTTAATCCTGTTTTACATCTTAAAATATGACCAAGAAAACCTTTTGTATTAGGACTATTTTTTTAGGTACATAATTGTTGTATGGGAATTTGATCCTAAGATACAGAGAAGCTACATTTTTTTTTTTTTTTTGCCAGTCCTGGGCCTTGAACTTGGGGCCTGAGCTTCCTGGCTTCTTTTTGCTCAAGGCTAGCACTCTGCCACTTGAGCCACAGCGCCACTTCTGGCCTTTTCTATATATGTGGTGCTGAGGAATTGAACCCAGGGCTTCATGTATATGAATGAGGCAAGCACTCTTGCCACTAAGCTACTTTTTGAGAGATCAAATCGGGAGTCTCTTTTAGAAAGTTGGCTACTGTTATGGGGTTCAAGGGAGGGGATTCCCTGTCCCTCCAAGAATCCACAGCTTAGAGACAGTCTCGAGCAAAAAGGCAGGTTTATTGGGGAAGCAAAAAGCAAGCTGACCAGACAGGAACGTAGCACAGACTCGGGAGTTGAAACTGCGACAGTGAAAAGCGGGCTGACTGGCCAGGGACACAGTGCAGACTCGGGTGCTGACACTGTGAGCCCCAGCAGGCCTCAAATTGGGATTTATGTAGGGGCTTGACACAGGGGCTAGAAAAAGCAACAAATAAGTTAAGCAAGCATGACACAGATGTAGGCGGTTGATGCAGGGTTAGAGCAAGCAACAAACAACTTAAGCCATTTACAGAAGCAGAATTTTGGGGTCGGGTTGATCTAATAATCAAGACGGAGTCAGCTCTACTCCCCCCCAACATTTCCTACCATGTTTCCCTAATCAAGATGGAGTCAGCTGTACTCCCTACCACAGCTACTACAGCAGACACATGTCCCAAAGAACCTGTAGCCCCTACGCTGCTAGCACAAAGCTTATGAAGGCAAAAAACCTGAGATGGGGAACTAAACATATCCATCCTCGTTTTTTTGTGTTTTTTTTTTTTTTGGTCTCTTTTTTTGGTACTGGGAATCGAACCCAGGATGTTGCACTTGCAAGGCAAGCACTTTGCCACTGAGCTACCTCCCAGAGCTAAACATATCAAAAGTGTGTTTACAGAAGCAAAGCTAGTTAGGTGGAACAAGTTAGGTGGGGGTGGGGGTGGGGCCCTTAGAGCTAGAATTCCCTGGAGCTAGACTTTCCTGAAGCTAAACTACAAGACACACAAAGAATTCAGAGAATTACCTATTTCACCTCTAGGGTTTTCAGAACTGGGTGAGAAGTCCCCATCCTCCATTACCATGCCAGGAAGTTGATGAGGACAGGATGACTTTACTTAGACCCAGTATATCCATATTTCAGTTACAACCTAATAAAAAGAAATGTAATTTGGCAATATGATTTAAGAATAAAGTTTTATTTTCTGAATAAGATATAGTTTATTGTATCAAGTTTAAATATTACCTTATAATGGTAAATTCTCTAAAAAGAATATTTAAACTACCTTGAGTGTTATATGGGAATTTGATCTTGAGAGAAGCCACATTTTGAGAGGTAAATTTGGGAGTCTTGATTAGAAAGCCAGCAACTTCAGGTGGACACATGTCTCCAAAAAAACTTGCAGCCTGAACATAATACTGTTAGAACAGTGAGCCATGAGGGTAGTAAAGAAAGAACAGAAAAACAAACTCAACAAACCAGATCAACTCTAATGGAGAGCTGAAGAGAGATGCTATGATGATCTGAGGGGAGTTAGGAGACAGGAGGCATGGTGCAAAATGGCCACTGAGCTGGTGGGGAGTGGGGAAGTTAAATAGGGCATGGTCAGGGGGCAGGGTCACAGGGAACTTGAGAGTTCAAAGAGTCTCAAGAGTTCATGGTGTAGGTCTGGCAGGTCCAGTAACCTATTATCCAAGTCCCTACCTCTGCCTCTAGAAAATCAGGCATGCCTATCACCTGGAGGTGGGACTTCACCTTTATCCACCGAGAAGCCAAGATGTGCCAGTTAGACCCAATTCCTTATCATCCACCACATTTCCAAGATGGTGCCAATTAGGACCAGTATCCTTATTTCACAGTACTTCCTACCCTCTCCAAGACATCAAAACATTGTAATCTTGTATTAACTAATATTTGTTGTGAATTTTACCTTATTACATACATATTGTGCTTTATTTTATTAAGTTGTTTTGTTGATAGTCAGCTGTCTATTTTGGAAAAGCAACAGCATTTTATTCTTAATGAATAAGAATTTACTCCAGAAAAATCTAAAATCCTTATAATGTTTATATTTGCCTACTATATAATTTCTTATCTATTTATTGAATATATGCAATACATAAATTCACAAATTTAAAAATATTATCAAGAAGTATTTATCTTAGAAATGTGTTTGATTTCAAACATCTAAGAATCCATCAATGATACAGTACATAAAGAATACATAAAGTATAAAGGACAAAAGGCATGTATTTATGTTAATAGATGCAGAAAAAGAATTTGACAAGATTTAATGTCCATTTGTGAATACAAGAGAACCCCCCCCCAACAAACAATAAAGACCAACAATAAAAACAACATCTACTGAAAGACAACAATCTACAGCTAACATTGTATTTGATGAAACACTAAGTGCTTTCTCCCAGGATTGAGAGCAAGGCAACAATATTTGCTGTTGGCATTTACTTGCATGGTTCTATCTAGTGCAGTGAGGCAAAAAAAATAAAAGGAAAAGGAAACTAAAGGCACCTATAAGAGGAAATAAAACTCTTCACATGCAGATGGAACCATGGAAAACCATGGGAGAGAAGGGTGAGAGGTAGAGGAAAAGAGGACTATTAGAACTACTAAGCACTTTTAGCAAATTTGGAGACTGTAAGTTCAGTTTTTCAAAAAAAAATCAATTGAAATTTTATGTATGCATATATATACATATACATATATATGTTTATATTAAAAGAAAATCTAAGAGTGAAATTAAGAAAATAGGCATATTTACAATAGCATAAAAATAACAGGAATAAAGGAGAGTAAGACTTTTACACTGAAAAAAAATTTTATCATTAAAACATTACTGATGAAATCTTAAAAACAAAATAAGAATTTCATATTTATGGATTGGAATTTTCAGTACTGTCATGGTTTCAGTTCTGTACTATAACTACAGTATAGGTAATTGCAGTATCCTGGCCGCCCAGGACTCACACCCAAGACAAGAAAGTCACCAGCACTCAGTCAGTCAGGCTAGGAGTCTTTATTTAGCTGTGTACAGTGTCTGCTCTCCACTGTCAGGATGGTAAAGAACAGTAATGAACCACAGCAGGGTTGGGTTCTATAGCAGGTGATCACATAGCACAGACTTGGGGTCAACGCAAGTCACAAATAAGCAAGCCATTTACAGAAGCAGAATTTTGTGGTCAGGCTGACCTAATACCAACTTTATTTTAACAATTGTTGCCATATTCCCTAATATCAAACTAAGCAAGCATGAGTGGGCTAAAACAATCCAATACTCAGTCATGAGTGAATCAACCTGACAGTTGCATTGGCATCTACTACTATGGTTATTTCTATAGTCTATTATGATCATCTTTACAATCCGTTACTGTGGTTGCTACCTAGACACAGAGAGGGACAAGGTCAACATATATTTTTAAATATCAAACTGCAAGGAACTAGTCTCACAGGTGGGGGTGCAGCCCTATAGCCATGTAGTGGCCAAAATGGAGTTAAGTAAAATTTACACGCCCTATTGTTTCTACTAGGAGCCCCAGGAGCTTCCTTGGTTTTCACAGTGGTCTCTACCAAAATCCTAGTAGGGTTTTGTGTGTGTGTGTGTTTGTAGAAATTGACAAGTTGATTTTAAAGCAGCTACTTAGGAACTGCTTTTTCTAAAAGCATACACTCTTCACTTGACCTGCAAATTTCCAAAGGGTAACTAAAGAATAACAACTCAGCATTCCTGCCTCTTTTTGCATTGTCTTTGCTCAGGATCTTTCTCTCCTGTCATCACCATGGATTTCTAGGATGGCAGGACAGATGGATAAACACCTTGTGAGGAATGGGAATTTACCCCTAGAAAACAGTGACTTTGTTATCCTGGCACGGACCTTATAGGAACAATCCTGAGATAAGGATCAAGGGGATCTCATTTTTGACCAGGACTGTTTTAATTATGCTTATCTCCCACCTCATGCCCAATTCTTCCCCTATTTAAACCTAAGGTTCACCTTTATCTCAGAGATGGTCTGAAGTACTTGCTGTTATAATCCTAGATTTTTTGTGGAAAAGTTAGAGCCAGTCCTGATCCACACAGTAGAGTAGAATTCAGCAATAATATATTCAGGAGCTTAAGTGAATTACAAAATATTTTGAGTGAAAGATGTCAAGTCAAAACTAGAGTACATATTATTCCACTTATATAAGATTATGCAGCTGGGCACTAGTGGGCACACAAAGCAAAAACAGATAAAAATGGGAAGAAGAAATAAACTACTGGTAATTAAATTGGGGATCATAATACTTTCTTCATAATTAATAGGAAAAGTGAACAGAAAAATCTCTACAACTATATGAGACTTACATGACATCTATAAAATAATATAGTTTAATTGGAATTGTAAGACACTTCATCCAATGACAGAAAAATGGATTCCTTTCAAGAAATGTCAAGTAAATTAAAAAATTATTAAAATAAAGCTGGACACTAGTGACTCATGTCTGTTTGTCTAGCTACTCAAGAGGCTGATATCTGAGGCTCATGGTTCAAAGCCAGTCTGGGCAGGAAAGCCCATGAGACTCTTATCTCCAATTAACTACCAGGAAACTGGAAGTGGAGCTGTGGCTCAAAGTGGTAGAATGCTAGCCTTAAGCAAAAACGTTCATTGACAACACTCAGGCTCTGCGTTCAAGCCCATGATGGACCAAAAAACAAAAACAAAAAAATCTACAAATTTCTAACTGGTCAATAGTTAAGGAGAACTAATCAACAGGTGTTTGGAGAAGGGATCAGTTAGAGGGAAGAATTAGTGATACTAGGTCATTTAAGAGTAATGCATGTTTTTATAGTCTTAACTGTGTTTTTAGAATTCAGATATTGAAATCTAATCTCCACTGTGTTGATATTAACATGCAGACCTTTGAGAAGTCACTAGATCATAAGAGCAGAGTCATAATGAATGGGGATTAATACCCTTATAAAATAAGCCTAAGAAAACTTTGTTTCTTCTACCTTGTGGGGATTTAGCAAAAAGTTACTGTTGTTGGGGAAGAGACAGCTCTCTCAGTAGACACTAAATCTTCCAGCACATTGTTCTTGGAATTCCCAGCCTCCAGAACTGTGAGAAACAAAGTTATGTTTTTAAATTATCCAGTGCATAGTACTTTTGTGTCAGCAACCTGAAGAAACTAAGATAGGTATCTTCATCGTTTAGATTGTTTGATAATTTCAGTAGTATATACATACATCACAGTCTGTATTAAATTATACATTTAATAATTTATGTCAGTTGTCATTCATAAAAGCTGTTGTTAATTTTTTTTATTCATATGGTTTTGCTTAGCACTCTTTTCTATACCTTTTGTACAGGCAGCTTAATAGGAAATAGGTACAAATTGGGTGTATAGATTTTTTTTCATTTTTTTTTTTAACTGGTTCTTGTAAACTGCAGATCTAGAGATACAGCTTAGTGGTTCAGTGCTTGCCTAGCATGTATGAGGCTCTGGTTTCAATCTCCACTACTGCAAAAAAAAAAAAAAAAAGAAAAAAGAAAGAAAGAAAATGATATAAAAATGTAATATTTTTGCCTGTTTACCCCCTATAATGTATGTGTATATATATATGTATATATATATATGTATATATATATACATATATATATATATATCCTTTTCCACATCAAAAACCAGTCGTGTGGGGCTGGGGATATAGCCTAGCGGCAAGAGTGCCTGCCTCGGTATACCCGAGGCCCTAGGTTCGATTCCCCAGCACCACATATACAGAAAACGGCCAGAAGCGGCGCTGTGGCTCAAGTGGCAGAGTGCTAGCCTTGAGCGGGAAGAAGCCAGGGACAGTGCTTAGGCCCTGAGTCCAAGGCCCAGGACTGGCCAAAAAAAAAAAAAAAAAAAAAAAAAACCCAGTCGTGTCCTAGTAGTTTTCCAAATGTGGTTTGTTGTTTGATAAACACAGACTTAATTTACATGTGGCCTCCAAGATTTGAATTAGTTATTCCAGTATTTACTTTTTAAGAAAGAGAGACAAACTATTTTAATATACTCACAGGCAACACCAACATTGCTTAGAAGATTTGGATCTCAGCTTATCAAATCAACTGTTTTATCAGCCAATACTTCTCTTCGAGTGTTAGCCCTTGGAGGGGAAGCATTTCCATCACTGACTGTTCTCAACAGCTGGAGAGAAGAAGGCAATAAAACTCAAATTTTTAACATATATGGTATCACAGAAGTATCAAGTTGGGCAACCTTTTACAGAATTCCAGAGGATATTCTTAACTGTACTTTGAAGTAAGAGTTTCAGCTTTACTCAGTAGAATGGAGAGAGACTGTATTTTTCTAGGATTTGAATGATAACTGTGGGATCTTTCTGTTGTGTTTTTGTTTTTGTTCATTGCTGAGGATCAAACCCAGCAAGATAAGCATACTCTACACCGAGTTACACTCCTAACTCCTAATAACAGTGTTTTGATCAGCACTCGGGAAGTAATTTTAGAAACATTATTTTACCTAGTATCTTTAAAAGGGAATCTAGATCCTTTCTTATTGTAAGTGGTGCTGAGATCCTTCTAGAGCTTTCTGTGACTAAATGGTGATGAATAGCTATATAATAACCTTTTCATCTAGCCAGTTCCTCTCAGCAGTCTTTCAATTGTATGATAGCAATTCTCTTTTATTTGGCATGTGATTTAATTGAAATCAATACAATTTAAATGAATGGGAAACACTATTCATTTAAAATGTAAAAAACTTAATCTGCTTTGTGTTGTGTTTTGCATAGATGTGAATTGCCTGTACAACTGGGATGTCCACTATTTGAAACAGTAGTTGAAGTCAGAGATACGAATGGTTTCACAATTCAAGAAGGCAGTGGCCAAGTATTTTTAGGTTGTTTTATATTTGTTAATTGAGTTTTTTTTCAAGGAAAAAAATGTGTTCTTTATTCTTTTCTTGATTATTTTTGAATGTCCAATGTGCTTTTCAGTGATAAATACTAATCTCATTGTCTTAGCCATGAAATATTTAGTTTCCATTTTTTTCATATACCATGTCTAATATAACTTAGACCACTGTGTTTCTAGAAAAAATTATGCATAATTAGTATTTTACTAATTTTTTAAGTCACATATTGTTAGAAATAAAATTTATTTCAATGTTGAGACTTAGTAACTGAACATCTGGAAATGTTCTTGATTTAAACTGATTTTTTACATATTTTCTATGGAGTTTTATGACATTGTTTTTATGTCTTTGGAAGGTGGGAAAAACAGAGTGTGTTTTCTTGATGATGAAGTGACAGTACCACTTGGTACAATGAGAGCCACAGGAGACTTTGTGACTGTAAAAGATGGAGAGATATTTTTCTTGGGACGAAAAGACAGTCAGATTAAACGTCATGGCAAGCGTCTTAACACTGAACTTGTGCAACAGGTAGAACTATTTAAATATTATCTATTAATAGATGTAGTCAAAGTGGATTTTGAGATCTGTAAAAATAAGTTGGTTTGAGTTAGGACACATTATTTTTCAAAAATGTTAAGGACATGTATGCTATTAATTCTAAAATTTGTATTTGTATCTGTAGTATATTCCAAAATTTAATTCAGCTATATTGATTGAAGATATGATAAATTTTAGCATTTAGGAAGTTAATTTTCAAGTATTCTCATTTACAAATTGGCTAATCTCTTACAGGTTGCTGAACAACTTCAGCAAGTGGAAACATGTGCTGTTACGTGGTATAATCAGGAGAAGTTAATTCTCTTCATAGTACCAAAAGAAAATCTTGTAAAGGATTACATCTTTAAGGAACTGCAGAAACATCTTCCAAATCATGCCATTCCAGATGAACTTGTGTTTATTGATACTCTACCATTTACATCTCATGGTAAAACAATCAAATCAGATATGTTCCCTGTTAAATAATAGTAATTATATTTATAACTAGTTTAAATGATATTTATCTTTTAAAAAGTCCTATGTGTGGGCTGAGAATGTGGCTTAGTGGTAGAGTGCTTGCATAGCATGCATGAAGCCCTGGGTTCGAATCCTTAGCACCACATAAACTGGAAAGGCCAGAAGTGGTGCTGTCACTCAAGAGGTAGAGTGCTAGCCTTGAGCAAAAAGAAGCCAGGGACAGTGCTCAGGCCCTGAGTTCCAAGCCCCCAGGACTGGCCAAAAAACAAAACAAGGGGCTGGGGATATAGCCTAGTGGCAAGAGTGCCTGCCTCGGATACACGAGGCCCTAGGTTCGATTCCCCAGCACCACATATACAGAAAACGGCCAGAAGCGGTGCTGTGGCTCAAGTGGCAGAGTGCTAGCCTTGAGCGGGAAGAAGCCAGGGACAGTGCTCAGGCCCTGAGTCCAAGGCCCAGGACTGGCCAAAAAACAAAACAAAACAAAACAAAACAAAAATCCTATGTATAAGTGATAGTATTCCTATTTACAGATGAGAAAAGTAATACTTAAAGAAAGTAGGTAATTTCCCCCCAAATCACTTTGCTAGTTAGTGATTTATATATATTAGTCGAGTTCTCCAGAGAAACAAAATCAATATTTAGAAGGATATAGAAGAAGGGATCTAGTGTTAGGAATTAGGTCATGCTGTTACAGACACTAAGAAGTCCCATACACTGCTAGGTGGACCAAACCAAAGAAATGATATTCAGTACACAAGTGGTGCAAATCCCAGAGAGCAGGAAGTGATGAGATGAGACCTCCCAACTCAATCAAATACTGAGGAAGAAAAAAAGGAATAAATTCCTCCCTCTGCTGCTTTTGTTCCATACAGATGATACTCAGCTAATTTGGGAGTCCAACATAGTTATTGAGTCTATTGAGTCATATGTCATTTTCACACTAAAATACCCTTATAGACAGACCCAGAAAGTATTTAATCAGGGATAATCTTAGAAATGGGTCACTCCAGGTCTACTCAATTGACATATGAAATTAACCACCACAGTTAAAGTGTTGAAACTTTTGCCTAGTACGGTTTGGCTTCAAAATGTCTGCTTTTTTTTTTGTTTTTGTTTTTTTTTGGCAGTACTGGGGTTTGAACTCAGGACTTTGTGCTTACTAGGTACATGCTCTACCACTTTAGTCA
Source organism: Perognathus longimembris pacificus (assembly GCF_023159225.1). Classification (NCBI taxonomy): domain Eukaryota; kingdom Metazoa; phylum Chordata; class Mammalia; order Rodentia; family Heteromyidae; genus Perognathus; species Perognathus longimembris. The sequence goes on along the minus strand of NC_063176.1, from coordinate 29,093,817 downwards.
TACCTCCAAGATATAAACTCTTTTTTTTTTTATGGTAAGAAACCTTGGCAGAGCTTTATTGAGTAAGTAAGTGATCAGGCAAGCACACAAAACGCTGACAGACAGCAGAAAGGCAGAGGGCACCACTCTAACTGTGGGTGCTGAAGGGAGGGAAACCCAGTTCTTTGACCTGGAGATAGTTACATAATAAAGGCAAGGAGAGGGGGAAGTCTGACTTTAAAGTTATGCAAAGATAGGTGTTTATCTTTGCTCTTAATCACTCTTGGTTACACTTTCTGATTTCCCCGAGGTTGTTAGGACATTCCTTCTAGAAAAGAAAGCATCCAGTCATAAAACAGATGCTAATCTTTGAGATAAGGAAGGTATGCAGTTGTTGCTCTTAGAAGCTAAGATAGAGCTTCTATATTTCTTTTTTTTTATTTTTTATTTTTATAAATTGAACAAATTTTTTTTACAAGGTGTTGTGCAAAAAGGGTGCAGTTACATAGTAGGGCAGTGTGTACATTTCTTGTGATATCTTACGACCTGTTTTTCTATCCCTTGTCTAGGTCAGGTAGACATATATGCAATATACAATATATCAAGAACATATACAGTATTCACAGACTTGGTCTCTACTGTCTCTCCGTCTCCCTTTGTTAACAGTTATATATCAGGGAGATCATGCCCCTTTGTTTTCTGTGTTCTAGGCTTGTCTCACTCAACATTATTTGTTCGAGTTCTGACCATTTCCCTGCGAATAACAATATTTCACCATTCCTAATCGCTATGCAGTATTCCATTGTGTATAAGTACCATATTTTTTGGATCCATTCGTCTGTGGAGGGGCATCTGGGTTGTTTCCATATTTTGGCTATTGTGAATTGTGCCACGATAAACATGGAAGTACAAATGTCTTTTTGATATCTTGGGTTTTGCTGTTTAGGATAGATGCCTAGGAGTGGTATGGCTGGGTCATAGGGTAGGTCTATATTGAGCTTTTTGAGAAACCTCCATGCTGTTCTCCAAAGTGGTTGTACTAATTTGCACTCCCACCTACAATGGAGAAGGGTTCCTCTTTCCCCACAGCCCCTCCAGCATTTGTTGTTGCCTGAGTTCAGAGTATAGGCCATTCTAACTGGGGTGAGGTGGTATCTCAGGGTTGTTTTTATTTGCATTTCCTTTACTAGCAGGGATGTTGAGCATTTCCTCATGTGTTTCTTTGCCATTTTTACAAGATATAAACTCTTAATCACCATATTATGTTGTCTTCCCAAATTACTTTTACTTAATGCATACTTCAAAATGTAGTATTTTCTTAGTTAACAATTCTTTAGCTCTTAACATTAAATGTACATTAGCTCTTCCTTTTTTTTTTTTTTTTTTGCTTTTTGGTCAGTTGTGGGACTTGAACTCAGGACCTAGGCACTGTCCTCTGAGCTCTTTTGCTTAAGGCTAGTGCTCTACCACTTTGAGCTACAGCTCCCTTTCCAGTTTTTGAGTGATTAATTGGGAGTAAGAGTCTCACAGGGACTTTTCTGCCTGGGCTGGCTTTGAACTGCAGTCCTCAGATCTAAGCCTCCTGAGTAGCTAGCATTACAGAAATGAGCCACGGGTGCGCTACTGGCTCTTCCTTTTCTTCTTTCATTTAGTACGTACTTAGTAGCATTGGAGTATTAAGAATTGTGTACAATGAACTCCACTCTATATGATTGGTAAGCTTTATATGAAAACTGTATGTTACTGATGAAAATACAAAGGATCCAAAGTGAGATTTTCTCTATTTATGGTATTAGAGATTGAACCCAGGGCCTTGTTGATCGATGGGAAGCACATGCTGTGCCATTGAGCTACATCTCTAGCCATGAAGTGTAACATTTCAAATGTTATTTTTAAAACATCTCATTTTTTTCTCTTTTAAGGCAAAATGGATGTTTCTGAGTTAAACAAGATTTACTTAGACTACCTAAACTCAAAGCCTGAGAATAAGCTCCATGGAAAAGAGGAACTTTGGGAAAAATTACAGTATTTGTGGAAGGTACAACTTTTAAGATACACATTTTTGGCTATAAAGAGTTCATTCTGGGAAATGGTAGCAATCCTAATAAGTTTAGTATATAGCTTCATTCAGTTTGCATTAAAATAAAGGTTAGTCTGTAAGATTAGATGAAGCTCTGCAAAAAAAAAAAAATTATTGGAAGTGAAGTAGTCAAAAAAGGTTCAAATGGGCAAAGCTTGTGTTGATATACCTTTTTACTGAGAGGCAGTGAGTGCCCCAGCATGTGTGGGAGTTGAGGACTCAGACAGATCATCTGCATGACATCACTACCAGTGACTTGGGGTTCATCGCATCATTAGCCCAGAGCTTAGAGAAGGTTTCTAGTTAAGAGATTCTTTCTTCTTCTTCCTCTTTTTTTTTTTTTTTGGAGAAAGTATTCAGACTAGAACTCAAGGACTTGAACTTGCTAGGCTCGTGCTCTACCACTTTAGCCATGCTTTCAGTAACCTTTGTGCCTGGGCTGGTTACAAACTATAATTATCCCACTCATCTCCTAAGTACCAGGAGTATAAATGTGAGCCATCATACCTGAAGATTTTTTTTAATGTCTCAAAAGGTTAACAATTTTTCTTAAAATATAGTTTTCCCTTTTAAAGGGCTCTGAAAAGGGGGTGCATTTATTCAATCTCATCCATATAAAAGTCCTCTATTTTTAATGTATTATTAGTACCAGAATTTGAACTTGGGATCTTGAGCTTGTTTGACCTTCTTGCTTTCCCTTAGCTGAAGTTCTACTGAAGCTACCATACCTCCAGCTCAGGTTTTTGCTTGTTATTTTAGAGATGGAATTTCTTGGACTTTTCTTTTCTTTTATTTTTATTAATTGAACATAAATTTTTTTACAAGGTGGTGTGCAAAAAGGGTGCAGTTACATAGTAGGGCAGTGTGTACATTTCTTGTGATATCTTACGACCTGTTTTTCTATCCCTTGTCTAGGTCAGGTAGACATATATGCAATATACAATGTATCAAGAACATATACAGTATTCACAGACTTGGTCTCTACTGTCTCTCCGTCTCCCTTTGTTAACAGTCATATATCAGGGAGATCATGCCCCTTTGTTTTCTGTGTTCTAGGCTTGTCTTGGACTTTTCTTATAGGTGTCTCTTTGAATCTTCTGGATCTTCATCCCCTGTGTAGTTATGATTACAGGCAGGAACCACCAGTACTTGGCTATTTTCAGATTTTCATAAAATCATTTTGATTTTTTTTTTTCCAGTCCTTGGCCTTGGACTCAGGGCCTGAGCACTGTCCCTGGCTTCCTTTTTGTTCAAGGCTAGTACTCTGCCACTTGAGCCACAGTGCCACTTCTGGCCGTTTTCTATATATATGGTGCTGGGGACTCGAACCCAGGGCTTCACGTATATGAGGCAAGCACACTTGCCGCTAAGCCATATTCTCAGCAATCATTTTGATTTATAGGAAGTAGATGAGGATGAATATTCCTATATTATAGAAGTGTCAGCTATTAGGATCTTTTTTTTTCTTTCTTTCTTTTTGGCCAGTCCTGGGGCTTGGACTCAGGACCTGAGCACTGTCCTGGCTTCTTTTTGCTCAAGGCTAGCACTCTGCCACTCGAGCCACAGCGCCACTTCTGGCCGTTTTCTGTATATGTGGTGCTGGGGAATTGAACCCAGGGCCTCATGTATACGAGGCAAGCACTCTTGCCACTAGGCCATATCCCCAGCACAGCTATTAGGATCTTGAGAGCTTTATAATTAGTAAAGTAGATGTGTTTGTGATCTATTCCTTTCTATACATGGAGGAAATATACTCTATAAGGAAGTATATTTTGCAATTATAGAATGAATTTGTGACAAAATTGATCACATAATAATGGTCTCTGTTAATATAAAGAAAATTATTTTAAGCTGGGCACAGTGGCTCAAGCCCATGATCTCAGCTACTTAGGAAGTAGAGATGGGAGATCATGACCTCAAAAAAAATCCAAGTCTTTTTTTTTGTTTTGTTTTGTTTTGGGTTTTTTTTGGCCAGTCCTTGGCCTTGGACTCAGGGCCTGAGCACTGTCCCTGGCTTCTTTTTGCTCAAGGCCAGCACTCTGCCACTTGAGCCACAGCGCCACTTCTTTTTTTTTTTTGGCCAGTCCTGGGCTTTGGACTCAGGGCCTGAGCACTGTCCCTGGCTTGTTTTTGCTCAAGGCTAGCATTCTGCCACTTGAGCCACAGCGCCACTTCTGGCCATTTTCTGTATATGTGGTGCTGGGAATTGAACCTAGGACCTCCTGTATATGAGGCGAGCACTCTTGCCACTAGGCCATATCCCCAGCCCCACAGCTCCACTTCTGGCCGTTTTCTATATATGTGGTGCTGGGGAATCGAACCCAGGGCTTCATGTATGTGAGACAAGCTCTCTTGCCACTAGGCCATATTCCCAGCCCCAAAAATCCAAGTCTTAAGACTCCATTTTGACCAATGGCTGGGTGTAGTGGTATGCCTCTGTCAGCCTACACCACAGAGAAGTACAAATAGGCAGATCACACCCAAGCCAGCCTGGGCATAAAGCAAGTCCCTATCTCAAAAATAACCAACCCAGGGCTGGGAATGTGGCTTAGCAGTAGAGTGCTTACCTAGCATGCATGAAGCCCTGGGTTCGATTCCTCAGCACCACATAAACAGCTAGAAGTGGCACTGTGGCTCAAGTGGTAGAGTGTTAGCCTTGAGCAAAAATAAGCCAGGGAAAGTGCCCAAGTCCTGAGTAGTGCCCAGGTCCTGAGTTCAAGCCCTAGGACTAGCAAAAAACAGAAAGAAAAAACAAAAACAAACAAACAGGAAAAAAAAGCCAGAAGTGGAGCTATGGCTCAAGTCTCAGAGGGCTAGCCTTGAGTAAAAGGAAGCCAGGGACAGTGCTCAGGCCCCAAGTTCAAGCCCCAGGACTGGCAAAAAAACAAAAAACACCAACCCCAAAAGGGACTGTTAGAATAGCCCAACTGGTAGAGCATCTGTCTAGCAAATGTGAGATCCTGAGTTCAAATCCCTGTACCATTAAAAAAAAGCATTTAATTAAAATATTTTTGTATTTTGTATTTTTATATTTTTGTTGCTGTTATTGTTACCTCTATATATTACTTATAAGTGATTTAAACTTTTGGCTTGAAGCCTTTACTTTGTATTTTTCCTCCTTCTCTCATCCATAGTCTATTCTAAGTCTCTCAGAAGATGCTTTGAAGGTTCCTGATGAGTCACTCTTCTCAAATATTGGTGGAGATTCCTTAAAGTCCATACGACTCCTCTTTGAGATTGAAAGACTTGTTGGTACATCAGTACCTGGGCTTCTAGAAGTTATTCTCAGCAGTTCCCTTTCAGAGATTTACAACCATATTCTTCAGACAGTGTTCATGGATGAAGACCAGACATTCAGCAAGAGTAACTCCAAAAAAAGAAAACTTAGTGACATCACTCAGGAGGAAGCAATTGAAAAACCTTCCCATCAGAAGTCCGTCTTGCCTTTAAATGGTGACAATGAGATAAATGCTTGTATTGCATTGAGCAGGGGGAGTCAGATTTTTTCTCTGAGTATGGCAAGGTTTTTAACTAAGTCAGGAGATCACCCTTTGGCCTGTTCTTCTGAGCTCATTGCACAGACTAACATTCTGAATTTTAAAAGCTTAAATCCTTCAGTTCTTACTGGGCAACCAAAAGATCTGTGCTGTGTTGCAAAAGTTTCTGAAGAGGAGAAACCTATGATGGGGCCTAAGAAGATGGAGTTCTGTGTGAGGTGGAGGTCAGATACAGGCAAATGTGTAGATGCTTCCCCTCTGGTAGTAGTGGATGCGGACAAGTCATCAGCCACTGTATACATTGGCTCCCATTCCCACAGAATGAAGGCAGTTGATCTTTACTCTGGGAAGATGAAATGGGAACAGCTTTTGGGAGATAGAATTGAATCCTCAGCCTGTGTGTCCAAGTGTGGAAACTTTATTACAGTGGGTAAGTTTCTGAATTTTAAGTTTGTATCACTTAATTGGATTGTCACATAGTGCTGCTGGTAGGGCCAAGTTAAATATAACCAAGCCAAGTGCTAGAGGCTTATATGTGTTACCTTATCTACTCAAGAGGCTAAGGATGGAGGTTTGAAGCCAGCTGGGGCAGACAAATCTGAGAGTGGAAGTGTGGCTCAAGTGGTAAGAGTACCAACCTTGAACAAAGCAAGCAAGAATGCGAGGTTCGGAGTTAAATCACAGTACTGGTACCAAAAAACTCCAGAAAACAAAAAAAAAACTATGTGTGGTAGTTCAGGTTATTGCCAAAGAACAAGAATAATGTTATGTTGATAAACAATATTAGCCTTGACCAGAGTCCTTGGATTTGAACTAAGCTAGCTCTATAGTGGGACCTTTGGCAAGTTTTTATAACTTCAATTTCCACACAGTTGTAAAATGGGTTACTTAAAAACTTCATGACCTAGATAGAGCGACAGACATCTATGGTTACCGTTTCCATGGGTCAGGAATTTTGGAGCAGCTTAGCTGGATGTCAGGGTCTCATGTTTCTGTAGCCATCTGAGGGCTTACTTGGGCTGAAAATCTGCTTCCAAGATGACTTACTGATCTTGTTCACAGTACAAAGCTTCAGTTCTTTGATAGTTCTTAGCAGGAAGTTTCTGTTTTTGCCACATAAACTCTCTGTAGGCTGTTTCATGTTTTTACAGTATGTCAGTTAATCCCTCCATGAGTGATTCATGAGAGTGAGTGACTTCATCTCTAATATTGTATATCTTCATTTTTGCTTTATTTTGTTCATTAGGAGGGTACTGATAAGTATAGCCCACATTCAAGGGGAGAATTAGGCTCTATTTCTTTTTCTTTTTTTTTTTTTTTTTTTTGCCAGTCCTGGGGCTTGAACTCAGGCTCTGGGCACTATCCCTGAGCTTCTTTTGCTAAGGCTACTCTACCACTTGAGCTACAGCGCCACTTCTGGCTTTTTCTGTTTATGTCATACTGAGGAATTGAATCCAGGGCTTCATGCATGCTAGGCAAGCATCCTACCACTAAGCCACATTCCCAGCCTAGGCTGTATTCCTTCTTTCCTTCCTTCCTTCCTTCCTTCCTTCCTTCCTTCCTTCCTTCCTTCCTTCCTTCCTTCCTTCCTTCCTTCCTTCCTTCCTTCCTTTCCTTCCTTCCTTCCTTCCTTCCTTCCTTCCTTCCTTCCTTCCTTCCTTCCTTCCTTCCTTTTCTTTCTTTCTTTTTTTTTTTTTTGCCAGTCCTGGGGCTTGAACACAGGGCCTGAGCACTGTCCCTGGCTTCTTTTTGCTCAAGGCTAGCACTCTACCACTTGAGCCTCAGCGCCACTTCTGACTTTTTTTTCTTTCTTTCTTTCTCTCTTTCTTTCTTTCTTTCTTTCTTTCTTTCTTTCTTTCTTTCTTTCTTTCTCTCTCTCTCTCTTTCTTTCTTCTTTCTTTCTTTCTTTCTTTCTTTCCTTTCTTTCTTTTTTGGTTGGTCATGGAGTTTGAACTCTGGGCCTGGGTGCTGTCCCTGAGCTCTTCAGCTCAAGACTAGCTCTCTCTTATCACTTGAGCTACTTGAGCCACACTGGCTTTTTCTATATATGTGGTGCTGAGAAATGGAACTTAGGGCTTCATGCATGCAAGGCAAGCACTCTTCCACTAGGCCATGTTCCTAGACCTAGGCTCTATTTCTTGAAGAGTAAGAATTATAAGATAGACTTTAAAACCACCACCATCATCATAAAGCTTTTGGGAGGATTAAGTGAGATAATTAATATTAAGACTCTGTTAATACCTTACCAGGCACAAATAAAGTGCTTAGTAAGTGTTTGTTGGTAGCTTCAGCTCCCTTTCACTTGGGTCTATGTGACTTTTTTTTTTTTTTTTGCCAGTCCTGGGGCTTGGACTCAGGGCCTGAGCACTTTCCCTGGCTTCTTTTTGCTCAAGGCTAGCACTCTGCCACTTGAGCCACAGCGCCACTTCTGGCTGTTTTCTATGTATGTGGTGCTTGGGAATCGAACCCAGGGCTTCACGTATACGAGACAAGCACTCTTGCCACTAGGCCATATTCCCAGCCTCTGTGTGACTTTCACTTTATTAGGAAGCACATTGTCTCTCTTACCACCGTCTTTTTATTCCCCCAGCCACAGTAGGGTTCACTTTGTATGTTCATGGAATTCATCAAAGCTTCTCAGCCTAAATGCTTAGGAATGTATTCCCCACTTGTGCTAGCCTAGCAGATCTATTTAAATCTGATTTTGTTTTTCTGTTTGTTTGTTTGTTTTGAGACTAGGTCTCATAGCCCAGACTGGCTTGGAAATCACTATGCATCCCAAGTTGAAGTCCTACTGCCTCTGCCTCCCTAGTGCTTGAATATGAATTTTATTCTTCCATTTAAACACCCACATTTTGGATGTTATAGTAAGGAAACTTTCAGTTATGCATGTGGACATGAGTTCTAGAGTAATTTGCATTCATAAAAGTCAGTTTATTGGGAATCCTATTGGTATTCTAAGTGAAAATGAAGATACACAATTTTAGGAAGTAACCTATAGAAGGTACTGAGCATTCTGTTATGAGGACATATTACAGTTTATTATTTATATTTGTATTGTTAACAGATATGGTTGTTATAAATAAGACTACTAACGACATTTGCAAATGGAGTTTGGTATAACCATGCTTTAGTTCTACTTGGGTCCATCCTTAGGGAGGAAGCATTCCTATGTTGTATAATCAGGCTTAACTGTATTAGAAATGATTTAATCGCTTTCTAAAGCAGCATTTCCACTACTTGGCATTTCTATCATCAATGTATGAGAGGGCTGGTTGTTCTATATCTTGGTAAGCACTTCATAGTCAGTTTTCAATTTTTCATTTTAGCCATGTGAATGATTATGGAGGGGTATTTCATTGTGGTTTTAACTTGCATGTTTCCAGAAACTAATAACATTAAGCAGTTTTTCATAAGCTTGTTTACTATCTTCATGTTGTAAAGTAGCTTTTGTGCTTTATTTTTGTATTGAGGTTTGATAATTTTTAATGTATTCTTGATAGAAATCCTTTATCAGATACATGTCTTACACACACACACACACACACACACACACACACACACACACACACTTCACTTTATGTCTTGTTTTATCTTTTTCTTTTGCCTGTCCTAGGGCTTGAACTCAGGGGCTAGGTCCCTGAGCTTTTTTTTTTTTTTTTTTTCTCAAGGCTAGCACTCTACCATTTGAGCCATAATTGTAATTTTGGCTCTTTTGGGGTCATACAGACTTTCCTGCACAGGCTGGCTTCAAACCATGATCCTTGGACCTCAGCCTCCTGAGTAGCTAGGATTATAGGCATAAACCACCAGTGCCCAGCATCTTCTTTTTTTTTAAAACATGGTATTTTGAAGCTGAGAGCTGATGGCTCATGCCTGTAATCCTACGTATTTAGGAGGCTGAGATCTAAGGATCATGGTTCAAAGCCAGTCAGGGCAGGAAAATCTGTGAGACTCTTATCTTCAATTAACCACCAGAAAACCAGAAGTGGAGCTGGCGTTCAAAGTGGTAGAGTATTAACTTTGAGGAAAAAAAGCTGAGGGAAAGTGCCTAGGCCTTGATTTCAAGCCCCTTGACTGAAAAAAAAACCCAGCAACAACAACAACAAAAACCGTGATAGTTTGTTTCATTGTGTTTCATTTTGTTGATAGTAAACAAGCTTATGAAAACCTATATTTTTTTTCTCTTTTTATGCCAGTACTGTTACACTACTACTACTACTATTACTATTACTACTGCTACTACTGTGAGAGCCTTATACCATCAGTTAGCTTTTATTGCTCATAGTTGGTGCTGTATAACTTTGAGCCACACTTCCAGTTCTTGTTTTATACTGGTTAAACTTAAGAGTCTCTTGGATTTGTCTACATAGGCTGATTCCAAATCTTGATCTTCTTCAAATCCCAGCCTCCTGAGTAACTAAGATTATAAGCAAAGCATGAGCCCTAGTGCTGCTGGAAAACTTGAATTACAAAAAAAAAAAAAAAATCACTCTTCTATGTTCTAGAATGCTCTACTATGGAGGAAACTCCTCATCACTAACAAGTTACTAGCCTCTTGCTACCAAATAGTCATTACTAGAAAAAAGATAGCACAGAAAGTATCATGGAAATTGAGGCTCAAGTGAGTAGCAATGACCATCACCATGGCAAATAAAATCACCTTAAAGAGCTATCCTCAAATTCTACTTTGTCTAACTCACCTGTACCCAGGGAGCTTAAGTGCCCTTGACTCAAGGTTGTTTATCTACACCAACGTCAGGGACTTCTGCTGTATCTTCTCATTCATAAATCTTCTCATTCATAGTGTAGTTATTAGGAACTTAGGTTCTAGAGTTTGATGGCTTAGATTCAAATTCTGGATCTGCCACATTTTAACTTTGTGATTTTACCTTGATAAGTTAACCACTCTTTCAGTGTTGTCATCTTTAAAAATGTGGATATATTTATGCTTATTTCACTGAGAGAATTAAATGCATTACTATATAGAAAATCCTTAGAAAAGCAGGTAAATGCTTAGTGAACATTTACTCCTCAACCATTTGTGTTCTGGTGCTTCTTGGTCAATCATTCCTTCCATCATTCTGAGCATTGACTCTTACTGTTAACATTTTTGAACACTTTTTGTGCTCTGGACATCTATGCACATTGTATTAATAGTTATAATAACCCCTGAAGTAGATGAGTACGAATTCTGCCTAACAACTTAAGATTTGATGCTGGGTAATTTGCTCAGTGACTGCTGTGACAGGCATTTGATTCCAAGACGTTCAAAGCCTCTTTTATAATATGCTTCATTTTTTTTTTTCATGGAAGCACTTGATAGTACATTGAAAAATAAGAATAGGGGCTGCTGGATATGGGAGCTTGGGAGATCACTACACCTGCCCATTCTTTCACTTGAGTACTATTAACCACCTTGCCTGTAACAAGAAACTGTGGAATATGGTGGAATTAAGAATATTCTATTTTAAGCCACTTAGCAGTATCATTCCACTGTCTTTGGAAATGACTACTACTTTATATCCTTTCTCACCTAGAGATCTGTGCCATCCTGGCTATCTAATGAGGCCTTGTTCTCCACACACAAAAAAAAGTTAGGGGTTCAAAAAGTAATCACTACATGACTATTTCACAAAAGCAATTACCAGTTGTTTTCTGCTTTATGTTGCTGAAATTTGAATCGGATATTCAACATAAATAAGTTCATAAGAAGAACATCAAATATAAATGATCATAATTTAGGCTAAAGAATTAATTGTGATGTATTTAAATTCATATTCTATGCTTTTTTTTTTCCTCTAGGCTGTTATAATGGACTAGTTTATGTTCTGCAAAGTAACAATGGAGAGAAATACTGGGTCTTTACTACAGAAGATGCTGTTAAAAGCTCTCCGACCCTGGATCCAACAACAGGACTCCTTTACATTGGCTCTCATGACCAACATGTGTATGCTCTAGACATTTATGTAAGAACTCATCTCATCAATCTTATACCACAAGCACAGCAGAGCAGGAAACTGTTAGATGCTGTTGAGTTTAGTACCAAGTTTATTTATTTATCATTTTGTCTATAAGCAACTGGTTAAATAAGGCTTAATGTTTTCTGATATTTTAACTTTTTTATCAGATTATCCAGAAATAATTTTTGAAATAGAACTTAGAATTATCTTGGCAATTAAATGAAACCACAAGAATGTCACTGAGGTATTTTAAGATCAGATTATAAAAATATTTCACAATATAAAAATTATATAGGAATTATAACAAGCAAGAACCAATTAATTTGCATTCTCATCTGCAGAAAAAGAAGTGTGTTTGGAAGTTAAAATGTGAAGGAACTGTCTTTTCTTCACCTTGTTTGAGCCTGATTCCACATCATCTCTATTGTGCCACACTGAGAGGAGTTCTACTGGCTGTGAAACCTGTATGCTTTAAATAAATATATGTTGATTTTATTATCTACCTTAAAATTGTTTTAATCATTATGTTTTTATCTATTTTAAACATTTTTTGCAGGGAGGGAGGATGCTGGTCCTAGGGCTTAAACTCAGGGCCTGGGTGCTACCCCTGAGTTTTTTGCTCAAGGCTAGCACTCTACCACTTGAGCCACAGCTCCACTTCTGACTTTTTGGTGGTTAATTGGAGATCAGAGTCTCATGGACTTCCCTGCTGGGGCTGGCTTGAAACCATGATCTTCAGATCTCAGCTCACTGTGTAGCTAAGATTATTGGTGTGAGCTATTAAAAACAAATTTAGACAATTTTCTTAGTGGTATTAAGAACATCTTGTCTACCAGGTGCCAATGGCTCACACCTCTCAGGAGGCTGAGATCTGAGCATCATGGTTCAAAGCCACCCCAGGCAGGAAAGGCTGTGAAACTTTTTTATCTCCAAATAACCACTAGAAAATGGGATGTGGTACTGTGAGCACTAACCTTGAGCTGAAGAGCTCAGGGACAGCACCCAGGCCTAGAGTTTAAGACTCTTAACTGACAAAAAGAAAGAAAGAAAGAAAAGAACATCTTGTCCATTGTAAGGATAGATCTTGTTATTATTGTAATATCCATTTCATTCCTTTCTTCGTTTTCTTTATAAAGCTAGATCTTATGTGGTAGCTTTGTGGGGCTTTTGTCCCTCCTGGTTTTTATATGTTTGTATTCTAGCCTTTACAATTAGTACAAATTAATTTCCTAGTACACATATCTAGCTTCATATATAATGTCAGTATATCACTGTGACTAGCTATTTCTGATGTTCTACACTGCCTCTCGAAGATTTGAGTTTGTTTTAAAAATAGGAATTGATCAGTGGAATATTTTTTAATCCTGTGAATTACTTTTTCCCCACAACAGGCTACTGGGAATGTGATTTGGAAACATTCCTGTGGAAAACCACTCTTCTCTTCCCCACGATGTTTCCAGGAGTATGTTTGTATTGGGTGTGTAGATGGGAATTTACTCTGTTTTACTCACTTGGGAGAACAGGTAAATGTTCTAGTTCTGTTTTTTGTTTTGTTTTATATTTTTAGAGGTACTGAGTTTGAACTTAGGGTTTAGCATTTATGAGGGAAGCACTCTGCCTCTTAAACCATGGTCCCAGCCCTTTTTTTTTTTTTCTTTTTGTTGGTCATGGGGCTTGAACTCTAATCCTGGGTTCTGTCCCCAGCTCTTTTTACTCAAGGATAGCATTCTACCATTTTGAATCATAGCACCTCTTCTGTTTTTTTGTTGTTTTTTTTTTTTTTTCTGGTGGTTAATTGGAAATAAGAGTCTCACAGACTTTCCTGCCCAAGCTAGCTTTGAACCACGATCCTCAGATTTCAGATCCTAGCTAGGATTACAGGTATGAGTCACCAGTACCCTGTTGCCTCAGCTCTTTTTGCTCTGGTTATTATTGTTTTTTATTTATGTATTTACTTATTTATTTGCCAGTCCTGGGCTTGGACTCAGGGCCTGAGCACTGTCCCCTGGCTTCTTTTGCTCAAAGTTAGTACTCTATCACTTGAGCACAGTGCCACTTCCAACTTTTTCTGTGTGTGTGGTACATGCTAGGCAAGCATTCTACCACTAATCCACATGCCCAGCCCTGCTCTGGTTATTTTTGTGATAAGATCTCACGTTTTTGCTGGAGCATCTACCCTGTACCTTCTTATTTATGCTTCTTTTCATAGCTGAGATGAAGGGCACACGTTGCTATTTCACCTAAATATTGGTTGGGTTTCAACCAACTATTGATTGAAAAGTAGGTGTCTTGTAAATTTTTATTTGGTCTGGGCTGTTCTAGAACCACAGTCTTCCCTATCTCTGCCTCCCAAATAGCTAGGATTACAGACATGAGCCACTGGTGCTTGGCTTGTGTATTTCCCTCAAGTAATGTGTTTCTGTTTTTGTTTTTTGGGTGTTTTTTTTGCCAGTGCTGGGCCTTGGACTCAGGGCCTGAGCACTGTCCCTGGCTTCCCTTTGCTCAAGGCTAGCACTCTGCCACTTGAGCCACAGCGCCACTTCTGGCCATTTTCTATATATGTGGTGCTGGGGAATCGAACCCAGGGTTTCATGTATACGAGGCAAGCACTCTTGCCACTAGGCCATATCCCCAGCCCCCTGTGTTTCTGTTTTCAATGGTGGTATATAATAGGTTTAAAAGCTGTCTATTCATTGGGAATGTGGCTTAGTCCTAGAGTGCTTGCCTAGCATGCATGAAGCCCTGGGTTTGATTCCTCAGTACCACATAAACACAAAAGGCCAGAAGTGGCACTGTGACTCAAGTGGTAGAGTGCTAGCCTTGAGCAAAAGAAGTTCAGGGACAGTGCCCAGCCTCTGAATTCAAGCCCCAGGACTAGAGGGAAAAAAAGTTGTCTACTTAACATTGTAATTTTTTTTTGCCATCTCCTCCAATTTTTAAAATCTTACAGTTTTGCCCAGTTTTATAACTTTGAAAGAATCTGTAAAAGGTTAAAGAAGCCCCTACCTTCTAATGTGTAAACCGAAATTCCATTATGTGGAAATCCCATCCCTCAGCTTTGTGACTGAAAAGGCAAGCTGCTTCTGTATTAGACTAGCTATTCACTTGGACCTAATTTCCAATTCGGTAAGTATCTACAAATGACTGTAAATTACATCACATTGCTACAAACTTGACTTGCATTTTTTTTTTATATCAAGTGCAATAGCGTCCATAGAAATTAGCCCACTGATGAATGGGGCTTGATCTGGATGCATCTTCTTCTATATTCACTTTTTATAGTCTAGCCATTTATGTAGTGGTGTATGCTACTTCCTCTATGATGAAATTGACTGTATTCACTTAATGTTTTTATTTATAAAAGAATTTAAGTATAGTCCCCTCTTTCTATTTCTGATAAGGAAGAAGTACATGCACTTTTTCTACATGTTTTTTATTAGCTTACCTTAGTTGTATAATGGAGAGTTTCATTGTGATGTTTTTGTTTTGTTTTGTTTTTTTGCCAGTCCTGGGCCTTAGACTCAGGGCCTGAGCACTGTCCCTGGCTTCTTTTTGCTCAAGGCTACCACTCTGCCACTTGAGCCACAGCGCCACTTCTGGCCGTTTTCTATATATGTGGTGCTCGGGAATCGAACCCAGGGCTTCATGTATATGAGGCAAGCACTCTTGCCACTAGGCCATATTCCCAGCCCTTATTGTGATGTTTTTATTTTATTTTATTTTTGCCAGTCCTGGGGCTTAAACTCAGGGCCTGAGCACTGTCCCTGGCTTCTTTTTGCTCAAGGCTAGCACTCTACCTCTTGAGCCACAGTGCCACTTTTGGCTTTTTCTATATATGTGGAATCGAACCCAGGGCTTCATGTATATGAGGCAAGCACTCTTGCCACTAGGCCACATTCCCAGCCCTTGTAATGTTTTTATACTTGCATACAATGTATCCTCCTGATTAAACTCACTCCCCTCCTTAAAAATTCATCTTTATTTACCTGCTCCATTCTCCATGCACCTGCCTCCTTCTGCCAATACACACACACACACACACACCCTGCCAATAGAGTCTTACTGTCTTGTCATGAGGGTTTTTTTTTTAGTTTGTATTAATTTCACCATGATATTTCACATATTACCTTTAAAAATTATTATTGTTATTAAAATGGTATACAGAGGAGCTACCATTTTGGTTTTTTTTGTTGTTTTTTGTTTTTTGTTTTTTGTTTTTTTTTTTGGCCAGTCCTGGGCCTTGGGCTCAGGGCCTGAGCACGGTCCCTGGCTTCTTCCCGCTCAAGGCTAGCACTCTGCCACTTGAGCCACAGCGCCGCTTCTGGCCATTTTCTGTATATGTGGTGCTGGGGAATCGAACCTAGGGCCTCATGTATCCGAGGCAGGCACTCTTGCCACTAGGCTATATCCCCAGCCCGGAGCTACCATTTTGTAAGTCAGGTAATGAGTGCATTTCTTTTCTTTTCTTTTTTGGCCAGTCCTGGGGCTTGAACTCAGGACCTGAACACTGTCCCTGGCTTCCTTTTGCTCAAGGCTAGCACTCTACCACTTGAGCCACAGTGCCACTTCCTGCTTTTTCTGTTTATGTGGTGATGAGGAATTGAACCCAGGGCTTCATGCATGCTAGGCAAGCACTCTACCACTAAGCTACTTTTCCAGCCCCAAGTGCACTACTTTTTGGGCAGTGTTATCCCTTCCTTCACTCTCTCCTAGTTTCCCTTTTCCATACATGCCCACAGGTTTTAAAGTTCATTTTCGACATAGTGTCTATTAAGTACTACTGCTGCATTTGTTTACCCTTTGTCCTTCCATTTCTATGTCCTCCCTTATCCTCTGAAAGACAGATAAAAACAAGACAAAAAATCCAAAGAAAAAAATGAAAAACACCAAAAAGAAAAAAACAGCCAGTGTCTTCTTTACCAACAACAGAAAACAAAACAAAACAAAAACATCTTGTTGCCAGTTCCTGGAATTCATTTTGATAGACATTATTTATATATTCAGAGGCCTTGTGCCTTTGGGTATTTTAGACTTGCAGCTATTGCATTTTAATCAAATGACTGTTGCTTTCTCCTTCCAAACCCCAGTTGATTAGCAGCAGCTTTCATTGAGATTCTTCGTGCCAAATTCACACAATATATTTCAAAATTGTTTATTCTCCATCTTTTTGTTCCTCTTCTTTCACTTCTAGACAGTCCCATAGTTGGAATCACGTTCTGTGTTCATATTTGTGTGTGTATGTGTGAATCCGTTAGATTTAGCCCTTTTTTTGATGAGTCATAGAAAGTAAAAGTGATTTTGTATTATATGTCAGGAGTAGGCTTGAGATTACAAATCCTATATTGTGAATATCCTAGTTTTGCACTTTTTGTTTTGGTTTGGTTTTTTTGCCAGTGCTGGGGCTTGGGACTCTGGGCCTGAGCACTATCCCTGGCTCCTTTTGGCTCAAGGCTAGCACTCTACTTCTTGAGCCACAGTGCCCCTTCTGGCTTTTCCTATATGTGTAGTGCTGAGGAATCAAACCCAGGGCTTCATGTATACGAGGCAAGCACTCTACCACTAGATTATATTCTGGAAGGCAGCTATGCTCACCACTATACCACCAGCGCTAGATTATATTCTGAGCCCCACATTTTTTCCATTATGCTATAACTCTGCACTTATAAACGCTACCCATAGACTTTTTGTGGGATTTGTTTGTTCTTTCTTACATCTTTCCCTCAAAATAATTGTTAATCAAATTTGCCTGGAAGCATAAAGTATATATACACAAGGCAGACGTATAACTTGTAGCTTTTTGCTTAAAATTCTGATTTAAATTATTTCATAAATACTCTTCAGCCCAACTTCTTCTCATTACATTTGGAGAAGAGAGTAAGATGCAATTCTTAATAAAATTAATTCAAAACAAGGTGGTTTTGTCTTTGAACTCCGTGCCTCAGAGCCGTATAACCCTTGAATTGATTTTAGGGCTCAGAAGGTGGCTTAGTGGTAGAGTGCTTGCCTAGCATGCATGAAGTCCTGGGTTTGATTCCTCAGTACCACATAAACACAAAAGGCCAGAAGTGGCGCTGTGGCTCAAGTGGTAGAGTGCTAGCCTTGAGCAAAAGAAGCTCAGGGCCCTGAGTTTAAGCTGCAAAACTAGCACCATTTTTTTTGACTTTATAATATTATGCATAATAACCAGTCTCCCTCCTTTGTATTTTGTCCTGGATTTTACCACTAGGACACCATTTTACCACTAGAGGTTGTGTATGCACGTGTTACCTTTATAAAGCCACAACTGCACTGGTACACATTGGACACTATGTTAAGAATGAACTATACAGCTTGTGAGTGGGGATATGGAGGAAAACTGGGAGAAAGCAAAAGAAAGGTTGACATTGTCCAAAAAAAATGTACTCTTTCCCTGACTTATGTTAACTGTAACCCATTTTTTATATCACTTTTATAATAAAAATTAAAAAAATAAAAACCCACTGTTTTTATATGTGCAGTTACTAATTAGCTTACATCTCTTAAATTTGTATTAAAAAGCCTCATAGAGTTTTAGCCTAAGACAGAGATGGAGATCATTCTTTCTGCCAAGGGCCATTTGAATCTTTATAGCATCATTAATGTATCGTACAAATTATCAATATAGGCAATGGGCCTAGGGTAACCAACAAAGAGTATACAGGTCTGCCTCATCATATTAGGACAGGATGCTTTCCACCCCTACAGGTAACATTTTTGTGATTAAATAAATTATTTCCCTTTATAGGTTTGGCAGTTCTCTTCTGGTGGACCAATCTTTTCATCCCCCTGTATCTCAGCAACAGAGAAAGAAGTATTTTTTGGTTCCCATGATTGCTTTATCTATTGTTGTGACATGAGTGGTCACCTCCAGTGGAAATGTGAAACTACTTCAAGGGTATATGCAACACCTTTTGCATTCCATCACCATAATCGTAGCAGTGAAACATTGCTAGCAGCAGCATCTACTGATGGGAAACTCTGGATCTTTGAATCCCGGAGCGGACAACTGCAAGGTGTATATGAACTTCCGGGAGAGGTCTTCTCTTCTCCTGTGGTCTGGGAATCAATGCTCATTATTGGGTGTAGAAATAATTATATTTATTGTCTGGATTTATTATGTAACAATAAAAAATAATCAAATACTATTCCAGTAAGTATATACTTGTGAGATGTTTTAAAATATTTTACCATATATACAATATTTGGATAGTCTTACATTAAAGATTATACTTTGGCTAAGAAATCTGTGTACTATAATAGAGAAAAATCATACTTCCTATAGGAGCAGCAAATGCTTTTAGGCAGAGAGGGCAAAACACATCAATATATTTAACTTTTGCTTTAATAGGTCTAAGGAATGTTGCTATGGTTTGAATGATCTCAAAACTCACATGGAAGCTAATCCACATTATGAGGTATCAAGAGGGTTTCAAAAACTTAATCTGATGTGATATGTGGAGATGAGACCTTTGGAGTATTAAGTTAAATGATGTTACAAAATGGGGCCCTAATCCAGCAGGACTGTAGCTTTATTTAATTGCTTTTATTTATTTGTGTGCAGGTCCTGGGGCTTGAAGTTGGGGCCTAGATGCTGTCCCTGAGCTTTTTTTTAATTTAAATTTAATTTTAATTTTAATTTTATTGTAAAGGTGATGTACAGAGGGGTTGCAGTTATGTAAGGCAGATAATGAGTATATTTCTTTTTCTTTTTTTTTTTTTTTTTGCCAGTGCTGGGGCTTGGACTCAGGGCCTGAGCATTGTCCCTGGTTTCCTTTTTGCTCAAGGCTAGCACTCTGCCACTTGAGCCACAGCGCCACTTCTGGCCGTTTTCTAGATATGTGGTGCTGGAGAATCGAACCCAGGGCTTCATGTATATGAGGCGAGCTCTCTTGCCACTAGGCCATATTCCCAGCCCCAGTATATTTCTTTTTAAGCAGTATGACTCCTTCCTTCATTTTCTCTCAGTTTTTCCCCTCCTGACTCTCTTTCCCTCTAATCTCTGAGATTTTTTGCTTAAGGCTAGTACTTTACCACTTGAGCCACGGTTCTACTTCCGGCTTTTTGGTGTTTAATTGGAGGTAATGGACTTTCCTGAAGCCCGGGCTGGATTTGAACCACGGTCCTCAGATCACAGCCTCCTGCGTAGCTAGGATTACAGGCATGAACCACCAGTGCCCAACTTTATTTTTTTAATATAATTAATTTGTGTGTGTGTATGCTAGTACTGGGTCTTGAGCTTGGTGCTAGTGCTCTTATTAGCTTTTTTGCTCATGGCTGTCATTCTACAACTTGAGCTACAGCTCTGCTTCTGGATTTTTGTGGTTAACGAGATAAGAATCTCATGGACTGTTCTGTTCCAGCTGGCTTCAAACTTCAGTTCTTCAGCCTCCTCAGTAGCTATGATTACAAGCATGAGCTGCCAGCCACCTGGATTGTGGCCACAGCTAGGATGTTCTGTATTGCCTTGAACTGCCTTTGGGACTCTGCAGAGTCCCTAGCAGCAAATTCATAACTAGAGGAGGCCGGCTACCTGATCTTGAAACTTCTCACCCTTCAATAAACCTTAATTCTTTACAAATTACTCTGCAGTATATGCTTGCAGCAGAGTAGGCAACATCTGGCCTGACCTTTTTAAGGTCCATGTAAGGCCTATGAAATCATCTGGTATATGACGGGACAAATGTATGCTTTTCATCAGATCTGGACAAATAGAGGCCCATCTGCATATACTGACAATATTATATGGCCAGGAAATGATGTTCTAAATAACCAAATAGCCCTTTGCCCCCCGTCGTCCTCCCCACCCCCCGAGAAAAAAGAAAGGTTCTCAGGCTGGACAATGGTGGCTCACACCTGTATTCCTAGCTACTCAGGAGGCTGAGATCTGAGGATCATGGTTCAAAGCCAGACCAGGCAGGAAAGTCTGACACTCTTATCTCCAGTCAACCACCAGAAAACTGGAAGTGGTGCTATGGCTCAAAGTGGTGAGTGCTAGCCTTCATCAAAAGAACAATTTCCCTAGTCCTGATAGTTATTGCAACAGAAAAATGGGTAGCTGATAATCACTATTTCTGTATTCATAAGTGGGAGTGTTTTTAGAACAGATTTGTATGAGTTTAATTCAAGAAACTGAATTAAGTGAGCCTGATTCACCAGTAAGTCAATGTGGATAGGCATTATCCAATCTCATGAAAGCTTAGGAGGAGAAATTCTCTTCTCAATCTGGAGCAACCATCTATCCCTACTCTTAGATGACAGAGTTCCTGGTTTTTGGCCTTTCTGACTCTGGGACTTACACCAACAGACACTACTTCTCCCTGCTTCTCAGGCCTGCGAGTTCTACACCATTATCTTCCCTGGTTCTGAGCTTTGGACTTGGACTGAGTTGAAGTACCTACAGACATTACTGGGTCTCCAGGTTGGAAACAGTGATGGTGAGACATCTCAGTCTCCATAATTAGATGAGGGGAATTCCTGCAATGTCATATGTATCAATTGTTTCCTATTGGTTTTCTGGAGAGCCTACGTATTTTACATAATAGTGCTTCTTCTCCTCCTCTCCCCTGAATATATTCTATCAGTTATGCTTCTCTGGAGAACCCTAAAATATTTAGGTTAGTTTAATGTGGGGAGGGTATAAAAAAGACCCCTGTGGGAATGAAAGGGAACTTAAAAGAGCCAGTAATGTGATACACCATTTATTAACTCATCCAGGGATTTATAGCAAAAGGTAGAATGTGGGGCTGGGGATATGGCCTAGTGGCAAGAGCGCTTGCCTTGTAGACTTGAAGCCCTGGGTTCGATTCCCCAGCACCACATATACAGAAAATGGCCAGAAGTGGCGCTGTGACTCAAGTGGCAGAGTGCTAGCCTTGAGCAAAAAGAAGCCAGGGACAGTGCTCAGGCCCTGAGTCCAAGGCCCAGGACTGGCAAAAAAAAAAAAAAAAAAAAAAAAAAAAAAAAGGTAGAATGTATCAAAGTGGTTCTTTATTTGGTGTACACATTGCTAAGGATTGAACTCAGGGCCTATGCATGCTCAGTAAGCACTCTGCCTTTGAGCTGTATCCCCAGCTTATTTGGTATCTGGGAATGAGCAGAAATGCCAATGCAAATAAAAGGTATTTGCTGTACAATTTGGAAGATTGTGATTTTAGGCATTCACTGTTCCCAGCTATGTAACTCAAGACATCTTCACAGTTCTTCAGCCAAGCTGAAAGACACAGCTACTATTCATTAGGCTCTGAATGTTCAGCTTAGATCACATTGTCCACAAGTTCTCAGATGAGGCTGCTGGTGGTGGTACCTGGCCCACAGTGTAAGGAGGTTGTAGGAAAATTTCTAATTTAGGACTGAGATAAACATTTGCCACTATTGACTATTTTTCTCCAAAATACATAGTGAAAAAATAATCAAGTACTGTTTCTTACACCTTGTAATTTTTCTTGTTCATTAAAAGCTAGCAAAATTTGAGACTGCCTGTAGACAATCATCAAAGTTAGTAAAAACGCGAAAGCAAATTCCATTAATGCCAAAGATCTTGTTGATATTTTTATTGAAAGATCTTTCCCTTCACTAATGGACATTTTGCACCCAAAATCTCAGATAATATTAGAATCACACTAAAGTGTTTTCATTAAGACTCTACTTAATTTTTATTGTTGGTAAAAATATTGCAAGACACTTGTAGCTAATGTTTTTGCTTTAAAATAAGCAAACTAAATATCACAAAGAGACAATGAACACATACCATACATTTACAGATAACTGGCTAGAAACGATAACTTAATAGTAATTAATTTTTATTGGAAACAATTGCACTTGAAAAACTAAAAAAAAGTAAACAAATCTCTAGTCATATATATATCCATATATATATGACTATATATATACATATAACTATGAACAAGCTTAATCATCTATAACCTTGCTGGGAAAAACAGATTTAAATTAAAAAAGATTATGTATTTAACATAGCAATCATTCATTTAAAAAAGTCTTGAAGTTTTTGTTTTTACAGAATTTCCCCATACATAGTTTGTTGCTCTGAAAAGACTGCAACACAACTAAAGCAAAATAACACTTCATTGGTATTTAGTGCAAATTTGGGGTGATTTGTAAATGAAATGTTAAACATATACCCTTCAGAAGTTGTTAGAGTAGGTACTGTGACTGCCCTTCCCTCAGTAGACTCTTCTTTAAAGACTTTGGTGGGACGTTATGATCTGAGGCATTTTTCCTATTTTGGTATGGGCTTACTGGTGTTTGTGCCAGGAGAGTTCACTCATCTACCATTCTTGGTGAATAATCTTCTTTCCCCACTTGTTCCCTGCCATAACTGTGACAGTGTCCACTGCTGATAGTATGGAAAGAAAAGTCAACTTGGAAGAATTACAATAGCACTATAATTCCAGGGCTCTAGTTGAAAGATGCTTATTAAAAAGTGTTATATTAGTGAGGAAATCATTGAACTAAGAAATGCTTACCTATAAGATTAGAAGTGAACATCTAGTTCAAGTGTCAAAAACGTGCAGTAGAATATTAATTGCTTCCAGTAGCACTAGAAAAGTTACACTGATTCTTAACATTGTCTGACAATCCAGTATATATAGTATTAAATCCAACTTGTAAGAGTACAACTACCCACTTGACCATACATGCCAGCTACTACAGTGAAGCTGAGCCATGTTTTTCTAGAAAGAAAATGGTTTATAAGGTAAACCATTTTACTGATATTCTTTAAGGTAAATGATAGAATAACAGCACATTGCATATTGAGTAAGCATAAAGGAAAGTAATTATGGATACTATAACATGTTATTATAGAAGAGGAAAAAGGAAAAAGGACAAAGAATTCACATCTATATTTAGGAATAAGAATCTTAAGAGCAATGGCAACGCCATGAAATGTAAAGGTAGCATCAGCAGTATGTGGTTGAGGGATTGCTGGTTTGTCTATGTTCCGGCAGAGCAAATCTAGGGAAATAAAAGTTAAAAAAAAAATAGAAGATGTGGCTTTGAAACTGCCAGGTCCCTTCTTTGTGTAGATAATAACAAGGCCACTTAAATTCTGAGATACTTTGTAAAGGTAGCAAGGTGAATGCTCTAACTTTCCACTCCAAATATGAATGGTTTGATTGCAGCAAAGGAAAAAAAACACATTCTTCAAGGAGTCCTTAATACAAAGGCTCTAAATCTTCCTATTAATTTTCCCTAAAGACCAAAGGGAAATTTTGGGCCCATGTCAAGTTTGTAGCTGGTTTGAATGTTGCTATTTTGGATGAATGAGCCTCCCCATCAGTCTGAAAACCCAGATGACACTAGTGTCAGTGTAGCTCAAGGTTTTAACATTTGCGATACGTTAGAATTCTTTGAAGAGTTTTTGCTAGAACATACATTCCTGCAATGTGTTCGCAGGATCTGGATGCCTCCTGGACATCTGAAGAACCACTGTACTAAACGGAGATCCTCAGAGACAGAATATGCAATTTATTTTCTTCTCTGATACATAATTTATTCACCATAGTAAATAAAAGCATTCCTCAGAAGCCAACTAGGCTGAATGTTCCCCATGTCCTTAGGGAAAGTACTAGTATGATGGGACCCACATTTTCTTGATCACCGTGTACCCCACAGTGTGGGAGAGGATGTGGGCCTCTCTTCTGGGTTACAGCTTCAGGGTGGGAAAACTGATGAAAACGAAACATAGGCACAGATGTTTTCCCTGTTTTTGCATTCAGGAGAATGGACATTTTTGTTTTATCTATATGCAATTCTTTCACCATTACTGTAGGATGGGTAGAATATGCAGACATGGTAGGGTAAATGTTTTGGATAGAAGAAATTAAGTGTAGTGTAGAGAATCAAAAGCACATTATGGAGGTTGGCAAAAGCATGTGTTCTGGATGGTGTGCATGTACGAGGGCCATGGAATGGACATGGCAGGCTCTCTTGAGGAATCTTGGTTTGGAGATTTTGCTTCTTGTGGTCCTTTGGACAGAAGGAACCATCTCTTGAGAACTAGGGGGAGCTCAAGGCACCATGACCCTGGGTTGTGCAAATACACTTTTTACAATGAACACCACCAGTTCAGTTTCTAAACATTATTTTAGAGCCTAAAAAACATGCGTCTTTTCCCTAGCTTGGTTCTTTACTGCATATAAAAAATAAATAAAAAGGGCAGGAGAGGAGCCAGTAACTGGCAATAGGAATGGATAAGAATCACTCTTTACTTAATAATCTGTGGACAGTCACTCCACGCCTTTGCTTTTCTTTTGGCCAAAGCCAGCCAGGCTGGTTCTGTGGACACAGGGGCAGCATCTGGGGTGGAGAACCTCTTGGTAACTTCTTTCACCAGTGGCACTGGCGGAGCTGAATCTGAGATCTCCACTGGATTCATTTGGAAGGAAAAAGAGAAGGACATAAGAACCACACAAATATTTTTCAGACAACAGAATTGTATGTACTTATTTGACAACATGATTTGACAAACATCTATACATATCTATCTAGAAGGAAATGGATTCAGAAAGAAAAACAGAGTCTCTTTTTAGTTTTTGTTTGTCGGTCATGGGGCTCGAACTTTGAGCCTCAGGCACTGTCCCTTAGCTCTTCAGCCCAAGGCTAGCACTCTATCACTTGAGCCACAGCACCACTTCTGGTTTTCTGGTGGTTAACTGGAGATAAGTGTCTCACAGACTTTCCTGCCTGCGCTGTCTTTGAACTGCAATCCTCATCTCAACCTCTTGAGTAGCTAGGACTATAGGTGTGAGCCGCTAGCGCCCAGCTGGAGCCCCATTATTGACACACAAGTGCCTTCGCAACAGCAAGAACTAAAGGCAAATTTTGTGACTCTGGTGATTTTTTAAAAAAGGCAAAGGTGGAGCCTTCCAGGTAGATCTATCAAACTAGTGAGATTAACAGCTCCCTCCACCTGAGCTCCACTTATCTGCCAGCTTTTATGACTTAGCTAGCAAGTCCTTTGTATTATACTACTTTCTGTACTAGAGTGTGGTTTTCTGTGGAAAGTTCTGTGAGGGCACTGGGCTTACATCTCTTCTTGGGGTCACACATGCACCATCTGTGACCACAGTCTGTGACACGTACACTTCTAGAACTGAAGAAACGCTGATTGACTGAGGAGACATATTTCAGAACAATGGCTTAATTATGATGGTGTTCTAAGTTACAGTATACCTTTCACAATCAGGCGGAGGAAGGTATGACCTTTCCAACTTTGCAACTTTTACTTTAGTTTCCCTCCTCATTCTAGCACTTAAAATTCTTAAATTCTGTAAGATCAAATGAAATAATGCCTGCAGAGGTTCTAGAGAAATTATAGCAACATAAAATGGTTTCCAAATATAATGTGTGCCTCCCCACCCCCACCCCCCACCCCCACCACACACACACCGAGTAGTAACTGTCTTTTCCATGAAGATCTCTTTCCAGACCTTAGGTTAGCAGGTAATCAAAGTATAGAAAAGCTTATGGCTAGGGAATGGATACTACTGTGATTTGAGTGTGTCTGCTAAAAGTTCATGTGTTAGTATCTTACTCTCTCAGTGTGGCCATGTTGGGAGGAAAGGCATAGTCAGGGAACCCTCAGAAAAAATTGATTTTTTCCCCTATATGAACAGGTTAGTTATCACACAACCTTATTGTCCTTTTCTTTCATCTTTGTGCACCCTCTTGCCCAATCACTTGCTACCACAAGAACCTCATCAGATATAGCTACCTAAATCTTGAACTTCCTAGCATCCTGATATGTAAGCTCAAGTACAACTCCTATCTTTATAAATTACCCAGGCTCAGGTGTTCTTTTTCAGCAGGAGCAATGGATTTAGACTGATGGGGAACAGTTGTGACAAATAGGGAAACAGATATCCTGTTAACCCTTAATAGGAGTTCAGATCCATCCAGCCTCAAAGTGATTTGTATTAAGGAATCAGAAATTATTGGGTTGTTTTATTCTCTTAACAGAATAAAGAATTTTTTTAATGTATGTTTCATGTGATACAAAATTTGCGATTGTCAATCAAGAACACTTAAGAACTTTACCATGTAAAGTCACAGACTAACAGAAACTTTTTTTTTTTTTTTTTGCCAGTCCTGGGCCTTGAACTCAGGGCCTGAGCACTGTCCCTGGCTTCTTTTGTTTTGCTCAAGGCTAGCACATTGCCACTTGAACCATAGTGCCACTTCTGGCCATTTTCTATATATGTGGTGCTAAGGAATCAAACCCAGGGGCTTCATGTATATGAGGCAAGCACTCTTGCCACTAGGCCATATTCCCAGCCCCTAAAAGAAACTTGCTACTTGGAATCACATCAGTTGTCATGTTACTTGGAGCACCTGAGCCCCGTGGGTCGAGGACACAACAGCTTTCATTTCCAACCCAGATGCATAGCTCCAGGTAGAAGGTTTCAGATAGATTTCAAACATGTCACCCAACATTGCAGTTTCTAAGGAAACTGGACCCTGAGTCTATTCAGCTCAGACTTGCTGTCAGTCCACTTTGTCCACCTTGCTTTGGTGTGAGCCTATAAAATTTTTATTTTATTTTATTTAAACTTTACACTGACTGCCTCCACTCAGATCCTATTAGGCTTTTATTTCTTCCTTTAAAGTTTTCCTGGTAGGTTTTCTTGCTGAAACAAGTTAATAAAGCCGTCAGACTACAGGGAATTGGAGATAGTTCATACTGACTTGTTAAATGTTCACAAATTTAGCGAGCCAGTTGATGGCACATTGGTATGGTAGAAGTATTTACATCATGGCACATGATAAATGATACAAATCAGAGTCCTTCCACCCCCAAAGAACTGAATTAAACATTTATCAGTCATTTCTAATAGGAGGGTTCCTGGTAGTCTTTATCCAATGGGCTTTACCAGTGCCAAAGTTTCTGTACTCTTTGGTGCCTAAGATGCTCTGCTACCTACTACACTGTAGAAAGTAAAGCAGGAGGTAACTAGAAATGGACCTGCTCTCTACCTGTCACTGACGTGGGAAGAGTGTTGGCTTTTTTCAGCTGCTCTCTGCGCTGGAGCCTGGATACTGCCGTCTCGGGCTTCTTCTCTTCCGTCGGACTAGTGGACTTGTGCAGGGAGCTTGCTCTGCTCATACTGCTGCTTCCAGGCTGTGAGCTGACACTCACCTGGGAGGGCAGAGACAGGGAAAGGATGTTTTCAACCTACGACATGGGAGATGGACTTTTCATACCTCAGAATTTCCACCCGCCAGCTTTGGCTTTGGCTCCAAGAGGAGGACCTAGACTGCACTTTTAAGCACTGCCTGTGTGAGCCCTGCCTCCAAGCACAAAACACCCAAGTGCAGCATGCCAAGGAGGAAAGGTCATCTTCAGGCCACAAAACAAGGCTTCTGGCTCCTTTCCTGCTCAAATCACCTCCTGTTCACATTTCTTATATACAATACTCTCCCTTCATTGAAACATAGTCTTTTTTCTTTTCTTTCTTTCTTCCTTTTATTCTTTCTATTTTGCCAGTCCTGGATCTTGAACTCAGGGCCTAAGCACTGGCCCTGAGCTCCTTTTGCTCAAGGCTAGCACTCTGTCCTTGGGCCACAGTACCATTTCCAGCTTTTTCTGTTTATGTGGTACCAAGGAATCGATCCCAAGGCTTCATGCATGCTAGGCAAGCACTCTGCCACTAAGCCACATTTCCAGCCCCGAAGATATATTCTAGGGCCCCAGGGGATACCTAAAACCAGGAACAACACTGACCCCTTCATCCTTAGACTCCTTCATCCTTAGACTTCAGTAGTGTCAGCTGAGGACTTTTTTTCCTGATTAAGTGAGCAACTTTTAACCTTTACAAACCACAGAAATACTTTACAACTTTTTGGCAATCTGAAAGCACCACTGTCTTTGGGACCATTCTTTTTTTTTTTTTTGCCAGTCCTGGGCCTTGGACTCAGGGCCTGAGCACTGTCCCTGGCTTCTTTTTGCTCAAGGCTAGCAGTCTGCCACTTGAGCCACAGCGCCCCTTCTGGCCGTTTTCTGTATACGTGGTGAATCGAACCTAGGGCTTCATGTATGGGAGGCAAGCTCTCTTGCCACTAGGCCATATCCCCAGCCTCTTTGGGACCATTCTTAAAGGGCTGCAGTATTGTCAATAGATAACAAAGATGGCTAGTGAGTGATTCACAGGTAGATGGCACAGGTAGATAGTAGAGATACACTGAGAAGGGAGGGGTGATTGGGTTCCTAGGAATGCAGTGTGGATGACATGAGATTTCATCACACTATTTGGATCAGCAATTTAACACTTAATAAATTACTGTTTGGGGGGGGGGTTTCCACTTAATATTTGTTTTGCAAGTCCTGGGGCTTGAACTCAGGGCCTGAGCACTGTCCCTGGCTTCTTATTTTTTTTTGCTTAAGGCTAGCACTACCACTTGAGCCACAGGGCCACTTCTGGCTTTTTTCTATATATGTGGTGCTGAGGAATTGAACCCAGGGCTTCATGTATATGAGGTGAGCACTTTACCACTAGGCCATATTCCCAGCCCCTCCACTTAATATTTTGGCATCATGGTTGACTATGGGTAACCAAAACAATGTCAAGAGAAACTTCAGGTATTGTGACTTGTAGGTGTATTCCCTGCTGTAACTATGTCACCAATTCTGGAAAATCAGGTATTCCAAAGGGATAATGAATCCAAATTTCATACTAGAACATTTCCCTAATTTTAAAGATGGTTGGTCAATTAATTTACTGCTTTACCCTTTGCAAACACTACTCTCAGCTAGCATCTTTTAAAAATGTCCTTGAGCCAGTGGCTCACACCTGTAATCCCAGCTATTCAAGAGGTTGAGATCTGAGGACTGCAGTTCAAAGTCAGCTTGAGCAGGATAGTCTATGAGACTCTTATCTCCAATTAACCACCCCCCCCACACACACAAAGAGATGTGGAGATGTGGTTCAAGTGGTAGAGTGCCAACCATAAGCACAACTGAGGGACAGTTGGCCCAGAGTTCAGGCTCCACTAACAGCACTAAACAAACAACCCTCCCCCCCAAACAAAAATCCTTGTGACCTAGAAGGCAGCCACACATAAGACAGCAAAATCACAGTTGAAGAGCAGGCAGGCTACTCACATTTTCTTTGGACAGTTTTTCTCCCTGCTTGGCCTCTCGGGCTTGCTTCCTCTCCTCTCGAGATGCTTGCTGTTCACGGAACCCCTTTTGCTTTTGCAGTGCTAATGTTATCCACAGTGGCTGGGCAGTTTCTGCTTTCTCTGTAAGTTTGGAGCCATCTAACGAGTGCCTACTCTGAAGCAAGGGCTTGTCTAGACAAAAAGACAGAAGAGGTTTGCTGTGACATCAACTGCTTAGTTCCTCACCCACAAAAACTTGTGATATACTATGAAGTCTAGGAAACATGTGCTCACACCTGAGGGACTCCAAAGTGGGTATGTAACATCTTTAATCAATACAATCATAGAAAAGCAGGGTCATTCCCTAGAAATCAGAGTTACCTCCTAAGATTTCCCATGTTAGGAAATTCTAAGCTTACACATACACAGTTCATTACTGTTCTGCTTTTCATTACTTTATAGTGTTTTTCAGTGCTTTAGCAGTAAAGTAACTTTAATGAAAGTTACTTTTAGTGATGAAGGCTTTTTATCCCTACCAACATCTGACTGAATCCCAATGTTCAAAGGGCAGAAAAAGAGGTGCTGCTCTGACCAATGGGGCTATTGAGGGCTGAGGGCTCTAGGAAGACAGAGAAACTGTGATTGATTGTGGCCCAATGCCCTATTTGATTGATGGGAGTACTAGGGTTCTGAGCAAAGGTGTGCTGCCTCAGGCCAATTAGCAGGTGGCACAGGCGGAAGGTGTGCCCTCATTTCCCATCTGCTTTGGGGTAATCCCATCTCAGTGCCCTCATTTCCCATCTGCTTTGGGGTAATCACTTTGGCATCAGAGTGATAACTGGGCTCTGAAATGGAGCATATGTGACTTAAGTGGAAATGATAATGGCATTGTGCCTGATTTATCAGATTGCTATGAAAATGTAGAGACTGGACACGGTGGCACATGCCTATAATCTCAATCAATATCCATACAAGTGCTTCTCAGTTCTCAAAAATGGGAAAAGGGCTCACTGGTAGTGCTTGCTTAGCATGAGAGAGGTCCTGGGTTCAATCTGCAGCACTGTAAGAAGGCAGAGTGGGAGGCTGGGAATGTGGCCTAGTGGTAGAATGCTTGCCTCACATACATGAAGCCCTGGGTTTGATTTCTCAGCACCACATATATAGAAAAGGCCAGAAGTGGCGCTGTGGCTCAAGTGGTAGAGTGCTAGCCTTGAGCAAAAAGAAGCCAGGGACAGTGTTCAGGCCCCAGGACTGGCAGAAAAACAAAACAAAACAAAGAAGGCAGAGTGGGGAGAAGAGGAAAACTTTCTCCCTCACAACCACTTGGAGAAAGAACTGCAGAGATGAGTAGAAAAAGACAGACTACACAGCAAAGGGAACACAGGACTACTGGCAAAGGTGACTATTGACCACACTTTGGCATAACTGGAATACAGTGACTAAACAAGGAATACAAGTCCAACTGGTACTTAGCATTTCTCTCCTAATGGGGTATTTGAACAAAGTTCATTAGCCCAGAGCAGCACATTGAATAGCAAAGCCTCAGGGAATGGAGGCGACAGCCAAAGCAGGTAATTTTGCTTTCTGGCCTTTTCCTATCTGGAATAATTCAACAGCAGTTAGAAAGCTCAAAATGTCAAAACTGGGTAGAGCCGGGCGCCAGGTTGCTCACACCTGTAATCCTAGAGACCTGAGGATTGTGGTTGGAAGCCAGACAGAATAGGAAATTCCGACTATCTCTGGGATTAACCAGCAAAAAGCCACAAGTGCAGCTGTGCCTCAAGTTGTAGAGCACAGGTCTCAGAAATGCTTAGGGACAGTGCCCAGGTCCTTGAGTTTGAGCCCAGGACACACACACACACACACACACACACACACACACACGCGGGCACACACGGGCACACACACACACGGGCGCGCTTGAGAGGAAGGAGCCTGGGGCTCTGATAATCAAGGGGCACTTCCAGTGGGTGCTGCCCTGGCCTAGCGCTTTTCCCTGGCCCTACCC
Organism: Perognathus longimembris pacificus; assembly: GCF_023159225.1. NCBI lineage: Eukaryota > Metazoa > Chordata > Mammalia > Rodentia > Heteromyidae > Perognathus > Perognathus longimembris. Next base: position 29,062,155 of record NC_063176.1, on the reverse strand, counting down.
ACCTTTCCTCCCTGCCTCGGGGACTGGGACGGGTCTCTCCTGCTGACTGGTGGGCAGCAGGGAGGACGTGAGTTTCCTCTCCGGCCCCTCTTCCTGGTCCCTCTTCTGTTCCTTGCTGTCCTGGGAGGGGGGCGGGGAGGGGGGCTGGGGGTCACTGCTCTCCGGGGCCTCCTTGGGGGGCTCACTGTCTGCTTTCCCAGTTCGCCGAGCCAGCAGCTCTACCAAGTAGGGCCTGCTGAATTTGGAGAGCGGGGACGACGGCGGGGTCTGGCCGGTGGGCTTGGGGGCCAGGGCCGGCTTCTGCATCGGTGGCATTCTGATGGCTGCCTTGTCGCGCTCGGGCGCCGGGGCCAGGCTGCTGGCGGGTGGCTGGGGGGCCGAGGGAGCCTGGCCGCCCAAGGGGCTCTGGGCATCGTCCCTCCGGGAGGCGGAGGCTGACTTCTTCCCCGGTGGGAGGCCGGGGCCGGCCTTGGCCGCCACGCCCAGGGCCTGTGGCTCTCGGTCCCCGAGGGCGCCGTCCGCGCCGTCCCCAGAGCTGCTGTGCCGCTTCTTCTTCTTCTGCTCGGCCTGCTGGTCGCAGTGGAAGCGCAGCGAGTAGTTGGTGCGGCGCAGCTTGATCCCGAAGGGCGAGGCCTTCTCCTCGGCGCCGGGCGCGGCGGGCTCGGCCGCGGCCGGGCCTCCCGAGGCCTCGCCGTCCGCCGCGGGGGCCGCGGGCGGGTCGGGCACCAGGAACGACGGAAGGTCTTTGGCAAATTTGCAGCCCTGGCTGGTGTCGGCGGGCTCCGGGCGCCCCTCGGGCCTCTCCGGGCTCCCGGGGGGCTCCTGGGGCGCGGCGGGCTCTTCCCCAGGCCCCGGCCCGGGTCTTTTCCTGCTGCCCTCGGCCTCGGCGCCGTCCGAGAACTTCTGCCAGGCTGGCATGATGGAGAACTTGGCGTTGACCGGCGGGGTCCGCCGCAGGGTCCCCCGCGAGTCGCACCGGCCCCGGAGCGCCGGCTCGTCCCCGGGCCGGGGTGCCTCCCGGTCGCCGCCGCCGCGCGGATCCCCCTCGGCGCTCTTCAGGATCCTGGAGCGAATAGACGCCCACTCTGCCAGGGCGGCGCTGCCGGGCGCCTCGGGGGGCGGCCGGGGCTTGGCACTCCGCTTCTCGTCCGACAGCCCCAGGAGCGACTTGCAGGCCGTGTCCTTGATCTGGCCCAGGTTGACGGCGGGCCCGCAGAGCTGCGCCCCGGTGACCAGGATGGCGGTGTGCGGGATGCTCAGCGCCGAGGGCAGGACGCCCGCGTGGGGGGCCGGGGGCGCCGCCGCCGGCTCCGGCCCCGCGTCCTGCGCCGGGGTCACCGGGCTCAGGTTGACCTTGGGGAAGAGAATCTGCCGGCCGCCCGAGGACACCTGGAAGGTGTAGGGCCTGGGGGTGCTCTGCCGCTCGTCCACCTCCTGCCAGCGCAGCTCCTCCACCCGCCGCTCCCTGTCCGGCTCCCCGGGCGACCGCCCTTCTTCCCGGCCCTCGGCTGCCCCCGCCTCGTCGCCTTGCCGCTCCTCGGGGTCTTCGCCCTGCCTTTTGGGTGCTGGGCTTCCTCTGTCTTCTGGCCTCTCCTCCAGATCACTGGGCGGTGGGCTGGGCCAGTGCCCGCCGTCCTTGGCCTCCAGCTGCGCGGCTCTGTCTTCTGGCCTCGCTGCCTCCATCTCCTCATGCTTGCTTAGCTTTTCCCTTTGCCGGGCCTGCTCCTGCTCCTCCTGCTCCTGCCTCTCCTCCTCCAGCTCCCGAAGCCTGGCCTCCTCCTCCAGCCTCCTGGCCTCCTCCTCCTCCAACCTCTTGGCCTTCTCTTCCTCCAGCCTCCTGGCCTCCTCTTCCTCCTCCAGCCTCCTGGCCTTCTCCTCCTCCAGCCTCCTGGCCTTCTCCTCCTCCAGCTTCCTGGCCTTCTCTTCCTCCAGCCTCCTGGCCTCCTTTTCCTTCAGCTTTCTGGTATCCTCCAGCCTCCTTACCTCCTCCTCCAGCCTCTGCTTCTCAGTCTCCTGTTGCTGAGCCTCTAGGGTCTCAAGCCTTTGGACTTCCTGCCACTGTCTCTCAGCCTCCTGCAACATATGCTCCTCCAACTGCTGGGCCTCCTCCTGTAGACACCTCTGTTCTTCAGGCTCCATATGTTCTTGAGCCTCCTGTTCCCTCTGCTCTTGCTCTCGGCAGCCCTGTTCCTCCAGGCCCCTCTGCTGCACCTTTGCCGGCTCCAGCGTCAGGTCCTCTTCCAGGCCTTCCTCCTCGGCCTTCTCTTGCAGGAGCTCCTGCCTTTGGTTCTCTTCCCACAGCCTTCTCTCTAGTGCCTGCAGCCTCTGCTCTTCCTGCCGTCTCTTCTCCGCAGCTTCAGCCTTTTGCCGTTTGCACTTGGCCTCAAGTTCTCGCCAGTAGTCTTCTTGGCGTCGCTTCTCTTCCTCTGAGTCCAGGGGCTCTGGCTCCTCCTCATGACAGATGGGCATGTCCTCTCCTGGGTGCCCACTCTGGTCCAAGGAGGGCTGACTCTCCAGGAGTCCTGGCTCATTTTGTCCGTCCTAACATGGAGGAAGGGACACAGTTAGCCTTTGACCTTTCCCACAGACCACCCTCACTCCTGCAGCTCACGATGCAGATAGCCCTACTCTCGTTGGGACAGGTGTTCCTAAGGGCTGCATCCAGCAGCCCCTCTGCTGACTGAGATGTCCTGTTCTCATTTTAGTTATTACCCAATGGCAAACAACGATTACATTCCCAGAAACAAGCAACTCGTATGTTTTAAATAACTTTTATTACAGTACACTGTAATTCTTCTTATTGTTTATGTTAATCTCTTACTGTGCCTAATATAAGTATAGAAAAAAGTACCTCAAGTGTCCACTAGGGGGCATGGAGCTGGCCAACTCACCAGGGAAGAGTAAATGGCTGGATAAAGAACTTCATTTTAGTTGCCTGATCCTAGCTACTCAGGAGGTTGAGATCTGAGGATTACAGATGGAAGCCAGCCCAGGCAGAGAAAACCTGAGAGACTCTTATTTCCAATTAAAAGCTGGCAGTGGAGCTGTGGTAAAACGCTAGCCTTGAGCAAAAACAAAAAACTCAAAAAACGAAAAACCTCAGAGACAATGCCCAGGCCCTGAGTTCAAGCCCAAGTTAAGAACTTCATCTTAGGAAGGAAGGGGGAGATACAGTCATAATACTCAATGCATATGCTATAAAATTAAGAAAATTGAGGGGAGGAGTTGGGTTGGAAGGATGGAGGACAATGATCCATGGGTGAAGATGCATAGTATTTGTAAAATGATTGATTTGTGGGATGGCAACTCCTTTGTACAACTACTTAATAAAAATGTAAGTACTGGTTGCTGGTGCCTCATGTATATTCCTTGCTACTCAGGAGGCTGAGATCTGAGGACTGAATTTTGAAGCCAGCTTGGCAGGAAAGTTATGAAACTCTTATTTTCAATTTAACCACCAACCCAACCCCCATTCAAGTAGTAGAGCACTAGGTTTGAGCACAAAAGGTCAGCGACAGTACCCAGGCCCCAAGTTCAAGCCCCAGGACTGGTGTTAAATAAATGCATACAAATGATAAACAACTTCATCCTTATATATTGCTCTCTCATTCCTTTGTCATTTCCCCATTCTGTTTTCTTACTGCTATGAATTCACAATAAAACTAATAACCCAGGAGATGAGCAACACAGAGATTTGGCCTCCATCAATGTCCCCTGAAGCTTGTGACTCAGCAGTCCAGCCTATTCAGACTGCAGACCTTCTGGCTAAGTAACACAGCCGAGGAGAGCCAGTCAACTGTTCTTCTGCAATGTCAGCACAAGGTATCTGGGTCCCATTGCATCCCACAAGTGACCTCCCGTCTGAAGTCCACCAGCCTCTGGACAGAAAGGGCTACAGAAGAGAAACAGACCTGCTGACCCTCATCCACTGCTGTCCACTGATACTCCCCATGGCCAGATGCCTAGATCCATTTGGTAACATCAGTGTCCAGCAGGCAAGGACATCTATCTGTCTGGTCAGCCAGGATAGGCTTTACCCACCTGGGCTAGTCGCCTGTGCTTCCTTGACACCCTCTGGTTTTTTGGCTTAACAGCCAGTTTGTGCTTGGCAGCACTGTTGTCCAGGCGGGCGATGGCCAGGGGAATGGCATCGAGGTTGACACTTTCAATGGTACCAGCAGAGGAGAAATGCCTTTTTGGACGAGATGGTTTCACTGGAGCAACCTAGGGTGCAGATTGAGACATAAAGTCAGTTTGGAGAAGGAAACAGCCTACGGGAAATCCCAGAATAGTAGCACATATTGGATTCCACACCTGGTCAAGCCTAGGGAAGACCAAAGCACAAAAGGGCTTACTGATACTGTGAAATGAGCCTTAGTTTTGAAATCAAAAGACAAGATGAAAAAAAAAGCTTTTGAGCACAGCACTGGTGGCTCATGCCTGTAATCCTAGCTACTCAGGAGGCTGAACTCTGAGGATCACAGCTCCAAGCCAGCCCAGGCAGGAAAGTCTGTGAGATTTTTGTCTCTAATTAATCACCAAAAATATTAGAAGTAGAACTTTGGCTCATCTGTTACATTTCCTGCATTCTTTATTGTTATTGAGTAACCTCAAACGCTTACAGTAAAGTTTGACAAGTTTATGTGTCAATTTTATGTTAAAAAAAAAAGACAAGACGTTGCTGGGAGTGGTGATTCATATTTGTAATCCCAGCTACTCAGGAGACTGGGGTAGGAGGGTTTTAGATCAAGGCTGGTCCTGGACAAAATCATGAGACTCTATCTGTAAAGAAAAACACTAAAGCAAAAAGGGCTTGGTGCAAGCTCAAGGCCCTGATTTCAATTCCTAGTACTATGGGAAGGGGCTGTATCAGGATCATTACTTGTATTCACTGTAAAGTTTAGTTAAAAGCTGGGTGCTGGTAGCTTACACCTGTAATCCTAGCTACTCAGGAGGCCAAGATCGGAGATGGCAGTTTGAAGCCAGCCTAGGCAGAAACATCTGTGAGACTCTTATCTCCATTTAACAATCTGAAAACCAAAAGTGGAGCTATGGCTCAAAGTGGTAGAGCACTACTCTTGAGCACAAAAGCTCAAGGACAGTGCCCAGGCCTGGAGTTCAAGGCCCAAGACTGATCCTCCCCCCCCCCCCCCAAAAAAAGCTAGCCTTTCCAGGACTAGGTTTCCAACTCTGAATGATATGGGACAAGGCTGGGCACAAGTGCTTTTGCCCACAGTTAGGCCCACAGACTTGGCTGATTTTGTGCCACAAAGGAAGAACAGCATGAAGGAGAGTCACGGAGTTGCAGTCTCCTGATCAGAAAGCCTAAAATAATTAGTACCTTTCAGACATGGATACACACTTAACTTCTACAAGGGACCTGAGTTCAAATGAGGAAAGAAGGTGTTTTCTTATCTTTGTATCAGTCTCTGTTATGCCCAAGTAGCAAACCTCATTTGATAAAAAAAAAGTGCTCAGTCCCTATTTGTTGCAGTAATAATACAGTCTCTATGACAGCTACTTGGATTTTATAACCATTAAAAAGCGTTTTTGGCCAAGTGAAGCTCTGTTCCTGCCTATAATTCCAGCACTCAGGAGGCTAAGGCAAGGGAACTACACATGGAGATGCCATCTCAAAAAAAAAAAAAAAAAAAAAAAAGGTTTGTCACAATCACTCTAAAGTCACACAGTATAATGTGCACCAAAAAGCTAAAAGAAAAAAGAGCCCTGGGGGAGGGGGAATGAGTGGCAAAAATGTACCCAAGGGACAGGTGCTATTCCTCAAAGGATAAACTGTGAACAGTCCACATTGTGGAGTGAGGGTGTGATCATTCCAAGATCACAGCCTCAGACTAACCAGCCACCCACACTTAAAAAGATTAGGGTGACTGCAAGACAGCCTGAGCCAGAGTCCACGATGATGCATGCGACAGTAGGATGCATGCCTGTTAAGTACAGAGAATTTAGAGGAGCAGAGAAAGGCCTCCTGCTCCTCCAAGCCACCAGGCAGCAGGGGGCGCTCTCAGTCAGCCCCGCACGCACACAGGGGCAGAGACAGGGCCCCACTCAGGTGGAGTGAATGGGGTTTAGCCAAAGGGTTTGAGTTTTGCAATGGTCTTCCATATTTATGCACAACAGATTAAAGAGCAAGTTAGCTCCAAGAGTAAAATGGACATTTGGCATACAGGAATTTATGACAAGAACTGCAGAAAAATACTTCTAGCCTTAGGCTTTCTTGTTTTCATTTATTTATGGTTACTTTTATAATGGGTGTCAATTCTGAGCTATTGTTGAGAAGAGATGAATTAAAGATGTATTTCTACCCCCTGAGAGATGCAAGAGGAAAAAGAATCAGAGCCAGTGTGGAGGTAGAAGGCAGGGCGAAGTGCCAGGGGCTGAGCTTTAAGTGCCAAGCTTTGTGTCTAGTTATCCTAGCTGGGTCGCATCATGATCAGGATGGTGGCATTAGCTTCAACCATCCCCTTCGTGTCACAGAGAGGCGTGTCTCTGTGCAGGCGAGCAATCCCCATTAGAGCGGGAGAGCTCCTGCATGAGTGGCACTCAGAGAGGAGGTATTAACACGGTTTAAATGTGACATAGAAATGCTGTGTGTGTGTGTGTGTGTGTTATGTTACATATGTTATATGTAACATTTCCATGCTATATATAACTTCTCATACACAAAACTATATACATATATAACTTTATAAAACTGTGTCCATATCTATGTGTGTATATACATGTATGTATGTGTCTATGTAGCTATCTTCTAGCTGGGCATGGTGGCTTCAGCCTGTAATCCTAACTACCTGGGAGGCAGAGATGGAGGGATGATGGTTCAAGGCCTGCCTAATCAGAAAGAAGTTCATGAAACTTGGGGATGCAAGTCTGTTACCCCAGGTAATGGGTCTGTCTGTTATTTCAGTGTGAGTATAATAGGCACCTGTCACCCCCGGCCACATAGGGAAGCACAGACAGGAGAATCACAGTGCAGGCTGGCCTGGGCAGAGAGCAGAATGCTACCTTGAAAATAACTGTTGTAAACAGAGGTTGGAGGTGTGGCTCCAGTGGTAAGGGCCTGCCTGGCAGCAGGCCCTGAGTTCAGTCCTCATTATTGCTAAGATACAGACAGACAGATAGATAGATGGCTAGATAGATAGATAAACAGATAGATAGATGGACGATATATAGGTATTGGGTGGGTTTTTTTTTCTTGTTGTTACTATTCGTTTCTCAATGTCTCTAAATACAAGAAGACCCCTCCTTACACACAGGTATCACATTTTTTTTCTGATTTATTTATTTAAGTTAATTTTTCCTGGATATTTTTCAGAGCCAGGGTCAGTTGTAGCAGTTGTGTTGTCAAGGAAACACTTGTACCACTGGTTGCATGTTGAAGGAATGACACAGGAAGCCAACATTTATGAACAGAAAAAATGAGGAAGCAAACTGAAAGAAAAAAGAAAAAGGCAGGGAGCTCAGTGAAGGGGTTCGGATCCTGTTACCTTGTCTTCCATCTCACTTCCGGCCCCAGGGAGGTGCAGAGGACTTGGAGAGCTTGGCGGCTCGCTGGGCTGCAAGAGTGGAGAAGTGCAAGTCAAAGGCAGGACTAGGAAATGACGGGCCAAGAACCAGATGTGTCCTGTATGGGCTGGCCCCTCCTCCACATGGGGTGCAGCTACCTCCACAGGCTGCACAGTCATGGTGAGGACAGTGCCAAGAAGGTGGGGGGGGGGCGCATGGGGCAGGACCCCAGCCACAGTGTTTGCGATTCTCTCTACAGCCTAAGGGGCTCTCAACAGCCACCTTACCTGAGAAACTCGGCTGTGTCTCACATGGGCCCCCCCACCCAATCGGGGTGGGGGGGCTTCTGCCCTCTCTGGCTGCTTCTGACCTTCTCCTGCCAACCTCTTTTAGAGCAATGGGTGAGAAGAAGCCACATGAAAAAAGAAGAGAAAGCGAAAGAGTAGGAAGGGGCTAAAAAATGCAGGATGGAAGAGAAAGGCTCAAGATTCAAAGCTTTGTGTCCTATGCATGCACTGGGGTCCCCACTGCCCCCCACCCCCTGAAGCTGGATGACCTGCTAAACCTGCCAAAGATCGGGTTGCCACTGCCTCCTTTCTTTTCTTTTGTGCTGGTCCTGGGGCTTGAACTCAGGGCTTTGGCTCTCATCTTGGCTCTCCCTGGGCTTTTTTTTTTTTTACTTAAGGCAAATGCTCTACCTTTCTGGGCTTTTTGCTGATTAACTGGAGCTAAGAGACTCATAGACTTTTTCTGTCCAGGCTGACTTTGAACTTTAATCTTCAGATCTCAGCCTCCTGAGTTGTTAGGATGACAGGTGTGAGCCACCAGTGCCTGGCTTGGTGTGTTGCCATTTCCTATTTCCCCTTGCAGTGCCACCAAGGCAGCTTGCTCTGCCTCATTCTGCCCACCACGGAATGACGTGCAGAACACACAGCCCTCACTGTGATTTCCCTGCTGGAAATGACTCAGAGGCCCCCCCGACAGCCTTCCGCATCGGATTCACCCTTTCTCCACGCTCAATGCCATCTGCCTTTGGTACCTGCTCTCCCCAGCCTCCAATCAGCCTCATGGGCCAGCTTCCTGGTCCTCTCTGGACTAGCTCCATCCCATCGGGCACTTTGTTCTCCCTCATCCCTCTGCCTAGAACATTCCTCTGCTTGTCTTCCCTAGCTCTGTTCCCGACCCTACACCTAAACCTCCCCCCAAGTTACTCTCTTTGGCACTGCCCTATTTGTCTTCATCTGCATGGATCCTATTTGCCTACGTGTTGGTCTGTGAGCTACCTGGAGTTGGCCAGTGGCAAATCTTGCTCATCTCCATTACACCCACATCTAAACCAAGGTCTGCTGATCAAAAGGCCTGCCTTGGGGCTGGGAATATGGCCTAGTGGTAAAGTGCTTGCCTCGTATACATGAAGGCCTGGGTTCAATTCCTCAGCACCACATATATAGAAAAGCCAAAAATGGTGCTGTGGCTCAAGTGGTAGAGTGCTAGCCTTGAGCAAAATGAAGCCAGGGACAGTGCTCAGGCCCTGAGTTCAAGCCCCAGGACTGGCAAAACACACACACACACACACACACACACACACACACACACACACACACACACACACACACCAAAAAAACAAAAGGCCTCTTCCCCCAGGTCACAGCACTCCGTGGAGAACAGAAGTCACATTCGCTGGGCCACCACTGCCTTACCTGCTACCCAAGGTGGTATGTGTGCCAAGGGCCATCAGAGTCAGGCCCTGGCAGAGACAAGCGGGGGGGCGGGGCAGATTATCCCTTTCCCTCCCCTCGCCTTCCTCCCTTTGTTCTGCACCTCTCTTCCTTCCTTCCTACCATATTAGCTGATAACTCACACAGTTTCTTCTGAGGCATACCTTTTTGAACAGCACCAACCAAAATGTCAAGCACACTGATAATGTCAAGAATATGTTCCCTCCCTCACTTCCTCCCTTCTTCCCTTCCTCCCTCCCTCCCTCTTCCTTCCTTCCTTCTTCCTTCCCCTTCTCTCTCTCCCTTCCCCTCTCTCTCCTTTCCTTTATCCCTCCATCCTCTCTCTCTTTTTTCTAACACTTGAAACCTCATCCCTTACCTACAGAACCGTTGTCTCTAGCTATTACTAGGACTTCTGCTCCTTTTCCCATAAACTCCTAAGAACATCCCTTCTACTGCTTGAAGAATTCTCAGTTTAGGGCTCAAGATAGTTCTGAAAAAGTATCAACAGAGCTGGGTATGGTGACACACACCTGTAACCCCAGCTACCCACGAGGCAGATGTAGAAGGGTCAAGGTTGGAGGCTAGCCTAGACAAAATACAAACAAAAGTGGCAGGCACCTGTCTATCATGAGTCCTTGGGTTCAATCACCAGCACTACCAAAAAATAAATGTATCAACTGATGACATTTAGGCAGGCATGTCTGGAATGTGACTGCTTTCCCTCCTGAGGGGACCTGAGCTGGTCTGTGGGGTGGGCTCTGTCTCACTGAGTCCCTTTGCTTTTCTTTGTGTAATTTCTCAGTCCAATGTGACAAGGAGTCATTCAGTGTTCCCACGCAGGGCCTGGTTACATCCTGGAGAGACAGAGACACAGATGAGGGCTCCAATGTGGGCTATGTGGTGAGGACACACAGACAGGAGACTATGCCACTGGAAAAAGGCTAGGTTGGAGTTTCCCAGAAGAGGTGAGCCTGAGCCTAGAGGGTGTGTGGAAGAGCATGTGCAAAGATCCTGCTCCCTCTCCCCTGTCCTCTCCTCACTGGAGCCAGGCCAGCACATTTGCCTGAGTATTCTTCAGCCCTGGGCTACCCCTCAGAAGCCCCTCACCACCTTGTCCCCTGACTGCAGATCTCAGGCTTATCCGGTGCCCCAGTCCCTGCACAGCTTCCAGCACTGGCTTCTGAGCCATCGAGTCAGGTCCTGGAGACTTACTCTGTTCTCTGTGTCTAAAAGGACAATGTCCTGCTGAGTGACGATCTCCATGGGACTGGTCAGAAACAAGTCCTCCTCTGAGCTAGCTTCTCCACTGCCGGCCTTCTTCATTGGAATGGCATTAGATGGCCGCTGCCCAAACTTGATATTCTTGCCCAACTGTCGCTGGGGAGAAAAAAGAGAAAGACGTTCTGAAGCAGCCAGGCAGTCCCCGCTCCCCAGGCAGGTTCTGCAGCATAGCTGGGGGGCACTGAGGCATGGCAAGGGCAGCAGGTACTCTCCTGACACCCTGCTGTGCCAGGGAACCAGGGTACAGCCCGTCTTCAAGCCAGGACCTCTGCCATCAACTATCTCTTTCATGGAAAGGCCGCCATTTTCCAGTAGATTTGGGGAATCTATTTCATGCCAAAGTTGGAATGCATGGCTTTTTATTCTCTCTCTCTCTCTCTCTCTCTGTCTCTCTCTCTGTGTGTGTGTGTGTGTGTGTGTGTGTGTGTGTGTGTGTGTGTGTGTGTGTAGTGGGGCTTGAACTCATGGCCTGGGTGCGATTCTCAAGTTTGTTTGCTTAAGTGTAGCACTGGACCACTGGAGCCATAGCTCCACTCCCAGCTTTTTTGGCGATTCATTAGTGGTAAGAGTCTCTCTCTCTCTCTCTCTCTTTTTTTTTTGCCAGTCCTGGGCCTTGGACTCAGGGCCTGAGCACTGTCCCTAGCTTCCTTTTGCTCAAGGCTAGTACTCTACCACTTGAGCCACAGCGCCACTTCTGGCCGTTTTCTATATATGTGGTGCTTGGGAATCGAACCCAGGGTTTCATGTATGCGAGGCAAGCACTCTTTCCACTAGGCCATATCCCCAGCCCCAAAGTGGTAAGAGTCTCAAAGACTTTCCTGCCCCAGGCTGGCTTTGAACAGCAATCCTCAGATCTCAGCCTCCTGAGCAGCTGGGATGGCAGGTATGAGCCACCAGTGGTTTCTTGACTTTTGAATAGTCTAAAAATTGAAAGTCTTTTGAAAGTACAAAACAACTGTATGGAAGACAGTAATGTGGTAGTTACAGGCTGGATGTGGTATGGGCACTCCGGCTCCTTCTGGACAATTCTCCCAGGAATCCTTAAACTTCTACCTGACCACCAGCACCCAGCTGACCTCCTGGCCCAGCAGGGCACAGCCATGGTGAAGGTGGCAAGGTGAAGAGAGTCCGGGCCAGCAAGTCTTTCCTTGGTCAGTGCTGGAGTCACAGGAGAGAAGAGAACAATTTGGACTTCTCTATACTTAAGAGTGTGTGTGTGTGTGTGTGTGTGTGTGTGTGTGTGTGTGTGTGTGTGTGTGTGTCTGCCAGTACTGGGCCTTGAATTCAGGACCTCACGCTCTTACTTGGCTCCTTCCTGCTAAAGGCTAGCACTTTATCACTTGGGCCACATTTCTACTTCCTGGTTTTGACCCATTAATCAGAGATAAGTGTCTTGTGGATTTTCCTGCCCCAACTGGCTCTGAACCTTGATCCTCAGATCTCAGCGCCTTGTATAGCTAGGGTTACAGGCCTGAGGCATCTGTGCCCTGCCTCTGCCTATCTTGAAACAGGGCATCAAGGAAACTTAGAGAAAAGGACAGAGGCTCGATTGATTTCTAATCAGAAGTGGTAGGTGAAAGGCCTGGCAGAAAGGAAGAAAAAAAACAGTGTCGAAATTGGAAGGTAAATAGAGCTGGGAATGAGACCAGGCAGGATTCAAAAAGGGAAACCATCTCGAGCTTGCCCAGTGGCTCCTGGGGTGGGGGTGGGGGCAGTAAATGCACCCCCAGCTCAGCATCATTCTCTAGATGCAGGTACCTGGGTTTCATAGGATTTATAAGCCTCCAGAGATGTCTTGTTCTCTGATCTTCATCTTTAATCTCACTAATGTTTAGTCCTACGTACTTCCAAAGACCCTTAGCAAACTACTCTAGTGCGGGGAGAGGAGTGGCCCAAGCTTGTGCAAGGAATGAGTGACCCCAAAGGAATCTGAGCCCAGGCCTTGCAGAATCACACCCAGGGCTACCTGAAAGCACTTCAGTGGCTCACATAACTCTGATGCTGCACGTCCTCCCCACAGGACCATTATATAAAGAGATGGCGGCACAGCATGTTTAATGCGTCCCAAGTTCCCTGGCAGAATTCCCCCTCCCTTAGGGCACCATGGTCCCCAGACTCCCCAGACCTCCCCTGCTCGGTCCCAGCTTCCCTCCAGCCTTGGCCTGGTGGGCAGTGAGACTGCAGACACATGACAGAAATGAGCCACAGCTGCCTCCCCCACGCCCCCACCTTCTGGGACCCCCCCCCCCATGCCAAGTCAGGAGCATGGCAAGGCAAGGCAAGGGTTAGCACTCCAGGCGCTGGGACCCCAGCCCACTTCTGGCTTAGCCCCAGAGGAGGGAAGCAAAGCCAGGGAAGGACAGTTTCAGCAACCCCAAGGGTGGCAGGTGCTGAAAAGGGAGTGTCGTCCAGAAACGGGTGCAGCAGGAAGCAGCAGTTAGTATCTATTCTAAGCAGGTCAATAAGCAGGCACAGTTAGAACAGCCAATGGAGTCAGACAGCAGGACACCGAGTCATTTAGTCACAGTCCCAGCTCATGGCTGCCCTGCGGGAGGGGTGGAAACCCAGGCAGAAGACCTGTCAGTCCAGCCTGCCTCAGAACGGTGGCCAAGAACCACAGGCTGGTCTCAGGCCCCCTTGACTGGAGAGAGGCCTGATGGCAGAACCTGCCAGTGATCCTGATTGAGCGACAAGCCAGCAGGCCAGCCTCTCCCTCAACCCCTGTTTTTCTCTCTCCTTTCTTTCCCCCTCCTCTTCTTTCCTCCCTTTTCCTTCCCTCCTTCCTTTCTTCCTTCCTCCCTTCCTCTCTCTTTCCTTGATTTTTTTCTTCTATCTCTCTCTCTTTTTCTTCTTCTTCTTCTTTTTTTTTTTTTTTTCCCATGTCGGTCATGGGGCTGGAACTCAGGGCTTGGGCGCTGTCCCCAAGCTCTTTTGCTCAAGGTTAGAGCTCTACCACTTTGGACCACAGTGCCACTTCGATTTTCTGGTGATTAACTGGAGATAAGAATCTCATGGACTTTCCTGCCCAGGCTGGCTTTGAAACATGATCCTCAGATCTCGGCCTCCTGTGTAGCTAGGATTACAGGCATGAGCCACCAGTGCCCAGCTCTTGATTTTTTTTATTTATTTTTTATTTTTTTGAGACAGAGCCTCGCTGTTTAGACTAGGCTAGCTAGTTCCTTGCCGTCCTCCTGTCTCAGCCTCTGGGGTGTGTGAATTACTAGAGAGCAGTGTGCTGCTTCAATGCATGCACAGAGCATGTCAGGATCCCATTAGGGTGCCTGGCAGAATGTCTACCACCTGGAACAGTTCTCAGCTCTCTGTGCTGTGACTGTGGTAAGGTTTCTTTTCTAGCTATCTTGACATGTGCAATCATTGTCAACCCTAGTTGCCCCACTGTGCTGTAGGTTGCTTGAGCCCATTCCTCCTACTTGCTGTCCTGTTGTATCCATTGGCTCCAATGGAAAGAATAACAAGATGGTATTCCTTTATATCTCTAATGGAAAGAATAATTCCTAATGAGCTTGCTGGCTGATCTTCTACTGCCATTTCATTAAGATTTTTGTCTTCATTGCAAAAAAAGAACAAATATGCTGTTATTTTTACCTGTAGTGGGGCTTGTTTTAGAACGCAGACTCATCCTGATACTTAGACAAAAGTGAAGATGGCTAAATGTAGTCACAGTCTGGACAAGAGCAGTGCCCAGGGACGCCATGACTGTTGTGGCTCCAGGAAAAAAAGCAAGAGAACGTGGAGGGAAATCTCTCTGCTGGAAGATGGACAGAGGCATGGGAAGAGCATGGAAGAGGAGAGGGAAGAAGGGGGAGAGTGCCATTATGGCAGCCAAGAGACACAGGGAACAAAGAGGGAAGAGCTAGGGAGGGGATGGGAGTGTACGTGTTCCTGTACTGTGCACACTTGTCAAAGGCTGATTCATGTGACATGTATGTTCCTCCTGACAAAAGAAGCATAATGCTGTTACCGTTGAATCTGCAAATGTACATTGTATAGTAGAGGCTGATTTGAAATCCCTGGAGAGAACAGATGGGGGTTGGGGGAAGGGGAACGGGAGGACTGAGAGCCCGAGGGGCGTGGTGGCTGGGATGAGGAAGCAGGTGAATGTCTCTGTCCAGGCAAAGGACTGTCCTTGAAGGCAGGCCCTGCAGCTGCTAGCTTGGGGTAGGGTGGGGGACGAGGGCCATGGCAACTGGTTCTGTGGAAGCCAAGGCCCAGACACTCTCCAGCCACTTGCTCTCTCCCTGGTTCCTTCTCCAAATGCCTCCTGCAGCTCTGAAAGGAGACTGGGCTGCTGTGACATTTTGTAAGACATGTCAACAATGGAAAGATTCCTGCTAACCCCCCCGCCCCGGCAATCTCAGTAACACTTGAATTCAAAAGACATGGACACATGTGGCTTAAAAAATTAATTTAGCCTATCTCCAAGCACTATCATGGCAAGTAGGTATAAGTGAGCAACTACTGCAAATCAAGCTGTTAAGATGAGCTGGCCTTTCAGTTTAGAGAGAGAAACTAACACTCTCTCTTACCTATCTATCATCTATCCATCCCTCCACCCATCTATCCATCTATTTATCTGTCTGTCTGTCTATTTATCCATCTATATGAGAACATGAAGAACAGGGAAGGGAAGGGGAGTGTGTGTGTGTGTGTGTGTGTATATATATGTATATATATATATATATATATGTCTTTATACACACTGCAATTATAACCAGGGCAGAGTGTAGATTTGTATATGTACTGATGGTCTGTGTTGCTGGTGGCTATGAATGGAGTTACTGTTGAGACTGGAATGTGAACTGAAAGGAACTATATTTTATTCATTCACATTGGGCCATTTTGTTGCGATATGGAATGTCGGAGAACAATATTACAGGAATGCGCATCCATATTCATGAAGCGGGTTCCTATGGTATGGAAAATGCCAAACACATCAGATTCTGCAGCTTTCACACTGCCAGGGTCTAGAAGTGCCCAGATTTTTCACAGCCATTCTTTAGCCCATGTCTGTAAGAGCAAAGCCAAGGAAAAATAAAGTGGCTGTCTTCTTGTAAGAACTGTACATATTTCCATCGTTAGAGCCATTTGTAAAAAAAGAAGCAGCATACCCATTTAAAGATGCCTACTCTAGGAAAAATGTAGTGAAGAGCAGGCCTTCATTCTTTGAGTCCTTAGAGGTTAAAACCGTCTAAGGCATGTTCTTTAGGTATTTTTAAGTGAAGTCCAGACACTAGCTACTAAGGATAGAGGTTTTCCTCCTAGGCCCAAGAACTATGGTAAGAAATAGTCTAGACATTTCTCTCATAGAGGTGGGGTGTATAATTCTAAAAAATTCACCAAGGGGCCTCAAATGTGCTGCCCCTGTGTTTTATCATTACAGCCTGCTCTGACCTCAAGTAAACAGGCATCCTCCTGGCCCATGCTTCTGGAAAGCTGGAGGCGATGACAAAGTTGTTGTAGCCCAACCACAAAGCTTGGAAAGCTGTCTGCCATAGCAGGTGTCAGTGACTTCACCTTGATCACAGACCTCAGACCCCAGACCCCCCACCCCCAGATTCTCCATTACATGCACCCTAGTTGTTCAGGTGGGGACTGGGAGTGTCACAGAGATTAAGTGATTTCCCCCCAAGGCCACACAGCAGGGGTGGTGGAGACCCACCTCGTGCTTCCTACTTTACAGATTCCTTCATGAATTCACATGGTTTTCACCCTACTGCTCATGGAGCAACTGGTTTCTTACACAGAATCCTGAGTCTGGTATATTAAAAACTGGTTCTCGCTTTGCACATTTTTTATAATCAGAAACAATGTATGTAAATTTCCTCTAGAAAGATCCAAGTGTTTGCTACAGAAAGTTTGGCAGGTGGTAGATTCAGGTAATTGAGGACAGGGCAGGTTGATTTGTGTTATACTCCATTATCCAATACTCAAAGGAAGAGAAAAGGACAGCAGGTGCAATGACTCAATGTGGACACAAGGGGGAAACCTTTCCCAAAGGCAGGCACTAACAGCTGCCTGTCCAAGGATTCCAAGGGCTAGGTAGTTTCTGTTATAGTTTCTTTCTTTCTTTTTTCTTTTTTTCCAGAGCTGAGGACTGAACTCGGGGCCTTGCGCTCACCAGGCAGGCGCTCTTCCGATGAGCTAAGTCCCTAGCCCCAGGGAGGTTTCTTAAGTAACACCGAAAATGGCTTTTTAGACCCTTCCTCCCCTTCAAATGTCATTCCAGTAGATATTTCAATTCAAAAGAATGTCTTTGTGATGGTGGCTAATCAGTTATCCAGGACCTTTCTTGTCAAATCAGTGTTATTCATTCCTTTTCCCTTAAAAAATACACACATATAGACAAAGACAATTCCAGACATACGAACACACATGCCTCAGACACAGCTAAACCATCTCGTTCCATGCTGGAGTAGATGAGGGGCGCTCGTTTATGCTGCTTACTAAGCATCAACACCAGCATAACGTGGTGGTAGAAAAATGCAAAGCAGTCATGCAAGTTCAGGATAGGATGAGGGCTCTACCACTTACCAGGAGCATACTGCTCAGTCGACTGAAAAATAAAGCACAGGCTTTTGGGGGTGATACAGTTATATCTCAGGTCCCTCCAAATTTACATTTGCTATCATCATGCCCCCTCCCCCATGTCCCTCCTTGGAGAGCAAAGCCTTTTCTATTAAAAAAAAAATCACAGTTGAGCTGAAAGGAAAGCTTGTGAATCCATGCAGCAGAGGTAAACTGTCAAAAGTTAAGAGCCCTCAGATGGTGATTCTGCTTTCCTCCCATGTTTCTTTTTGTGTGAACAGAATTGTTGCCATAGGGAAGTTGATCATTCTACATTTCATGAATTATGAAATCAGATTAGTTAAAATCATGACTTGAGTCATGCCTCCAGCCTGGCTTTTTGCTGGCTAATTAATGTCTCTGATTCTTCTGCTAGGTCTGGCTTTGAACAACAGTCCTTCAGATCACAGCCACCTGAACCTGAGTAGCTAGGATTACAGGTGTGGGCCACTGGGACCTGGCATAATGTTAGACTTTTCTTGAGTTTCTATATTTTCAAATACTGCACAATGGCCTAATTAATAACCTAATAACAATAACTCTAATTTTTGAAATGGCATGTCATGTGATGTGCCAGAGTGTATACCATTTCAGGTAACATGCTGTCATTTATTATTTTTATTTTATTTTATTTTATTTTTTTGCCAGTCCTGGGGTTTGAACTCAGGGCCTGAGCACTGTCCCTGGCTTCTTTTTGCTCAAGGCTAGCACTCTACCACTTGAGCCACAGTGCTGCTTCTGGCTTTTCCTATATATGTGGTGCTGAGGAATTGAACCTGGGACTTCATGTATATGTGGCAAGCACTCTTGCCACTAGGCCATATTCCCAGCCCTTTCTTTTTTCTTTTTGTCAGTTATGGGCTTGAACTCTGGGCTTGGGTGCTGTCTTTGTGCTCTTCAACTCAAGGCTAATGCTCTACCACTTCAGCCACAGTGCCACTTTTGCCTTTTTCTGTTTATGTGGTACTGAGGAACCGAACCTAGGGCTTCACGCCTGCTAGGCAGGCACTCTACCACTAAGCCACATTCCCGTCTTGTAATAATGATATTTCATGGACAGGTTTCTGCATGTCATCACTTTGAGAAAAACAATGATATGATAAGCCAGAGGTGTGGAACCTACTGGGAATGATATGCCAAGAATCAAAAGACTAGAAGGAAGACAGAGATTCAGATTTTCCTTGGCCATCTTCAGCAAGCTATGGGAAGTGAGCCCTTGTTTTCTTTTCTAGAGTTCAGACATAGTGGAAGAGCACAGCCAGCTGTAACCACAGGCACAGCAGCCTGCTCAGGAAAGCTGGGGTGTGCAAGGCAGCCTGAGCTGCCTCTGAAGGTAGAACTCTGGCCTAGGCCATTGGTGGATGCTGGCATAAAGACCTGGGTAAGTTTGGGTGTGGTGCCAGGGTGTTACCTACTTCTCTATTTGCCATATGCTACCAAACAAAGGTCACAAAACACATAGCTCTTGCTCAGTAGAGGCAAGATGATATCAAGAAAGTGGACAATTTGGTTTGAGCACATGCATCATTGTACTGGTAACTACTGGGGCCATTCATGCATCACTCATTCATTATTGTAAAGGGCTCCTCATCCCACTCTCCCCCACCCTCCCCTGCCACCATAGAAGCTTAGCTTAGGTGTTGCTCTCCAGTGAAGGAATTCTCCCAAACACTGGGTCAAACCTAGGTAGTCAGACCCTAAGTTTCTGTATTCCTCCTGTTTTCCCTGTTATTTTACTCACACTTAGCAAAGGATTGTTTCATTCTATTTTCCTTGTTAGGTAGTTACCAGTAGAGTCAGTGTTAGGTAGGAAAACTACCCCCCACTGCAGGGTGAGCAGGAGGGAGTTGGCGACGGGCCTCTGAGATGGCTGGGAGCCACATTTATGGCCCCAGAAGAAAAAGGATCTCAGCGTTCACTGTCTGGAGCTGGTGACTTGGACTGTGAACCTGTGCCATGCGGCTGGCTCTCAGGCTGGCTTGCTGGTTAGGCGTTCTGTCCTCCACACAAGCCCACAGTGGGGCGCTTCTTCCCACACTCAATAACAAAGGAGGGGTCCATTTGAGAGGAAAGGAAGGGACAGTCATGAATGTAGGCAGCGTGTAGGCCTCTCGCTGGGGGACAGGTAGCTTCCAGAGAACTTGAGAGAGAGTTTAGGAGACCAAAGGTTCTCCCCAAGAGCCAGTCCTGGCCCTCCCTCTCCATATTACTCACAGAGTGACTGGGGTCTCTTCCACCACCCTCCACAGCCAGGCCCCGCCCCTCCCCTGGCACCGCCCCTGGCATCGCCCCTCCGGTCTCCAGCTGTCTTACCTGAAGAGTTTTGACCTTGCCCAGGATGTTGTCCTGTGACATTGCTTGAACTGTCTGCTCACTTTCTGCTCCCCCATCAGGGATAAAGATACTGTCATGGGAAAACGCCCGTGTGCCCATAGAATAGTTGGAGGACCTGGAATGCAAAGCAGGTGTTTTATTAGGATGATATGTTTCCTTTGGCAATTCAGTTTTCTGTCCTTCCTGACTTGGGGGACTTAACCTACATTTTTTTGTTGTTGTTGGTCATGAGGCTTAAACTTATGGGTCCGTGCACTGTCCCTGAGCTCTTTTGCCCAAGGCTAGTGCTCCACCACTTTGAATCACAGCTCTACTTCTGGAATTTTGAATGGTTAATTGGAGGTCAGAGTCTCACGCACCTGCCTGCCCAGGCTGGCTTCAAACCATGATCCTCACATCCCAGTAGCTAGGATTCTAGGTGTAAGTTGGTTCCAGATCTACCTGCATAGTCTCTGTGTCATCTAGGGAGCCCCAACAATGCTGCGGTCCTTCCTGTCAGCATTCATGTCAGGAACTGGGTGGATCAGCTGATCTATACATAGGAGGTGGGAAGCACAGATCTTACATGGCTCAGAACCAACAGCTGGGAGAACTGAAAAGATAGTTACAGCTTTGTCACATTTAGGACAGAAGGTGCTGTACATTCTTAACTGGAAAAGCCCTACCCAGCAGAGTTGGCCCAACCAGTTTTGTCCCAGGAAGTCTCACCATCCGTTTTTGTTTTTTTCCAGTCCTGGGCCTTGGACTCAGGGCCTGGGCACTGTCCCTGGCTTCTTTTTGCTCAAGGCTAGCACTCTGCCACTTGATTCACAGTGCCACTTCTGGCCATTTTCTGTATATGTGGTGCTGGGGAATCGAACCCAGGGCTTCAAGTATATGAGTCAAGCGCTCTTGCCACTAGGCCATATCCCCAACCCCCTGTTGTTTTTTTTTAATTAAGTAATTTGTAGATCCATAAGAAGCAAGAGTTTCTCTCATATTACAGTCAAATTGGGAAAGCAGAGATTTGTGTCTAAAGCAAGGACTCTTAGAGAATTAGGCTGGAGAGGGACTACCAATTGAGGAATTCAGGGAAACAGGCCTTGTCCCTGATGAACGCCTTCCATGGAGTTATCATATAAAGATCAAATGCTATGGGTTGGATGCAGTTTGAACCTAGTTGTTCATGTGCCAGAAGCCAGTGCCAGAAGCCAGTGTGATGATGCTACAATAGTGACAGACCCTTTAACAGGTAGATTTCCTAATTTTTTTTTCTTTTTCTATACTGAATAGTGTATGCTAAGGGGAAAAATGTATGTGAAAAACCCACTTGTTGAGTTCTTTTATGTCAGAAGTATTTTTTGTATTTTGAATTTCCTCTTTTTTTTTTTTTTTTCCAGTGCTGGGGATAGAGCTCAGGGTTTTGTGCACACTAGGTAAAAGCTCTACCACTGAGCTCCATCTCCAGCCCTGGATATTGTTTCCCCCTCACATTGTATAGTTTTATTAAACTAAACTATACAAATGAATGGGACTCACAGTGACATTTCCAAACAGATGCAGAGCAAACTGATCATGTCCATCCACCTACACTCCCCCTTCTCCCTGGCCACCGTGTGTGTGTGTGTGTGTGTGTGTGTGTGTGTGTGTGTGTGCATGTGTGTGCACAGATGTGTGCATGCACGTGTGCTGGTCCTGAGGCTTGAACTCAGTGCCTGGGCACTGTCCCTAAGCATTTTTGCTCAAGACTAGTTCTGTGCCACTTGAGCCATGGCTTTACTTCTGGCTTATTTCTTTTGGATGGTTAATGGGAGGTAAGGGTCTCATAGACTTTCCTGTCTAGGCTGCCCTAAAACCATGAGCCTCAGATTTTAGCCTTCTGAGTAGCTAGATTATAGGGGTGAGCCACCAGCACCTAGTTTGGGTCTTTTTTTTTTTTGTGGTTCTGGGAACTGAGGCTTTGTGCTTGCTAAACAGGTGCTCTCCCAGCTGAGTCCTTTTTGCTTTTCCTTTAAAAAATGTTATTATGGGGCTGGGAATATGGCCTAGTGGTAGAGTGCCTCACATACATGAAGCCCTGGGTTCAATTCCTCAGCAGAAAAAGCCAGAAGTGGCGCTGTGGCTCAAGTGGTAGAGTGCTAGCCTTGAGCAAAAAGAAGCCAGGGACAGTGCTCAGGCCCTGAGTTCAAGCCCCAGGATTGGCAAAAAAATATTATAAAGGTGATGTACAGAGGGGTTACAGATACATAATGTAGAGTACATACAGATGTAGAGTACATTTCTTTTTGGACAATGTCACCCCATACCTTGTTTTCCCTCAGTTTTCTCTTCCCATCCCCACTCACAAGTTGTATAGTTGATTTTCAACATATTGTCTAGTGAGACAATGCTTTTCTTTTCTTTTTTCTTTATTGTCAAAGTGTGATACAGAGGGTTTACAGGTTCATATGAAGGGCAGTGAGTACATTTCTTGTTCTACTTGTTACCTCCTCCCTCATTTCCCCCTCTCCCCCTGTGCTTTTCTTTTTTTGAATAGGGTCTTGCTTTTCTCCTCAGACACACCTATCCAGCCTTTGATATTCTGAGGCAGGGTCTTCCTATGTAGCCCAGGCTGAGCTTACAATCCTCCTCCTGCCACTTCCTGAATGCCACTATTCCTGACTCCTCTCCTCTCCTCTCTCTTCTCTCCTCTCTATTCTCCTCTCCTCTGTCAGATCATAATCTCTCAAATCCTGGCAATCTTAGCAGCCTCACAATCAAATAGCTGTGTTTGCAGCCTCCAGAGATGAGCAACAGCTTTGCGGCCTTCTCAGTCAGCCCCAGGAGTTTTGGTCTCTTGGCTCGTACCATAAGTTCCTAGATCATAGGTGCAGAACAAGGTGCAGAAGATTAGGCTCAACTCAAGGGGTTCCTTTCTCCGCACGCTGACACCAGCCCAGCGCGGTGCTTCAGCAGCCAGGCGACACCTTCAAGGACGCATGTCTTTCTTTGAATATTCTACCTGCATTTCTGATGGTGCTTAGTGGAAATGCTGATGTGCAACAAGTGACTTGATAACAGCCAGAAGCACATAATTAAGTAACTGTTGATACTTATTAAGTTCCTACCCCATGATACAGGTTTCTATGGCTCCTGAGGACTGACTTCAACAGTGCTAAAAAAGATTTTTATCTCTATCTATCCATCCATCCATCCATCCATCCATCCATCCATCCATCCTTCCATCTATATGAGATAGGGTTTCACTATATAGCTGAATTTGGCCTCCAACTTGCTATGTGGGCCCAGGCTAGCCTCAAATTATTTTTTTGGTCAGTTGTGGGGCTTGAACTCTGGGCCTGGGCACTGTCCCTGAGCTCTTCAGCTCAAGGCTAGCACTCTACCACTTGAGCCACAGTCAATTCTGGTTTTCTGGTGGTTAATTGGAGATAAGAGTTTCACAGACGCTCCTGCCTGGGCTGGCTTTGAACCACAATCCTCAGCTCTCAGCCTCCTGTGTAGCCACAGCCCCTGGAAAACCTCAAATTCTTGATCCTCCTGGTTCTGCCTCCCTAGTGCTGGAATTGTAGGTGTATACCACCACGCCTGGCAAGTTTTGTTTTATTTTAAAGCACTGAGTAGAAACAGTGGAGAAGATTGCCTTATTAGCTGCACAAATGAATGCTCTCTTGTAAGCAATTTCATTTATATCATGCAAATTAAGAGCAATTCCTTGGCCAGTCATGTAATATTAAATCTTAACTAATCACGGTTATATTATGGCTCCAAACACCTCTGCGAAGTAGAGTCTCCCATTCCTCTGAGGGGAGCTGAGGCAGTGTGGGTAGCGGCTGCCTGATGTTCCACAGCTTGAAGCCACATTTAATGAAGGGAGACCCTGGAGGCTGATAGTCCCTAACCAGCTGGGGGCCTCAAATGACATGATTGGGAGGTGGAGGGACAATTAACCACAAATTGTACTTTAGCAGACTTCATCTTGGACCTCTTCTTGACATGTAAAGGCCTTTCACAACCGAGTGTGAATTGGGCACCCCTACTTCTCTCCTATTTCCTTCTTCTATGAGTGTGCCACAGAGAGAGGCCTTTGGGCCACAACCTGCCCTTGGTCTTGGCTTTGTCCTCTCCTGGTGGGATGGCAGAAGCGGGTCTTGCTGTGGAACTTCTCTTTGAAAGCTGGGAGCATGCAGAGGCTTCTTGCCATGACAGGAGATGTATCAAAGTCCTTACAACCCTAGACTTTTAAAATCTTCAATCTTTATACATCATCAGCACAGTCATTGAACTGCCATTTTACCTTGAATAGGATTGGAAGCGGAATGCAGAACCCATACATTAAAAGCAAGCTTGAGAAAGAAGAAGAGAGGGACTCACTTGGGAAGCTCAGACAATCTTGGTTTCTGAAGAGCCCAAAGAGTGACAGCCCTGACTTCTAGAGGACCCCAAATGGCTCCACTGGGCTTGAAGATCAACAGCAGGACTCTCATGGGCTCTGGATGACAATCAGTGAATAAATCCAAACAAATTGGCATTTCCCACAAAACACCTGTCCTCTTACTTCTTTCTTACCTTCATCCCCTAGCTTTATGCTCTGTTTTTTCTCTAAGGGAGGTCCCTGCCAGGTTAGGAGACCATAGAGAACAGAAGATCTTAACAGGTGACATTGCTTGCTCATTCACATTAAGAAATCCTTCAAAGCCAATGTAGAAATCAGTGAGCAGATAGGAAAGGAACGCTTTAGCTCCCACATTCTGTGCACTGGGCACACTTTCTCCACACAGGTGTTTGCTCAGATGGCTGCTCTTGACAGGCCTGTGGTGGGGGGAGGAGCCCGCAATGACAGGTGACCGCCTGCACACAGCTCATAAGCTCTTGCCTTCATCTTTAGGCATGAGGATGCAGAGACCCAGCAAGGTGAAGCGAAGGGACTCCATCTAGACTAAATGGAAATCTAACTCAGGCTCCTGACTCCAAACCCGAGTTTTCCATTTAATATAGATTTTGCAGACACTTGTGTTTCCTTGGCAACAAAGATGCTACCTAAACAGTGGCCTGAAGGGCAGGAGATTCAATTAGGATGTCCTTGGTTATCTACCATTATAAGTTTTTATTCTTACATAATATTATGAGTTTTATTTTTTGATGAAAAATATGTATAACATAAAATTGACCATTTTTACTTTTTTGGGGGTAGTACTAGTGTTTGAACCCAGGGCTTTGTTCTTAGGTTAGCACTCTACTGCCTGAACCACATGTCCAGACCTTTTTGCTTTGTTGTTGTTTAAACAGAGTCTCACGTTTGTACCTGGGGCTGGCTGGACTGCAATCCTCCTATTGATGCTTCTCAAATAGCTGGGATTGCAGATGTAAGCTATCATGCCCAGCATAAGTTGGTTCTTTTTAAAGGCTGAATCACCGTGTGTTAAGATCCACAGTTTGTTCATAGCTATTCATCCGTCAATGGGAATTTGGGTTCCTACCTTTTGGCTATTGAGAATAATGCTGCAATGATAACACTATCATTTAAAACCAAGATTAAAACAACGTGTACAGGTAGCATTATGACACAACCACGACCCAGAGAGTAAATGGTATGTCAGAAGTCTTTACCGTGAAGACATGACATTGCCTCACTTAAATTAAACAGAATCCATCTCTATAAAGATAAGCAGACATCTTACAGGAGAATGAAACAAAAGGAGGAGGGGAAAGTGGGAGAGAAGGAGAAAGACTGGGTGAAGAGGTAAGAAGAAGCGAAGGGGTCTGGAACTCCTTAAACATTTGCCTAAAAGTATGGGAGATATGGAGAGTAGGAGGTGGCTTCATCTCCTTTTCTCTCTTTTATTCCAGTAGGACTGAGGCTTGAACTCAGGGCCTTGTATTTGCTAAGCAGGCACTCTACTAGTTAAGCCACATTTTCAAAGACAGGCTCTCCGCTTTATGCCCAGGGTGGCCTGGACTGGCATCCTCCAATTTGTGCTTTCCTTTGTTGCTAGTATGGCTGGCAAATGCCACTGTGCTATCCCACTGGTTGAAATGCAATTTTGTGAACTGTGAAGTCATGTGTACTATGCCTAGGCTGGCCCTTGTGCCTTGATCCTACAATCTCTACTTCCAAACTAGCTATGATTATAGGCGTAAGCCAACATGTCTGGCCTCAGATGTTTTTTCTATCCACAGGGTGCTGAGGGAAAGCAAGTGTGATATAAATGGGTCGATGGTAGGAAGGAGAATTTTAGGCTGTGGGTATTTTTTGGGCAGAACAGGCCTGTGTGGTGGCCACTCTGGAAAGCTCTGAGCAGCCAAGTCTATGGAGTATTAGCATTTTCCAAGCTTGTTTTGGAGTTCCTTTCAATACAAGCCAGGGAACTGGTTTGTTTCTCTTCCTCCACTCCATTTCAACCTTCTCTCACCCAGGTATTTCCTGATGTCTAAATGTCCCACCACAATTCTTCATTGCGGGCAACAACCTTGTCTTGTTCGACCAAAAGGAATGGTGACAGCTCACCAAACAGAAGGAGCTAGAACCAAGATAAGGAGTTTGGTGTGTAGGTATCCAAAGCCACAGAAAGCCCAGTTAGGGCTCCTCTGCAAGACTAGTCCTTTAGGCCGCCAAGACAAGTCTTGGAAGAGGTCTGATTGGCCAAGTTAGGTCACATGTCCACCCAGGCTGCAGTAGGAGGGGAAGTGGTGGACTGGGCTTTGGCTTCCATGATCAGCAGGAGACACAGTATCTCACCAGAGCAACTCACAGCAAGGCATTCATAGGAGTTCCTGATGAGAAACTGGGGTGCTTTTGAGGAGAACTGGTTGTGAAGGGTTCAGTGACCTGGATGACTTTCCATGATGCTTTGGGATCTGTGTCTAGGTTCTCTTTTCTGATTGGTTCCCTCTACATGGTAGGCTTTCCTCTATTTTGGATCTACTTCCCCCCTTTCTCATGGTGGAATGGATGAATGTGTGAGAGCACCGGAAGCCCCATCGTAGGCAACTGGGATGGTCAAACCCTGGCCCAGTGCTCTGTGGCCATGCTTATCTGCAGAAGTAGAGGAGAAGACACCGAGGGTGCAGGCTGGACCTGTGGCCTGGAGTCCAGGGCACTGGATGGAAGTTGAGAAGGAAAACAGAACCAAAGTCACTCCTGCAGCCACGGGACTCCCTCCATCAGACCCACCTCCCCCACACTGTTCCAAGAAGGGTGGGGAGAGGGCTGAGAATATGGCCTAGTGGTGAAGTGCTCGCCTCCTATACATAAAGCCCTGGGTTCTATTCCTCAGCACCACATATATAGAAAAAAGCCGGAAGTGGAGCTGTGGCTCAAGAGGTAGAGTGCTAGCCTTGAGCAAAAAGAAGCTAGGGACAGTGTTCAGGCCCTGAGTCCATGCCCCAGGACTGGCAACAAAAACAAAACAAAACAAAAACCAAGAAGGGTAGGGAGGAGATAACAAGAGCTTTCTGGACTGAAAATCTATTGTGTGGACCCAACGGAATAGGGTCTGTGTCAGGAACAAGGAAAAGCAAGGGACAGTGGAGGCGGGAAGGGGTGGGGAGAGACATTTTTCAGAAAGTTTTCCTCTACAGAAAATGACACAAGAAAGTTAAAAAAATGTAGGCAGTACTGAGTCTTACATCTAAGACTCCACACATGTAAATTCTCTTGTTTGTGTCACATTTGTGGAATTAAAAGAATTTTTGATTTAAGATGGGCTCTAACTTTACCCGGACTGGTCTTAAACTCATAATCTTTCCAGGTAGCTGGAATCACAGGTGTATACCATCATGTCTGGTTTCTTCTCCCTGTTCCTGATCTCTATTGTCTGTGTGTGACACCTGGAACCATGGCAGCCATCTTGTGGCCATGAAGAGATAAGCCTGAGGATCAGAACTCGCTCCTCAAGGATGCTAGAGAAAGAAGGGACTCTGACTAGCTTGATGATTTTTTTTTTTTTTTGGGCCAGTCCTGGGGCTTGGACTCAGGGCCTGAGCACTGTCCCTGGCTTCTTTTTGCTCAAAGCTAGCACTCTGCCACTTAAGCCACAGTGCCACTTCTGGCCGTTTTCTGTATATGTGGTGCTGGGGAATCAAACCCAGGGCCTCATGTATACGAGGCAGGCACTCTTGCCACTAGGCCACATCCCCAGCCCTAGCTTGATGATTTTACTGGGCTTGCCAAGTGGGTCAGATGACATATTTTGTTACTGTTAAACATAGTAGTAGTTGTGTTTTCTGTTATAACTGGGATTACCCTATCTGATTCAGTGTTCTGGTCACTGCGTGAAGCACTGGGCACATCCCAAGACCCACTGATATCATCTAACCTTGGGTTTTAGCCTAGGAGGGAAATTCTCCACCCAGTCCCTGCCCCCCAAAAAGCCTGTCTGCAGCTACATGGCAGATACATGCCTCAGGCCAGCCTCCCACTCCTCATCCTTTGTTTTTTTGTTTTTTGGACAAGCATCATGTAATTTGGGGCCATAGATATTAGGTAATTACTATGGCAATGATTAGGGCTTCACTTCAGAAATAAGGAAATATAATTACAGTCCCATTTCAGCTTGTTTCCATGACAACAGGACCAATTGCAATTGATCAGCAGTTTTCTTTCTAAACAGTTCCCTGCATCTCATTCAAATGAAATGGTAATGGGCAATTAAATACCTTTATCAAACAAACTAGAGCTGCTGGAAGAGACTGGGACCCGATTCTGTGCCATGTAGCATCCAGAGGCTCACCCTGAAATCCAGTATCCTACAAACAATCTGTGGTAATCCATGGATGACAGAGTATCAGGTAAATTGTGAATGAATAGAAACAGGGTTATGTCACACAAATCCAAAGGCTGGATGCGTTTAAAACACATAGTCTTAGAGTTGAAAGTCAAGAGAGCCATGTAGTGCAGTGCCCATGTTCATGCCAGTGTCTACATTGCAGGATAAGTAATCAATTGCCAATTGCTGCTTGCCTCTCAGGCTCCTTGGGGCTCCTCAGAGCTCCATGCTACCTGTTCCACTCCTCAGCTGCCTCCCATGGAGAAAGATCTCGTCATAAACCTTTCTACCTTTTGTCTAAATCCACTTCCTCTTGCTTTGTGTTCTAGTCATCCACGGCTTCTTTATCTGGGTCATAATATTTCTGCATCATGTGTGTATGGCAATTTGCAGAAGGTAAGCATAGCATGTGAGTTTTTGTCTCTGAGAATCTGGGGAGATGGCATATCCACTGAACACACGATGGGCTGGCTTGGCTAAGGTCACTGGCTCACAAATGACAGCACCTGCCATCACAAGCCAACCCCCAGCTCCTCCCTCGTCTGCTGCACTCACTCCACAGCCACGTACTGTAACCCTCACATCCGCCATTACTCATCCATTCGGCTTTCCCTAGACTCATTCAGTTTGGTTCTCTTGCTTCTCCTGCTCATTCATTTAATAAGCCCTAAATTTCTGTCTCTCCTGTTCAATTCAGCACCTCCCAGGTTTCTAAGGGGTAGAGAATAAATGACAGAGTACAACTGGTCTTGCAGAAGGGAGCCTGGGCTTCGAGTTATTTCACTGGGGATACAATGTCTCATGAAGCCAACCACGTAACTTTCCTTTCCCAGCTGGTCAGAGGGACCAAGAAACCCATTACCCTGCTGAAAATGAGAGGATAAATGAGACAAACACTGACCTAAATGGTGGGAAGTGTCAATATGGTATAAAGTATAATATTCATTCATTCATTCATTCAATACTGAATGAATGCCTGGTATGCTCCAGGCACAGGGTGAGGGACAAGAATGTTGATCCATAAGACTTGGAAAGATAAAGAAGTGGTAAGAACAACACTGGGGGAGTGTAGTCTGAGTGGACCCAGTGAAAGCTTCCTCATTGGTTCAGAGAACTGGGGAGAGAAGAGGAAGCAGACACATGAAAGATGTGCAGCATGCTGGGTTTCGGCCCACATCCTTTATAGCAGGAGCACCAGGATCACTTTAAGTCTCAGTTTCCACATTTGTAAAATGAAGTACTAGATAAAGACTAACAAAATCACCTTAAACCTTCTCATCTGCTGTAGTCCCAGCAATGTGTGAGGATTTCCTCCTTCATTAAAAATATTTTTTTCCTAAGGGCATCTCCTCATGTGACCTGCGTGATATTCAGCAAGTATGGCTTACAAATTAGTGGACACTTTTTTTTGGCCAGTCCTGGGGCTTGAATTCAAGGCTTAAGCACTGTTCCTGAGCTTCTTTTTCTCAAGGCTAGCACTCTACCACTTGAACCACAGCCCACTTCTGGCTTTTTTCTGTTTATGTGGTGCTGAGGAATTGAACCCTGAACTTCATGCATGTTAGGCAAGCACTCTACCAGTAAGCCACATTTCCAGCCCTATTGAACACTTTCATATCTTTCTAAAATTGAAATGTCTACTCAAATCCTGTGCTCATTAAAAAAAACATAAAAGCAATTTATCTACGTTGGATACAAGGCTCTTAGCAACTATATTATCTGCAAATATTTCTTCCATTCTATAGATGCATTTTTCAGTTTTCATGATGACATGATGTACGCTATAAAATTTATTTTTGATACAATCCAATTAATCTGTTTCTTTCTTGCTTGCTCATTTGTGTTCTTTACACCTAAGAAACCATACCTAATTGGAGGACATGGACAGCTGTTCAGTGCTTGTCTAGCATGTATGTTGCCCTTGGGTTCAATCCCCAGCAAGGAGCCCAAACAGTTGGCTGACTCCAGGTAATGGAAGTTCACTGTTTTGTCTGTTTTAAAGAGTGTTAGAATGATTTTAGGTCTTAGGCTTAGATCTGTAATCCAGTTTGAGTTAGTTTTTGGGTATGGTGTAAGGAGTCCATATTTGTTCTTTCACATGTGATTATCTAATAATTCAAAGGATGTCCTCACATACAAAAATCAATCTAATATATTAATAAAGACAAAGGGCATAACAAAGCATCAGGAAAAAACCATACACTCTTTCATGATTACACAAACCAAGAACAAACTACCAGAGCTGGGCACTGGTAGCTCCCGCCTGTAATCCTAGCTACTCAGAAGGCTGAGATCTGAGAATCTCTGTTCAAAGCCAGCTGGGGCAGGAAAGTCCATGAGACTCTTATCTCCAATTAACCATCAGAAAATCATAAGTGTAGCTGTGACTCAAGTGGTAGAGTGCTAACCTTGAGCTGAAGAGTTCAGGAACAGCCCAGAGTTCAAGCCCCACAATCTACATACATACATACATACATACATACATACATACATACATACATACAAAAATGCCAGGACCAGATAGGATTAGAAGTGAAGAAGGTCTTCACTTCTGGGACAAATCCCACTTGATTATTGTATTTAATTCTTTTTTCTTTTGGCCAGTCCTAGGCCTTGAACTCAGGGCCTCAGTGCTGTCCCTGGCTTCTTTTTGCTCAAGGCTAGCACTTTGCCACCTGAGCCACAGTGCCACTTCTGGCCATTTTCTATATATGTGGTGCTGAGGAATTGAACCCAGGGTTTCATGTATACGAGACAAGCACTCTTACCACTAGGCCATATTCCCAGCCCCCTCTTTAATTCTTTTCTTGTGTTACTGGACTGAAGATTTTTGTGTCCATACCCATTAAGACATTAGTCTCTGGTTTGTTTAGTTTTGGCAGTACTGGGATTTGTACTTGCTAGGCAACTACTCTACTACTGAAATCATGCTCCCAGACCATATTTGGTCTCCCTCCTTCCCTCCCTCCCTCCCTCCCTCCCTCCCTCCCTCCCTCCCTCCCTCCATCCCTCCTTCCTTCCCTCCTTCCCTTCCTTTCCTTCCTTCCTTCCTTGGTCTCATGGTTTCTGTCCCAGCAGACTTTGGACTTCCTAGCTACTAATGGATTGTACCACTAACAGTGGCTTTGTTATTAAGATGAGGGTCTCACTAATATTTTTGCCCAAGCTGGGCTTAGAGTGCAAACTCTGCTTTCCAAGTAGCTTGGATCACATGCATAAGCCACCTCACCAGGCCCATGGCTTATTCTGTTGTCTTTGCCTAATTTTGGTATGAAAGTAATACTGGCTTCATAGAATGAAATGGAAAGTTCCTTCCTAGTATAGCTGCCACATTCATTCCTGCATGAAACTATGGGCTTATGTTATTATCAGACAGATTATTATTTGCTTTATTTTTTGTCCTTTTGTTCTTCATATAGATTGATTTTTGTATTTTAAGCCAACATTAAGACTATTGAATAATCTCATACAAAAAAAAAAGAAGAAAAGAAGAAAATGGGCCTGTCTTACATGACAGGTTAGGCTGCATTTTCAGCTACTTTTATTCCTTGTCATGGTTTGGAGAGACCACAAGGTCTCCTCATAACCCAGCCATTTCCTGGTCTCACTTTCTCTGGGTGAATGTCACTTCTCACTATGTTTGTAGTTGGCACTTGTTAGGAAGTTCCATCTTTGAGCAGGATATTAAAAATACTGGGTGTCCACGAGAAACAAGAAGCAATGTGAATAGAGTGCCAGTAAGTAGCAGAGCTTCAGTTGGGAAACAGAGGCAGACGGGCACCAGAGCCTCCAGACCCACAGCCCAGAGGACAGCTCAGGGTCCTGTGGTGAGTTCCATGGAATGCTGTAGCCTTCTGGAAGGGCAGAATAGTAGGCAGTTCAGAGCATACTGGGGTGTGTGTGTGTGTGTGTGTGTGTGTGTGTGTGTGTGTGCACGCACGTGCGTGTGTGTAAGTTCTGGTGTGAACTCAGGGCCTGAGTATTGGCCCTGGCTTCTTTTGCTCAAGGCTAGCCACAGCACCACTTCCAGCCTTTTCTGTTTATGTGGTGCTGAGGAATTGAACCCAAGGCATCATGCATGCTAGGCAAGCACTCTACCACTAGGCCACATTCCCAGCCCCAGAGCATACTGTTTACTGGCTTTATGACACTAGCCCTTGTTTTCTCCTCTTTGAACTAAGGACAGTAAAGCCAGTTTTGGAGAATTGTGAATATTCCAGCAGTTTGCTATGTAAGACACATCACCATTTGTTCAATGTGTGGTGGCTTTAGTACATGCTGTTGTATATCCTCTATGAAAAGAGGGCCTGGGGTCAAAGGAGTCTTGGAAATGCTCCATCCTACAAACCCTATTCTTATAGAGGCACAGGGCACAAGAATATAGTCAAAGCCCCATAAAGCTCCATATGAAGAATCTTAATTTGCTGACTGTGGTGTTTCAAGCCTGTAATCCTAAGCTATTTGTGAGGTGGAGATGGAACATGGGATCAAGGTTCAAGGCCAGCCTGGGGGAGCGGGGGCAGAGGGAGTTTCCTAAGACTCCATTTAAAAGTTTCCCAAGACTTCATCTTAACAAGTGTCATTCACCTGTCATTCTAGCAATTTGGAGAAGCACAAATAAGAGGATCACAGACTACACAGGCATGCATACCAAGTTGGACTCTATCTCATAAAGAACCAACATACAAGGACCAGCAGACTGGCTCAAATGATAAAGCACCTGCTTCTAAGCACCAGATACTGAATTTAAATCCCTGTACTATCCCCTAAAAAATCCTATTACATTTCCCCCCTAGAATTTCTCAAACCAAGATGACTCTTTCTCCATTTTTATATTTAACATTTATTTAGCATGCTTT
This sequence comes from Perognathus longimembris pacificus, assembly GCF_023159225.1. Taxonomy (NCBI): domain Eukaryota; kingdom Metazoa; phylum Chordata; class Mammalia; order Rodentia; family Heteromyidae; genus Perognathus; species Perognathus longimembris. The sequence goes on along the minus strand of NC_063176.1, from coordinate 29,029,107 downwards.
TGGAAATATATTGTTAGTTATATTGAATTAACAGAAAAGCACATTCTAATTGGTGAAAAAAAAATCATGTTTTATTTTTTCATTCCCAAAGCATGAATACTTTGAAAGCAGCAGTGCATGATGTACAAAGGCTTCTAAACTACAGATAGCACAGAATGCTTTAAATGCCCCAGAGAAATGAGAAGTTATAGCAGCAGGAGATCAATGAGGAGCTATTTTTAGCCATAGAGACATTTCTCGAATGACAGATTCTTAAGAGTTCACACTGTTAAAGTTCAGCAACTTTAAATTCACATTCCATGAAGAAATGCCATCCTCACAAACCCTGGGGACAACCTAGGCTCCTGATTTTTAGTAACTCAAGAATTGTCCCTTCCATAGGACTGAAATCTGCTTCCCTGGGCCTCTACCGCATTAACTGAGTTTTGAGGTCTGTGTGTTAGTGACAGCTTTCCATTATGGAGCAAGAAAAGAAAAACTTTCAAGAGATTTCTTTGGAACATTACACAATGCAAGGGTATAAAACAACCTGTCTCTTAACTGAGTGATACACTGGAAGATTTGTTAGCAATGGTAGTTTCCATTTTCTCCATTTGTGAATAGAACAGACAATCAGAAATTGAGCTCTGTTGTAAGAAGTGTACATGAGAATAACTTAATGCACAGAATTACTGTACAATTACCAATTTCCTGGAAAGAAAGGGGATGCATACTTTTAAAAATACTTCTATTTTTTCCTATATTTGTAATATTTACAGAGATATGTTCCAAATTTAAAATACAAAGTTTATCTTTCTAGCCTCCTATTTATGAGGTGAGCTTTTATATATACTAATGTTTAAATGAAATATAGCATAAGTCTTATAAAAGTAGGTTTCTAAACAAGAGTTAATAGTGAGAACAAGAAACATTTTCTATGTTTTATAGAAAGGAAGCTGCTAGATCTAATGTGGAATTTTCCCAAGTTCTGCAAAACTTCAAGCCTTAAGGAAACTTCCAAGAGCTAAATAGAATACAACAGGGAGTATATAGCGTCTGTCAGAGTCTAGGACAATTCACTGGATCAGAGATGTGGGTAAACACACACCCACTACATAAATGACATGTTTTCATAGAACAGTCCTTCCAAAGGTGAACTTGCCATAGTTGACCTCATTTTGCATTAGATTGCTTCTCCATCACACTTGATTCACTCTGATATTGAAGAAAAAAACTCCATTCCTATTTTACAACTGAAGGAATGGAAGTAAAGTCAAAATTGATTCACTTGGAAAATAGAGGAGATAGGGGGATGAAGAAGTGGGGGTGAGGGAGAAAGGAAGGGATTGTCAGTGCTAGCGGTGTTCCCCTCCAGCTAAATCTTTTCCTTCCTGCCTTACTCTGAAATCTACAATAAAATCAATCATTTGTTTACCCTAAACAGTAAAGGCAATGGAAAAACCAATGCAGGTCCATTTAGGCAAAAAGCCAGTACTAGTGAGAAGCAATGGACACTGTTGGTGACATTCTAGGACTCAATGTGTGCTGCTTTTCTATGGTTTTGGGTTTGGGTACACAAGTAGTATATATTGGGATTCCCTTACTGACACAGATTGCTTTTGTCTTTGTCCTTGGACCACAGTAAAAACATTTTCTGTTTCTCCACCAGATGTGTTCTGGCCTGAGTCCTATGAGAGGAAGAAAGGAAGGAGACAATTTGAGAGGCAGAAGGAGGGAAGGAAAGGATGGAAGTAAGGATGGAAGGAGGCTCAGAAGGAGAAGTTGTATCCATGAATAACTCACATCCAAAGCTTCTAGAGATAGCCAGCGGTACAAGGAAGGTACCCTGCACCAGAGCCATCTGCAAGTTTCACTCCAGTTAAGTCACTGGTCTATGTTTCCCTTCTCTTTGCTGAGTACTGGGACATGGGAACTTGGTCTTCACCTGGAAGAATCTCATTGAGCCAGATCAGGGAGGAGCCAACTCCTACCACCAGTGATGGCAGGGAATAAAAATCCAATCTCCTTGCACTTGGGACAAATGGTGGCAGACTCATTTGCTAAGTCTCCAAGGTAACATCTCCACATACAGCACACTGAGTGCCATGTGCACGTCCCAGGAGGGACATACCAAGGATGCCATCTCCTATCTTCCGAATCCAAAAACAGCACCTGCCTCCCTCCGAATCCCAAGCCTATATCCTGCACCTCTGCCAGAGATAGGAAAAGAAAGATGCCTTGTTACCTCAGACTGTCCTCCAGGGTCTCCTCATCGGAAGAGAAGGTACCATTGCTGACACTCGGGGTGCAATCACTCTTCTGCCTCACTGACGCCTCCCGGGAAAACGAAGTGTCTTTCTTTTTCCTTTTGCCAAACAACTTCTTAAAAGGCTGGAACTTGCCTCCCTTCTTCTTGTCTGTGGATTGCAAGATAAACACGCAGCAGTTTGATAGGGTTGGGCCTCTGAGACTGAGGGCAAGTTACAATCAAGTTCATCACGGCCAAGAAAGCCAGGGCAAAGGGCAGCCATCAGCCAAGCCTGGTGCCAGAAATATCAAGGGCAACCCTGGTGCAGCCTATGGACACAGCAATCCACAGGCAGAATCCCAGGAAACATCTGGGGAGAAAACTGGAGGCAGGAGCTTCAGGGCCTGCCTAGTTCCCCTTCAGACTGGCCACAAATGGGCAGGGCCTGTTTTCTTTAACAAAGCAGTTGGCCAATATCCTTCTCCAGGGAAGAAGCTGAGGAAAAACATGTAAGTCGTACTGGTGTTTAGGAAAATGCCACTCATTCTGCCTTAGTCCTTATTAAATACAGAGGCAACTGCTACCTCTTGGCACTTGCCTTCTCCCTGACCCCCTCCTCTTGATGCCTCCTTCTCTACATCCAGTTTAATTCTCATCTTTTAAAAATCTCCTATGAGGAACCCCAAAGGAGCAGTCATGAACATCTCCCCATTTGTCACCGCACTAGGTGTGCCCCAGGTACGCTGCCAACATTCGCTCCACAGAGTTCAGGAACCACCTTTCCTGCGGTTCCTCCACATACAGATTCCTTCCCAGGACTCCACCTTGGAAAACAAAGTGTAAATCACTGTCTCCCAGAAAAGCACCTTTTCGCATCTTTTTTTTTTTTCTTTAGGAAACTTAAAGATCCATTTATATAATGGTCTGGCCACCATTAAAAAAAAGAAAGAAAAAAAATCGAACTCTAGCTCTTAGGAGGTATGACTGATCTAAGAACATGATAGATATTAACTCAAGCTTCACAACTCTGTGAGATAGATATTATAAGTGCCCCCTGCTACCTTACACAGAAAGAACATGAGAAACAGATAAAATAACATATCTATATCTACCTATTGATCTAGCTATAACCATATCTACATCTGCAGTTACCAGAGTTGGAACCCTGAGTGCTCAACCATTTGAGTCACATCCTTGTTCCTTTAGATTAATTTTTTTGTTTTATTTATTTATTTTTTGAATAGGATCTTATATTAATTTTTCCCCCTAGACTGGCTTCCTGAGTAGCTGGATTATAGGTGTGAGCCACCTTTCCCAGTAGGAAATACTTAAATCAAGAGTCAGGAGTTTTGAAGAAGGAAAAAAATAGAAAGCATAATGGGTATTTAAAAGTACCTGCAGGAGAACTGGGTCGCCAGTGGCTCACACGTGAAATCCCAGCTATTCAGAAGGCTGATATCTGAGGACCAAAGTTTGAAGCCAACAGGGGCAGAAAAGCTTGTAAGACTCCATTTCCAATTAACTGGCAAAAAAATGTTGGACTGGAGGCATGGCTCAAGTGGTAGAGTGCCGTCTGTGAGTGAAAAAGCCAAGTGAGAGCAAGAGGGTCTAAGTATTCAAGTCCCAGCACTGGCACAGAGGGAGGAGAAATACCTGCATAAAGTACACAGGTCCAGCCCCCTATCTGACTCTTGTAGGCCCAGAGCTCCACAGGCCAGGTCCTACATAGGAATCTGGGCCTAACATTGACACGAGTCTTGCAGCACAAGATGGAAAAGGCAAAGGAGAGGACACCAGGGTAAGGAGGCCTTCAGAGCCTGAGTGGCTTTCAGCAAGCACAGAGTGGTCTCCTCTAGGGGATCCATCTGCAAAGCTTGCCCACTTGAGGACTGCTGGTAAAGGTCTGCCTGGAGCTGCTCCTTACACAGGCGATCATGGCACGTGTACACATGCAGTTTCCTCCAGGATGACTATCAAAGTCCAGTGTCACACAGCACTCTTCTCAGGGATCTCCCAGAATGCCGTTTCAGCAGTGCCCCAGCCATGGTCACAAAGGCCAAGAATGATAAAACCTAACCCAGCACTCCCTGCAACAACCGGCCCTTCAGACCAGGAGGAGAAAAAGAACTGAAATCCCAGTGACAAGTTCTCTTAGGAAGACTCGGCACACAGGAGCCTGCGGCCTCCAGATCTGGGGGTCTAGGGACATCTCATCTCAGTTATGGAAAATGATTTCCTGATTTCCACTTCCAAATCAGAATTATCTTTAGACATTAAAGTTTATCTTATGATTCCTATTTTTTTTAGTATTGACTGTCAATTGATTAATTTTCTACAATTGACTTCACGAAAAGACTGAGTAACCACACAGAGGTCTGTATTGTGTAGAGACAGCCAGTAAGTGATATTAATATATGAATTTTATACCTGAGGAAAGGAGTTACATTCTTATTTGATTCCCCAATTTATGTTCTCAAATATAAGCTCTCTCCTATCACAAGTAAGTTATGAAACACATGCAATTCCATGCTCCAGTGATAGGAATATGTGTATACGAATGTCCATGAGCCTATCTAACTTGTCATCAGTTTATGACTTGAGCAGTAGTTGCAGAATCAACAGTGCATAGTCTCCCTGCACTGAAAATAGCCAGTAGCTGTTATTTGCTTGACAAAGAGTGATTGCTATTGTGATGGTTTTTGTGGTACACAGATAGGCCCTAAAAGTTGGAAGCAATTTTAACCATCTAGTGAAACAGAGCACACTTCTGCAATGCTAATGGGGAATGTCCCCCCAATCCAGCCACCAATACAGAAGGGTAGTTCAGCAAAGTAGTCTCCAGTACAGAGTCTCTAAGATAATATTTTAGAATTATACAACACAAAATTTATCCTTGTTGAGTGTAGGGGTGGGGAGGGGAAGAGGAGGGAAGAGGAAGGAGAGATGTAACTATTACCAAGTTCAGTTTTATTTTACTGGCTACAGCTCCATTAGGGGTTAAGTGTGTGGGTCTCAGAGACAAGAGCACTTGGCTCAAATCCTGATCTCCATCTATTACTGGCTTCGAAACATCTGCTCCCCAGCTTCTTCAGAAATTTGACATCTGAAGCTATAAGATTAAATTTATAGGCAATGAGGTGGTGGGTGCCACATATTCTTAATAAATCAGCATCGTTCTGTCATAATTTTCCACATGAAAGAACTTACATGTGGCACATGGACTGCTTTAGAGGTCACACATTTTCATGTTTAAAGGACTGAGTTTAAATTAATTTATTTTCATGACCCAGTAATTACTTCAGGGTTTTTCTTTTTCATTTAAAGAAGTGCTCATTACCTATTATTTCACAGATAAAATTATATATCATTTGAAGGCTGTATCATCCTAATTGCTAGTTTATATAGAAGAGCCTGAAAAATTAAAAATCATGGGGCAAGTCAAGCAAATCTGAATCATCTTCCATTGGTCATAAGCATATAATCCTTACATTTTCATTTTGTGACCCTAAAATAATAAAAGTACCCAATTCTTTTGCACTGGAGTTCTATGCTATGCATCCAAATAAGACACAGAAATTTCCTGTGACAGTTCATTTTAAGTTTCTCAGAAGTACGTTGTAGGTGTTTAAGGCCTATACACCTGGGAATCCAGGTCAAATAAAGTAGGCATATTTGTTAACTCTGGGTCCTTTCAGAAGTCAACCATGATTATAGTTCCTCAACATAACCTCATATATTCTCTCTCTCTCTCTCTCTCTCTCTCTCTCTCTCTCTCTCTCTCTCTCTTCCCCATCTTTCCCCAAACCAATCACAGGACTTTATACATTCCAGGTGAGTACATTATTGCTGAGCTACATCTTCAGCCCTCATCATTTCTTTCAAATAACTTTAGGTACTATAAGTACTCTCCTGGGCCCCATCTCTCTCTCTCTCTCTCTCTCTCTCTCTCTCTCTCTCTCTCTCTCTCTCTCTCTCTCTCTCTCTCTCTCTCCCTCCCTCCCTCCCTCACACACACATACACACAGACACCTCCTCTATAACACTGTGCAGCATACTATTCAGTAAACATGAGTGAGCTGACTGCAACATGTTGGGCTTTTTTATTAATAAACCTAATTGTCTGAATCCTAAATGTTTACTGATTTAAGGATATTTTTGCAATGCTTTGGGAAAACTAAACACTTTTTAGAAGAGATTGTGAAATTAAAAAGCTTGCCAGGTGCTGGAGGCTGAGATCAGAGGATCCCAGTTCAAAGCCAGCCATAGCAGGAAAGACTATAAGCCTCTTATCTCCAATTAACCACCAGAAAACTGGAAGTGGCACTATGGCTCAACGTGGTGGAGTGCTAGCCTTGAGCAAAGAGCTCAGGGACAGCACTCAGGCCCGAGTTCAAGCCCCATGACCACTACCAACAACAAAAGATCACAGAACACACTATGCTGCACAGGATTCCACGCCATCACACTGGTAATGGACCCATAACCCGAGGACACTGCAGTGATGACTAAGAAGCTGGCAACAAGTCAGATGGACCTGTGCAGAGTGTGCAATGTCAAGACCCAGGCCAGAGGTGGGGGGACAGCAAAGAGCTAGTTGAGTTACAAGGGGTAAGAAGGAGAATAGGAGGAAGATACTTGCTGTCTGCTAAGTGAGAAAATGAAGAGACAGTTCTGGAATTCTTTAGAAGGGGGAGGAGGCTCTCAGGACCACAGTGAGAGGCTGAGTGGTGGTAGACATGTGGCAGTCACAATCAGGGGTCAGAGGCTGACAGTGTGGTGAGAAACGCACCTCCAGGACTCGCATGTCATCTGAGGGTTCAGGCTAGGATGCGTGTCACGTTCTCTGGAACAGGTGCAAAGCACACTTTTGCTCTTTTCTTCCTTTTTTTTTCTTTTTGTTGGTCATGGGGCTTGAACTCAGGGCCTGGGCTCTGTCCCTGAGTTCTTTTGCTCAAGGCTTAACACTCACAACTTCACTTCTGGTTTTCTGGTAGCTAACTGAAGATAAGAGTCTCCTGGACTTTCCTGCCTGGGCTGGCTTTGAATCATAGTCCTCAGATTTCAGCTTCCTGAGTAGCTAGGATAACAAATATGAGCCACCAGTGCTAGCTCTTTCTTTCTTTAAAAGGGAGACAATTCTATTTATTCCTAAGCCCCCAATCCAGTGGTGATTTACCATGCCTTCCTCTGGCCCCTGTGTGGGTCATTCACACCTGGCTTCATTACACCACTATGGCAGTGGACCTCAAGTTAATACGTTTAACTTCCTAACTCTTATACCTTGGAATTCAATTTTCTAAAGGCAAGGTCTTGAAAAGGTATATAAGGTTAATTAGGTAAAAAGGTGAAACAATCATTCGGTAGGGGAACTTGTCAAATATGAGCCATGATCTTGCAGAGGTAACTGGAATCGAGACACACACAGATGACGATGACCCAGACAAAGAAGATGGCCACTTACAAGGCCAGGAAAAGGTCTCAGAAGACTCATCAACCCTGCCATCACTTTGATTATGGACTTTTGTTCCCAGGATTGTGATGGGGGAAAATGACATTGTCTAAGCCAGCAGTGGGTGTTTTATCTAACAAACAAATATACCTCCTTGTAGGTGTATATGACATTAGAATTCATCTCAGCTCCGTGGCTTTGTGAATTTGGTGCTTTTGTCCTTTTCCATTCCTTCTACCTGAAATGTCTTTTTCCATCTCCCTAGAGAACATGCAACTAACTGCTCCTCACCTTAAAGGCAATCCAGATACCATGTTCTCTAGAAAGCTTTCCTTGAACACTCCAACCAGAAAGAACAACTCGCTCCTTGTCTGCTGGCATACTGCACACAGCATGTGACAGCTCCCTCACTGGTCAGTGCCCCTGGGGACAGTGCCTGGTCTCTCTCTGTGTCCCTAGCACCCAGGAATGGTGCCTGCTGCTCAATAATGTGGCTCTTCTGTTCAGCCAGATATTTTAGAAGTCAGAAGTTTCCAAATTGCATAAAGGTTTATTTAGATTCTCTTAGGGTTTGTCACAGCATTTCACCATCAAACCTAGCATTTTTGGAAATGTCAGTGTGCACAGTAAGCTTGGTGAACAAATGAGTTTGTACCAGACTCACAAAGAACCGTTGGGACACTGACAATACAGATGAAAGACCAAGATTCCGTTATGCTCCTCTGTCAGTCCTGAAATCTCCCTTGTTCTGAGAATGCAAATTTGTTCCCACGTGGTTGATGCATGCCATCTTATCCACAAGAAACACTAGGTAGTCAGTGCTGGCGGCTCACACCTGCAATCCTATCTAATCAGGAGGATGAGATCTGAGGATCATGATTCAAAGCCAGCCCAGGCAGGAAAGTCGGTGACTCTTTATCTCCAATTAAGCACCAGAAAACCAGAAGCAATGCTGTGGCTCAAAGCCAAAGAGCTTTGAGCAAAACTGTTGGGACAGAGCCCAGGCCCTGAGTTCAAGCCCCCTAACCAGCAACAACAAAAAAAGAGAAACCACCAGTAAATGGAGAAAAACTATACCCAGATGAACTGAAGTCAAGAGAAACAAGATAAAAACTCCTATCAGCATAACCCCAAGTATCTTGTAGAGGCCTCTGCCTGCGTGAGATATGCCTGTCCACATGAGGTGCTCTTGGTTTCCACTTGATCTTCAACCACCCTCCTTCCACTATCTCCTCCCACTCCCCACCACAGAGGCCTCCTCCAAATGTCCCTATCCATAGCAAATTTCACTTCTTCAATGTCAAAGGTCACGTTTAGGACACTTAGGGATTTCTAAACATTCACATCTATATCACTGTGCAATGTTTTTCACTAAGTTCTTCTCCTTTTAAAAATTAGGGTTCAAGTTTATTCCTGAGACACTAGTAGAGTCTGGGACAGTACTTTATAATCGAATGTCATGCTTTTAGAAAGCATAAACATTTAAGCTAACAAATGGATTCACGCCACACTTATAAAGAGCTTGTAAACTGTCACTGATGAACTTCCCAAGTCAGTGCTGTGATTGTCACAGCATGATTTTGCTTAATGTCTTCACTTTTGGCAATAGACATGTGACTTACACCAGAATCTCCTGAAATGGCTTATAGGCACTTAGGTCCCAGCAAGGACCTACTAATGACATTGACATCTCTGGGCCGGCTTCTCATCCCCATCCAGCTCTCAAAGCTACATCAATGTTTGAACCTCTCTAGGTTTTGGTCCATTACTCTGTCAAAATTCCCTTTTGCATATGTTTCACAGTTCACAAGGGAAAGCAAATAATAGAAATAGTACAGAGGCAGAGAGTATTTCTGATGTGAAACCTCAGTGTTTGGAAACATTTCTCCCACAGAGTGGAAAGCTATGTGGGCGGTCGTTCCTCTCCCTGCCAGTTTCCTCAGATGATGTGAATCAGGATTCACTGGGAGTAGAGAAATGGGGGAGTTCCTGCTACCTGGCCTTGAACATTCACTGCAGTAGCAAAAACCCTCTGCAAAAGCTACCACTCTACAAAGGCTCAACCCATGAAAATCATGGCCATTCCACACTCACTGAATGCCCAATGCCTGAAGGGTTGGTGCTGGCCCCAGCTGGTGGAACAAAAACAAAACAAAACAAAAACCAGCAGGAAAGAAACAGATGTTACCTATCTCTTCTCATATGACAGGTGATCCGTGAAGAGATTTATTGAAAGGAATTGGCTCATACAAACGGGGGACTAGCCAAGGCAAGTGTGAAATCTCTGTGCAAGTCATCAGAAAGGGCAGGTTTAAGTTCACACACCTGGAGTAAAGCTGCTGACCACAGGCAGAATATCTTCTCTCAGGGAAATGGCAAGTTCTTCTTTTAAAACCATCCGCTGGGAATATGGCCTAGTGGCAAGAGTGCTTGCCTCATATACATGAAGCCCTGGGTTCAATTCCCCAGCACCACCTATACAGAAAACGGCCAGAAGTGGCGCTGTGGCTCAAGTGGCAGAGGGCTAGCCTTGAGCAAAAAGAAGCCAGGGACAGTGCTCAGGCCTTGAGTCCAAGCTCCTGGACTGGCAAAAAATAAAAATAATAAAATAAAACCTTCCAAGATTTTCAGTCAGGCCTACCCAGATTGCCATGAATAATCTTATTTAAAGCCAATTGACTATGGACCTTAATTACATCTATTAAAAAAAACCCCACACAGTAATGGTTTAATTAAGCATTAGAGTTCCTTTAGAGTAACTGGGAGCCTTGCCTAGCCAAGTTGACACATCAGAGAACTCATCAAACTCCACCCTTTGTCAATTTGGCACCCAGACAAACGACTTCAAATGAAGCCGAGTCTAAATAGTTAACAGCACAGTCATAATTATGCTTACATGATTCCAATATCCCACATGCATCCAAAAATATACTACCCTTTTCCAGAAGAGGATGTCAATCAAGCCCCTGAGTGATGTTTACACTCTGTAACTTAAAATACCACAATTTAAGCTGGGTGTCAGTGGCTCACATTTGTAATCCTAGCTGCTCAGAAGGCTGATAGCTGAGGATTTCAGTTCAAAGTCAGGAGGAATGGGAGAGTCTATAAAAGCCTTATCTCTAAACACTGCCCCCATCCCAAGCCAGAAATCGAGCTGTGATTCAAATAGTAGGGAGCCAGCCTTGAAGAAAAAAGCTCAGGGATAGTTCCCAGGCCCTGAGTTCAAGCCTCAGAATGAGCACAAACAAATCAGGATATAGAGTTAGCTGTTGGTATATCTTGTGTTGATAGTGGAAAGATAAAATAGAAAAAAAAAGCAAAAATGCCTAGCTAATATATGAACAACCATATTCATGACAAATAAGGAAGGGCTACAGCTATTAGAATCCCTCTTTCCCCAAGCAGCTCATGGACACGCTGGTTTTCTGCTCATTGGTCTATATTCCCTTTGCCTTCAGCAAGAATCAGCTGGCTGTGGTTCTCTGCTAGGTGGAAAACCACAGGAGATCCCTCATAAATCTGGATCATGGGTCATCCTGAACTGGGTTGTTCTGGTTTGCACTGTCTTTAATCACAGGATGCTGGGAGTGCTAAAAGATGCCTTAAGGGGTTCACAGTATTCCACACAAATGTTGTCACCTCCATTGTACAGCTCCCCCCCGCCCCCCGGCCCCATTTGCCATGGGAATCAGGATCACTCAGTCCTGCCAGTATAGGAATTTCTTCTATGACTGTCTCAGCCGTCACTGAGGGAGTCATTGCTGTGGCTCCTGGCGAAGCATTCTTCCTTTAGGAACCAAGGCCTCTAGATAACCAAGCCTTTAGAAGGGAAACAAAACTTTGCCTAGTGGGTCACTAGGGGTGATGGCAAATAGAGGTAATCCTAGCTATAGCTTTTGACTGTTGGGCCCACAAATCCTGATTAAGAGAAATAGCACCAAACAGTGGATACTGACTTAGGAATTTGCATTCAGGTAATCCTCTGGTTAGCATTCTCAAGGGACAAATAGCTTGACACACTGTCTGTTCTATGAGCTCTATCCACAGTCCTCTTCCCCAGTCCTCTTTGTCACCATATTTTTAATCATATCTCTTCCAAGGATATCCCATATCCTTGACCATCAATCCTATGGAATCCACATAGCCTTGTACCTTTGGCATTTCTTTTTCCAAGCAATATGAACCATCAGATGCAGTACTAAGTTCTTCCCATTGGAGGAATTTCTATTCCCCATTTTCCTTTGAGGCTAAGATAGGGCTATCACATAACAACTTTCAGATGTTGCCTACAGTATCCAACTATAAACCAGACATTTGCCTGGGCTACCCTGTACCATGATCCTCCTACCTGTACCTTCCATGTAGCTGTGAGGTGAGATTACACACTGGACTGGAAAATGGTATTTCTTGCTCAGGATCAAGTAAAACATGTTTGAGAAATTGTTGAGGCAACAGGACCATGTTTCCCATTAAGCTAAGCATTTTGATGCACAAATCAACAGCTATTTGACCACATAGGCTATTGCCATTGTGGCTGTCAGTTTGGCTAAAGGAAGATGAGGAAGTACTGCTTGCAAAGTGGGCTGGAAGCTGCCACAGTGATGAAATAGGCTTTGCAGTACAGCCAAAGCCAGGTTAATGTCTGTAAGGGCTGGAATCTCCAGTTTGGTTTTGATTATTTGGCTTCTTAAGGACCAAACCTCAGAGTTGGACAAAATCTTCTGCTTCTTAATTAAAGAAAGAAAGTCTTGTTGTACTTGAGCTTTAGTGGCTGCTGAGTGTGCTTTTGGACATAACTCAAAAACTCATCATCTGGGGTATATCTATAAGAAAGTGTTATTTTTACTTTTTCTGTATGTTTTACTATCAACCTAAAAGTGCTGCATATGTGAGAGGAAATCAACTCCGCACAGTCTAGATTCATTTCTGATGAATTTCGCTATTTGATGGGTTTTGTCTGTTTTTGCAGTGCTACTTTTGCATGTGAGGCAATACTGACCACTGAGCTATACTCCCAGCCCTACCTGCTATTGCTTTTTTTTTTTTTTAAGCAGCTTTCAAACAACATCAAGGAGTTGGGAATAGTGGCAAAGTCTCTAGTGATTCCTACATCAGATCTGGGAAGTGCAGCAGGCTGAGGAGGGTCAGATGACGACAAGTGAAGGACGAGCCCACAGTCTGTCCACCCTTGGGCCAGGCAGGGGCTCAGATCAGGAGACTCAGACTGTTGAGGACTCCTGGATTCCTCTCTCAGGTTTTCAGAAGTTCTGTTCCTAGTCCAATATCAAAAGTATCTAGCACCAAAGTAATGAGCAAAGATCAAAGAAGACCATTCTAGACTGTTAAATGGAAGTCCTTCATTATTCTCCTTCACACAGCAAGTGAGACCTTTTAGAACTTGACAAACTTCCAATCACTGGATATGGCTAAAAATAATTTAAAATACATTTATAATTAACTGACAATAATCAGAGGGATCAAATGCTATTTCTTCTTTATCTGTAATAAACAGTTGACAGTGTTAAGCATGGCATGTGCCATGCTTAGAGTTCTGCATGTGTTCTGCTTCACAGACAGTTTTTTTTTTAGTTTTATTTCCCAGTTTATAGATGACTGGAAAGGGCCGCTCACAAAGGTGAGCTGATGCACCCAGTCTGTGCCATGATCACTAACTGGTATGCTGAGATTTGAACCAGCTCTAGATACCAGGCTCTTAACCACTGTGCTGCACCCCTGAAGCCTGCTTCACAGACAGCAGAGGACACAGAGCTCATTGGCCTGTGAGTGCAAGAGTCAGATTCTGTGTTTGGGTCTCAGGCCTTTCATCTTTTAGATATGAGACTTTGGGCAGGTTCCAGAATCTCTGTAAAGCAAGAATAGCAATCACAATAATGGAAATGATGTTTATTGACTGATAAGGATTAAATTAGATACTACATTTATAAAGAGTTTATTACCATGAAGGGAGGGGTGAGGCAGGGGAAAAATGAGGGAGGAGGTAACAAGTTGAAGAAGAAATGAAACATTAACCCATATGTACTTCACTTTGACAATAAAGGAAAACATATATAAAGAATTTATTACCATGAAGTAAGTCTTCAAAAACTATTAGTCATGATAGCACTGGCTAGTATAGGAGCCGCTGAATCAATGAAGGGGTATGTCTTGACCTTTTCTTTTGGCATTTCTTTGTCATTATGAAAAAAGAGGAAAGTGATGAAGAAGAAAAGGAAAAGGAGAAGAAGGTCTGTAAGATTCTTGTCTCCACTTAATCAACAAAAAGTTGGAAATGGAGCTGTGGCTTAAGTGGTAGAGTGCAAGCCTTGAGCAAAAAACAAAAACAAAAAAACCAAAGTACAGTGTCCAGGCACCAGGAAAAGAGAAAGAAAAAGAAAGAAAGAAAGAGAGAGAGAGAGAGAGAGAGAGAAAGAAGATAAAGAAAGGACAGAAGGGAGGAAGGAAGGAAGGAAGGAAGGAAGGAAGGAAGGAAGGAAGGAAGGAAGGAAGGAAGGAAGGAAGGAAAGGGAATATGGCTTAGTGGTAGAGTGCTTGCCTAGCATGCATAAAGCCCTGGGTTCCTCAGCACCACGTATACAGAAAAAGCCAGAAGTGGCGCTGTGGCTCAAGTGAGAGAGTGCTAGCCTTGAGCAAAAGAAGCCAGGGACAGTGCTCAGACCCTGAGGTCAAGCCCCAGGATTGGCCAAAAAAAAAAGAAGGAAGGAAAGAAAGAAAAACATAACATCAGAGAGTATGTAATGCAAGGGAAGTTAGTGCTTTCGATATTTTTCAGAGTAATATAGGTCTATTCAGAAGACAAAGTTTTCTTTTCATTCTTTTCTTTACCCAATTGTAGAACATAAGAAATATCACTGAAATATGGTAGTATTCTGGCTGGGGAGAAAATAAGGTTAGCTTTCCTTCAAGTTCTTTCCAATTTCACACACACACACACATTATCCAGTAATGGTTGTAATACAGCAGATACACAACTCTATAACAGCCACACACACTATTTAAAATGAGGGTTCAAAGACAAAGCTTTTTACCAGGAGAGATAGAAACCAACTCTCTCCTAACAGTGGCACTAAAACTGGCTCTTGGGTGAAGAGGAAATAGAGAGGTATCCTTCCCCTCCAGGGTGCTCAAAAAGGCCTTTGTGGGAATTTGGGCTTTAGTAGTCTCTGCAAGATAACTGTCATCATAGATTTAGGTATTTCAGTAAAATCCAGTGTTTCTAATGTATCAGGACTTGACTGAATCTTGATTTTTTTTTAATATTTGGATTGTGGTATATAGCTATGTGTAGGGTGCTTGCCTAGCATGCGTAGGCCCTCAGTTCAGTCCCCAACAAAAATAAATGCAAGTCTTTCAGACCCCATTAAGAGCAGGATTCCTGACCTCTGCCTTCCTGTACACCTCATGTGATCTACTCAACTGTGGCTGGAATATGGCCAGAGGTTAATTAATACTTCCCACTCACCCTAAGTGAGCAAGTTAATTACTATGGATTTCGAACCCAGTCTTCTATATATGAGCAACACCAAGGCCATCAATTTTTTTTTGTTCCTAGCAGGATGTCAGCTGTGATTCAGGATGAGTTATTCTCAATAATGAGTTATTCTGTCTAATAATGGTGTCTCTGAAAACAAATGGCACTGGAAATCTGACTTTTCTGTGGAAAACATATTGCTCTTGTTTGCAAGAAAAGCCTGTACCGGGCCGATAAGCTGAGGATTCTTTGATGGGACCCCACGGCCCTGTCACTGCAGAGATTAATTCTGCATTTTGGCATGGCTTTGACATTTCAGCCATCTCCTTGTGTGCAACATACAGAACCCTCAGCCTTGCAGAGTTCACTCTCCTGGGGGGTTTCCTCAATCAGTTATTGTGAAGTACTGAACATATGTAGCATCCCATGCAAAAAGTCTCTTCCCCAGCCTTAGGGTGGGATTCTCTCAGGGAGTTTGCGCTCCCAGCTCTTCAGTGGAAGTCTGCCAGCCAAGGGAAAGAGGAAAGGAGAGATCCCAACATGTCACTCTGAAAACCCAAACTGGCTCTTTTTCAGATTCTTCAGCAACTGCCAAATTATCCAGCTGGAAAAGTAGCTAATATGTTATTGACTACTCAGCACAGGAAATAAAGGTAGAGGAAGAAAAGTCAGCAGGAGAGAGAACTTCAAACTGATTTAATGAAAGACACACAAACTTCCTGCCCACACCTGGACCCCAACTTAGCTCAGAAGGCAGAAGTCTCAGGCCCTCCCTTCTACCATAATCCCCATGGCAGAGGTGACCACCAAGCATAGAGCTTGGATTACAGGCAACTTCTTTGTCTTAATGATAACACAGACCTTTTTTTTCACAGGCAACAAAGCTTGTTAAAAAGCTGGTCCTCACCTGGGACACCCAGAGGTGCCATGAGTACACTTAAGGATGTCACAACCATGTTTTTACCATTGTAAAAGACCTAACAGAAGTAAAAGCTGGAAGCCATATTCTGTCATTAATGGTAACCAGAGTAACCTATTTTTTCTTTTTCTGCTTCCCAATTTCAGAGGGCAAAACACAGAGCTTTTCTTTCCTTCCCATCTCCCCACACTTACCTTCTGGGCTACACAAAGCCTAAAGTTTCCCAGTCAAACATCTGAGCATCTTCTATCTGGCTGGCTAGCCCACCTGGTCAGAAATGTCACAGTCTGGGGTATGTGTGCCTCACTTGATGGCCTCAGGAGGGAGTTTTATGTTGTGACTGAACTTCCACAGTTAGAGTCCAGCTAGCACAGGCACTGTCGGGTTGGCTTTTGACATAGTTCCAATTCCAGTAAGGAGAAAATGGCCCCCAGAGGATTCCCCCCCCCCCAAGATTCTGGCCTTGACAGTTGCTCTGAGAAACACAGCAGAAGCAGCAATAACTGTCTCCACGTATTCCTGTGCTGCCACCTGTGTGGTGGCACCTGCCTGGTCACCTGTGTGTCAGCAAATCTAATCTACAGTCACCTCCCACAAAGGCCCCTGGGAGAAGGGAACAAATTCTTCATTAAAAGTATCTATGAAAAAGGAGATTAGATTCTTTCATTCCATCCAGTGGTTTTCAGTTTCAGAGGGTAGGAAGATAACATCTCAAGGAAGCTTCCTGACCCCTCTGAAAGACAAAATAAAACCTTGCTGAGAGCTGCATTGTGGGCCTGGGATCTGGCTGAGCGCTCAGGTGGCAATCACAGTCTTAGGTAGCCTTTAGGCTTCTGCCCATTTCCCCCACCCTCACCCTTGTCAGTATCTACCTTGGCAAATGCCAAATACCATGGCTTCGGGAAAAATAGCCTAAGGCAAAAAATACATCACATCCTCTATATAAAAGCAATTCGATGTGTGCTAGGAAAATTCAACTTGTCTAAATACTGATGATTTTAAGTGGAAATGATTTGCTACCTTAACCAAACATTGGAGGTGTTTCATTTCTTTTCATTCTCTGAAGGGCAATAGGAGAATGAGTGTTGGAGAGAGATTACAGGTAGCGAGGTAACCTTCCTCATACTGCTCCTGTATTTGACTTCAGGAAACTCCATCCCAGCCAAAGCAAAGCCAGAGTTACAGCAGGAGCTTGATCTGCTGCAGTGGAGTAAGAATGGCAGGCTCCTCAGAAGGAAAGCTCTGCTCTAGCATTTCTGAAAGATTAATTAAATTGAAGCCAGTGCAGAAGGTAGAAACCCACTATTACTATGTCACATTAAAAAGTACCAACAGCTTCAGCTCAGAAAACCATCATACATTTCTATACTTGTTAGATTTGAGTTGTTTTATCCTGCATTCTGGTATGCAATTAAATATAAGCATCAGACTCAGGGAGGTTTCTCAGGGATTCACATTATTCTACATAAGTGACTAAAGAAGTGATGAAAATGCCAGTAACTAAAGAGGAAAACTGGCATCTGTTCTTTGAATGTAGATCCATACTTCCCTCATTCATTCAAAAATTATGTACTTCCTGTTCATTTAAAAAAAAACTATATAGGGGCTGGTAATATGGCCTAGTTGTAGAGTGCTTGCCTTATATATATGAAGCCCTGGGTTCAATTCCTCAGTACCACATATGTAGAAAAAGCCAGAAGTGGTGCTGTGGCTCAAGTGGTAGAGTGCTAACTTTGAACAAAAAGAAGTCAGAGACAGTGCTCAGGCCCTGAGTTCAAGCCCCAGGAATATATATATATATATTATTGGGACACCCCCTAATGTAAGATCAGAGATAATATTCTCCATGAGAAATGGTGATTATTTCAAGGACAGGACTATCATTTGTAGATGAAGGCTTTCTGGCTGAAGAGAAAATGAACTGGTCTAGAAGAGTGATCAGAGATCAGGGAAAAGTCTTTCTGGACCATGAAGGTGAGAAAATGCAGAATATCAGTGAGCTGTGAGGGGCAAAATTGCCTAAAGCCTAGGGAAGTTAGGATTGGGATTCAATTAGACTAGAATACCAGTTGGGGATCAAATTGGTAGAAGGTTATAACCCAGGCTTAGCACATGACTATATGGGGTAGGTGCTTTGCCTACCCCATCTATCAGCAGGAGTTCTGTTCAGAACTTTATTAGAGCAGAAAGAATAGCCACAGGACCAGAGGTGGTCTTGAAGACAACATCTGGCTCAGGTATTAACCCTTTGGTTGATGGACTATAGAGTGCCCTGTGAGTCCCAGGAAGGAGTGGTAGTCTGTGGCACAGGAATCATTAGCCAATGAGAGTGGAGTATTTTAGAATTTTACCATCAAATACAACTGATCTCAAGTTGCATTTTAGCCTGAGGTAAGAAAAAGAATCTCTGATCTGTAGAGTGAGCCTACACTTGGATAGGGCATCTATCAGTTTCTATTGCTGTGACAAATAACTAAGAACAACTTAAAGGAGAAAAGATTTAGTTTTGGCTCATGGTTTTAGACAATTCAGTCTGTGATGAGCTTCCTCCATCGCTATATGCCTGTAGTAAGACAGAACATCATGATTGGTAGAAGGACAGGTCAGAGAAAATCATTTGCCTCAGGGTAGCCATGAAGCAGGGAGAGAGGGAGAGAGGGGGAGGGGGGAAGGGGTCAAGGATAGGTGTATTTTTCTAGGACATGACTGGATGACCTTCTTTTTCCCAACTAGGTCCTTCTTCAATGATGCTATCACACTATAAATCCATCAAAGGACACATAAGTTCATCCTAAAATCTCAAGTACCTTCCCATCTGCCCCCACCCCCATCCCTACCCCCAAAAGCCTTTGGGAGAATTTTTTTGGGGGTCAACTTAAATATATGCTATTTTAGAATAGGTGAGATAGTCAAGTATGTCCTTAAATACTATAATTTAGCTATGCTTATACATCTAGTTAAAATAATAAATATATATTTATATATTAATAATATATTAAGTCAACTGCAGTATTCCATTCTCACATTCTATAAATCAATATTACACAAACTCTTTTGGGTAACTTTCTTGAAAATCTCCCTTTACTATTTCCTCAGTTTTATTTGGTACTAGGTCTTGAAATCAAGGCTTCATGCTTGTTAGGGAGGTACTATACAACTATAGCCATGCCCCTAGTAGCCCTTCTTTTTCTTTCTGAAACTCATCAGGAGTGTGTTGGATTTACACGTATATTCATTTTTTCCCTATTTTTTTTCTATTGCCTATCCTTTTGCCCTTTCATTTTACTTGGTGGTAACTTCGTGCAATTTCATCTCCCAACCCTCCTATTGAAACATCTGTTTCTTAAATGATTAATTTCCAAGAGTTCTTTCTTGTCCTGAATAAATAGCAGCAATTCTACTCTTTATTCATGTATGCAGTATATCTTGCTGGTTTCTCAGAGGATTTAGCTGCATTTTCTTTGAAGTTTTCTTCTGCTCCCTGCATTCTGATTCCTTCGAGCTCCCTTTTCTGTTTCTTTGCTCTGATTTCTGTCTTTCATGATAGATGCTTTCATCAAAAGCCTCGTGATCCTTGGTTGTTCATTCATATTTAACAAGGAGACAATAAAAATCAGATTTGAAACTATGGTGTGAATTGGTAAATTTCATTATATGGCATTTGGGTAATACCCAGAGGTTTGTTTGCTTTATTTGTTTTGTTCTGGTTTTTTTTTTTTTTTTTTTTTTTTTTTGCCAGTTCTGGGGCTTGAACTCAGGGCCTGAGCACTGGCTTCTTTTTGCTCAAGGCTAGTACTCTACCACTTGAGCCACCACAGCGGCACTTCTGATTTTTTCTATATATGTGGTGCTGATGAATCAAACCCAGGGTTTCATGTATACGAGGTGAGCACTTTACCACCAGGCCATATTCCCAGCCTGTTTTTTTTTTAAATATAGAATATTAATTAAAGAGCCCCTAAAATACAGTGGCTTAAACCAATTATTCCTTCCTTCCTTTCCTCCTTCCCTCCCTCCCTTCCTTTCTTCCTCCCTCCTTCTTTCCTCTTTCCTTCTCACTCTTCCTTCCTCCTTCCTTTTTCTCTTCTATTTCTCCTTCCTTTCTTCTCTCTTTCCTTTTTTTCTTTTGTGATAGTATGGATTAAACACAGGGCCTTGATCATTACCCCTAGACCTTTTGTTTGTATTCTGTTTCTGAAAAAGTGTCTCTTCATGTAGCCCAGGCTGGCTTTGACTTTGTGATTCTCCTACCTCCTCTGCTGCCTGAGTAGCTAAGATTACAGGAACACACACATCATGCCTGGCTTCTCTACCTTTTTTTTTTTTTTTTTTTTGGCCAGTCCTGGGCCTTGGACTCAGGGCCTGAGCACTGTCCCTGGCTTCTTTCTGCTCAAGGCTAGCACTCTGCCACTTGAGCCACAGCGCCGCTTCTGGCCGTTTTCTGTATATGTGGTGCTGGGGAATCGAACCTAGGGCCTCGTGTATCCGAGGCAGGCACTCTTGCCACTAGGCTATATCCCCAGCCCGGCTTCTCTACCTTTTAACACTCCTTAATTTGGTGAGTGGCACACGGCAAATGGACATTGCTGTTCTTCCTTACTCTCTTATGTTGTTGTTCCATGTTGTTCTTGTCCCCATGGTTAAGGCTTGTCTTACCAGTGAATGAATAATGGGGAACTACCATTGAGTCATTTTGGTGGGAGCTAAAAGTGAAGCAGAGCCTACCCACACTCACTCAGGAGGAGCCTAGAAGGGAGTCTCTAGTTAGGCAGCCATATCATTTGCCAAAAACAGGTGAGAGTTCTGGTAGTAAAGAGGATAAACGATAGATGGTGGAGGATACTGGGGCCTTCTTTGAACTCAAGACTCTTAACTGTCAACCTCTAGAGGTTTTTCTCTGGGTGATTTAGGATTTCTCTGATGGATTCTCAAGCTCCCACCTGGCCTGCTAAGTTGCTGGCATTCCCCTGTGATGTGGAAACTTGCACTTACTCCACTGTTTTCAATAGGGCTGCTCACTCCTGCCCACCCCACACTTAGGGTCTTGAAGCCTGGAGGCCCTCAGTTTCATTTCTTCAGGAAATAAACTTTTGATTTGCTATGTGGGCTGAGACCTGGATACTTGTCTGTGCAGAATGGGAGAGGAGCTATTGAGTCTAGTTGCTCCCTGCATAGATTTTCTCTACAATCCCTGTTCCCAGCCCCTCACTCACCCCAGCCTCCTGTGTTTCCTCAGTTATCGCTGAGCTTTTTGGGAGTCCTTTGGCTGCTGGTTCTTGCAGGAGCTTGGGTACCCCCATTTTGCTCTGACACCATTGCTTCAATACTTCCAGTCCTCACTGATTCTCTGTCAGGGTTACACACATCTCCTAATGTCATGAAAGACAAATCTATTTCTGTCTCCTGCTATTATTTAGTGGATTAGCAAAAGGAGAAAATGAAGAAACATCCTTTTCTCTATTATCTTGGAAACCTGTTTTTTATCTGTATATGATGCTCTCACTGGAAATTTTATCTCTAGCCACAAATATCTGTTTGCTTAAAATAAGGACAGTTATATGTTTTTCCGCTCATCCTGTGGGTATATACTCATAATCCCCACAAAGTAACCACTAATTGCATTTCTTTCTAAAGTGAGTTTTAAAAGGCTTATTGGCAATGAAACCCAAGACTATCAAGTGTGATGTCAAATAAAGCAATTGAAAGTATCTTCCAATAGAAAGTTTTTAAAAAATTATTATTACTATTATTATTTTGTTGGTCATGGGCCTTGAACTCAGGGCCTGGGCACTGTACCTGAGCTCTTTTAGTTCAACGTTAGCATGCTACCATTTTGAGCCTCAGCACCACTTCCAGTTTCCTGGTGTTTAATTTGATATAAGAATCTCATGGGAACTTTTCTGCCCTGGCTGGTTTTGAACCGTGGTCCTCAGATCTCAGCCTCCTTAGTAGCTAGGATCACAGGTGTGAGCCACCAGTGCCCAGCGATGCACACTGCTGTTGGTTCTCCAAAGCACCATGTGTTATTTGGCACTATTGGGAGATAGGCCTCAGGGGAGGCATTCAGGTCATTAGAGACATGCCCTTAAAGGGCATGAGGGACCTTCCTCTTTTCCTCTTTTACTTCTTGGTCATGAGGTGAGCAATTTTGTTCCATCTATGTGCTTTAGCCAGGATGTGCCTCCACAAGCACAAAGCAACAAGGCGAATCAATCATGGAGAGCAGTCTCTAAAACTGTGAGCCACAACAGACCTTTTCTCTTTAAAAATTATCTCAATGATTTCACTTTTAAACATAGTAATAGAAAGTTTCTTTCTCTGGCTAACTCCGATTAGGTTCCTTCTAGAATAAATCTAGAGCCCTTCTAGGTTTATTCCAGAGGTCATCTTGTATAATAAGCCTTCCCTGACCCCCTCCCTGGAACTTCCAAAGGCTGCTGCACACACTGACTATATGATAACCATCCTTTTATTTGTCAGTCTCCCTCATTAAACTGGGAGCTCTTGGAGGGCAAGGTCTGGGTCTTGTTTATCTTGACAGCCCTGGCATCTATAAATCATGCTGGAACAGCAGTGGCGAGTTATGTATTCACTTATCTAATGAATAAAGGAAATGCCTGTTTCCAAATAGAAGTAAGGGTCTCTGGATGAAATTAGGGAGAGAAAATCCGGGAGTACTGTTACTTACCCTGGTTATTTTAATTCACTCCTCCCTTTGTGACTGAGCAAACAGAAAACTCTTAAATTTAGTACTGGATTAAATGGAATTTCAGAAATGAACATCTATCTTGGAGAGTTCAACCACCGATTGCTGGTCAGTAAGAAAAATGCCTCTATTGTGTGAGTATTTTCTTAGCTAAGGACCTTGGGTTGGAATGAGTAGAAATCTGCCCCCAGCTTAAAATGGGAAGTCACAGACTAGAAAGCATACAAGCCCTACAATGAACAGCCCTGGTGGAGAGAAAAAGCACAGGGCAGAAAAATATCACAGGCATTCTTGTCTACCTTTGTCATAACCCAACCAAATACATAGAACAAAACGACAACTACTGAGATATAGACTTTAACCTGTAGCAAACTTCTTCACTGCTTTCTGTCTTTGAAGCTGCCATGGAGCTGGCCACCCATCATGGTAAGAGTGGAAAGAAGTCCCCGGCCATGATGGATGTGCACAGGGGCTTGGCCACAGCTACACTAATAGTTTTTGAAATGAAGAGCAACAGCCTGAACTAGCAGAAGACAAACCCAAGAATCTTTTCTTCTACTGAGTGTGTGTGTGTTTGTACTAGAATTTGCACTCAGAGTCTCTTGCTTTTTCATTTAAGACTGGCACTCTACCCCTTGAGTCACACCTCCATTTCCAGATTTTTGCTGGATAATTGGAGATAAGAGTTTCTAGGATTCTGTTTGGGGGTGGTTTTGAGCTAAGATCCTCAGATCCTAGTCTCCTGAGTAGCTAGAATTATAGGTATGAGCTGCTGGTACACAGCTTAGGACCTTTTTTATTTTTTAATATCAGATATGCAGTTGGTAAGTAGGAGAGAGACTCTGAGATTCACTTTAAACTATGATTGTTCTCCTAGGACTATGGGTGTAAAACCCATAAAGTTGCTGCATTGTGCAGTTTATTCCTCCAGGTTATCTCAGAGGATTTCTCAGCCTCCATCCGTGCTCCATGCCCCTTCCCACATACGATGTCTCCTTCTTTCTTGTCTGTGGCCTCATCCATCTTCCCTACTTCTTGGGGTTGAGAAGGATGCCATTTATAATAAAGCATTTCGTATAACTTTTGGTACAAGAAAGGGTATACATGTTTGCTAAATGAATATTATACCTCAAGGCTCTATTAGATGAATAATTTGGAAATTTATGAAATTTAAATATCTGGAGTTTAATTGCTTTTCAATAGGCCTATAGTAACGAGTGTAAGTTTAGTAATTTATGACTTTTAGGTGATTCACTTCACACATGAACGCTGGCAGAGCAGATGCCAATGTGGACATTCCTCCTCCTCCTCCTCCTCCTCCTCCTCCTCCTCCTCCTCCTCCTCCTCCTCCTCCTCCTCCTCCTCCTCTTCCTCCTCCTCCTCCCTTTCTCCTTCTCCCTCTCCCTCCCCCTCCTTCTCCCCCTCCTTTTCCCTTCAAGGGCTCTACTACTTGAACACTAGTTCCACTTCTGGCATTCTGGTGATTAATTGGAGATGTCTCATAGACTTACCTGCTCGGGATGGCTTTGAACTGCAATCCTCAGACCTTAACCTCCTGAGTAGCTATGATTACAGATGTGAGCCACTGATGCCCAGCTAAGATAAAATTTATAGTCTTAGGCTGAGGTAAGAGGTGGGGTGGGGAGTGGAAGGTCTCAGGATGTCTTGAAACTGAATGCTGGTTGACTCTCATGGTGGTTGACTTTGATTTTTACAAACGTGGGTTTAATTTGGCACTATCCAACCCATTTGTAGATTTAGATACTGGTGTTTTTTAGGAGCAAAGACAACCTGAATTTTCTCAAGGTTCACTTCTACTCACATACATTCTGTGACCTTTGGGCTCATTTCTGCTGACCTTGGGGGACAGGAAGGTTTGAATGATACTCTGTCTTCTTAGGTTAAAAACAGAACAGATGGTGACCTTTTATAATAGAGGCCAATTTGCACATCTGTGAATGCAGCAGATGGGTGACACCCATCTCACAAGGCCGCACGGGATGGTGTCTGGTCACCACACTGCTTGGTGCATACTGGTTCTTGGTACAGAATGTTTACAAAATCGGAATCAAGATAACAGAATAAGCAATGCTATGTGCATCTGATCAAACAAAATAATATCTATTATTCTAGATGAACTTCAGGAAATGAAAACAAGAGGTTCCCCCCCTTTTATCGTGCTGTTTGTTGTTTTCTTTCCTTTTGTTGTTTGTTCACTTATCTGTCTTTGGGAGGGTTAGAGGAGACACAGAAACGGAGAGACAAAGAGTGGAAAAAATGCAGCAGTGGTACTCACTGGACACTATGTTGAAAATGAACTATACAAGTTCTGGGTGGGGATGGGAGGGAAAAACTGGGAGAGAGCAAGGGAAGGAGTGATAGTGTCCTTAAAAAATGTACCCTTTACCTGACTTGTGTAACTGTAACTCTTCTGTACATCACCTTTATAATAATAATTTTTTAATAAAAAGATAATGGAGTAAGAGCCAAGCAGCTTCCCTCTGTTTTTTTTCAGTTCAGGGAAGGCTACATTTCCTGTAGGGAGGGAGTGTTGCAAAGAAACCATGAAGTTCTGAAAATCAACAGTGAGCAAAACTTCTCCATGAAAAGCAGAAGACTTAGAAGTCTTTCCCATTCCCTTCTGCCTTGCTACACCCCACTCAATACTACTGTGTTGAGAAACCTTTGGCCTTCACTGTGTCAAATTACAAGGAAGCTACCAGAAAAAGTGATATGGGAGAATGCATTTAGACAATGGTGAGTCACAGATCAAAAATGGTATGAATCCAATTCTTTGCACCTAAGACTATTGTTCTTATGACTTAGAAGTAGACTTTAGATACAGAAAACTGGATTAATGCATCATTATCATTATTGCTTTATGCCTTTAATTATGTTTAAATTATTCACTTACTCATACAAAATACTTACACATATTGGTTGGTATTTACAGGTATGATTACAGTCCACAAATTACACTTCATTTTAAAATATGTATCATAGGTATCATAGATCTCTTTCCTGGTCATAGATATGGATTTAATTAAATCATTCAACCTTTCTCTCAATTAATGAATGTCCAGTTGTTCCTTTTTTTCCCTTTTACATTTAAGAACATTAAAAAACATGTTTTGTTGCTATTAAGGTGTTATATATAGAGGGGTTACTATTTCATAAATCAGGCAATGAGTACATTTCTCTTTTTGGACAATGTTACTCTTTCCTTTGCTCTTCTCCAGTTTCCCCATTCGTTTACATTTTTACAAGTAATACTCAAATAGGTATTTTGCTCCATATATCTTCAGGCACCCATGCCTTTATTAATGCAGCATAAATTCCAGAGTGGGACTTTTGGGTTATTGTATACTTAAATTTTATTTATTTTTATTTATTTATTTTTTTTTGGCCAGTCCTGGGCCTTGGACTCAGGGCCTGAGCACTGTCCCTGGCTTCTTCCCGCTCAAGGCTAGCACTCTGCCACTTGAGCCACAGCGCCGCTTCTGGCCGTTTTCTGTATATGTGGTGCTGGGGAATCGAACCTAGGGCCTCGTGTATCCGAGGCAGGCACTCTTGCCACTAGGCTATATCCCCAGCCCCTACTTAAATTTTAATACATGATGTTAGATTACTTTTCAAAGAATGATAGAAATTCAGATTCTAGTAAGTGAAATGTGATTTCCCTAAATCCTCTTCAACTCTATCTCTTATACAAAATGGCCTAAATATTTTGTACTTTTATATATTTTAGACACAAAAACTTGTCACATGTTGTAAATATCTTTTGTTTGCCTTTTAACTTCACTCATGCCAATTTGTAGTGCAAATTTTTGTGTAGTTATCTATCAATCTTTTACTACATGGTTGCTTAAAACTTTGTTTTAAAAGCTCCATGTACTGTCACTAATTAGCCTTAGTGGGTGTGGCTGGGATCTGAGTGGA
This sequence comes from Perognathus longimembris pacificus, assembly GCF_023159225.1. Classification (NCBI taxonomy): domain Eukaryota; kingdom Metazoa; phylum Chordata; class Mammalia; order Rodentia; family Heteromyidae; genus Perognathus; species Perognathus longimembris. Next base: position 29,002,378 of record NC_063176.1, on the reverse strand, counting down.
TTGTCCCTCCCACCCTGAGCACACAAAGTATGACCTTCCATTAAGGTTTGGCTGCACATACCCAGGGGGTCTGTGTACTTGGAGATCTGACAAGTGGACTATCTGATACCTTTTGTTCCAGAAGAGCAATTGTATTACTCAAAGAACTCCGCTTCACTGGGGAAGATGTGAGCTGGTACTTAATGAGTCTGTAGTTCCACACAGGATGCTGATCACTTTCTTGTTCCTCCAGGGAAATAATATTGCCAATCATCTTTCCATAGACATCTCACAAAATGAAACTTTCTAAGTTCCATAACATTTCAGCATTCCTCAACAGAAGCCTTAAGTGGTTTTGCAAATCTAGGCGCTCTGGTTTTAGATATATGATCTATTTTTGATGAAAGCTTTGATTTGATAAAGACAAGATTTATTGCTTTATGGCATGTGGTCAGATATGAACTAATAGGAGGCCTTTTGCAATTTCTTCCCCTGTACTGCATTTTTTTAGGACAACCAAAGTAGGATGAGGCATAAATTTCTTTTAAAATTTACAGTTTGCAATTACCTTAAGTTCCATTATATCCGAATGCACATACAAATGGTAATGAATTACCAAAAATATGCTCCTAAGCACAACAGGACTCTACCCTATGAATCAGACTTGAAATTGGAGCAAAAGGCCTTTCTTACTTACTTCCAATTTGCATTTGGAAGGTCAGGGTTCCACTGGCTACCAGTATGCAAATTTCTAAGTCTACATTTTCATTCTTAATCTTCTACTTACACCCAGCTGTTTACGGAAACATTTCAGCAGATTAAAAGAAAAAATAAGATTACAAAAAAACAACAACAATAGAGGTAAGACTACAAACATATTGACAAACTGATTATGACAAATATATAAAGGCAATTTAATGAAGAAATGATATTTTTCAATAATGGTGCTAGGAAAATTTGATATTTCTATGCCAAAGAAAGTCTAACTGTGATGTACATGTAGAAAAATTAACTCAAATGGAAGATAGACCTAACTACAAAATGTCTATTAAACTTTCAGGAAAAAAAAATAGGAGAAAATCTTTGTGACTTCAGATTAGGCAAAGATGACTTCGAAATGATATTAAAAGCATGAAGTATAAGAACAAGTTGATAAATTGGACAATAACAAAGACAATAATAAAACCTTTTTCAAAAGAAATGGCAAAAGAATGAGATGGTAAGCTATAAGTAGGAGAAAATATGTCCAAATCCTTTATCTAAGAAAGTACTCTTATGAATTGACTCAAAGAACCTGTTTGTATCAATGGATGTGTCATGATAAAACCACTTTCATGGATGCTAATTTAAAAACTAAAATTAAGCTAAACGTGGTGACTCAAGCCAGTAATCCTAGCCATATAGAAGGCAGGGATCTGGGGATTGTGGTTTTAGGTTGAGTCAGGCCAAAAAAAAAAAAAAAAAAGTTTGTGAGACTCTGTCTGGGTTAAATGGTAAATGCTTGTCACCCCAGTGACTTGGGGAAGCATATCAGGAGGGTTACAGTCCACGTTAAAACTCTACCTCAAAAATAACCAATGTAAAATGAGCTATCAGAGTGGCTCAAGTAGTCAGGTGCCTGACTAGCAAGTGTGAGGCTCTGAGTTCAATCCCCAGTACTGCCAATACAAGTAAACATAAAATTTAAAATAAGGAAACACATGTATCTAAAAGATATTTTAGAACTCTAACTCAATAAAAAATAAATTCCTCAGTAAAAAATGAGGAAAGACTAGAATGAACATTTCACTGAAGTATATGTACAATGGTAAATAATTATATGAAAAGATATTCAATAAAATTACAGTCATTAAAAGAAATGAATATTTTCATCCACAATGAAATACATTACAATGGCTAAAATGGAAAAAAAAATGCCTTGCTATCAAATGTTGACAAGTATGTGGAGGGAAAGGAAGTTACATACCACTGGTGAGAATACAATTTTGGATAAAATTTTGGCTGGTACTTAAAAAGTTAAAACTGCATCTACCTTACCACATATTCCAGTCATCTTACTTCTGGGTATTTGCCCAAAAGTAATGAAAGACTTGTATTAGAATGTTCACAGTAGTCTCAACAGCAAAGTAACCCAAATGTCCATAAACAGGTGAATAAAAGAACTAGTATGTCCACACTACGTGACAAGAGAGAGGAATGAACTGTCATACACATCAGAACATAGATCAACCCAAGTTATTCAAAGTAATTATGCTAAGTGAAAGAGAGATAAGAAATGGAACAAACATAGTTGATTTGGGTATATATATCTCATATAGTACCATTGTGTAAAATTCTAATAAGTGTCAACTAAAGCTATTAAGAGCAGACTTAGTTGTTACCAAGGGACTAAAGGGACAGGGAGAATGAATAGATTATGTGTTCCAGCTGTTGGACAGTGGACTGGTTTGCATTTTTCTTCATATTTATAACTTACAATAACTGTAATAAAGACTTCACTTATACTTCTGAATACTATTGTTTCTTGATGATGAATAGCATTTACATGTAAATAAATGTTCCATAGTGAATTAATCATTAGAAGGCCAATTTTATAACTGCTTAGATACAAGTCTAGAAAATTAAATCAGAGGGTAGCCTGAATTTAATATTTTCTATACTGAAGATTTTCCTTCAGGAAGAGGCCAGCAATTGAGGAATAATACTCTGTTTATCCACCCCACACTTATCTCATTTTATCCACACAAACTAGCCACTGAAAGGTAGAGACATTCACCCTGGTTTTAATTTGGACTTATTGATCTATTAGTGAGTTTGAATTTATTTTGTATTACCTTTTATTTTTTGCCAGTCCTGGGCCTTGGACTCAGGGCCTGAGCACTGTCCCTGGCTTCTTTTTGCTCAAGGTTAGCACTCTGCCACTTGAGCCACAGCACCACCTCTGGCCATTTTCTATATATGTGGTGCTAGAGAATCGAACCCAGGGTTTCATGTATACGAGGCAAACACTCTTGCCACTAGGCCATATTCCCAGCCCTGAGTTTGAATATTTTTATTGTTTATTTTCTTAGTAGCCATTTCCATTCTTTCTAGTTCTTTTTGCAGCAAAATTGTAGAGGTCACAGTTGGCACTCCATTTTATTCGTATAAAACTGTTCAGTACTTTATCATCTTAACATACAATGTAGTAATATAAGTTGCCCTTGTCATTTGTGCAGCTCACACGGAAGTATGACAGAGGCTGCTATCAGATACCACTGTAGAGCTTATGATCTAACCCTCTATGTTATTATTCACCGAGTGTGTGTGTGTGTGTGTGTGTGTGTGTGTGTGTGTGCGTGCGCTAGCCTTGGAGCTTGAACTCAGGCCCTGGATTTTGTCTCTGAGCTTCTTTTGCTCAGGCTAGCACTCTACCACTTGAACACAGCGCCACTTCTGACTTATTTTAGTAGTTTATTGGAAACAAGATTCTCACAGACTTTCTGTCTAGGTTAGTTTCGACCTGAGATTCTCAGATCTCAGCCTCTTGAGGAGCTAGGGTTATAGGTATGAGCCACCAGCGACTGGCTTGCTTTGTTTTTCCTATTTATATATTATAAATATTTTTTCTTTTAACTATATTTAGGAAGTATATCATTTCTATATTACCAGCAAAAAGCAGCTTCTGCAACCAGTTGTATATAAATTAGTAGTTGATCTCATTTAAGAAATATAGGATTACTAAAGGATAAAGCAGAGTATTAGTCTAATCTAAATGATTCTAAGTATAGTTCTTACCAATTTTTAAAGATGTGATTTAGAATATATTCCTTTATCATCACCTTGTTTTTCCCTGTATAGAATGTGTACAAACCCAGGAAGAGGGCATCGACTTGGCAGAATATCACAAATAACACATGAATGACCACCACCAGCCCAGGACAACAATGAGCACAACAGGGAATGAAAGGTAAACCAGGACCTTTGGCTCACTGATTCCCTGTGTAGACTAATCATTCACCAAGCACATGGTGATCACCTCCCTGTCCCTAGAAGGCTTACAATCGAGTGTGGGACAAGAAAAATGAGAGAACCTTAATATGGTGTGGGAAGTGCCTATTGAGGAAGTAGCCCTTGGGTCAAATATACTTCAGAGCCAAGTACACTGGCTCATGCCTATCATCCTAGCTACTCGGGAGGCTGAGATCTGAGGATTGTGGTTCAAAGCCAGCCTGAGCAGGAAAGTCTGTGAGGATCTTATCTCCAACAAATTACTCAGAAAAAGCTGGAAGTAGTTCTGTGGCTCAGAGTGGTAGATCACTAGCCTTGAGCACAATGAGGCTCAGGGACAGCACTAAGGCCTCGAGATCAGGCCCCAGGTCTGGCAAATGAAAAAAAATGTATTCAATATTCCTTACCTACTGAGCACCCCACTTTAGCCTATCCTGCTAAAACTATGTACAGGACACTTATATCAGCTTACAGTTGGGGGAAAAATGATGTAACAAAAACCCTCTTCTGGAATAAAATGTTGACAATTTCACGTAAATATTACTAAATACTGAGAAAAGAATGGCTATGTGTATGACCTTAAGTGCCATTGTGGCTAAGTAGCCGCATTGGGGCAGACGTAGCACTAGTCTTTTTTTTTTCATTTATTTTTTTTAATTTTTCAAATTTTTATTATCAAACTGATGTACAGAGAGGTTACAGTTTCATACGTTAGGCATTGGATACATTACTTGTACTGTTTGTTACCTTGTCCCTCCTCCCCCTTTCCCTTTCCCCCCCTGAGGTGTTCAGTTCACTTTCACCAAACAGTTTTGCAAGTATTGCTTTTGTAGTTGTTTGTCTTTTTTTTACCCTGAGTAGCACTAGTCTTAGGACTTGCATCAAATGAGAATAGGAAGAGACATTAAGACGTACTTGCTTTCAAGCACCATTCTGCAAACTTTTATTTGCATTTTGTCTTGTAGTAGTGTGATTTGAACTCAAGGTTTCATACTTGCTAAGCAGGCATTCTGCTGATGAGTTATGTCTTCATTCTTCTTTAGTTAAAATTTTACAAGGAAACCTAATATATTTATAAAAGTGACACATGAACATTGTGGAGAAGCCTTGGGAGTCTGGGCTTAGCTCTCTGCAACAGGTCCTATGTGCCAAGTACTTTTAAGAAACATTGTTGGAACCAGAGATCTGTGGATCAAGGTTCAAAGCCAGCCCCACCATAAAAGTTCTCAAGATCCAATCAATGTCTGGGTGCTGTGGCATGCGTGTGTTATCCTAGCTACAGGGCAAGCACAATGGCTGGGTGCAGTGGTGTGCACCTGTCACGCCCAGTGGCATGGAGAAGCACAAGAAGGAAGATCACTGCTCAGGCATGAAGTGAGATCCTACTGGGAAATATTCAACACAAAAAGGATTGAAAGTATGGCGTAAGTGATAAGAGTGCTTGCCTTAGAAGTATGAAGACTTGAGTTCAATACCCAGTATTAAAAAAACAATAACAACAACAACAAAAACCATACACACAGGCCCCCCCACCCCCCGAAAAAACTTACCACTACCACCAACACCAACAACCACCACCACCACCACCACCACCACTACTAAAGACTACTGGAAAAATCATTGACCAAATTGGTCTAACTGGGTTCATTTGTGACTATGAAAACACTTCAAGCCAGATGCGTGCTCTCTCGCTCTCTCTCCAGCATGCATTAGTTGCAAACAAGGTTGGATTTCATAGAGACATTTTCTCACTTATACAAATATTTCCAATTTCACCCTCCTTAGAATCAGATCTTCAAAACCGTATTTAGCCTTGTCTAGTATACCACTTCTTTTTTCAAGTAGATTCTACCTTGCCAATTACAGGAACAATGTCTTGTGCCTGTTCTCCCTTCCAGGCTAGCAGAGAAAGACTGTGCTGCTCAGAACATCCTGTCTAATTGAGCAGGGCCATGTTTTTACTCAGGGTTAATTCTATGCAGAATTCCTGCTTTTCACAGAGGGAGCCAGGGGTCGTTGCTGCCTTTGTATCTAAGCTTGCTTAGCTGGATCAAGAACATTTCTCAACACCAGTAAGACAATTAAGAAGTTACACAATAAAGTCTTTAGGCTTCAAAATGGACTAAAACCTAAAGAAGGAAGAAGACCTGTACTGAGGAAAGTTCTTCCTGCCCAGGGCAATTAATACAGTGAACAGATGGGGAGGGAGGTGGACTATTTTTAAACTGTAAAGGAAAGATAAACGAACTAATAGGTAGTAAATCTATACTGCAGGGCAAACATACAGCCCTGCATCAGTCTCCTATTTCCAGAAGACACTTTTATTGCTGGGCAATAATAGTTTTACCAATAATAGTTTTGCCCTGCTGGTTATTCTCCCACTGAAATCACAGTGACGCAGGGCAGCCAGGGAACCTATAGGGATGGAAATGAACTCATGAAGTTCGACAGGCTCTGGCCTTTCTGAGTTTGTAAAGGGCTAGCTTCTCTTTACTGAGGAGGCACCGCATAGTATAACTGATGAATATAATATGATTCCAGAGGGGCATGGGTACTGCCTGAAGTATATGGGTATATGTGCGTACAGCTCTACTGCTCATTTTTCATTGTGTCTGAATAATTCTCAGTTCAAAACTGACACAGGGAACTGACATTTCAGACCCTTTCCCATTCACTCACATATTATCTTTCTTGGGGGCAGGGGGAGAGATGCCATTTCTGGAATTTGAATTCTGGGGCCTGGGTGCTGTCCCTTAGGTTTTTGTTGCTCAAGGCTGGTGCTCTACCACCTGAGCCACGGCTTTCCTTTTGGCTTTTTGGTGGTTAATTGGAAGTAAGAGGCTCATGGAGTTCTCTTCCCTGGGCTGGCTTTGAACTGACATCTTCAAATCTAAGCCTTATGAGTAGCTAGGATTACTGTACAGGCACCAATCAACACCTGGCCCCGTTTACATGGGCTGCTGTAACAAAATGCCTCAGTCTGGGTAATGTACAATGAAAATTTGTTTCTAAGCTGGGTGCTAATGGCTCACACCTGTAAACATAGCTACTCAGGAGGCTGAGATCTGAAGATCACAGTCCAAAGTCAGCCCCAGCAGAACAGTCCATGATCTTATCTCCACTTAACCACCAGGAAACTGGACGTGGATCTATGACTCAAAGTAGTAGAGCACTAGCCTTGAGCAAAAGAAGCGAAGGAAGGCCAGGCCCCAGGTTCAAGGCTTACAACTGGGCAAAAAAAAAAAAAAAATCTGTTCTGTTTCTTACAGCTCTAGAGACTATGTTGCACTTTTTAACAATTAACTGCATTTAACATAATCTGGAATTTCCAGTTCACAATCTAGGTGCCACAATATTTGGTGTCCATGAGCTCCTTCTCCACAGATGGCATCTTCTTGCTGTATCCATCCATAGTGGAAAGGTATGAAGGGGACAAACTTCTTTTCATGGAGGAGGAGATAGAAACAAAAGGACCTAGACAGAGTCCTCTAATGCCTTTATAAGAGCATGAACTCTATTCATGAGAGTGGAGCATTGGTGACTTAGTCCCATCTGAAAGGCCTCACCTTCCAAATCCATAGCCTTGGAGTTTAAGTTCCACATAGGAATAGTGGAGGGACACAAACATGCAGGTGTAGTCTGTCACTGTACAGCCTCTACATCTGTGAATGTCAGCTTCCTGCGTCTCCACTACACTGTCACTGCAGTCCTGGCAATGTAGAAACCTAAGCTATAGAACATTGCAGAAATGTACTCATCACCCAACTTAGGACATGGTAACCCCTCTGTACATCACCTTAATAAGAACAATAAACATTACTTTTTTAAAAAAGCTAAAGATTTTGAAACCACTTTTCATGTCTTCTCTCTTACTCTGTCTCAGGACATCTTTACTTGTCACTTGACAGATAAGAAAACTGAAGGTCAAAGATGTTCAGTGATGACTCCCAGCTCTCATAGTTAATAAGTGATAGGGTTGAAACAGGAAGCTTGAACTTTTGGTTTGTAAGTCCGCTCTTCTTCTATTACAACATATTTTCCACTAAGTCACACAAAATCCACCAGATGTTCCCCACTGCGCTCTGGCTAACTCCACAGCTTCTGTGTGGCTTCCCAGGTCTGCCTCAGTCTGCAAACTTCACCTGCCTGACCTCTCCATCCCCTTCCAACAAGCACTAGCTCCTTGGGCATCTTACTACCCTCAACTGGAATGTTCTTCCTCTTTCTTTGTGGCCTTCAAGGCTCAGCACATAGTGTCTGTAAACACATTCTTCCACAACCTAATGCCTGAATCTCACATTGTAACATTTCATCATCATTTAATATAATTTCTACTAAACCACAGTTATTCAAGTATCAGTTAAACCATATGGGCTATGGGGACATAGTACATGTAGTAGGATGTCTGCCTAACAAGCACAAGGCCCTGAGTTCAAACCCCAATACCACCACAAAAAGTATTGTCTGTGATTGAATTCTTTTCTATGTGAAGTCTTGTTTCTTTCTGCTAAAGGGTAACACTGTGTGTGTGTATATGTGCGTGTGTTATTGGGGAATGAACTCAGCGCCTCATACATGCTAAGTAAGCACTCTACCCCTTGAGTCACACTCTAGTCCTTTCAGTTTTTCAAATAGAGTCTCACACCATTGCCAAAGCTGGCTTGGCATCATGATCCGCCTACCTCCACTTGCTAAGTAGCTGGATTACAGGACTGTACCATCAGGCCCAGCTTCTTGTGCTTTCATTTGTGAACATATACCAGCAGCTGGCACAGAGTAGGTACTTAGTAATAAAAATCAGAGCAATTTATTCAGACTTTAATGTCATTTCTAGCATAGTCACTGAAAGGACATAGGAGGACAAAGGAGACCCGGTCTTAGAGAAGTGAGTACCAGGAGACTCCAAGGCAGACATTGGGTAGGGCTACAAGACCTGAAACTGGATGTAGAGTTAAAGCAAAACATGTAACAAAGTTGGCAAGATACTCCTTCTATATTTCTTGCTTAATAACAACAACAACAACAACAACAACAACAACTGGTGTTAGCAGGTGCTGATTGTCCATATTTGTAATCTTAGCTAATCAAGAAGCTGAGATCTGAGGATCAAGGTTTGAAGCCAATCTGGGCAGACTCCTATCTCTAGTTAAGTACTCAGAAAAATCTGGAAGTAGGGCTGGGGATATAGCCTAGTGGCAAGAGTGCCTGCCTCGGATACACGAGGCCCTAGGTTTGATTCCCCAGCACCACATATACAGAAAACGGCCAGAAGCGGTGCTGTGGCTCAAGTGGCAGAGTACTAGCCTTGAGCGGGAAGAAGCCAGGGACAGTGCTCAGGCCGTGAGTCCAAGGCCCAGGACTGGCCAAAAAAAAAAAAAAAAAAAAAGAAAAATCTGGAAGTAGAGTCCATGGTTCAAGTGGTAGATTTCTAGCCTTGAGCAAAAATGCTCAGGGAAAGTGCCCAGGCCCCAAATTCAAGCATAAGAACTGGCACACATACACACACACAATTCATTTTACTACTAGACCAGTTGGAGGATAAGTAGCTCCTAAGAGGTGGAGGGCAAGTTGGAAAAGGAAGATGAAACAAAAAAGAGAGAAGGTGACTAGGCAGACTGTGTCCTTAAAAAAAAAAAAAACACCAAAACAATCAGCTACAGTCTACAAGGTAGTTATATGTATGGAATACAACATACTTGTCACTGGTCACAGGAAAAGATTCATTCATATCTCTCTCTTATAATTTTCTAAAACAAGGTCTGATCTACATTTTTTTGTAAATAAAGTTTTATTAGAACACAGATACATCCATTTGTTTAACTAACTTATGGCTATTTTTGCACTGCAAAGCAGAGTCGAGTCATTGTAGCAGTGTCCATGTGGTCCACAAAGCCTAAAGTATTCATTATCAGGCTATTTACCAAAGTGACTGACCTCTGCTCTAAAATCTGTTTGCTTGTTTTTTCTGTGCTAGGATTTGAACTCAGGTCTTGTGCTTGTTAGGCAAGCACTTTGTTACCTGAGCCATACCCTTCCAGCCCAGGTTTTATTTTTCATAAGGTCATCACAAAGCAACTTTTGGCTCCCAGGACAGCACCAAGGCCCGGAGTTCAAGCCCTAGGACCAACCAAAAAAACAAACCAAAACAATAACCCCTGGCCCCAACAGTATTCCAGCCATGTGCCAGTAGCCCACATCTGTAATGGTAGCTACTCCAGGAGGCTAAGAATTGAGAATGATAGTTTGAAGCCAGCCCAAGCAGGAAAGTCCGTGTGACTCTTACTAATCACAGAAAAAGCCAGAACTGGAGCTACACCTCAGGTGGTAGAGTACTAACCTTTAGTAAAAGAAGCTTAGGGACAGTACTGAAGACCAGAGTTCAAGCCCCAGGACCAGCAAACAAAAATCAGGGTTCCAACATTGGTAGAGAACCCAACATGGTTGCATCTGGATAAAGGCCTGCTTCTCATAGCTTCACATTTTGCCATTTCACATTGAATGCTCTCATAAATCCCAGTATTTCACTTTTTTTTTTTTGCCAGTCCTGGCGCTTGAACTCAGGGCCTGGGCACTGTCCCTGAACTTCTTTTGTTCAGTGCTAGCTAGCACTCTACCCTTGAGCCATAGCTCTACTTCTGGCTTTTTCTGTTTATGTGGTACTGAGGAATCAAACCCAGGGCTTCATATGCTAGGCAAGCACTCTACCACTAAGCCGCATTCCCAGTCCTCCTATATTTCACTTTCAAGGCTCAATTCACAACTAAATTCATTTTCGGTGACACTGAGCAGTGTATATAAATGGGCAAGGGAAGAGCTTAAACGCAGTCACATCACTTGCTTCCCAAGTCATAATGGGGTTTCCAAAGAGAGCTCCATCTAACCACAGAGGCTTCCTTGCATTATATAATAATATCTCAGAATGGTCTCATCACTTTTAATGGTCTGATCATGCCATACTTCCTGAGAGTCCAAGAAGACATCAGGTAGATGGACATGCTACTTCAGCCATACTAACTTGTCTTTTCTGTCTCCGAATCACAATGATGACTCTAAAACAAGTCTTAAGTATTTCTACCTAATCAAGCATTGCCAATCAATGCTTACTGATTTTTTTTTCTTTCTAAGAAGCATTTTAATCATCCCAAGACCTCCAAAGAAAATATAACACACAGGAAAAAAATGGATATTTGGGGAGAGAGAAAGATGAAAGAGAAATAGAAATAAATAAAACATAGATGCGAAGTGAAGAATTTAGGGAGCAAAAGGGATAAGGAGACAAGAGATAAAAGATAAATGCTGAGCATGGTGGTATACTCTTGCAGTCTCAGCACTTGGGAGATTGAGGCAAGAGGCTGGCTAAAGTCCAGGACTTTGAGACCAGCCTGGGCAACAAAGGAGATCCTTTTTCAAAATAAACAAACAAAGGAGAAAAGGACCAATATGAGGAAGACATAGAGGGAGCTTCAGAATGTTACCATTTGGAGAGAAGATTGACCATAAAGAGTTATTTATTTAATTTCCTGATAGGGATCAGGGTGTGAAGAACTCTAGGAAATACTGATGGAACTGGTGGCCTGTGACCCCTAGCCCTCTCCAGATCTGATGCTGAGGACAGCTGGCTGCTAACTCCACAGTGAGGGAGATGGCCAGACCACCCCCTGCCAGGAGCAGCAGAGCCCTGGGGGGCTGAGTTTAAGCCAAGAATAGATTTGTGGCAAGCTACAACTAGCAAAGGTAGAAGAAAAAAAAACACATATCTGAATCAGGATTAAGTAGATGGTTTAGGCCCCAAAAAAGAAAGAAATTAGTTGGATTAAAAAAATAGACCAGCATGGGTAACTCATCACTGCTTGCAGATAATATGAAAAAGAAAAATACCAATAAAGTCAACTGGAAAGCAACTACAACAGAAGACATTAGTAAGTTTGAGGAAGTGCAGATTGAAAACTTTCATAAACACAAGACACGATAAAGAAGACACGATGAATGAGTGGACCTCAAGTGTAATACCAGCCAACACGATAACATTCCTAGGAATAAACACAGAAATAATGTGAAGAAATATACGCAGAAAACTTCACGGCCAGATGTAGTTATGCATGCCTATAGTTCTAGCATGTGGAGATCTTAGGTGGGAGGATAGAGTAAGTCTAGGAATTCACCAAGACAAGCCCGGGTGACACCGCAAAACTCTGTCTCTACATAAATAAAAATAAACCAACAAATCAGCAAAAAACAAGTAAATGACAAGTGGTCAAATGGGAAAGGACATCTGGCCTTAGAAAAATTTGAGATCCTAAAGATGTCAGTCTGGGGCTGGAGTATGGCTTGGGTAGAATAATGTTTGAGCAGCATCTAGGAGCTCCTGGATTCAATCCTTAGTACCACAAAATAAACAATAAGATGTCATTTGTCTTAACCTTGAAGGAAAATAAAATTTCAATCAAAGAACAGTGAGGAAAGATCTGAAAAAGAAGACTAAAAGGAAAACTAGCCCTATCAGACATCGCGATACTCCATAGATTCCCAATAATTAAAGCAATATAAATGTATACGGTTACTTAATATCAATAAAGGAAAAACAACTACATGACTAGATAGATCATTGGGGTAGAATACAAAGCTCAGACACTAGAGCAAATATACTGGGAATTTGACATAGGATAAAAATGGCATCTGAAGTCAGAAGAGAGAAGACATTCAATACATGTAGTTGGGACAGCTAGCGAGCCAACAGGAGGAAGCAAAGTGGGACCACATGCATGCCCCAAATGGGGCAATGATTGAGATGTTAAAAATAAAATGCTTTAAAAAATGAGGCAAGCTGGTGCAATCTGCCTCTGATGGAAGAACACACCCCAACTATGATGTAGGCTTCAAGAAAATCTAATCTATATCTAAAAGCACCTCAATCTCTATCAATTTACAAGAAATACAGTGATAGGGAATATAAAAACCATGCCACAGGTTACAATCAGCAAAATCCAGACTGTAGGTGACTCGATCATTGTGGTATAAATTTAACAACAACAATAGGTTCCTGTAATTACACTCCTGTAAACCTAGCTATTCAGGAGGCTGAGATCTGAGGAATGCAGTTCAAAGCCAGTCCAGGCAGGAAAGTCCCTGAGACTCGTATCTCCAATTAACTACCAGAAAATTGGAAGTGTCAAAGTGGTAGAGACTTAAAGACACATCAACTTAGTCCATGTTGATACATCAACTTCTGCAGAAATCTCTACTGGAGAGCTTTTACTGGGGCATTACAAGATTCACTTGCAGTTTCGTTTCGTTTGCTGTTTTCACAGTCTTTCTGTCTCCATTTAGTATTTCAGTAGATAATAATTCCTATAGATGAAAAAGTTTAAAAGTAAAAAGGTATAAAGTGAATTCCCACACTATCCCTCGTGCCAATTCTGGCCCCCTGAGATATCACTGATCTTAGTTTTATATGAATTCTCTTTAGATACTTACTATCCACTTATAAGAAAGTACTATACTGCCTTCCTTTCTGCCTTATAACAAACACATATGGTGGCCACACTGTCCTTGTGACTTTGCAGTTATGTCCCAATGTATTTTCCTGACTGCAGTCTTGCCCTTTTCCATTCACACTCTGTTTAGCTGCTGGGTGGTTAGTCAAAGAAGAAGATCTGATCATGCTTGAAAACCATTCCTGCCAGGCACCAGTAGTGGGTCACATCTGTAATCCCTACCTACTCAGGTGACTGAGATCTGAATATGGTGGTTTGAAACCAGCCCAGTGAGGAAAGTCTGTAACAATCTTTTTTTTTTTTTCTTATTTATTGTCAAAGTGATGTACAGAGAGGTTACAGTTTCATATGTTAGGCATTGGATACATTTCTTGTACTGTTTGTTACCTCCTCCCTCATTCCCCCCTCCCCCTCCCCCTTTCCCTCAACCCCCATGAGTTGTTCAGTTGGTTTACACCAAACAGTTTTGCAAGTATTGCTTTTGTAGTCATTTGTCTTTTTATTCTGTGTCTCTCGATTTTGGTATTCCCTTTCACTTTCCTAATTCGAATACAGTTTCCAATATACTCAGATAAGATACAGTAGTAGTGCAGGTTCAACCACAGGAAGGGGATACAAGAGGATCATCAACAATAGAAGCTATGGTTGCACATGGCATGTTGAAAGGAATTACAACAGTGATATATCACTCGTTTCTGTAACATGGAGTTCATTTCACTTAGCATTATCTTATGCATTCATAGGGCCATAGCTATTAGGCTCTTGTGATCTTCTGCTGTGACTAGCCTAAACCTGTGCTAATTATTCCCTATGAGGGAGACCACAGAATCCATGTTTCTTTGGGTCTGGCTCACTTCACTTAGTATAATTTTTTCCAAGTCCTTCCATTTCCTTACAAATGGGGCAATGTCATTCTTTCTGATAGAGGCATAAAATTCCATTGTATATATGTACCACATTTTCCTGATCCATTCGTTTACTGAGGGACATCTGGGTTGGTTCCATATTTTAGCTATGACAAATTGTGCTGAGATGAACATTGTTGTGCTGGTGGCTTTAGTGTGTTCTTGTTTGTGGTCTTTTGGGTAGATGCCCAAAAGTGGGCCTGCTGGGTCATAGGGGAGCTCTATGTTTAGCCTTCTGAGGAATCTCCATACCCCTTTCCAGAGTGGCTGAACCAGTTTACATTCCCACCAACAATGAAGTAGGGTTCCCTTTTGGCCACATCCCCTCCAACAGTTGTTATTGTTAGTTTTCTTGATATAGACCATTCTTACTGGGGTGAGATGGAATCTCAATGTTGTTTTAATTTGCATTTCTTTTATGGCCAGTGATGTAGAGCAGAAAGTCTGTAAGAATCTTATCTCCACTAAAATTACCAAGAGTTGGAAGTGGAGTTGTGGTTTAAGTTTAAGTTGTGGTTTAAGACAGCCTTGAGGGGCTGGGGATATAGCCTAGTGGCAAGAGTGCCTGCCTCGGATACACGAGGCCCTAGGTTCGATTCCCCAGCACCACATATACAGAAAACGGCCAGAAGCGGCGCTGTGGCTCAAGTGGCAGAGTGCTAGCCTTGAGCGGGAAGAAGCCAGGGACAGTGCTCAGGCCCTGAGTCCAAGGCCCAGGACTGGCCAAAAAAAAAAAAAAAAAAAAAAAAAAAAAAGACAGCCTTGAGCAAAAGTATCTCAAGGACAGAGCCTGGGCTCTGAGTTCAAGCCCCCAAACTGGCACAAAACCAACAAAACAACAACTGAAAATTGCTTGTCTCCTCTTATCTACAGGATCAGATTTAATTTGATGGCCTGGCCCTGTATTTAAAATCTTTCCCTATCTAGCCTAACCTACCAGTTCTCTGGAATTTGATCACCACAGACCTACAGCACCAGTGGACTGGTGACTGGCCAGAATCTGAAGACTCCCAAGCCCCCTTCCTTTCTTCTTGGTCCATGGTTACATCTCTGCCTGGAATATCTTCCCTTCCTCTGTCTTGTGAGTTTCTATTTTCTACCTGTCTCTCAAGAGCCAGCTAAAATGCTACAATCCTTTCAGAAGTTTCCCTCAGCTCCTCCAGGCAAGCTACCAGACATTGTGTTCCTGTAGCAAAATGGATTCTTCATTCCATTGTGTCCAAAATATGATATATAGCCCTGGTCTCTCACTATCATACACATAATTTCTCATCAGCATTTCATAACCAAATGATCATGCTTTACAACCAACCTAGTCCCTTCTCCAAGGGTCCTAATGCAAGTTGTGAAGATTCAGCAGGCTAGACCACAGTCAACTACAAAACAAATGTGGAAACTATCAAAATCCAGGTTGGTAAAAATAAAAAAAAAATGTTCCAGTCCAATGAATTTATTAGCTCATTTTCCTTCCAGAGTCCTTGAAATCAACATCTTGTATTATTCACTGTGCACACAGAGAAGTACACAGTGAGATTTCTTCCAATAGGCCCCAGCAGGCTGAGCCCTTCAAATAATAATGACTTAGCCTTAATGCGTGCCAACTAAAACCCACTGTGACATTCCTCAGTGAGCAAAGTGACACTCAGAGCTTATTTACGAAGGGCCAAGAGTTGGCCATTAACAGCAAACCTGGAAAGCCCACGTCCTTCTAATTAGACCCCTGTGTTCATCTCCCAGAAAGCAAAGCACTTTCGCCTGCTGGTCTTTTCTTGTATGTTTAGGACAGTGTGCACCAGTGGAGGCAGGAAGTAAGTATCTGTCTGCAGCACTACCCTTGACTAGGGAAAGGGCACAGGGGCAGCTGCTGATCAAAGTGTAAAACTGTAAGAAATTCTCCTACTAGCCCCCAACCCCAGCCAGGGCCCTGCTTATGCCTGTAGGTTGGCATCTGGGTGCTTACTCCCCATTTCTTTCAGTCAAATATCTCTCTTTATCTTTTTTCTTGTATGTCTTTCAATAAATGTTCTCAGGCAGTGTCCTCATATTGCTTCCCTGCAGTGACATCACTGTGCTAGCCTCATTGTACCAAGTGGTCAGTTAAATTTCCTCAAATCTCTTAGCAACACCTATTACAATGTTGTACATCTGACCGCTGACCTACGTTATTGCTCTCTGGATACCATTTTCTTATAAACTGGAAATCCTAAGACCTCAGGATTTCAAGCTAAAAAGTACTAGACAGATCACACAATGAACCAATACCCACCATGCACTGTAAACAGAAAAATGGATCTATTTGTCCAAATTAATTAGTTGACCAGAATCTGTTGTTGTTTCCCCAAATCTAGTTCACTGTTGTTTCCATTACATCAAGATATCTCCTTTCCTTTTATCTCTTTAGTCTTAGATACAATTTCTACATTTGTTTTGTAATTAATTGTGTTCTAGCCCTCTGAATCTTCACAAGAAGGGTTCCTGTTATCAGGAGCTTCTTGAATTATCTTCAAATCCCTGTGTGACATGGGTTAGAAACTGTGGTGGGAGGAGGGACCCCTATGGTCAAATTGAATTACATGAGTTCCACCTTCAATTCACCTGCCATGCAGAAGGATTTGAGGTGACCCACTATGGATCCTTTAATAATACCTCTGTCAGGAAGTGGTGTTCAGGGCAAGTGCAGTCAACAGGCTGATCCAGGCTCTGCTGAAGCTACTTGGACAAATATCAGGAAAGATGGCAAATTCATTGCTTGGTGTCACGGCCCAAAGTAAATTAAAGAAGCAATATTATTACCAAATAGTATTATGAGATTCTGCCTGCATTCATCCAAGAGCTTTGCAGGGCACACAGTATTTCTATCTTTCAGAAGAAAACTTCTGAGTGTTCAAGTTCACATCTGTTATGGGATAGGTTTTGTTTCCCCTCTGTTCCCCTCCAAAGAAGCCATGTCAGACTCTTACACCCCATACCTCTGAATGTCACTTCATTACCAAAGTCATCATGCCAAAAATGTGGTCATAAGGATCATATAAAGAAAGCTTAGACTAAGAGACACAGGGAGGTAGCCATAGTAAAGACACAACGAGCACAGCATACCCAGGCCAAGAAATACTCGGAGCTACCAGGAGCTCTAGAAGGACTGGATTCTTCCTCATAGCACTCCCAATGGCTGACCCTTCCAACACCTTGATTTCTGACTGAAAGCCCAGACACCTGTGACACAATCCATCTCTGTCCTTTAAGCCACCGGTGTGTGGGACTTTGTATGGCCACCCAAGGAAATTGATACAACATCTGATAAGTGACAAGTGTCTAATAATCCCCAGCCAGTGATGCCAGAACTCAAGCCCAGGTCAGCAGGGACTACCTCTGAAAGGACATAGCTTAGGTGGTTACAGAAAGTAAATCCAAGAGCCCTTCCACTTCAGAATCATTTTCTGTAGTAGTTTTGTTTTTTGTTTTTGTTTTTTGTTTTGCCAGTCCTAGGTCTTGGACTCAGGGTCTAAGCACTGTCCCTGGCTTCTTTTTGCTCAAGGCTAGCACTCTACCACTTGAGCCACAGCGCCTCTTCTGGCTTTTTCTGTATATGTGGTGCTGAGAAATCGAACCGAGGGCTTCATGCATTTGAGGCGAGCACTCTACCACTAGGCCATATTCCCAGCTCCAGGATCATTTTCTTATCTATATAATGGCCAATTTAAATGATGCTTCACTCCGAACACTATAAATTTTGCCTTTATACAACCAAAAAGTCATCACACAGAGGTATGTACCACACAGACTACAACACATGAGACACACACACACACACACACACACACACACACACACACACACACACACACACGGAGCATATGCCTAGGTTTGGCCTGGAATAGATCAGAGGGTCCCACAGTGGCTGGGCCTGTGATTCAGTTCAGCAGATGGATGGGGACAGCTCCTTCCTCAATGCACATACTGTTCCTCAAGAGATGCTGCGAGTGAATCACAATTAAATTACAGAGTTGTCAGAGGGTTGTAATTATAGCATTTACTCGCACATTTACCAGGCAGACACACACAGAAGAAAGCAGAGGCTGAAGAGAAAGGACAGAAGCCTACTCCCCACCACCTACCTGGGCAGAAAATCTGGTTGAGGGAAGAGAGAAGACAGCGATTACGTCTGTAGCCCCCTTCTTGCCACAAGAATGCTTTGGGCTTGCTGAGGAGGGCCTTCCATTCCAGAGGCCGGAGAGACTGCTAGACATCCCTGGGTGACAACTCCTCTGCCTTCCACAGATGGACAAAGGAAGGTCAGCAAGGGTGTTATGACTCACCCACAGTCACAGGCTGTGGAGGAGCTGGGGCTGAGTCAAGTACAAGGTGGCTCCTGCCAGGGGACCGAGGCAAGGAAAGAAAATCGGGACAGCCAGGTCTGTCACTTGCTTTGTTCTCATCCTTAAGAGTGAAGTAATTTACCCAGCAGCTATTTATCATGTGGCAATTCTGGGAAACTTGGAAATGGTCCTCACTTCTCCTAAGAAAATGACACAAGGTAAAAGAGAAGATCCTTGAGTGCCATTTATGTTAGTCAATCCTGCCACTAGTCAATAGTGCATTCGGCCCTCATAGATCTCTAACCTCAGTACCACAAGACAGAAGATAGTAATGCCACATGGTGAGCAAAGCCCTTGAATTAAAAAATATATGCCAGTCAGATGACTAGCTTCCATTAGTCTATCAAACTAAATATATTCTATACTTCCATATAGGTGAGATATTGTGAAAGAGATGGATAGAAAGAGGGTCTAGAGGGCAAGATCAGCCACACAGAAAGACAAAGTAAAGCAAAACATTAAATAAAGAGATGTACTATGATGAATCACTAATTCAATTATGCACCCCAGTTCAGTAGACTGAATGTTTATATGTTGTTATTCAAATTCCAATCTCCAGGGCTGGGGATATGGCCTAGTGGCAAGAGTGCTTGCCTCGTATACATGAGGCCCTGGGTTCAATTCCCCAGCACCGCATATACAGAAAACGGCCAGAAGTGGCGCTGTGGCTCAAGTGGCAGAGTGCTAGCCTTGAGCGGGAAGAAGCCAGGGACAGTGCTCAGGCCCTGAGTCCAAGCCCCAGGACTGGCCACCAAAATAAATAAATAATAATAATAATAAATAAAATTCCAATCTCCAAATAATGGTATTAAGAAGTGGAACTGGCCAGGCACTGGTGGCTCACACCTGTAATCCTACTCAGGAGGCTGAGATCTGGGGAGGCTGAGATCTGGGGAGGCTGAGATCTGGGGATCACGGCTTGAAGCCAGCTTGAGCAGGCAAGTTGGTGAGACTCTTCTCTCCAATTAGCCAGAAAACCATAAGTGTTGCTTGTGGCTCAAAGTGGTATAGCACTAACCACTAACCTTGAGTGAAAAAGCTCAGGGACAATTCCCAGGCCCTGAGTTTAAGCCCCACAACTGACAAAAGAGAGAGAGAGAGAGAGAGAGAGAGAGAGAGAGAGAGAGAGAGAGAGAGGAAGAAGGAGGAGGAGGAGGGGGAGGGGGAGGAGGAGGGGGAGGAGGAGGAGGGGGAGGGGGAGGGGGAGGAGGAGGAGGAGGAGGAGGAGGAGGAGGAGGAGGAGGAGGAGGAGGAGGAGGAGGAGGAGGAGGAGGAACCAATGTAGGTGATTAAAACATGAGAGTGTGACTCCCATGAGTGGGATTAGTGCCCTTTAAAGAGGTCACAATGAGATCCATGCCCCCTACATCACATGAGGTTACAGTGATCAGGGGTCCTCTATGGGGAAGAGAGGTTCTGAATTGGCCAGCATTTTCACCTTCAACTTCCCAGCCTCCAGAAGTGAGAGAAACGAATTTCTGTTGTTTGTAAGCCACCTAGTCTATGATATATTGTGAACTACCCAAATGGTGTATGGCAAGAAATTAGACATGGAAAAGAAAGTTGTCTGATTCTAGATAGTCTGTCAATTTTGCCCCTAAATGTGACTATATTTGATAGTCAAATTAACCTGTTTTTTCTTTTTTTTTTAATCCCCTAAGCATTTATTTTAACAGATCATTCAATTGAACATTCCTTTCTACTAGCCAGTAGTTGGATTAGTTAATCTTGATAGTTAATCTGACAGAATTACAACGTGCATAGGAAATAAGTAAAGCCATCTCCTGGGTGTATCTGTGAGGACTTTCCAGAGAGGTTTGTCTAAGGCGTGCAGAGACTTGCTCTGAGTGTAGGCAACTCCACCCAATAAGCTAGGGGCCTGGAGAACAAAGGGAAAGGAGGAAGTCTCCTCCTGCAGGTATTCTTTCTCTGCTTCCTGGCTGCCACATTGTGAATTGCTCTGTTTTGTCACACCATGATGACAGAAACCTCTGAAACCAGGAGCCAAAATAAAGCTTCCTTCTTGTTTTTCTAAGGTATTTGTCACAGAAACTGAAGGTCTAACCTTACCTTCTTTGGATCCATGGGGTCTATGATTTATCTAGCCAGGTCCCCTGCAGAGCAAGTGCTTACTGTTAAACACAACTACCATAGAGAGGCACAGACATGTTTTAATTTGTTCAACTTTTTAAAAGAGGGGATCAAACTCCTGGTCTCAAGTAATCCTCCTGGCTCAGCCTCCTACTGGGCAAAGACTGCAGGCATGCCCAGGTTCGGCTGCATACATATTTTTGTACTTATTATTATTTCTGCACAACTCTCAAAATTTTATTCCTTAATTAAACAGAATGCAAACCACACATCAGTGGCTCACACTTGTAATCCTAGCTACTCAGTAGTCTGAGATCTAAGAATTAAAGTTCAACGCTAGCCCAGGCAGGAAAGTCTGAGAGATACTTATCTCCAATTAACCACCAAAAGGCCAGAAGTGAAGCTGTCTCTCAAGTGGTAGAGCAATAGCCTTGAGTAAAAAAGTTCAAGGACAGAATGCAGGTTCTGTGATCAAGCTCCAGGACTGGCACAGGAAAAAATAACTTTTTTTCCCAAAAAGGATACAAATGTTAAGTCTTAACAAATGCTACCCAATTAGCTTCTTTATAAAGGTTGGTCAATTACAGACTCACTTTCCCAAATCCTTCATTGCACTTAACATTACCAACTTTTAAATGTGTTCCTCAATTGAGTCTCAATATGTTTTCATTCATATCTCCTTGAATATTTTCCTTTTTTCAAAACACATTTTGGCTATTTTTGTTTTGTTTTGCCAGTCCTGGGGCTTGAACTCAGCGCTAGGGCACTGTCTCTGAGCTTCTTTTGCTGAAGGCTAGCACTCTAACATTTGAGCCACAGCTCCACCTCTGGCCTTTTCTATTTATGTGGTACTTAGGAATAGAAATCAGGGCTTCATACATGCTAGACAAGCACTCTACCACTAAGCCATATTTCCAGCCTGTTTTGAGTATTTATAAAACATTGGTGAATGTATTCACATCAATTGTCTATTTATCCATGGGCTGTTTTTTTCTTGTTCACTCTTTTTCCCCCAGTACTGGGGTTTGAGCTGAGTGCCTCATGCTTGCTGTGTGGGCATGACCTCTGTGCTCTCCCACTCAACCACAACCACCCAGCTCAAATCTGCCATCAGTTGAGAGCCCAGCATCATGTCAGGACATGGCAGCTTTATGAATTACTGTTTTCACATGTGATCACACAGAAGTAAAAAACATCTATCAGCTACGAAGGACCCAGAGTTTGAGGAAGCTCATACAGAAAGAGCACCACACCACACTCCACCCATGAAGTTATTTTCTTCGCTCAAATAATTTCATGTGGAACAGCAGTGAGCACAGCACACCTCAGCATACCGCTAAAGAGACAGAGCCATCTCTGCACACAGATGCACAATATTAGAATGAGATACACACAACACGCTCATTGCTCCATAGAAAAATAGCTGGAGATTGCTTAAAAGTTATAAGGTGCACAAAAAAATGGCAAGAGTTTGGCTTCAAACTCTGTCTGTTATGCCTTTTCTTTAAATTCACAGATTCTTATTTTAACATCATTATTTAATAATAAAATTATTGATAATGATTGCTCAGCTTCAAATACCCTTAATTGCACTTAATAAAGGTAATCTTATGGTATATTATATGTATTTTGTCTCAGTAAAGGTGTCTTCCTTTATACCTTCTTCATTCCTTCCTCCCTTTTTCTTTCTCCTTTCTCTCTTCCTCTTTTCTTCTTTCTTTTTTCTTGCTTAGTTGCTTTCTCTTTCTTTTCCTTTCTTCCTTCTTTCTCTTTCTTTCCCTTTCTTTTTTCTTTCTATCTTTTTTTAACTGTATTTTTTTTGTCTTCTCTTTTTTTCGTACTGGGGATCAAACCCAGGACTTGCTAGGCAAATGTTTTGCCACTGAGCTACATCCCAGCCCTTCTTTCTATCTTTTTGAAACAAGATTCCATTATGTTGGCCAAGTTAGCCCTAAATTTCTGGATTCAAGTGATACTCCTGCCTCAGCTCCTTAGATGGGACTAACATGTATCATCACTATCGCCATCATCATCATCATCATCGCCATCATGCCTGGCTCTAGAGTTTACTATTTCTTAAAGTGAAATTTAATAGCTAAACTACTACTAAATCAATGTATTGCCCAGAGAATGCAAAAGATGCCATTAGAATACAAATGTCCTTATAAGCAAAGGTTTGCAAATTAAAGCTAAATGCCTGCTTCATACAATATTGGACCTAAAATTTTAGTATTTCTTCCAATTTTGACACTAATTTTGTGGGCTACATTTCATTCAAATGTCTGTCTGTTGGTTTGGTTTGTCTTGGTGATACTGGTGTTTGAACACAGGTCACCTACCACCTGAACCATACCCCTACAGCATTTTAATTATCTTTCTTTCAGATAGGATCTCTTTCTTTTACCTGGTGCTGGCCTGGGGTTGCTATTCTACTACCTATGCCTCCCATGTAGCTGAGATTACAGACACAAACCACCACTCCTGGCTTATTTGTTGTGATGGGGTCTTACCAACTTTGAATCCAAGCTGGCCTTGAATGTGATACTCTTGATCTCCACCTCCCAAATAGCTAGGATTAAAGGCATGAGTTATCACATCTGGCTTCTGATCATCTTTTCAAGGCAGCATAATTTAGGAAGAGCATTGTACGGAGTCAGACTTCTTTCAGAAAGGTTTCCTGCTCTTCCTGCTGTGGGGTGACTGCCCCCCAAATACCAGTCCCTTCCAAGGACACTGGAAGACCACATATCAAAATGCAAATAGAATCCCAAGCTCAAACATACCAGGAAGTCTCCCTGATAAAACGAATTTCAGAGGAAACTTCCTCTTGAGTGCTAAGCATGGGTTGTATAGTGAGACTCTGTCTTTAAAAAAATTTAAAGCTAAAAACTTTTGAATAGAAATTTCTCCATCTTAATTGACTTATGGCTGGTACTATTTAAACACAGTAAAATGATGTGAAGAGACAGTGAACACATGCAGAAGTGTCTGTCCCTCTCAATGAGCCTTCTCGAGTGAAGCACTGTACCTGCTGAGGGTGGGATTTCTTGTCTCTCTCATTTCAGCTCTCACTGAGTACTTAGTAGCCTGGTGAGTCTGATTGCTATGACTTTCGCTCCTTTCTAATTTCATTGTTTCTTGTGTTTGTTGGATAGGAAAGTGCACAACCAAGTGTGATAGGGCTCTGTGTAGAGGAAGAGGCAGAGCCCCCTAGAGGTCTAAGGGCATAGTGCAGGGAAAGGCTGGTGTGTGCTGTAGCCAACTTGGCTTGGCTTTCAAATGTCTGTGTGTTTGTTTACAAGTCAGCAGTAGATCATCCAGATATTTTTGAACCCAACAAACAATAGGAAAGAAAAAGGTAGCTCTGTCTCTTTAATTTTGCACCTCCAAGACGCTGCTCCATACCATTACCATACCTTCATCACCACTGGGGGCCTCCCTGTGGACATTCTTTGTAAGTTTAGTGTCCTCTGTGGCCATGGCTTCTGAACTCTTACTGAAATACAAAGTACAGCATGCAAACGTGTGAGCGCAGTAGTAAGAGGGCCTGGGGCTGTATTCGCAGTCCTGTGATTGGTCCTCCACCTGGTGAATGAGAGAAGGGGAGGAGACAACCCCATGGCTCTGATAAAAACACTGCAGTGCCAGGCACCAGTGACTCATACCTCTAATCCTAGCTACTCAGGAGGCTGAGAGCTGAGGCTCTAGGTGTGAATCCAGTTTAGACAGGAAAGTCTGTGAGACTTATCTCCACTACTACTCAGAAAAAGCCAGGAGTAGCACTGTGGCTCAAGTGGTAGAATGCTAGCCTACCACGAGAGTGCTAGCACAAAGAAGCTCAGGGACAGTGCCCAGGCCCTCAATTCAAGCCCCAGGACTAGAACAAACAAAACAAAACAAATTAAAAACAACAACACTGCAGTGATAACTGCCTAGCATAGTCCAAGATAGCAGCCACTGAGCTCATCCCCAGCTCATTGCTGGCCCCTGTCCTGACGAGAAAGTCCTGCGCTTCCCATCCCTGGAAAGGAAATGCAGGATTAGTTCAGGATGCCTTCTCTTTTATTATTAGCAGAATCGATACTTACGTTGACTGAAACCACTTCATCCCCAAACTGTATACATGGAAAATAGTTGTCAAAGTTACAGCTCTCTCACATTTCCAATGTTCTACTTCAAAATGATTTCTAATACCCAAATATTCATGTTTTATTATAGTGTAATTTATCATAACCCTCTGGGCTAAGTGAACAGGTTTATAAAAAAAAAAGAAAAGAAGGATATATAAAAGCATTTTCTATTCCTGTATTATTTTCCAAGGAACCCAAAATTCTTTGCATATATTCTTTTGTGTGCCTATGCTGGCTGGTACCAGGGCCTGGACTCAGG
This sequence comes from Perognathus longimembris pacificus, assembly GCF_023159225.1. Lineage (NCBI taxonomy): Eukaryota > Metazoa > Chordata > Mammalia > Rodentia > Heteromyidae > Perognathus > Perognathus longimembris. The sequence continues at coordinate 28,977,154 of NC_063176.1, read as the reverse complement.
CCCCCAAATTCACTTATTTTGCTTGCTGATGGTTGGGATTCTTCCACTTGAGCCACACTTCTAGCCCAACATTTTGCTGGCTAATGGAGATGGAGTCTCACAGATTTTTCCTCCTGTCTGGCTTCAAATCACAATCCTTTGGATCTTAGCCTCCTGAGTAGCTAGAACAACAGGGCATAAGCCACCAGCACCCAGCTCAACAAGACACAACCAACAACACCACAGCATTAGGGTACTTTCATTTTTGCTTAGTGCAAAAATATCTCTATTCACTATAATTAATTCAGTGTAATTAATCAATTCACTATCAAGAACGGTAATTCAGTTTTTAATCTATTTTAGCCACCTCTTGAGCTGAATTATTCTGTACTTGCTAACCTTAAAAATCCCATCATTACTGAAGATTGGATATTTTGAAGCTTTGTTACTTTTATCTTTGTTCCCATGGCCATACTATAGTGAATGACGCAATATTGCTTCTGGATGTAATTTCCTGAGTTTGACTTAACTAACACCCTTTGTTAGATTGCTCTCATATCAGTACTTTGTTTATGGCAGAACCTATTACCACTGTGTGCTGTCATATTGTCTGTGATGCCTTTTACAATCTACCCAGCTAATCATGGGTTAGATATAGTTCATTCTAGAAGAGAACACTTAAGCATCTCATACCTACCCACACTGACTTTTACAGTGCTTCTTTGGAGCAAATTCCAATCCATCCACTACTTACTGAGTGTCTAGGTCATCTACAATATCAGACTATATAAGCACAATAAAAAGGGGGTATAAGTAGTAGCTGATTTTTCTCTTTATATGTAGTATTTATTACATTATTTCCACTATGTATAATAAAATATGTAATATATATTCTACTGTGGATATTAGTATATTAATAGAATATTTTACAGTAAGTCTAAAAGTCTTTTTTAAATAAAATAAGTGACTGAAGTATTGTGGAGCATCTTATTTCTTTTCTTTTTTTCAATCTTAAAATCAAATTTACATTCTCCACAGAGTCAGAACAGAGAATGTTTCAGTTCTGGAATATTAGAAAATCACAGGTTTCCTAGGGGGAGGATGGGGGGAAAATGAGGGAGGAGGTAACAAGTACTGCTTTATGTATGAAACTGTAACCCCTCTGTATATCACTTTGACAATAAAGAAATGAATAAAAGAAAAGAAAATCACAGGTTTCCTATATGTATCTTTGACTGAGTATGTCAACTTGCCTTCCAAGTTTTCAAATGAGTCCCTAAGGTTATACATACAGCATTGGGCAGACAGCAAGGAGCAAGGAACAATTTTGTTGAAGAATGATTCTCATCACTTAGTATCAACAACAGAATCTCCACAGACTTGCGTGATTCTCTACTCAGTCTGCATGTTTTCCAGGGAAAATTATATGCTGTAGTGAAATGACCAATTTGGGAAGGAACGCTGTCTCTAGATGCGCCATTTAAAAGTCTCCATAGTCTACTTTAAGGTATACTTTTTAGTCACTCTTTTTGCACACTCCCTTTCTTTTGGGGCAGGGACTTTGAAATAGATGGATCTGTGCTGTGAGGTACAGGAAAGGACTAGGCTTGTCACTGAGGTGGGGGGGTGTTGGTCTGCAAATGTGATGGCAATGTGGCCAAACAATCTCATAGATGGAACCCACATTTTCCTGCCATGCAGAGTGAAAGGAGGCTTCTATTAGTTCATCTCAGGCCTGTCCCTGCTTCATATCTTCAAATCTACGTGGACTGTCACAGATGATTCATTCTGCATTTTGTGAGAACAAGTCTTCTCATGCTACACACATGAGATCAAGTCTCTTCCTTAGATTCACTGGTTTACTCTGCATACAACAATAATATGGGTCCCATCCCCAGAGCCTTGTAAAATGAACTTTCAGGCACAAATCATCTATCACTTAGTCCATCCTTTTTTTTTTCCTTGTCTCTATTTTTCTGCTTTGCCTTTATGGTGACCTTCTTCCAGCGAGCTGGCCCACAATCAACCTTCTCATTTACTGTGTTTCTACTTAGCACTGGTACCCAGTTCTGGTGAGTAGTTATAGTACTGGACAGATGTTTTGACATCTGCTGGGCAGTCGCCATGCTGCCATGGTTCAAAATAAAAAAAAGCACAGTGCTACACTTTGAACAAAACCATGAGCTTCACTCTCTTCTGTGATCCATAGGCTACATTTATATAGTTAGGAAGGGTTTGCAAACCTTTGAGGGAAGAGGCCTCTATTAGTGTTTGTCACTATCCCTGCTGAAGTTACCACACAAGTGATCTGCTGGTTATCCATGGAAGTGTGTCCCAGGTACACCTTTGTTTTAAGAATTCCTGTTCCTTATTAATTACATCATCAGTGGTGGCCACAGTGCTCCACACAGCTCTTCCTTGAGGAGGGTGGCCCAGATGTTTTGCACTGGCATAGCTGCTGAGGAACACCTATGCTGGGGCAAGTAGAATCATGGCTGTGTCTAACACCTAGAATCCTTGGATATGTTACTTCCAGGGCAAAGGAGGCTCTGCAGATTGGCAGAAGGGAGAAACATTAAATGGAAAGATGAGCCTAGATTATCTGGGTGGCCCAATGCAGTCCTATGAGCCTTTAAAAGATGGAGCCACATGAAGGAAGGGGTGACATTGTCCAAAGAGTTATATACTTATTGCCTGACTTATGAAATGGTAATCCCTCTGCACATCCCTTTTATATTAACAATAAAAATAATGATATAAAAGAAGAAAAAGATGGAGTCAAGGGTGATAAGAATCACAAGAAGAGATGTGGCAATGGAATCACAGGTGGCAGATGGAGAGAGAGACACTGGAGAATGCTACCTTGCTGGCTTTGGAGGAAAAGGAAGTGGCCACCAGCCAAGGAGGGCAGGCAGCTGCTAGAAGCCAGATAAGACAAGGAAAGGGAGTGATTCTTCCCCAGAGTGTCCAGAAGGAACCACCAATCTTGTTGACTCATTTTAGACTTCTGACCTCCACAACTACAAATTGTGTTGTTTTAAGTCACAGTATCTGTGGTAATTTGTTACAGCAGTACATTCCAAGAACAGTTATCAGAGTTTTTGTGAACAAATAACTTAGTGAAATCTTATTCACAATATCTCCTCAATGCCTGAGACTTCTCAAAGTCTTACAATAATGAATCCTGTTGAGCTTTGTTTAAATAAGAATTTCCCCAAAGCCTTCAACTCTGAAAGAATATCTTTTGAACCTTTGTTTAGAGTTATGGTGCCAAGGGATCTAATTTAAGAAACAATGACAATAATGGAAATAGACACAGACATCTTTGCAGATATTTCCTAGACTGAAATTCTGCCCATCGATATCATTCGCTGGATCATTTCTGACTATCTGTTCTGGCTTAATATTGTCACAGGTGTTGGGTGATGTTGGAAGGGATAAGATATAAAGACATAAAGGAAAATATCACTGGCTCCAAGGGGATCAGCATTTAGTAGAATATGGGATGATAGATTTACAAAATCTATGATAGGAGATAAATTTGCCAAATAATTTATAATAAGAGATAAATTTCTCAAAAGTCTTAAGCCAGATTATATACTCTGAACTCAGGCAAAAACAAATGCTGTAAGGGATGTGGGGAAAGAGGAACCCTTCTCCACTGTTGGTGGGAGTGCAAATTAATACAACCACTTTGGAGAACAGTATGGAGGTTCATCAAAAAGCTCAGCATAGACATACCCTATGACCCAGCCATACCACTCCTAGGCATCTATCCTGAACAACAGGTCTCAGGATATCATAAAGACATCTGCACATCCATGTTTATTGCTGCACAATTCACAATAGCCAAAATATGGAAACAACCCAGATGCCCCACTACAGATGAGTAGATTAAAAAATGTGGTACCTGTACACAACGGAATACTACATAGCAATTAGAAATGATAAAATATTGGTATTCGCAGGGAAATGGTCAGAGCTTGAACAAATAATGCTGAGTGAGACAAGCCTAGAACACAGAAAACAAAGGGGCCTCCTTGATATATGACTGCCAGTGTTGTGGGGGGGATAGTAGAGACCAGGTCTGCAAAACAACAAACTTCTTTTCAAATGGTATTTCCACAGATTGGGTCAGTGACCTTACATTATGTATCTAAAACCAAACAACTACTAAACATAAAAAGGTCTAGAATAGCCCTATCAGTGGATCACAATAGCTCAACAGCTATGTACACATGATCATATAAGGCGAGGATAAGCAAAAACAACTCCAAGAGGACACAGGAGGATTCTATTGTTGATGTTACATTTAAAGTTCTAGGGGAATTTCCTTTGGCATACCCTACGTGGTTACTGTATATGATTTTGGTACACAGGATATTGTTTATATGACTACCTGATCTAGGGAAGGGAAAGAAAAACGAGGGTGTAAGATATCACAAGAAATGTACTCACTACCTTATTATGTAACTGTACCCCCTTTACACAACACCTTGTCAATAAAATGTAATTGAAAAAAAAAAAAACCAGCCCAAGGCAGGAAAGTCCTTGAGACTCTTATCTCCAATGAGTCACCAGAAAACCAATAGTGGAGCTGTGACTCAAAGGGACAGAGCACTAGCCTTGAGCAAAAAAGCTCAGGGACAGTGCCCAAAGTCTGAGTTCAAGCCCATGACTGACAAAAACAAAAACAACAGAGTCTTGGTAAAGAGACCTAAACTTCTTTCAAAAAAAGAAAAAAGTCTTAAGCCAGATTGAGTCTAAAGTTCTGTGTATATATGATAGGGGCAGGGATTGATAGGTATGTTTTATAGAAAAAAAAAAGAGGTCTGCTGGGAATGTGACTTAGGAATAGAGTGCTTGCCTAGCATGCATGAAGCCCTGGGTTCGATTCTTCAGCATCACATAAACAGAAAAACCTGGAAGTAGCACTGTGGCTCAAGAGGCAGAGTACTAGCCTTGAGAAGAAAGAAGCCAGGGACAGTGCTCAGGCCCTGAGTCCAAGCCCTAGTTCTGCAGAGAGAGAGAGAGAGAGAGAGAGAGGGAGAGAGAGGTGTCTGAAGGCAATTTAAGCAGGAAACTCCTATCTCCAATGAACCAGCAAAAAGCCAAAAGTGGAGCTGTGGCTCCAGCCTTGAAAAAAGCTAAAGGACAGTGCCCAAGCCCTGGTGGCAGCAAGAAAAAAATACGTATCTATAATGCATAATATATATTATGCACATATTGCATTATGCATGCAAATGGATCTAACTCCTTAATAAAAGTAAAGCTCAGGCTTAGGTGTTTTGTTTGAGGGTGTTTTTCTGCATGCAATGGACTTTCTGTGGCTTTTTTTTTTTTTTTGTCAGTCATGAGGCTTGAACTCAGAGCCTGGGCATTGTTGCTGAGGTTTTTTTTGCTCAGGGCTAGCACTCTACCACTCTGAGTCACAACTCCACCTCCAATTTCCAGGTAGTTAATTGGAGATAGGAGTCTCATTGGAAAAAAAGAATCTCATGGACTTTCCTGAGCAGGCTGGCTTCAACCTGTGATCCTCAGACCTCAGCTTCCTGAGTAGCTAGGATTACAGGCGTGAGCCACCAGCTCCTAGCTTTCTATGGCTTTTACAAACCTGTGCCCCATAATGCTTCCAGGCTTTTCCTTCCCTGGGTACCTCTTTCGGTTACAGGACATTCTTCATGCCTTTGAACTTCAGTTCAGAGTTAATGTCATTTATCTCAAAGAGCTTAATACTGAATTTGTGTGCATGCAGATACCCAAAAAGCTTTGTTTTGTCAGGAAATAGCAGAGAAGACTGATGGCTCTACTGACTTTAGCTTTTTGTGTTTGCTGTTGGTTTTGGTATCCTTGGGAGTAAAAATGATCTCCCTGTTTGTTTTTTGGAAGCTGAGAGCTCAAGGGTCTTCTTCACAGGAGGCATTCCCAAGCTTGTTCAAATGGTGAATGGTATAAAACCTTAGCTGTACTTGAGCCAGTTTACAAAAGAAATAATCAAAGAAAACAAAATTTAAAAATTCACTAGAAAAAGGAAGGCTAAGACAGGTGGACTATTAGGAGTAACAAACTTAACAGACTTTTTTTCCCCTTCATTCTGGCTTTAATCCTAGGAGAACAGAGGCTATCAATTTCATGTCTACACTTGTTCCTGGGTGTGTGGCTCTTGTCCATCAGAGCTGCTGGTGAATGGAGTGGTTGTTTCCTAAAGTTACATTTAGGAAAGCAAGGGCAGAAGGCAGAGGGCCAGCCTCCCTTCACCCACCTCCTCTGCCCCCACATAAGAAGTGTGTTAGCACACTCCCATAGTGTGAGCTCTGGAGATTGGGGGCCCCCTAACTTGTCTGACACACAGCTTCTCCTCTTTCCAGAGGGCTCACATGGCACCTCCGGGATGCCCTCTGTCTCCCCGTGGCAGTTGTTTACATTGCCCTCTCTGTTCCCCAGAACTCTGTGCAAAACTCTCTCAAATATCACTAATCACACTCCAACCAGTTCTCTGTTTACACATCTGACTGCAAGTCAGTGAAGTCCACAGCATGCAGACTGCCCTTTGTTGTCTGTGAGTACTAGAGAGGGTGTGTTTGGGGGGGAGGGTGGGGTGCCTGGACATGATCTATTGGAGCAGGAAGCTGATGATTTCATCTTAACCAACACACAAGATAGTGCATGACAGTCACACTGTGGTAACCAGCCAGCCTTCATCCTGTACTTAGCATGGTGCCCCAGTGCCCAGAAATAACTCTGTCCTCCAAGGGAACAGAGATGCATGAGGGCAACACCAACCCCATCCTTGCTTCCACAGTAGTAGACTAGCTGGTCCTTTGGCTGCCACAGAAGGATTTAAGGAGAATTTTGTTCTCCTCACAACCTTGCTTGCATCCAGTTTCCCTTTTCTCTGCAGCTTCATCTGTGCCAGCGTTTTAGGTTACTTCAGCCAGATGGGGAGAAGGCTCACATTTCAGGCCTCTGCAGTCTGCCTCCCAGGACCTCCCTAAGTAGGGCTTAATCTCCTTATGGAGGGAAGGAGCCAGGCAGGGGGGGTGTGTGCCCCCAGGAGATGACAGTGTAAAGTATTCCTCAAATTTTCATCTTCAACAGCGGGTATCATTTAACTCCCACAGGAGAGACTATGCTTTGTGGTGTAGCCAGCAATATAATCTCTAGTTCTCCCTGTGCCAAAATATCAGTTACAGGTTCATCTGGATGACTGATGGGATAAACTGAGAGTCCAAGCCACAAGAACAATGGCACAAGTCCGGGGTAAGAGGTAAAGTGCCAGAGAGGATTAAGCCCTAGGTAGAAGTGAAATAAGTTGAAATCAAGATGCCCGCATCCTTGCAGATGAAGTAAACTCATTTCAAACCATCAGCAGTCACATGAAACAATGACAGGGAAGCAGAGATGACTGAAGAGGTTTTTTCTTGTGGGTCCTAGTTATAAAGACATGAATATTCCTACAGCACCCAGCTCTCCTCACACAGTGAGAGGATATGGGTGTGTGTGTGTGTGTGTGTGTAAACCCAATCAATGATTTGTAATTAGAAATGTGTTTTACAAGACACAAATTCACACCTATGGTATGAATCCATTTGTATGAGCTATTTAAATTAGGTAAATACACAGAGACAGAAGGTGATTGGAGGTTGCCAGGCTGAGGGAGGGACAAATGAAGACTGTTTCACAGGACTGTTCAGTCTCTTCTATACCATTCTGAACCATTTTTATGGTTTAGAATGAAACAAGATGCAGTGAGTATATAACATTTTGAATATACTAAATGCATCCACCTTAAAATGGTTAATTTTATGCTTTGTGAGTTTTACCTGAATACTTTTATAATGTGATATAATTAAAGGAGACTAAAAATCACATTTGCAACAGAGGCAAAAATGAACAAATACTGGGAGAAAACAACACCATGGTGCCACCAGGAACTTGGCTAAACCTGGTGGGGAGGAGGGGGGCTGCCCAGCCGTCCCTGGGGCATCCCTCACAGCCCCCCTTTCATCTTGCACAGTGCAGCCAGAGTTGGGACAAACATGCCACCGAGCCAACACCTGGCAGCTATGCACCAGCTATTGCCTCACAGTCTCCTTCTTGGTATAGCACTAGTTCCTATCTTTGACAGGATGCTATTTTCTTCCCATTGTGGCTTTAACTCGCCTCCCAAATGAAACACTCAGCCATGAGCACCTTGCTTTAGACTCTCCTCTGGCATGACACTCTGGCTATTTGATGCCCTACAGGCCCAGCCTGGGGATGTCACTCTTCACAGCCTGCACAAGCGTCCATTTCTATTCTGGTACACCTCCTCCTCTTCTCAAGCTCCCTGAAGCTCCTCTAAGACGATGCCTAAAACCTGGCTCTAGTGTTCTTCCAGACTCACAAGTGGATAGAGGAGCTTCTCTGTCAGGAGGCAGGTGAAATACAAGGAAAAGCAAGGTGTATTAAATACTTTCAGAATCACCTTGGTGTACTGTCATAAGCCAATGGCTTATATGTCAAGCCTACATGCATGTACATATGCATATATGTGGGTGTGGGTATATATATCTTTGTTGTGTGAGAAGAAAACATGTGTTCCTGTCATAAAATGTTCAGCATGTTACAGAAATCACAGTATCATTTTCCCGGAAAAAGTCCTCTAAGTGGGAAAAAAAAGCATGTGTTTCCAGTGCTATGAGATGAAACGCAGAGCAGGGAGGGTGCAGATGGGCCTCTGTCTTCCCTCTGACAGAAGTATAGAGACAGATGTCAATCGAGCTCTCTTGAGTTCAAACACTAGGATGAGAACAGTGATCTTGTATGTGTGTCACTCCTGTCCTGGGCTTGAGCAGGTCCCTGTCAACTCCATCGTGGCATCATAGCCATGTGTGCCACAGCACGGGGATACCACGATAACTGGCTCTATTTATCAATGACTGACTTTCACCAAGTACAGTCAGCTTTCTGAGCCTTTCTCCATTTGTAAGATGGAAAAAGTCATGTGTATTGTTTATTATTTAAAATGGCTGGGATAGGGTTAAACAGTGACATACATATCCTGCAAAAGATAAGCTGAAGTTCTGACCTCCTGTGTCATGGAATGCAACCTTGTTTGAAAAAGAGTCATTGCATCTGGGCACCAGTGGCTCATACCTGTAACCCTAGCTACTCAGGAGGCCGAGATCTGAGGATGGAGGTTAGAAGCCAGACCAGGAAGGAAACTCCACAAGATTCTTCTCTCCAATTAATCACCAAAAAGATGAAAGTAAAGCTGTGGCTCAAGTGGTAGAACATTAGCCTTACGCACACACACACACACAAAAGCTGAAGGACAGTACCCTAGTACTAGCACATACATTCAAAAAGGTTCATTGCAGAGGTAGGTAATTAGAATATACTCATATTTGAAGAAGGAATGAGTAAATGTGACCTTAATCCAGTAACTCTGGTATCCTGAACACACAGGTGCACAGCAGGAGGGGGCCATGGCAAAAGACAGAGACTGAGGGATGTCAAGGCTGGCCAAGAGCCAGCAGGAGCTGCAAAGACATAAAGAAGGGTTTCTTCTCTACAGGTGTGAAGGAAACATGGCCATACCTTGACCCTGAATTTCCAGCTGATAGTACTGTGAAACAAGAAGTTTGTTTTAAGCTATGCAGCTTGAGGTACTTTGTGATTGCAGCCCTAGAGGTCAAATTTGTCTGTTGTGTGGGGGTGGGGTGGGGGGATGGGACACTTAGAATAAGCCATGTAGACAAGAAGAAGGAAGCTGCTCGTGAGTATTGCAAAAAAAAAAATTAGACATTATTAACAACTTCACATTCCCATCAGACCATAAAATCTCTCAACTTACAATCAACAAGAGTGGTTCTTACCTTCTTTTAAGCAATTCTCTAATGGGATCCAATCAGCTAAGGATAAATATCATAGGAGGCATAACACCTCCTTTCAAGGCTCAAAGATGGATCCAACCACATATGTAAATCCTGAAATATGATGCTTGTCATAAACTCAGTTACTCATAGTTGTAACTTCCTTTATCTTTCAAAACAGCCAAAAGAATTAGAAGTTCTTAGGGAATGCCTCCTCCCCCAGCACTTAGACAGCCACTACTAAGGGCTGACTACTTAAAAGTCACAGCTCCATGGTCTTAAGAGACAAAACAATAAACAATGAAAAATTGTTCATCATGATAATATTTATCATCATCATAATAACATATATCTATGTATCTATCTGTCTTTCTATCTGCTCCTTCCATTTTCAAAGCTTTCACCTGTGAAATTTTCTTTTATAAAAGAAAGAACTGGTGTTCAGAGAACTCATCCCTATTAGCTTAGCTAGTCAGTAGGAAGAAGTGGAATCTAGGCTGGAAGGTCATTGGTGACAAGGATCTCCTAACTGGATATCTAATGAAGCACATACTCTCCACCTCCGCATCTCCTTCAGAATCAATGAAATGTGCTCCATAAGTAACTTCCTGCTCCATTCTCTGCACAGGAGACGTACCTTCATTCACAGATACAGGTTCTTTTGTTGCTGTGTAATTCTCCACCACTATTCACCTTCTGCTGAGTGTGTCAGGAAACGAGGCACGTGGCCCAGAACGCCTGGGAATCAATGCGCTCATGAACTGTTGAGAAAAAACAAAACCCAGAACATTTGATGCCTTTATTCCTCTCTTGAAAGCTTTCAAAATGAGTATCTATTCCATTCCCTGACAAAAATCAGTATGCAGAAGTTAAGAGGTTGTTTTTATAAATTTTTTGAATATAGGATCACATTTTTATTTAACTTATTTTTATTATCTTTAAGTAGTTGTACAAAGGAGTTGTACAAGCCAGTTTATGAATACAGTATATCTTGATCAATGTCACCCCTTTCAACCTTCTCACCCATCCCTCCCCTACATACCCCTTCCCTCATTCTTAATTTTGTAGAATATACATTGGATTATTATCTGCATTTTCCCCTTCTTTGAATTTTGTTTGCTTATTTGTTAGGTTTGCTGAGCAATATTAAATTCTTATTTTTTTTTGTTATTCTAAGTGTGTGAGTATATGTCCATATGTGTGTTTGTGTGTGTGCGTGTCCTGAAGCTTGAACTCAGGGCCTGGGCACTGTTCCTGAGCTTTTTTACTCAAGACTAGCACTCTACCACTTGAGTCACAGTTACACTTCCAGTTTTGTTTGTTTGTTTTGCTGGTTCTGAGTCTTGAACTCGGGGCCTGGGCAATGTCCCTAGACCTTTTTGTGCTCAAGACTAGCACTCTACCAATTGAGCCATAAAGCCACTTCTGGCATTTTCGGAGTAGTTTATAGGAGATAAGAGTTTCACAGACTTTTCCTGCCTGGGCTGGCTTTGAACAACAGGCCTCAGATCTTAGCTTCCTGAGTAGCTAGGATTATAGGCATGAGCCACCAGCATCTGTTATTGTAAGTTTTGTTGTAGAACATCATAAACATTTTTTATAAACTGTGCTCACTTTTGAGATGAAAAGAATCACATTCACTAATATTAAAACTTATATGTTCTTATGCACAGGAGTCATATATATCTTAATACACAAAGGAGTCTCACACTGTTCCTTCAGGGTAGGCTAGCTAAAATTCCAGTAGCTTCTCAGAAAACACAAATTTGATCTAGCAGAGAATGAAGGTTGGAATCATGAGGCTACTTCTTCCCTCACACTGCGAGGTTATCTCCTCCTACACAAAGTGAAGGCACTTTTGTTCACAAATACAAATCACACTTCCTAGGTCCACCAGGAAGTTCCCTGTGTGTGGGACACCCACATCCCTTCTACAATTGCCAAGCCTGCCTGGATAAAAACCAGGACATAAGAACCAGATTTTAATGGGGATGGAGGTGGGGTGTATCCAGGAAACAACCCAAATTCAAATATATCCTTACAAAATCCAGAAAAACCAGATGAGCTCCTAAGGCAACAATGCAAGAGCAAGCAACCTTATGCACACACACACACACACACACACACACACACACACACGCATTTTTTTTGTTAGTCATGAGACTTGAACTCTGGGACTGGGCACTGTCCCTGAGCTCTTCAACTCAGGGCTAGTGCTCTACCACTTGAGACACAGCGCCACATTTGGTTTTCTGGTAGTTAGTTGGAGATAAGAATCTCATGGACTTTCCTACCCAGGCTGGTTTTGAACCATGATCCTCAGGTCTTAGCCTCCTGAGTAGCTAGGATTACAGTCTGGTATGGTAGCTTGTGCCTATTATCACCTTGCAATTCAAGAATGAGTATATCAACTAGTACAACCACTTTAGACAGCAGTCTGGAGGTTCTTGAAAAAACTAACCATAGATCTTCCCTACAACCCAGCCATACCACTCCTGGGCATCTTCCTTGAACATCACAAGCCACGATACCATAAAGACACTTGCAAACTCACATTCATTGCCTCACTACTCAAGTTGTGGAAACAGTCCAGATGCCTTAAAATAGACAAGTGGATCCAAAAAATGTGGAACCTATATACAATGGAATTTTATACAGCCATTAGAAAGAATAATGTCATTTTCAGGAAAATGGATGGACTAGACTAAATCATGTTAAGTGGGGGTAAATCAGGCTCAGAGGAACAAACAGTGCATGTTTTCTTCATATGCAGAAGTTAGACCTAAAATACACTGGGGTATGATAAATCATTCAGGACTCTAGACACTCATACATAGTGAGACCAAAGGAGGATACTCTACTGTTAGGGAAGAAACACAAAGGTGCAATGCCTATGTGCCTCTGATAGTACAAAATTACACACACACACATTAGATATGGAAACATGAGTTTTTTTGTTGTTTCTATTTTCTTTTCTTTCTGTTTGGTTTGTTCAGTTGTCTGTCTTTGGGAGTGTATATGGGTGCACAGAATTCAAGGGAAAAGGGGTGGAAAAGTGCAGCAGTGGAGCTCACTAGACACTGTAGAATGTGACCTATACAACTTGTGGGTGGAGATGGGAGGGAGGAAAGGGATGACACTGTATGAAAGGAAATGCACTCATTACCTGACTTATGTAACTGTGATCCCTCTGTACAGCACCATTACAATAAAAATATAGTAAATTAAAAAAAAAGAATGAATATATCTGGGTGCTTTTTGGAACATGTATACAAAGTCAACCGAACAAGGGCATATATATTTGGTTCATTTGGTACCATACCCCAAGGACTGCAGGGGAGAGGAAGGTGAAGGAGGAACGACATGATCCTTCAGTGATCTCAGAGTGACATACACAAAGATAAACTCCTTGGAGTAGGTAAAAGGTGCCTGGCTGGATGAAGGGTGTTTTACAGCCCTGCTGTCTGTTGAGTAGTCTAAGCAACACAAGGCAAGAATCTATGACCTGGTTTCAAGCTCACAATCTAGCAGGCAGGAAGCTGGGTGTGAGGACCAGAGTGCCTGCATTCATTTACTTCTGCGAATCATGATGGCCGTGAGCTGGCATTTGAGAAAAGACAAAACAGAGAACACAGAGGCGCGACTCCCAGGTTTCTGCCTGGGACTGGTGGCTGCGTGCTTGCTGGCTCTGTCCAGAGAGGGTGAATTTCTTCTGTGGGGGAACTCCAGCTTTACAGGCAGATCCAGTACATTCCCCTTGACCAGGACTTCCACAGCCCATTCTCAACAGCAATTAGAACATGCTGTGACAACAATGTTGGTGGACTGAAGGACCTGAAAAACAATATCTTTCCTCATTTTCTTTCTAAGACCCCCAATGGGACAGCAGGGTGCAGCACTTTGGGTGAGGAGATCCTTATTCCACAATTGACTATGATATGATATTGTATGCTATGGATCATATTATTAAGTCAAAATGGGAAGGATCTAAATGTTCCACATTAGCAGAAGTACCAAGTTCTGTTCCTCCACCACCCTCCCCGAAGGAAACATGTGGTGTAAAACATGTAGGTGTAAAAGAGCTGCTGAAAACCATGTGGTTGGAACTGTGAAGATGAAAAGCTCAAAGCCATTTGTGTGCATAAACATCCTCTTAGATGCTGACCTATAGGAATCAGGCTCGAGCGTGGAAATCCATCATCAGCACCTGTGCATCTTAGAATTTTCTAATGTTTTTCTGTTCAGAAAACTCTTCTTAGCCAAGCTATAGGTCTTGTGATTTGTAAAATTCCTATTAATACTATTTTTTGTTCATTTTATTTTTTAATTTATGTGGTACTAAGGAATCGAACCCAGGGCCTGATGCATGCTAGGCAAGCACTCTACCACTAAACTACCACTAAACCACATTCCTAGCCCACTAATATTACTTTTAACTTCTTTTTTTCATTTGCTGTTAAACTTCAGAGGCAAATGATCTCTGCCTGTGAGCCCCGTCCCCCAACCCCATTTCAGCATTGTTCTTCCCTTAGCCCTCAGATCACTGCAGACTTCATCAATCCACTCACTCAAACTTCTCAAAGTCATCAACACAGGACAGTCTCATTGAATTCACACTTGTCTAGACATCCCCCTCTTTCCCCTCTAGAGCTCCCCTAATGTAACATGCTGACTCCACTACCTGACATTTCCTGAGTCTCTTGATGTTCTAATCCCTCCACACATCCCTTTCTCCTCCTCGGATAGCTCTGCAAAGCAAAGCAAGCAGTTATTTCAAAGATTGTCTCATCATTTCACTTTTGCATGCTCTATTCTTCTCCACATTCACGAGTTGTTGTTTTTCATCTGTTTCTTTAAATGTCTCTTTGACCTGCTATTTCTGTCACCACACTAATTCAGGTTCTCAACTATGAATGTCTTATTGTAAATTCAGTCAGCCTGCCTCTGCAACTCCTCCACATGACTCACACAATAAATAATGCAGTCCCATTTTATCTATCAAACTTTTTCTAAAGCCAACACTTAAACTACTCCCCTTCACAAATTATCTACTCCGAACACATTGTATGTCCTTGCTACACTACAAATACCCAGCATGAGTCTCAATCCTAAGCCCCTCCTCTCTCCCTTCCTTCTTTCTTCTCTTTTTCTTCCTCCCTTCCTTCCTTTCTTCTCTTCTCCCTTCCCTTATCCTACGCTCCCCTTCCCTCTCTGTCTGCAAGATGGAACCCAAGAAATATTAGACAACTGCTTTACATCTAGCTACATTTCCAGTCCCAATGGCCATTGTTGTTGTTCTTCAATAATAATAACAACTATTATTACTGGCTGTACTGGGGCTTGAACTCAGAGCCTTGTGCTTACTAAACACTCTATCACTTAAGCCACTCCTCCATTACGAACTACCCTTATTTTCAGTGAACAATATAGAAAGTCCTTGGTTTTCCCAAACCTTCCACCTCATCTTGCACTGCCACTGTGATTCAGTGCCATTCTCGATAGAGAAGAGAGAAGGTGACAGCACGTGCAGAAACCCCATAAAGAGCCTGCTCTTGTCAAAACCCTTGCTCCAATCAAACCACAAAACATGCCACTGTCAGGAAGTGCAAGAATCCGAGGGTTCTTGTAATGGGTTTGTAATGTCACCACAAGGATGTTATTCCATCACAGAAGATGAAGGAGGAAGGCAAGAGGAGAGATTTGTTGTTGTTCTGTAACTCAGTTTAAGTACAAACAAAACTGAACTGAACTCATTCTACTCTTCTGTGTAAAGTAGCTCACAAGATAAATACCTCTGTGGGATGTTTGAACTGCAGATGAGGAAACCAATCTGCTTCTTTTTTTTCAACTTCTCAAAGGCTACTCTTCATCAGCAGTGGACAATCTTAGAAAATAACTGCATCTTTCTGATACGTGGCCGGAGAATAAATACCTATTCATTGACTCTGCTCCTCTGGTAAAAT
This sequence comes from Perognathus longimembris pacificus, assembly GCF_023159225.1. Taxonomy (NCBI): domain Eukaryota; kingdom Metazoa; phylum Chordata; class Mammalia; order Rodentia; family Heteromyidae; genus Perognathus; species Perognathus longimembris. The sequence continues at coordinate 28,961,355 of NC_063176.1, read as the reverse complement.
CTAGGACTCTGCATGAAGGTAGAAGCCTGTAGCAGAGCCAGGAACCTGTTCTATAGGATGGGAGGGGAGAGCCAGAGAAACTGCCAGCAACACTCCTTCAAGAGGTATGTTCTCTGAGCCAACCTTGGACACCCGAGACTTCGGACGGGATAACAATATTACTTATGCTCTAGACACAAGCTCAGACCACAGTTCCTCACACAGTAACTTCCTCGGTGTTCTGAATTCTGATTCCCTTATTTCTTCTCTCCTTCCCCTTCCACCTCGCTTTCTATTAGTCTTCTTGTCACATGTTAGCTGTGCTCCTTTGCTGGGATTTGAGACACTAGTAAGAAGTCTTTTCTGATTGGGTGCAAAGAAGCCACCTACTTCCTTTTAGCTTGTTGTGTAATAGTGGAATCATCTTCCACTTGTCCACTCATGCGACAGTCCCACTGGATCTTCCCACGGCTAGGTGAATATCCAAAGGAGTTAAAGTCAGTATGGTGAAGAGGTGTCTGTGCTCCCCTGTGTTGTACAGTGTATTCCCATGGCTGGGGAGGCATCAGGAATACTTGGCATGTGCACGACCCTGGGTTTGATCCATAGGCTGAACTGCCAATAAAACCAACCAACCAATCAAACAACAGCAATAAAACCCTATAGGGCCACTCCTAAATGCAAAAAAAAAAAAAAAAAAAAAAAAGAAGAAGAAAGATTGGGGTTGTTTATTTTAATTTTGGATATATCTTAATTTTTTTGTTACTGACACATAATAATTTTGTGTATATTCATAGGATGCTAGATTGATTTATTTACTTTTCTCCTTTGGGACTGCTGAAGAGCAAACATCAATTTAATACTAGAAATGATATTCAGCTGCTTAAATCAAAATGCTTCCCATAAACGATCTCATTAATCTTCCATGACATCAAATTGTAGGAGGGAGAATATTACTTATCAATATTTATAGCTTTCAAACAGCATCATTGTCAGCGTTGAAATGTCTTACTCTGGGTCACATGATTGATTTCCCACCTTGAGTTTTTGAAGGCAGAGACTCCATTGCTTCATCTACCTGCGCAGGGAAGGTGCTATGAGGCACCTCACGAGACCCAATAAAGCAGAAAAACACGGAGTAAAGTCTATGTGCCTGTGCGCAGTTGACAAATCACAGCTCAATGCTCAAATATTGTCCTCCACTATTGAAACGCAGTACCTAAACATGTCTCAAGAGGAAAGTAAAGTTGCAGCTGAGATCTAGGCATAACTGATCTGCATTAGCTCTGACTCTCAACTGCCCATTTGAAAGGAACTATAAAAGAGTAAAAATGACAAGGGCAAAAAATGTTTCCACTGAAAAAAACCCAAATCTAAAAACAACATCTATCCATCTTTGAGCCTGAATTATGCTTTTCAATAAAGTGGTATTTGTAGTCTTAACTGCCTACTTAGGCTGTGATTAATATCAGCTTGAAGGATGCCAAAATCCAAGGTAGCTATCAACAGTTTAAAACAGAAGAAATTTCACTTGCTAGAAATGTAAATCATCTTTTGCACCCCAAATTACAAAAATTTGTATTATTTTTTCCTCTTACTTTGTTTTATTTTCCTTATATGCCAAAATACAGAACATAGAATTTTCTTTCCAGGTCCCTCCTAATTTTTTTTTTTTTTTTTTTTTGGCCAGTCCTGGGCCTTGGACTCAGGGCCTGAGCACTGTCCCTTGCTTCTTTTTGCTCAAGGCTAGCACTCTGCCACTTGAGCCACAGCGCTGCTTCTGGCCGTTTTCTGTATATGTGGTGCTGGGGAATCGAACCTAGGGCCTCGTGTATCCGAGGCAGGCACTCTTGCCACTAGGCTATATCCCCAGCCCCCCTCCTAATTTTATACATTGCCTAAATATGTAAATTTATGCTAAAGCAAAATGCTATTTTCATCCTTCCGGATAGAGCCATTTTCATTAAATGATCTTCCCATAAAAACAAACATCTCATGATGAGCTATTCCTACAAATGCAAAGACACAGAACCAGTTATTATAATTACCAGGAATAATGAACATCTTTTGGTTAATTATTTTATTTAATGGCATTAATAGTGCTTGTGAAAACTATTGATCTTATTCAGGATAAACCATTTTTCCTGTAAATTCTTCCTGCACCAGTGAACTGGTTAAAATGGAATGAAAGGGTGGTGGGTTGCTTGCCTGATGCTTACAAGGTCCTGGGTCCCCTCTCCAACACTAGGGGCTCTGAAGAGGCCCAGGGTCTGTTCCCATTCATATGCTTTGGAAAAGAACATAATAAGGTAGCACAAAACCTTTTCCTTATTCAAAAAGAAAGAATGGTAAAACTATGGCCACAGTGAGTTGACTAGGATTTTCCTGGTGTGTCTGTGGTAACCATGCCTAACTTTATAGATATTAAAGATCTCAATACAAGTTAGTTGTGGTTTTTTGGTTGTTATTTGAGACTGGGACTCAAACTCAAACTGGGATGCTGATGCTCTACCACCTGTGCCATGCTTCCAACCCCACAAGTTAGTTTTACTATTTTTAAAATTTAATTCTTTATTTATTGTCAAAGTGATGTCCAGAGGGGTTACAGTTTCATATGTAAGGCAGTGAATACATTTCTTACCCAACTTGTTACCTCCTCCCTCATTTCCCCCCCGCCTTTTCCCCTCCTCACTTCCCTTCCCCCCCATGAGTTGTACAGTTGGTTTACAGCATATAATTTTGCAATAGTTTTACTATTTTAATACTTTTAAAGTCATGGATATGCCCCTCAGTTGCAGATGGTGACAAGAGGCTACTGGTTCAGGCACCAATGACCACAGCATTTGGCCAGCACCAATATGTGCAGGAAGATATTATGTAGTTTTGCCAAAGAGATCCTAGCCCAAGCTACAAGTGGAAATGTACGCAGCACAACAATGTGGGCTAGAGATCCCCTAACTCATGAATGCAAGTAGTCACATTTCTTTCCATTCATGACAAACTTCTAGAGGGCTTTGAAGAATGACTATTCCCTAGTGGGCAAGATACAGTCACCGGGCTCTACAATTAAAATCACTTTAATACAACATACAGTATACAACTACTTTTGCCGGGGCTAGGGTGAGCAAGAGGTGTTCCAGAGAAAAACATAACTTTGGGTTGGATCCAAAGAGCCCAGTGTTTGCTAGATGGCGAAGCAAGAATGGAGAAGGGTGAGTTAATGGCTTGGAGAGCATTCCTCTGGATTTCATCCAGCAATCCTAACCAAAGCAGCTAGGATCTAAGCTCTCTCCTAACTTAGATCTCTACCTTCCTTGCATATGAAGATTGAGAGTTTGACCAGGCCCTTTCTGAACAGATGGAGGGCAGAGCCAGTTAAATGACATTGCTCTAATGGATATGGTCATTTGCTGTCACCTTATGAGATATGCTCTCCTGTCTCCCTGCAGACTGTGCAGATGACAGCCAGCCATAAAGATAAGGCATTATTTCCCCCTCATACAGATAGCATGTAAACAATTTGTGGGTCTTATTGCAGAGATTTACTATCCTTGGCAAAACATTCATAAAACGATTGCTAACTGAGCTGAAATGACAACTTCCCAAAGATGTCCTCTTCCTGAGGTGAAGAGGCAGAGTATAAACAAACTCTGCCTTTATCCTACAAGGACAACAACTTGCTGGAGCAGCTCTCTTTATTCCTTCAGGAGGAGTTATTAAAAACAAAAACATGTATAGGATTTTCTGTAAGGGCCAAGAGATTTTTGTCAGGTCAAAGCACTATTTCAGAAAGTTAAATGTAACCACCAGAAGGCTTACTTGCACACAGCTAAACTTGAAGGATCGAAACATCTGAAACAAGTTATTCCTAGAGCAGGAACCCACAGGTACAATATAGAGAAAGAGAGCATTTGGTACTTCTTGATCTGTGGCAAAGAGATTCTTCCTACTGTAGGCCGCTAAACTTAGAAGTTTTCTGTGAGCAGCTGCTTCGGGACTGAAAGTACACAGGCTCACACATGCATTTCATTATATAATTCCATAGGGGTTAAAAGGTAGCTTCTAGCAAGTCCACATGTAACCAAACAGTGAAAACAACAGTGAAATATTAATAGAAATGTAAAGAAAATCTAGCTGGAAGCCTAGGCTCCATGTTGATAACACTAGTTACTCAAGAGGCTGAGATTCAGAGGATTAGGTTTGAAGTCAGTCCAGGCAGTAAAGCCTGTGTAATTCTGTCTCCAAAGCAAGCAGAAAAACGCTGGACCGAAGGTATGGCTCAAGTGGTAGAGTACCACTGAGCAAGTAAACTGAGCAACAAGACCCAGGATTAATTCCTACTACCAACACACACACACACACACACACACACACACACACACACACACACACAATCTGATCAGGGAAACAGCAGAGTACAAATTCACTGAGGTCAAAGTAAAAAACACATGAACTTGAAGCTTTATTCTGGAGTTTTAGGCAGCAAAATGAGAAGAAAAACATGATTAGCCACATCATTGTCCTGAACAGAAGAAAGAAGCCAGGTGCTTGACAAAGCCAGTAATCTTACCCCAGATTTTGAGAAGATAACTCTCAACTGACACTTTTTTTTTTTTTTCTCAAATTTTTATTTTCAAACTGACGTACAGAGAGGTTACAGTATCATACGTTGGGCGTTGGATACATTTCTTGTACTGTTTGTTGCCTTGTCCCTCATGCCCCCCTCCCTCCCCCCCTTCCCTCCCCCCCGCCCAGTTGTTCAGTTCACTTACACCAAACAGTTTTGCAAGTATTGCTTTTGTAGTTATTTCTCTTTTTTTACCCCGTGTCTCTCGAATTTGGTATTCCCTTTGAATTTCCTACTTCCAATACCAGTAAACACGGTTTCCAATATACTCAGATAAGATTCAACTGACACTTTTTTAATGTCAAAAAGGGAGACAGAATGTATGGCCTAGAAAGCAGCTCCAATAAACGCAGTAACTGGGTCCATATTTCTTATATTTTCCATTGTAGCATCCCTGATTAAAGACATACATACATACATACACACATACATACAACAAAACATTAAGTACCTAAGATATTTTGTCCAGCTAATATTATTTACTAACTGACTGATGGAGGAGTTAAAAAAACAATAAACAGGTGACATTTCCAGTCTTCTAGAGAATATTAATTTGTTTGTTCATTATTCATTTCAGGGCGGGCAGTATTGAGGTTTGAACTTGGGGCCTCATGTTTGCTAGGGAGGTGTATTATCACTTGAGCCAAACTCCTAGCTCTGTTCATTTTTTCTTGAGTTTCTCCTAGTTGTAAGGAACCAAGTAAGGTGCTATGGATTGAAAGATGTAGGAAGACATAATCTCAATTCTCTAGAGAAGGAGGAAGCAAGTCTAGAGCTCAGAGAACAATCTGGAAGGCTAAAGGATGACAGTCTTGAAAGCATGAAGAACTTGGTACTAGAGATCTGGGAAACTCTGTGTTCCAAGAAACATTAGCTTTTGGCTGTACTTGTGTCAGAATTTGTGATGGCTAATCATATATATTAGTGTTTTTGTTGCCACTAAAATGGTTTATTTTTCCAATTCTTTCTAGAGAAATTTTGGTATTGCATATTTTTTTCTGGAAAACAATCTATTTTGCATAAATATTCAAACATTTTAAAATAACATTTACATATAGTTCTCTTATTATAAAAGATGTCTAAGGTAGATTTTTAACATGCATAGCCGTGTTAAATCTCATTTCTAATTCGTATTTTCTCATTTATTCTTGGAGATTTACCACTGTTACCATCTTCTGAATATCACTAGAGCTTCCTCTAGTGAAGATAACTGGTTGTCTTTGAGTGGGTCTCCAACTCATCCCAAGGCCTTTAAAGTTCTGGTCTTTGAGAAGTATCCGTTTCTGGTCTCTATCGGCTACTGAGCAGTACCTTCATGTAGAGGCACATGCTCCTCCTCTGTGCAGAACCTTCCAGTTCTGTCTTCCCCTGACCCTGTGCTAGGTTAAGGTGACTTCCACTAGAAGCAGTGTGAAATATCTCCAGCTCTGGAGGGCCCCCCCGCCTCTCTCTCTCTCTCTCTCTCTCTCTCTCTCTCTCTCTCTCTCTCTCTCTCTCTCTCTCCGGTCCCACATGCCAGGTATTTTCCCTTGTAGCCTTTCAACACTGGGCTTGAATTTCCTGCTTTCTTAACTCTCTACAAGCTCATGAAGACAAGGATTTTATTATCTTTTTTACTATTTCAGTCCTAGTTTCTAATATCCTCCCAGGCACACACACATGTTTTAAGAGAAGTTTAATTAAAAGAATAAGCAAACCATAACATTGACGCCAAAGTTGAAAGAGGCCACCACCCAAAATGAAACTGAAGGCGGAGCTCACCTGTGAAGACAGGTGAGCGGAGTCTACTAAATGACTAAATTCATAGGGCCATCATGGTCAATATGAGTTTAAACCTGCAAGGATGACAAACCTGGAAACCTAAGTGGAAAATAAGCATAGAATCATTTTGATAAGATATCTTAAAAAGACATTTGATAGATCCCAATATTCATCATGATAATTACTAACCAATTTAAAAAGATAGTTAGCTTTGTATAAAGCATCACCTTTAATGGTCGATCAACAGAGATAAAAGCAGGAATAAGACCAGGATGGTCTAAGAAAACTGTTTTCAATATTTTGTACACCTAGCCTGTAAGAAATAAAGAAAGACACAGCAGCTGGGTATATCTCAGTGGAAGAGTACTTGCCTAGTATGCACAAGACTATGGGAAAGCAAAGAAGAAAAAGAAGGAAAGGAAGCATATACATACATACATATACACACATACACATATTTGGGTTTAGTATAGAATATATGTGGACTTTCACATAAGCATGGAAAAATGTATAATTTAATACAGTTGGGCAGTTGTATTTATTGGTTGTTTTAACAGCCAACTAAGCACTTGGGGAAAATTAAGATGATTACTTTTAATACATGGCTAAATATATCTCTTGCCGATCAAAAGAATATGTATTTTAGAAGATAGACAAGGCAATGAGTGGATGCCTGTACTCCCATTATTCGGGAGACTGAGTCCGGAGGAGGACGAATTCAAGGCCAATCTGGGTTATCAAAAATGTTTTCACTACGGATTAAAATAAGGACATGTTATTTTTAGTTTTCTAGGTCAAAAGGATTGAAATCAGAAGAGGTATTTCTTCTAGTCTTACACAGGGTCAAGTCTTTTCACAAATCTCATGTTTCAGAGACTTCTGATAAAGTGCCTTTCCAGCGAGGGAGCGCAATTCAGTCCCACAGCACAGTAGAATGGACAGATAAAGCCTAAATTTAGAACCAGAGTACTAAACTCTTCCTAGCCCTCCATCATCACATCTATCTCCTGAATCAGTGACATAAACCGTGCTGTCATAATCTCAGAGGAAGTCACTATGGCGTTCATAGGATGTCCAAAAGGCAAAGACAAAGGACAGGTATGATGTGCTGCAAAAGCTTTCCACCAAGTTCAGTGGACATCAGGCTCTTACCCACCTCAATAACCCCACCTAAACTACAAACCACATAGAATATTGGAGTTAACAATACTCTGTAAATCTGCCCTTGTTGACTTTTTTCATTCTTATTTTCACTTTAAAATTTAAAAGAATTCTTATATTATCTTTAACCATCACCAATACCAGATATAGTGGTGCACACCTATAATCCCAGTCATCTACTCTGGAAATAAAGGCATGAGGATTATATTTTAAGGCCTACCTTGGCCAAAGCTAGGAAAGTCCACGATGGTTCATACTTGTAATCCCAGTGATTCAGGAGGCGGAGGTAGGATGATCATGGCCTGAGGCTAGCCCAAAGAAAAGTGGGAGACCCTATCTGAAATGCGAAGTGCAAAAGGGCTCTGGGTGTAGGTCAAGCAGCAAAGTACTTGTCTAACAACCATAAAGCCCTGAATTCAATCCTCAGTACTGAAAAAAAAGAAAAAAAGGTCCTGGTTTTTGGCCATGATGAAGAGGGACTGGATCTGCCCTCCCTTTACCAAAAGATCTAAAAACAATGGACAAATGGAAAGGAAGCAATGTTTCTCAGACACCGATGACAATGCCAGGTAGTGATCCTGAGAGAGTGGGAATAAACTGGTGGCTCCTGTTTACCACCTGGGGAAACTACAGGCAGATGTATGGAAGAGCTCGGGTACAGCAGGATGAGCGCTGAGCTGAGACAGAGCTGAAGTTTCTGGGGCTTGGTCAGAGCAGTGAAGAGGAGAAAGCTACCGCTGTGACTGGAAGTGTCTCTCTACACTCAAAAGCAAAAGTCAGTGGAAGCTCAGCAGCAGCAGTCCAGGACTTAGAACGGTAGAGGACCTTCTTCAGGCAGAAGAAATTTGACAACAGATCTGATGCCAAATCTATGCAAAATCAGAAATAGCATTTAAAATATAATGAAGGCCGTGTACATGAAATACCGTGTGTGTGTGTGTATGTATGTGTGTGTGTGTGTGTGTGTGTGTGTGTGTGTGTGTGTGTGTGTGTGCATGAGAATACCACAGGTATATTCAGGTCCTCAGGTTCTTCTTTTTTTTTGAGTAATGATTTTATTATTTTTAATTTTTTTAGTTTCATACGTTAGGTCCTCAGGTTCTTGTTCAGCTTTTTTTACTCATGTCTGGTGCTTGACTACTTGAGCCATGCCTCTAGTTTAGTATTTTCTGGTCAATTGGAGATACAGTCTCTCAGATTTTCCTGCCCAGGCTGGCTTCGAATTGCAATTCTCAGACTCAGTCTCCTGAGTAGCAAAATAATTTTTCTTCAATTGAAAATGTCTTGAAAAGTTAGTTGCTTAAAGCAAAAATTATAAAATTAACCCCAAATGATGTAAAATGTATGACAATAACACAAAAGGTAGAAGGTACTCAGTGAGGATCTGACATTGTATAAATAAATAAATAAATAAATAAATAATAAAATATTACCTGGACACAGAGTATGGCAGCTTAAATAGGTTCACCATAAACTCTAGACCTACCACAAAAACATAACTAACAAGCCATCAGTGGAGATAATTAGAATCATGCGCATCTATAATGCCAGTACTCTGGAAATGGGGGCTGAAGGAACACGAGTTCAAAGCCAGCTTGGGCTACAAAGTGAAATACTGTCTCAAAGAAAACAAAGAAAGAGAAGGGAAGAAAATAAGTTCAAGAATTCTCTCCCCAAGTACTCAATCCTGCAAACAGAAGACAAAGACAGAGGAAAATGAGGAAACCAGTCATATAAATAATCATTATTCCAAATATAAAAGAAGAGATTGTTAGGTTGTATGAGAAAGAAAAGAAATACATTTCAAATATAAAGGGAAAGGTAGGCTCAAAGTAAAGTCATGGATAAATATGGATCATAATAATACCAACTGGAAAGCCTATGTTAATATCAAAGGAAAATTCAGAACAATAAATATTACTACAAAGGGTTAATTTTATAACAAGAAACATTTGTGTACCTAATAAACAAGCTACAAAGCACACAAAGAAAAAACACATGAACTGGAAAGGAGAAGTAAACTACTGGTAATTAAATCAGAGCGTGTAGTACTTCCTTCATAATTAATAGAAAAAATAAACAGAAAAGTCTATAAGACTATATGAGACTTATTTAGCACTATCTATAAAATAGTTTGGCATTTGTAAGACACTCCACCCAGTGATAGAAAAATACAATGGGTTCCTTTCAAGGAACCTAAGCAAATTAAAAATTATTAAAATAAAGCCAGGCGGCCTTTGGCTCATGCCTGTTATCATAGCTACTCAGGAGGCTGAGATCTGAAGACCTTGGTTTGAAGCCAGTCCAGGCAGAAAAGTCCCCATGAGACTCTTATCTCCAATTAACCACTCAAAAACTGTAAGTGCAGCTATGGCTCAAAGTGGTAGAGCACTAGCCTTGAGCGAAAGGGTTAAGGGACAGAGCCTAGGCCCCGAGTTCAAGCCCCAGACAACAATAACAAAATTAAAGTAATACACAGTATAGTCTCTAACTACAATGGCATTAATTATCTATCAATAAGAAAGAGATATATGAAAAGTCTCCAAATATCTGGAAACTAAAAAATATAGAATCCAAAAACTGAAGACATCAACAGAGAAATTGGCAACATTTTTAATAGGAAAAGGAAAACATGACATATCTAATAAAGCAGTGCTTAGAGCCAAATGGATTAAATGCTTACACTAGAAGTAGAAAGCTTCCATCTTATATGAGGAAAAGAAAAAATTTAGGCAACATAAGCAGAAGAAGGAAGTAATAAAACTTATGACCAGAATTCAGCGATATGAAGGCAGAATTTTTTTTTAATTTATGAAATCTGCAAGCAGATACTGCTTAAAAATCTGAGATCAGGGCTGGGGATATAGCCTAGTGGCAAGAGTGCCTGCCTCGGATACACGAGGCCCTAGGTTCGATTCCCCAGCACCACATATACAGAAAACGGCCAGAAGTGGCGCTGTGGCTCAAGTGGCAGAGTGCTAGCCTTGAGCGGGAAGAAGCCAGGGACAGTGCTCAGGCCCTGAGTCCAAGGCCCAGGACTGGCCAAAAAAAAAAAAAAAAAAAAATCTGAGATCAGCAGAACAGATACATTTCTACCCAAAAAAATCATGAAAAAAGTGAGAAAAGACATAAATTATCAGTACCAGGAATGTGAGACGAGGTACACTTAACAGCATTAATAGGATAACAGGCAAATAGTAACAAAAATGCTCAAACTCCATAAAGACATAATAGGCTACAGAAGCTAGCTCAGGAAAAAAGAGACAACCAGAACTGCCTAATAGCTATTAAAGAGATTGCATATGTAGTTAAAGACATTTCCACAAAAATTACTCTGGGCCTAAAAGTGTTTATTCACCCTACCCACTATCTAAAGAGTATTGTTATGCAGTGTAACTCTTTCAGATGATATCAATAAACATAAAATACACTCCAGTTTATTCACTGCGGTCATTATTGCCCTGATATTAAAATCAAAGCTACTAGAAGCAAAGCAATCTATAGAACTTTTTCATGAACATGGACACAAAATGCCTAACAAAAAGTCATCAAACTCAATCAAACAATATAAGAAAAGGTTAATGGAAATCAAGTGAGGTTCATTTCAGGAACACAGGTTGCTTTGAAAATATTTTGAAAAATCAGTCAGTTTTATTGGGGGGCATGCCTATAATCCTCAGGAGGCTGAGATCTGAGGATTATGGTTTGAAGCCAGCCTGGACAGGAAAATCTATGAGACTCTTTTTTTTTTTTTTTTTTTTGCCAGTCCTGGGCCTTGGGCTCAGGGCCTGAGCACTACTGTCCCTGGTTTCTTTTTGCTCAAGGCTAGCACTCTGTCACTTGAGCCACAGCGCCACTTCTGGCCATATTCCCAGCCAGACTTCATTCCCAGACTCTTGACTTCAATTAAACACCACAAAGCTGAAGTGGAGCTGTGGCTCAAGTGGTAGGACGTTAGCCTTGAGGGGGAAAGAAAAGCCCAGACCCTGAGTTTAAATCCTAGGATGGCACAAGAGGGAGGAGGTAACAAACAGTACAAGAAATGTATCCAATGCCTAATGTATGAAACTGTAACCTCTCTGTACATCACTTTGACAATAAATAAGAAAAAAACAAACAAAACAAAAACAGTTACCATGTCAACAAACTAAAACACAGGAAAAATAAAAAAGAACATTCAAATAAAGTATTTTAAAAATCTATCTGTGATAAAAGCTTGCAACATACAAAAAGAGAACTTCCTCAACCTGACAAAGAACATCTGTGGAAAACTGTCTACAACACTACCCATAATCATGAAATACTGAACACTTTCTAATATCACAAACAGATATATATGTGTGTGTATATATATATATATGTCTTCCAAGTCTATTTGACATCATAGTGAACTTTTAGCCAGTGCAAAAAAATAAGAAAAAGAAATAGGATAGTATTTAAATAGGAAGTAGTAATTGTCTTTATATGTTGATAACTTAGTTACATGAGAAAATTCCAAGGAATGTATGAAAAGTTTAAAGAAGCTGGGCATAGTGGTACATGTCTGTAATCTCAGCTACTCAGGAGATAGAGGTAGGAAGATGAGGGTTCAAGGATGGTCACAGGCAAAAAGCCAGAGACTATATGGAAAATAACTAAAGCAAAAATGTGCTAGGAGCATGGCTCAAGTAGTAGCAAGCAAGAGGCCCTGGCCCTAAGTTCAAACCTCAGTAACCTCCCCTCTCCAAAGAAAAAGCTTCAGGAACTAGCAAGTGAGCATAGAAACATTACGAGATATATATGATACACACAGAAAAACAAATGGTAATTCTATATACTAACAACTAAGACCTGGAAATTGACATTTTAAAACAACACCATTAATAATAGTTTCAAAATATTAACTACTTGAGGAAAATGTATCAGATGTGTAAGATGTACATTGAAAACTATAAGACCATTTCTGAGGAAAATAAGGAGTAATTATGCTCATTCTAAACTGGGCATGGTGGTGTATACCTGTAATCACAGCACTTACTAAGCTGAGGCAAGAGAAGAACATGAGTTTGAGGCCAGCCTGGGACACATATCAAGATCTTGACATAAGATAAATGATAATTCCTCCCACACTGATCTGATAGTTTACTATAGTCCCAATAAAAAAACCCTCAAAATATAGAAACCAGAAATTAGACCCATATACATACCTGCCAGTTGATGTTTAACAATATGTGAGTGAGGACATACACACACACACACACACACACACACACACACAGACAGAGGATAAATGAATTGATAGGGGATATATATGTACATATACATAAGCAGAAAAATAAACCTTGCTCAGTCTTTACTATACACTATACACAACAGTTAGTACGAGGTGAATGTCTCTCTTCTTTTTTTTTTGTGGTGCTGAGGATTGAACTCATGGCCTTGTATTTGGTTAGATAGGTATTCTTCCACTTGAGCCATGACCCCAGTCTTTTAGTTTGTTTTTCAGATATGTCTTCTGTTAACTGTGCTGAGCTGGCCTCAAACCATGATCCCAACACCTCTGCCTATCGAGTAGCTGGGATTAGAGGCATTCAACATCATGCTTGGATCTTATATTTATCTTAATAGAGAAAGCTTAATAAAACTGCTAAATTTTCATCAATAGAAGTAAACAAAATGGCATAGCCATACAACAGAATATTATCTGTAACTGAAAGGAATAAACTATTGGTATGCAAAACAATGCGGATGAATCTTAAAATCACTGCACTGAGTGAAAAAAGGAAAACCAAACAACCAAAATCTTTTGGATTATCCCATTTACATGAAATTCTATAAAATTCAGTCAGTTGTGGGGACAGAAGGCATACTGGTTTCTGTCGGGGATGCTTGTGGGAGGAGGGAAGGGTCTCAGAGAAGGATGAATACACTTGGGACAACGTATCATTACTTTCCCAAGAGAGCTGTGCATGCTAAAAGTCTGTTCATAGCCAAACATCATCAGATTACACAAATGAAATATATATGTATATATTACCAATGTGTACTTACTTCATTAAAGTGTTGAGAAAGTAAGTTACCTGAACACTGAACGTTCGCTGTTCTTAAACCTACATCTCCACTTATGCTGCCCCATTCCTGACCCATTCAACACCATCTTCTCAAAAGAGAATGGATGTCTGCCTTTGCAATTTCTCACCCACCCATGAATTATATTTAACATAAAATGTCGACTTCTCTCTACCAGAGACTGTGGGTGGAGATGAGGGGCAAAGGAACAAAGAGCAGAGACTTGATGGACAGTAATTGGAGGGTGGCAAAGCACTGACAATAGGCACTTGCCACTTCCTTCTTCCTTGTCACGCACCTGTGTGAGCCCCTTACCTGGATTGCATGGGGCTCCAGGGTCAATCTAGCTTTCTTTGTCAAATAATGTGCCCTTCCAAGAAACTGCCTGCAATGTCATGTGGCTTTTAGCAGGAACACATAATCAGCTTATTTCTCTTAAAGTACTGCAGGCTATTCAGCAAAGAAAAGCCAGTGTGATTGCTTTCTCCATGTGAATCAGAGGGACAGGTGGCATCTATCCTCTGCCTTCCTTGATCACTCTGTTTCCCCTCCTCTTGTGATTTGGACAGAGTTCTCTTTGCATCACACAAATTCCTTATTGCAAATGCCAGTTTTCTTACCCAATGTTGTTGAATTTCTTCTATTTTTCTTCCCAAGTTCTGGTTCTGCCTAGAGTCTGGGAACTTCCGTCCCAGTGCTGTCACTTTAACATCACTATTTCCTTCTTCCCTTCAGGGAAAGAAGCCATCTTGTTTAGGAGAAGGCCAGTCGGTGCTCATGCATGGCCCAGCTCTCAGCCAGTGCCGCTGCTCTGCAGGAGGAGCACATCTTCAGAAGGCTGGCATGCAGCTCTCCAGCCTTCCTGCCTTCCACACGGTACACATGAAATTGAGGAGGAGGAGGGAGGCCCCATCTTGACCTGTGTCCACTCTTCCTTCTTCAGTCTAGCTAGATAAGCAATAAGCTAATAATGCAGTGCTAGCAATTGTGTCCTAATACTATATTTTACTTTCTGCATCAATAGGAGTGGATAAGGATAGGGGCCAGGACTCATTGGTACTAGCAGCATCCAGCATGCCTTTCTTTTCTTTTGTTAACTATGGAAATGCCTACCCTTTTTGGCAGATAGCTCACGTGTGAGGTCTTTCATAGTTCCTGAGGTCCTTATTGGTCATGTTCTAATTATTGACCCAAATACTATTCTTCATTATTTTTATTTTTTGGTAGTTGTGGAGCTTGAACTCAGGGCCTGGGGACTGTCTCTGGGCTGTTATACTCAAGACTAGTGCTCTACCACTTTGAGCCACAGCACCACTTCCTGTTTTCTAGTGGTTAATTGGAGGTAAGAGTCTCACAGATTTTCCTGCCCTCACTAGCTTTGCACTGAGATCCTCAGATCTCAGTCGCTTGAGTAGCTAGGACTATAGGCATGAGCCACAGGCATCTGGTCCAATGTACTGTTCTTATAACCCTCGTATAGTATTTATTTACCTGGCATTTTAACAAATTGTATCAAATTCTTACAACATCAACTGTAACCTGCTTAATTGAAAGGAATATGTCATATTTACCTTCATTTAAACAAATATGACTTAAGTACATTTAATCTGGATCCCCCCTTTGTCATTGCTTGTTTACATTTTGTATTATGCAGTTTTTAAGTCTGGGGAAACAGTAGCTCTTGTTAGCTACTAAATTTCTCACTGGCCCAAGGCTTAACATAGAATAAACGCTCTGCAAATATTTGTGGAGTTGAAATGTATTTTTCATATACAGCATACCCAAGTTAATTAAGCATTTCTTGACTGATATAACTTATTGACTGATGGGGGAAAGATATATGTGGCAGATAAACCTAAAGTCAAAGTGCTACCTTATTTCAATCCAGAATAATTAAAACCAGAAGGTCAACAGCAGCCAATATGTATGTCCTTTGAAGAGAATGCCAAAACACTAGACTTGATTATTCATACTATACATAATCTTTGGAGTTTTGGTTACCTATAAGTTACTAAAAAGAATACCCAACACCAGGAGTAAATTATGATTTGCATCACCACTAATTGCTCTTGTTTCTAAAGCCATGGGTGATGAACAGTAGAGTTGCATACTGCTGATGTAAAGAAAGTTTGGGAGTGACATGCAGCCAGTCAGAGAGCATTCTGAAATCAAGACTCAGCTCTGAGGGCAGAGACCTCCCACAGCTCTGCAGTACTGTTCCCTCTTGCAGAGTAGGTCAGATAGCTCTCTGTTGTCCACAGCCAGCAACAACAGAAGCCTTTCAGTCTCAGAGGTCCTTGACTTATCTGTCCTAGCTCAGTAACATTATAGCATATATTAAATTTAGATGTGCAAATTTAGATCTATTGGCTAAGTGATTAGAGGGGGTGGGGAGAAAAAAAGAGTCTGAAGAGCATGCCTAATAATTCAAAGAAATAGAAATTTAGTCATTGGTCCAGTCTTATGCAGAGTCCTTTGGGAAGAAGGTATCTGCTTTCCAAAAGCCTCTAATATGGTTGATTTACACTAAGATTATTTCAGAATAATATAAAGTGGAACACAGTAAAGCATGTGAGTTTATGATATAGCCAACCAGAAGAAAGAAGATGGGTAAGGACAATGTTCCATGAATAAACGAACAGACATAGCATTTAAACTGGTAGAGATGAATAGGAAAACCCAGGAAAGTGGGTAAAAGTCAAGAGTTACAATCTACTTGAAACTTGGATTTTCAAAATCCAAGTTGAATCCAATTCCTCAAGTGTAGACAGTATCTCAGATCTGGACTGTAAAATTAAAACTAATTGACTCTTCCAAATGGTCTCTTTTCTAGTTTTAGAAAAAAGCAAGGTGTAGTGGTACACATCTATAATTCCAGTACTCAGGAGGCTAAAGAAGGAGGATCATGAGTTTGAGGTCAATCTGCGCTAAATAGTAATACCCTAGGTTAAAGAAAAAAGCAAAAGAAAAGCCCCTGCAATTGCTCCTGAAAACCAGGATCGAAGCCCCACACCTACAGAGCATTTATACTGGCTGTCCTGTGACTGCTTTTCCTCTGTGCCTTTTCTGGAAGATGTCAGCTACTAGAAAACTGGGTACCATGAGGGACTGATCTGAACAGAATGTCCATGGTCAAGTTAGTTCTTAGGTGCAGTTGTTTTTGACCCAAGGGCAACATGGAGCTATGCCAAAGATCCCAGTAAACTCACACCTACACCAAACATTACCTGGCCAACGAACCAAGGTGCCTCCCTAGCTTGCAGCAGATCAGGGGGAAGCAGAGTTATGGAAAGTCAGTCTTAAAAGCCCAAGTCTGTAAAGACAGGAGTACACACACTGAATGTGTACATCCGTTTAACAAAAAGCTCAGTCCATACAAAGTCCTACTGCTTTTAACTTTGTTTTCTCAGACTAATACCATAATTACCTGATGAAAATCACAAGAAAGATATGCAACTTTGAAAAACAAACCAGCAATCCTGTTAAAGAGGTTTTTTTTTTTAAAAAAAAACAAACAACAAATGCCAACATAACTGTGTTTGATATATCTTCTAGGCTTTTAAGAATAAATAGTAGATTAGGAAATTTTACCTCAGAAATATTTCCTTTCTTATTGAGCAATGAGTCAATATAGGCAAGTTTATCTCCTCCTCCTCCCCCTCCTCCCCCTCCTCCTGCTTCTCCCCCTCCTCCTCCTCCTCCTCCATTATTTTGTACCAGTACTGGAGCTTGAAGTCAGGGGCTAAAAACTATACCTTAGGATTTTTTTCCCCTCAAGAGTGGCACTCTATCACTAGAGCCACCGCTCCACTTCCACTTTTTTGGTGGTTAATTAGACTTTCCTGCCTGGGCTGGCTTTGAACCACAATCCTTGGATCTCAGCCTCCTGAACAGCTAGGATTATAGACATGAGCCAGCAGCACCCAACTATTTTTTAACAAAAACAGGGAGAGTACTTTATTGAAAAGTTTCAATCCCTTTTATGGAATATCTTTGTATCTTACATTAGACATTATAGGCTGGGAATATGGCCTAGTGGTAAAGTGCTCGCCTCGTATACCTGAAGCCATGGGTTTGATTCCTTAGCACCACGTATGTAGAAAAAGGCAGAAGTGGTGCTGTGGCTCAAGAGGTAGAGTGCTAGCCTAGATCACAAAGAAGCCAGGGACAGTGCTCAGGCCCTGAGTCCACACCCCAGGACCAGCAACAAAAACAAAAAACAAATAAACAAAAATCAATATTTTGGGGCTGGGAATATGGCCTAGTGGCAAGAGTGTTTGCCTGGTAAATATCCCTGGGTTCGATTCCCCAGCACCACATATATAGAAAATGGCCAGAAGGGGCGCTGTGGCTCAAGTGGTAGAGTGCTAGCCTTGAGCAAAAAGAAGCCAGGGACAGTGCTCAGGCCCTGAGTCCAAGCCCCAGGACTGGCAAAAAGAAGAAAGAAAGAAAGAAAGAAAGAAAGAAAGAAAGAAAGAAAGAAAGAAAGAAAGAAGAAGAAAGAAAGAAAGAAAGAAAGGAAAGAAAGAAAGAAAGAAAGAAAGAAAGAAAGAAAGAAAGAGAAAGAATAGACATTATATATCCATAGATTTCATAAAAAGCTAAATTTAGGGGCTGGGGATATGGCCTAGTGGCAAGAGTGCCTGCCTCATATCCATGAGGCCCTGGGTTCGATTCCCCAGCACCACATATACAGAAAATGGCCAGAAGTGGCGCTGTGGCTCAAGTGGCAGAGTGCTAGCCTTGAGCAAAAAGAAGCCGGGGACAGTGCTCAGGCCCTGAGTCCAAGCCCCAGGACTGGCCAAAAAAACCCCAAAAAGCTAAATTTAAACATCTTCCTAATTATTATTTCAGAACACAATTAAATGATCCAATCACTCTGTCAACAGCAACAGTGACAGAATGAAGTCTGATGCATAACCAAATAATAAAACATTTCACAGTAAAGTGTTCCAATCGCTTTACATACATCGTGTGTGTGTGAAAGAGAGAGAGAGAGAGAGAGAGGAGAGAGAGAGAGAGAGAGAGAGACAGAGAGAGAGAGAGCACCAGGAACTCTACTTCAGGTTGACCTAGCCCTTTTCTCACCCTCTCTGAGGGCTCCAGTCATGCTTTGTAGACAGCCTCAGAGTCTAGGGAAAACATAAATTTATATCATCTACTATTTTATACACTCTCAATCCACATGGTATGGGTTAAAATTGGTCCCTGGCTCATTTAGATTTTAATATGCCTGGATCTTTCCAGCATTTCTAGCCTCCTCCACCACACACACACACACACACACACACACACACACACACACACACACACACAGAGTGAGAGCCTGATCTTTTGCTCCAATTCTAAAGAAACTGAGCTGCCCTGTGCTTCAATCCTCTTCCACTAAAAGAAAACACTGCATTTCCCTCTGCCACCCACTGTGATGCCAGGACAATGTAACAGAAGTGTCCTTTTGTGCAAACAATGCCCTGGAACTGACTTTGGCTCCCTGGAGCTGGGCGGAGATTGATGGAGGCTTTCTAGAATGTAGGACATGGTGGTGGGCTGACCACAGGGTCTCTGCAGAGAACTGCCATAATCCCAAAACCAGCCTTGGGCTGGGTGATCTCTCAGATATGAAGAGAAGGGATGAGATGACCTGGGACGGTGTTCAGAAAAGCCAGTTACACACATCCAGATATCCATCTTATGAGATGACAGGGAAACCCACTGGAAGGAAGTTCTATAGTGTCGTTCCCAAAGTGCTGACTCTGCCTTTCAGAGTACCAGCCACTTTTATGTTAAATTAGAGCAACAGAAAAGGGGAACGAGATTTTTATAGAGCAAATTCCAATAATAAAGAATTGTACTCCTTTTAAACTGGAAATCTCAGGTGCTCTGCTGCTACAGAATAAATGAATGAATGAATGCATTACTCCTGTCCTCTATCCACAGCTCTTCATTTCCTTACTACGTTCCACAACTTGCTAGGAAATAAATTGAGGGCAAACTAAGTACTGATGACAGAAAATAAACCAATCCTAGGCTCTACTGTTGGCTCTAAAACCCTAAAGTACAAACTGATAAGAAAAGAGAAAATATTATTAGAAGGAAAATAAAGAGAGGAGGAAAAGAAGGAAAACTTTCCTTTATAGAATAATGCCAACTAATTTAAATGTAGAAGGAAAAAATAAGGAAGTAGTCTTGTGGCTCAAGTGGTAAAAGGTCAGCCTGAATGAAAAGCTAAGGGTCAGCTGTGCCCATTCTCTGAGTTTCAACCCCAGGATTGGCACAAGAAAGGAAGGAAGGAAGGAAGGAATGATAAAAAGAGAAAAATCATTTTGCTAAGTCCAGGTTGCGCTTGATTCTGAAAAGTCCATCACTAAATGTATGTAAAAATCACTATGTGAAAGTGAGATATATATATGTATATATTGTATATATGTATGTATGTATATACATATATGTATATATGTATGTATGAGTTCAAGTCCCATGACAGACAAAAAAACATGTACACATGTATATACATGTATGTGTATATGTGTATATTTGTGTGCATATATACATACAGTGAGGGCGGGGGGGGGGGGGGGAGAAGGAGATGAGATACAGGTCACCAGAAGCTGGGAAGGGGAGTTAAGGAGTAGTAAATAGAAGCTGAGAAAAGGTACAAAATACAGTGCGAAGGGGAATCAGTTCTAATATTCTACAGCACAGTAGGGTAACTACATTGTGCACTAACTTGGCATACATTTTGAAGTAACTAAAGCAGAAGAGTTTGAAGGTTTCCAAAACACAGAAATGATACTTGAAGAGATGTGAATACTATCAGCCTGCTTTGATCCTTACACACTGAACCAATATATGACATTATAATAATGTACACCATAAATCTGGACAAATATTACATATCCATCAAAAAACACAATAAAAATTAGACATAAAATAAATAAATGCCTGTTGTTAAGTCACCCAGTCTATGATATCTGGCTACAGCAGCCAAATAGAATCATATGCTGTCACA
This sequence comes from Perognathus longimembris pacificus, assembly GCF_023159225.1. NCBI lineage: Eukaryota > Metazoa > Chordata > Mammalia > Rodentia > Heteromyidae > Perognathus > Perognathus longimembris. The sequence goes on along the minus strand of NC_063176.1, from coordinate 28,940,770 downwards.
GCAGATCCAGGTGAAATACGTGGAACAGTACTGTATATGTTGTGAGCACTCAACAAATGTTAGCTTCTAGCATTTGTGTTTTACAGTTGATCATAGCAAAAGGAAAAATTCATATAAAGCACTATATTACTTTGATAGTTCTTAAATATTTTAGTGCCGTTCCTAATTTCCTAAAATTTGATGGCTATGGCATTTGGCCAGTCCAATGAAACATGATGTTCCTTTATATTAATTAACAAAAGCAATATCAAGATGCATCAAGAAACCACTCCAGCTGCCCTTTTATGAGTCAGTTTATTTTAAAATGCATCTTGTCTTTAAGCAATACATCCTTGCTAGTCATCTGTAGATGTAAGGGTGCACATAAACAGGCCTGACAAATCAAATGATTTATTGGTTACTGTTCCTACTGTTGAAAATTTGAAATACAATAACATTAAGGCATAGAGACAAAGGAGCCCTTCTGCCTGTTTGCACGGGAGGGCTTAGTGAAATCATTGATGGTACTGAGAACTGGATCATGAAAATGGGGACCAGCCTCAATAGATGTTGGAAGTAGATAGTAAAACTACAAACAGGTGAATACTCACCTCAGGGCCATGCATAGCGCATCATCAATGCAGCTTACCACACATCAAAACATGGAGCAGAAATAAAACACAGGTCTCTAACCAATGGCCTCTAATGCAAGGCAAGAGGAATGCTCTACCCAACGCACTAGCCATGCAGAAGGGGACTTCTCAGGTCTGTAGAGAATTTTAAAACAATAAATGGACTAAAGTTCAATCTCCTTTTTCCTATCACCATGCAATGCAAATTCAAAATAATGTCCGTGAAGACTATTCTCAAAAATCTTTTGTTGGTCTCAGTTCTAAATAATTACTAATCACTGTCAAGTTAGAATACTGTATCTGTAAGCCTCAAATGGCCCATTTAAAGGAACTCGCATCCCTGCAAAACAGTTACTTCACATGGTGGTTAGTTTGAAGAAGGAACATTACTCCACGTGAAGAAGGGGAGTTGGTTGGCTACATGGACAGTTTTCTTTTCTTTTCTTTTCTTTTTTTTGGCCAGTCCTGGGCCTTGAACTCAGGGCCTGAGCACTGTCCCTGGCTTCTTTTTGCTCAAGACTAGCACTCTGCCACTTGAGCCACAGCGCCACTTCTGGCCATTTTCTGTATATGTGGTGCTGGGGAATCGAACCCAGGGCCTCATGTACAAGGCAAGCACTCTTGCCACTAGGCCATATCCCCAGCCCCTACATGGACAGTTTTAATCTACTTTCAGAGCCCTGCTCACCTAACCCATCATGTTCAATGTCATAATGTCATGATCTTAAGCAGGAGGCTCAAATAAACAGGCTCAAATAAACGGCCCAATGTTGTAACGTGAGAAAAGAGAATTTCAATGACTTCATGTCTGTCACTTCTGTAACAACTGGAAATTTCATTTTGAAGATAATCAAGAATGATTATTTTTGGCATCAAACGATGATTAGCAAAAGTAACAAAGTTGTATAGAATAAGAAGTTTTTAGCTAGGTGCTAGTGGCCCACACCTATAATCCCAGCTACGCAGGAGACTGACGGTGGAAGGATTTCGATTTGAGGCCAGCCCAAGCAAAAAAAGTTCTTGAGATATCATCTCAAAATTTACCAGAAAAATAGAGCTGAAGGTGTGGCTCAAGTGGTAGAGCACCAGCCTAGCAAATGTAAAGTTCTAAGTTCAAACCCCAGGACAAAGAAAAAAAAAAAAGGAGAGAAAGAACAAGGGAAGACAAGAGAGTTTCAAAATGTGCTGTCTGTGTGACTCCATGGAGCTGGCTTAGGCTCTAGGTTCAATTCCAGTACTTGAAATGAAAACACAAAATTTTAAACCAAAAATAATGATCTACTAAAAACACCAGCTATGATACATTGCTGCCCTAAAATTCATCACTTACAGTAATAAAACTCCAAACCTCGATGCTCACTCTCAGAATTATAAGTGTTGACTGGTTCTTTGTTCTGGCTGTGAAAATCAAGAGCTGAATGATCTCTGTGCTCTTTAAAAAAAAATTTCACACATGCATACATCAAATATGCTTTGTTTGTTTTGGGAGTGTGTGTGTGTGCGCACACGCGCGTGCATGCCCCAGCACTGGAGTTTTTGTGCTCACAGCTTGTGCTCTATCATTTGAGCCAGCACTTCACTGGTTAATTGGAAATAGTCTCTTGAACTTTCTGCTCCAGCTCGCTTTGTACTGTAATCCTCCAGGTCTCAACTGCCGGAGTGGCTAGGATTACAGGCGTGAGCCACTATAGCTTGGCTAAGTTCCCATCTCTTAATTCTTTTGTCCAAAGTAGAGTCAAAAGCACAGGATGTGGAGACAGTCTCAGCTCTACTACTCAAGAGCAAGTATGCAGTCACCCTGGCTTCAGTTTCCTTAATACAACTAGCACAGTAACTACTGTGTTTGAATTTTATTTTGAGAATTAGAGGAATGGATGAAGCACAGAGAGTGTTCAGTACAGTGCCTGGCACAGAGAAAGAGCTCGCTAAAAGAAAGCTACCAGGCTGATGGCAACGATGACTCCTCCACAGACTTAGGATAATCCCGCCTACATGCCAGGAGCTTAATGAGTACTGGCTGTACTGGTGTGTGTGTGTGTGTGTGTGTGTGTGTGTGTGTGTGTGTGTGTGTGTGTGTGTTATTATCTTTGAGTAGTTGTACAAAGGAATTGTCATTCAACAAGGCAGTTTATGAATACAATGTGTCTTGAACAATGTCACCTATTGATCAGTTCTCACACATCCCTCAAAGCCCACCTCTTCTCTCATTTTTCTTAATTTTGTAGGATATGCATTGAATGTTTTACCTCATTCTTCTCTCTCCACTTCATTAGTCTACCCCTTTTTACTTCGCCACACTCCATTTCTTTTTACTCCCCACTTTCTGGTGTTTATTTAGTTGAACTTTGACTTTGCCTTTCTAAGGAATAATACTGAGTTTTCCCTTGATTCTACCATATTTCAATGAATATATCTGTGTATGCTTGCATACCACCCAATATATTTGCCTATATCTGTTGCATGTTTTAAAAATCAATTTTCATCTCTCAATGGGCAGTCCTATCAATATCAATTTTCTTGAGTATTTTCTCTTCACTATGCATTCAACTATACAACACTATTTATACAACTGTTACTATACAAAAAAACCTTGATGGAGAAATTCCTGCTGAAGGATAATTGCCCTCTTGTATTATTTTGCCATTGCCATTACATCACAGCCTGCTGCCCCTAGTCCTTTTCCTACTTTAAACAAAGAATCCACAAACAAAACCTTAAGCTCCCTAATAGTCAACTATAGAAAGGATGAAGGTGTGTAGGAAGAATTAACAATGCATCCTCAAAGCTCTGCTAGTTAATGGCCTATTGTTCCACTCATTAGGTTCTATTATGGTTGGCAGATGTGAGTGTGTTCCTTCCCTTCTGCAGGCACCAGGAAGTCAAAGTCAGTCTTCAGGATCCAACCTCATACTCAGCATGGGTCAGTATTCAGTAAATGTTCCTGAATGATTGGGGTGGACAAAAGAATGGAAGAATGAATGAATGGAGGGATGGATGGATGGACAAATGAATGAATGAAAAACTCTAGGTCGGGTGGCTCAGGCGGGTCATCATCTGGATATGGAATAAGGGGAATGGGTCAGATGATCTCAGAGGTCTGCTTGCTTCTCACTGATGATTAGCCTGTGGCTGATGTATCTTGTCTGCAAGGTACTGGATCTGCCCCCACTGCCATTTAATGATAAATGTCTATGAGCTGAATAGAAATACATGACAGAGGACAGGCTAGGTTTTCTTAGTGTCAGCATTTAGAAAATACCTTTAACACAAATTGTCCCATCATAGCCACTTTTAAGTGAATACTTCCATGGTATAAAAACGTGGGGTGTGACCATTACCACCACCCATCCCATTAGTCGTTCCTTTATAAAACTGAAACTTTGCACCCATTAGACAGGACCTTTGCGTAAACCTCTGGCTGCCACCAAGTCCATTTTTTTTTGTTGTTGTTGTTGGTTATGGGGCTTTAACGCGGGGCCTGCATGTTGTTCCTGAGCTCTTTTTGCTCAAAGCTAGTGCTCTACCACTTTGACCCATAGTTCCACTTCTGGTTTTGTGGTGATTAACTGGACATAGGAGTCTCATGGACTGGGCTGGCTTTGAACTGCAATCCTCAGATCTCAGTCTCCTAAGATAACAGGCATGAGCCACTAGCATCCAGCTACTGTGCCCTTTCTTTTTCTGCAAGCTCCACTGCAATGAATACCTCATCTAAATGGAATCATGCAGCATTTGTCTCCTTATTTTACTTGGCATAATATCCTCAAGGTTCACTTTGGAAATCCAGCCTTTAAAAATCCTCTGAAGAGTAAGTCACTTAGGAAAAAAAGAAGACAGTGTGTCACACATTTTTAAGTTGCATAAATTTACTTATAATAAAGAGGCTAGAAAAGAGAAGGGACATGTTTGACAAATGACTTGTTGAAGAGAACTGAAATGGCTTCAAAAACCCTGTGCACATCCCAGCCTTTTATGAAATCTGTCATGCGTACATCCTTTCAGCATGTCCTTTCTGCTACCTGTGGGCAGCCCGCAATGATAGAGAAGGACCCAGGGTTGGGTAACAGCTCCTGGGCAAATGAAGACGATGTTTACTGTCCAGACAAGGAGACAGTAGTGCCCACCTGCCTGGATAATAGAGTTGATCTAGCCATGGCTAGTTCCCAGATAAAATAGGTTCCTTTTTTCTTTACACAGGCTCCTTTTCCCCTGTGTCCTGATGAAATCGGACCATCCATGCTACCCTTGCTGAGGCAAAGAGCAGAAGCCACACCCCTCATGAAACTGCACAAAATATGCGCACACGCACATGAGTAAGGCCCAATCAGCTCTTATAGCACAGGACTGGTAAAACATCTCCACCTTCCACATCACCCGAAGAAGATGACTGAGCTTGTTAGTGCAAGCAATTATTCAAGAGTGCAGGCAGAGGAGGCCAAGGAGCAGCAAACACCTAACACGGCCTTGGCAAGGAGACAATGGCTGATCTTTTTGATGCTGAAAATAGGTCACTGTATCCTGGGCAGTAACCTCGGAATTCTAATGACTGCAGAACCCAGTCCATGAAAGCACAGAAGCCCTGCACAGAGGACTGAGCAGCAGGGATGGGAACAATAGCAGTGGTAGGTCTAAAATCAGCAGGAAATAAACCGTAAGGAGTGGAATTGCTTGTTTTTAGCAAAGATGGAAGATCCCGAGACAGCCTTCTCTCAGGTTCATTATTCCTACCCCCTGAAAATGACAGCATGGGCCAACAGGAAGTTGACCCAAGTTGGGGTCCTGATCTATACCTCATGACGGCAATGTATGTGAATATCATTACTCAGTATAAATAGACATTGGACCATGTGATTCTGACACATCCTCCAACACTACAATTCTATGAAGCAAGGAACACTGATTTTTCATTGAAGTCATTCTATTTTATTGGCAAACATCAGCCTTCTATTTCTATAAGAGCTGTGATTTAGAGCACATATATTTTATTTGTAAGGCAAAGGAAACAATTATTACCTCCAGACTGAAAGGTAAAGATGGCTTGTTCAAAAGCCACCTTGACATGGTGGGATTTAGAAAATGCAGCTATTAGAAAAAGAAAAGCAAAATGAATGATTCCATACTAAAGTAAAACTGTCCTTCAATATTTTTCTGAATAATTACTTATTTATTGTCAAAGTGATGTACAGAGGGGTTACAGTTTCATACTGTTCTTCAATTTTTATATTTTATAGTTCTTTCTGCAATAGTTTGGCTGGGGCTATGAGGTGGGCAGAGTAGCTTCAACACCAAAATGAGTGACAGCAATGCTGGTGGGCAGAAGAGAAATCTCTTTATTTGTGGCCTTGTTCCAAACATTGCCCCTTTCCAGAGACCTTTCTGTACCTCTCCAGTGCCTACTTCATGGAATTACTGCAAATCACACTCTACCTCCTTCCACAGTTGTGCCACTGTCTTTCCTGGAACACACAGTTGTCATTCTGATCATAAATGATTTTACATTTTATTTCCTCTATATTCTCTGCACATTTCCTAAATTGTCTATAATAGTACATACTTGCAAAAATCAACGATTCTGCAGAACAATAGCTTTCAAAAGCTTTTTTTTTACAATTATGCACAGTTAAGAAAAAATTTATTTTATGACAAGGCATACATATGTTTCACATAGATATAAATATTTAAATGAAATGAGTATTACACAAAATACATGCCTTAACCAAATGAGATAATAGTTGAGACAGCCTTATTTGTGCTTGAACCCAGGGCATTATGCATGCTAGGAAAATGTCCACCGCAAAGTTACCTCCCCATCCTTACTCAATTGTTTCCTATTTCTCCATACTTCACTCTTTTAATAGTAAGAACAACTGATTAGGTTGATCTTTACACACCTCTAATGAGTCTTGCCCCATAGTTTGAAAGAGTACTCCCAAAGAGTTAATTTTAAAAGATAAAGTAATAAAATGCCATTTTCTGAATTTTATTTTATACTTTGCCTATCCAACAACCACTTGCAACCTCTTAGTCTGTGACTTCTGGTTGGTGAAGAACTACTTAGCTTTCTGGACTATTTGCAGCTATGCATGGCTACCAGCCATCTCTAGTGAATGGAATGTAAAGAGAGATTTTTTTTATTGGGGGGAGGGTGAGCAGTACTAGGGTTTGAACTAAAGGCCTTGCATTTGGTGGGTGAGTATTTGTATTACTTGAGCCATAGTTCCAGCTCTTTTCTTTTCTTTTCTATTTTTTTGTCAGTTGTGGGACTTGAACTCTGGGCCTGGGCACTGTCCCCGAGCTTTTATGCTCAAGGCTAGCACTCTACCACTTGGGCTGCAGTTCCACTTTTGGCTTTTTGGTGGCTCACTGGAGATAGGAGTCTCACAGACTTTTCTGCCCATGCTGAATTTGAACTGCGATCCTCAGATCTCAGCCTTCTGAGTGCTGCCTGACTGGCACCAGCTCTTTTTACTTTATTTATTTTTCAGACAAGTGCCCACATTTTTTAACTAGGGCTAGCCTTGGACACCTAGGCCTCTCACATAGGTGGGATTACAGGCATGAACTGCCATACCACTTTATTAGCTGAAATGGGTATTTTGAACACTTTTAGCCCAGGCTGGCCTTGAATTGCAGTTCTTCTGATCTTAGTGGTGCTCATTCAATAGCCTCACATTCCTATGCAATGTGAATGAGATCTGGTCATTAAAGACCAAACTATTACAGAGAAACCAAAAAAACAACAATAATAGCATGACTAATAATAGCCAGCCCTGAACTCAGAGTTTAGTACATGGGACACGTTTTACACCCATAAGCTCACTCATAAAACCTTATGCAACTTGCACAACCATGACAGTTCCTGGAATGACACATTAGCATACTTCACTAAACATGAAAGCAGATATGAATTTGTGATCTGAAATCGTACATCCCAGGCTCACTGGTCTCTATCACTTTCTACTCAAAAAATGAAATAACTAGAGGTTCTTTACCAAAGGGTTGTTTGAAAGATCAACACTATGCTACAAGAAAATATCTTCTATTTTACAGCCAAAGAATTCGACTTCTGTGGAGACAGGTGGCTGTGTTCAATTAACTTTAATGTTCCTGCTTGGCATTCTCGCCACACCACAGTCCTGGTGCAGCAACACCCACTGAGAACCCACAGTTCCCGAGGCTGAGAACAAGCTGAAGTCCAGAACTTCCTGCCTAGGAATAGATGCCAGCACTAAACAGAACACATGCCAGTTCATTACTGTCCATCTTGAAAATATGAGTTTGCTATCTACTGATAAACAAGCAAAGATAATTTCTTTTGGTAGCGAATTAAGATTAATGTATAACTATAGCTCTTTCATATTTTAAGAATCAGGGACCTAGGGCTGGGAATATGGCCTAGTGGTAGAGTGTTTACATGAAGCCCAGGGTTTGAGTCCTCAGCACCACATATATAGAAAAAGCCAGAAGGAGTGCTGTGTCTCAAGGGGTAGAGTGCTAGCCTTGAGCAAAAAGAAGCCAGAGACAGTGCTCAAGTCCTGAGTTCCAGCACCAGGACTGGCAAAAAAAAAAAAAAAAAAAGAATCAGGGACCTGCCCACAGAAGATAGAAATGTCTCTCCTTCTATTCTACTGGCATTGCTTAAAATCCAGAGGAGGAAACTGAACAACAAAAGCAAAATGCCTCCACATTCTTATTTATTTTTAAATTTTTGTCTTTATTGAAAAAGTGATGAACATGGTGGTTACAGTTACCTAAGTAAGGTAATGATTACATTTGTTTTTAGACAATGTTACACCATCCTTCATTTTCTCCCTATTGTCCCTCTCTACTCCCCTCACCCCCAAGTTGTAAGGTTGATATGCAACCTATTGTTAAGTGAGTATCATTGTTGTATTAGTTCATCCTTTGATCTGCTGTTTCTGTGATTCCCTTTCCCTTCCCCACCTCAGGATTCTTGAGGCCCTGGGTGTAATCATTAATACCATACACACAGAAAAAAAATCAGATATATCTTTGGACAGTGTTTAGATTTATGCTGGGGATTCCATTATTCTTAAGGATTGATATAACGAACCATGCTGCCATGGTCCAAAATGTCTTAGATGTGCAGTAGATGATGCAACTAGCTACCCACTAAGGGTAGTTTAATGGCTCAATCTTGGGGCTGTGTTATTAGGCAGATATTTATCTAGTCTCTACCTCCTCACAATGGCTAATCCTTTTTCCCTCTTTTTTTTCCTTTCCTTTTTTGCCTATTCTCTTGCCATGTCCTGGGAGCCATGAGTTCCTGAAAGACACAGTGCAGGGTTTGGCTACCAAGGAAATGAGCCAGTCTGATGCTCCATGACAATGTCTTCTCCAAGGAATCAGCCAAGGAGAGCATGGTAGAGTCTGATCATTTATTCATTTACTCATCTCACAAATATTAACCAAGTTCCAGTCATGTGTCAGGCACAATGTTAAGAGGGGAAGGTGAGCCAAACCATAATCAGTTCTTAACTTCCTGGGACTTAATAAAAATAAATAATCACAGGTAGGAGTGTAAGCTTGTGACCATCATGAGTCTTATGAGGGAAGGTCTTTGTGAACATGAGATGAGGTGAGGCCTACTAGGGAGGGTGGGGACAATTTCCTGGGAAAAGGACCACTGGAGCTGAGAGCCCAACAATGAGCAGGGCATACCTGTAGGTAGAGAAAACAACTGAGCTCTGTTGAGGAAGAGCGGGGGAGGTTTGACAAAATGGATAGCAAAAGTAAAGTGGAGTGTGGTTGCTCATGCCTATAATCCTAGCTACTTGGGAAGTAGAGATCGAGATAATCATGGTTAGGACCAGCTCATGAAAAACGTTCACAAGACACTATTTCGACCAATAAAAGCTGGGTGTGGTGGTACACATATGCTATCTCAGCTATGCAGGAAGTGTGGAGAGGAGGCTTGTAGACCAAGCCTTCAAGGCTATCAATGCAAGACCCTGTTTAAAGACAAACTAAAGCTAAAAGGAGTAGAGCACCTGCCCAGCAAATACAAAGCCCTGAGTTCAAAGTACTCCCTCGCTCACAGGAAAAGCAAAAGAAAACCAGGGTGGCTGAAGGGACAGAGAGAGGTCCGAAGAGTTAGGAGGAAGCTGAGTACTGGTGGCTCACACCTGTAATCCTAGCTACTCTGAAGGCTGAGATCTGAGGATCACAGTTTAAAGCCAGTCTGGGCAAGAAAGTCCTTTTATCTCCAATTAACCACCAGAAAACCAGAAGTGGTGCTGTGGCTCAAAGTCATAGAGTACTAGCCTTGAGTGAAAAAGCTGAGACTGTGCCTGGGCCCTGAGTTCAAGCCCCATGACTGACAAAAAGATTTAAAAAAAGAGGGGAGAGGGCTGAGGGTATAGCCTAGTGGCAAGAGTGCCTGCCTCGGATACACGAGGCCCTAGGTTCGATTCCCCAGCACCACATATACAGAAAACGGCCAGAAGCGGCGCTGTGGCTCAAGTGGCGGAGTGCTAGCCTTGAGCGGGAAGAAGCCAGGGACAGTGCTCAGGCCCTGAGTCCAAGGCCCAGGACTGGCCAAAAAAAAAAAAAAAAAAAAAAAGAGGGGAGAGGAAAGGCAGGAGAACAAGTTAGCAGTTTCTACTTTCTGGCACATGATCAACCCCTAGAGGGTTTTAACAAGGATGATTAGGGTTCAAAAAGTTGGGAACAAACCATTCTGTACAGTGACATCTGCAGGAGAGTGAAACTCTCCTGCTTGGTCAGTTTAGCCCTGAACCCTTTGCTGAGTGACATGGAAGGACATGCATTCAAATGGTGATCTGACTGATAGAAAGGAATAAAGGACTAAGAGTCAGGATACCTGGTCTGGGTCAGTTGGGGGCCTTGAGCTAGCCTAACATTTTTGTACCCCTTTTCTTTATTTGTGACACTAGAGAGGCAGATTCTAGGATCACTATGTCTACTCTGGCTCTGAGAAGAAGAAAATAAAAAGATACACTTGCAAAACACCAAGCAGCCAATAAACATGAAGGAGATGCCAGTATTCATTCATAATCAGAGAAATTAAAATGCCTTCAATTAGCTGAAAATCATTGCTGCACCTGGAGCTCATGCTGCTAAATGGGAGTGTAAACTGGTCCAGCCACCTGCTAGGAGCACTTGGTGGTTTCTAGAAAGACTGAAAATGGACACACTCTGGGATAGCAATTCCACCCACAAATACACACCCTGAATAGATTCTCTCTCACTCTCTCTCTCACACACACACGCGCGTGTGCGTGCACACACATGAGAAAATATGCAAAGAATATTCATAGAAGCCCCACTTTTGACAGAAGTAAAATAGATGCAACCTAAATAAATACCAGCAAGAGAACAAAGAAGTGTGGCTTGGTCAACCCTCTGTATTAATAGGTTCCACATCTGTGATTCAACCAACTGCAGACCTTTCTTTCATCCCTGAACAATATACTATCACAACTATTCTAATAGTATTTATATTGTATTAGGTATTATAGGAAATCTATAGATGATTGAAAACATAGGGGAGGTGGTGTGTAATTATATACAAATATTCCACCATACTATACTTTCTGGACAGATCACTGTATATGTATGATTGAATGAGAAATGACCCTATATTCATAAAATGACATGTTAGTAGCAGTGGAAATGAGTAAAGTGGAGCAGTATATTTAGTAATCAGGAGATATCTTATAAACAAGTCCAAGGAGAAATAAAACAGAGAAAGATACAGGCGACATATCTTTTACATAACATTTAACATATTAACTATAATACTATACATTGTTTAATAACATCCACTTTTGAAATTTATAAATTTACTTCATTATTTTTAGAGAGTTGTACAATGGGGGTTTCAACTCAATGCATTTACTTTTTAACTGATACAATAAAAACTACATAGGGCTGGGAATGTGGCTCAGTGGTGGAGTGCTTGCCTAGCATTCATGAAGCCCTGGGTTCAATTCCTCAGTACCACAGAAACAGAAAAAGCCAGAAGTGGTGCTGTGGCTCAAGTGGTAGAGTGCTATCTTTGAGTAAAAGAAGCTCAGGGACAGTGTTCCAGCCCTGGCTCCGAGCCCCAGGACTGGCAAAAAAAAAACCCCAAAACCCTGCACAAATTAGTGAGGTAGTATGTGATATTAGATATGTGCACACACTGTGTAATATCAAGCCTCTCCACAAAATCTTTTCATTTCTTTCATGGTGAAATCTTTAAATTATTTTCGAGACAGCAATAGAGCCTTGGGGTGGAGAAGAAGAGGAAGACACTGGACTCTTTCCTAAACTAGAAACAAGAGACCTGGCTTCTAAGTATGGATGAAGCCAGACCTGTCCCTGGGGACTTGGACTAAGCACAGCAAAGCTGTTTCTCCTCCCACAAATAGGGAGATAGTAGTAAGATGCTGACAGGATCCTTGGAGACCTCATTCTCACAGTTTTCCCCAGTGCTCTGCCTCTCCTTCTCAGCCAGGGCTCTAGCAAGGGCAATTTAGCCTTAGTTTTCCCCCATCACACCATATTTAATCCCAACAGAGGTTTTAAAACTTTCATTTGCTTATGTATAAAACCTTATACTCTTTTTTTTTTTTTTTTTGCCAGTCCTGGGCCTTGGACTCAGGGCCTGAGCACTGTCCCTGGCTTCTTTTTGCTCAAGGCTAGCACTCTGCCACCTGAGCCGCAGTGCCACTTCTGGCTGTTTTCTGTATATGTGGTGCTGGGGAATCGAACCCAAGGCTTCATATATACGAGGCAAGCGCTCTTGCCACTAGGTCATATCCCCAGCCCTTATACTCTATTTTTTAACCACACATAATATGAAAATTTATTTGCTAGAGCTGCCATAGCCATACACAACAACCTGGGGGCTTACACAAAGCAAATCACTTCCTCAGAGTGCTGAGATTAAGGGTGGCACATTGGTTTCTTCTGTAGTGGCTCTCCTGGGCTGGCAGAAGGCTACTTTCTCATTGTGATGTTCTCTCCTCCTAAGGATATCTGTAGTGGTCTGGGGCCCATTCCAATGACCGTATATTAATTTGATGAGTCTCCAGAGACCCTGTCTCCAAATAAAGTCACATTCTGAGGCACTGGGGATTAGAATTTTGATGGGGACACAATTCATCTCTTAATAGGGATAGTCTAGGTCTTTGTACTGACTAGCTTATCAGTTTGTACTAATTTAAATCTGTTAACTATGCTACACTGTAACTGATGTGAAAATGAAACTAGGAAACTTGGGGATAATTAAGTGGGATTTGGATAGGTACAAGGAGCAAGGATGAATGATGAATGTATTGCCAGGTGCTGGTTGCTTACATCTGTAATTCTAGATATGACTGAAGATCTTAGTCAGAAGCTAGCCCAAACAGAAAAGTTTGTAAGACCCTTAATTCCAATTAAACACTAAAAGTGAAGGTATAGCTCAAGTGGTAGAGGGCCAGCCTCGAGCAAAAAAGCTATAAGATAATACTTAGACTTTGTACCAACATACCTGTGTGCACACAGACAAAGATAAACTCATACAAAGATGCATTGTGCCCAAAAAATGACATGTCGAATTGGAACCTGTTTGTCTATAAATAAATAAATAGGTACTTTAATAATAAATTCTACTTCCTGTCACTGGAAGGTCAAACTTTTTGATGCTATGTGAGGGATAATTAATATACAGGGTCATAGTATAAATCAATTACTAACTGTAGCCATTCTTTCTGATGTTGAAATTAAATGTCTTTTCTTTAAACAAAAATTAATCTTTTCAAAATTTGAGAAAAAAAAAAGATAGCAAACCAAAAAAAATTAATCTTTTCTAGAATTAATCTAGTTAGAAAAATATTACACAATTAGTTTCAAAGACTAAAATCGGGTAGCCAAAACAACACACATATGCTTTCTCCAGAATATGATTTCAATGGTCTCTTCTGGAGAGACAGGGCAGTGCTGGAGAATGTCCACAGCCACACACTGGCTCTGTGCCATGTCCTCTTGGCCAGGCTGCCCCACTTCCAGCCCACTGCTTAATTAATTTAGCCTGGTGAGTGACAAACTGAACTCTGTCTGCTGTCTCAAGGAAGTCTCCATGGTGCTCACCTCACAGAGCCTCCTTTCTTCAGCCTGCAAGTCCAGAAAGGGAGCCAAGTCTCAGGGAAAAACCATCAAAGGACACCAGGCATCATGGAAATTGGCCATTTTGGAACAATCCTGAAGCCAAAAGCCTAAAATGTCTGTGTGAGTGGCAGAAAGACACTGTCCCTGGAGGCATATACATGTCTATTTTTAACTTGAGGAAACTGTGGTTTTGGCCAAGTCAGATCTCTTAGCAAAGACAGGTGAGCACATCATCAAGCTCCTAAAAGAACAGATATTTATAAGGTCCAACTTTACTATAGGTCAGAGTAAACAGAGAGTTTCAGAAACTAACGTCAGATTCTGTCCTTAAAACAGAACTCAAGGGTGTGTGTGTGTGTGTGTGTGTGTGTGTGTGTGTGTGTGTGTGTGTGTTGGTCCTGGAGCTTGAACTCAGAGCCTGGGCATTATCTCAACTCTAGGGTTCTACCACTTGAGCCACAGCTCCACTTCTGGCTTTTTGGTGGTTAAAGTGGTTAATTGGCTGGCTTCAATCTTGGATCCTCAGATCTCAGCCTCCTGAGTAGCTGGATTACAAGCATAAACCATTGGTACCCAGCTGAATAAAGTCATGTTAAGATCATTACCAGTCTGACTCATTCCAAACTCTCTGTGTGAGCCTAAAGGTACCAACAAAACTCTGAGAAGATGAAGTCTCAGTTCTGCTGGCAGACTTTGATCATTCAGACAGAGACCCACATTATCTAGACCTTCAAGTAAAGCCTTGGCAGGTACTCATCTGCAACAGATGCTGATGAAAACTACACAGGCCTGCTTCTAACGTAATTAGCAGAGCAGGAATTCGGCAAGGAGCTCATGCTATTTACCTTGGTGAAGAATAGACACTAGAGACTCTCAAGTTTAAATGTGGTTGTCTCCGGGGAAACATGCCTTTGGCCCCTAGGAATTTCCCTGTTGATACCTTAAGTTCTTCTTATTTTAGTAAGTAGAAAAAAGTAGTAACTGCATCAGCTATTAAAAATTAATCCTTGGTTCTTTAAATCTGTGACAACTAAAATTATTCTTAAAGACTAGTAGGGTAAACATCGGTAATTCATTTGTTGTTTTAAGTAGATTACACAATACTTATAATACTACATTTGTGCCAAAGTAGCATATGCAGTTAACTCTGCCATCACATGTAAAAATGAGAAACTTCCAAAATTTTCTCATAGATGAAAATAGTTTTTAAAAAATCAGATTTTCACCTCAGAATCCATAGCCCTGTTGTACCAGAAAAAACTCAGTCTTTCTTGTTTCTCACAGTCTGCTTTAGGTGCTAGCTACTCTGACTTCAACTTCAAAGTAACTTTTCTAAGCACCTTTATTTATCCTATAGAAAACATCTGTCTAATCTATGTGTTCCAAGCACCACAGCTTCACATTGGGAAGTTTCATTTCCCTAGCTTCACCAAAAGGCCTTTAAAAATAATATAAAGTACCAGCTAGAACCAGCAAAGCATTTATGATTTTTTTAAGTAACTTTTTCCCAGAAAACTATATGTACATATGAAAAAAGTTTGCATTTTATGGTCCCTATATAGCAATTTCAGTATTGATTTGTAAAATATTAATCACTGAGAGAGGGATAGGCTTAGATAAGAAAGATAATTCTTTAAAACAATTGCCAATGAATGACCAGATCAAAAATACAAAAGCTACTTCTCCAAAATTATCAGTCACAGCACTCCACCATCCTGTTCTCCATCATTCAGTTCTCTTTCCCTGCATTTCCAGCTAGCAATCCCTGATCTCACTAGCTCTACAAGGCAAACCTTTAACCATCACTCACTATGCTCTGGCCTGCAAATTTCTCCTTTCACCTCATCCTGTTCATTTATCACTAAGTCTAATCAAGCCCAATCTATACTGCTTACACAACTGCAACTAGAACTAGAAACACTCAATTAGACTGACCGGTTGCATCTTCACTCATGGTTACTTCTCACAACTCAAGAACTAACCCATACATCTCAACTGGATGGGTGAAAGAGCTTCCGGCCATGTGTCTCTTCCCATCATCCCTCTCAACGCAGATGGCAGAGTGGGCTTTCTCAGGATGCCTTGACCCCTCTCTCAGAATCTCTCCATAACTTCCCATCCCTCTGAGGTAGAGAGCAAGGTCTTTGCAGACAGTCAATGAGGCCTTGAGCAGGGACCTGGTCACCCAGTTCATCTGCCATCACTCCTCCCCCAGCTTACTGCATCCCATCTACATGGTCTCATGATTTCTTGAACTAGCAGGGACACCCCCACCCCAGCCCAGAGCATTACATACTGTATCCTCAGAAAGGTCTTCTGTGTCTTCTTATGTAGCCACATGATGCTACCTAGATTTCATCGGGTCTTTGCTGCAATATCTCTCTGGAGTGAGGCTACTTAACAACTCCACTTAAAATTGCCATATTTCCCACTCCCTGCTTGCCTCTTCTCTCTATTGCTGGCTCAGACACCCCTCTATTGCAATACCAACCAAAACTGATAAAACACATGTGCTTAGCTTGACTTCATTACTTCTCCCACCACTGTGTGGGATGTTTGTTCACGGATAGAGTCTTAAAGCCCAGCAGAGTCCCTGGCAGAGCACAGGCAGTCAACATTTGTGGGCTGGACTCAACATAGTATGATTTAAATACATACTATGCCTACTATGTTCCCGACAGGAACACAGACCACCTGCATAGCAAAGTCCTTTGATTTTCTGCCACAATAAGGGCATCTACATTTTCTTCCCGCCAATCACTATTTTAAATGGCTGAGGTGTGTGTTGGAGGCGGGGGGGGGGGGGGTAGGGCAATCACAAATGCAGTTGAGCATCAAAATGTCTTCAGGATTCTGGCATAGCTGCTTGCAGCTTGTCACTTTGGTAGAACTTGTGTATCAAAAGCATTCAGGAGATAAAGCTTTGACAGAGAAGATCTCAGATGGCACTGGTACCAGAGCTACTGTGCCAGCTTTCTGAGGAAGGACTTGCCTACCTTTAAGGAGAATGAAGGTGGCACTAGGAGAGGGCAGAGAATGCAGGCAACCCCAGGCTAGGTTCCACGCACGTATCTGGGAATACTTGAGCCATCCTGACTTTCTTTATTTGTAAAATTTCCTCATTTAATAAGGACCCCAGAAGCTTCAAGTGCCAAGAACAAAGCAAAAATGCACATCAATAGTGTCATGAACTATATCCCCAAGTACCCACGGAGGTTCCACCAATCTATGATATGCAGAAAATGGGAAAGGGAACAAACTACTGTTCATGATAACTATGTAGAACATATTTCCCAGAGCCTAGCACACAGCAGACACACTGTCAAAGCTGGTTTCCTCCTCAGCACAACTGCACAGGGTCATTTTCATTGACCCCACTTGACAGATGAGGAAAACCTAGAGAACAAAATGAACTGCCCAAAGGAAAATAAACCCAGAACTGCAACATAGCTCCTTTTGGTGCTGGTCCTACCCAACCCATCTCAATCTGAGGCCAAGCACCAGCTAGCTCTGGTCTCCACCAATGCTCTCTGACAGACACATGCGACAAGCCACAGACAGCATTTTTAACTAGACATCACAAAGAAGTAAAAAGAAACTGATGTAGGTTAATTTTTTAAAGTTCTTGGTAAAAAAAAAATCTAGCAGAAGTTATTTTAATATGTTTGTACAACCAATATATCTGAAATATTATCAATTCATTGTGTAATCAGCATATACATTACTGAAAATTTTTATTTTAGTTAAAAAAATTAAGTTGCCAGGCACTAGTGGTTCATACTTATAAATCTAGCTACTCAGGAGGCTGAGATCTGAGGATTGTAGCTCAAAGCCAGCCCAGGCAGGAAATTCTATGAGACTCTTTTTTTTTTTCTTTTGCCAGTCCTGGGGCTTGAACTCAGGGGGCCTGAGCACTATCCCTGGTTTCTTTTTGCTCAAGGCTAGCACTCTGCCACCTGAGCCACAGCACCACTTCTGGCCTTTTCTATATATGTGGTGCTGAGGACTTAAACCCAGGACTTCATGTATATGAGGCAAGCACTCTACCACTAGACCACATTCCCACCCCCTCTATGAGACTCTTACCTTCAATTAATCACTCAAAGCCAGATGTGGAGCTCTGACTCAATTTGTAAAGTGCCCAGTCTTGAGCAAAAAAATAAATAAATAAGGACAGCACCAAGGCTCTGAGTTTAGGACCCTACTACCAGAACAACAACAACAAAAGAAGTCTTCAAAGCCTGGTATGTATTTCCCTTACAGAGCATTTCAATTCTGACTAGCCATATTAATTCAGTGGTCACTTGTGGCTCACAGCTACTCTAATGGAACAGTACAGCACTGTATCATAGGAAAAGTGGCTATTCCTCATGGCCCAGGCCCGCCGAGTTCTGCACTTGGTCAAGTGGTATAGAGAAGCCGGTTTGAGGGTGCCAGAGAGTTCTTTTCCTGGGCCAGTGTATGTGTGCTGGTAAATCCTTTCACTAATGCCCTCCTTTTCCTCTCCCAGAAGCTACCTTCCTTTCCTGCATCCTCCTTTATTTCCACTAACTAAACCATCTTGTTCATCTGTTCCCTGGCATACTTACTGCTCCGCAACCAATCACTAAAATTTAAGTTTTGTTTTTTTTTTTTTTCTGTATAATTCATCCATTTCTTTTCAAAGCTTGGAATCGTGTGGAACACAGAAAAGATTCCATCCACACTAGCTGCAGTAATGAACTGATATAGCCAAAAAGGGAACAAAGTTTCCTCCTCACATAATAGGAAATGTATTTACCATAGAGCAATGTCATAGGGAGATTCATTTCCTCGATTAACTCACCAAATACTAAGGCCATAATGTAACCAAAACCTGGGAGGAGATAACAAAGCACATAAGGAGGAGCCAAAGTTCCTCAAAGGCCCAGCATGTGATCAATTCCTTTGCTTTGGTGGTGGAAAAGAAAGCAATTTCATCATCTTCTTTCTCCGCAACCTGTACTGGGTGTTTTATTACAGTGATGCAACACCAACGAATCCACTGTTCCATTTTCAGAGTCTCTAGGGAAACCCAGCCACTGGTCCAGATCAGCAGGTGCTCAGACTTGGCTTCCAACCAAGTAGCACCAATAATAACCATGTGGATGACCAGGGTGAGAAGTGATTTCTAAAACAGGGCCTGCAGGCTGCATAACTCCACTGCATTTCATTCTAGCCCTGTGAGCCCTGCCCCTCCCTGACCCCCCCACCCCCAAATCACACAGGAGCTGAACTTTCTGCTTAAAGATTAAGCCAGGTGATTAAGGGGGGCAGACAATATGCTTCTCCAGGATTAGCGCCTCACTGGGAGAAGTTGGAACATAGATAAAACTATTTTTTAATGAATTTCTAAGGTGGAATCACAGAATAAATGCAAAACTACTCAATAAGAACTTTTTATTGAGACTAATAACAAATTAAAACTCTATCAGTCCATGAGATAAAGGCTCCTCCTTTCTAGATAGGCACCCGGAGCACTGTAGTTGGGAACCTTGTATTCAGACCATAAAACCCAGTCATGGCTGAGTAGAGCCACCCTGTCCAATGACACTGAGGCCTGGACTGACCAGGGCTCCTGCAGGAAGCAAAGCCTGGGTGACCAAGTGACAGCAGATATTCTATCAAGAAAAGTGATAGAGCTCAGAACAAACTTTGCCAAGTGAACCCTTTGGGTAACCACAGCAGCTGGGCCACAGGGAGGGAGAAGCAGAGCCTGTGTTTACAGCTTCACCGGGATAGGGAGCCAGGGTGCACAGCAATGCAAGCTCCTCTCACCTGCAGAGAGACCTGGCCGAGGGGCCATGTGAAACCCCGCCTCCCGTGAAGGGCTGACCCTCATTAAGACATGGAAATCTGCACTCAAACTTTACACATCACTCAACATGTTGCATTTTACTGGGGATAGCAAATATTAATTCATTTACTTCCCAAATTACATGTAAAATGTCTCTAATCCATTCATGAAGTTCAGGCATGGGGAAACTACAATGATTTGCCAGAAACCAAGTCAGGAGTCCAATTTATACGTACCCTAAAAAACACTTCCATTTGCAGCAGGATACTGATTGTTTTATTATTATTACTCTTTGTGTGTGCCAATATTGGGGTTAAACTCAGAGATTTGCACTCTGACTTCGTTTTCTTATTCATAGATGCTGCTTTACCATATGAACCATGCTTCCAGTTGAACATTTTACTAGTTAGTTTGAGATAAGGTCTCACAGACTTTTCTTCCACGGGCCAGCTTTTAAATCACAATTCTTAGATCTCAGCCTCTGGAAAAGCTAGCACCTCCCTTACTATTACTATTATTATTATTTTTCCATTTTAAAGATGAAGAAAGGCTCAAAGGCAGTAAGTATGCCGGTACAAATTAGTTTTAGCTAGAAATGGTTAGCACAATATTTTAACTCAGGTCTGGGAAGTTAAAATTAAGTTCTTCCTACTGTCTCAGAAAGTATAAGATTTTGATAAAAGCAAGTGTTGCTTAAGTTCATACTTATTGAAAGTTACTGTTTTGGTATAGATTCATGACTAGTGTGCACTATAAAGACAAAATCCAAACTCTCCTATGACAGCTGCCACACCATATTGATACAGATATTCAGCTTGTTTAAGTTCTTGCTTCTTTGCCCACAAAGAAGATGGTATAAGAAATAACATCGACTGTACAGGGTTGTCTTAAGGGTTAAATGGAAGGAATGGGATTCGGTGAGGAACAAATAAGATTCCTTTTTCTTCAAGGAACATACAATTCATGAGAGACATAGATATCAACAGAACATACCTGTCATCCCAGGCAGAAGGTTTAACTCTGGAAGATGAGGATTTCAAACCATGCCAACCAACGGCTGGGCATACCAGCTATGGAGCTATGCAGGAAGGTCATGGTTTCAGGCCAATCAGAATAAAAAAGTTTGTGAGCTTGCCATGTCAATCAAAAACACTGTGTGTGGTGGTGCCCTCATTCTAGCAAAGGCAGGATGGCCCAGGAAAAGACTAGACCGTATCTCAAAATGACCAGAAAAGGAAAAAGATCTAGAGACATGGCTCCTGGCCAGGAATTCAAACCCTAGTATTGCTGACCCCCCAAAAAGAATCAACAACAAAATAAAATTCATGTTTGCCATTGAAAAGACAGATATCAAGAAAAAAAAACAAAATTAACAAATAATAAAAGCAGTAAATCAGAACCAACTTTTCAAGTATACAAGGTGATAGTTGGCGTTTGCAGAATGCATGAAAGCAGAAAGGAGAGGACATGGCAGGATACACTGTGCAAAGGAATCAGAGAAGCAGCAGGAGCAGTGGACAGAGGGAACCTGGGGACGTGACACCACAGAAAGCGCAGCGAGAATCAAGCAACCCAGGGATGTTGCACTTCAAGGGGTCAATGACCAACCATGTCTGCAACATCTGCTCAGCTAGGAAAGGACTGACTGCTCCCTCATGTGTCAAGGGTAAAATCAATAGCATTCCTTCACAAGGGAGAAGAGAGATCGCATTCTTGTGGCTGGGGGTGGGAGAGATCAGGGACAGTAGCAGGGAAGCTCTGCAAAGAGGAAAGCTGGAGCAGTGACAGTAGGTTTCATTTCCAAATGCATATGCCTGGGAATAAAGAGAAAGAGTCAATCTGGGATCAATGCTCTGAAATCAACGACAAGAACATGTGGCAATAATTAGGGTCAGGCTGATTCTCCTGACTGCAGCAGCCAATGGCCGGAGTGAAGGACAGGTGAGAAGAGGGAATGTGATGTGGGTGAATGGTTCCTGACTAACATGGAAGTTGGGTAGCAGAGAAGGAAGAGAACCAGGAGGGCTGGGCCTTGTGTGCATTGGTCGGTGCTTGCTTGGTCCATAGTGCTCATTTCTGAGTCTCGTCCTCTAAGAAACCAAAATGTCAGTTCTACTCCATGATCAGCTGAGGACTCAAAATACAACTTTCAACTTGTAGCTAAGCATGAGGACCAGGATTCAACATTTCAGAGAGGAGGGTGGTCTTCATTGATCTTCACCCTGTCTCCCCCAGCCATTTCTTCCCTCCTAGCACTCAGTATTGCTGAAATACCCTTGCTTAACACCCATGTCTTTGCTTGGGTCTCCAGGACCAATAACAGCTGCTTCCCTTTCTGGAAACGAAAGGCTACAGCAGGTGTCAGCAATGCCAGCCTTTTCCCTAAATCTGTTTGCTTCTCTGGACAATGCGTTGACAATTTTTAAAAACTTGTAACATGTTATAAACACTAAGTAGTTGTGCTTGGAAAGTTGAAGATCAGGATTAGGAGGGAAAGAGAAACTTTATCACGGGTAAACATATAATATTAAAAAAAAAAACAATTCTTGTCTGATTACCAGAATTTATTTCTTAGTCTGTTTCTTCCTTTTCACTCCTTCTTTTTCTTTCTTTTTTTTTGGGGGGGGGCAGTCTTGGGGCTTGAACTCAGGGCCTGAGCACTGTCCTTGGCTTCTTTTTGCTCAAGGCTAGCACTCTACCTCTTGAGCCACAGCGCCACTTCTGGCATTTTCTATATATGTGGTGCTGAGAAATCGAACCCAGGGTTTCATGTATAGGAGGCGAGCACTCAACCACCAGGCCATATTTCCAGCTCCTTCTCTTTTCTTTTCTACTGAAAACCACTGCCCCACTAGCCTACAACCTGCTTTCCTATGGCTCAGGCGTCCAAATGTTTTTGACATTTTTAAAAGGGATGTAACACCTGTGAAACCAGAATATCCAACAGACAGTGTGTGTGGTTTGGGAAGCCTGTAGTGTATTATTCCCGGTGTATTATTTTTAAGGCCACACTATATTTCCCTTTTCTGGCCCTGAAGCCTAGTGGTTCCCCACCACTATACTGCCGAGCTGACTCGACTGTTTACAGCCAGACACAGGAGAGAAATAACTTCCATTGGTCTTGAGGGTTTCTGTCACAGTCACACAAATCAGTCTTTTTAAAAAAAACAACAAAAAACAACACAGTACTAATATTTTTTAATGATTCCCGATTGGGTAAGATCAAACAGGAAGGAAATAGTTATGTGCAAAGCATACCTCTCTGTCTTTTTCTGTGTTCACCAGAGCCCTCAGAGGCCTGAGAGAGAACGTGGGGGACCAAGGTCTGGAAGTAGGTTTTGTTCACAACTGGGAACTATCCATCGTCCTCCTATCCACACTCATATATCTGAAGCCACACATAGCAACACACAACCATGTCAGTCACACTGCCAGAAGTGAAGATGGTGCCCCAAAGACATGTGCATGTGCTTTAAATGGTAATCCAGGTCAATACCTGCCAATACTTAAAACAGGTTCATGCATAATCATTCAGCTAACCCTTGGTTAAATTGGGTGTAATTATCAACCTCAACCTTAAATTTCCAAAATAAATTCAAGTAAGAATAACCCTGCATAAAAAATTCTATACTAGCCAGGCACTGTGGCTCAATCCTGTGAATTGTAGTTTGAGGGCAGCTCAGGCAAAAAAATAAATAAAACTTCACAGTACTCCATCTTGACCAATGGCTGGGTGCAGTGGCACATGCCTGTCATTGCACGTATGGCAGGAAGCACAAATAGGAGGATCAAAGTCCCAGACGGCCCACAAATAAACCAAGATCCTATCTAAAAGATAACCAGTATACAAGGAGCTGGCAGAGTGGCTCAAATGACACATCATTTGCACAGCTAGTGTAAGACTGGGTTCAAATACTATTACTGAAAAAAAACTTCCATAACCAGACTAGCTTCCATTTCTGCTGTCTACTCAGTGATAGGCACCTAGTATTGTTAACTAAGGAAGGGCAGTCCTTATAAGCCCAGCACATCCCAGGCTATCCATCAGACATCTCTGAGAGTCCATAGCCTCATTCTGGCTTCTACATGTCCAGAGCTGACCTCAGCTGTCAACAACATCAAGGGTAGTTTCACAAATATCATAAGTGACAAGAACTTAAGACAAAAAGATAAATGCAAGTTTCATTTTCTGTATTACTTTATAATGTTAAAATAGATTATAGAAATTCAACCCTTTTTTCATAGAAATACTAGGACCTAAATTAGATAACAGAACCCTATTAGGGTGACAGAACAATTGTTTTTTTATGAAATGAAAGAACCAGGTATGGTAGTGAACACCTGCAGTACCAGCACTCAAGAAGCTGAGGTAGAAAGATCAAAAGTTAAAGACTAGCTTGCGCTACATAGTGTCTTGTCTCCAAAAAAATAAAATAAAGTAAGATGAAGGAGAGAGAAAAGGAAGGAAGAAAAAGAGGAAGAAATTAGGTAGAATAAAAAGGAAAGTCCTCAGCCTGACAGAATTGCTAACTATTTGTATTATATGTGAGAGCTGAGTTTCACTTGCTGGGGGGGTGGGGCGGGGAGGGAGCAGAGGGAAGGGTGGCTTGTTCGTCTTACACCTGGTATATGTTCTTGCTCTTCTAACAACACTCATAAATCTTGATTCTTGGATTTCACTATTGAATCAACTCACTGGTAGGTCCTTGTGGATTTCAAGTAAAAACATTTTTAACCAACAACCAATTTTAGTAACACTACCAATGCATATAAAATGTCTGTAGGTATTATTTTATACAAGTCAAACAAACAAACTTAAGATGTTTCTATCTTCCCAAGTGGGGACTACAAGATTGCAAAACTGATGCAGCGTATCTGCTGCTTAACGAGACTGTTTTCATGCTAGAAACATTTTGAGTAGAAGGTATTCTCTAAGTGGGGCATCAGTGGCTCACCCCTGTAATCCTAGCTACTCAGGAGGCTGAGCTCTGAGGACTGTGATTTGAAGCTAGCCTGGGCAGGAAAGTCTAATCTCCAATTAAGCACATGGAAACTGGAAGTGGAGCTGTGGCTCCAGCACTGGAGTGCTAACTTTGAGCGAAAGGACTCAGACAGCATGTAGGCCCCGAGTTTAAGCCCCAGGACCAGCATGCGCGCATGCGCGCGCGCACACACACACACACACACACACGCGCGCGCACACACACACACACACTGTTTCATAACAATGAGTCGAATAAAGGCAATTGTCTTACTTCTGAAAAAGTTACTTGCAATAAAAGGAGAAGTTGTGATCTTACATCTGCTTCTGGCATCTCTCCTTGATGGAAGATGGAGGGTCTGTGTTGGTATGTTTACATACAACTTTGGAGCATCTGTCTCCTTTTCCCTGCACTTTCTCTTTTTACCTTTTGTTTTTTCCTTTTTCTTCCAGTATCAGGGCTTGAACTTAGGACCTTGTGCTCTCACTTAGCTTTCTGTGTTTAGGGGTAGTATTTTACCACTTGAGCCATGCCTCCAATCCACCATTTTGCTAGTTAATTGAAAATGGAATCTCAAAGATTTTGGTCCCCAGAACTGGCTCTGAATTTCCATCTTCCAAGACTCAGACTTCTGAGCAGCTAGAAAAGCAGGCATGAACCACTGGCCCCCAGCTCCTGCAATTTTTCTTTTTGTATCTCTTCGTCTGTCTTCTTCTCTGACTTGCTTATTCCTCATTTCTGTTTTCAAGCCCTTCATTTCCCAAGGCTTCCTGGTCTACTTTTTTTCTCCATAATGTTAAAATATTTACACTGTGAGGTTTTTTTCCATTTATGAACAGAAATTGATTCCTTCAAATCATTGAGTAAAAAAGCTTTTTTTTTTAACCAAATCTTTTTCTGTTCAGTGTTAGAAATTGAACATGTGGCCTTATGCTTGCTAGCCAAGCACTCTACTTCTTGAACCATATCCTAGCCCTTTTTTGCTTTAGTTTATTTTTCAGATAGTGTGTTGTGCTTTTTTCCCAGGATGGTCTCAACCCATGATCCTCCTACCTATACCTCCACTGTAGCTGGGAGGGACCACCATACTTGGCAAATTTTAAAGAACTTCTCCATAAACCATGTTTACTCCCACCCTCTGAACTTGGCTCTTTTTCTCCCAATTCTATCCTTTCCTTGAAGTTCCTCATCATTCACCAAGTTGCTTGAGCCACAAACCTAGAGGTCACCTTTGGTTTGTTTCCCTCACCTTCAAACACCTCCCAAATCTATCCACTGCACCTCTTCCACACATACCCAAGACAGTATCACCTGTTCTCACACTTGTGCAGTGGTCTCACTAGTGTGCCTACCTCTGCTCTTCCTTGAATCTACTCTGTATACACTGCCTAGAATAAAATCCAAAAACACAAACCAGGGTATCACCCTCCTTGGTTTACCTAGTCAGGAGTTACCATCATAACTAGCATTTAATCCAAACTCCTATTCAGATATTGACTCATCCTGACCTGGTCCTCACCAATCTTTCTGGCTTCAACTTTTTTGTTTGTTCTTCAAACCAGGTCAAACTTTGATTTCTGCCACAGGGCCTAGCCACTGTTTGTCCAGCTGCCTGAACTACCATGTGGCTACATGGTGGATTCCACTGTATCATTTAGGTGTCAGCTAAACATCACTTCCTCTATGTGACCTAAGCTCACTGACAATCTCAGTATCCTCTCTGCACCCTGTTATGGCACTCTCTCCATCAAGGCAGCTTGGGGGGAGGAGGAGGAGGAAGAGAAAGAGGAGATAAAAGGGAAGGAGAAGGAAGAGGAGGAGAAGTGGGAGGAACAAAAGGAAATGGAGGAGAAGGAGGAAGAGAAGGAGGAGGAGGAGGACGAGGAGGAGGAAAAAGGTAATCATTCCTTTTATCTGAACGTTTTATCCCAACGAGATCCTTGTGTTTCTGGATGTCATGCTACACAGCTTCTCAGATAATTCAGAATAAAATTATCTGGGATCCCTTCTCCATAGGACATCAGATGGGTCTTAGACACAGTAGCTCTAAGTATAAATAGTGTTAACAGGGAAAGTTTAATTTGTTCTGAAGAAATATATAATTGGGGTAAGAAGAAATGGGTTAAGGGGCTGGGAATATGGCCTAGTGGCAAGAGAGCTTGCCTCGTATACATGAAGCCCTGGGTTCGATTCCCCAGCACCACATGTATAGAAAACGGCCAGAAGTGGTGCTGTGGCTCAAGTGGCAGAGTGCTAGCCTTGAGCAAAAGGAAGCCAGGGACAGTGCTCAGGCCCTGAGTTCAAGCCCCAGGACTGGCAAAAAAAAAAAAAAAAAAAAAGAAGAAATGGGTTAAGTCAATCAGGTACTGCTTGAGAAATATACATTTTAGAATGTTTTTAGAAATAATGGGTATTATTATTCATATCATGTTCTAAATCTATCAGCCCTCATTGGTAATAAAGGCCTGGTGTCTTGGTTTCTAGTGACGGAACAATGGGTGTCTTTAAAAGTAATCAATATTTTAAATCTTGTCACCTTGACTTTGTCACTGAAGTCATCTGTTGATGAGAAAGGGACATTTATTTTATAACTCTGTTTTCTAGAAAGCTGACCTTCCTAGGAGCTAGCAAACTCCTACCACTTAACCACAGCCTGTGTGGCACTCATGTTCAAGAGATGCTTCAGAAGAGCAGGGTCCACTCTTTAGTTTATGGACAGATTATCTGGTAAACAAAAGAAAAATTCTCAACCACTCATATGACAGCATGTTACATTGGTGCTGTAATAGCATTGAAAAAATTCTAAATTATGCAAGACTCTTTGGGCAGCAGTGACATCTGATCTTTTTGGACTTATGTCATACACACTCTTAACTAAAAATCTGGTACAATTTAATATCTGGTCACATGTCCTTGGATCCAACTACTATAGGCTGATTTATGAGCATTATATTTAGACTTATTTATGTTATCTCTGGAGAAAAACAGCATTTTATGGGCGAGAATGCACAGTCACATTTCCAGAAGAAAGCAAATGTGATCACTTTAAGATAATGCCTTCTAGGTTTCAATCATTTCTTTTTATGACACTCTGAAAACTGGCTTAATAAATAAAATACTCAGCTAATAATCCAAGTTATAAGCTACCAGGAAGTATGGTTCTTGAATTTCCATTTTCCTTACCCTCTTCCAGAGCTCGTGCTCCGGTTATTCAACTTATTCAATTGGCTACATGGAACCCTACATTGCTTTGTGTTGTTTGGAGAAAGATAAACCTGTTCTTGTAGTTTACAGTGAGGCTTTTATATTTTTTAAGGGAGGGAAAGGAGATTAAAAGGAAAAATACATGAGGGGAATGCCATCTGGGATTTGAGCCATTTGAAACAATTATGGGACTAAGAAGGAAAGAGAAAAATAGCCTTTGCGGGGGGGGGGGGGAAGAAACCACAGGGTGATTATTTCACTATGTTATATTTTTTAAATATTTGTAATCTTTCCTCTACAAATGAAATAAAAAAGGAGACATGTAGACATAGATGGCTTCAGAATTAGTACAATTCAGGATCCACAACTGAAAACTGAACTGAAAAGCCCATTGATTGAGCCTCGCTCTAAAGCTGGTTTGGGAAAATCTCCAGAGCCTGTGTGTGGCACCCAGCACGGTGCTTCTAAATAACCTCCTCTGCCCGGGCAACATATGCTGGACTCTGCAGGAAAGGAACCTTCCAGCACCAGCCAAGTGTCTGCAGATGTCATTTCCTGAATGGCCTGACTTCACCTGCTCTGCTGTCTAGACCGCTTTGAGGCCCATTAGTGAAGTCTTCTTTTGTAACTTTGGCTTGATAAATAATCCAGTCTCTCCAGGCTCCCTCCCAGATACCCTTTTGTATTGTCTCCTTGGTTGAATGCACTCCACTAATTGCATCCATGATCAGCTCAACCAAGCTAATAGACCTCCTTTCCTGTCACTTCAGCCAAGGGCTGAAGCCCAGCAAGCCCAGCCTGGCCTTCCAGATTACACTCAGGCAATGAAAACTCAAGAGAAAAAGCCTGCAGTCCTTTTATAAAAAAAAAAAAAAAAAGAGACCAGATGGTCTGTGCCCTCTCCTAACAAATAACGAAGTAAATAAAGCAAAACTAGAGTTTTGATTGAGCTGTTAACTTAAATCTAAATGTAGATGACACAAAGTAAATACATTCAGGTTAACGTTCTGCTGCTGCAACCATAGGCTTTTATTTCACTTTCTTCAGGTATGAAGCCAATAAGGCAACAGCATTAAGGGAATTCTAAACAAGAAACAAGGTACAACTGCCCAGCCACCAAAACCAGCTACTTCTTGGAGACAGTACTTTACAGAGCATCAGCTTGTCCATGTATCCGTGTTCATTGTGAGACTGAGTCACTTCACAGCTTGGTGCCTTTCTTGCATTTCCTTCCCAGTTTTTAGTTGGCAAACCTACTGCTTTCCTTTCAACACCCAGCTTACTAAGGATGCCTTCCTTCCCAAACTACATGCTCAGCAATGTTGAGCTCTTAAGGTCTCACAGTGTCTCTTCCCAACTCTTACCACCCTAACCAGCCTGTGATAGTGTTGTGCCAAGTCGCGAGACCATCACCAAGAAGACCACCGAGACTCAGACATTGCGAAATGCAATAGCAAGGCAAGACTTTATTCAAGCAGGGCCGCGGCCCGGGCCTTGTCCTACCCACCAACACAGCGGAGGTTAGGAGGCAGCCCCCAGCTGCAATTACACAGAGTTTATAAAGGCAAAAGACAAAGTTACAGCAATCAGGTGTTTAAGCAAGCAAGATTACGAGTACAAATCTGATTGGCTCAGGGCTCAAGGCATTCTGGGGGCAGTTAGAGTTAAGCATTCCCAGTCGTTAGAGTTCTCGACCAGCTGGGCCCTAATAAGCTTGTCCTGGGTTTGCTCACAGGGCATGCTTATCTCAGGTTTACGTGGTAAAGTGGGGTTCACGCGGTAAAGTGGGGCCTGACTTCAGAAGTCTGGCTCTTCATTTCCCTCCTTCAATAGGATTCTTCTGTGTTTGGTGACAATTCTCACTCAGGACAGAAAACACATTTCTTGTTCACCTTAACATTCTCAACACCCAACATACTAACTCCAGAATCCATGTAAAGAAAGGGAAGGAAACTGATGATTGTGGTGCACAAAGAACCTAGATTCAGCATTAAATTCATGCTATATCATGAACATTTCTAACAATTGCTAGAGGGAAGAAGTTTGCATCACAGAGCCTAATAAGAAGTTACTGGGAAAATATAAAAGGATTTACAGGAGAGTTTTACAAAACAGTAGGTAGCATTAACTCATGAAATCACAAAGCCAGGTATGAATCCAACACACACACACATATACTCCACACTGTCAGCAATATGAAGGGGGTCCTATAGCCTAATATAGGGAGCAGTTGCCACTAGTGCCCTTTTGTACTTGGAGATAGAACCATGCTCACTATGACACATCATTGGGCTGATTATTCATGAAAATGAACTGAATTTTGGTGCTAAATAAATCCAAGCTTATTCAGGAGGCTGAGATCTGAGGATCAGGATTCAAAGCCAGTCCAGGTAGGAAAGGCTGTGAGACTCTTATCTCTAATAAACCCCCAGAAAACCAGAAGTGGCATGGAAGCTCAAGTGGTAGAGCCCTAGCCTTGAGCAAAAGAGCTCAGGAACAGTGCTCAGGGCCCTGAGTTCAAGATTCATGACCAATAAAAAAAAATCCAAGTTTAAGTTACTAGCTACATGATACTATCCAACCATCAACATCCTGGCACTGGGCCTGAGGCAGGACATTCAGGAAGAAGAGCCAGCCTCTCTTGCATAGGGTTGCCAGGAAGATAGGAAAAACAGACAATGAACAGACAACCACCCTATTAGACTGGTCAGGGACAGCCTCCAGGGGAAGCCAAGTCCTCAAAGAACTGAAAAAATGAATGACCCAGATGGGGGAGGAATGTGTCCTTCTGGGCAAAGGAATGACATGCAGAAGGCCCAAAGGCATCTATAAATAATCCTGATATCTAACCACCTTACACAGCAATGTTGCAGTTCCAAAGGGAAGGGCAGCTGCCTTTACAAATAGTATATATTGGTAAGATCATGACATTAAAAACCAGTTCTGCAATTCTTCAACACCAGAAATAAACAGGCCTGAAGCAAAAAGAACATAGGGAAGACTACCTGAAGACATTACTTCCAGCCTCTTCCCCACCCCCCTCCCTGTTTCAGCTTCACTCCCCCTATATTTGTTTGCTAAGAGTGCTGTCACAAAGCACAGGACACTGGGGGCTTTCATAGTCCTGGGGGCTGAGAGTTCCAGGTCAGTCCTGGCAGGCTGGTTTCTCTCCTGGCCTTGCAGATGGCCTCTGCTCCCTGTGTCCTCACAGTCTTCCCTCTGGTGTGTCTGCAGCCCAGCTCCTCTTGGAAGAAGGATGCTGGGTATGTAGGCGAGAGCCACATTTTACCTTCATGGACTCTTTAAAGAGCGTCTCCAAGAGCACTTACATCTGGGGGCTGAATGTCAGACTTCGACATGGGGACATCTTAATGAAAAAATAAAAAAAAACACCCACCAGACCTTGTTAACATTTTTTCCTTGCCAGTGCCCTCTCCCATGATAGTGCAGTATCTGGGGTTATAGTAAGTCCTATCACTGGCAAAAATGGTCATATAGAAACTTAGCAAAGGTTGCTAGGAGTAAGAGGGGATCTAAAAGAAAGGCAGAAGGGAGAAAATGCAAAAAGGAAGAAAGAGAAAGAATAAAGAGAAGGGGGACGGGGCTGGGGATATGGCCTAGTGGCAAGAGTGCTTGCCTCGTATACATGAGGCCCTGGGTTCAATTCCCCAGCACCACATATACAGAAAACGGCCAGAAGTGGTGCTGTGGCTCAAGTGGCAGAGTGCTAACCTTGAGCAAAAAGAAGCCAGGGACAGTGCTCAGGCCCTGAGTCCAAGCCCCAGGACTGGCAAAAAACAAAAAGAGAAGGAGGAACATAAAAGAGGGAGAAGAACTGGAAAGGGAAAATGTCAGGAGATAAAGGAAAGGGAGTAGAGGAATAGAGGATTAGGGAGAAAGGAAAAGAGAAATGAAAACTGTAAGTGGTTCTATCAGCATCCAGGCATGTGTGCAATGAGGGCTTGTAAAAAGAAATGCAAGTGCTTTGAACCGAATGTTGCTGCGCACTGAGATTCTAGAGATTGAAGGTAAGCAATTTCACTCAGCATGGCAGCCAGTCAACAGCCAACAAGGGCAGCCAATCCTTTCATCTAGTGCTCAAAGACAGGAATAAGTCAAACTGCCTTATAGCTGGGTGTGGTGTACACACCTGTAAATCCTACCACTCAGGAGGCTAAAGAGGAAGATCAGGAGTTCAAGGTCATCTTGGGCTACTCAGATTTTGAGACCCTATCTCCAACACAAACAAATAATACAAAATAGTGGCAATATAGTGTTTGATTTCCAACTCAGCATTCCTATGTGTTTTCACGGGTAATTTCATCTGTTTGTGGGATGCTTTTCTCATGACTTTCTAACCTATCCTAACCCATGCATGCTTGAAATGCCCCCTTTTTAGTATGAACATTAAAAGTGATAAGCAAAACCAGCTTCAGAAAGACAGAGTGGTATTGGCATCAGACAAATATATACAGCAATGGGACAGAATTAAACACTCACATTTATGACAAACTAATTTTCAAAAACATGTCCAGTTAATTCAGTGGGTAAAAATCAGTCTTATCAACAAATGGTACAGAAACAAGTGCACATCCATATGCAGAAGAATGGAGCTGGAGCCCCTCCTCACACCATAGACAAAAACAACTCAAGGTGGATCTGATGCTTAAATCTAAGAGCTAAAGCATACAGAAGGGAGAGTGGGCACAAATCTTCATGACTGGATTAGGCAGTGGTTTCTTAATGACACAAAAGCACAGAGGACAAGAGAAGCCTGACAGATTATCCATCATAACTTAACTTTCATGCTTTTAAAATTCACCTTCAAGGGCTGGGAATATGGCCTAGTGGTAAAGTGCTTGTCTCGTATACATGAAGCCCTGGGCTCCATTCCTCAGCACCACATATATGGAAAAAGCCAGAAGTGGCGCTGTGGCTCAAGTGGCACAGTGCTAGCCTTGAGCAAAAAAAAAAAAAAAAAGAAGAAGAAGCCAGGGAGAGTGCTCTCAGGCCCTGAGTTCAAGCCCCAGGACTGGCAAAAAAACCAAAACCAAACAAAATTCACTTTCAAGAAAGTGAGAAGACAATACAATGAAACATTTGCAAATCATATGTCTGCTAAGACTTGTATTTAGAATATATAAAGCACTCTTACCTTTTAATTGTTAAAAGACAGTCCAAGTTGGAAAAGGACAAAGGAATCAGATGCTGGTGGCTCATGTCTATAATCCTAGATACTTAGGAGGCTGAGATCTAAGGATCATGGTTAGAAACCATGCTAGGCAGGGAACTCTGTGAGACTCTTAACTCCTATTAACCACCAAAAAGCCATAAGTGGAGCTGTGGCTCAAGTAGTAGAGCTCTAGCTTTGAGCAAAAAGCTCAGGGACAGCACTGAGCAGTTGAAGCCCCAGGCTCAGCTCATAATGGGGTGGGAGGCAAAAGATTAGAATACATACTTCCCCAAAGACATACAATAAACACACCCAAAGATGCTCAACATCCAACACCAGTAGCCTTCAGAGAAATGCAATCAAAGACATAATGAGATACTACCGCCTGCCCAGTTGAAGAGTTTTAAACAAAAAGATTATAACAAGTGGTATCAGGGATGTGGAGAGATTGAAACTCCGGTGCTTTATGGATGAGCATGTGTAGCTGCTTTGGAAAATAAGCTCCCATTCCTCAAGATTTTTCAGAAATTTCAATCCCAAATTCTATACTCAAGAGAGTGAAAAATCTATCCACTGCACAAAAGTGGAAACAATCCAAGCACACATGAACTGTTGGAACAGATAAATACAAAGCAAGATATCCATTATGCTGAAATAGCCTGCACTGAAGAGGAGTGAAAATTGGTGCATACCACAACATCAGTGAAACTTCAAAGCATTTTGCTAAGTGAAGGAAACTAGTAGATGGAAAGGACTGAATTTTGATATGTTGTACAATTTCATAAAATTCAGACAGAAATAATTGCCAGGAGGCAGGGAAAGGGATTAATAAGGAACAATAGTTTATGGTTCTTTTGGGGGGTCTAACAAAAATGTCCGGAAATTAGACAGTGGTGATGGCACACAAACAATTTCATGAAAATGAAAAAGAAAAAGAAAATGTATACGTTAGTCCAGACACTGGCAGCTCACACCTGTAATCCTAGCTGCTCAGGAGGCTGAGATCTAAGGATCACAGTTCAAAGCCAGTCTGCGCAGAAAGCCTATGAGAATTTTATCTCCAATTAACAACCAGAAAACTAAAGTACAGCTGTGGCTCAAAGTGGTAGTGTGCTATCCTTGAGAAAAAAAATATCAGGAATAGTGCCTGGGCCCTGAGTTCAAGACCCATAACCAACCAAAAAGAATTGTGCACTTTATTTTTTTTCCAAATGGATGAGTTTCAGTATGTGAAGTATAACTCAAGGACGCTGTTTGTTCAAGAAGAAAAGTGTGGCAGATGGAACAGAAATGAAATTTCTTCATTACCAGATATGAAGCAACACTGACATTAAAGTAAATAAATCTCTATTTCCATTAACTGTCTCTCACTAACATTAACAACTTCATTTTTAAAGCAATGATGGAATAGAATTGTGAGATGCTATAAAATATAATACAAAGACCCATTCATTTACTCAGTTTTATGAACACCTTTATGACATATAAGATAGAAAGGTTTACATAAAAATAAAATACGACAGCATAAGTATAAACAGAAGCACAGCTTATGCTTCTCATATTGAGAACCTTAGCCAGAATTCAGACTTTATCTGGACCCAAATATCCTAACTCTGAAACTTCTGTAGGCATAAAAAATAAAAACACAGGTTGGGAATCGTGTTTCATACCTGTATTCTTAGCACTGGAGAGACAGGGGTAGAAAGACTGGGAGTTTGACAAGACCTTATCTAAAAAAAGAAATTCAACTTGCACTAAGAGTAATTGTTAGCATCCCAATATCTTAAAGTAAAGAAAAATAACCTAGGTCTTCCCTTGACAAGACAAACACAGCTTTAGTTTAATTTGTTAAATTATATTTCATTATCTTTAAGTAGTCGTTCAAAGGGGTTATCATTCAACATATCAGTTTATAAGTACATCGTGATTGATATCACTCCTTTCTTTCATCATTTCCCCTCATCCCTCCTAACCCCACCCTTCAGTCTCCTAGTTTTATAGGATATGCTTTGAATATGATGAGTGCATTTTATCCTTACTTCTCCTGCTCTTCATATGCCTGCCTAGCAAGCACAGCTTTAGAAAGAAGAGCAATAAAGAAGACAAGAGAGTGGACCATCCACTACTGTCGTCATAGAAACCAATGTTTTTCTGCCCTTGAAACACAAAAACATCTCTCTGAAACTTAAATCATTCCCCCTAAACTCAGGAACAAGACAAGGATGCCCACTCTCCCCACTTCTTTTCAACATGGTGGAATCCCTAGCCATAGCAATAAGGCAAGAGGAGGACATCAAAGGGATCCACATCGGCAAGGAAGAAATCAAACTATCCCTATTCGCAGACGACATGATTTTATATCTGAAAGACCCAAAAAACTCAGTCCCCAAACTCCTACACCTAATAAACCATTTTGGCAAAGTAGCAGGATACAAAATCAATCCACAAAAGTCAGCAGCTTTTCTGTACACCAGCAATGTACAAGCAGAAAAGGAAATTATGGAAACAATTCCATTTACAGTAGCCAAAAAAAAAGAATAAAGTACCTAGGGATCAACCTAACCAAGGACGTGACGGACCTATTTAATGAGAACTACAAAAATCTAATAAGGGAAATCAAAGAAAACACAAGGAGATGGAAAGACCTCCCATGCTCATGGGTAGGCAGAATCAATATAGTGAAAATGGCCATACTGCCCAAATTGTTATACAAATTCAATGCAATACCTATCAAAATCCCAGCCACATTCTTCACTGAAATAGAGAAACCAATCCATAAATTCATATGGAACAGCAAAAGACCTAGAATAGCCAAAGCAATTCTAGGCAAAAAAAGCAGTGCAGGAGGTATCACAATACCAGACTTCAAGCTCTACTATAGAGCCATCATTACAAAAACAGCCTGGTATTCGTATAAAAACAGACCTGAAGACCAATGGATTCGAATTGAAGATGCAGAAATAAAACCGCACTCTTACAGTCAGCTGATATTCGACAAAGGAGCTAAAGACATACAATGGAATAAACATAGCCTCTTCAACTACTGGTGCTGGGAGAACTGGGCAGCCATATGCAGAAAACTCAAAGTAGACCCAAGCCTATCACCATGCACCAAGATCAACTCAAAATGGATCAAGGACCTCAACATCAGACCTGAATCCTTGAAACTACTGAAGTACAGAGTAGGAAAGACACTAGAACTTATAGGCACAGGAAGGAACTTCCTGAATATAGTCCCAGGGGTAC
Organism: Perognathus longimembris pacificus; assembly: GCF_023159225.1. NCBI lineage: Eukaryota > Metazoa > Chordata > Mammalia > Rodentia > Heteromyidae > Perognathus > Perognathus longimembris. The sequence goes on along the minus strand of NC_063176.1, from coordinate 28,904,620 downwards.
AACAAATAGGGGAGAGACTCGACAAATGGGACTACTACAAATTAAAAAGTTTCTGCACAGCTAAGGATATAGCCACCAAAACAGAAAGACAGCCAACCATATGGGAAAGGATATTTGCCAGCACAGCAACAGACAAAGGCCTAATATCTGTCATCTACAGAGAACTCAAAAAACTAAGCCCCTCCAAGCCCAATAAACCAATTAGGAAATGGGCAAAGGAGCTGAAGAGAGACTTCACAAGAGAAGAGATAAAAATGGCAAAAAAACACATGAGGAAATGTTCAACATCCCTGGTAGTAAAGGAAATGCAAATAAAAACAACCCTGAGATACTACCTCACTCCAGTTAGAATGGCCTATACTCTGAACTCAGGCAACAACAAATGCTGGAGGTGGTGCAGGGAAAGAGGAACTCTTCTCCATTGTTGGTGGGAGTGCAAATTAGTACAACCACTTTGGAGAACAGTATGGAGGTTTCTCAAAAAGCTCAATATAGACCTACCCTATGACCCAGCCATACCACTCCTAGGCATCTATTCGGAACAGCAGGCCCCAAGATATCAAAAAGACATTTGCACTTCCATGTTTATCGCTGCACAATTCACAATAGCCAAAATATGGAAACAACCCAGATGCCCCTCCACAGATGAATGGATCCAAAAAATATGGTACCTATACACAATGGAATACTACACAGCAATTAGGAATGGTGAAATATTGTTATTCGCGGGGAAATGGTCAGAACTTGAACAAATAATGTTGAGAGAGACAAGCCTAGAACACAGAAAACAAAGGGGTATGATCTCCCTGATATATGACTGTTAAGATGGGGTGATGGAGAGACAGTAGAGACCAGGTCTGTGAAACCAAAAACTGCTTGTCAAATGGTATTTCCCACAGGATTGGGTCAGCGACCCAACATTATGTAACTAAAACCAAACAACTACTCAACATATAAAGGTCAAAAATTGACCTCTCTGTGGAATACAATAGCTCAAAAGCTATGTATGTACGTTCATATAAGACTGCTATCGACATATTGTCTAATGTCAACATTACATTTAAAGCCCTAGGCAAATTTTCTTGGGCGTAGGCCACGTGGCTACTGTATATGTTTTTGATACATTGTATATTGTATATATGTCTACCTGACCTAGGGAAGGGAAAGAAAAACAGGGTGTAAGATATCACAAGAAATGTGCACACTGCCCTACTATGTAACTGTACCCTTTTTGCACAACACCTTGTCAAAAATTTTTTGTTTAATTAATAAATAATAAAATAATAAATAATAAATATTAAAAAAAAAACTCTCTGAAAAGTTACCAGTTATCATAGGCACCGGCTGTTACTAGCACCTTCCTTGCAAGCAATCCATTTTCTCTCTCCTGGATCAGTAGAGGCTTGTCCTTGAGATGCTACTGTACTTAACAGAACAAAAGTCTTTTTTTCTTTTTTTTTTTTTTGCCAGTCCTGGGGCTTGGACTCAGGGCCTGAGCACTGTCCCTGGCTTCTTTTTGCTCAAGGATAGCACTCTGCCTCTTGAACCACAGCGCCACTTCTGGCCATTTTCTATATATGTGGTGCTGGGGAATCGAACCCTGGGCTTCATGTATAAGAGGCAAGCACTCTTGCCACTAGGCCATATTCCCAGCCCCAGAACAAAAGTCTTACCCAAAGTAGTAAGTTCTCCAATGCTTTGAAGTTTTCTGAATAAATTCAGATTATTTATGAGAAGTGTTCATTTTTAAAGGCTTTTTAACAACAAGGTAATACATGACAGTAAAGGTTACACAGTTACTTGTGAACAGGGCATTAGTCCAGCAGCAGCCAGATTAAAAAACAGGGGTTCTCAACCCAGATCACCCTCAGTAGATAAGTGGTTCAAGAAGATGTGGTACATACACACAGTGGATTCTATGCCTCTATCAGAAAGAATGACATTGCCCCGTTCATAAGGAAATGGAAGGACTTGAAAAAAATCATACTAAGTAAAGTAAGCCAGACCCAAAGAAACATAGACTCCATGGTTTCCCTCATTGGGAATAATTAGTACACATTTAGGATAGTCCTAGCAAAAGCTCAATAGCTATGTACATATAAACACATAAGATAATGCTAAGCAAAATGAACACCAAGTTATGGAAAAAAGTAGTATATCATTGTTATTTTCATGCCATGTGAAATTATACCTTTTTTTGTATTTCTTTCCCATGGTTTTACCCCTGATATCACTGTAACTGATTTTAGTACCCTGGATATTGTATATACGTGTATTGGAACTAGGGAAGGGAAAGGGAATACCAAAATCAAAAGACAAAGGATAAAAAGATAAACTAATGCAACAGCAATACTTACAAAACCATATGGTGTAAACCAACTGTAAATTCATGGAGGGAGAGGGAAAGGGGGAGGCGTGGGAAAATGAGGGAGGAGGTAACAAGTTGAATAAGAAATGTACTCACAAACTGTAACCTCTCTGTACATCAGTTTGATAATAAAAATTTGAGAAAAAAAAGAAATGTACTCACTGCATTACATATGAAACTGTGATAATAAATGAAAGTAAGTTTTAAAAAATAAAATGGGGTTCTTCTCTCTCTGAGCACCCCAAAAAGCACACCTGTCTGTGAGGGAACACACACACACACACACACACACACACACACACACACACAGCCTAAGGCCACTGCGGCCCTCAGCACTTACCCAGCAGCTCACTCTTTCACACCTTCCACACTTCCACACCAATGCAGGGAGAAAAGGGGCCTGGAAGTTTCTAGCATTTTTCTACCCATCCTCACCATCAGGCAGAACCCAGAATGAGTCTGTGACCTTTGAGGAAGAAGAGAGACTGAGTAGCATAGCCATCAGAGTCCAGCAAGAATTCACAAGTGAAAGGCAAGCTGTGAAAATGAACAAGCACCCATGTGAAAAGAGAGAGAGGAAGGAGCTGGAGGAGCTGGAGGCAAAACATAATCGAGGAAGGCAAAGACCTAAGAGAGGACAGGGATGTGGGAGCGGGGTCAGGACACCTGTGTATGGAGTCACATAGGAGCACTGGGGGAGGAGACAAGGAACAGAAATGCAGTTGGAAATCAGGAAGTAGAGGACCTCGGGGTGCAACCTAAGACTTATTAGTGGTTTTTCTTCCGTGAACTTTAAGGAAATCATTACTGGTGCCTAAACATCTGACTCTCAATTTCCTTATCTGTAAAAGGAACCGTTTATGATTAAAAAATAGTTATAAATAGTCATTGCATAAGTTGTTTCCCATAAATAACTAAGCTGGCATATACATTACCACATTAATTAAGCCTCTTCTAATTCCAACGTGCTTTGGTTACTTGATTCTAAGTTCTCTGATTCTAGTTTCTCCTTTGAGCTGATTTTTGCATGTGTATGCCAGAGTTTGAACTCCAGGCTGGAGCACTGTCCCTGAGCTTTTTTGCTCAAGGCTAACACAGCTCACTCTGGCTTTATGGTGGTTACTTGGAGATAAAGAGTCTCAAGGACTTTCCTGAATTGGTTTTGAACTGCAATCTTCAGATCTCAGCCTCCTGAGTAGCTAGGATTGCAGGTACCAGCCACTGGCACCTAGCCTATTGTCTTTTTTGAAATAGGAGTGAAAAGAACCGAACACATTCATTTATTCTGGCTTTTTCTATGGCCCAAACTGAAGAGGATAAAGGGGCCTCCCTGTCTTCTCTTCTTTCCCTAATATAAAATATAAAATGGAAGTCCTCTGAGATTAGTATTAATACATTTGGCCTAAGTGTGTTTCTGTACATGGGTGATAAACATTGGCCCAAGGCAGTTTCCATACATAGGGAAATGTACTCTATCTTGACATATAAACAATTTATAGCCCAACCTAAATGTATACATTGTAACTAAGCAGCTAAGACTCAGCCAATCATAACACCTGAATTTGCAGCCAATCTGAGGCTAAAAGCCACCAAATTATGACCAAATAAGGGAAATTGTCCCATGCAGTTGATCAGATTGTTTCTGTATGTCATTTCCTTTTCTCTGACTATAAATATAGCCTGCACATGTGCTAGGCAGAGATAGTCTGAACCAACTTGAGTCTGGAATGCTGCCCAGTTGTAGAATCTTTTCTTATTCAAATACATTTTGTTAAATTCTTTGCAGATGGTTATTTTTTTTACATGAAGGAACCAAAAAGACAAATGAGGTCCTTAAAAGTAGGATGTATCTAACTCAATAAGTAATTATTCCCCTTGATGCTCAGAAAGGAAAAAAGATTCAAAGCTTCCCCCCAGGCCTTGTGCCAGAATGAGCTAACTAGCTCCTCCTACATCCTCCTCCCTTGCTCAGTCTCAGCACACAGTTGAGTCTAGGACTGGATCCATGGGCCTGGTCCAGTCTGTAGATACTCTTCCCATCGTCCGGGCCTTTCTGCCTCTCCCTCTTGTACCTCTCTCTGTCCTCATGAGGGCACCAGCCATTCGATTTAGGGCCCAAGTTAAGTCCAAGATAATCTCAAGATCCTTAATTAATGACATCTGCCAACTAATTATGTCTCTGCTTGCAAATAAGGTGATGTTATATATCCCACAAGGGTCTGGGTTTTGGAGGGTCACGATTCAACCCACTATCATTTCTTTAAAAAAAAACAAAACAAGCAAAACTCTTGATTTCCCCCACCCCAAATCATTTCTCCTTTAGTCTTACTTGAGTCAGGGAAAAACCCTTGTAGTCGTCCATGTTTCTTCTTGTTCTCATACTACCACCACCACCATCCAGACTGTAAGTAAATCCTACTGTCTCTGTCTTAAATGGTATCCACTGGCCTATCACTTCAGTCTAATAACCTAGTTATCTGCCGTCACTCTTATTTTTAGTTCTAATTAAAATAGAAGCCAGAGCATGCCACTCTGTTACAGAAGACCCTCCTACAGCTTCCCCATGCATCTGGAAGAGAAAAGCCAAAGTCATTCAATGACAGAGTCCTACACAGTCAGACCGTGCACTGACCCCCTGTTGCTGCTTCATCAAGGCAGGCAGTCTGCCTCAGCTCCCTGTACTTGCTAGTCCTTCCACCGGAAGTGCTTTTCCTTCAGATAAGCACATGGCTTCTTGTTCCCCCTCTTTCCCTATTTCAGTTCCCATGCTATCTCAAGTCAGCATTGCCCTCATTTCCTCACCCTCAGGTGCCCTATCCTTCCTTCTCTCCCCTGAAACCTAAACTGTGGCTTAAAAAACTTCCTATTTCCCTATATTCATTTGTTGATTGCCCCCTCAAACACACACACACACACACACACACACACACACACACACACTCAAATCTGAGTTCTGTGAAGGCAAAAAGCTGTATGTTTTGTTCAGTATGGTTCCTCCAGGATCTAAAATTATCTCAGGCAATCAGTTACTACTGACTGCAGTACAACCATCTCATCAGAAAAACAAAACAAAACAAACAAAAACAAAACAAAGAAACAGGGTAACGAGAACCAACCTTGTCGTACAATGAATGGTAGAACTAAGGCCCATTTTCCTGCTCAAGTATCTGATGCTAATCAAACACCTTCGCCAGCCATGCTCTAACAGGTTACCCCTCCTGTGCCAAGAATTGCTTTTTAAAGAGGAGCTCTTCAGGTTCTCCAGATTCAAACAATGGGCGTGTCTGCTATTCTGAGGCATGTGTTGGGCAGGCTAGCTTCTTCAGCCACACACCATCCCAGAGTCCCAGTGCAGCCTTGAGGCAGGGCTCCTTGTCCCCTCTCACCTTGCCTGTTGCACATATCCTACTCCTGCTTCTGCCTTTTCTCTGCAGAATTATTTGTCTGTGTTTGCAAGCCAGGCACAGCGCTGCACATGGATAGTCTTTGCATTGGGAAGGCTGAGACTTGACCCTAGGCTTGCTTGACCCTAGGAATTCAAAGCTGGCCTAATCATAGCAAGATACCGTCTCAAAAAAGTTTTACCCTTCTAAAGGGAGAAAAATACTGTCCTGACTTTCAGTATATACTATGAGCAAAATGAACCATGCTACTTATGGGAAGGGACAGGAGGGGGAAACTGGAAGAAAGAGAAAGGAAGGGTAACATGGTCCAAAAAAAAGGAGCATATTGATTACCTGACATGAAATGGTAATCCCTCTGTACAACACTTTAATGATAACAAAATTATATTACAAATATTTTTCCTCTTCTAGATTGCCATTTGTATTCTGCAGATCCTTTGAGAAATAGAGGCCCTGGGGCTAGAACTTTAGTAGTATATAGCATTTGGCTGGGATGTGCCAGGCCCACCCGCCTCACCAGGAATGGATGCTCCTATCTGCTCTTCTTCCCTACACCTAAGGGAATGAAATGTACTTGATGCCTTTTTCTTTCTTTTTTCTTGTTTTGGTCAGTTATGGAGCATGAACTCAGGGCCTGAGTGTTCTACCACTGTGGGCCATATCTCAACTTCCAGTTTTCTGGTGGCTAATTAGAGATAAGAGTCTCATGGACTTTCTTGCCTAGTTTAGCTTTGAACAGTGCCTCTCAGATTTCAGCCTCCTGAATAGCTAGCATTACAGGTGTGAGCCACCACACCTGGCTTGATGCCATTTTTAATATGGGTAAAATGCTAAATTGTATGCAATCTGTATTTTGTCACAACTAACAAAAAGCAAAATATAATACCAACCATCGCTGCCACATATCCAGCAGTGAGGTAGAGCAGCACACATAGTCTGATGAGGCCCTGGCCTATGCTGTATCCCACAGGGTGGTAGGCAGTGCTCAGGGACTGGGTCTCTACCTGCCTAAGCACAAGGAAAGACAAGGGCCTCACCCACAAGCCAGGAACTACAGGTGGAAGGTGATGTGTTTCTCCCTGTGCGATCACACATCAAGAGCCTCTAGACGCCTGGCAGTCCTTTGCGAGGACGCAGAGCTCTCATTCTTACTCTACTATTGTCTCCCTTCCCACTGCCCAGAAGCCACGGCTGACCTTGCAGACCCACAGAACCCAACCTCAGATGCCCTCACTCATCTACAAGGGTGAAGGCTCACATCCGCCTGGTAACTGGCCTGTGTCCATACTCATACTGCTAAAATGGCAGTGGTGGACATTTGTGGTGATGCTGTAAAAGTCAGTTCCGTTCAAGATGAGAACAGGCAGTCAGAATGCCAGTGAGGGGGAACCACTGGGAAATGTCAAGGCAAAATCAGGGTCTTGTGGCTACACTTGAGAAAACTATGTGAGTGAATGAGTGGAAGAGACACAATAGAACATCTTCAAGATGGAGCAGGGGATGGGAGTGTCCTTCTTTTTACTACTTGAGGATATTTCAATGAAGGAAGGAATGTCTGAGCAGATGGCTGAAGACCCAAGTTCGTTAGGAGAAAGGAAGGAAAGATGGGAAGAATAAACAGAATGGTGGGTTTAGACGAAAGTTCTGAAAAACCAGCAAAGAAGGCTTGGATGGCCCTCAGAGAGACAAGGTATGTGGAAGCACCTAGAAAGGTGTGCAGGCCACCTCGTGTCAATCATCACTGTTCAGCACCACCCACATGCCAACAGGATAGATATGCAAAAAAAAATACCGACTGCAATAGCTAAGTGCCAGAGAAAGCCAAGCAAGTTAGGGGGAGTATGTGGGGAGAGATAGGAAGAGAAGCTCGTTTCTGCTGGCTTCCTGAGAAAACTGGGAGGTCAAGTCATTGACTCATGAAGACTGAGTGAAATGTATGGAAGTTCTGAAATAACTGCTAAGAGAAGAAATAACTTGGTCAAATTATGCTATCTCTATGAGACCTCCTTGTACTATCAATGTATTTAAAAACTGATTACAATTTTTAAAGTTTCCATTGGTTTGTGTGTATTTTTGAGCCAGTATCCCACTGTCTAGTTAAAACAATAATTTTGAATTGCCATAATAATTGAACATATATTTATAGGATGTAATGTAGTTTTTAATTAGTCTATTAGTGGAAACTCTTTAGTCGTGACAAACAATGACAGCTCCACTAAGAACAGGGAGTCTGAAGTGTAATAAAGTAAGAGAAGAGAGCAGGAGGCCAAAGGCGCTGCCCCTAGAAGTCCCAAACTTGGAGCTCCAGGACAGTGCCAGGAGTGTTAAGAAGCCTTATATTGCTGAATAGAGGAAAGCTTGTACCTGGGGCTACCATGGGTAGGATAGTGTGTGAAAATAGGACCCTGAGAAAATGAGAAAGGAGGAAAATGTTGGGTCTTGCTATGTAATTCAGTGGTAGAACATATGAGACTCTAGGTTCAATCCTCTACATAAAAAAGAGGAGGGGTCACGCCTGTAATCCTAGCTAGACAAAGGGCTGAGATCTGAGGATTGTGGGTCAAAGCCAGCCAGCCAAGCAGGAAAGTCTGTGAGACTCTTATCTCCAATTAACCACCAGAAAACCGGAAGTGGTGCTGTGGCCCAAAGTGGTAGAGTGCTAGCCTTGAACAAAGGAGCTCAGGAACAGAACTCAGGCTCTGAGTTCGAGCCCTATGGCTGACAAAAAAGGAGGAAGGGGAGCTGTTGTTCAAGTGGTAGAGTCATAGTCTTAAGCAAAAAAGCTCAGGGACTATGTCCAGGCCCTGAATTCAAGCCCTAGGATCAGCACACACAAAAAAGGGGGTAGCCTTCATAAAAGCCAAAGGGCAAAACCATCAGTATGAATAAGTGGTGGTGTTGAAGGTAAAAAGATTAGTGAGAGAAGGAAATTACAGTTTGTGGGGCTGGAAGCATCATGTTCACTGTATGCCAACAGGTGATTCTGAGTCCTGCATTCATGGCTTAATGCCAAATCCTGATTGTCTAAATACATCATCCCTCCTCTTTAAAATATTTAGAGATGTTGGATGAAATAAGATCAGCAAAGGCCAGGAATGAAAGTTTTGATCTATTCAAAGAGGAAGTCAGTATTTATTTCTCCTCTTATTGTAAAGATGGATGGTGGTATGAAATTTATATTGAGCTATTCTTAGCTCTTAGCTATGGTAACACATTCAGAGTAACGGAGGGAAGAAGGCCAGAAAACACTGCAAGACTCTTTGACCTGAGGCAAGGTACAGAAATGGCTCCATTCTTTCACACTGAAATGTTATTTGGTGCAGTAAAACTGAAATACCCTTAGAGGAAATACTTGTTTCTTTATACCTTTTGAAAGGTACTGGTGCTTAGTAGCCAATCAAATACAAACACTATATTTTGAGAAACTACCTATAAATAAGGCTAGTTAAAAACAAGGTCACACATGGGCTGGGCTATAGCTTGGTGTTAGAGTGCTTGCCTTGCATATGGAGGTTCAATCACCAACACCCCCAAATAAAAAGTCACTCTGTCTTGCTCTCTTCCCTCTCTCTCATATATACATTTTTAAAATTCAGTAATCAGAATATTATTCCACCAAGGCAGTTTATGACATTATTTCACTAGCTGAAAATGAAGGTTCAGTGAATCCAAGAATAACTCTTGTTTATTTAACAAAAAAAAAACCCTACACTGGCTGACCGTGAACATAGTAGAGCTATACAATGAATCTATGCGTGAGGGATGAGATGGCACCAGGGCTACTCTGTGTATAGGAACGTGATTCATGACTTTAATGCTGCTTCTGACACCTCCTTGTCAATGCTAATTATATAGCCCACTACACGTGGAGGTATCATACAACAACCCAAGGATTTCTTCCTCTTCACTTGAAGATATAACCAGAGCAGCCTTCTATCGTTTATCTGTGTGCCTTTTCAGAGGCAGGTCAGGAGTCAAAACTATTTCTAAACTTCTGTTTGTTTTTTGCAGGACCTGGGGCTTGAACTCAAGGTCTGGGCACTGTCCTTGAGCCTCTTTGTGTTCAAGGCTAGCACTTTAGCACTTCTGGCTTTTTTTCTGAGTAGTTTATTGAAGAGAAGAGTCTCACAGATCTTTCTGCCCTGGCTGGCTTTGAACTGTGAGCCTCAGATATCAGCCTCCTGAGTAGACAGGATTACAGGCGGAAGCCACCAGTGCCCAACTACTTGTAAACTTCTTAATGACCTTCATTCACCTAGATAATTTTTTCTGCACTGTTTGGAACTTACAAAAGTCAAAAAGATCATTTAGTTAAAAATTATGCTTTTTATTGTGCCAATCTCATAACTGGAACTCAAGGCCTAGGCACTATCCCCTGAGCTTTTGCTCAAGGATAGCCCTCTACTATTTGCTTTTCTCTCATACATTTTCTCCATCTATCACTTTAGAAAGGCCAGTTCCTGAAAAATCTATATGGTTATATTTTTGCTTACTTACTCAGATTCCCATACTACCACAAAATAGTCTTGATCAGAAATTTTCTTCCTGTTGTCCTAAGTACAGCTTGGAGGAGAGTAAAAAGGAAAATTTTCTTCATTTTGATAAAGAAAACCATAAGCATGGCACTGCAGCTTCAGGTTGTAATCAAACAATGACAATTGTAGTCAGAAAGGAAGCTTCTAGAAAAACTTGGATACAGTGGTTGTGAACAGATTTTATAATGAAAAGCATCTTGTAGCTGGAATTATAGCATATAATCCTGATCTTAAAGGAAATAACCAGAGTAAACCATAGCTAGTTGCTTATAGAACCAGTAGGTAACTTTTCTCTCCCTACCATGATCTAAGTGACACCAAGATTGTACCCTGGGGAAATGCACAATTAAAATAGAAGGAGGGGGCTGGGAATATGGCCTAGTGGTAAAGTGCTCGCCTCGTATATATGAAGCCCTGGGTTCAATTCCTCAGCACCACATATATAGAAAAAGCCAGAAGTGGTGCTGTGGCTCAAGTGGTTGAGTGCTAGCCTTGAGCAAAAAGAAGCCAAGGACAGTGCTCAGGCCTTGAGTTCAAACCCCAGGACTGGCAAAAAATAAAACAAACAAAACAGAAGCAGAATATGACAAGGAAAAGAAGAATATCAGTACTAAACAAAGCAAGCAAAGTAAGAAAGAAACCTGGGGAAAAAAAAAGGTAAAGTTGTGGTAAGTGACACAGAAAAGAAAATTTGGGGGTAATCCATTAGGACTGCCATGACTGCAGGAAGCCCAATGTCTCCCAGGCCTTGGCATGGGCTTGCCCACTGCTGGAGGAGGAACACTTGGTAAGTCTCCAGAGAACCTTAGTACAGATTGGGATTCTTACACTTGACTCATCTGGTCACTCTTAGGAGCCTCTTTCCTAGAGAAGCAATCTTACAATCCCCTGGAAACACTAAGTTCACGTCTACTGGTTGTTTTTTATATTATTCTACTTTCATATTCATACCTAACTAAAGATATAACATGTGAAAACTTTACAAAGAATATAATATATATACATATATAACACATACATCCAGAATACATAGAGTTCTTACAACTCAAAAGAAAATTCCAATTCAAAAGTGAGCAAAGGACAAGGGGAAGGAGTTAGGAAGGGGGGAAGGGGGGAGAAAAATGAGGGAGCAGGTACCAAGTTTGATAAGAAATGTACTCACTGCCTTACATATGAAACTGTAACCCCTCTGTATATCACTTTAACAATAAATAAATAAATAAAATTTAAAAATAAGAATATACAAGATACCACTGTTAAATACTTATGGAAATCATTTTAATATCAGTAGTCATTGAATATCAGTAGTCATTCAAAAATGTAACTACCTAAAACACATTGTAAAAATACACATATGTATATATAGCATTCACTTGTATATATAATCTCCAAGAGGGATTAGAAATAGTATATATTATTCATTTTAATTTGCTACACTCTTATTTTGGTCATTGGTTATATAAAAAAAAGCATATGTTCAATAAACACACACAAAGTGAGCAAAGAACTTCAACATTTCTCTAAAGAGGAAACACAAATGGCAAATAAGCACACAGGAATAAAAAGATGTTCAATATCATTAAAAATTGAGGAAATGCACATCAAAACCACCATGAGATATCACTCCACAGTCATTTAGGATGGTTCATAATAAAAGATGGAAAATAACCAGTATAGTGAGGATGGGGAGAAATCAGAATCCTCATGCCTTGTGTGAGGAAATGTAAAGCAGTGTGGTCACTATGGGGAAGTCTAACAGGTACCCTCCTTCCTTCTTCCTTTTTGTCCTTCTTATGCTCTTAAATCTCTATACACAATAACTACATACTCTGTGGAAGTTCATTACAACAGGAACTGGTAGACACAGGAAATACGGAGATTATAAGTAACAACAGGTGGACCAAAGATTGAGGAGACATTTCTATATACTGTGGATGAGAAAAGAAGAGCACAAATTCATTCACAAACCCCCAAATTGATAAATCATTCAGTTTTTGTTTTGTTTTTTGTCTGTCATAGGGCTCAGTACTGTCATGGGGCTCAGTACTGTCCTTGAGCTCTTTTGTTCAAGGCTAGTGCTCTGGCCACTTTGAGCCACAGCTCCACTTTTGGTTTTGTGGTGGTTAGTTGGAGATATATTCCCATCCAGGCTAGCTTTGAACTGGGATCCTCAGATGTCGCCTCCTAAGTAGCTCGGATTAAAGTAGAGAGCCACCAGCGCCCAGCCACATCATCAATCTTTTTGCAACTCCTTGTAACTATGTTTAAGGATGAGAGCAATTAAATAATTCACACTGGGCTGGTGCCCTGGCTGTGAAGAACCATCCACAGAAATCCAACAGCACAGCCTGGATTCCATGCCAGCGAAGGTCACTATCTCCACATGACTATCTCCTCAGGTAGCCTGTTGCTGGAGCCTCCCAGCACTGCAGACAGGATGCAAAGGATATCAATTTAAAGCTGTGTGGATGATTTATAATGAATGGTAAGTACAGTTCACATGACCTAATATCTCATAAAGATAGTAAGCTACATTTGTGCACTGGGGGTTACCCCCACGGTCTTGCATATGCTAAGCACCAATAGTCTACCAATTCCAGAACAAGCTACCCTTACACATACCCATCTACAGATGATTACTGCTCAGCTCTTTCACATCACTAAGGAAAATGGGTCAGAGCCACAGACAAAAAAAATGTTCGTGATCTTCAGGCTTTCACTTGATTTGAAAAGAAATCATCTGTAAATCAAACTCTAAGACCTCAGGCAAGACCTAACTTATTCATGATTCTTTAAGAGAAAATAATCATAATGACACTTACGATTCTAATAGGCAGAAACTGGTCTCCGAAGACATATTCCAATTGTAATTAAAACAGGGCTGTCTCAGAGCTCCCACTTCACTTGAATTTATATTAAAATAATGTTGATGAGCTCTTGGATCTATGGAAAAACTGCTTTGACCCGACAAGAGAAATGGCAGAATCTCCCCCTTCCATGAGCCATGAGGTTTGCTATGAGCAATGTCCTGGGGAAACAGGCAGAATGCACATTACAAATCTCAGTGGCATTTTTCCATGACCCTTAACACAGTGCTTTCTAAAATGAGACGATGCTATGTGTATCACACTAGTTAATAGATGGAGTGCTAAATAGACTGTGCCCATCACTGGCCAATCTGGTGGAACCAATCAAAACTCTAAGAACAACAGCTTTCTGGAAACTGATTGGGATCAAGGTTGAGATTTGAATCCCCACAGTATGTCACTTAATTAGACTTAAGTATTTTCTATCTAGAAGATTCCAAACATCCCCTTGGCTTCTTCTCTGTCATTCAAACCTCTCTTGGCTGCTCTAGAACCAGTTCTGCATTGTAATCCATTCATCCAGCTAACTTTGCTGCTGAGCTTCTCACTACCTGACAATATGTTACAGACCTGATAAATAAGTAATTTATTCCTGTTTATTGTAAATATCTCCCACCAGAGTATCTCCTGTTTATTGTAAATATCTCCCACCAGAGTATCAGCTAAAAAAAAAAAAAGCTACTTTGTTTTTATCCCAGGTTAGACACTACAACAAAAGCTATGAGCTGAGATCTATCCACCTTGGTTACATTCAAGGAAATGGCCTCCCTGACTTGTTTTCATGCTACTGTCAGGATACCCAGTACATGGTGTGTACATATGTGCTTGTTCATGTGAGATAAAAGTGGACGGCTGAGCTGAGGATAGATATAGCACCTTTCATTAAACTTCATGCCACAGAACAGTTACTTTTTTTCCCTACTCAAAGGTGACCAGAGACTGCTGCCTTGTTTTACTTCTCTGTACTTAGGGTCAAGAGGGTTTTTTGTTTGTTTTTGTGTGTGTGTGTGTGTGTGTGTGTGTGTGTGTGTGTGTGTGTGTGTACTAGGACTTGAATTCATGGCCTAATGACCCTGTCCCTTAGCTTTTCACCAAAGGCTAGCCCTCTGCCATCTGACCAACAGCTCCATTTCTGGCGTTTTGGCTGGCTAATTGGAGATAAGAGTCTCACAGACTTTCCTTCCCAGGCTGGCTTTGGACTGTGATCTTGGCCTCCTAAATGGCTAGGATTACAAGTGTGAGCCAAGGGTTCCTAGCTTAATCTGGGTTGTTCGTAACAGACAAAAGCATCATCAAATGATACACAATATATACACATCTTTCCCTCCACACACACCCCTCTATGTGGATAAATACACGAACATTAACAGCTGCCCAGATTGTGAGGTCAATTGAAGAGTCAGAGTCCACTGACAAAACTGTTGTCCACAGGACAGTTGATGGCAAACTCATAGCTACTTAGAAAGAAATACTAGAGCTGAAGCTGGATACAGCATGTATCTATTTTTTATATATGATACTGTGAATTGAACCTAGGGCCTTATACATTCTAGGCAATTACTCTACCACTGAGCTACCTTCTCAGCCTTACACTAGACATCTTTACGACATTAATCAGTACAGTCACACAGAACCATATACATCTCAGAGCACTGTTTCTTGATCCACTAACGTTCCTTCACACTATCCACAATCATTTTTGTCCTAAGAAAAAACATGTTAAAGTGCTCACTTGAATGAACATCATATCCATTTACTCAAGAGTTATAATTGCTAATATCTAATACTTTAACCAGCTTTTCTCGCAACTAACTAAAGTTACAGGGCCACTGACCTATTCAGGAAAGCAAATCAGCCTCAACAGTGACATTATGAACAAAACAAAGTTTATCACCCATGTGAATGTGTGACAACTAACATGATATATTATGAACACTCACCCAAAGACACACACACACACACACACACACACACACACACACACACCTGACCTTACCCCCAACATGCAATGTCTCAGGTAGACATCTTGCAACATACAATGGCTGCAGGCATCCAGTGGTCCTCTAAGTGGTTCAGAGTTCCCAATTCCTAATCACAATGAGAGTTTCAGGCAATGGAAAACTCAGCTCAGTTACTTGACCTCTGAACCTCACCCTTCTCACCAATTAAATGAGGGCTTGGTCAGGTTCATGCTGTCCAATAGGAATGTAATGAGAGCCATATATGTGATTAACCCATGGCTACAGAAGAAAAAGGTAAAACTGATGATCACAGAATTTTATTCAACCCATTACCATGGCCAAAAGGTTATCATTCCCATATGCAATTAACATTTAAAAATTGTTAATGACATATGTTGCAGCCTTTCTCATCTCAAGCAAGATCTAGCATGCCATTTAAGTGGGCAGTATATGTCCATTTAGACTGGCCCCTGGGGGACCTAGTGGGGTGAAAGGGACAGACAGGGGTGGATGGCCTCTGATATTCCTAGTAATCCTAGAAATTATTTCAATCAAACAACAGTTTTGCAGACTAAACTTTACTTAGAGAAACTAGAAAGTGTTTCCTGGAAAAGTTTCAGTGAAAAATGGTGTCTCCTTCTCTCTCTCTCTCTCTCTCTCTCTCTCTCTCTCTCTCTCTCTCTCTCTCTCTCTCTCTTCTCTCTCTCTCTCTCTCTCTCTTTCTCTCTTTAAACATGTAATTTTAATTCAGTGGAACTGGGTCTGTAAACCAGGAAGGGCTTTGATCTGCTCCTGTGAACCTGCCTGGCTCTTCCCAGCCCAGGTCCCTGTACTGCAAATCTCAAGGCACTGAAAAACAGTGCAGATCACATGTAACTCTTGAATCAATGAGACATCTGAAGAAAGCGTAAGAAGAGAAGACAACGTGTAAACTGAGAATTCAGCAGGAACGACCAAGAAAAACATTTGCTAACTGCGTTATCGCCCAAAGATGAAGATAATGCTAGGAAAAACAAATTTGCCAAGGACTGCAATGATTTCTCTAATTCCTCCAGGTTTACTAGGGAAAACTCCTTCCCTTCCTCCCACTCGTGCTGGTTCATTAGTCCCTTTATGAAAAATGATCTGCCTCCACCAGATGGCCGGCCTGGGTTAAGAGCGCAAGACAGAGCTCAGAACAAAGTAAAGCTAACTGGCTTGCCCAGGGACTGAACCTGTGACCTTGACCTCATTAATACTAGCAATGTTAACCCATCACAGACATGTGTGGACAGCTGCAGCATATGTAAAGCCACTACATCTGCCACTGTGATCCCCTGGAGAAAAAATAAGTTATATGAGAAATAGTAAGTACTTTGCAGAAATTCAATGTACATCCTACAAAATTAAGAAGAGTGAGGAAAGGAATGAGAAGGGGAGGGATGGTGACATTGATCAAAATATCCTGTATTCATTGACAACTGTGTTGTCAAAGGGCAACACTGTATATATACCTCTCTCTCTTTCCCTCTCTACATAGACACCTTTGCTGAGAGATGAGACATGTTTTCCTGATTTTGACATAAGACATCTTGTACATGTACTGAAATGTCACATGTTATCTCATTAATATGTACACATCTTTTTTCTAATCCTGGGACTTGAACTCAGGATGTGGGCTCTGTCCCTGAGCCTCTCTGTGCTCAAGGCTAGTGCTATACCTCTGGAGCCACAGTGCCACTTCTGGCTTTTTCTGAGTAGTTTATTTTGCTAAAGGCTAGCACTCTACCATTTGAGCAGCAGCTCCACATTTGCCTTTTTTAGGGGGGAAGGGGTACTTGGAGATAAAACTCACAGATTTTCCTCCCTGGCTTCAAACCATGATCGATCCTCAGATCTCAGCCTCCTGAGTAGCTGGGATTACAGGTGTGAGCTATCAGGGCCCAGGAATTTTTGTTTTTTACCTGTCAGTTAAAAATAGTTTAAAAAATTTAAGTTGAATATAAATATTTTTTAAACTTTTCAGGAAATGAAGGTAATTCTGAAGCAATGATATGAGGCAGCCTGGGATAGAGGAGCAGTGTGTCCACCACCCCACTGGCTGCCCCCTGCTTCACAAGAGCCCAGCTGTGACCCCATGGGAGACTATAATGGCTCTGGAGATAGGGGTTGGAACTGTGCTATTTCCTTTTTGCTTCTTTCAAGTGTGGAAACCATGCACTAACATTTATGTACAAGAATCTCCCACATTATTTGTTGACCTCGGCTTATCCTGGATGTAAATAATAACCAACTGCTCATGTAACCTCTTTCACTCCTTCCTTGTCCCCAGGTCTCCCTGACTGCCAGCAGATCCCTAATCCTGGGTGGAGGGGGGGGGGTGTCAATGAGGACAATGGGCCAGGAGGGGGGTTATTAGTACCTTACCCAGTCCAATATCTTCTTAACAAGTGATCCTTCCTTTTCAGTACCTTCGAATAAACCCTCTTAGTGGCTGAACTTACACTCTAGTCTAACAACCTGTATCTAGTGACCTAAGTACTTACTTCTGATTCATGTTTCCCAAAGTGAGGCCAGGTTCAGTGGCTCTCACCTGTAACCCCAACTACTCAGGAGGTAGAGCTTCAGAGGATGGAGCAAGACTCCATCTCAAGCAACAAGCCAAGCTTGAGGGTATGTGTCTGTCACTCCATAAGGTCGGAGGCTCTCAGCCCAAAGCCGGTGGAGGCAAAAATGCAAAAGCCTACCTGAAGAAAAACAAAAAAAACAAAAACAAAAACAAAAGAAGAGCTAGCAGCTGCCTTCTGTGTCTTTTCTTCAATCACTTACCGTTTAATATAGCACAGATTTCACAAACAAGTTTACTGAGATTTTCTAAAAAGCCCTAAGGTCCACCATTGGATTAAATACAAATATATAAAAAAGCTACTAAATATTTTTAAACTTGTTTGAAAATATTTATGGTTTTTTAATTTTTGACAGAGTAAATGGCCTCCTCTGGTAAAAATACAAAGTCTTATAAATCCAGCAGATCTACTGTCTTCTTAAACATATTTGATCATGTAACGAAAATGCTGACAATAAAACTATAAAATAAACTCTGAAAAGTTTATTCCATTTCCCATTCACACAGTTCCTTCAAGTAACTTTTTACTTGTAGACAAGGAGTGTGTAATCTTAGAGTTCTCACATGTGTGCAAATCACACA
Organism: Perognathus longimembris pacificus; assembly: GCF_023159225.1. Taxonomy (NCBI): domain Eukaryota; kingdom Metazoa; phylum Chordata; class Mammalia; order Rodentia; family Heteromyidae; genus Perognathus; species Perognathus longimembris. The sequence continues at coordinate 28,886,298 of NC_063176.1, read as the reverse complement.
TGGAGTGCATTCATGAACATCTACCTCAAAGCTAAATTATTTACTTTTTATCTATAAGTATTTCTACACTGAGAATTAAAAGGGTGAGTTCAGGGGCTTCTGACTCATCCCTGTAATCCTAGTTATTACTCTTCTAAGGCTAGGATTCAGAGGATTGCAGCTCAAAGCCAACCCAGGTAGAAAAGTCCAAGAGACTCCATCTCCACTTAACCAGCAAAAACCAGGCTGGAGGCATGATTTGTGTAGCATAGCACCAGCCAAGCAAGCAAACCTAGCAAATGTGAGGTTCTAACTTTCAGTCACTGTACTGCCAAAAAAAGAAAAGGGATGGAAAATGGAATGGTAACTAAGTTTCCAAACGGTCTGAATAGGTCTGGGGATATGGCCTAGTGGCAAGACCGCTCGCCTGGTATGCATGAAGCCCTCGGTTCGATTCCCCAGCACCACATATACAGAAAATGGCCAGAAGTGGCGCTGTGGCTCAAGTGGCAGAGTGCTAGCCTTGAGCAAAAAGAAGCCAGGGACAGTGCTCAGGCCCTGAGTCCAAAGCCCAGAACTGGCAAAACAACAACAACAACAACAACAACAAAAACTGTCTGAACATACATATCCAGCAGTAGTGACCATACAATAGCTATAATACTTAACAATGTTTAATCCATTAAGAGTAAAGACAAAAGAAATAAATTAATAGGCAAAAAAATCAAATCATTACAATAATACACAAATCCATTAGCTGAACTACTATTTTTTGTGGGAGGGTTGCTTTTTTGATTCTGTTCTGTTTTTGAGAGAGTGTTTCATTATACAACACAATCTAGCCTTGAACTTACAATCCTTCTGCCTCAGCATCCTGAGTGCTGAGATTATAGGCATGTGCACTGCTTGCTACTCCTCCAATTTGCAAAAACCATTTCCTAAGGAATGAAATTTGATGTTTGACAAAAATAATAAAAGCATATCTAAATCCAAGTATATCTAATCTTAGCATCAAAAAAGATGGCTGACAAACAGAAATATTCATCTATACTAATTCTGATTTTAAACTTGTATGCTTTGGAAAAGACTAACCTTAGCTCAGCAAATTAACTATTTAAATATTTGGCTAAGAGTTGAAAGCCCCCTACATGCAGAAATATGGAAAGCTATAACACAAAAGCAAACTGAAAGTCCTGTAAGTATCCAAGTACAAACAAGATGCAACAAGTGTTTGAATAACAGATGTATAAGAAAAGCAGTGAAATTCACCTTTCTATTGTCTGTTAAATTTATCTGTGTATTCTAAGTACTACTATAAAAATATGTTTTCTTTTCTTTTCTTTTTCTTTTTCTTTCCTTTTTTTTTTTTGCCAGTTCTTGGGCTTGAACTCAGGGCCTGAGCACTGTCCCTGGCTTCTTTTTGCTCAAGGCTAGCACTCTACCACTTGAGCCACAGTGCCTCTTCTGGCCTTTTCTATATATGTGGTGCTGGGGAATTGAACCCAGGGCTTCCTGTATATGAGGCAAGCACTCTTGCCACTCCCAGCCCCTAAAAATGTTTTCTTAAAAGCTCTTTCATTCTTCCAAATAATATTTTTAAGAGAACAGAATCCCAGAAAATCCCAAACAATTAAACTTAAAATACCATTGTGACCATAGCAAACACTTGTACAGAACTGGCCTGTGAATGAATATAGGGAGGTTTAGTTGGTGGTGTTATCTTACAAGTACAATTAGTGCTTTTACTGCCTTGGAGTTTTGAGATCAATCAATATACTATAAAGTGCTCTGTGCAGTTCTTGCATCTTCATTTTGTGCCTTAATAATAGGTGACATCCATTCGTTATGAAGTCTTCTTAGAGCTACACTGCTGTTTTGTGTCTCTTCTAAAGATGCAGTAAACCTTTTAGTGCACCAATAAAATAACCAATTAATTGACTCTCTCACAAAAAACCTCAGAAGCCACTCAAAAATGTTTCCATCAAAAGAGCAGCTAATCAGGCACCAGTAGCTCACATCTATAATCCTACTTACTCAAGGAGGCAGAGATCTGAGGATCACTATTCAAAGCTAGCCTAGGCAGCAAAGTCTGTGAGATTCTTATTGCCAATTAATCACCAAAAAAAAAAAAAAGCCAGAAGTGGAGCTTTGGCTCAAGTAGTAGAATGCTAGCCTTGAGCAAAATGATGAAGCCTGGGCCCTAAGTTCAAGCCCCAGACACACACACACACACACATACAACAAAGAATGAATTACTGCTCTATGTTACTGCTCTCCACTGAATTAGAATGAATTACTGCTCTCCACTGCTTTATAAGGTTGAAAACTGACTTCCAATGAGTCTTTTAGAAGGAAACTATAAGCCAGGTCCTGATGGTTCAAGCCTGTCATCCTAGCTACTCTGGAGGCTGAGATCTGAGGACCATGGTTCAAAGCCAGCTGGGCAAAAAAATGTGCAACTTTTATCTTCAATGAACCAACAGAGAATGAGAGGTGGTGCTGTGGCTAAAGGTGGTAGAGCACTAGAGTACTAGCCTTCAGTGAAAAAGTTCAGAGAGCACTCAGGCCCTGAATTCAGGCCCCATAACCAACCAAAAAAAAAAAAGGAAACTACAAAAAGCTGTACCATAATGGGCAAATTCTTAATGTTGTCATTAGTCGTGTGTTAAAGGAGGGTGAAATGTCTTTTAGTAGACATAGTGAGGGGACCGTGGAGTCCAGAGACAGGTAAGTTTTGGGCTTCTATAGAACTGTTTGAATTCCCGAAATCATCCCTTGCTAACTCTGGGACAACTTAATGAACACCTGAGTTTCAATTCAATGAACAGTCTGAGTTTCAATTATCAATTAAAATGAATTATTTCTTTGTGGAAACACAAGGCCCTGTGCCTGGCTGTTGTAAGAACTAAAGTGGAAAGCAGGTGTACAGGGTATGTTTAGCACAAGAACTTAGCCATATCAAATAAGCAACTAAATGATCTCTACATGTTTAAGTGGTTTTTTAATTTCTTTTGCGGTGATAAGATCAAACCCAAAGCCTCCTAAATGCTAGACAAGAACTCTACCACTAAGCCATGAAGGTTTAGGCTACTTGAAGGGGAAACTGTAGAAAACAACAGATTGTTTTGAGTGTACATCTGATAATCCTGTAGATGAGGGCTTTTCAAACTGGCAGTCCTGACCCAAGAAATTGGATGGGAGGTCACCATGTGCCTCAAAAGCAGGATTTTACAAATAAGACAGAATAAAAATACACAAGACTGCACTGACCTTAAGAATCTAAGCATTATTTCATAATTTTTTTAATAGCTTAGCACCAGGCATGTTGGCAAACACCTGTAAATCCCAACACTCAGGAGGTTGAGGTAGGAGGATGGAGGGTTCAAGGCCAGCTTGGGCAATGTAGAGGTTTACAGCCAGCCTGAGCTAGGTGGTAAGACTTGGTCTCTAAATACCAAGGGATGTTCCTCAATGATATGCTTGCCTATATACATACATATGTATACGTCCACATATATGTTATGTCCCTATATGCATACACGTATTTGCACTGTCTTTTTTCCCAAATGGCAATGTAAAATGCATCTTACTGTGCTCCCCAATTTAAAGCTACACTTTTATCTAAAAATAATGAAAATAAAACTCAACTGGTACTGATACTCATATTATTCCACTTGTTTCACAAAATTCCTTAAAAATAGAGTGCAGTTTCTCATGCCTGTAAATCCTAGCTACTGAGGTCGACAAAATCAGAATTGTGGTTCAAAGCCAGCCTGGGCAAAAAGTTAACGAGACCTCACCTCAATCAGTAACTGGGTGTGGTGGTATGTGCCTATTTTACCAGCTATATAAAAAGCATAAATAGAAGGATTGAAGTCCAAGCTAGCCAGAGATAAACTCAAGACCCAACTGGAACAACACGAGCCAGGATACCATAAAGACACTTGCACATCCATGTTCATTGTTGCACTATTCACAATAGCCAAGTTATGGAATCAGCCCAGATGCCCTACAACAGATGAGCGGATCCAAAAAATGTGGTACTTATACACAATGGAACAATATTATATATAATTTTCAGGGGAATGGATGTTAAGTGAGGTAAGCCAAGCTGAGAGAGACAAATATCATATGTTTTCACTCATATGTGGAAGCTAGATCTAATATACAGTGGAACATGGTAAATTATACAGGATGCTAGGCATTCACACAGTGAGACCAAAGGCGGATACTCTTCAGATCATATAAAATAATATTTACATAAACAAACTCGAGGAAATGGAAATGAGAAGTTTTTTCTTTGTTGTTGTTTTCCTTTTTTGCCTCTTTTTTTCCTTTCTTTGTCTTTAAGAGGCTAAGGATGGCACAGAAATGAAGGCACAAAAGGTGAACATATGCAGCAGTCGTACTCACTAGACACTATGCTGAAAATGAGCTATACAACACATTGGCAAGAATGGGAGAGAAAAACTGGGGGAGAGAGAGGGAAGGAGTTACACTCTCCAAAGAGAACTATAATCATTATCTGACTTAGATGACTTCAATCCCTCTGTACATCACCTTTATAATAACAATAAAAAATGTTTTTTAAAGAACCTACTAGTAAGAGAACACAGCAAAGAAATCTCAGGGGATGGCTCAAGGAGTAGCGGTCCAGCCTAGCAAGCGCAAAAAATGAAATCCTGAAGGAAAGAACCATTGCCTCTCCATTGTACAGATGAAGAAAATGAGGCCTCAATTCAACATTTGCAAGCACAAAAGGAGGGTCATGTGAAAAGCCAGGCTCAGACTTGGTCTCCAGAATCTACAACCTGCATACTTTCCCAGGTCAGTAAGGACTGGGTGGTAAAATGTGCCTTTTCCTTACTTAAAGGTTACCCAAAGCTCAACTTTTGAGGTCTGAGTGACATTGTCTGGGGTGGAGCACCAGGTGTGAAATCCAGCTCCCCCCCACCCCACCCCATGGCCCTCTGGTGGCATGCAGTTGGCAAGTCATTTAATCCCAGTGTGTCTGCATTTCCCCTCACCTACAAAGCGGGGATGATAATATCTGCCCTGCTTCCTGGCCTGTTGGGAGAAAGTATAAACACACCTAACAAGTGAACTGTTCTTTTGTCCTCCTCAGTTACAGGAGAAAAGCATGGGAACCACTCACGAGGTCCAGTTTCACAGAAGCACTTGGGGGTGGGTTGTCTTGGCTTGCATGCACTGCAGGGGAAATGCTTTTCCAAGCGCTTGCTTGCCCCCAGAAGACCTCCAGTAAATGCTGGTTAAACTAAAGGAAGTAAACCAGTTCCCCCTTCTGTACTGTTGTTCATTTAGATTTGATTTTCATTAGCTCATTCTTTCAAGTATGCTATTTATTGAGCACCTACTATGAGCCAGGTTAGAAATGTAAACTGTTCTTTTCTTTAATGGACCAAAGGACTACACCCTGAAGATACTTCCACTAATTGCTCTGAAATTGTGCAAGGAAGCAATGCAAATATGCAGCTTCCACCTCTACCAACAACAATAAGTTACATGATCAGCATGTTTTATAGTTGATGGAGAACTCTCCAACAGCTTTTCTCATACCAATGCCCTGAGTATGTCAAATGGGTGTTCCTTCAGTGTCCCGCATCTACCACTATGCCTTGAGATTGAAAATTTCTCAGCTTGTTAGAGGACGCTGAGCCTCTGACGAGATAACATTTTAAGTAATTCATAGAGTAAAGTGATCTAATAGTGTAAAAGTTTCTTGTATAAGTCAGAATTAAAGTTATCCATACTACAACCACATAAGCCATAGGAGGTTCATCATTGAAATGTTTCTTTAAAATTGGAAAGATTTGAAATTGTTTACTTCCAGGTGATTTGCTCTTGAATATACAGAACTAGGTAGGATTCTGTTCTCAAAGAATAAAGGCCTTCTTCAAAATTATTCAACACTGCTGGTTGTATTCTGCCTCCCCAGTCACACACAATGCCACATAACTGTTGGCCATTTTATGGATCATTCAACTACTGCAGGCTGCTTTTTCCGAGTATCTCCAATATAAGGGACAACTTAATGAATTCATCACATGCCACAAGGTATTTGCTAAGATTCTCCCACTAAAATTCCCTTATTCTTTGTACACCAACCACTCCCTCACCGCCTCCCCCTACACACACACACACACACACACACACACACACACACACACACACACACACACACCCCTACACCAGATCAGTTTCCAGGCCATTATTCACAGAGCCATATTAAAATTTCACAACACATGGTGGTAGTTTCTAGGTTTCCTCCCTCCCTCCTACACCTAAGCAATGTGTCTCTAATTACATATTCTGTCTGGAAATCCACAATTCAGAAAACGATTATGATGCTGCTATTTTGAAAACATCGAACACCAATTTCGTACGTCTGCTCTTTCGCTGACTGATAACCTTTTTTTTTTTTTCTTTTAAAGGCAACCCCACCCACCTCCACCCGTCCCCATCACTCCCACCTACTCCGTCCCCGGGGTTGGTAGGTCGGATCTTCCCACCTCCGAGCCCGTCCAGCCCAGGCGGCCGGGTATCGGAACGCCTGCCGCCGCCGCTGCCGGCCGGGGCGGATCAGCGGATGGCGCCCACCCTGGCCGCGCGCTCCCGGGCTCAGCCCTTGCCGCTCCGGGGAAAACCTTTGTCTCCCCTCGGCCACCCAACGGGTGGCTCAGCAGAATTGGGGCGGCAAGAGTGTGTGCGCGACGGTTTGCAGAGGTTAGACAAAGCGATGCGGCTGTGGGCAGCGGGGCTGAGCCGCCGGCGTCCCGGCTGGGGATGGCGAGGTCCGGCCCCGCGCGGGGACCCCGAGACGAGACGCTGGGGAGTGGCAAGGGGCACGGGGACCACTGGCTCCCACGCTCTCGGCAAGTTCTCGGGGCGCAGCGCAGAGGCAGGTTCTCGGGTGGGGACCCCAGGCGCGCTCGCCGCGCAGCGAGCAGGTTCCCCGGGCAGGGTCCGCGCCCCGCACGGGGATGACGCCCCAAGTTCGAGGCCGGTTACCCCGAGCGTGCAGCACTCTGGGGTTAGGCTCCAGAGTCCCGGGGGTGCCACGGGCCCGGCCAGAGGGGCGCGCGCAGTAGGAAGAAGCCGGGCCGGGGCCCCCATTGTCTCCATCTGGTTGCAGCGGCGGGCGGGGAAGGCGCTCACCTGCGGTCCCCCCGACGCCCGGGCTGGCGGAGCGAAGGCTGGCGACCCGAGCGAGCTGGCGGGCGGGCGGGCGGCACCCGCGGAGCCTCCCCGGCGGCGGCGGCGGCGGCAGCGGCGGCGGCACCCGGCAGCGCTCCCGCCTCTCAGGCGCCCGCGGTCTCCATTGCGCTCCCCGCAGTCGCCACCGCGCGGCACTGCGAGCCCGGCCCCGCGCGGCGTGGTCACATGCTCCGCCACCGCCGCCGGCCGCGGCCTCGGACCCGCGCCGCCGCCCCGCCCGCCCGCGCTCGGGGCCCGCCGCCACCGCTCCCGCCACTCCGCTCCCCGAAGGTGCCCGGGAAAGGGCGCGCGGGCTGCGCTCGTGGGGTGGGGGTGAGGGGACCTGCCCGAGGTCACCTGGGCGCACGGCGGGCGCACGTTGCCTGGGGGACAAGGACACCAGGGCCCCGGTCACCACCCTGTGCGATGCCAGCCGGGCCCCTTCTGCAGGGGCCAGAAATTAAAGCAGGCAACCTGGTCCCCAGGGGAGAGACTGTCACCCAGTGGGATCCCCACAGTCAGAATGGATTTGAGGCCTGGGAGGAGGGCACAAGTGGAGTGGCCCAAGTGCAGAGTTGCGCACGGCAATAGGAAGGCTGGACCTGTCGTGGTGGAGTCAAACGTCAGGGCCCAGTGACACCAGGCAGTATAGCCTCTGCCATAGTGAAATTAAATATTGACTTTGATGTTTGAAGGAAAAATAGCCCTTTGCAAGTGAACCACAACACTGACTTTTGTGTGTGTGTCTGTGTGTGTGTGTCTGTGTGTGTGCGCCAAAGCTGGGCTAGAGCTCTACTACTTAATCCACAGCGCTACTTCCAGCCTCTTGCTGGTTAACTGAAGAAAAGAATCTCATGACTTTCCTGCTCAGGCTGGTATTAAATTCGTGATCCTCAAATCTCAGCTTCCTGAGTAGCTAGGATTACAGGCCTAAGCCACCAGGATCCAGCACTTGCATACTTTTTGCAATGATTATTTCAATGAACTATTGGAGATCACCTCTAGTGGCCTTGGCTGGTTTTTTTGTTTGTTTGTTTTTACCATTGTAAAGATGTTTAAGATAATTCCATACCATTATTAAATAGGAAACTTACAACACAAACCTCTGAAACAAAAGATACAGACTGATCCACCTATCAGCGCAGAGGACTTTTTTTTTTTTTTTTTTTGGCCAGGAGTCATTTAGACATTTATAACATCACTGGGAGGGAAAGAGCATACAAAAATTATCAATAAAAACAGAGGCGAGGGCAGCTCATGAGAAGCACATATTTGTCTCATGTTACCAAATGGTTTCTGGGACCTTATGGAGCCCTAGCATCTCTGCAAGTTTTATTTAGTACATTTAGTTAAATATCAGCTTAAAGTATGGGTGGTGCATGTTTATGAATATGTGTCATTCATAGTTCTGTGTGTACACATCCTAAGCCATGCCAGCTTTAATCTAAATAAGAATAATGAAGTTTTAGAAAGACTTGGGCAAGTTTCTGTGATTTGACTTAGTAACACAAGATGTTTTTGCCAATCCTCCTGCCTCTGCCTCCCCCATAGCTGGGATTACAGGTGTAAACCAGTGCACCTCAGCCAGCATCCCACTTTACAAATAGCCTATTGCCAGCCAAGTAGGCTGAGGTCTCTGGATTGCTTCAAAGCCATCTGGGCTGGAAAGTCCATGAGACTCCTACTCTGCCTGCCCCACACCTTTTAAATAAGGGGACACTTTTGGTTGGACAACCAGTGGTTATAGGTGTTACTAGGGGCATCTAGTTGGTGAAAGAAGAGATGACACGACATACCATCATGCTCAGGTCAGCCCTCTCCACCAAGAATGATTTCTCCAGTCCTTAGATCAAGGACTTCTAAAGTTCCTGATTCTGTAGTTCAGCAAATGTCTGTACCTCATCCCTTCCTCATCCCTTGTGTCTTAAGAGATTTGACAATTTAGAAAAGGTGAAGAAAGAAAAGGAGCAAGACAAAAAAAGACAAAGAAAAGAGGAAGCTAGGTGCTAGTAGCTCATGCCTATAGTCCTACCTACTAAAGAGGCTACTTAGAAGGCTGAGACCCAGAGGTGGTCATTTTAAGCCAGCTTGGGTCAAAAAGGGCTGGAGATATGGCTCAAGTAGTAGAGCACCAGCCAAGCAAGCAAAATGAACAAATGTGAGACTCTGAGTTCAAGCGAATATAGTAAGAAGTGTTTTAATGCCCTCTTGGAATGTCTTCAGAAATCCTTTTGATATCTCTACCATGTTGACCTCAAAATGAGGACACTAGATATGTGAGCACTGTAAATGTTTCTATCAGTCAGCTCTTGGGATGGTGTGGAAATCTGGACACTTGTAGTTTCTGTAGCACCAGTGTTCTGTTCCAAAGCATGGACCTAGGTCCCTTCACTTAAAGTATTTCTTGTCTGTAAAATGGGGATAACTGCTCTTCTTTCATGTATCTTACTTCTAAATTATGAAGCTATGATTGCACCTGAAAATCAAGCAATGGAAATAGAGGGTTGGAGTATAACTCAGTCAGTGTTAGAGCACTGTGTAAACAACCAAATGTTGGATGATGATGATGATGATGATTTTTTGCCAGTCCTGGGGTTTGAACTCAGGGCCTGAGCACTGTCCCTGGCCCCTGGCTTCTTTTTGCTCAAGGCTAGCACTCAACCACTTGAGCCACAGTGCCACTTCTGGCTCTTTCTATATATGTAGTGCTGAGGAATTGAACCCAGGGCTTCATGTATGTGAGGCAGGCCCTCTACCACTAGGCCATATTCCCAGCCCCTGGATGATTATTTTTAATGTAGAAGAACTTGAAGATTAAAAGAATACCCAACTCAAGAAGGGGAAGAAAATCATTGGTAAAAGAAATTGAACCCAGGTGCTAATGACTCATGCCTGTAATCCTAGCTACTCAGGAGGCTAAGATCAGAGGAATAATGGGCACACATTCAAACTATAGCAGCATTCCAAACTGTACCTTCCCTTACCAGGCACTAGTGGCTCATGCCTGTAATCCTAGCTATTCAGGAGGCTGAGATCTGAGGATCAAGGTTCAAAGCCAGCATGGGTAAGAAAGTCCGTAAGAATCTTATCTCCAATTAAGCACCAAAAAGCTGGAAGTGGAGCTGTGGCTCAAAGTGGTAGAAAGAGCTCAGAGACAGTGCCCAGGCCCTGAGTTGAAGCCCCATGACTAACTGGAAAGAAAAAAAAAAAGAAAAGAAAAGAAAAAGAAATTCAAGATAGCCAGATGTTTTTCCTAACAACAACAAAAAAGACACTTGGCCAGGTGACTTTGAGTCAGTTCCAATGAACAGCAATTTCCATGTAATGTAACATATCCCAAAACACAGGAAGAGAAACTGAGCAAATCCTAAGAATCCATGTTACTGTGACAACCAAGGCCATTGCTGCGTACACACAAAAGGCAGCTATGTATGGGCCAGAGCCACTGATGAGCAAGGTGACTAAAACACTAGACGGCCAACACCACTAGTATATTACAAACATTAAAATAGTTCAGGTGATGGATAGTGGTGGTACTTAATGCCACCGAATTACGCACTAAAAACGCTCACAGGATAAAATTTACATATACTTTAGCATAATTTAAAAAATCACAAGTGTCGGGAGACAATGCTCTCCACATCTCTTGGTTCTCCATGTTTTTTCTTCATCTTGAACCCTAAAGAATTTTCCCGGGGAGGAACTGAAAGTGGAGATAAACCAGTGAGAGAAAGGCGGGACATTGATCAAGATGCATTGGACTCATAAATGGGCATGCAAATTGAAACCGTTTGTACAACTACTTAAAGATAATAATAATAAAAAGAATTTAGCATGAGGGCCTTTCCCCTTTGACTTCAGCTTTTTATCATGAAATGAAATCTCATGGATTGGCAACTTAGAAGCCTGAGTCTCGGCACCTCTAATGGAAGTGTTTCCATTCATATACCAGCAACATCAAGACTACTGTCCAAAGGACTTTCTTGGGATTGTGTGGGTAGATGCATAGCAACCCAAGAACACAGGACATCCAAACAGAGGCTCCGCTCCCTACTGTGTCCTTTTGGTACTGGAGACAGAAGGGGCCTCCTTTGGGCATTCTTATCGTTCCTTTATATCAACAAACCCACAAATCAGCATTTTTTTGAGCAGGGCTCAAACCAATAGCAATGAATGTTTTCTTTGTTCTCTGGATCCTAACGTTACAGCTTGGCAGATCATCATCTGTCAAGCAACCATGGTGGCTGGCAGTGTATCATGCCTTATCTGGGTTCTAGGAAAACAGTCTCCTGTAAGCCTGCCTGCTCCGGAACCACTTTGCTTCACAAACATGGACTCCACTTTGCACTTGTAACACACACCCAGACTGGCACAACCTTCTTCCAATATGACTGATACAGATTGGTTTCTCCTGACTTTTAGGCACTGTGGCCTGGCAATAATGTTTTTCATACAAATCATCACTTGACAAAACTGAGATTGTATATGCCTAAGAATATTTTTATTACACCTCCAGATTTGAAGGAGGGTGTGGCTAGTTATAAAAGAAGAGTCAAAATTATTTTCAGGATTCTGCAAATGTTATGTTGCTTTAGTTTCCAGGGAAGCTCTTAAGAGACGTCTGTCCGTTAGATTCTTGTTCCTTTTTAGGCCATCTGCTTTCTCTCTGGAAGTTTTTTTTTTTCCCCTTGTAATTTCCTTCATCTTTGGTATTTACATTTTTATTGTGTCTAAATGTGGCTTTTTCCTATTCTCCTACTTGGCTTTCTCTGAGCCCTTTTATTTTTATTTATTTTAGACTTGGGGTGAATCCAAGGCCTTTAATATGTTAAGCACACTCAGCTAGTCTCTAAATGTGTGTGTGCGTGTGTGTGTGTATGTGTTTTGTGGGAATCAAACCCAGAGACTCATGTTAGGAAAGCATCTACCAGTGAGCTACATTCCCAGCTCCCTCTGAGACTTTTAATAGACACTAGAATTATGATTGCCTCTATTTTTCTTATTTTCTGCTGTCTTTTCTAGTACCCCTTACCTCTCTCTGGCCTTTCGCTAGTTAATTGGAGATAAGGATCCCCTGAACTGTATGCCTCTGCTGGCTTTGAACCAAGATCCTCAGATCTCAGTCTACTGAGTAGTTACAATTATAGGTGTAAACAACAAGCACCCAGCTTAATGTTTTTCTATTATGGTAGTATTCCTACTCTGAGCCTCCATGGTGCTTAGTTTCTTCTTTATACTTTCCTCATTTTGTGATGCCTTCTTGTGTACTCAATCTTATCTCTCTTCATCATTAGTTTTTTTTAATCACCACTGTAACAAGATACTTGAGAGAAACAATCCTGAGTTCAAACACCAGTACCACCATCACCAATAAATAAATAAAAATAAAAATGTTAGAATAAGCTGGGCATGGCAGAGCATTTCTCTAAACCCTAATACTCAGGAGGTTGAGATAAGATGAGTTAATGGCCTGCCTAAAATACATAGGACACTGAATCCCAGCCTGGGATACACAATAAGACGTTGTCTCAAAAATAACCTAGAACAAAAACAAAAGCAAAACATTGGGAAGGTATTTCACCACAATGTGGAAGTACTTAGCAGCAGTAAATTATGTTCTTTTTTTTTTAAAGGAATACAAAACTATTTATTGACCACTGTTCACCATTAGTTACAATAAAGTAAACAATATACAGTTGGGTAACATTCTGATTACTACAAAGTTGTTTCTCTGGCTTTTGTGGAACCAGTAACCCAATAATGAAAACAATTGAGCCTACATGTAAGGAATGAGTTGGGGTAAAGAAAAAGCATGAAGGTCAATAATTACAAAATTCTGTTCATTCATTTAGGCCAGCAGGTCCTAAATAGTCACATCTCTAACCAGTTGATTTTACATTTCCATGAGCTGAGTGTTAAGATAGCCCATGACCCAATATTCTGTAAAGGAATGCTCACTACAGAAAATTTTAGTGAAAGGAAATCAAGATTTGTCTTTTCTCTTCTGGGCGAGGGAAGTTGTTATTAGTTTAAATTTTTTCCTTTCAAGAAGTTTTGCAAAGCCATTGCATTTGCAGAGACAGGAGGACCTAAAGTTTGAGGCTAGCCTGGCTACCTAGGAAGTTCAAGGCAAACCTGAGCTGCCTAGAGACCCTGTCTCAAAAATCAACAAAAAACTAAAACAAGGGCCAGGGATGTAACTAAGTGATACATCATTTACCTATATATGCAAGGCTCTGGGTCTGATGCCCAATACCTCTAAACAAGCAAAATCTCCAAAACAAAAAACTACCTATGTATTTTGTTTATACACACACAAACACAAAAAGAAAATTCAGGATGGTCCTTCAACATAGCAGTTAAAGACAAGTTGTTCTGATTGAGTAATAACCCCCAAAATTGCCTAATATTAAAAAAAGCCACAATCTGTTCCTGAATGCAGAGGAAATATACCATGGTATTAAACATTCTTTTTCGATGAAGTAAGCAACTACAGAAAGCCTTTATTGTATTTGTTCAAAGTAACCAGTGCTATGAGGAAAAAACTCAACTCCCCCAATACTTTCAAAACCAACATATCATACTTGATGTAGTTATTGTTTCATACCATTAACTCAAAAACCAAGACTCGGATTATATATATATGTATATGTATATGTATTTATATATATACATATATGTGTGTATGTATATATATGTATATGTATAAACATATATAAAAAGCAATGCAAACAATCATTGAGTTGCATCTTCTGGACAAGAATGCCAAGTTAGTTTCTCTTCATAGAAAGCAATCTCAATCTGAGGACACTTCATATTCGCCTCTTTTGCCAGCACCAAGTCAGATTCATCTGAGTCTTTCCATTTCACGCGAAACATCAGTTCTCCATGGCTGTCTGCGGCACCAATTATTAAGGATCCAGACCCCTAGCAAAGCTCCTGGGTTGGTCAGCAACATCTCTTTTCTTCTCTGATTTGCTATCATCAGATTCACTGTCCGATAAAGATTTTTTTTTTTTTTTTTGGTCAGTCCTAGGCCTTGGACTCAGGGCCTGAGCACTGTCCCTGGCTTCTTCTCGCTCAAGGCTAGCACTCTGCCACGTGAGCCACAGCGCCGCTTCTGGCCGTTTTTTCTGTATATGTGGTGCTGGGGAATCGAACCTAGGGCCTCGTGTATCCGAGGCTGGCACTCTTGCCACTAGGCTATATCCCCAGCCCCAAAGATTTTCTTTTTATACCATCCTTTTCTTTAACAGCTTTTTGAGAAATAAGAAATGCTTCAATTAATTCTGGACAATTTAAATTTTCTTCAAGTTCCCAAGTACTATCAGCATCTGTAAATCCCTTCCACTTCAGGAAATATTCTACCTTCCCATTCACTACATGTCGGTCCAGTACTTTTCCTACAACAAATTCTGCAGGCTCTGCTTCTTCATCTTTTTTATTCTTTCCATTCTTTCTTTCCCATTTTTTGCAATGTAGTCTTGTTAGAGGCCATTTTTAATTGTAGACTTGAAGAGCTATTATTCGCCACCTCAGATGCTCTGGTTGTGATACTGCAGCAGCAGCATCTCCCGTAAATTGTATTCTTAAATGTGGTAAAAGTGTTAAACTATTTGCTTAAAAAATTTAAAAACTGCTTATCATTTTCTAAACAATAGCAACAAAAATCAGAAAATAAAAGATTGAAAATACAATAAAAAAGACTGAAAAGCACAACATACCATGTGAGATTATGCCTTTTTCTTTTATCTTTATTCCCCATGGTTTTACCCCTGATATCACTGATTTTGGTACCCTGGGTAATGGAACTAGGGAAGGGAAGGGGAATATCAAAGTGGAGAGACAAAGGATAAAAGATGATCCAATGCAATAGCAATACTTACAAAACTATATGGTGTAAACCAACTGTACAACTCATGTGGGGGAGGGAGATGGGGAGGGGAAAGGTGGGAGAAAATGGAGGAGGAAACAAATTGGTTAAGAAATGTACTCACTGCCTTATGTATGAAACTATAACCCTCTGTACATCACTTTGGCAATAAAGATTTTTTTTTAAGACTGAAAAGAAGCCAGGCTATTTTTTTTTTTTTTTTGGTGTGTGTGTGTGTTTGTCTGTCTGTCTGTCTGTCTTGGGGCTGGATTTCAGGGCCTGGATGCTGTCTCTGAGCTTCTGAGCTCAAGGCAAGGTATCTCTACCTTGAATCACAGCTTTACTGCTTTCTAGTGGTAGTTTATTGGAAATAAGAGACTCTTGGATTTTCCTACTTGGGCTGGCTTCCAACCACAATCCTTAGATCTCAGCTTCCTGAGCAGCTATGATTACAGGCATGAGCCACCAGTACCTAGCAAAAAATGAAACTTGAAAGGACTTGAAAATCAATCTATCAAATGCTGCTGAGAAGAAGCATCAGTGGAAGACTGATCACATGCCCTTGGACTTTGATATGACACAAATGGCTTGCCCAGTAATGGGAGTTCAAGCAAGAGTGGAATAGACCCACAGAAAGAGGTAAGGGTTTGAGGAGGGGTGGTAAAGTCAGTGTAGAGAACTCTTGAAGGAAGTTTTGCTGAAGTACAAAGGCAGGAAGGCTTTATTAGATTAAAAATCCATGATATGTACACAAATGGGAAAACTCAACAGCAAAATGACTCAAGAATGGTACAGCTGATTACAGGCATCTTTTCCAAGGGCAGACACTGGCCTCAAACTAGATGGAATGACTAGAGGGTAGTATTTCATGCTATAATATGAACAAAGCAATTATGTGGATACAGGTAGGTGTTGTTAATAAATATAGTGAGAGGTACTCTCATGATTTCCATTTTCTAAGTGATAAAAGCCTGAGAAGAGGGAGGATAAAGATCTCAATAGAGATCACTTGTTGGGAGAGGCTGAATTGAGACTGCGAAGAAAATTGTGCAAGGACTTTCACATGGTGGTATGGGGTGGGACCATCAATTTAAAGTGGATGTTTCTCCAGCCACATCCAGCTGTTCAGGTATAGATGCTAGAATAGTTGGAGTTAAACAAAATTCAAGTTTTCAGTTTAGATTGACAAGGAAATTTAGGACACATGCCAGAACCTATGTGTCTATGGCAAATAAAGAAGCCAGGCAAGGTGGCTAAAGCCTGTTATCCTAGCTACTTAGGAGATGATCAGGAGATTATGGCTCAAGGCCAGCCTGGGCATTTTATTGATAGTTTATCAATAGAAACTTTGAGATCATTTTTTAAATTTGGAACTAATTTAATATAAATGAGGCAGTTAAAGAAAATGTCAGGTATGTAAGCTCAGAGATTTCCCAAATTTGATTTGAGTAAATTTTATTAGAATTTAGAATTAAAAATATTGCAAACATAAAAATCACAGGAAACCATGTGTAAGAAAGGAAATAAATTGGGCTGGGAATACGGCCTAGTGGTAGAGTGCTTGCCTCACATACATGAAGCCCTGAGTTTGATTCCTCAGTACCACATATATAGAAAATGGCCAGAAGTGGCGCTGTGGCTCAAGTGGTAGAGTGCTAGCCTTGAGCAAAAGGGAAGCCAGGGACAGTGCTCAGGCCCTCAGTCCAAGCCCCAGGACTGGCAAAAAAAAAAAAAAAAAAATCCTTTAAGTCACTTGTAAGAGGCTGTTTTTAATGTATATGACTGATGAGTTAGAATACACAGTTAGAAGCAAAAAGTCAGTATTACTGGATATACACTAAAATGTTAACATGTTTTACTCTACTTACTCCATATACTCTTAAGACTTAAGGAATTTACAGAAAAATGCCCCAAATTTGTGTTCTATTGTTTTGCAAAACAAAACATAGCTTTTAGCTTGGTTGGGAATTTGTATTATGTGAAGAGTGTATGTCAGCCAAAACAATACAATGTATAGAATATGTAAATGTGTCTTTCCAATCATTAATTCTAGTTTGCAACTATTAATTATACATGGTAATTATTTTATCAAGACTTCTGATATTGAGCCTAGATGTGAACATATTCCTCCCTTGGTGGTAGACAGCAGATCTGTGATGAACTCTACATTTGCAAGAAACAAGCGTGAGAGCTCACCCTCAAAGACTACAGTAAGGTGTGGGGATAAATATGGTGGCACAGGCTTGTAATCCTAGCTACTCACTCAGGAGGCTGAGATCTGAGAATCTCAGTTCAAGGGTGGTCCAGGCACGAAAGTCCCTGAGACTCTTATCTCTATTTGTTAAGCACCAGAAAACCAGAGGTGGCACTATGGCCCAAAGTGGCAGAGTGCTAGCCTTGAACAAAAGAGCTCAGGGACAACACCCAGGCAAGTTCGAGCTCCACAAGCAACAAAACAAAACAAATAAAAACCCAAAGCACACTCAAAACCAGGACTGTAGGAACACTTTCATGCATGTATTATGGCTCATTAAGGAACATTACTAAAGTATAATGTGAACACTACATTATATTAATTCACAGAATAAGTATATTTTAAAGAGTAATTAAGTCAGGAATAATACAAAATATAGACCTTGTATCAGTTAAGCACTATTAATTTATGTATTTTTCTGGCATATATATGAAAATATACAGAGTTCTTTTAAACCAAATTTCTTAACATAAATATTCACTGATTTAAATAAAAGTTGACAGAGGTAGGATTTGTGTCAATGTTCATGATTTGCAGGAACAAGTACTTCACATATTTCATTACTGTTTTGTTCTTATTTTAAAAAATCCCCACAGGATCTCTTGAAAATCATTATTCTGGAAAGTAGAAAGAAGAAAGATGAGTTAAGAGAAAAATCATGAACAAGGTTATATGACATAGTCATAAAAAATGGAAATTCAATAGTGTTCTAAATTGTAGTCTCTAGTAAAACAAATATTATGCCCTAAACCCAGTTCTAGCACTTGAGAAAGGACTATTTTAGAGTTTATGCATGCTTTTCTCAGTGACCAGGTATGGAAACATGATAAAGTACATACTTTGTGTGTGCCTCTGATTCTCCTGGTTGGTAACTACCTTTGCATATGACAGAGGACTAGTGGCTAGGGGACTTAGACAGCTTTAGGGTAGGGCTGGCCTACCAGAGATCAAGGCCTGAGCAGTGGGGAGGGGAGAAGGGCAAACCACCAGTGGCTCTGGAATTCATGAATGAAACTTCCATAAAACCCCAAAGAGATGCATCTGGGCTGCTCCAGGCGGCAGGCCACCTAGAAGTCAGTGGCCTGGGCACGTACAGAGGGTGTGAGAGGGCATCAGAGCGCACAGAGGCTCAGTGCACCTCCTGCACTGATGCCTTCCCCTTGGCTGCTCATCTGCATCCTTCCTAATAATTGGGTAAAACATAAAGTGTTTCCCTGAGTTCTGTGAGTCACTCTAGCAAAAGAATGAAACCTGAGGCAGGGCAGGGCTTGTGAGCACCAGAACTCAGAGCAGGTAAGTGAGAAGCAGAGGTCACTACCTGGGCTTACAACAGGCATCTGAAGTGAGGGCAGCCTTGTAGGGTGGAGCACCTTACCTGGAGGACCTGACATCATCCCCCTTGAGAACAGCTAAGTACTTTAAGAACCTAACTAAACCATCGGACACCTAACTGGCATGTGACCCAGAATCTGGTGTCAGAAGTGTGCGGAGGGTGTGGGAGAGGGAGGAGAGAAACCACTTAAAGCTCTTTCCAAGTATCACACATTACATATAACAGTGAAAAAATAGAACAAAAATGAGGGCTCTCTCACACATGTGCACGTGTGTGTGCACGCACACAGGTATGCACACACATACACAGATGGACAGGTATAGGTAGTCTACCACTTGAGGCATACATCCCTAGCTAGCCCTGCTGTTATTTTTCAGAAATGGTTTTGTGTGCTTCTGTCCGGGGCTGGAGATCCTACCCGTGCCTCCTGTGTATCATGCTTAGCATATCTATGAGATGGGATCTCACTATGTTTTTGCCTGCATTGGCTTCAAACCTTGGCCCTCCAGATCTCCACCTTCCAAACAGCTGGGATGATAGACTTAGGTGTCTGGCTATATTTAACTACTAAGAGACACTAATCTGAGAAACTATTCCATGAGTAAGCAATTTTTGGAGGACATCTTTTTTAAAGTTTTAGTGACACTATTAAGAAAAGATAACTGAAAATGGCTTACTACTTAACAATCTCATTGGGATGGGAGGAAAACAAAAGTAAAAATTATGCATTTATTAATGGTTGTAAAGGTTTTCTACTCCCCATGTAGTGGGATGGTGACCAGTATAAATGGAAAATAAAAAGTAGGGTAGGAGATGAAGAACCAGAGCCTGTGCACAGTGCTGACGGGAAAACAAAACAGGGTAGCGGAAAGTAAACCGAGTGACCCGGCACCTGGCAGGGCTGGTCCATGGTGAATATGGAAGGACACTGTTCATTAGTGCTCACAGCAGCAACACTTACAATGGACACAGGTGGAAGCAAGTAAGTGTCCTCAATTGATCAAAGATTTTTTTTTAACATAGAATATCTCACAACATAGGAAATATATACGTTGAAAACACCTTTCAAAGCAAACTAGCCACCCACAAAAGGGCAAATGTTGTGTGATATCATTACAGGAAAAACTAGACCCAGAAAATGCACTGCTACAGAGAAGAGCTTAGAAGTCAGCAGGAGAGGGGGGGTGCAGGAGGACAGAAGCGGAGAGCTTTTGTTTCCTGTTTGTGGAATGTTTGTTGTGATGAAAAGGTTTTAGAAACAGTCCTGAGAGCTCACAGTCCCAAGGGGCATCAGGGTCACTGAGTGGCACACTTCAAAAGCAACTAAGATGACCAAGTTTGTGTTATACATATGTAAGTGCAATTAAAAAAAGTTTTCTAATTTATAATTTATCACAGCCTTGGAGACTAATATGTACACATGAACATAAAGGACATGTGTGTGTATATGAATATAGAGACTTATAACTTTTATTTGATTTGCAGTGCTTGGTATAGAACTCACGAACAGCAAGAGCCATACCATTGGACTACATCTCCAACTCTTTATCAGTGGCTCTTAAATGAAGAGTCTGGGGACCCCTGAGACTCCCCAAGATTTTTTAGGGAGTTTACAAGGTCAAGCCAACTTTCATAAAACCAAGAAATTATCTGCCTTTCTACTCTTGTTTTCGCGAAGGTTTCAGTTGCGTTTTCCTGAGGCTACATACATGTTGTTAAGAGTCAAGAAAAAGGAATTTTAGATTTGCAGGCTACAAAGTCTGTCACAACTACTGGACTCTGTGTAAAATTCTGCTTCAGGAAGTGTGAAAACTAGCTATACCCCAGGAAAGCTTAAGTTATAAAAAGAGCCAGTGGGGTAGGCTTGGACCAGTCTACTTGGCCAACCCTCTGTGTAAACTGCATGTGTGACTCCAGCATGAGACAATGTCATCACACTATGCTAAGGTCTCATGACAAGAGGGTCAGTTACCTAATCACACTTAAAACAACTCAGCAGCTCAGAAGGGAGGGCACAGCGGCGGTAGTGAGCACTTCTCAAAGTGAGAAGGGAAAATAAATGTTCTAATCAGACAAACTTTTAAGGCAAAAGCACAACAATCAGGAAGAGCTTAAACATAGGCCCAACAAATATAGGGGCAGCAGTGTATCTAAGCCAGGTCCATAAGAAGTGTTCATAATGAGGTCCTGAGTCATTGGGGAAATGCATGTTACTTTCTACGTTCGGTATTTCGAGGAAAAGAGGCAAAAAATGCATTCATCTAAGGAAAGATTGACTCAACAGTTTTTGTCAGTGAGTCTGCATTTTTCAGAGTTCTGTTTAACTTCTTCCCATTCTTTTTTATCTCCAGTGAGTAAGCACATCCTTTTGACTCCTCCTTGGTTAAATGCACCCTCTTCAAGACTACTTGGGCAAACAGTTTTGCTTATCTATTTAAACATATGTACATTCAGTGCCTAAGAGAGCAATTCAGCAATTCAGTCCTAAGTCTACACTCAGAGCACTACTTGTAATAGCCCACATGCCACAGTGTGGTGACTAAATGGACATGCTATGCTTGCTTAGGTATTCCCTGATGGAGTAACAAGACTAAAGCACCTAAATGTTCACACAACAGTATGGATGCATTTCCTAAATGTACTGTTGAGGAAATGAAGTTAGAAATGTACCACTGATCTCATTTGCATATTTATTTGCTTTAGTCAAGGCTTTGTGTTGGGTTAAAATGCCCAAAACAGAGCAAAAAAAAAAAAAAATCCATGCTTTCAAGGAGGCGTATTCAGTGTGAAAGTCCCTTGAACTCTGCATCTACTCTATGCCACCTTTTTATAAATATATTAATTTACTTGAGGGATGAGGATGTAGTTCAGTGGCAGAGTTCAAGGCTCTGGATCCTAGCACTACAAAAAAAAAAAAGAAACTATAATTTACTTTATGAAATCTGCCCTTGTGTTCAATATTATTACATTACTTTCTAAAATAATGGAGTTTGTGTGTGTGTGTGCACGCCAGTACTAAGACTTGAAAGGCCAAGCCTTGTGCTCTTAATTGCCTTTATTTATTTAGTTACTCACAGCTGGTGCTCTACCACTTGTGCTACATCTCTACTTTCTTTGTTTTTTGCTGGTTAACTGGAGAGACTTGAAGATTTCTTTGCCTAAACTGTGATCCTCGGATTTCAGCTTCCTGAGCTAGGATTATAAGGCATGAGCCACCAGCCCACCTTTACTACATTACTCTGAATTAGTTTTGCCACTCCTTAGTGTTACTTACGTAACTTTCAGGTTACTATACATCTACATGTTCAGGAGATTGTAAGGGAGACTTCAGAGTAGAACTAAGGGGTGGTGTAGGCAGGCCATGGCGACGCATCTCTTGGATTGCTCGTTCTCTGTTGGTAAAAATCAAACAAGAATGATTAAATGTAATTACCATGGAAAATTTAAAAGCAATATAGGACTATTGGTGCTATTTATTAGTCAATGCTAAAATAATCAGTATTTCTACTAAATGTATTTTTTTTTTTGGCCAGTCCTGGGCCTTGGACTCAGGGCCTGAGTATTGTCCCTGGCTTCTTCCCGCTCAAGGCTAGCACTCTGCCACTTGAGCCACAGCGCCACTTCTGGCCGTTTTCTGTATATGTGGTGCTGGGGAATCGAACCTAGGGCCTCGTGTATCCGAGGCAGGCAATCTTGCCACTAGGCCATATCCCCAGCCCTAAATGTATTTTTTAATTAAAAAACAAAAATAGAACAAAAACAAAATGTTTTTTGGGTTTTTTTTTTTTTTTTTGCCAGTCCTGGGGCTTGGACTCAGGGCCTGAGCACTGTCCTTGGCTTCTCTTTGCTCAAGGCTAGCACTCTGCCACTTGAGCCACAGCGCCACTTCTGGCCATTTTCTATATATGTGGTGCTGGGGAATCAAATCCAGGGCTTCGTGTATATGAGGCAAGCAAGCACTCTTGCCACTAGGCCATATTCCCAGCCCAAACAAAATGTTTTGAGACAAGTCTTTTTATGCATGCCCAGGCTGATCTTGAACTCATGAACACAAGCAATCCTCCCACCTCAACCTCCCAAGCAGTTGTAACTACAGATACGTATCATACTCTGGTCCAGCCTTAGTACTCTTACTAAATAGAAAGGCCTATCTGTTACAGGATTCTTAAGCAGTGGGTAAAACATTTCAGCTATAAGAATATACATTATAAGAGATTGTTCAAGGTAATTATGTTATAATCGTGTTGAAACACTAGGATATCATTAAAACCTTAATTTAGAAACAAAATGCTCACAACATATTTTAGTTAAAAAAGAAAAGTAGACCAGGTTGACAAATTTCAGCCTTAAATACAGACAACAGGATCATGTCATTGCTACCAGCTATAGACTGAGAAAGGGACTGTGAATCTTTCTGCCTGGATGGCCTTAAACCAAGATCCTCCTATTTTTAGCCTTCCAAGTAGCTAAGATTACAGGTGAGTCAACAGTTGCCAGTAGTGATAACTAAGTCTTTTTGCTACTTCTTCCCCTAGTTCACAAGAATCATTTTGTCTCCAGAGAATGGAGGAATGATATCACTTCCCATAGGAGAATGCAAAACTTGGCTAGATGTTAAGGGGCAAGAAAGATATGATTTCTTTAGGGGATAGGGTCAAGGAAAAGGAAGGTTCAAAGGTGAAGAGTTCTCTGATTCTGACTATGGAAAGCTTGGCTTAGGTATAGCCTGGTACATTCAGAAAACAGAACTTTTAAATCACAAGAAATTAATATCATTGTTGTGACCTAAAGCTTTATATTTCTTTGAAATCATAAATACTGACTACATAGCAATTTCCTTCTATACTGCAAATAGCCCCTTATTTAAAGGTTTTTATATAAATGGATAAGAATGTGAGAACTAAAAACTTATCTATCAGGTACTTTCACCACTATTTGAGAATGAAATTTTAGGTGGATACTATTAATATAGTAAGGATGAAGTTACAAACTAGACTTTGATTTTAATTCTTTTTTATATTATTTTTACTTTTTTATTATCATTAAGTAGTTGTATAATGGGGTTCAACATGTGGCTGAAAGCAGGTCTCATCTCTACCATTTGGGAGTTAAATTTATCAACACAAAGAAAATGATCTGAAATATAAGCATGAAATTGAATATAGAGGTGAAGTGCATAGGCTTTAGAATTGGCCAGACATGCCCAGACTGCCACTTAGGACCTTCAGTTTCCTATAATACACTTACAAGAAACTGTTTGCAGCGTTAATGGGAGCATATCTGGTGCCGGGCACATATTTGGTAATGACTACTACAACAATAATTATTGTCACCTTTATGATTATTTGTATTTCAGCTTCTAATTTGGACCAAATTGGGGGGGGGGGGGTGTCTCTTGTAGATATTGTTCTTAATTATCTGTCTAAACCCTCTGAAATGATGCCCTAATTTTACATATTGGAATGTTACATTTATACAACACAAGTGATTTTTATTTACTGTAGGCTCATTATATTCCACAATATTTGCTGCCTTTTTGAAAGAATTAGCAAAGGTACTTAATTCCCATATGGATGCTAAAAGAAAGCTTGATATTTACAAGCCCTATTAATCTTTTCCAGAAAAGGATAGAGAATATAAGAAAACACTGCTATTTTTCTTACCGTTCATATCTTTCAGTTGAAATTTGCCTTTTCAAGGTATCATAATCTGTTTGTAACTGTGCCACTTTAGCTCGAAGCATGGTATTTTCCCGGCTTTGACTAGTTCTTAAAAACAAATTTTAAAATCACAGTAATGATTAAAACATGTTCTAATTCAGAGTCAAGTGCAAATACAAATAGAGGTGATGCTTAAGGACAGAAAAAGAGGAGAGCAATAAGAATGCTCTAAACTTGTGGGGAACGAATCATGAGCAAGTTTCTTCCTCATTTATCTGGTTTACTATGTATGTTGAGGTTGTATATGCCAGGAATGGAATCAGGGTTGGGGATACAAATATAAACAACACATGGGCTGTAACACCAAGATGGAAAATATCTTTATTAGCTCTTCCTTGCTTTGTTTTTAACAAGAATTGTTTTTTAATTCCCTTTATGCATTTATTAATTTTTTTTAGCACTGAGGATTGAACCCAAGGCCTGATACCAGCAAATGTTCTACCACTTGAGCCATGTCACTAGCCTTTCATGTGGTTTTGTGGGGTTTTTTTTTAAAGATACGGTCTTGTTACCTTACCAAGGCTGGCCTTGAACTTGAGATCTTGTTTAAGCTTCCCAAGTTGCTAAGATTACAGGAGAACTCTACCATGTCAAGCTTTGAAAGCTCATTCTTCCACTTCTATCATTTTCTGCAGGCTTCCCACCCTCTTCCACATACATGGCCCCAAATCTTCTCCATTTGAAAATAACATCACCCTCAACCTCCCCAAAGGCAACTGATAAACTTCTGAAGGTCAAATCTTAGCCTAGTTTCTAAGCCTTTTCCCTCATCTGCATCTTAAGATACAGATAACTCTTCCATCCTCAAATGTGGGCATTTCCAAGGGCCCACTCTTCTTGTGTATGCCCTTGGTACCACCTCTGTGGTAAAGGTAGTCATCTACAGCTCCAAACACTGGGTCTCTCCTGAGCTACTCCTCTAGGTTTCCAATAGTGGCAGACATGGAAGTAAGATATTTTTGTTTTATACCAACCTTTATAATCACAAATGTCTTCCCTCCCCCAAATTGAAAACACGTTGACATGTACTTTCCTCACATCAATTGACTTATAACACTTACAATTTGCTTTCTGAAAGGGTCAACTTGTCCTTAAGTAGCTGAATTTCTGTATCCTTCTCATGGGAGCTTAAATGCGAATGAAATTCTTTATCTCTATTTGTAGCCAACAGTGATTCAAGGTTTTTAATTGTGTGTCTCTCACTTGATAGTTGTTTTTTTAGCAGCTCTGATTCTGATTTTACATTTTCTAATTCTACCAGAGCCTACAGGAAAAACAAAGATTAATTCAGTACAGTTTTAGACTTAATCTGAAAAATTAATTCTGACAACAGAGCTATGCAGAGCCAGTTGTCCATCCATTGCTTCATTCTGGGTAGTGGCTAAAGATTTCAAACCATTTCTTCATAAGAAAAAACACTTCATTAGAGAAATGAAGTTACTTTTACTGGGCCTTATTGGGTTATAAGATATACTCTATCTCTAACAATTTTCACTTGTGCTACTTTGCCAAAAGAGGGTCACCAGCACAAAATCCTAAACTGCAGAACCAGGAAATTCTCTGGTTTACTAAATAAATTATCTGATGACAGAGCCAAGCTAATACTGCTCCTATTTAGTACCTGAAAACATACTACTAGATAAGTGAAAACTGAAAAGACCCTATACGAAAGCATATACAAGCTTTTTGAAATAAGCTTCAGTTTGGAAGAGAAAGTTCTAGTGAAGAAGCTTGCTTAATTAAGGTAATGCTTTGAAATTCTCATCAGGAAGGACATTCCATTGAGGAAGCACTGAACAATCTTTCCTTCAATTTCATCTTTAAAGAGAGAGAGAATGGATGGAAGATACTCCAAATCAATAACAAGAAAATCTATAACCTTTTCAATACTCATCTAATCAAAAATAGAAAACATCTCATTCCATTGCCATATTGAATCTGTTGTCAAAGTAACTACTCAGAAGAGGAACATATAAACTGGATAGTAAGGAGAACAGTGCATCACTTAATGAATCAACGTGCCAAAATAATTTCTCATTATTCTTACCCTCTCCAACTCAAGGTTTTTGGAATTCAATTGTTGTGTCATGACATCCTTGCCAGAATCAAGTTTAATGCAAAGTTCTCTAAGTGATGACAAATCAGTCAGTACTGTTGCTTTCTCATTTTCTTGCTGATTCAGTTCCTCTTCTAATCTAGCCATAGCCTTTGCCATTGATGATATCTGAGATTCATAAGCATGATGTGCATTTAAGTGCTGAAAAGAACAACAAAATAGTTACAAATAATTAAAGTACTCAATAATTTTATGGCATTGCAGCCATTATTTCACTTTAGAAAAGAATGAAAGCCAATTTTGGCATCTTTTATAATATTTAGGAAATAGCCTGCTACTTAAAATGACTAGTGAATGCACAAGTGGAATGATGCACGATTAGTAATCATGGTCACTAAGTGTCTCATTCATATATATATGTACATGTATATATGTATATATACATACATGTGTATACACACAGACACACATACATGGAAGATTCAAAAGTGAAAAATGTCACACAGTGGTTTGAACATAAGGAATCCTCGAAGCTATGTAAAATTTTCCTTTTATAATTTCCCTTGGTAGCCAATTATTTGCAAGTAAAATTCTAAATTGTAGGGACTGGGAATATGGCCTAGTGGCAAGAGTGCTTGCCTCATAACATGAAGCTCTGGGTTTGATTCCCCAGCACCACATATATAGAAAATGGCCAGAAGTGGCTCAAGTGGCAGAGTGCTAGCCTTGAGCAAAAAGACAGTGCTCAGGGACAGTGCACAGGCCCTGAGTCCAAGGCCCAGAACTGGCAAATAAAAAATAAAATAAAATTCTAAATTATCAAAATGGGGGTTGATTTTAAAATTAAAAACATAAAGTCATATTGAAGCCTATTCTAATATACAACTTTATATGATTCCAATAACTTTGAAATAGCAAAATTTGAAATAATAAAAAAATTTCCTAGAAGAATCCACCTTTCAGGGTAAAAAAAGACAAACAACTACAAAAGCAATACTTGCAAAACTGTTTGGTGTAAGTGAACTGAACACCTCATGGGGGGTAAGGGAAAGGGGGAGGAGGGAGGGGAGAATGAGGGACGAGGTAACAAACAGTACCAGAAATGTATCCAGGGGCTGGGGATATGAGTCCAAACCCTAAGACTGGCCAAAAAAAAAAAAAAAAGAAAGAAATGTATCCAATGCCTAATGTATGAAACTGTAACCTCTCTGTACATCAGTTTGATAATAAAAATTAAAAAAAAAAAGAATCCACCTTTCAAGTTTCTCAAAATTTTAATATTTGAGTGAAAATTTCAAATTTATTAAACCATACTTCTAGATTTTGAGAACTTCACACTTAAAACAAAAATTATTTTAGCTGGAGGTTGGTGGCTCATGCCTGTAATCCCAGATAGTCAGAGGGTGAGATCTGAGGATAACATTTCAAAGTCAGGTTGGGCAGGAAAGTCCTTGAGATTCTTATCTCTAATTAACCAGCAGAAAATTGGAAGTGTTGCTGTGGTTCAAAGTGGTAAAGCTAGCCATAAGCAAATAGAGCTCAGGGACAGCACTCAGGCCCCAACTTCAAGCCCCATGACCGACAAAAAAAAAAAGGAAAGAAAATATTATTTTAACAAATGTTCAAATATAAAAATAATATTCAGGTTCACATACCACATGAGAATGTGAACAATAAAAAAAAGAAATGGCTTCTGAGGAACTGTTGAAGGTTGAGAAGCATTTCTCTAGCTGTTTTACTTTACTAACATAGAAAAAGGGAAAAATTGCAGAGATAAAATGTGTTTCCTAAGGCTGATACAATAAATTATTGCAAATGGGGTAGCTTGAAGCTCAGTGACCACAAATATCTACAAATACTGGATGACAATTAATAAAACAATTTATCAATAGAGTGAAAAAAGCCCTAAAGAATAGGAGAAAGTATTTGCAAATTACATATTTAGTAAAGTGTTCACCTCTAGAATATGTAAAGAACTCCTACAACTAAACAACAAAACCCTTATTTTAAAATGGAAAACAATCTGGCTGGGAAGTTGGCTTAATGGTGGAGTGCTTGCCTAGCATGCATGAAGTCCTGGGTTTGATTACTCAGTACTACATAAACAGAAAAAGCTGGAATTGGTGCTATAGCTCAAGTGGTAGAGTACTAACTTTGGGCTAAAGACAGTGCCCAGGCCCTGAGTTCAAGCCTTAGGACTGGCAAAAAAAAAAGGAAAAACAATTTGAGTAGACATTTCTCCAAAGAAGATTTAAACAAATTGTCAATAAGCAAAATATGTTCAATAATACCAGTCATTTTGAAAACAAAAATGAAAACTACAGTGAAATATTGCTTCACTCCTATTATGACAGAAAGGAAAGGAGACGGAAGGAAAGAGGAAAGGGAGGGAAGGAGGGAGGATCTAAACAGGTATTTGCAAGCTGTATTCACAGTAACATTTTCAGTGGTCAAAATGGGCTATTTAAACAAACCAAATGCTTGACAAAAGATAAATGGATAAACAAAATGTAGTATATACTTATAATGGAATATTACTCAGATTTAAGAAGGAATGAAACATGCTAAAATATGGATGAATCTTGAGGTAAAATGAATCTTAAGGCTAAGTGAAAAAAGCCCCAGCCACTAAAGGACAAATATTATATGGGGGACACAGAGGAGTCAAATTCAGACAGAGAGCAAGTAGAATTGTGGCTGCCAAGAATTGAGGCTAGGGAAGAACAGGAGTGTTTAATGTGTAGAGTCGCAGCTGGGGTAGATGGAAACTCCAGGAGACAGACAGCAGTGATTAATGCAGACCACTCTGAACTGTACACTCGGAAAGTTAAAATGGCTACCTATCTTTAACTACAGTAAAAAAAAAAAACACTAACGGGGCTTTCAAACAAGTTATCAAAATGAATGACAAATCACTGCCACTGAACTTGACTTTATTAATGCTTATGTATAAATCAATGCTTATACAGTCAGGAACTGGTGGCTCAACCTATAATCAGAAGACTAAAATGTAGAGGACTGTAAAGACTCCATCTCCAATTAACCAGAAAAGAGTTCGGCTGGAGGTATTACTCAAGTTATGGAGCACCAGTGGTAAGAAAGAAATCTGAGCAAGAGCACTGAGCCCACCATCCAGCACGGGCACTGGTGCACATGCACACTTGCACACGTGTGTGTGTGTGCACCCCCCCCAAATATGCATATATATACTTACATCAGTAAAATACCTTTAAATGCACTTTGGTTTACTAAATAATGCCTTTATTGATGAATAAAGCCTTACCTCCTGTATTT
Source organism: Perognathus longimembris pacificus (assembly GCF_023159225.1). Classification (NCBI taxonomy): domain Eukaryota; kingdom Metazoa; phylum Chordata; class Mammalia; order Rodentia; family Heteromyidae; genus Perognathus; species Perognathus longimembris. Next base: position 28,856,574 of record NC_063176.1, on the reverse strand, counting down.
CTTTCTCTAGGAGCTCCACCCGTTCTCGAAGATGTCTTCTCTCTGTGTCAATAGAAAGGAGTTCTAGGCGTACAGAGCTGCTTTCTCCTTCAGCCTGATGGGCTTTGACCTCCCAGTCCTCAGCACGGCTGTGGAGCATCTGAAATCTGTTCAGCAAATCTTCATTTTCTTTTTCCTAGGTTAAGACAATGCAATAATTTCTAACTTAGTAACTGTCAGTGGAATACTAATGTTCTAAAACATATATATACACAGGGAATTCTGTCACTGGATCTCACAGGCACTACACTAAGATCTCTGGAGAAATATGGAGCTAACAGACAATACCTCTACTCTCAAATATTTAATATCTAATCGTGGAGGTAGAATGGACAAACATGAGAAAGTTAAATTAATGAGAAGTTTAAGAAGCCACTGCTAGCTGAGTGCTGGTACAGCAGCCAATGTTTTCAAGGAAGTGCTGTCTAAACTGGGCACTGGTAGCTCACACCTGTAATCCTAGCTACTCAGAAAGCCAACCCAGGCAGGAAAGTCTGTTACTCTTATCTCTAATTAACCACCAAAAAGATGGAAGTGGATCTGTGGCTCAAGTGGTAGAGTGTCAGCTTTGAGCAAAAAAACTGAGAGAGCACTGGATCCTAAATTCAAGAGCAGCATTGGAACAAGGAAAAAGAAGTCAGCCTTAAACCCAAGTTCAACAATGCTGTCACCTTCGAGGCCATTAAGCTCTCCCATCGTGACACCTCAGTTATGTAGTTGTGAACTCGACTCTTCATTTCTTCTTTCTCTTGCACTGCGGCTTCCAATTCCAATGAGATTTCCTGCAGTTAGAAATTGGAGACAAACCAGATAGAGTGAGCACAGTGTTGAAGAAATTTTCCTTAAATTCAAGTTGCTCCTTTGGAACTGGGGAATAAGAGGAAAAGAAATAAAGAAAAACTCCCCAAATGGTATTTTCACGCATTTTCCCCGGTTGTTCTTGACTTTTTCACCAAATTTTACCATACCTCTCATGAAATAATCCTGACCATGGATCTAACTTCTACACTTAAAGCCTATAGTTAGGGATTGACTTTTTAAATTTACATATCAGCAATAGAGCCTCATGGCTCTATTGGCTCTCATGGCTTCAAACCATGATCCTCAGATCTCAGCCTCCTGAGTAGCTAGGATTGCAGGCATGAGCCACCAGCGCCCATCTGTCTGGTATAGTGGGATACACTATACTAGATTTCAATTATTATGTCCCAAAGTTACATTAAAAAGTATGTAGAGGGCTGGGAATATGGCCTAGTGGCAAGAGTGCTTGCATCGTATACATGAAGCCCTGGGTTAGATTCCCTAGCGCCACATATAATTAGAAAAAAGCCAGAAATGGCACTGTGGCTCAAGTGGTAGAGTGCTAGCCTTGAGCAAAAAAAGCCAGGGACAGTGCTCAGGCCCTGAGTCCAAGGCCCAGGACTGGCAAAAAATAAAATAAAATAAATAAACAAAAACTTAAAAAAAAGTATTTAGACAGAAAAATCATTAGTTTTCCTGACATAATTCTATAATAAATCAGCATAAATGTTACCTTTCAGTAGATGGCATTCTAAAATATTCACTAATTTATTTCCAGGTCTATAGCACTAATGATTAAAATTGACCAGGATTTTTTTTTCTCTTTTTTCTTTTTTCAGTCATGGGGCTTGAACTCAAGGCTTGGCCACTATCCTTGAGCTTTTGCCCTCAAGTCTAGCGCTCTACCACTTGAAGCCAGTGCCACTTCCAGTTTTCTGGTGGTTAAATGGAAGATAAGAGTCTCATGGACTTCCTGCCTGGGCTGGCTTCGAACTATTTGTTTTGTTTTTGCCAGTCCTAGGGCTTGAACTCAGGGCCTGAGCACTGTCCCTGGCTTCTTTTTGCTCAAGGCTACCAATCTACCACTTGGGCCACAGCGCCGCTTCCAGCTTTTTCTATATACGTGGTGCTGAGGAATCAAACCTAGGGGTTCATGTATACGAGGAGAGCATTTACCACGAGGCCATATTCCCAGCCCTCTGGCTTCGAACTATTATACTCAGATCTCAGCCTCCTGAGCAGCTAGGATTACAGGTATGAGCCACCAGCACCCAGCAGGCATCTTGAATACACAAAAATACACAGGGTACAGTAGTACCCTGTAGACAATCTGTGACAGAACATTCTAGACTATAGGCTTTAATGGTATGATGACCACTGTTATTTTAAAGAATACTTTTGCTGTTTATATCATTACATTTTAGAAAAAAATACTTAGGATATTATTGGCAAACATGAATAGATTTTATAAACTTTAAAAGTTTATATTCAAGGGGAACCCGGCGATCGGCAGACAGGCTGCCAGGAGCGCAGAATTCATATAGCGGGAGACCCCACGGACACAAAGCAGGGTGCGGACCAAGACACACCCGGCAGCGACGAGAAGTTCGGGTCCACACCGGATTCGGACAAGGGAACCCAGCGCGGCAGAAAGAGGGAACGGGGGAAGCCACCACGACACTTCGCCAACCCCTGAAGGGCCAACGGCGGCGCGGGACACACACACAAAGCAGCAAAAGTGAGTCCCCCATAATCCCTTCCCCCAACGGGAGACCCAAGCCCGACAAAGAAGCTATAGCTCCCTCCCTCCCCCTCCCCACTCCCGTGGGAACAAAGGACCCCCAAATCAGGCGGGAAGCTCCCATCAGGCGCTGGGAAGCCAGTCTAGCAGGGGAAGGGCGGAACAGCCCCAAGCCCCCAAAGGTTCCTGAACTGGCAGAACCGGCCCCGTCCCCTTCCCAACAGGGGCCGGGGACGGCCGGCAGGGTAAGCCCCACCCGAGGCGCCTAGACCTTGCGGACTCTTACAACTAAAATCACAGGCGCTGGTGGGCAATACCAGCCCAGCAGGGTCACCTGAGCCTGATCTAGTTCCCCCTCCTCGCAGCAGAGGCGAGGTCTGAGAGTGCAAAGCCACACCCGGACAGTCGATCCCACTGGGCCCCACACATACTGCCTCCCCCCCCCAACGGACTCGCGGGAGGGCGCAAGCACAACCCAACAACCCAGGGCTCGCTCTGGGAGGCAGACCCCACTTAAGTGCCTGTTGTAGGGGACTCACAGTGGACAGGAGGGCGGGGCCCCGGCGAAAGCGCCCGCTCTGGTAGGCGTGCCCTGCACTGGTGGGCGGGGCCACAGCGACAGCACCTGCTGCAGCAGACACGCCTACACAGAAGGGAGGGAAGATCTACACAGACTTCCAGATGCGCAAATCACAAAGAAACATAACTCAGTTCATCAAAGGACAAGCCAACTCGCCAGCTCCAAAAAGCAGCACGACTGGAGAGGAGATGGAGAATAAAAAAGCAAATGAGGACATGTTAACAGGAATGATCGAAACCGTCAGAAATGAAATCAGAAAACAATTCCAGGAGTTTAGAGCGGAAATCTGGAAGGACACCCAGGAAGCCAAGAAAGAAATGGAAGCAAAACTGGATACAATGCAAGCCTCGTTTAAAGAAATGGAAGCAAAAATGGATACAATGCAAGCCGCCTTTAAAGAAAATCTCCACACCCTGAGAATTGAAATGCATGAAAAAATAGATTTAAAATACAACTCTTTAAAGGAAGAAATTTCCACGATCAGAGCTGACATGACAACCATGAATAGCTCTCTGACATCCATAAACTCCGCAATTGAAACCATAACACAAAGAGTGGACCATATGGAATCCAGAATCTCTCGCCTGGACGATGAAGCAGCTGACAACAACCAGAAAATGACCACACTCCAAGAAAAGGTGAAGCTTCAGGGAAGATTAATCCAGGAACTAATGGACAAAGACAAGAGATATAATCTGCGCATAATTGGAATAGAAGAAGGAGCCGAATATCAGAGCAGAGGGCTTAATCATGTTCTCAATAAAGTTATTGCAGAAAACTTCCCCAATCTCACAGGGGACCCCATCCAGGTAACCGAAGCCTATAGGACACCTGGCAGGCCAGACCCCAGGAAAACCACCCCAAGGCACATAATATTCAAGACTACAGACCTCAAGATTAAAGAGCAAATTCTGAATTCAGCCAAAGCGAAGAAGGAAACTTTTTTCAATGGGAAGAGGATTCGAATAACATCCGACTTATCCACACAAACTTACCAAGCTCGAAGTGAGTGGAAGAACACCATCCAAGTACTTCAGAATAACAATTTACAACCTCGGATCAAGTATCCAGCGAAACTGGAGTTCACATTCGAAGGGAGAACCAGATCTTTCCACACCAAAGAGGAGCTAAAGGAGTATGTGAATAAAAAACCAGCCCTACAGCGAATATTAAGAGGGGAAGCCCACCCAACAGAGATCGTAAAAGACAGACAGAATCAGAAAGAAACTTCAATAGCCAAAGTCCAGCAGAAAGACCAGCTCACTAAAGACAAGAAGAAAAAAAAAAAAACAACAGGAAAAAACAGCCCAACAAGAAAATGGAAGGAGAAAAAACACCCTTATCCTTGATCTCTTTAAATATAAATGGCTTAAACTCCCCGATCAAGAGGAGCAGACTGGCAGAATGGATCCGCAAGCAAAAAGTTGACATCTGTTGTCTACAAGAGACCCACCTTACAGCAAGGGACAAAAACAGGCTTCGAATGAAAGGATGGAGCAAGATCTACCAAGCAAATGCACCCACCAAAACGGCAGGTGTAGCCATTCTGATCTCAGACAAGCTGGATTTCTCTTTAAAGTCCACTCAAAAAGACAAAGAAGGACACTACATATTGATACAAGGAAAAATCCTGAATCAAGACATCACGGTGATAAATGTATACTCACCGAACAAAAGAGGCCCGACATATGTCAAGCAAATTCTCACAGAATTACAGAGCAAGATAGATGCAAACACAATCATAGTGGGTGACTTTAATACTCCTCTCTCTCCAAGAGACAGATCCAACACCCAGAGGATTAGTAAGGGAGCTGAGGACCTAAATAACACCATTGCCCAAATGGATCTAACAGACCTATATAGAACCTTCCACCCTACAGAGACCCAATACACCTTCTTTTCAGCAGCCCATGGATCATATTCCAAAATAGACCACGTCATAGCCCACACAAAGAACCTCAGCAAATACAAAAGAATTGACATCATCCCATGTATTATATCTGATCACAGTGGATTAAAGGTAACCCTCAACAACAAAGGATACCACAGAGCCTATACACACTCTTGGAGGCTAAACCCCACGCTGCTATCCAACACTTGGGCTACAGATCAAATTAAAGATGAAATCAACGAATTCATAAGCCACAATGACAAAGAAAACACATCACAAAGAAACCTATGGGACACAGCTAAGGCAGTACTGAGGGGCAAGATCATTGCACTCAGTACCCACATTAAAAGAATGGAAGCAGAGCAGGTGAATACCCTCACAATGAAACTAAAACAACTGGAGAAACAAGAAATGACAGAATCTAAAACGACTAGGAGGGGAGAGATTACAAAGATTAAAGAAGAGATAAATCTGATTGAAAATAGAAAGACCATTCAACAAATAAATAAGACTAAAAGCTGGTTCTTTGAGAAAATAAACAAAATTGACAGACCCCTTGCAAGACTCACAAAAAAAAGAAGAGAAGAGACTCATATTCGTAAAATCAGGGACTCCACAGGAAAAATTACAACAAATACACACGATATTCAAACAATCATAAGGAGCTATTTCCAAAACCTCTACTCAACAAAAAACAATAATTTTACAGAAATGGATCAATTCTTAGAGAAGTACAAACTGCCCAAACTGAACCAAGAAGAAATAAATCAACTAAATAAACCAATAACTTACGGTGAGATACAGGAGGTAATCAAGAACCTCCCTACTAAGAAAAGCCCAGGCCCAGATGGATTCACCAATGAATTCTACAAAACCTTTAGTGAGGAGCTAATTCCAATACTCCTCAAACTCTTCCGCGAAATAGAAACGGAGGGAGAAATCCCGAACTCATTCTACGAAGCTAATATCATACTCATCCCCAAACCAGGCAAAGATCCAACAAAAAAAGAGAACTACAGACCAATATCACTAATGAACACAGATGCAAAGCTCCTCAATAAAATATTAGCTAACAGGATCCAGAAAGTGATCAAGAATATCATACATCATGACCAAGTAGGCTTCATCCCTCAGTCACAAGGATGGTTCAACATCCGTAAATCAATCAATGTAATTCACCACATAAACAGAACTAAAATCAAGAATCACATTGTTATCTCAGTCGATGCCCAAAAAGCCTTTGACAAAATACAACATCCATACCTATTAAAAGCTTTGGAGAGAACAGGAATAGATGGAACATTCCTCAAAACAATAAAAGCCATATACAACAGACCAACTGCTAATATCATATTAAATGGAGAGAAACTTAAATCATTCCCCCTAAACTCAGGAACAAGACAAGGATGCCCACTCTCCCCACTTCTGTTCAACATAGTACTGGAATCCCTAGCCATAGCAATAAGGCAAGAGGAGGACATCAAAGGGATCCACATCGGCAAGGAAGAAATCAAGTTATCCCTATTCGCAGACGACATGATCTTATATCTCAAGGACCCAAAAAACTCAGTACCCAAACTCCTACATCTAATAAACCAATTTGGCAAAGTAGCAGGATACAAAATCAATCCACAAAAGTCAGCAGCTTTTCTGTACACCAGCAATAGACAAACAGAAAAGGAAATTATGGAAACAATTCCATTTACAGTAGCCAAAAAAAGAATAAAGTACCTAGGGATCAACTTAACCAAGGACGTGACGGACCTATTCAATGAAAACTACAAAAATCTAATAAGGGAAATCAAAGAAGACACAAGGAGATGGAAAGACCTCCCATGCTCATGGGTAGGCAGAATCAATATAGTGAAAATGGCCATACTGCCCAAATTGTTATACAAATTCAATGCAATACCTATCAAAATCCCAGCCACATTCTTCACTGAAATAGAGAAACCAATCCATAAATTCATATGGAACAGCAAAAAACCTAGAATAGCCAAAGCAATTCTAGGCAAAAAACATAGTGCAGGAGGTATCACCATACCAGACTTCAAGCTCTACTACAAGGCCATCATAACAAAAACAGCATGGTATTGGTATAAAAACAGATCGGAAGACCAGTGGATTAGAATTGAAGACCCAGAAATAAAACCGCACTCTTACAGCCAACTGATATTCGACAAAGGAGCTAAAGACATACAATGGAATAAACATAGCCTCTTCAACTACTGGTGCTGGGAGAACTGGGCAGCCATATGCAGAAAACTCAAAGTAGACCCAAGCCTATCACCATGCACCAAGATCAACTCAAAATGGATCAAGGACCTCAACATCAGACCTGAATCCTTGAAACTACTGAAGGACAGAGTAGGAAAGACACTAGAACTTATAGGCACAGGAAGGAACTTCCTGAATAGAGTCCCAGGCGCACAACAAATAGGGGAAAGACTCAACAAATGGGACTACTACAAATTAAAAAGTTTCTGCACAGCTAAGGTCATAGCCACCAAAATAGAAAGACAGCCAACGATATGGGAAAGGATATTTACCAGCACAGCAACAGACAAAGGCCTGATATCTGTCATCTACAGAGAACTCAAAAAACTAAGCCCCTCCAAGCCCAATAAACCTATTAGGAAATGGGCAAAAGAGCTAAAGAGAGACTTCACAAGAGAAGATATAAAAATGGCAAAGAAACACATGAGGAAATGCTCAACATCCCTGCTAGTAAAGGAAATGCAAATAAAAACAACCCTGAGATACCACCTCACCCCAGTTAGAATGGCCTATACTCTGAACTCAGGAAACAACAAATGCTGGAGGGGCTGTGGGGAAAGAGGAACCCTTCTCCATTGTTGGTGGGAGTGCAAATTAAATTAGTACAGCCACTTTGGAGAACAGTATGGAGGTTTCTCAAAAAGCTCAATATAGACCTACCCTATGACCCAGCCATACCACTCCTAGGCATCTATCCTAAACAGCAAAACCCAAGATATCAAAAGGACATTTGTACTTCCATGTTTATCGCAGCACAATTCACAATAGCCAAAATTTGGAAACAACCCAGATGCCCCTCCACAGATGAATGGATCCAAAAAATATGGTACTTATACACAATGGAATACTACATAGCGATTAGGAATGGTGAAATATTGTTATTCGCAGGGAAATGGTCAGAACTCGAACAAATAATGTTGAGTGAGACAAGCCTAGAACACAGAAAACAAAGGGGCATGATCTCCCTGATATATGACTGTTAACAAAGGGAGATGGAGAGACAGTAGAGACCAAGTCTATGAACACTGTATATGTGCTTGATACATTGTATACTGCATATGGGTCTACCTGACCTAGACAAGGGATGGGAAAACAGGTTGTAAGATATCACAAGAAATGTACACACTGCCCTACTATGTAACTGCACCCTCTTTGCACAGCACCTTGTAAAAAAAAATTTATGTTCAATTGATAATAAAAAAAAATTAAAAAAAAAAAGTTTATATTCATGGTGTTCATACCTGGTTCTCTCTTGCCACGGTAGCCAGATCATCTTGTAATCTTCTGTTTTCCTTAAAAGCCACATCTCTCGATTTTCCCACTTCATCGAGTTCTTTCTGAGCTGCATCTAGCTGGCGCCGAAGGCTGCTTATCTCCCGGTCTCGATTACCAAATGTTTCCTTTAGCTGGCTTTTAAATGAATGATGTAGTAAGAATAAAGAGAGCTTTTAAAAAAAATCTTTCATTTATTTAAACAAAAATACTTGTAGCTAAATTAAGTATATTAAGAGTACAAGAATTTTAACTGCTGCATTTAGATACTGATTAATTAGGGAATTCAGGGATTGCAGATCTATATCAATCAGTGTATGTAAAAGAAAAAAACATATTATTCCAAAAGCTAAGTAAACTCTTAAGAATCAAACATAATGTGTTCAATTAGTGAATATTTGTTAAATATTTATATTCCCACTACTAAGATGTAAAGGAATATAAAAATATATAACTAGTGACTTGTTTTTAGGCAGCTTATGGTCTTTCGGGAAAGACTAGATATAAAACTTAAGTTGCCAGGCATGGATGGTTCACACCTGTAATCCTAGCTACTCAGGCAGCTGAGATCTAAAGATCTCGATTCAAAGCCACCCTGGGCAGGAAAATCCACGAGACTCTTATCTCCAGTTAACTACCAGAAAATTGGAAGTGGTACTGTTGCTCAAGTGGAAGAGTGCTAGCCTTGAGGCTGAAGAGCTCAGGGACCAGCACCCAGGCTCAGAGTGCAAGACCCACAACCAATAACAAAAATAAACGAGGGCTGGGAATATGGCCTAATGGCAAGAGCGCTTGCCTCCTACACATGAAGCTCTCGGTTCGATTCCCCAGCACCACATATATGGAAAACGGCCAGAAGGGGCATTGTGGCTCAGGTGGCAGAGTGCTAGCCTTGAGCGGGTAGAAGCCAGGGACAGTGCTCAGGCCCTGAGTCCAAGGCCCAGGACTGGCCAAAAAATAAAAATAAAAAAAATAATAAACAAACGAACAAAAAACCCTTAAAATTTTGTGACAGTGTTGAAGGTGGAGAATAAAATCTCAAATTGGTTATCACAGCCATCTACATTTTAAAATCTGAACAATTATAGTCAAAATAAAGAGCCAAGTACAAGTTTAACAGAATAGTTACTGAGATTCAGATATGGATGATGAAAGATGAGTTAAAAAGAGTAATACTTTTAAGCAAGAGACTGAGAAAAAGGCTGCCACTGGGGAAAAATGGAGAAATGTTCCTATTACTAGATGGCTTCTAAATAGAGAAAGTATATTTCCTGAAAATCTATTTTTAAAAAATAGATGCCATTTCATTACTTACTTCATAGATAATTCATATTCTGAGATCGTTTTCTTCATCTGAGCAATACCTTTGTCCTATGGAAATATAAAAGATTCTAAGCCATTCAAACAGAAATCTCTTTAGCTAAATTTGTATGATCTATATTTATATAGTGGTTACCTATAGTAGTTAAATTACATAAAATCTGCAATTATGAGAACTCTAAGTGAATGTTTTCCTGCCCCACATATATGCTCCCTATATCAGCACATTTTCACCCTTCCTGAGAACTTCTGTGGTTTCTTTATAGAATTTGTTTTAATGAGACCTCATAAAATCATAAAAAGAGACCTTATAAAACTCTAGAAACAGATAAGGTCCCATTTTGAAAGTCAAATGATGAGGATAAAAAGAAACGTAAACATGTCACACATGGTCCTGGCTCTTAGGAACTCTAAGAACTTCATATTGGAAATGGGGGATAAAATAATTTTCTATTCATATGCTGGAAAAGAGCAGCTAACCATAGCAAACCTTATTAGCTAGGTTTTCTTGCAAGTCTGCAATCTTTTCTGTCTTCTCATCGACAGTCTCCTGGAGAATGTCTTTCTCTTTATCAATAACTCCAATGGTCTTCTTCATGACATGAGCCTCTTCATTCTGGGATGCCATCTGAAGGGTTAGGTTATCTATTCATGAAGAGAAATGTTCATTAGACACAGTAAACTAGGATTAGCCAAGGTGAGACTCAGGAACACCTACCTATTTTTTCCTCCAGTATTTTAATTTGCTCTTGGGCTGATTCCAGTTCACTTCTTTTTATGGAGAGTCGGTGCTGACAGTCATCAATTGACCGCTGTAGCTGCTCATTGACTATCCTAGAGAATCAGTGGACAAAAACAAATGGTATTCTTTATCTCTCATAGCAATGATTTCTTAAATGAGAGGTCTTAAAATATTTTCATTTCTTATTTAAGTTTCTTTTATTTTAAAGCTCTTCCAGTATAATCAATGTCATTATATTACATTATAATATTTCTTGCTGTTCACCATTCTTCTCCAAAATCGTTCCATCTTCCTAAAAATAATATAGTATAAAAATCAAAAATTAATTGTATACTCTTCTTAGAGGCTTCTTGGTTCTTCTCACTTTCCTAGTTGCAACCCCTTTCCCAGTGTCCTAACTAATAATCCAATATTCTAAGGTTACATTCTAGACTATTCTATTGTTTCTCTCTTTTGTCTTCACTTCATTAGGTCAGCTAAACCTTTGGATTTCATGTAAGAACTCTTCGTTTTCTAAGTTTATCACCAATGTTTCAGTTCTGACCTTTGGTCTCTAATTTGCCTCTAAGATTTCAAGTCCATGTTCCACATTTCTACCATTTAGCTTTCTAAAAGGCCTGTTACACTTGTCCCTCCTCTGGGCTGGAGGCGTGGCTTAAGTGTAGAGGGCCAACAAAGCAAGAAACCCAAGCAAGCAAAAGGCCCTGAGTTCTAAATCTTACTATCTCAAAAATAACACAAAAATTTCTAGCTGGCTAACAGTGGCTCATGTCTATAATCCTAGCTATTCAGGAGACTGAGACCTCTGAGATCTCTTTTCAAAACCAATGTGAGTAGAAAAGTCAGCAAGACTCTATCTCCAATTCACCAGGTAAAGACTGGGTTGGAGGGATCTCTCAAGCATCAGCATAAGCAAAGAAGCCACATGAGAACATAAGGTCTTGAACTCAAGTCCTGGGACTGGTGCCACATATGCATATAAATATATATGTTTCTAAGTCAGAAAGAGTTACCAAAAGAGTAGGAAATCAAGAAGGTATAGGCAGCAAGAATCTGCAAATTTCAATAGTCCTATATTATAAAGCACAAATGAACTGGACTTTTTTGTTGTTGTTGTTATTGTTGTGTGTGTGTGTGTGTGTGTGTGTGTGTGTGTGTGTATTTTTTGGTGCCAGTCCTGAGGCTTGAACTCAGGACCTGGAAACTGTCCCTGAACTTTTGTACTCAAGGCTAGTGCTCTACCACTTGAGCCAGGATTTCACTTTTCACTTTTCTAGTGGTAAATTGGAGATAAGAGTCCAATAAACTTTCCTTCCTAGGCTGGCTTCAAACTGTATTCCTCAGATCTCAGCCTCTTGAGTAGCTAGGATTATAGGTGTGAGTCACCAGTGCCTGGCTTGTTTTTCCATCTAATTATTTATTTATTTTTAACTCGAGGAAAAATACCTTTAGTTGGATGTGTGAAATAATTAGTTTTGACATGAAATAAAAAATTTAGCAAATTTACAAATTAAATATAATCTATGATTACAAAAGGATATGAAGTTTCTGTTCATGGGGTTTTAAAAAGATAAAGGTTCCGGGCTGGGAATGTGGCTTAGCGGTAGAATGCTTGCCTAGCATGCAGGAAGCCCTGGGTTCGATTCCTCAGCACCACATAAAGAGAAAAAGCTGGAAGTGGTACTGTGGCTCCAGTGGTAGGATGCCAGCCTTGAGCAAAAAGAAGATGACAGTGTTCAGGCCCTGAGTTCATGCCCCAGGACTGGCAAAAATGAATGAATGAATAAATAAATAAATGGTAAAGGTTCTAAGCATGCCTATACTTTATATTGGTCTGTGAAAGTTTTGGGAAAAAAATCCAAGACCTAATTAGATTTCTTTAGCAAAAGAGAACCCTGGAGACCAGCCTCTAAATCCATGCTTTTCAGAAGCTTCTGGAAATCCACTGCAAAGGCCAGTGTACAACAGCCTTACATAATCAGAAGCCTGTCCCCAATGTGAAACACTGCAAGTTTCAATGAACTTACCTAAGGGAATTCATCTCTGTTTTATGATGAGATGAGTCACCGGCCACATGGTTAAATTTTTGAGCTTGGAGTTTTGATTTGTTCTCTAATGAGTCTATTGTTTCTTTCATTATTAACATTTTAGATTGTAATTCATATTTCTCATTTTCAAGCTATAATTTAAATAAAAAGCAATAGGCATATATGTTAATACCTAATTTTATCTCTCATAGGTACTCTTTAATATTTCTAGAAGAAATTTAAGGAAATTAAAAGATGTCAGGATGAGAATATGTTCATTTCTTCTGTTACTGAAATGAAAGAAAGAAGAGAATAAGTCCATAACAGCAATGAAAGAAAGGGGGCCATCAGCAGAGAACCTAAGTTGAGGAATCTCTGAAGAAAAAATATAAGTAGACAAGAATTAAGGAACAACCAAAGCAGAAAATATTGTAACGCAAACATAAAATGAGCATGATTCATGGGAGGAAATGAAAATTCTCCTGAAGGGCATAAAATATAACCAAACTTGATGTTTAGATTATCATGCAATAGGACAGATAATCATAAATTTGACAAAATTCCAATAAAAATCTGAACTGAACATAAGGTTTCAAAGTTAATTCTGAACAAACAATTACAAAAGCAATACTTGCAAAACTGTTTAGTGTAAATCTACTGAACAACTCATGGGGGGAAAAGGTAAGGGGGAGGGGGAGGGGAATGAGGGAGGAGGTTACAAACAGTACAAGAAATGTATCCAATGCCTAACGTATAAAACTGTAACTGCTCTGTATATCAGTCTGACAATAAAAAATAAAAAAAATTAATTCTGAAAAGAATTTGCAAAAACTGTATCCTACAAAAATTGTGGAACACACTTATGTCAAATTAAAGTAAAAAGCTACTGTAATTAAAATAGTATGAATTTCAGATAGAAATGCACTGGGAGACATCTTCAAGCATGAGTAAACATAGACTACAAAGAATTAAAGTAACAAACATGTTTATCACATGACTTTAAAATGTTTTCTCTGAGTTTTTGAAACTACTTATGGACAGTCCTTAGACACATCCACACCCTCCTGCCCCACAACCATCATTGTGAGTCTTGCGCATCTCATCGCTCCCTTTCTTTTGTTGTTTGATCTATGAGACAGAGTCTCGGTACATCACTTAGGCTATCCTTGAACTCATGTACTCAAGTGATGCCCTGCTTCAGTTTCTCAAGTAGGGAAGGCATTTGCCACATCATTCAGCTTTTTTATTTTCTTAAGTGCATTATTCTAATATGAACTGCTAAGCAATATGCTCCTTTGTTATACATGAACTTTACAAAAGTAGAATGGTCTTAAATAGCTTTCTGTAGCCATTTCTTTGCTGCAACATTCATTATACTTGTAATATTATTACATGTTGATGTTAGTAATTTGTTCATTAATGTTTGCTGCTCAGTAACACTTCTCTCTCTACAATTGTATCCATTTTCCACCTAGATTACTTTTCAGATTCTGTCAGAAAAGCATTGTCCACTGATGCACAAAAACAGGTACAGGTAACACAAACAAGTGAATAAGTTTGTGCTAAAGACTCAAGTCACAAAACAGACAGTAGACTGCTTCCTCCTATCCATGGATGATATCTAGAAAAGGAACTGTTTGCTCACGGAGAATGCCTATACTAGATAATGTCTGTGACAGATTGAATCTGAAATTCCCCTGGTTCAGCTGTGGAAGGCGTGGTCTCTGGCCATGGTGCCTTGGGAGGTTGTGGAACTTGAGGAGCCTAGGCAGAGGACCTTTGGAGGATGTATCTTGTCACCTGTTCATTTTATTCCCTGTGTTCTGTGATGGTTACTAGGTGAGCACTCCGCTCCATCATCACACCTTCTCAGTCATCTCAGACATGAAGTTCTGCCTCACTCAAGTTCAAAGCAATGGAGCCAGACAACTATGGTTTAAAACCTCTGAAATCAAGAGTCAAAAGAAACCTTTCTTCCTTTAAGTTGTTTTTCTTGGGTTATTGTCACACTGACGAGAGGCTTACAAACAAAATGGTAAATTATTCTACAAGAAGTGCTTGGTTCACATTCTCAGGAGCCACAGATATGTATGTGCCAATCCTTGTTACAAGTTGTCACTTTCTGATGATCTGGTGTGTGTGTAAAATTATTTTACTGTGGTTTAACTTTGTATTACTGAGGCAGAACCTCTTCTTGTTGTTGTTCTGGTCCTAGGGCTACAACTTAAGAGGCTGGGCACTGTCTCTGAGCTTTTGTGCTCAAGGCTAGTGCTACACCACTAGAGCCACAGCTTCACTTCCAGCTTTTGGGTGGTTATCTGGAGATAAGAGTCTTAGGGACTTTCCTGCCTGGGCTGGCTTCAAATCGTGATCCTCAGATCTCAGTCTCCTGAGTAGCTAGGATTATAGGCACAAGCCACTGGTGCCCAGCAGAGGTAAAACATCTTACATTTATTAGTTATTGTACTTTCTTCCACCATGAAATGTTGTGTTTAGTCACACCTCCTGTTGAACTTTTTCCAGAGATGCAGGTAGAGGTGAGGGGGTGTTAAATGTGTAGCAAGTTGTTTTCCCATTAATGGTTTTTGTCTTTTCAATGTATCATTATTAGATTAATAGAGGTATCTTTGTCATGGTCCTATTTATCTGTTTCCTTTCATGAATCAACTCATTCATATTCTGGCACGAGTCACATGGTCTTAGACATATTTCCCTTTGGCCTCAGTTTACTTCTCTGTGAGAAAAGGATGTTAGTATTACTTCATATAGTTATGGAAATTAAACAATACATATAAAATGTTGAGATAAGTGCCTGACATATAGTAAACACTATATAAATACTACTCTTATTAATTCTCCAGGATTATTATTGCTCAAGATTTTCTCCTGAATTTCTTTAAAAAAATGTAGTATGCTTTGAAAAATGTTATTTAAAATGTAGTGTGTTTTGAACAGTCGCGCAGTAAATCTTTGAGATGATATGCAGGTATGGTATATTTGATGGAAGAGCAAACTTTTTTTTCCAGAAGCCATTAGTTGGTAACTGTTCTTTCCTTACTGATCTGAGTTCTCTGGTGTGTTGGGACTCTCTGTTTGAGGGTTTGCTCTCAAGGGATTCTTATAGGGCCACTATCCCTATCTAATTACAATGACTCTATAGAGTTCATATTTGATAGGGCAAATCTGCCATCATGGTCTCTAAAACTTCAGATTCTTTTGTTTCCATGTGCATTTTAGAAGCGACTGCCAATTTCCATAACACATCACACACCACGCACCATAAGGACACACATACACACACTCCTTGAGATTTTAGCCAGAACTACACCAACTCCATAGGTCAACTTGGGGAGAATTAATATTACTTTAAATAACATATCTGTCACCTTTTCATATGCATTCCTTCACTTACGTAAGCCTTTTTTTGTTTTTGTTGCCAGTCCTGGGGCTTGAACTCAGGGCCTGAACACTGTCCCTGGCTTCTTTTTGCACAAGGCTAGTACTCTGCCACTTGAGCCACAGCGCCACTTCCGGCTTTTTTTTAATATATATGTGGTGCTAAGGAATCGAACCCAGGGCTTCATGTATACAAGGCAAGCACTTTACCACTAGGCCATATTCCCAGCCCACATAAGCCTTTTTTTCAATAAGGCTAAATAATGTTTTCTTTAAAGGGCCTGAAAATTTATCCATAGGCATATTGTATTTTTCACTATTAAAAAATATTTCATTTATCTTTAGGATTCTTTTCATGCTTCTGGAATTCAGTGTACATTTAAATCAAAGCATGTATTTTCATAATATGTAGAAAAGTCATTATCTTTTCAAATACTAATTCTTTCAATAATCCACATATGCCTCAATGCAGATTTGGCTAATGGATTCTGTACATGATGTACTTAGGCTCGTGATGGGTAAATCTGTACTGAGAGTATACAGACTTCTTGCTATTATTCCCTAATCTATATACTGTAATGTTATATACATAGCATTTATATTGTACAAGGAATCATAAGCAATTTAAAAACAAATGAGTAGTTAGCCAGGCACTGTTGGCTCACATTTGTAATCCTCGCTACTCTGGAGGTTAAGATTTAACGATTGTGGTTTAAAGCTAGCCCCAGGCAGGATCTAAATTAACCAGTAAAAAGCAAAAGTGAAGGTGTGACTCAAGTGGCAGAGTACCAGTGTTGAGTGAAAAAGCTAAGGGAGACTGTCCTGGCTCTGAGTTCAAGCCCTAGTACTGACTCAAAAATGTGTATATGGGAAGATATGCAAATACTGTATGTCTCATATAAAGGACTTGAGCCCAAGAAGGCACAGAGAGAACTGTGGCAGTGAGTTTTACTTCCCATTTTATGCTTGTGTTATATATTTTCACAAGATCAAAACCACAATAATCACGGACAAGAGCTGAGCCCTAACAATAAACTTTTCTGAATTCTTCAATTATATTACTAACCCATTTAATTTTCACAAAGCCTTGAGAAGCAATAGTGCTAGTACTTTATAAATAAGGAAACTGAGGCACAGAGAGGTCAGGCCATTTTCCTATAGGTTCAACAAACTGAAATGGACCAGAATCCATTTCAGCCTTTAGAGCACACAGCCCCAACTGCTAGCAGAAGTTGCCAGTAAAATCATGTTATACAGTCCACCCAGAGTATATCAGACACAGCCATTCATAAAATACAATGTGCCCCAGAACCAGTTTAATAAATTACCTGATGATTAACATGTGTCAGATGTTCAATAGTCTTCTCTAATTCTGCTTTTCCAAAAACACTCATTTCCTGGACATTCTGAAAGAGAATATTTTATAGAAACGTGCTCATTTATAGCTGATAACAAAACAAAATCACCAACGTAATGAAAGTCTATAGTGATATGTTTTTTCAGAAACCATAGCACTGTTTTAGAAAGATCATTAACATTTTATAGAAACAGTGCTTTTGGATTTAAGAAAGCACAACATGTTATCATCTACATTCTCTACCTCCAGGTATGACTGTAAAAGACACTGAATGGTAGCTACACTTAGAAAGACTTACACAATTTAACCCATATTAAGCACAAGTATAAAAGAACAAAAAATTAGCAGAATAAGTAAGGAGTGTGCCCTATAAGAAATCTAAGAAAAACAAGGCACAAAAAGGCATTCATTTGCTATCTGCTATTTAAGATGAATTTAAAATGAATAAGGAGCTAGTGAAGGGATTAAGAGGAATGAATGAATCTTTCCATTGTTTACAGAGAAGACTAGAGGCAAGAAAAAGGCCAGTAAGCTTGGAATTTTGAGAAAAGGGGGAGTAAGGAACAGCAAAAGTGAGTTTAGGGCAAAAGACACTAGATTTGGAAGTAGGTAAGGAGCAATCACTAAAGTCTTTGTAAACAGTTTACGGATTTTAATTAAATATAAAGTGACAGACATTTCTTTCTGAAAGACGATTCTGAGTGTAAATAGAGATCAAAATGAAGTCTAACAATGCAGGTGAAAGAGCAATGACAAGAATAAGATGGGAGCAGACACAAAAAAGTATCAAGTAGAAGAAAGTAACAGTATGCAGGAGCCAGGAGTCCTTGTGATTCACAGCTGTGTGAGGCTGGGCAAATTACTTAAAACTCACTGTAATTCAGAGACATCATCTGTAAGCAGCCCTGATCAGAAAAGTCTTTTATGATATCCAAGAGAACGTACATACAGAAGCACTTGGGACAGATCCTCCCCCATAGTTAAGACTTACTCCTGTTAATGGGAAAGAAGTAGCACTGATGGAATCCAATTAATAATTGGAAGACAGGAACTTGCAGGGACACGTTAGACCTAACACCTGGACTTGACAACTGGGTAAGGAGCAGAGTGGCTTTCTCATAAGTAAAAGCCTGTTGAAAACTCAGAAGAATTTTGGTAGTTTGAGTGTCACTCTAAGTTTTCAGTACTACTGCATTTAGAAAGACTATTTTTACATTTTCAGTCACTTTAATACACATGGAAAAGAAAAAGTGTGTAGCCTGAGCTAAAAGTTGCCGCATTACACATAAGTTTCATGTTTGATCATTTTAACACTGATTTTTATAATAAGAAAACACTTTTTGAAAGGTATTCATTTCCAATAGAAAACATTTGTAAACTGTATTATGGGGATAAAATTTGTAACATAAAGACTACCATTAACATGCCTATTTTCCCCCCTAAATTTAGCTGCTTCTTTCAAAGCATTAATTTCATAACATAAACTACAAGCAAAGAACAGATTTCACATTAATAATACTTATAATGTGCTGAACATTGTTAAGTGCTTTACATATATTAACATATTTATTTGGGAGATTTTAAAAGGAATTTAAAAATACTTCCCCTAGCTATGACTCTAAAACACAAGCAAGTAAGGAAACAGGATAGACTGGACTGTATACAAATTACAAACATCTGCATTTCAAAGATACCAGTAAGAAAGTAAAAGGAAGACCCACAGAAGCATCTGCAAGTCAGTACTGATAAGGGGCTGTTTCAAAACTATATGAAAACTCCTTCAGTCAATAATTGGGTAGGAAAACTACCCAATGCTAAAATGGCAAAAGATCTAAACAGATGTTCTTCCAAAAAAATAATTAATCAAATTAAATCAAACTGGCCAACAGGCACCTGACAAGATGCTTAACATCATTAAGTACTGGGGGAAGGCAAATCAAAACCACAATGAGAGTATAATAAAAATAGCAGGTAAAGGTAGTACTGAAGAGGATGCACAGAAGTTAGAACCTTTCTTCACAACAGTAGTAAGCAAACTCTGGAAAACAGCTTGGCCTTGGTGACTAGAGACTCAGCAGATGAACTAGAGAGCGACTTATGAGCAGCTATATGCCCAAGAGACACTAAAAACTTACAAACAAGTGTTCTAGCATTGTTTGTGAATGAACCTTAAAGTATATGCTAAAGAGATGCCAGACATGACATATTTAGACTGGGGATGTAGCTAGCCCAGTGGTAGATTGCTTCCTTATGTACAAAGGCCTACTACTCAATTCCTGGCGCTGCAACAAAACAAAAAAGCCCCACACATTTCAATGATTCGATTTATATGTAATGCTCAGAGTAGACAAATCCACAGAGACAAACAGTAGGTTACAGATTGCCTGTGTCTGAGGAAACCATGAGGAAACAGACTGCTAGTAAATGGATAGAAAGTTTCCTGTTGTGTCCAAAGTTGATTGTGGAAAAGATTGTACAAGACTATGAGTATAGTAAAAACCACTGAATTGTACTCTTTTAAAAATGGGTCAATTGTATGGCATCATTTCTTCTTTTTTTTAAATAAGAAGTGTTGTTCTTCACATGAAAAACTTCCCTTTGAGTTCAGGGGTCAACAAATGTTTTCTTTTCTTTTAAATATATATATACGTATATATATGTATATACGTATATATATATTTATAATTTTATTTACCAGTCCTAGGCCTGAGCTTCTTTTTTTTTTTTTTGCCAGTCCTGGGCCTTGGACTCAGGGGCCTGAGCACTCTCCCTGGCTTCTTTTTGCTCAAGGCTAGCACTCTGCCACTTGAGCCATAGCGCCACTTCTGGCCGTTTTCTATACACGTGGTGCTGGGGAATTGAACACAGGGCTTCATGTATACGAGGCAAACACTCTTGCCACTAGGCCATATTCCCAGCCCAACAAATGTTTTCTATAAAAAATCAGACAACAAACATTGTAAGGGAAATGTCTCTATTGCATTTCTCAATTGGCACAAAAGAAACTACAGGCAATATGTAACCAAATTCCAGTAACACGTTATCACAATGAAAGTCTTCGTGTGTGTGTGTGTGTGTGTGTGTGTGTGTGTGTGTGTGTGTGTGTGTGTGTGTGTGTGTTTAACAGTTTAGAAATGTAACAGCACTCTTACCTACAGGCTGGGCCTAATAAGGCCAGCTGGGTCTGCCAGCTTGTACCACTTGCCATATCATATAGATGTGCATCAGCAGCAGTGTACTAGTAAAATTCATATAGGAACCTTTTCTTTCAAATAAATTATCTTTTGAAAATATTACTTACTTTTAACTTTTCCCTTAAGGCTTCCTTTTCTGACATAACTCTTCTTAAATCAGACAACGCAAGTTCTTTTTCCTTTTCCATAAGACTAACAATATTACTTGGGACTGTGGTTTGAGAGGATCCTTGTCTTAATGTAGATAATTCTTCTTGAGCCTTAAAGAATTAAAAACCTAAATAAACACTTAGAATGTATCCACGATTTTGAAAAGGCACACTAAACACATGCTATTCCCACTGTCTTCCCAAATCCCAACGAAATTACAGTGAAAGGATTCAAATCAAATGATAAAACTAAAAAGGATATTTGAAAGACATAATAAGCACAAAATGCTGGATACTAGACAGCAGACAGACAAACAGAAATTAGCTAGGCAGATCTAAGGGAGCTGAAATTTGAGTACTGTAGAAAAAATCCAGAAGTGGATTAATTTGCATTGCCAAATCCTAAAATAAGCAAAAATGGCTCTTTTAATTTATGTGTTCACCTTTGTCAAAACAGCAAGGGACTAATTTTGATGACAGATATCATCAGGCTTTGCCCACTCAGCCCTTAAGACAAGTGAGGCATGGTAAATGGGCCAGATTATATTCATTCCTTCTGCAGGAGAACCTTTTCCATTAGACAGTACACCTTTAATAGCCAGTAGTCCAAGCAGCAAGTGAGCTACCCAAGTTTATTCTTGGCATTCAGACATGTGGCACATGTCTAAATCCCAGGATAAATTAGGCTGTGAGGCCTATTCAGGTAGTTTTGATCTGTCACATGCATAAGCTAGAAGAAAGATATGAAAAAGAAATATGTGCTTTGAGAACAGGATGAGAATATACTACTAATTAAAATCCTAATTATGAAGGAGTATCAAAGGTCCATATGTTAAAAGAACTTTGATGAATACATACTGGCTTCACCATGGTTAGCTGATTCTATAATTTAGAAACTAGTTGGCTTAATTATTATACATTTCTTACTTCATTATATAAGACACTCAGTTTATCTCTTTCTGCTGTCAATAATTTAACATTGGATTGTATATCTTCCATGTATTTTTCAAATCTTTCTAGCATACGCTGAAGTTCATCTCTTTCTTTTGTGATCAGATGAATTTCTGAATTGTAGCCATCCTGAAACATAATTAAAAGACAGAAGTTACCACTTGTTGTAATTATCACCACATGGTTATCATCAAGATGCTAGTGATGAGGATGACTGAGCAAGACTAATAATAGACAAAAGGCACAGAAGTTCTTTTAATGTAATTAAGGAAAACTTTTTTTTTTTTTTGCCAGTCCTGGGGCTTGGACTCAGAGTCTGAGCCCTGGCCTCTTTTTGCTCAAGGCTAGCCCTCTACCACTTGAGCCATAGCACCACCTCTGGCTTTTTCTATATATGTGGTGCTGAGGAATCAAACCCAGGGCTTCATGTACATGAGGCAAGCACTCTACCACTAGGCCATACTCCCAGCCCAAGGAAAATATTTTGAACAGAAAAATCTGTTAGAATTGATGATAACACTGGCAGTACTGAGGTAAATTCTCTGAGTACCCACGCTGTCAGCATCTGACCAGGTCCCATCAGACCCTTCCACAGTCCTGCTCCTGGAATGGTACAACCCCTCCAGAAATAGCAGTAATGCCCAGGAACTTGTAATACATAAATATATAGGGGCTCGTTCCAGTCTTAGAAACTTAGAGGGCAGGCTCCTCAACTTTGTTTTTCAAGACTTCAAAATGATTTTTTGAGGTGTGTGTGTGTGTGTGTGTGTGTGTGTGTGTGTGTGTGTGTGTGTGTGTGTGTTGGCCAATTCTGGGGCTTGAACTCAGGGCCCAGACACTGTCCCTGTTTTTCAAGACTTCAAAATGATTTTTTGAGGTGTGTGTGTGTGTGTGTGTGTGTGTGTGTGTGTGTGTGTGTGTGTGTGTGTTGGCCAATTCTGGGGCTTGAACTCAGGGCCCAGACACTGTCCCTGAGCTGCTCAAGGCTAGCACTCTACCATTTGAGCCACAGCGTCACTTCTGGCTTTTTCTGTTTATGTGGTACTAAGGAATGGAACCCAGGGGTTCATGCATGCTAGGCAAGCTCTCAACTAATAAGCCATATTCCCAGCCCAAGTCATGGCAATTTTAAAGCACTATTACTTTAAATCCTCTCCAGGAAAGGGAGCAGGTGTACTTGTTCACCCAGAGCAAGTAACTAACTGTGTCACACATTTCTCAGGGTTTGCTATGATCAATTTTCCAACCAGGCCTAACCCACAACGATCTTCAAATGACACCTACAGGTCTACAATTGCAATCAGATTAACATAAATACTTCTAACAAGTAGTATAAGCTAATCAGTGAATCAATGCACAACTTTAGCATACACTGTTTTCAACATTTCTAAACAAGAATACGCCTACTATTCCAGTTCAATTCAAAAGATCCAGTGTCTTCAGTGTTAACCATGCAAAATAAAGATGGCACATTTATAGTATTTTATTGTTAAAAGTACTAAATGTATGCATCTTAAGTTCAGATTATCTGATAATTCAATACACTACAGCATCTTGGGACTGTATTATTCAAGGCTTGAAAGTATAAAACGAGATCTATACCCCAATTTTATCTAAATTTTAAAAATTTACAGAAAGAAAGTGGTCTCAACAGATTCTAGAAAAGGAGACTTAATGAATAAAGATTCAAGTCTACTTACATTACTGTTTAGGTCTTAGTTAAATGTCACTTTCCACAATAAATTCTTCTAGATTCTCCATTTACAGATCTTTTGTAGACTAATTTAGTGTTCTGAATCTTTCCTGTATACTTTACTCTTCATTAGCATTATAAATGAGATTAAATTAGGGGTTGCAGAAATAGCTCAGTGGTAGTGTGTGCAAAAACAAACGTGAGTTTGTTTTTAATGTATATCCACTAAAATTTAAGTTCCAAGAGGTACATAGTAGATACCCAGGCTTATTCACTACATATTCAGTGCCCAACATGGCACCTAGGAAAGCATACATTCCTGAACATTTACTGATTGAAATCTTCTCTAACTAGATCTTGTATGATGATGTTTATGTTTTGATACATAATACTTAACTCCTTTTCATCACTCCTTACTCCTTACACAATGCTGAAAGTTACAAGATCAGGAATTGTCTTATTCTGTTTTCTATGCCTCATTATTCCCACTTCACCCATTACTTTGATTTATATGGGGGGCTCTAAAATACTCTGAACAGTCTGATTTCTGAATTCTAGCAAATGAGTGGTTTGTGCCACACATTTCAAGAAAATAAGCAAATTGAAGGGGCAAAAGGTATCTAATTCTACTAGTACCTTATCATTATCTCTCCCACTTGTCTTTTTTTTTTTTTGGCCAGCCCTGGGGTTTGGACTCAGGGCCTGAGCACTGTCCCTGGCTTCATTTTGCTCAAGGCTAGCACTCTACCTCTTGAGCCATAGCACCATTTCCGGCTTTTTTCTGTATATGTGATGCTGTGAAAGCAAACCCAAGGCTTCATGTGTGCTAGGGAAGCACTCTTCCACTAGATCACATTTCCAGTCCTCCCTCTTGTCTTTTAATTATGAATCTATACAAAGCAACTGAATCAAGTATTTAGGCTAAAAGCTCTGAAACCAAACATGAGAGTGTTCACTGGTAATACCAGCACATGAAACACTAAGACAGGAAGATCATGGGTTTGAGGACAACCTGAGCTACATAGTGAGACCTCCAGTTAGGATTACAGGTGTGAGCCACCACACCCAGCTTTCTTTCATCTTTCTGTTTATTTGTTTGTTTGTCTGGAGACAGGGTCTTGTTATATTGCTCAGTCTTTAAAGTTTTAAAGTTTTCATCCTTCTGTCTTAGCTTCCCAAGTAGCTGAAACTAGTCTAGGATTACCATCATGTCAAGCTTTCAAAGTGAACACCTATAACCAGTCAACCTGCAAATGTGGATAGAATGGACACATGTATTCAGCATCCACTTCCAATTTCTAGCCATTTCCCATAGCAAGGAAGAAGATGCTCAATCAGCAAAATGTGATGTTCCATCCTGACTGGTCCAACCAAAGAAAAGAAGCCATGTTGCCTGTGTGGACAAAGCGACTCTGCTACCAGGAGGAAGAGAGGTGATTCAGGAAATAAATCATTAGAGAAGGGAAGTGTCCAGCAGCACAGTGCCTAGACTCTAGTTTCTAAGCCCGAAGCTTCTGGACTTCTTTCTATGACACAGCTAGTCTACCTTTCCTTAATTCAGCAATCAGCATTTCTACCTTGCCAGGGGGTCATTTTCCTACTTAATCCAGGAATCAGCATTTCTACCTTGGGTGAGGGTGGGGGTCGTTTCCCTACTAACACCAGTGCCTACAGAATAGGTTGCAGCAGGGCTGGGAATATGGCCTAGTGGTAAAGTGCTCATCTCGTATACATGAAGCCCTGGGTTCGATTCCTTTGCACCACATATATAGAAAAAGCCAGAAG
This sequence comes from Perognathus longimembris pacificus, assembly GCF_023159225.1. NCBI lineage: Eukaryota > Metazoa > Chordata > Mammalia > Rodentia > Heteromyidae > Perognathus > Perognathus longimembris. The sequence goes on along the minus strand of NC_063176.1, from coordinate 28,831,359 downwards.
TGGTGCTATGGCTCAAGTCGCCTAGTGCTAGCCTTGAGCAAGAAGAAGCCAGGGACAGTGCTCAGGCCCTGAGTTCAAGCCCCAGGACTGGCAACAAAAACCCACAGAATAGGTTGCAGCAGAAAACAAAGATCAAAATAATGACTTCCAAAAGCAAATGTGAATAAAGTTACATATAAAATATTAATAAAGCAGAAGTTTCATAACCGTATTCTCTGCCTTACTGATTATAGTCTTTTAAAGAGGGATTACCTTTTCTAATGTTTTAAATGCTGGAATTTTTTCATGGGCACAATAATTTATAGAGCAAGATCTTCGCTGTATTATATGTTGGAGACGTTCTAGTTCTTTTTTATAATAATCTCGCTCTTCTTCTATACCTTTCAGAAATGTATCTAAACGAGAGGGTGACTTGTCTCGACGTTTTATTCCATGTTCGAGCCTCATCCTCTCAACTTCCAGAGTAAGTTCTCTTTCTGCAAATTAAAGTGGTTAAATCTTAAAACAATGTCGCATATGTAATATAAACATCAATTACTTTTTAGAATGAAAGCAATAAGAAATCATGAATTCTTTTGTATATCACTTACAAGTATCAAAGAGGTAAATATTAAGAGAAGAAAAGGGAAAAAGTGAAACATTAAAAGTTTAAATAAGAATCCATTGAGGGCTGGGGATATGGCCTAGTGGCAAGAGTGCTTGCCTCGTATACATGAGGCCCTGGGTTCAATTCCCCAGCACCACATATACAGAAAATGGCCAGAAGTGGCGCTGTGGCTCAAGTGGCAGAGTGCTAGCCTTGAGCAAAAAGGAAGCCAGGGACAGTGCTCAGGCCCTGAGTCCAAGGCCCAGGACTGGCCAAAAAAAAAAAAAAAAAAAAAAAAAGAATCCATTGAGTCAAGTCTCCCTGTTTTTGTCTTATCACAGTGTATTATCTAGTACCTTCAAAAATGAAGCAATACATTTCTACATGGTAATTTCTAGAGATCTGAAAATGCATTGAAACACAAATACATCTACAAACAATCAGAACATGAGCAAATTTAACACTAAGGTTGGATTTCATGCATATACAAAGAGATGGAAACAAGTCTTTCTCAGCTAAGTACAATGATCAGTTTTTTGTTTTTTGAGACAGAGTCCCACTATGTGGCTTACCTGACTTCTGGGCTGAGGCAATCCTCCTGCCTCAGAGTTTAAAGTGGCTGGGACTTCAGCCCCACACCATTGTGCCCTGCTCACAGTTACTACTTTTACCACAGAAATTAACTTTTCAAAAATCAAAGTACCTGAAGACTAGCAATTTCTTATAGTTTGACCTAATTTAACTAATACTCTTTAAAACTGTGAGGCACTGAATATTTTCATGATATATTCTGATTTGCTCCCATTTCTTCTTCCATTCATTCAGTGGATACATTGTAAGCATTTACTATATGCAATGGGAAAATTCATGAATTGACAAATTCATCCCAAGAAATAGTGAAGGAATGATACTTGGTTTTCATTCTATTATCAGTCTGTCTCAAAAACAACAGACAGGGGCTGGGAATGTGGCCTAGTGGTAGAGTGCTTGCCTCGCATACATGAAGCCCTGGGTTCAATTCCTCAGCACCACACTCAGCACCACACTCAGAAGTGGTGCTGTGGCTCAAGTGGTAGAGTGCTAGCCTTGAGAAAAAGGAAGCCAGGGACCGTGCTCAGGCCCTGCGTCCAAGCCCCAAGACTGGCAAAAAAAAAACCCACAGAAAAACCAGATGCTGCAAAATGTTCAAGCAGGGTCTCCTGGACTAACCAGTTAAGCATATTCGAATTCTTAAGGTTTTAGAGGTGAGGGGTTTCTCCCTATCTACGATGCCCAGTGTGGGTTCTAATTCATGGCAAGCACTCTGCAAACATTAAATGAATGATCTACAAAGAAAAATAATAAATTGGCAGGTTGGAACAAAACCCCTTTGTACAATAACTTAAATAATAAAAAATAAGAAACAATACATTAAGAGCAAATCTCAATACTTTTCAAGTTTCTAACTTTGTCTATCTTACCTGTAACTGTAAAACTTTCCAACTTTTTGTGAAGTCTTTGCTTTTCTTGTTCAAGCTGATAAACAACAGTTTCCAGGTCTGATTTCAGAAGCAGTTCATCACTCAGTCTCTCCTTTTCTTCATGGCATAAGCTTAATTCCTGTGAGTTTTTGAATACTGTAAATAAGACTTCTAATAACTTTGTAAAACATTACAGCACTTAAAAGTTTAAATGGATATTTGTAAGCACATTTGGAAAACTGCAATTCACATACATATATGGGTAAACAAACTTTTAATTACTCAAATAAACAGTTTCAACTAAAGTCAATTATCAATGGTAGCTCAAAGCAGCACCAGAGAACCCAAAGATCAATAATGCTTCTTTGTGGATGGTGAAATTATTACATTATATTTTCTTCCAATTTATGTGGCATAATTTTCTACTTGTTTCAAATTATAAAAGCTTATGTTTAAAAGTTGGGTAGTAGTAAATATCCAGTAACTTAGTGACTGGCATGTCCACCTTGGTTAAGTACTTAATAAATATTAACTATTAGTACCATCATTAATTGTACTAATACACACAATAAAGCACTAGTGGAAGTACGAGAAAGATCAGAAATTAGTAACAGATATTAATGTCAGCCCACACTGCTGAAACTTGGTCACAGGCTTGAGCAGCATGAGTCATTCAACATTTACAGGATACATACAAATAGTGAGCACCATGCTGAAAGAAGTCTAGTACACGAGCCACTTGGATCATCTATATAGAATAGTTACAATAGAGCATCTACAGAATCTAAAAGTACGTGCTGGTTGTCAGGGAGTAGGTGCTAATGGGTAAACAATTTATTGATATGAGGGACAAAAATGCTCTAATTAAACGACAGTGATGGTTGCATAAAACGGATGACACTTGAGTGAATATTATATGTAAATTATCTCAATTTAAAACGGATGTTCAGTAAAGTGAAATATTTCTCACTTAAAATGTTGGCAATTTAGCAGGACCCCAACTTACCAGTTTAAGTTTTGCCATTGTTTCTTCAAGATTCCGCATTTCACAGAGGTTTCTTTTAATCTCTTTCTAGGAATAAAAAGCCTATTAGGTAAACATCTAAAAGTCTAAGAATGCCCAGCACTAAGGCACAGCACAGTAAGACTGAGTACTTTTTCTAGTAGTTTACATTCTCCTTTATCAGTAAGACCTGAGGCCTTAGACCTAATACTCAGTTTCAATGAAGAGGAAGCAGAGCTGAGGTTTTTCTCTTTATTCTTTTGGTATCCTGAATGCTTACAGAACATATTTGTAGCATCTAAAAGGGCTGTTTGAAATCTTTTTTACCTACTGTAGACTTGTAGGACTTGCCTTAGGCCTTAATTTTTTTAGGGTTTCTTATGATACTGTCATTTCCTAATCTTCCCCACTTGCTTTTACCAGCCTGGATACTCAACATTGCAACCCCCAGGAGAGGAGGCCATTAAAATGTTATCACTCAGGAAGAGTCTTTTGTGTAGTCAAGTTGTCATTTCTGAGCCTTGTCAACAGGCCATGAGAAGCCATGTTAAGTAGCCACTGTGCAGAACAAAGAAGGTGCAGAGGGACGAACAAGACAGGGGTGAGACACAGGAGTTGATTTTTTTCTATTTCTGCAAAAACCTGATACTAGGATTTTGATAACAGATTGCTGAATTTGTAGATCATTTTGGATAATTTAATAATAGTTAAGTATTCCAACTTAAGAATATAGGATGTCTTTGTATTTAACTTTGCATTTAACTTCTTTAACTTTTAGCAATGTTTTATAGTTTTTCACCGTGTTGGTTACTCGTAAGTATTTTAGTTCTGTGATGCTATTACTTAATCTTCCTTTTAGATTTTTTTGTTTATAGAACTGTACCTGTTTTTTGTTATTTTTGTAAAATATAATTTTACTCAATTCATTAATTCTACTTTTTCCCCCCTAGTACTAAAGCTTGAACTAAAAAGCCTAATGATTGCCCAGCCAGCTCTACCACTTGAGCCATTCCACCAGCTCCACATTTTGCTGGTTAATTGAACATATAGTCTTTTTTTTTTTTTTTTTTGCTGGTCATGGGGCTTCAACTCAGGGCCTAGGTAGGTTGGTCTGTCAGTTTTTCCTGGCATCAAGATTTATCTGAAATCAAGTATTACCTGGCATCAAGTATTATCTGAAACTATGGTATGAATAGTTTCTTTTCTTTAGTATTTTTGTGGTGCTGGTGATCAAACACAGGGCCTCACTCATACGACACAAGTGCTTTCACACTGAGCTACACGCCCCTACACAGTTTTAAAGAATCAAAATCCAATTTTGTCATAGCTAAAATATGGAACCAACCCAGATGCCCCTCAGTAGATGAATGGATCAGGAAAATGTGGTACATATACACAATGGAACTTTATGCCTCTATCAGAAAGAATGATGTTGCCCCATTCGTAAGGAAATGGAAGGACTTGGAAAAAATTATACTAAGTGAAGTGAGCCAGACCCAAAGAAACATGGACTCTATGGTCTCCCGCATAGGCAATCATTAGCACAGGTTTAGGCTAGTCACAGCAGAGGATCACAAGAGCCCAATAGCTATGCCCTTATGAACACATAAGATGATGCTAAGTGAAATGAACTCCATGTTATGGAAAGGACTGTTATTTCACTGTTGTAATTACTTTCAACATGCCATGTGAAACTGTAGCTTCTATTGTCGATGATCCTTGTGTATCCCCTTCCTGTGGTTGTACCTGCACTAACACTGTATCTTATCTGAGTACATTTGAAACTGTGTATACTGGTATTAGAACTAGGGAAGTGAAAGGGAATATCAAAATCAAGAGACACGGGATAAAAAGACAAATGACTACAAAAGCAATACTTGCAAAACTGTTTGGTGTAAACCAACTGAACAACTCATGGGGGGAGAGGGGAAGAGGGAGGAGGGAGGGAGGAATGAGAGAGGAGGTAACAAACAGTACAAGAAATGTATCCAATGCCTAACGTATGAAATAGTAACCTCTCTGTACATCAGTTTGACAATAAAAAAAAAAGGAATCAAAATCTAAATTTTTTAATTTATATATAGAAGGCTTCTTTTTTTTTTTTTTTTTGGTCAGTCCTGGGCCTTGGACTCAGGGCCTGAGCACCATCCCTGGCTTCTTCCCGCTCAAGGCTAGCACTCTGCCACCTGAGCCACAGCGCCCCTTCTGGCAGTTTTCCATGTATGTGGTGCTGGGGAATCGAACCAAGAGCTTCATGTGTAGGAGGCAAGCACTCTTGCCACTAGGCCATACTCCCAGCCCCTATAGAAGGCTTCTTAAAAATGATTTCCCTAAGAAGTTTTTATGGCCTGGATATAATCTGAGCCTCATCTCCTACTCTTCCATTGTGGCCACCTTTCTCACGCTGCTTGGAAGAAAGGCTTACATATCAGTTATAACAGAGTAGCATACTGTTTCAAGATTTAAAAACTTTTGGCATACTAGATAAAAAGATGATCTGAAATGTTGAGGCTGGCTGAAAGCTTTAAATATTACTTTCTCTCATATTTTACTGTGATGTAGTTCCACAAAACCGTTTACTTTTTAACTATTTATCAACATTTTTGGTATATCTGTCACATTGTCCCACTGATAACTAATAATGATAATAACTCTGTTCAGAGAAAAAAATTAACATTTAATCTTGTTGGCATAAGGAATTTCTAAAAACAAAAAGTGTAATATATGTAGTTTAATCCAGTTAGGCAAGGTAGAGTGATTATAAAAAGACATTCAGGGGCTGGAAACATGGCCTAGTGGCAAGAGTGCTTGCCTCGTATGCATGAAGGCCTGGGTTCGATTCCCAAGCACCACATATATAGAAAAATGGCCAGAAGTGGTGCTGTGGCTCAAGTGGCAGAGTGCTAGCCCAGGATTGGCAAGAAAAAATAAATAAATAAATAAGGCATTCAGGTATAAAATGATAAAATAGGATAAAACTCTGTGAAGATTTCAAGGAGAAAGGGTCATTTAGATTTTACTGGCTACATGCAAAAGAACAATGAGATAGTTTCATTTTAGGAGCTGAATATTTACGGTATATTGAAAATTTTATTGCTTGCACCTATTTAAACTAAAAGATGAAAAACGTAAGCTACGAATTTCTAGGTTAGCAGACATACAATTTATTTTATTTTATTGCCACTCTTGGGGCTTGGACTCAGGGCCTGAGCACTGTCCCTGGCTTCTTTTTGCTCAAGGCTAGTACTCTACCTCTTGAGCCACAGCACCACTTCTGGCTTTTTCTATATATGTGGTGCTGAGGAACTGAACCCAGGGCTTCATGTATACAAGACAAGCAATCTACCACTAGGCCACATTCCCAGCCCAAAGACATATAATGTTAAGAATATCTTACAGGGTGCTTGAGCAAAAAAGTCAGAGGACAAACTTCAGAGGCTCTCTCAGAAAGCAGAAATAAAGACAAAAATCTCAAAGAAGATCAAGACAGAGGTTAGAGATTTATCTTATGTGCTGTAGAAAAACATCTAGACAACTAGAAGGCAATCATTTACAAGGTCAAAAAAAGCTTAAGAACGGAATTAACAAAAGCAAAAAATGAAAACCTCAGACAAATGCACCCATAGCCTGAGTGTGAAGTCAGCAGGGCTCAAGCTCACTGTATCCCAGCAGTTAGTGAACCTTCCCACAACCAGACTTGCCATTACCTTTGCTTCCCCAAGCTCTTTATCAGCAGACTCCAACACTTCTTCTTTATGCCTTTCCAGTTGTTGTGCTAACTGATCTATTTCAGTTAATTCTTGGCAGAGTTTTTCATTTCTGTTACTTAAACTAACAACTTCGCTTGTCACTGTTTCCTTGGTTTCCAAAAGCTCTTGGATGTGCCTCTCCAACTCTTTATTAGCTTGCTGAAGAAAGTCAACCTAAATTAAATTTGCAATTCATGAAGTATATGAACTGGAAAATAATCCTAAATACTGAACCTTCCAACTAATAGTTTGAAAAACTACATTTTAAAAAATATTAAAATTACAACAACAGCTACTTTATATTTGTAAACTTTAATGCTGATTTGATTTGTAAAACTGACGGTGGGTAACTCAGTCCAACTATATATCCACTGGCATTGATTTTCCAGCACAGAAAGAAAAGATAACTAAGAAATTTGCATTAACTTTTTACCAACAGAGATCTAAAATTATGAGCAGAAATATCACAATGATGGCATTAATATCAGAAATATCACAATGATGGTACTGTCCAATATAATATCCACTCACATCTAGCTATATCTACTTGAACTATGGAAGGTCTAAACTGAGATGTGCTACAAACAAAAAATGTATACTTCCAAAGTTCTGGTTCATCAGGCAACAACAAATGCTGGAGGGGGTGCGGGGAAAGAGGAACCCTTTTCCACTGTTGGTGGGAGTGCAAATTAGTACAACCACTTTGGAGAACAGTATGGAGGTTTCTCAAAAAGCTCAATATAGGGGCTGGGGATATGGCCTAGTGGCAAGAGTGCCTGCCTCGGATACACGAGGCCCTAGGTTCGATTCCCCAGCACCACATATACAGAAAACGGCCAGAAGTGGCGCTGTGGCTCAAGCGGCAGAGTGCTAGCCTTGAGCGGGAAGAAGCCAAGGGACAGTGTTCAGGCCCTGAGTCCAAGGCCCAGGACTGGCAAAAAAAAAAACAAAGCTCAATATAGACCTACCCTATGACCCAGCCATACCACTCCTAGGCATCTATCCTAAACAGCAAACCCCAAGATATCAAAAAGCCATTTGTACTTCCATGTTTATCGTGGCACAATTCACAATAGCCAAAATATGGAAACAACCCAGATGCCGCTCCACAGACGAATGGATCCAAAAAATATGGTACTTATACACAATGGAATACTACATAGTGATTAGGAATGGTGAAATATTGTTATTCGCAGGGAAATGGTTAGAACTCGAACAAATAATGTTGAGTGAGACAAGCCTAGAACACAGAAGACAAAGAGGCATGATCTCCCTGATATATGACTGTTAACAAAGGGAGACAGAGAGACAGTAGAGACCAAGTCTGTGAAACCAAAAACTGCTTGTCAAATAGTATTCCCCACAGGATTGGGGCAGCAACCCAACAGTATGTAACTAAAACCAAACAATTACTCAACATATAAAGCTCAAAATTTGACCTCTCAGGGGAATACAATAGCTCAAAAGCTAGGTATGTAAGTTCATATAAGACTACTGTCGACATATGGTCTAATATCGACATTACATTTAAAGCCCTAGGCGAACTTTCTTGGGCGTGGCCACGTGGCTACTGTATATGTTCTTGATACATTGTATATTGTATATATGTCTACCTGACCTAGAGAAGGGATAGAAAAACAGGGCGTAAGATATCACAAGAAATGTACACACTGCCGTACTATGTAACTGTACTCTTTTTGCACAACACCTTGTCAAAAAATTTGTGTTCAATTAATAAATAAAAAATTTAAAAAAAAAAGTTCTGGTTCAGCTGGGCGCTGGTGGCTAACACCTATAATCCTAGCTACTTAGGAGGCTGAGATCCGAGGATGGAGGTTCAAAGCCAGCCTAGGTAGGAAATTCCATGAGACTCTTATCTCCAATTAACCACCAGTAAACCAGAAGTGGTGCTGGGGCTCAAGTGGCAGAGTGCTAGCCTTGAGCTGGAGAGCTCAGGTCAGTGCCCAGGCCCAGAGTTGTTCAAGATTACCACCACCAAAGAACAAAAAAGGGAAAAAAAAGTTCTGGTTCAAAAACAAGAAAAATGTAAAAATATTGCATGCAGAAATATGATTTTGGAATAAATGCATTATTACAATTAATCCCACTTATTTTTATTTTTTGCTTTCTAAAAATGGGAAAATAGTAAAACTTCATAATTAGCTCATATTGTATTTCTATTGGATAGCACTGTCCTAGAGCTACTGCTGATATTTCTTATTACAAATACAGTAATATGTCATATGTTATAGAACTCTCTTGCTCATCTAGTCCCCATCAAATGCAGGTTTTATTTACTTGTGACGCTGAGGATTGAACCCGAGGCCTTGTGAATGCTAGGCAAGTACTCTACCACTGAGTTACACTCCTATCCTATACATATGGATGTATATTATTTTATTTTTATTGTCATAATTATATATTATACTATAAATTATTATATCTAAGCATATAAAACAATTACATGCATATTTTATATATTCATATTTATATGTTCATATATTTTTGCTTTTAATACTATAAAATGCACAGCTATAAAAATTTTTAAATAAACCATCAAGAAGAATATTCCGGGCTGGGGATATGGCCTAGTGGCAAGAGAGCTTGCCTCGTATACATGAGGCCCTGGGTTCGATTCCCCAGCACCACATATACAGAAAACGGCCAGAAGTGGTGCTGTGGCTCAAGTGGCAGAGTGCTAGCCTTGAGCAAAAAGGAAGCCAGGAACAGTGCTCAGGCCCTGAGTCCAAGGCCCAGGACTGGCCGGAAAAAAAAAAAAAAAGAAGAATATTCCATCATACAAAGACAAGCTTTGTTAGTACATCTTGAAATTCCTCTTTCAGTATTTTTTCTTACCAAGTACATTTATACATTTTTTTTTAAAAAGCAAATTGAAGATCACAATATGCCCATAGCTTATTCTCTTCTTTTAAGCTGTAAACTCTATGGTGTGTCATAATTCTTGCTTCATTGAATATCCTTTAAGAACAGTATTTTTCAATAGTGTGCTCTATTTCTAGACACTCTGTCCCTATCAAATAAATAATAGCTAAGTGAACAATCTTGTCAGATGTACAAACCCATAGATCATTATCAACACTTAAGATTGTATACAATCTGCAATAATTATTCTGAGAGCCATTACCTGAACATTCAGATGAGCAATCAGCTTTTCATTGGTTTTATTTCTGGTCTCCAGAGACACAACATCAGGGGACCGCCCACCGTCCAGAGCAACTGACAGGCGCTCTATCTCTCGTTCTCTCAGCTCAATCTGGAGACGCAAAATGGGGCTATCGGTTTCTAAGTGGAATGAGGTAGGTCTTAGAACATCCTTTTTTTACTATTTCCCACAATGTATCCAAAAATTAACATGCATATTTTTCCCCACAGACACTATGTATGTATGTAGAACAAAATAAGTAACACAGAAAATGCCAACAGAAGAACTCACATCGTTTTCATAGTAAGTACCTTCACTGAATTGACCCTAAGTTAATTTTTTACTAATAAATTATTTTCTAGTTTAATTTTAATTAAATAAGTTCTAATTAGGGGCTGGGAATATGGCCTAGTGGCAAGAATGCTTGCCTCCTACACATGAAGCTCTCGGTTCGATTCCCAGCACCACATATATGGAAAACGGCCAGAAGGGGCGCTGTGGCTCAGGTGGCAGAGTGCTAGCCTTGAGCGGGAAGAAGCCAGGGATGGTGCTCAGGCCCTGAGTCCAAGACCCAGGACTGGCCAAAAATAAATAAATAAGTTCTAATTAAAAAATTTTACCTAAGAGCAATTTGTTCAATACCAACAGCAAGTTGCTAACAAACCAACACACTCAAATACCAAATCCGAGTCGGAGAGACTTCAGTGCCTGCTGAAAAAAATGAACAAATGCAAAACACTTAGAAAACTGAGTTGTACTCAACCTCAACATTAAAAATAATAAGAAACCAGGGAAATTTTAAGTACTGATTATTTAGAAAGCAAATAATCAGCCAGGCACTGGTGGCTCATGCCTGTAATCCTAGCTACTCAGGAGGCTGAGATCTGAGGATTACAGTTCAAAGCCAGCATGGGCAGGAAAAGCCACAAGACTCTTATCTCCAATTAACCACCAGACCAAAAAAAAAAAAAAGAGAGAGAGAGATATTAACCATAAACTGATATTATAATTCACATGAAAGAATTTGGAAAAACTCACACACTTGCAGGCTTTTTTCTTTCCCAAAATGAATAAATGCACATTTTAGAAAAGAAAAAGGAATGAAGATTAAACACTGACCAATTAATGCACATAGAACTGGTATAGAAGGATTATTAATGCATGGTCTCTGACTTTCAGGAAGATTCAGCTTTACAGAAAAAGCTAGCAAGCAAACAAACCAAAAATCTGTGATACAGTATGCTGGTTCCATGGCCGAATAAAGGAAACAGACAAGGCACCAAAGCAGTTAGGGAATGAAGTGGCTTACTTACTGTGCACAGTATGTTTGTGCCTGTGGAAAGCAGCACAGGCCTTATCAAATACATCCAAAAAGGATATATAAACAGCAACACAAAACATAACAATGTAGTACTTTTGAGGTAGAAATGGCTCACTATGATTAGATTATAACATACAACACATGAGTCTGAAGAATTAGGTCTTAATGGCAAGAACAATCTTCTACCCACTGAATTAATCATAAGTACATGTAAGTTCTGCTTCTTTTTGTAGTAGCAGTAGTAGTAGTAGCACTGGGGTTTGAACTCAGGGATACTGTGATCTAGACAGGTGCTCTACTGATTGAGAGACATCTCTGACCCTTTTTGCTCTGGATCTTTTTTGAGGTTAAGAGTCTCACTTTTGCCTGGGTCAGCCTGGAATGCCACACACTTATCTATCTCAAACTAGCACTGAGATGACAGATATGTGCCACCATATGCAGCTTTTTCTCATGAAATGGTGTGTCATGAACTTTTTGCCTGCGAAAATCTCAAATAATTCCTCCAATCTCTACCTCCCAATAACCTTGGATTATAGGCATGTGCCACTGGCACTCAGCTTTAGATATCACTATTTTAAAGATAAAGATAATAGGTAAGAAATGGTAATATCCTGAGAAGGTATGGTAAGTCTGGAAAGGAGCTTGAAAATAGCAAACATTATAGTAGTATTTTGGTTATTGTGCTTGTTATTATTGTTATTTTGTTACTATTGTTGAGCCCAGGGCTTAAGCAGGCTAAGCATGTTGCTCTACCACTGGGCTACACTCTCAGCCCTCACAATGTGAAATGCATGCTGAAGAAAACAAAACAAAATCAAGCAAAAAGAAAAGCTACACAAGAAGCTGAGATCTGAGGATTGAGGTTCAAAGCCAGGCGGGCAGGAAAGGCCATGAGACTCTTAGCTCCAATTAACCACCAGAAAAAATGCTAGTGGGACTGTGGCTCCAAGCAGAGCATTAGCCTTGTGCTGAAGAGCTCTCAGACAGTGCCCAGGCCCTGAGTTCAAGCCTCAGAACAGGCAAGCGGATACGTGCGTGTACAGGCGCATGCATGCGCACATGCGCACGTGCGCGCGCACACACACAGTCTAAGAATCAAATAAAAAAAAAAAAACACCCATAATACACATCAATAAAATCCCTTCTGAAATGGAAAGAACAGTGTGTTCATAAAATTCTATTTGAAGAGATAGATGTATTACCTAAAAGAAAACTTAAAACTAAACAAAAAACTCAATGAATAATGAAGGGGGCTTGGTGCTCTCAGTCCATTCCAGGCATCAATTCTTCCAAAAAACTAATAAAGATAAAGGTACAGATACAAGACAATTGTAGTTATGACCATAGAATCCTTATGTCAATACGGATCTGCATTAATGATGACCTACTTGCTTGCCGTAGTCTTTCACTCCGCTTTCCATCACTGCTAGCTTGTTCTGTAGCTGCTGAACCTCCTCTTGAAGTTCCTGAATCCTGAAACACATTTGTAACAAATAGTATGAAAGGAGATGGTTGTTTGATTTTTTTTACACTTCCTGCTCCTCAATGAGTGATAGCGCTATGCCAGAGTCCCAAGGCTGCAACATTAATGGACTACATCATGTTGGAGAGAGAACTGCATGAGAATAGGTAGAAAGCTCAGTGGTAAATAACTTGAAACCTGGGCACGTTATGCAATGTACCCAACGTGCCAATGTACTCACTGCACTATTCTGTGTGTGCACACACATGCCAGTCCTGAGGCTTGAACTCAAGGCCTAGGCACTGTCCCTGAGCTTTTAGATTATACTAAGATAATCAAATTCAAAGAATTCCTCCATATTTTCTGCACCATCTACGAAGCGCTATGTGCAGTATTTCCCCAGTGGATCCAGGGTTAGTGCTTCCCAGAGAAGCGCATGGTGTCAGTTGTGCTTGCTCGTTTGCTTTGCTGAACCACGTAAAATGCCCTTAATGGTATCTCGTGTATTCCTCGTTCATCTCCACTACTGACTACAGGCTTCTAAAGAACAGCCACACTATCTATTCCTCTCTCTTTATATCCCAGTGCCTTGCCCAAGAGGCCTAATGAATTTTTAATTAAGTAGAATTTATATCTGATTCCAGTTTAAGGAAATATAAATACAGAGTTAGATAAGAATTTCAAATCCACTTATAAATCTATTCATGTCCAACTGGCATTTGAGATAAATCTGAAGAGATTCCTAAAAAAGATAACTTACAGATAAAAAACTGTCTAAGCAATGCTTCTGAAATAGGTTCTGGATGGCACTAAACTACTTTAAAGCAAAAATTTCAGATAAATAACCTATTTGAAATCAAGGTTTCAAAACCAATATTCCACAGAATTCAGAAGGTATTTATTGAGTTCTTGTACACAAATTTCTGTATTAGAAACAAGGGTTACAATAGTTACTAAGACAAAAGCAAATCAGTCATCAATTAAGTCACTATGATTATAGCTGGTTGCTGTGGCTCATGCCTGTAATCTGAATTACTGAGATGGTGGAGATCCTAAGGATCATGGGTTCAAGAGCAGCTTGGGTAAAAAAGTCAGCAAGACTTCATTCCAATAAATAGTGGCACAAACTTGTGGTCCCAGCCACACAGGGAGGCCAAGGGTAGGAGAATCTCAGTCTGAGATTGACTAGGTGCAAAAACTTAAAATCTCATTGAAAAATAACCAAAGCGGGGCTGGGAATATGGCCTAGTGGCAAGAGTGCTCGCCTCGTATTCATGAAGCCCTGGGTTCGATTCCTAGCACCACATATATAGAAAATGGCCAGAAGTGGCGCTGTGGCTCAAGAGGCAGAGTGCTAGCCTTGAGCAAAAAGAAGCCAGGGACAGTGCTCAGGCCCTGAGTTCAAGGCCCAGGACTGGCAAAAAGAAAAATAACCAAAGCAAAAAGGTTTGGGGGTGTGGTTCAAATAATAGAGAACCTGCCTAAGAAGTGCTGAGTTCAAACCATAGTACCACCACCACCACACACACAAAAAAAAGCATCCTTTTTATTTTGATGCTAAGGACTGAACTCAGCATGCTAAGCATAGGTTACCCCTGAGTTATGATCCCAGTTGTAGAATGATTTACTGTACCTGTTATCAGCCACCTCCAAGAGGTCTGCAATATAAGGGTCATCAGGCTGAGGAACTGGGTAAGAACTGACTTCAGAGGGGGGAACTGGCTCATCAATTTGCATCCGCTGGCGCCTAAAAGCAATGCTTCTTTTCTTGCCTCCTTAAAAAAAAAAGTCAAAAAAATTAGATTATTATGTAACTGTACCCTCTCTTGTCAATAAAATTTAATATAAAAAACAAAAAAATTAGGAGAAACAAAATAAAACATAAATTTGTCTTTCTTAATTTGGCTTACTTGACTTAACATAATAATCTCTAGTTCCACCCAACTTTATGGCTAACATACCAATGTGTACACATAATACCACATTTTCTGTAGCTACTCATTTGGTCATGACTATAAAATGTTTATGTGCCTACAAGTTTGACATAGGCGCTCAGACTTAATTAGATACTCTGCTATATAGACATTAGGTTTTAGCAAGATTAAAAGCTGAATATGCCTTGTAGTTCACTATTAGGAGCTCAAGGAATCATTACTAAGGAATCATTAGTAACAAAAAACTGTTAAGCAATGTCAAAGAGCAGATAACTGCAGACTGAAATAGCAAAATGTTACCTATAACGTACTTATGCTATAACTCGAAATAGTAAGGAATATTTTTAAAATTATGCTTAAAAGTAGCAGGAGTTAACCTTTTCTAATGGATAGCGTGATCAAACTTGTCTTGGTCTAAAATGCATGGATAATTTATCTTTTTTTTTTGTCTGACGTGGGGCTTGAACTCTGGGCCTGGGTGTTGTCCCTAAGCTTTTCAGTTCAAGGCTAGCACTCTACCATTTGAGCCATCGTGCCACTTCTTGTTTTCTGGTGGTTAATTGGAGATAAGAGTCTCATGGCCTTTCCTGCCCAGGCTGGCTTTGAACTGTGATCCTCAGATCTCAGCCTCCTGCATATCTAGGATTACAGGTGTGAGCTACTGGTACCTGGCAACAATTTATCATTTTTAGCATCTAGCCAAGACTTAAGTTGTATGTAAAAAATTAACAGGTCCTCATGAAGAATAAACATAACCCACTATTTTGTCTTCATTATCATCCGAACAAATTTGAGAATGAATAGACTTACCTGGAGTTTGTACTACAGCATGCAAATTCTTTTCTTGAAGTTGTTGAATTTTTTCATTCTTAGCTTTACTCTCTTTCTCCAAAAGTCTGAGTTTATGAACATATTGGTTATTTAGAAATTTCAGATCAGCTGTTTCATGTGCACTCTTCTTCAATGCTGTTTTCAATTCTTACGATGAAAAAGAGTCAAAGACTAAAGATCAAGAAATCTATGAAGTTCTTCCCTTTCACAAAATACAAAAGGTCAAATCAAGAAAGGCTCCACCTGATTCTTATGCATGCTTTGTCTCAAGCCCATTATCTACCATTATTAACAAAACTGCAAATGACTCACTAAACACAACAGGGAAATAATGTTTTCTGTTGCTATAGGTGCTTACGTGTACATCATGGCTGTTGATCCAGTAAATTGGTATGAAGCTAAAGGACTGTGAATTCACACCAGGCATCAAGAAAGAATTTACAGTAAGATAACCATGGACTGGTGGTATGACTAAAGCAAGCTGAGCAAGAGTCCGAGTTTTTGAGTTCAAGTCCTGGTACTGGCACATCATCATCATCATCCTCATCCTTCTCATCATCATCATTTTTAAAAGAATAATCATACAACTATTTTTTGCCTGGAATCTTTGAAATCATCCTATGCTATCTACAGCTTCCCAGTTCAAAAACTTGGTTAAATATGGCTTTCCCTTACTTTACCACTTTCATTTTCAGTAAAGGAACAACAAAAGCTGTTTCAGGAATGTTTCCTCATTTCTAGCATTCATGGCAATGTTAACTTTAAATTTGAATCCACATATGTCAAGGTCTGACCTAGCTATGGAATGCACATTTATTTATTTTCCATTTCAGAACTCCTGAATACATCTGGTGGTCATCTTTTATAATCAGCAATTTCAAAATTAGACTTTAGCCTCATCTACATGTAAAGCCAAAAAAGTGAAGATGTTGCACATGCAAATGACCAATTTTCCCTTACCTCTACTGTTTTGTTCTGAGTACTCTCTCAGTCTCATCATCTCCAGGTATAATTCATTATTTTCCCTACTCAATCTTGCATTTTCAAGTTTATAGGGCTCCAAGACAAAATCAAAATTGGCGCTTTCTTTTTCAGCTTTCACAGAAGATAATTTTAATTGTCGAAGGCTTTCTGTAGTATGAACTAAATCACTGAAATTAAAGGTCAGAAAATATAAATACAAGAAAACATTCCATTCAATTTTAAGTAACTTAAAACATACTTGTAAATACATTTCTAGCCTTAAAATATATCTTAAGTGATGTCAAATTTTAAGAATAAACATTAAGGCTCTTTCAAAGGATCCGGTCCCCTAAAGTTTCTTAAAGCAAGATTGTTATGAAGAAGATACACACTGAATCACTCAGAATCTCCCACCTATGCATGCTCCTGGCTAAGCAAGTAAGAATTAGTCCTTACCTCTAAGAACAAAGGCTAGCAGGACATTTATGCAGTACATACATAGTGGAGAGGAAACAAAAGAAAGGCAAGCAAGAACTTGCAGCCTTCAGCTCAAGCTCAGTATTGTTCCCAAGAAAGAAGGAAAGAAGGGGCAGAGGGAGGAAAAAGTCAGGCTGGGAGTACAGCTCAGTGGCAGAGAATTCACTTGTTATACTCAAGCTGAGGGCTCAATCTCTAGCACTGCTTAAAAAAAAGAAAAAGGAAAGCATCTCCCACCCATATGGGCAATTCCCCAACTTGACTTCCATTCACAAGAAACCCTCATAAATGTCTGCTCAGAACAGCAGTGTGAACAGTAGACTCTGCAGGAAGGGCTGGGAGATCAGGACTAGAGAAAGAGCAGATGAGCTTTGCATGACTTAAGCATTTAATGACCTAGAGGACTCTAACGTCTGCTCACTTCTTTACTGAAAAAGGAAGTTCAACCACAAACGTCACCAGTTTATCTGTGCTTAGATCTGCATTTTTCACTTTACCTGAAAAGTTTTTCTACCAAAGGCAAACACTCCACTGTCAGGGTCTGTCGGTATCCCAACTGATCTAATCTTTTCCTGATATTAATAAACTTCCTTTCTGCAGCTGTGGTCATCTTGCCTTCTGGAACCAGTTTTATTCACTTCAGAATATAAAGTCCTAAGCAAGAAGAATGAAACATTGTTATTATAGCGAGTATTGGTGTTTCTCAGTAACACAAAATTGTTTTCATATGAAAGTTATTTTTGTTCCTTTTTAAAATAGATTAATGTTTATAGATAAATCTAACATTTATGATTTCTGTGATGCTGTATTAAAATACTTATCTCCTCATAAACCTAAATGTGAAGTTAAGCCAACACGCATTCTAGAATAGAGGCTAGGAATGTGGGCTAGGGGTAGAGAGCTTGCCTAGCATGCATGAAGGCCTGGGTTCAATTCCTCAGTACCACATAAATAGAAAAAGCCAGAAGTGGAACTGTGTGGCTCAAGTGGTAGAGTGCTAGCTTTGAGCAAAAGAAGCTCAAGGACAGAGCCCAGGCCCTGAGTTCAAGCCCCAGGACTGGCAAACAACAACAACAACAGAAACCACCCCAAAGATTCTAGAAGAAAACAAAAAATTTCCCAGATGTAGACAATTCTTTTTAATTCTTTTTAGATTTTTAAATTAGTGTTCAGAGAGGGATTTCACTGTTCCATTGGAACATGTTTATAATACATTCCAATCAGTCTCACCGCTCTTATCACTCCTTCCCCAGCCCAAAACAATCTATTTTGGCCAAACTTAGAACTTTTGATAGCACTAAACATAAGCCCTTCCCCCAAAAAAGAAAATGGAGAGCGCCAGAAAATATTTTCAGTATCGGAGGAAGGATTTATATAAAATATAAAAGGAAGCCAGGTGCTGGGGGCTCACACCTGTAATCCTAGCTTCTCAGGAGGTTGAGATCTGCAGATTGAAGTTTGAAGCTAGTCCAAGCAGAAAAGTCGGTGAGACTCCAATTAATTGCCAAAAATGCCAGAAGTAGAGTTGTGGCTCAAGTGGTAGAGTGTTATCCTTGAGCAAAAGAAGCTCAGGGACAGCACCGGCCCCGAGTTCAAGCCCCAGGATCAGCATTAATTGATCAATTAATAAGAATTCATAATAAATGGAACTCATAACAACTAAGTAAGGATGTTTATTTAAGCTAAAACTAAAATTTAGTTGTGTTAAAAGACCTGAGCAGGCCAAGGGCCAGTGGCTCACATCTATTTTCCCAACTACTCAGGAGGAGGCTGAGCTAGGATGGTGAAAGTTCTAGGCCAGCCCAGGCAGAAAAATCCCCAAGATTCTATCTCCAATTAACCAGCAAAATGCCAGACTGGAGTAGCAGAGCACTAGCTCTAAGCAAAACAACAACAACAAAAAAGCAACCAAGTGAAAGCACAGGCTTTCACGGGTCCAATACATAAACACCCCCCTCCCCAAAAACTTGAACAAGTACCTTGCGAAAGATTATTTCAGGAGGGGCTGGGTAGAGTGGTAGAGTGCTTGCCTTGTATTTCAAGAGGAATACTCTATGAAAATATGCTCACCATTAGTCATCAGAGAAATACCAATTCAATCCACAATGAAGTATACTTTTGCCCACACTCTAGGCTATAATTTAAAAGACTGACAACACTCCATATTGGCAAAGATGCAGAGCAAATGAAAATGTTCACACATTGGGGACAGGACCGTAAAATCACCTTGGAGAAAGCAGGCTGTTTCTTATAAAGTTAAACATATTCTGAGGTAATAACACCGTCATTTTATTTCTAGGTATTTACACTAGAAAATGAAAGCAAACATCCGCAAAAAGATGACAGAATATTCACAGCAAATTTATTCATAACAAGCCCAAACTGGAAACATCCTAAAAACACATGAGCAGCAAAAGGATAAGCAAACTCATATTTATAAAATGTAAGAATACTCAGGCATAAAAGGAAAGGAACTACTGATACATATCAGCAAGAGGACTGTTGTTTAAGGTTAGCCTGGGCAAATTAGCAAGGCTTAACCTCCACAAACAAGTCAGGCCTGGTGGATTGTTTATTCCTGTATCCCAATCCTGTATCCCAATGATGTGAGAGGCACAGGAAGCAGGATCAAGGTTTGAGGCCATTCCTGGACAGAAATGTGAGTAATGTGAGTGTCCAAGCTGGGTGCTGGTTGCTCACACCTGTAATCTTACCTCCTTAGGAGATTCAACTGCTAGCCTTCAGAGAAAAGGCTAAAAAGACAGTGCCCAGGCTGAGTTCAAGCCCCAGGACCGGAATGAAAATAAAGTTGATAAATGTTCAGTCAAAAGACTGAACAGGATAATAATAATAAAGGCAGAATAGTTTATTTCTACCTACCTGTCTTCCTCAAATATTGCAAACATTAAGAATAAAATTGACCATTGGTGAGAAAAGATTTTCAGACCAATCTCATTTACTAACCCTACAAAAGTCTAACAACTTAAAAATATTGCCGGAAGCCTGTGGCTCATGCCTATAATCCTAGCTCTCTGGAGACTAAGATCTGAAGATTGTGGTTTGAAGCCAGGGCAGCAAAGTCCATAAGACTCTTAGCTCCAATTAACCACCCAAAACACCTGGATGTGTTAGGACTGGCACAGGCGTGCACGCACACTGACACACACAAACACACACACACACGTTGTTATGAGTTCATTTCTGTAGAAACTTTGCTCTTTTTCAATAAGCTAATCACAGGACTCTCTGCACCAAATATAGACTGTTGTGCAACTTCGCTGTTCTCCATAACTGATTACATGGGAGTGCCTGTGAATGCACGTTCGATCCTTCCAACCACCCTGTGGGCGGGGGGGGGGGGGGGGAGGACCAGGGCTGTCCCCCTTAGGAAACGCTGCCCAGGGGCGGGGCGCCGGGTCTCCCGAGCCCGGCCCAGCACTTGTCAATCTGCGCCAGCCCCTGGTGCCCGCTCCTTTCCCCAACCTCCCCTTGGGTCCCGGCTGGCTCTTTCTCCGGGGGCTTCACTTTCCAGGTTCCTTGAACAGGAGCGACCTGCGAGATAGGGGCGGTCTGAGGCAAACCCATCTGACAGACTTGGGCTTAGCAGGGCCGCCCCCCCGCCCCCCGCCAAGCCTTGCCCTGGGTCCCCATCAACTCCGCGTTCCCAGGCTGCTCCTCACATCCTGCTGGGGGGGGGGGGGACCCACAAAACCCGAAACCCACGAGAATCAACACGGATCCAAGTCAAGGCCCGGGGCCCGGGGAGGGCCGAACCGTGGGCGTCTCCACCCACTAACGCCGGTGGCTCACGCCAGTGCTCCCAGCTACTCAGCAGGCTGAGATCTGAGGGCCGCGGGTTCGAAACCAGCCCGGGCAGAAGGACAACGTTTGGGGGACGCCACCGTCCCATAGGACCCATCTGCTTAGCCCCGGAGATCTGAGCTCCGTCCGGTACCTCTCATCTCCGCTGCCCTCTCCGGAGGGGGACGAGCACTAGGCCGGGGAGCCGAACCCCGGCCAGTACCGGGGTCCCCGCGTCCCTCCGAGCCTTAGCGGGGAGGGGTCGCGGGGTTTGTACGCGGCGCGCTTTAACTTTAAATCAACCTCCGCGTCCGAGCGCGCGCGGCTTCCGGGGACCCAGGCTCCCCGCGCCCTCCGAGGCCCCTCGCGCCCCGCCGCGCCCCGGAAGACGAGGCCCAGGCGCCACCCCCGGCCGGACTCACCCACAGCTCCGGCCACCGCATCGCCCCCCGCACTCGCCGCTCTCCGGCTCCTCGAGCTCCCGGTCACCGGCTCCCCAACTAGTTTGAAAATGGCGCGGAGAGGCCAGCGGGGCCCACACCCAGGCGGCGCCGCCGTTGCCCCGGTAACGTGAGCGGCAGACGGAGATGGCGGCGCTAGGCCGCGGTGCCCGGAAACGCCGGAGCCCGGCCGGAGCGGTGGCCGGGTGCCCCCTGGCGGCCGGAGGCCGCAGCGCGCACCTCGAGCCTCCCCTAGGGGCTGGAGTGGAGGTGTCCTGGAAAACGCAGGTGCTGGCCACCTACTGTGTGCAGGGTGACACCTCTGCTCCCAGGCCTGGTCCCTCGGTCTAATTCGCCTTCACTTGTACTGGTGAACGCCCCATCGGGCTCTATGACTGCCATCCAGTGCAATTCACAACCGACCTCCAACTGCATCCCCTTTAAGGTGCCTATGGACAATAGACCCATCACAATTGTCTTTCTGCCATCTTCAATGCTTGTTCGTTACCCCTTGAACCACACCTCCAGCCTAAATTTTGGCTGTTTATTTTGAAGATAGAGACTTTTCTGCCAGGGCTAAAAAAGTTTGTTATCCATCAAATTTGAGTCTTTTGAGAGCTAGGATTGCAGGCATGAACCACCAGCACCCAGCTCACTCTGTTCAGCTATGGTTCTCTAGCATCTATCACAATAAACATTTGTGAGTGCAGTGCAATCAAACTGCTCAGTTAGAAAATGCATAGTCAGATCCTAAAGGTTTATTTTTCACCTAAAATCTTTCTAGATGGTCAGAGTGGGTGATCAGAGAGGAGCTGATGGTTCTCTACCTACTCTTTTTGCCTTTTCAACTAGGCTTTAGCTCTGAAAATGAGGTTCCTAGTTTATCTCACGTACCTGTACTGTTGTGGTAGATAACTTTATACCCATTCACATATATCCATTTTGTGTGCCTTGTCTGTTTTTATACAATTTCTAAGAAGCAATGAATTGAGTTCTGTGGATGACTTTTGTGCAGTATCTGGCATATGTAAATTTAGCACATTTTGTGGGGGTGGAGCAGCAAATATCTTTTGAAGAGAGGTAGCCATTAAGATATAAGTACAGCTGGGTGCTGAGTGGCTCTTACCTGTACTTAGGATGGTAATTTGAGGCCAGCCTGTGGGGAAAAAAGGTCTCCCAGACTCTACCTACAAATAAGCAAAAAACAGGACTAGAGGTGTGCCTCAACTGGTAGAGTGTCAGCTAAGTCGAGCAAGGCCCTGAGATCAAATTTCAGTACCACAAAGAAAGAAGAAGGAAGGAAGAAATCAGAAATATACTATGGAACAACAAAAGTAGGCAGAATAGCTCTCCAAGATATGTTCACATCATAATCTGTGTAACTCTGTGAACATGTTACATGACCAGAGGAACTTGGCAAATTTAAGATTAAAGACTTTAAGATACAGAGATTAGGGAAGAGGGAAGGTGGGAGAGAAATGAAGGAGGAGGTAACAAGTTTCACAAGAAATGTACCCACTACCTTACATATGTAACTGACCCCTCTGTACATCATCTCAACAATAAAATTAAGCTTTAAAAAGAGATACAGATATTGTCTTGGACTATGCAGGAGGCATAATATGTCCACACAAGTCCTTAGAAGCTGAGGAGCAGAAGAAGGATTGGTTTGCTGACCTGAAAATAGAAGGTCCAATGTGCTGGGAGACCCTCAGTTACCAGTCGGCATCCCTACAACTATAAGAACTAAGGCAATTTTGTTGAATTTATGCCAGTAAATGTGTACGCATGGAAACTCAATTCTATGTGTATTCTGTTATGGATTGAATGAGTCTTCTTTAGAATTCATATTTTAGATTCCTACTTCCCAGTGTCTAAAATGTGGTCTTGTTTGGAAATGGGGTCACACCTATAATCCTAGCTACTCAGGACGCTGAGACCTGAGGATTGTGGTTCAAAGCCGGAGTGGACAGATGGTAGAGCACTAGCCTTGAGCAAAAAGGAGCTCAGGGACAGCATCCAAGCCCAGAGTTTGAGCCCCAGGACCAGAAAAAAATTTTTTGAAGAAGTCTCTTGAAAGCTAGAGTAACTTCAAGATGCCTTTGGCTGCAAGTATAAGAATGCCTGACTAATACTTGGGTTAAGTAACAAAGGAATTTCACGGGGCCACTTGACAAAATACCTAGTAGGAGCAAGTGTTGGTTTGGTTTGTGATTTGATGGTGCCATCCAGGACCTGAGCACTTATATCCTTCTTCTCTCCTATTTGGGTGGCCCTTATTATGCTCAGATCTTCAGTGTCATGGTCACAAGATGGTTATAAGAGCAGGAACAGAACCTGGCTAGGCAGCCAAGGCAATGGCACCCTCCTGTAGCGGTTCTGTGCCCCTCACCATGGCCTTGAGCAGTCTCATATGACCTTGACCAGTCCTGAATGTCAGCTCCTGGACATCACATTGTGGCCCATTGCCTTGGGAATACTTGCATAACAACAGACTGACTTGGCCTGGGAGATATATGCCAGAAGGACCACCCAGATGGAAGGGCTAAATGAGAAGGGAGCTTGTGCAGGCTTTGTGGAGCCTCTGATTGGGTCTGGGGACTGATATGGCCCACAGGCTGTCCAATAATCTCAAGAGTCACGGCACTGCCTGCTGTCTTAGGCACTGTAGTAACAACTGCAACTGCAGATGCACCCAGGCAGGGCCTTTCATTGGGAGCCAGAGTTCTGCTTTTTTTTTTTTTTTGCCAGAGGGCTCGCATCCCTAAACTCCTTTTGCTCAAGGCTAGCACTCTATCACTTGAGCCACAGCACCCACTTCTGGCTTTTTCTGTGATTAATTGGAGATAAGAGTCTCACAGACTTTTCCTGCCCCGGCAGTCTTCGAACTGCTATTCTCAGATCTCAACCTCCTGTGTAGCTAGGATTACAGGCTTGAGCAACCAGTGCCCCACTGCTGTTTATCTTTTTCTTCAATCTTTTCTGTTTTACTTCTCTCTGTGTTTCCAAGGACTTATTCTTGCACACCATGAAAAAAAGGATCTGATCCAGGTTGTTAGAATATATTAGACATTGCCAGAAACCACGCAGACATCCAGGTATAGAACAACAAAGGAAAGGCTTATTGCCAGTAAAGGGGCTGGCAAGACCCCTTATCTCCTGGGAGAAGTGAGAAGTGCTGGCTAATATCTGGGGTGACATATATAACCTAGGAGGTTTTGGAGGCGAGGACCTCGGTGTGGATGTGCAGACCAGGGGTTTCACCATGTTGGGCTATAATTGACAGCTGCTGTCAAGGAAGTCCTGCATATGCCTTGACCCTGGGTGTCACTTGTAAGGGGATCTTGTTGCCTTACATGGTCATAAAATGTACTAAAGGAGAGCCATCTCAAGGAAGAGGGGTGGAGGCTAGTTATTTACTGCCCTTACCAGATGGGCCTCGTGTTGTCTAGAGAAGGAGCATGCTAAGCTATGGGAGAGGAGGATCTCGAGGCTTACATAGGGATTACAATGTTTAAGTATTAGTTGTCCCAAACCTAAAGCAAGAAGTGAGAAAAAGAGCTGGAGACTGCTTGATCAGGAAAAAAAAATGACTCCAGCCTTCCCCCCATGAAGAAAGATGTCACCTAGCCTTTGCCTGCAGAAGCAGGTCATGGTTGGGCACCTAGTCCACGACCACCTAGAGCAGTCACTGGCCAAGAAACCAGAATCAGTTATGACTCACTCTCACACCAAGGTAGGGGCTTAAACAGATGTAGAAGTATCTTAAAATCAACTTAGGACTGTATAAAGAATTCCTTTCATTTGAAATGGAGGCGTGATGGGAGGGGTTGAAGGAGACCACTTGTTGCATATGTTCTGAGTTGGAGGTGCCCTTCCAAAGTTTGTTGGGGTGAAATGCATCGTTGCATGGCACAGGGGAGATCTCTGTGAGGGAGAAATCAAGAGCATCCTGCAGCACTGGTGGAAGTGGTTCTGCCCTCCCAGAAGAGGAATCCTAGTTTCTAGAAGTTTTACCACCAGAATTGCTCCCAACAATTCTGCAAGCCTCCTACCTTTTTGCAGGTCCTTTCTGTTTAAATGGCCTAGAGGGGCTTGTTATTTGCAACAAAACCCTAACTGGCTGCAGTCTTGTAGATGGAAGTCTCCAGGGAAGACAGCTTCCGCAACTAGGGTTCCCCTTCCACCAAGAGGAGCTGAGATGCACCTGTTCCAGGGCCTGAGAAATCAGTGCAGATTAATAGGAGTCCATAGGCATTTCCTCTTAGGAAGTTAAGGACAAGGGAGAGACTAAAGGGAGAAGAGGGTTTCCAAGGAACCCAGTACAAAAAGAGACAAAGCCAAGTTAAAACATCTAGAGTAGTCTCTGGTTCATGGTGAAGTAAGAACTTTCTTCTTTCCTCCTCTCTCCCTCATCAATCTGAGGACAGGGAAAGGCTAAGAGTCAAGCAGAGAAAAGCAAAGCAAAGGTGTTCTTCCTTTTCTACTAGGTCTTTTTTTTTTTTATCAGTTGTGGGGTTTGCACTCAGGACCTGAGCTTTTTTTGCTCAAGGCTAGCATTCTACCACTTTGAGCCACAGTGATACCTCAAGCTTTCTGGTGGTTAGTTGGAGTCTGTGGACTTTTCTGCCTAGGCTGGCTTTTTTTTTTTTTTTGCCAGTCCTGGAGCTTGAACTCAGGGCCTGAGCACTGTCCCTGGCTTCTTTTTGTGCAAGGCTAGTACTCTGCCTCTTGAGCCAGAGCGCCACTTCTGGCCATTTTCTATATATGTGGTGCTGAGGAATTGAACCTAGGGCTTCATGTAGATGAGGCAAGCACTCTTGCTGGTAGGCCATATTCCCAGCCCCCTTAGGCTGGCTTTTAACTGTGATCCCCAGATCTCAGCCTCCTGAGTAGCTAGGATTACAGGCCTGAGACTCCTATGCCCTGTTTCTCTTAAGTCTTTCTCCCACTACATCATGAGCTTTTCAAAGTAAGTAACCTTATCTCTGTAATCCCACAGGCCATCAATACAAGGTCAATGAATAAATGGTTAATGAGTGCTTCAACATGATTGTGAATAGTGATTTAGATAGATATCTTTAGGAAAAATGTTTGGTTGGAAAAATTTAAGATGCATAGGTATTTGCTAAAACTTTTTTTTTTTTTTTTTTTGGCCAGTCCTGGGGCTTGGACTCAGGGTCTGAGCACTGTCCCTGGCTTCTTTTTGCTCAAGGCTAGCACTCTGCCACTTGAGCCACAGCGCCACTTCTGGCCATTTTCTGTATATGTGGTGCTGGGGAATCCAACCCAGGGCCTCATGTATATGAGGCAGGCACTCTTGCCACTAGGCCATATCCCCAGCCCTGCTAAAACTTTCTTGATCACATTATATCTGAATAAAATGATCAAAGATGAAATGATTTACTTACAGTTTTCTTTTAAATGCTTCCTATTTAAGCAGTTCCTGTATGAAGGATTATATGCCGACTAGTAGAAGGAAGAGATTAGATTGTGGCAGAAAATTTCATCATGGCTCTGAGGTTGTTATATGATGGATGCCACAGCTGTAATAGCCAAAGCTTTCATGGCTTATTTTATTTTTGACGCCTTATAAAGTGTAGTCAATATGGCCTTGGCTGGCTAAGATGCCAGAGGAAAGTGGAATGTACTAGTGATTGATCAGCTGGATTTGTCAATGCCAAATGGTGGCAATATGATTCTATTTTAAAGGAAGACACAGCTTTGACAATCTGAAAAGAAGGGGCATGAGACATCAATTTCTCAAATAGATTGTAGCATATAAATAAGAAGCAGGATCAGATTATGTCTGTTTTACAGGGTTGGCGAATAGCAGTCTTCCCTCGGTCATTTTGGAGGATTGTAACCCATTTGATGGAGGAATGGTTGGATGGAAGCCCTTCTCTGCTTTGTCTTGGGTTGTCAGGTAATGGCCATCTCTGCCTGACAACATGCCCACCAGGCATACCTCAAGTCAGCCACCCTGGGTTTGCACTGTGGCTCCATGGCTTTGTGGCAGTGAAACCACAAAAGAATTTAGGCTCCTTCCATAGGTGTGTGGGGAAAAGTAAATTGCAGAAATGGACAACACATTCTGACCATGGTGCTTGGCACATGGAGCTCAACTAATCATTTAGAAGAAGTCTGTTAGTAATCAGCATACCCAAAGGAGCAAGCTCTACTTCCTGCAGAATTCTATAGTCATCTCAGTCTCCACCTATCTCCTCCCTGTCACCGTCTCAGACAAGTAATAGGGAGGTATGCTGAAGGCAGCAGTGTATAGCAGCCAGCACTGATGCCATGTGGAAGCTGCAAATTTAGTGGTGGTGCTGTGACTCCTGCCTGTCCAGTTCTTCCACTAACTTTGTAAGCACATAATTTTCATCAATTCTTTCCAAAATACCTAGAATATTTTCCATTTCCTTCATTGAACCTGGGGTACTGGGAGTTTGAATTTAGGATCTCACTCTTGCTCTGCTCTCTCCTCTTCCTCCCCCTCCCCACTCTGAACTTTCCCTTGGAACTTAGTCACCCTGCTGTGACAAAGCCCAAACTAATCTTCACAAAGAAACTATCCTGATGAAGAGTACTGAAACCCTCAGACAGAGCCAGCATCCATCAGTCATGACAGGATTCACAGAGAAGACTTCAAACAACTACAGCCCCCACTCTCTCAGTTCTCCTGCTAACAAAGATAAGCCCTTCTTTGCTGGACTTGAATTCTGATTCATGGGCTTAGTACATCTCCTCAGTACATCTACAAATCTACAAGTTCAATGAATAAATGGTTAATGAGTGCTTCAACAGTACATCTCCTCACTACATCTATAGTAACCCGGACAAAAAGATATAAATAAGGATCTGTCAGATCTGTTCCTATTTTAACATGTCCTTCTGTCTCCTGTAAGAAGATGGATCAGGGCTCAGTGGTAATACATTTGTCTAGTACTTAAAAGTTCTGGGTTCAAGCTCCAGTATCCCAAGAAAACAAAGCAAAGCAAATGACAGAAACTTTAATCTCAGGGTCTGGGTGCTGTCCCTGAGCCGTTTGCTCAAGGCTATTGCTCTTCCACCCTGAGCCACAGTGCCACTTCCAGTTTTTCTGGTGATTAATTGGAGATAAGAGTCTCACAGGTTTTCCTGCCTGGGGTGATCCTTAGATCTCAGCCTTCTGAATAGTTACCGTTATAGGCATGAGCCACTGTCACCCAGTTAACAGAAACTTCTTGTCTGAGAATGGATCTCATAGAGGAGAAAAGACCTTTACCATGACTCCCTAATATATCTTGTTGGAATCAATCACCCCATCTTAAACACACTTCTACCCATCACCTGTAAAATGAGCGATCCTTATTGGCCTTCACCTCCTTCAAGGAGCTTAGGATTTTGAGGACATTATTTTCCCTCTACAGCTGACTTGAGAAATCCTGAAAGACTTCTAGTGATAAGATTATTAAAATTGTTGCCTCTTCAGTCATGCTTGGCTATTGATAAAAGGAACCGGAGTTTTATGCATTAGGAAAGACATTAAATTAGCAGAAGTCGATTTCTTAATCTTCTGGTGCTACTTGAGATGATCTGAGTGAAGACACTTTCCTTACTATGCCTGTCCATGTGTAATGACAGCAATGCTTACCTCACAAGGCTCTGTGGGCTAAAAACAATAGCCAGT
This sequence comes from Perognathus longimembris pacificus, assembly GCF_023159225.1. Classification (NCBI taxonomy): domain Eukaryota; kingdom Metazoa; phylum Chordata; class Mammalia; order Rodentia; family Heteromyidae; genus Perognathus; species Perognathus longimembris. Next base: position 28,802,494 of record NC_063176.1, on the reverse strand, counting down.
TATTAGAGGCCTTAAGGGAATTCAAAAATTATATAAAGAACTTGCTGAGGGGCTGGGGATATAGCCTAGTGGCAAGAGCGCTTGCCTCATTTACATGAAGCCCTGGGTTCGATTCCCCAGAACCACATATACAGAAAATGGCCAGAAGTGGTGCTGTGACTCAAGTGGCAGAGTGCTAGCCTTGAGCAAAAAGAAGCCAGGGACAGTGCTCAGGCCCTGAGTCCAAGGCCCAGGACTGGCAAAAAAAAAAAAAAAAAAAAAAAAAAAAGAACTTGCTGAGATTATTGTCTTCCTTTTTTTTTTTTTTTCAAAAGGTAACTTTGAGATAAATGGGTATGGCTCACTTATTTTTTGATAGTGTAACTGTACTGGATAGTTTTTTTATTTTGGTCAGTCCTGGGGCTTGAACTCAGGACCTGAGCACTGTCCCTGGCTTGTTTTTGCTCAAGGCTAGCACTCTACCACTTGAGCCACAGCGGCACTTCTGGCTTTTTTCTATATACGTGGTGCTGAGGAATCGAACCCAGGGCTTCATGTATACGAGGCGAGCACTTTGCCACTAGGCCATACTCCCAGCCCCTGCTGAGATTATTCTGATAGAAGTATAGGGGGATAAGGTGGTATGGCATGAAGCATGAATGCCATTCTGGTGAATATAATGATGTCACACCATTCCATTCATTCACTCTGGACAGTTGAGTTTGCATTGTCCATTACCAAAAAATACATGACTGATTCAGGTATATGTTAGCACCATGCTAAGCATTTCATCAACTTTATCATATATTTAAGGTATTTATTGATAGTATCTTTTGGTCTGTTTGAAATGATTTCCTTTTTTTTTTTTTTTGCTAGTCCTGGGCCTTACACTCAGGGCCTGAGAACTGTCCCTGGCTTCTTTTTTTTGCTCAAGGCTAGCACTCTGCCACTTGAGCCACAGCGCCACTTCTGGCCATTTTCTATATATGTGGTACTGGGGAATTGAACCCAGGGCTTCATGTATATGAGGCAAGCACTCTTGCCACTAGGCCATATTCCCAGCCTTATAGGCTTTTTTTTTTTTAAAGCTTTTTTAAAATTTATTTTATTTATTTTTATTTTTTGCGAGTCCTGGGGCTTGGGACTCAGGGCCTGAGCACTGTCCCTGGCTTCCTTTTGCCCAAGGCTAGCACTCTGCCACTTGAGCCACAGCGCCACGTCTGGCCATTTTCTGTATATGTGGTGCTGGGAATTGAACCCAGGGCTTCATGTATAAGAGGCAGGCACTCTTGCCACTAGGCCATATCCCCTGAAATGATTTAATTCCAGTGACAGTACAATTCTGCTCAAGACTCTGCTTCCCAGTAGAGAGGCAGAATTTGACTGGTTTGGATAACTAAGTCATATTTCCATTCTTAGTAGAGTAGGTCCTGGGATGGATATTCCCACCAAGATCCAGAACAGTCCACTTGATGCAAAATAAGAAATAGTGCATTTCATTCCTGGAGTAATTAAATACCTTTCATACTCCTTAGAGAGGACCAATAATACTTATTAGACAGAAAAAGAAACTGCACATATACATCCTCTAAAAAGAATAAAAAGACATAATTTCAAAGACAAAAGACCTTGAGAAAGAAGCAGAAAAAGAGCAATTCTTAAGGTGATATTCTGGAGACAGGCAGGAAAAATCAAGTATCAGGTTACTATACTAATTCCTCACTTCAACTTAACAGCCCTTGTCTTTGTGTTATAGTTTAGAGTTTGTTCAATCTCACAATTACTCATCTGAATTAAAAATATGGATATAATTTTTTTTCAAATGAGGTACATATTTATTTTTTTCCAATTTTTATTATCAAACTGATGTAGAGAGGTTACAGTTTCATACGTTAGGCATTGGATACATTTCTTGTACTGTTTTTTACCTTGTCCCTCATACCCTCCCTCCCCCCTCCCCCTTTCCCTTTCCCCCCTGAGGTGTTCAGTTCACTTACACCAGTTTTTCAAGTGTTGCTTTTGTAGTTGTTTGTCTTTTTTTACCCTGTGTCTCTCAATTTTGGTATTCCCTTTCAATTTCCTAGTTCCAATACCAGTATACACGGTTTCTAATATACTCAGATAAGATTACAGAGATAGTGTAGGTACAACCACAGGAAGGTGATACAAGAACATCATCAATAATTGAAGCTACAGATACACATGGGATGTTGAAAGTATTTACAACTGTGATATAACAATTGTCTCCATAACATGGAGTTCATTTCACTTAGCATCATCTTATGTGTTTATAAGGGTATAGCTATTGGGCCTTGTGATGCTCTGCTATGACTTGCCTAAACCTGTACTAATTATTCCCAATAAGGGTGACCATAGAGTCCATGTTTCTTTGGGTCTGGCTCACTTCACTTAGTATAATTTTTTCCAAGTCCTTCCATTTCCTTACAAATGGGACAATGTCATTCTTTCTGATAGAGGCATAAAATTCCATTGTGTATATGTACCACATTTTCCTGATCCATTCGTCTACTGAGGGGCATCTGGGTTGGTTCCACATTCTAGCTATGACAAATTGTGCTGCGATGAACATTGTTGTGCTGGTGGCATTACTGTGATTTTGTTTGTGGTCTTTTGGATAGATACCCAAAAGTGGGGCTGCTGGGTCATAGGGAAGTTCTATATTTAGCCTTCTGAGGAATCTCCACACTGCTTGCCAGAGTGGTTAAACCAGTTTACATTCCCACCAATGAAGTAGGGTTCCCTTTTGGCCACATCCCCTCCAACAATTGTTATTGTTAGTTTTCTTGATATATGACATTCTTACTGGGGTGAGATGGAATCTCAATGTTGTTTTGATTTGCATTTCTTTTATGGCCAGTGATGTAGAGCATTTTTTCATATGTCTCTTGGTCATTCTCATTTCCTCATCAGAGAAGTCTCTTTGTAAGTCTTTAGCCCACTTGATGAGGGGGCTATTGGTTCTTTGCGGTTTTGTTTTGGAAGAGGGTCATTTTTTTAGTTCTGCATATATTTTAGAGATGAGGCCTTTGTCCGTTGAATGGCCGGTAAAGATCTTCTCTCAGTCTGTGGGCTTTCTGTTTATCTTGCGAGCTATGTCCTTTGCCATGCAGAAGCTTTGCAGTTTGATGCAGTCCCATTTGTCCAACCTTTCTTTGATTTGTAGCCTTTCTGGGTCTTTGTTACGGAAGTTCCGTCCTGCACCAAGGAGCCCAAGTGTTTCTCCTACTTCTTCCTTTAGTGTTTTCAGGGTATCTGTTTTGATTTCGAGGTCTTTAATCCATTTGGAATTGATTTTGGTGCAGGGTGATATATAAGGATCTAGTTTTAGTTTGTTGTATGTGTTGAGCCAGTTTTGCCAGCACCATTTGTTAAAGAGGCTATCTTTCTTCCATAATATTGTTTTAGCTCCTTTATCAAAGATTAAGTAGGCGTAGTTCTGTGGGTTCATTTCTGGGTCTTCAATTCTGTTCCATTGGTCTTCAGGCCTGTTCCGGTGCTAATACGAAGCTGTTTTTATTACTATAGCTTTATAATACAGCTTGAAGTTGGGTATTGTAATTCCTCCAGCACTGTTCTTTCTGCTTAGGATTGTTTTTGCTATTCTAGGTCTTTTATTGTTCCATATGAATTTCTGGATTGCTTCCTCTATTTCATTAAAAAATGGTGTTGGGATATTAATGGGTATTGCATTGAATTTGTAGATAGCCTTTGGCAATATTGCCATTTTGATTATATTAATCCTCCCAATCCAGGAGCATGGGAGGTTTCTCCATTTCCTTAGTTCTGACTTAATTTCGTTTTTCAAGCTTTTAAAGTTCTCATCAAAGAGGTCTTTCACTTCTTTGGTTAAGGTTATTCCTAGGTATTTTATGTTTTTGGGGGCTATTGCAAAAGGAGTTGCTTTCCTAATTTCAGCCTCGGTCTTTGGGTCATTAGCATAGAGAAAGGCTGTTGATTTTTGAAGGTTTATTTTATATCCTGCAACTTTGCCAAAGTTTTGGATCAGCTCTAGTAGCTTGGGGGTAGAGTCTATGGGATTCTTTAGGTATAGGATCATGTCATCTGCAAAGAGAGAAAGTTTAACTTCATCTTTTCCTATTTGGATCCCCTTTATATTTTCTTCTTGCCTAATTGCTCTGGCTAGGAATTCTAGTACTATGTTGAAGAGTAGGGGAGAGAGTGGACATCCCTGCCTTTTTCCTGGTTTTAAAGGGAATGGCTTTAGTTTTTCACCATTTAGAGTTATGCTTGCTGTTGGTTTGTCATAAACTACCTTGATTATATATTCAGGAATGTTCCCTGGAATCCCAGTTTTTCCAGGGCTTTTAGCATAAATGGGTGCTGGATTTTATGGAACGCTTTTTCCGCATCCAGAGATAAAACCATGTGGTTCTTTACCTTGCTCCGGTTGATGTGGTGGATTACATTAATTGACTTGCGTATATTAAACCAACTTTGCTGGATATAAATTTTTATGAGCATGGATTACAAGTACAATCGTGGCTCTAGTTAATATTAAATCAGCTTGGTTTGTTGTAAATTCTAAGGAAAGTTATAAATAGGTTTTACTACACCTCAAGGTTATTTTTCACATTAAGAGTCTACAAAGTTTCTTATGGAAGCATGTGGTGTTTTTGATTAAATGTGGCATTGTTCTATAACTTAAGAAAATCCTTTCAGAAAGTTCTTCTTCCCCTCCCCCCACCCCCAAAGAGTTACACTATTGACTGGCCAGTGCTGACTTCAAAGTAGTTGTAGAGTGATCGATTTTGGCTTAGTTTCAGCTTGGCAAATATTGGTGGAACTGTTGCTTCATCCAGAGATCCTCGTCTCTCTTAAAACACAGCAAATGCCAGATATGTTAAGTTCTCATAAAATAACAAAGAATTTCTTCCAAACTTCTAAAAGCTTTCTATTTATTAAAACATTTATAAAACCCAAAAAGATAATGATTGTGCTTCCCCAAAAGGTTAATCACTTCCCTAAAGTTTTCCAGTAAATGAGTACAAAAGTTTGGAGAAGATATTCTTTTCCTATACTCAATCATACAATGAAAGTTAAATAAATAAGATAAATAAATCCCCTAAAATTTTTTAGATGGTTGCACTTATGCTTTACTGTTTTTATCTTACATATTTTTATTAATGTTTTACTAATGCACAAATTTGATGATCTATGTATCTTTTAGTCACCCTATATAATCTTTGTTTGTTCTCACTGCATATATGCAGCCAGCCAAACTAACAGTTCTCCCGAATGCTCACAAGGACACTTGACAATTAACCCAGTCAGACTTTTAGTCTTTTTCTGGTATATCTTCCATTCTCTACTTAACTCTAAAGGGCCAATGGCAGATGATTATAAAACTAACTTTGCTGATGCACTTAGTGCAAAACAATAACTTGTTACATTGTGTGTGTGTGTGTGTGTGTGTGTGCGCGCGCGCGCCAGTCCTGGGGCTTGTTTTTGTGTTCAAGGATAGCGCTCTACTCTATGAGCCACAGCTCCGCTCTGGCTTTTAGCAGTTAATTAGAGACAAGAGCCTTGAGAACTTTTCTGCCTGGGCTGGCTTTGAACTGCAATTCTCAGATCTCAGCCTCCTACTGAATAGTTAGGATTACAGACATACACCACCACAGCCTGGCATTACTATTCTTGATTAGCAATATTAGTCCTACAAAACCATCAATAAAACAAAATACTGCTCTTCAAATTCACAACAATGTCTGCTGCTCCATTTCGCCCTTTGATTTTAATTGTAAGTTGTTGGATACAGCCCAACAACGATTGAATATGCTTGTTCTTTTTAAATAAATTACTCTAGGAAAAAAGTTATATGGCATGATATATGAATAATCAAAAGTATAAGCTGTGAAAAATAAAATTTTTAATTATGCTTAGGAAAATCTCGAGTTAGTATTTAATTATCAGGTGCACAACTAAATATTCAAAAAATGTAGCCACCTTTCTTTTAATATATCTTTGATGTTATTATAAATGCTTTCTTATTGCCTTATTTATTATACTTTTAAGTGTTTTGGGCTTTTGAAATTGCTAGCCAGGTGCCAGTGGCTCACACCTGTTATCCTAGTTATTTAGGAGGCTGAGATCTGAGGAATGCAGTTTGAAGTCAACCTGGGCAGGAAAACCCATGAAACTCTTATCTCCAATTAACTACAAAAGAAACTAAAATTGAAGCTGTGGCTCAAGAGGTAGAGCACTAGGCTTGAGCACAAAAGCTCAACAACAATGACCAGATTCTGAGTTCAAGCCCAGGCCTGGCACACATACACACACATACACACACGCACACACACATGCATGTGCGTGCGCACAAGAAAGAAAAAAATATATTGCACATTAATTTTGTATACTGATTCTGTAAGTATTTGCTTTTATACAGGAAGAAATATTGCACATAAAAACCTAAAAATGTCATCCAATGTCAACTTTTTTTAAAAAATGTTTTTATTTCAGATTTACTACTGCGTAAGTCACATAATCCTCACAAATCAAAAGTTCATTACTGCTGTGCACACCTGTTGGATAAAACATTCTGTACAGTAGTTTAGTAGGTCCATGATTCCTATGGAACAGGGAAGTAGTGAATGCCAAAGGACCCCTAATGCATTTCACTTAGGAAAACCACTCTTAGTCACAGACACAAGGCAATCCAGGGAACTTTCCCATTCCCCTCACTTGAAAGTGCTAACAGCATTTTATAATGACATAAATGCCTTAAGTTAGCACACAACCTATGAGGCAAATAAGGTTGCTACATAGGTTGGTACTTTTACACTTAAATATTACTATTGTAGTACCACCTATTTAACTGCCATTTAGTAATACATAAAAATTAAAAGTCTATGTTCTCAAAGCAGTTGCCTGATTTTTCTGTGCAGTGTCTGGTAAAGTGAGAAAGCTTATTCATTCATCTTTTCTTCTTTCATGAGGTTTAGTGTGATTGGGCAATGCTCGAACAATAATCCAAAATGTCCTGAATAGTGAATTCCATTGTAACACCAGACCCAGGGTAACAGCGAGCTATCAAACCTTCAAAGTGCTTGTACTGGCGTATGAATTCATCTTGCATGGAGTGCCATACCACCTATTATTAAAAAGAAAATCAAAGACGCTGAACTGAATGGAAAGAATTCTTAATCAAGTATATTCAAATAATGTCAAGTCACGGGCCAAAAATCTAGAATAGTATGGGAGTGTTAAGAAATGCATACTGGAGCCATATTTCTAGATCTTCTATTTACTTCTGCAGGTCTATTTAATACAAGAAAACACTGCTGACTGCTGGGAGGATACCAAGTGAGCCATACTCACTCTCTGAATTACATAATTTATAACCTAACAGTAGAGACTAATATGCAGACAAATACGAAGACCAAATTTGAAACACACATTTACATGACAGCTCACATGTACTGAAGCAGAACTCTATCAGCACAGTACGAAGTGCTGCATGCATGTATTTAAATTCAGGAAGACCTGGTGAGTGAGCACTCCAATAGTCCTTTCTTGACAGGTAAAGGAATGCCCTCTTCAGGACTTTCTCCTGTTACCCTAAGTGCCTGTCATTAATTTAAGACTCACAAATAATCCCTAAACAGTATTATATCTTTTGCTTTTCATTTTTTAACTCATGTTCTTTCTTCTGCCTGGAAGCCTCTTCTATACCTTTGCTTGTTAAAAATACTATCTGACTTTCAGAAGCTAACAAACATTTAATGTCCCTCATGAGGCCTTCCATTACGTTGACACTGGAATTATTCTCATTCACCTTTGGGCTTTTCATCATGTTTTATAACAAATAGTGGCTCAATTCAGGATTTAAATCTGGCTTCACCATCTTTGTCCAATTACTCCAGCTCTCTAAGCTTTGGCTTTCTTATGCATAAAATGGTAATGACAAGCTAGCAGTAGAGCCCATGAGAGGCAACCTTTCTACTCAGTCATGAAGTACCTTGCCCCAAATCACATAACAGATCTAAATCTGAATCTACTCTAACTCCAGTCCCCACACTCAGAAGCACTTCACCCTGCAACTTACACAACAAAATGCCTGTCAAGTAAGCAGGAGGATACCAACAATGATGAAAATATTATTGCTTCCTTATTCATAACTCAATCTGGTCTTTGTTGCTTTCCTCTGCACTAGATGAGAAAGTGGGCAAGACTTCTAAAAGACTATTTTGGAGAAAAGCGTCCTATCTTCCAGACAGGAAGGTGAAAAGATGAAGGCTTACCTGAAGTAAGTTCTCTTCTTCGCACAAATGCTTGTCAACCTTCTTGTACAGGTTATCCAGACCTTTCTTCACCTCCTTCCCAGGATACTCTTTAATGACTTTACGAAGTTCTTGTTTGTTAAATGCAAGCTGGTAACTCACTTCCTCCTCTCTTATTCCCTGGGCGACTCGAGCTTCAACGCCTTCAAAGAAATGCTTCAAGGACATGAAAAGAAGTAACAGCTAAGAATTACTTTTACTGTCACTTAAAATTTTAAAACCTAGAATTATAAAACAACAATAATATGTGAAAGTATAAAGTAACAATCACATTATTTTTCTTTCTAGTCTTTTAATGTGTATACATAAATGAAATCATAATTTCATGTGACATTTTCATTTAATATTATTTTTTGTTTTGTAACTTTTTAGTGCTGGGAAGTAACAACAGGTCTAAATACATGCTAAGCCTCCTGAACAACTAGGATTGTGGGAGTAAATCACTGTGACCAGCTGTATCAATATTTATAAGAACTAAAAGAGGCCAGGGAGCTGGGATTGTGGCTTAGTGGTAGAGTACTTGCCTAACATGCATGAAGCCCTGGGTTCAATTCCCCACTACCTTATAAACAGAAAAAGCTGAAAGTGGAGCTGTGGCTCAAGTGGCAGAGTGCTAACCTTGAACAAAAAAAAAAAAAAAAAAACCCAAAATTCAGGGACAGCACCTAGGCCATGGGTTCAAGCCCAGGACTCGCAAGAAAAAAAAAAAAAAAAAAAAGAGGCCAGGCACCAGTGGCTCATCCCTGTCATTGTGGCTACTCAGGAGAATGAAATGTGAAAACTCAAGTTCAAAGCCAGTGCAGACTGGGAAGTCCATGAGACTCTTACCTCAAATTAACCACCACCACAAAAAAGAAAAGGCTAAGTGGAACTGTGACTGAAATGGTAGAGCCCAATCTTGAGCTAAGGGACAGCGTCTAGGCCCTGAGCTCAAGCCCCAGTAATAGCACAACAACAACAACAACAGCAGCAGCAGCAGCAGCAACAAAAATAAGATAAAATAAAGTAATTAAAAGAAATACATTACATAGAGTATCTACCAGTATCTGGCCACTGGGAACTTTAATAACTGAGTGCCTCCTATCTCAACCCCCTATGTCAGTACATCAGCAAATTTAAGATACACGTGTATGTTATTCACATGCAAAAAGTGCATGCAGGTTAAAAGCCAGGAAAAATATAGAATGAAAATATACTTACGTTTAGTTTTTCAAGAGGTTGTCCTAAAGAGTAAATGACATAAGACTGAAGGTGATCTGTGTATTTTTGTTTAGCTTCTTTTTTTTCAGCTTCTAAACAGGAGATTTTCAAACGAGAAAGAGTTGCAAAAATATGGTGAAAGTTTTCCATCATAACCACATCCCTGGGGGTCTTCTGGCTCTCATTTGCTACTTTCTCCACTAAAACCAAAGCAGAGAAACAGAACATCTCTGTATGTGTATGACCACAGTTTTTAAAAAAAAATTACTTATTTCTTTATTGTCAAAGTGATATACAGAGGGGTTACAGTTTCATACGTAAGGCAGTGCGTACATTTCTTATCCAAGTTGTTACTCCTCCTTCTTCCCCACCTTCCCTTCTCCCCAATAACCACAGTTTTAATCATATGATTAAGTTTTTTTTCATTTGTAAGGTAAAGAATTAAGCACACTGCTAAATAAAACATATTGTATTGCAAGGTCTTCATAGCCACTTAAGAATTCATCCAAACCTAGTAATACACACACACACACACACACACACACACACACACACAATAGTGAATGATAGATAAGATGACTTTTCAATCAGCAAGAAAATAGTGAATCATTTAAAATGTGTTAATGATAACCACTGACTCTTCTGAATAGACTACAGATTTCCATTTCACATCTTTTTACAAAGTCTAAATTGTTCTAGTACTTAAAATCTAAAAAGCAAATTAATATAATCATGAACACTAAAGCAAACAGCTAATTTAAAGTAACAATGTGATACCAAAGAATGGTCTAAACTGCAAAAAGAAAGATGAAAAAAAAAGTGACATAAAATTTGACAACTCTTACATAATGAGACATCAGAAATGGAGTTAATGGGGGCTGGGAATATGGCCTAGTGGCAAAAGTGCTTGCCTTGTATACATGAAGCCCTGGGTTCAATTCCCCAGTACCACATATACAGAAAACGGCCAGAAGTGGCACTGTGGCTCAAGTGGTAGAGTGCTAGCCTTGAGCAAAAAGAAGCCAGGGACAGTGCTCAGCCTCTGAGTCCAAGGCCCAGGACTGACAAAAAAAAAAAGAAAAAGAAATGGAGTTAATGAAGTAAAATGAAAATAGTGAGATAATCTATTCAGCTGGCAAGGAATAAAGACTGGCATGGAGCAGTGATATCCAGCACTTCTATTGTACACAAAGCAAGATCAAACATCACCAGCTGCTCAGAGCATTAAATCGCTAGAAGCCTTTGGCCCAAACTGTGAAATGTAAAACCTTTTGGTCTAGTAATTTCATTTCCAGTAATTTATTCTAAGGTAATTAATGTACTAAGTTATATTATACTAAAATAAATAATATACTATGATATATTAACTAAATATACTAAAATATAGTAACTAGAAACATACATAATAGAAGATTTTAATGATACAAAGAAGAGTAGTCATTACAAATGCTTCTGGTTTTCTATATTACCTAACAAGGAAAGTAACTGGATTAGTGTTCAGAAGCTTCTAAAAGTGTATCTACAAGAAATGATAAAAATTTTAGTTTAAAGAAACACACACACAATAGCACTATATATATGCATACATATGAGAAGGAGACATTTAAAAGTCTAAAAACATGCAAATTAAAATCAGATAAAGCTACTTTTTTTTTTTTTGGTGTTGGTCCTAGGCCTTGAACTCAGGGCCTGGGCTATCTCTAAGCTTTTGCTCAAGGCTAGTGGCTCTACCAATTTAGTCACAGTGCCACCTCTGGCCTTTTCTGTTTATGTGGTACTGAGGAATCAAACTAGGGAAGCACTCAACCACTAAGCCACATTTCCAGCACTCCACTTCAGCTTTTTGATGGTCAATTGGAGATAATGGGAAAACTTCAAACCATGATCTTCAGATCTCATCCTCTTGAGTAGTTGGGAGTACAAGTGTGGGCTACCAGCTTTACTTTAAATTTTAAAAGAAAAAGCAACCATACAAATAAATACTCACTCATGAAAGCTGTCTATCTTTTCTCTAGGCTTGCTTCCTCTTTGAATTACAGTATTATACCATTTGTCTCTGCCCTGAGACAGATAAGAAAACTGAAGCCTGAGAAGTAAATTGACTTGTAAGGACCACGGGGACATTACTGCCCACTGTCTTCAGAAGACTACTGTTAATATGCAACCTGGAAGTTCATTTTTGCATGAAGCCTAAAATATGAGTGGTTGCTGATAAATATGAATAGGTTTTATGTACTTCTTCCTTTTCAAATCTAAAAAGATCTTTAATATCTGAAAGCGTAAGAAAGACTATATGGACAATAAGGAACTTATCAGCCTTCAACTTCTGAGTTACCAAAAATCTTTTGGCCTCTCAGTTTCCCACATTCTGAGAACACAGGTGTACATCATACCTGGTTTACAAAAATTCTTTAGAATTTAACAGAAGCTTACCATTAACAAATACTCCTCTGATAAGTTTGGTATACGCTTTATCCAGATCTCCACGACGCTCAGCATTTTTAAAGATTGATTCTGCGAGTCCAGCAAATTCCTCAAATTCAGCAACAAATGGTAAAATTCCTACTTTACTCTTCTTTGAGATCTTAACTTCTTCCATTTGCCTTATTTGGTTACTCTAAAGTTAGGCAGAAAACATGGGAGAACCAGCCAAGTAATTTAGGAAATATAGAACTTAAAATCCAGGAAAGCATCAAAGAAGCAGGACGTGAACACTGGAAACATTTCTGATGCTTCCTTACAATTTCAACTATTTTGAAGATGAACCAAAACAGGGTAACTAAGAAAGATAAATCCTGGGGCCAGAATGTAGCTTAGCAGTAGAGTGCTTGCCTAGCATGCATGGAGCCCTGGGTTCAATTCTTCAGCACTACATACACAGAAAAAGCCGTAGGTGGCGCTGTGGCTCAAGTGGCAGAGTGCTAGCCTTGAGCTAAAGGAAGCCAGGGACAGTGCTCAGGCTCTGAGTTTAAGCCCCAGGACTGGCAAAATAAATAAATAAATAGTAAATCCTATAAATTAAAAAACAAAACAAAATACTTCCAATTCATTTTTCTACCATTTTACTTAGGAATATAATAAAATCAAGGGAAAAAGCAATCAAAAAAAATTTTTTTTTTTTTTGCCAGTCCTGGGCCTTGGACTCAGGGCCTGAGCACTGTCCCTGGCCTTTGCTCAAGGCTAGCACTCTACCACTTGAGTCACAGCGCCACTTCTGGCCATTTTCTGTATATGTGGTGCTGGGGAATCGAACCTAGGGCTTCAAGTATACGAGGCAAGCGCTCTTGCCACTAGGCCATATCCCCAACCCGCAATCAAAAAATTTTAAAAGAAAAATATAATCAAGGATTTTGAACTTCAAGTCTCTAGTAACTAAAGATGATGCATATACATCATTTAGGAAAGATAAGGGCAAGGTAAATGTCCATATTGAGCAGATAGCGAAGCATATGGGATCTTGGTTAGTGGACATGTGGGTAAGTTTGAGAACAATGGCCATTCTCAATTCTTATCAGTCTAAACTTAGGGCCTGGGTACTGTCCCTTACAATTTGAGCTACTGCTCCACTTCCAGCTTTCTGTGATTAATTGGAGGTAAGAGTCTAATGGACAGACTTTCTGGCTTAGAACTTGGATCCTCAGATCTCAGTCCCCTGAGTAGCTAGGATTACAGGCATGAAACACCAGCACCTGGCTTATAATTCTTAAATTATTATTACTTTAAAAAACAACTTACAATGCATTTATCAAAGTTCCTTTTGATAGTCACCAGAACATTTCCCAATGTAGTACTTAGAAAAGAAGCAGGGTCTACATTTTGTGCAGTCCACACATGATGACTCATTTTGACTAGCATATAAAGGGAGTTAAAGCTATCGATTTTGTCTCCTAATGCAATTAGGTTGTTCAGTTCTGGCTCAATGCAACGAAATATTTTAGTCATCATTTGGCGAATCATATCTTTCCTGTTCAGGAAACAAAATACAGAAATTCAGAATTCAGATGAATGCATCTTGAATCTACTATATGACAAAAATTTAATATTTCAATTAAAATGCCAAACTATGATGAGCTAATTATTATTTCTATAGCAGTTTTCAATATAAAAATATTGAAATTATTGAAGTTAAGTTTCAGTACTCAAATTAGCTTTATGTCATTTGTAAAAGTGGATCCTGAAATGTGTTTGTGATTTCTAAGAAACACAGTATCGTTCAAAGGCTACTTCTGGCCTGCCAACACGAGAACTGACTGGATCATCTGTATTACTGAAGAATTAAAGAGCCTACAACAGGACCAGTAGAATGTTCCTAATAAGACAATAGGCAAATATGTCCATACTAGGTGCTCTCAGGTTACTGAGAATCATCTAGACCCTTCAGTTTAATGTTTATTTCCAAAGTTTATAGTACATACTCAGATGAAGCAGACAGAGACGTGCCAGAGTTAGGTTGCCGTGATAATGTTCCTCCATCCATGTCCTCTGCTTCAGTCTGCAAAAATTATTCAAGTATAAAAGACCAACAACTTCATTAATTTATATAGCAAAAGCCTTAGTCTTAAAATGTCTAGGAGAAAATATACTATAAAAATGATACTTTTTCCTGATTGAAAATTGTATTCTTAGTGAAATTTTAAAATAAAGCTTTAAAAAAGTAACAACAAAAATACTCATACAACCCATCAATTCATATGGAACAGCAAAAGACCTAGAATAAACAAAGCAAATCTAGGCAAAGGAAGCAGCGCAGGAGGAATCACAATACCAGACTTCAAGCTCTATTATAGAGCCATCATAACATAAACAGCCTGGTACTGGCATTAAAAACAGACCTGAAGACCAATGGAATAGAATAGAAGACCTAGAAATAAAGCTGCATTCTTACAGTCAGCTGATATTCGACAAAGGAGCTTAAGACACAATGGAAAAAACATAGCCTCTTCAACTACTGGTGTGGGGAAAACTGGGCAGCCACATGTAGAAAACTCAAAGTAGACCCTAGCCTATCACCAATGCACCAAGATCAACTCACAATGGATTAAGGACCTCAACATCAGACCCAAAACCTTTAAACTACCGAAGGACAGAGTAGGAGAGACACTAGAACTTATAGGCACAGGTAGGAACTTCCTGAACAGAGTCCCCGGGGCACAACAGATAGGGGAGAGAATTGACAAACGGGACTACTACAAAATAAAAAGTTTCTGCACAGCTAAAGACGGTCACTAAACTAGAAAGACAGCCAACCATATGGGAAAGGATCTTTACCAACACAGCAACAGACAAAGGCCTAATATCCGTCATCTCCAGAAAACTCAAAAAAACTAAGCCCCTCCAAACCCAGTAAACCAATTATTTATTTATTTATTTATTTTGGCCAGTCCTGGGCCTTGGACTCAGGGCCTGAGCACTGTCCCTGGCTTCTTCCCGCTCAAGGCTAGCACTCTGCCACTTGAGCCACAGCGCCGCTTCTGGCCGTTTTCTGTATATGTGGTGCTGGGGAATCGAACCTAGGGCCTCGTGTATCCGAGGCAGGCACTCTTGCCACTAGGCTATATCCCCAGCCCGCAATAAACCAATTATTAAATGGGCAAAGGAGCTAAAGAGAGACTTCAGAGGAGAAGAGATGAAAATGGCAAAGAAACATAAGAGGAAATGTTCAACATACCTGGCAGTAAAGGAAATGCAAATAAAAACAACCCTGAGATACCACCTCACCCCAGTTAGAATGGCCTATACTCTGAACTCAGGCAACAACAAACGCTGGAGGGGATGAGGGGAAAGAGGAACCCTTCTTCAGTGTTGGTGGGAGTGCAAATTAGTACAACCACTTTGGAGAACAGTATGGGGGTTCCTCAAAAAGCTCAGCATAGACATACCCTAAGACCCAACCATACCACTCCTAGGCATCTATCCTGAACAACAGGTCTCAAGATACCATACATCCATGTTTATCACTGCACAATTCACAATAGCCAAAATATGGAAACAACCCAGATGCCCCATTACAGATCAATGGATTAAAAAAATGTGGTCCCTATACACAATGCAATACTATATAGCGATTAGAAATGATAAAATATTGGTATTCATGGGGAAATGGTCAGAACTTGAACAAATAATGTTGAATGAGACAAGCCTAGAACAGAGAACAAAAGGGCATTGTTTCCTTGATATATGATTGTTAGGGAGGGAGGAGGACAGTAGAGACCAGGTCTGCAAAACAACAAACTTCTTTTCAAATGGTATTTCCACAGGTTTGGGTCAGCGACTTTACATTATGTATCTAAAAACCAAACAACTACTAAACAGACATGAAAAGGTCTAGAATAGACCTATCAGTGGATCACAACAGCTCAACAGCTATGTACATGATCATATAAGATGAGGATAAGCAAAAACAACTCCAAGAGAAGGACACAGGAGGATTCTATTGTTGACGTTACATTTAAAGTTCTAGGTGAATTTCCTGTGGCGTACCTATGTGGTTACTGTATATTATTTTGGTACACTGGATATTGTATATATGCCTACCTGATCTAGGGAAGGGAAAGAAAAATGAGGGTATAAGATATCACAAGAAATGTATTCACTGCCTTATTATGATATGTACTCCCTTTGCACAACACCTTGTCAATAAAATTTAATTAAACAATGATATTTTTCCTGATGAAAATTGCATTCTTAGTGAGATTTTAATATAAAGCTTTAGGGCTGGGGATATGGCCTAGTGGCAAGAGTGCTTGCCTCGTATACATGAGGCCCTGGGTTCGATTCCCCAGCACCACATATACAGAAAATGGCCAGAAGTGGCGCTGTGGCTCAAGTGGCAGAGTGCTAGCCTTGAGCAAGAAGAAGCCAGGGACAGTGCTCAGGCCCTGAGTCCAAGCCCCAGGACTGGCCAAAATAAATAAATAAATAAATAAAAATAAAGCTTTAAAAAAAGTAACAACAAAAATATTCATATACACATATATAACTGCTGCTGCTAATTTGATCACTCAGAAAAATTTTTCTTAGCTTATTCACAGAAAAATTGCTTTGAATTTTTTCGTTTTTCTGGCCTGAGGTTTGAAATCAGGATTGGGTGCTGCCTTGGAGCTTTTCTGCTCAAGGCTAGGGCTCTGTCACTTTATCTACAGCTCTACTCCTGCTTTCTTGATAGTTAATTGGAAGTCAGAGTCTCACAGGCTCTCCTAAAAATGATTTTTAAATGGCAGTATTATCAGTAAAAGTATAATTTAGGATGCTCTTTAAGAATATTCAAGAAATTCTTTGTTTTAGATTTCATCTGAGAATTATCATGGGTTTAGAAGTTGTATTCGTATGTGTATATATGAGGTGAGGAGGGTCCACAAAATGTGTGGCTCAAGTGGTAGAGCACTAGCCTTGAGCAAAAAAGCTCAGGGACAGTGGCCAGTCCAGCCTGAGTTCAAGCCCAGGGACTACACCAAATTTTTTTTTTAAAAGCTGTCAAGAAGTGTTACAGAAGCCCAGCAAGTAAGAAAATGTATCATTCAGACAATCAACAATGGACTCTCAACCATCTGTGGTAACAATGAATTTCTCACTCATTTTATAATATACATATATATAATATACATATATATGTTGTCTGAGACATAATCTTTGAGATAATTTAAAAAATCACTCTATTACATTACATTGTGTTTTTAAGTTTTACGAAGTATTTTAGAAAAAATCTCTCGTTTCATTTTTTTACATTAATATCATCTGAAAGGCATGCTAGAAAGCATTATTAAATTATTTTATAGAAGAAAAGTGAAAATTAAATAATGGCTAGAAAGTCTCTAGCTAGTTACTATCAAGGTCATAAAACAGATTCAGACTCAGATCTAAGATCTTACTTTTGCCCCCCATAGTAATAGTATGTATTCCAACATTATCTTTTCTTTCGAAACTGTTTTTTTTTCTTCTTCTTGGCAATCACTAAAATGTTAACACTACTTTTAGAATAATATTCTTTGCAAAAGTAAAGTCTGATATTGTCCTTCCTCCCACCCCCTCCATTAGTTTAGAGAATGTTTAGACTTAAGACATATTCTGGATTACTTTAGATTCTCAAACTTCAACTATCACTATTATCCCATGGTATGACAAAAACATTTAAAATTTGTCATCACAAATGCTTTCCTTTGCTGTTTGCATATTAATTGTGACATTAATTAATTAGATGAACTGTGTTACAGAGCATAAACAGTAGGCAAAAGAAATGGGAGTCATACCATTGTTCCAGGCATACTTGGATGTTGTTGCAGTTTGAAAAATTTGCTTATGAAGTCCTGTTCTGCCAGACACAGGGGCTCCAGTTCACTCAGTACCTGTTCAAAGATCTAAAGAAAACAGAAATGATCCTATAACAAAAGAACTGCAAAAAATGATTAAAATAGTAATCCACATTAATACAATCTTCTGTAGGGACCTTAGATCTGTAATATCAATAAACTGTATCTATGTAATTCTGTAATACCAACCAATATGTATTCTGTAATACCAACAGAATCCCACAGAAAAAGTCTTTTAAGATGTGTGTGTGTGTGTGTGTGTGTGTGTGTTGGTCCTGGGGCTTGAACTCCAGGCATAGGTGCTGTCCCTGAGCTTCATTGTTCAAGTCTAGTGCTCTATCACTTGTGGTTAATTGGAGATAGAAGTCTCATGGACTTTCTTGCACAGGTTGGCTTCAAATCATGATCCTTACATCTCAGCCTCCTGTGAGTAGCAAGGATTACAGGCATAAGCCACAGCGTGCCTGGCTCAAGATTAGCAGGATAATGCTATACTAGCAAAGACCAGGGAATATTCCCTAATGAAAACTCACTTGGGGGGGGGGAGGGGAATGAGGGAGGAGGTAACAAACAGTACAAGAAATGTATCCAATGCCTAACATATGAAACTGTAACCTCTCTGTACATCACTTTGACAATAAACAAGAAAAAAAAAAAGAAAACTCACTTGAGGTCTGGAAAGAGAAACAAAGACAGACTTTTACAACTTATTTGAGGCAGTGTAGCCAACAGTTAGGCTGCCATTCTTCTTTATTCTGTAGTTATTCCAACAATTTACAAGTCACAAGCATTTTATAATTTGTAAGAAATAAAATTTTAAAAAGCTTTAATGTTAATTGATAATTCACATTTTAGTTGTCATTTGACTATTTTTCATGTTTTAAAGAAAGCCTCAACCGCCTAAAATTTAGAGTGTAACATTCTTAAATCAAGTACCAACTGCCATTAGAAAAGAAAACTAATGTTAATGTTCAAGAAGTACCCATTCTTTTATTTTACCTTATCAAATTTTGTTCTGTCAGCAACATCAAGATCAGAGGTTGACATGTTTCCCATATCCAACAGTGAAGATGACTGTGATCTGCGATTCCCTGAACTCTGAACACTGAGTTTATTTAGACTAGAGGTAGATCCAGTTAGTTTCCCAGAACTTCCATGGAGACCTAAGAAATAATAAAGTCTTTGAAAGCTGTGATCTTTATGAATGTAAGATCAATGAATGTAAGTATCAATCGGGGCTGCCTTCTTGGTTCTCCAGAATGTTCTCCCTATTAGCTGATGCACAGGTCTATCACATAGGACAGGTTGTACTGTGTCCTAATCATTCACTGATATTCAAGTTCTATTCCAGAGTAAACTGTAAAAAGAAGCAAGACCATACAGATTCTTAAATGGGACTGAAAGAAATTTAAAGATCACATAGTTTATGCCCTACAAAGTTTCATCCTAGTCCCATTCGAAAGATAAACTTGCTTGGTGCTATCTCTAGACTAAAGTAGATGAGGGGTTTTACCCCCATTCAAAAGAAATATAGATGAAACTGAGTGCCACTTTAGCTAGCACACTATACGATTATGTAATATTTCTGAAGAAAACTGCCAAATTTCCAAAATTATTCATTTCTACCTTAGATCAATATATTAGGTTGAGCCTCATGAACTGGTAATAACTTATCATTCTATCCTAAAAAAATAAAGTCCATCACATATGATTCAACATAATATGCTCCTGAACCTGGAAATTCTGTTTTTCTAGTAAGTAAACTGATTAAATACAGCTCTTTAAAAACTAAGAGGAAAAGAAACTACTGCAAACTTGTTACATTTAAAATATAACTGTTACATTTAAGTAGAATTTAGGTCTCCATCAAAGCCATGAGGTTTAAGAATATATGGCTGGACAATATCACACATACACCAAAGAATTCAAAGAATCAATTTTTTAGAAGAAAATATTTTGATTCAGAATTAAATATAAAAAATAAATAAAATATTAAAAAAACATTATTCTTGATTATTTCTGTCAACCTGTGCTACTTGCTATGAAGGGACCAGTTAAGACAAATGTGGGCTTCCTTATGTAAAATATGACCATATCTATAAGAATACTTTAAACACAGCCTGGAAAGAGAAACATAATGGTTAAGGCTTTTCATCAATTTCAGACACACAGTTCTACTCCTCACCAGGTCATCTGATTTTACTTATTTCTTCAATGTAGCCAGACCACTACTATCATGTTGGCTTTCTTTCTCCAACACCTGGCAGTTTGGAGCAATTGATACATCTGGAATTAAGTTTTTAAAGGCAAAGAACTAATTGCTACACACTAAACAAACATGCATTGAGAATACCTACTGGTACACTAAGCATACTCACTCTCTGTTTCCTGTTTGACAGCACTTTCTTTTCGAGGCAGTGTAGCTGTGATGGATTAGGTTGCAAGCATCAAAGACAAAGACAAGTTAATAAACTGCAATTCGCACAAACCATGCACAAGAGGAAGTTAAAGCTCTAGTTTAAAAGACACATGCAAAGAACCATGAGCATCAAGTAACAAGAGGTGCAAACACATATTTAGTCGGTCAGCTACTGTTTTGAAAGATTATGAGAAAAATATTTGCTTGTCTTTTAATGAACTTTTTAACTCAAATATTCAGGGAAATATGTATCTGTAAACCCCCTAAACACATACTTTTAAGTCACTTTTTTTTAATGAAGCTGGCATACTTTAATTAAATAGAATGATTTTGTAAATTTCTGTTTCCTGAAAAAATGTAGCTCAATTATTTAATAAAGCGGAAACTTATTAGAGTAAGTTGGTAGATTTAGACATAAACAATTCTATATTCTCTTAAAACTGAAAGGAATTTCTATTGTGCTAAGTAATTTTAAGCTATATCTGATAAAAATTATCTAAGTAGCATTTTAGGATGATTTTTAAGTGCAAACCAAATATCAAGTTGGATTACTTAGTAACTTGCTTGTGAATACCTAGAAAGATGTATATCACAGAACTAGGAACTGAAGATGTTTGTATGGAAGAGTAAAATGAATGGTTCATGGCAACTCCTTTGTACATCAGTTTAAAGATAAAAAAGAAAATCATAATTACTAAATTCATTTGTCTGCCATCTCTTTAAGTAGAACATAAAGAAAAAAAACACACCAAAAGAACCCTTGGGTAAAATATTCTATGCCTTTGAGTATTAATCAAGCTATTAATCAAAATGGAAAATACTCTATAAAGACCTTGCCACAAAGAAAAGATATTTCCCTGGACTCTAACATATTTTGAATAAGTTGGCCTGAAAAGAGCTGAATGAATTAAGAACTGTTCAAAGAGAGTTATTTTATCTACACAACTGTGCTAGTTACATAGCTGCCTTCTGGTTAGATACAATCAAATCTCACACGATACATTCAATTCTTTTCAGAACTGTTTCTTGTCAGCATGTGACCCAGAATATTCAAAGAAAATTAATTTCATTCATAATAACTTAATTTTGACTCACTGAAATGTTCTTCACAAATTTTCACATTTCTATTTTAATTATAATTTCTATTAAAATTCATTTATACAAAATTTGAGTTGTTGAAAAAAAATTACATTCTACTTGATTCATAACTTCTGAAATCATCTATTTAACTTGAAATTTATACTACCAATGCAGCTAACAAGTCAGATATTCAAAGATGGACCAAACTATTTTTATCCTCTAAAGTTTTAGCTTTTCCTGTATTTGGTGGCAAAATAATTTTCTAGGCCTGGGATATTATAAACTACTTTCCTCTTCCTTGATACTTAACAGAGACATAGAATATAGGAATTTTGTAGCATTTAAAATTATAAAAGTGCTTTCTAAATATGTATTATGTGAATTTAATATACATGTGGTCCTGGGTTTTGAGCTCAGAGCCTTGCAAACCTGCTACTTGAGCCACCTTTTTATCTCTAAATTAAAAATACTTTTAAACAAGGTAATTTAAGAACTTCACAAGGGTAAGAAAAGAAAAAGTTTAGGTTTTAATGCAATGGTAACACTAAGATATGATTATTCATCATTTAAGTTATATTTTAATTATTTCATTTATCTTAATGTGGCCTGACTCATTTTCACGAACTGAAAAGAGATCTCAGTATAACATGGTTCACTAACAAGTGGTGACAAGTATACTTAATGAAAACATTAAACATGTAACTGAATTAATAATATGCTCTTTGTTCAAAAAAAAGGCATAACATATCCACAGTGAAACATTAACAAGGATATAAACACAATGCTGTTTAAGAACAATTAACCTTTAGGATGAGTTAGCATTTGTTTCCAAAAGCCTAAGTCCCAAGATTCTTATCAGTATCTTTATCAAAGTATAGCACACTTAATTCAAATTCAAAGCCATTTCAAATGTCTAGACTAGTTTAATACATTGTATTATAGTTAAAAAAAAAAACAATGATTTGCAGAATAATTACTCAGTAAAGAAAAGAAAGGAAATATGATCTAGTAATTTTCAGTTCTCTTTTCTGATCACTGCAGTTGCTTAGGACATAGGCTCTTTCAACAAGCAAATGCTCAACTCATTATTCTAAAGGGGCGTTATGCAGACACACTGAGGAATACACAATGCAGCCCTTTAAGGCCAGGTTTGGACTGGAATAGGCACAGACGCCACCCAGGGAACTCCAGAGATGGGACATGCAAGAGCAGAACGTAGCCTCGGCACATCACCTGTCTTAACTTGGTACTTTTACTGACTATTCTTTCAAAGAATGTTTTTGTCCAATAAAAATATTTAGAAGCAACAAGAAAACCACATAGCTATATGAAAATAAGGTATCAGTGTAGGGGAAATTTTGGTAGCATTTTTAATAGCTCATTGACAGGGGAGAAAAATAAACTGATTTTTAAAATTAAAAATAGCCGGGGCTGGGAATATGGCCTAGTGGCAAGAGTGCTTGGCTCGTATACATGAAGCCCTGCATATATAGAAAACGGCCAGAAGTGGCACTGTGGCTCAAGTGGCAGAGTGCTAGCCTTGAGCAAAAAGAAGCCAGGGATAGTGCTCAGGTCCTGAGTCCAAGGCCCAGGACTGGCAATAAATAAATAAATAAATAAAATAAAATAAAACAAAAATGTAACTTAAAAAAAAAGTTAAAAAATTTCAAAAAAGCCAGTGAGAAGAAGCCAGGAATCACTTTCATCTCTCTATAGAGAGCAATGACTTAAGAGATCAATGACTTGCTCCCAACTGTTAAAAAAGTCTTTTAGGGAACTGGAACTGAATTCTCAACATGGGTCACTTATCTAACACTTTGTCTATGAGAGTGCACTTCATTGTCTTACTGTCTTCCTTATAAATTCATATATTTTAATTATACAAGTGATATATTCACTATAGAATTTCAATTAGCAATATATTTACGATATACCTTCTTTCTTTGAAATACTGATAAATCAGATGTTTTAGGTCTCCTCTTTCATTAGTCCTAGTGTGTCTTCTACCTTGTTGTAAAAGTCTGAGAATTATTTGAAGTAAGTCTATTCTTAATTGGAAAAGAGTGAACCCAAATGCCTAAGCTTACCAAACTTCTTGCTTTCTTTAGTTGTGCCAGTCATCTTAATCTTCGCAACTTCAAAGAAATCTTTGATTTCTCTTTCATATAGACGGGATAAATAATCCATGTAATTCTTAAAATAAACATAATACATACTTATTAATAAAACATATACAACTTCCATTTATAAAAATACTTTGTGCTTGGTGTAAATTTTGTATTTTGTGGTCCAAATATGCATATGATATGAAAAATAGGACATTTTTTATCTTAAAAAATCATTGAGGGCTGGGAATATGGCTTAATGGTAGAGTGCTTGCCTAGCATGGCATGAAGCCCTGGGTTCAATTCCTTAGTACCACATAAACAGAAAAAGCTGGAGGTAGCACTGTGGCTCAAGTGGTAAAGTGCTAGCCTTGAGCAAAAGAAGCTCAGGGACAGTGCCCAGGCCCTGAGTTCAAGCCCCAGGACCAGCAAGAATAAAAAATAAAATTCTGAAGCTAGACAGTGATGACTCCTGCCTGTAATCCTAGCTACTCAGGAGGCTGACTGAGGACTGGCATTCAAAGCCAGTCTGAGCAGGAAAGTCCATGAGACTTTTATCTCCAATTAACCATGAAAACCAAAAGTGGCATTCTAGCTTAAAGTAGTAGAGCACGAGCCTTGAGTGAAAAAGCTCCTGGACAGCTCAAGCCCCCAAACCAACAAAAACAACAAAAAATTGAATAGAAGCCTGATGCTGGTGGCTCACATCTTAAGAGGCTATAATCAGGAGGATAAGCCAGTGCACGCGCGCGCGCGCACACACACACACACACACCCATCTCAACCAAGAGCTAGGCATCATGGTATGCCTTGTCATTCCAGTTACTTTGGGAGGGTGAAAGTGGGGAGACCACAAGTTCAAGGCCAGTCTGAGGCAGAAAATCTCATAAGCCTCCATCTCAATATAAGAAGCTGAGTGTGGTGGCACTAGTTTGTCATCCCAGCTACAACATGAAAAGTTGGCCTAGGTGAAGGTGCAGGTTATATGCAAGACCCTATCTCAAAATAATCAGTGCAAAAAAGTACTGGAAGGGTGGCTATCTGTTTAGCAAGTGTGAGGCCTCGATTTCAAATCCCAGTACCAAAGATACACATAAAAATTGAATAGGCATGGTAACATTAATAATTTACAAAAATATCAAGTCAAATATAATCACACTTATGCATTTACTTCCACATATTCCTTTTTACATACTTTTTTTTTTTTTTGTCAGTCCTGAGGCTTGAACTCAGGGCCTGAGCACTGTCCCTGGCTTCTTTTTGCTCAAGGCTAGCACTCTGCCATCTTTAGCCACAGTGCCACTTCTGGCCTTTTCTATATATGTGGCGCTGAGGAATTGAACCTAGGGCTTCATGTATATGAGGTAAGCACTCTTGCCACTAGGCCATATTCCCAGCCCCTTTACATACTTTTTTTTTTTTTTTCCAGTCCTGGGCCTTGGACTCAGGGCCTGAGCACTGTCCCTGGCTTCCTTTTGCTCAAGGCTAGCACTCTGCCACTTGAGCCACAGCGCCACTTCTGGCCGTTTTCTGTATATGTGGTGCTGGGGAATCGAACCCAGGGCCTCATGTATACGAGGCAAGCTCTCTTGCCACTAGGCTATATCCCCAGCCCCCTTTACATACTTTTAATATCATTGCCATCATACAGGACAGGGTACCTGAACCAGAATAATCATGCTTCTCTTGTCTATCATTGTATATCACTTTGTTGGTTTACTATAATTTAGTAAACCAATTCCTCAAAACAGAATAGTGAAGGTGTTACAGATAAGCGAAATATATTCTTCATCTCTAATGAATTGTTCACATGGGATGATTACTCTAGAGTGGAATGACAGAGCCAAAGAGTATAGGGATCTTTATGACACTCTCTCATACTACATGTTGCTTAGCAATAATAATGGAAATGGAGAGTGTTTAGTTGCACTGAACCTTTGTAAGACAGGAATGTCAACCCCAAAACATTATTTCCAGTCAGAATTTAATTAATACATCTCAGAGTCTTCATAATTACTTTTCCAAAACATATCTGACTAGTTGATCTTCAATGAAAACACCTTTTATTTAGCTCGCAAACTCATTTTTTTTCCATCACATCTACTTATCATCATGCACAAGAATCCCTTGGCTTGTCAGGAAGAACTCTTTAACCTTTTCCTAGTTCCATGTTAAATATATTTATTGAGTTTGAGTTTTAATGTTTACAGCAAAAAAATGAAAAATAAACCTGTTCCTCAATATTTCTTTTATTATGAAATCTAAGCTTCAATTCCTTTGTTATCTTCACAAATTTAGCTTCCAGAAATGGTTACTGTATGGACCAAATTGATTGCAAACAGCTATAGGAATTGAGGCATTGTTTCTTAGTAAAGAATCACTGGTTTGTTTGTTTCTTTCATTTCTTTTTTCCTGCTTCCTTTTTAAATAAAATTGTTTTCGACACTACTTAAGCAACCAAATTAGTTTATGAAAACAAATACATAATCTAACAAAAGCTCCAACCACAAGTAATATTCTTGGGCAATAAGTTAATTTCATTTAAAAAACTCATTTATACTGCCACTCAAAAATACTGTCTGAGCAGAGAATAATTGTGAAAATCATTACTAACTTGGCTGGAGTCTTGCTTCTTCACTTTAAGTTACACTCATGAATACTGCCTTATATAGAGAGTAATGATACTCACTGAGAACATAATTAGGCAAAAAGCTTATTGATTACTTATTTGAATATTCACTAGTGGACAACGTACTTGTCACAAAACTCTTAGGAGGATATAAGTTATGTTGAATTATTCAAAATGTTAATCCTTCCTAAAACTTCAAAAGGCAAAGAATTCCAGAATTGTAAATATTATTCCTTAAAATATCTCCAACTCAGAATTCTGTTGAATACAACAGAAGAGTTACATAATACTTAGGTAAGCTAATTCTAAGGAAAAATAATTTCATCCAAAGTATCTAGCTTGGTAAGAGACATAAACACCTCAGGAGACTAAATTCTTTTTGAAAAGTATGTTTAAATAATAAATTTAAACTATTTTTCATTTTTACCAGGATTTATGTCCCCTTCCTTATGATATCAGTTTAGAAGTAAAGGAACCAGATTTTACTCTACATGGGCAAAGCTGCTCTCAAGAGAAAATAAAAAATATATAAATATATTTATATATAAATATATAAATAAAAGAATATCCCACTATTCAATATATCAAGCCCAGTGCATTCATAGAACTATATAATCTATCATTTTCTCTAATTCCAGGAATCTTTTTAGAGTTACCACTGTCCATATAATAATTATTAAATTAGACTATTAGAACATTTTAAAATTATTTTTTAAATTCCAAATCCACAGAACTGTAAAAATAAACACCAAAATGTTTTTCAGAATTTTAAGTTATTCTTTCAGCAAAGCTTTCCAGACAATTATTACCCATTTGGGTATTTGAGACAATTTTTGGGGTATTTGAGGTGGCAAATTTTAGCCACAAAACCATAAAAATGAAGCATATTTTAAAATGTTTCTCCAAATTTTAATTAAGCTGTTCTTTCAGCTAGGACTACCCATATTATTTGTAATTTGTACATCTGAGCTAGATAGGTGGACATTTTTAGCTCTATTTTTTTAAAAGAATACTGATGTTCAACTTCCAAACTACAGATTAATGTTTAAATGCCAAAAAAGTACTGCACCTGTGGCTTCCTGCTTCAATGGCCATTATCAAATCTAAATCAGATCATATCATTCCACTGCTCAGGGCCCACTTCCCACTCCACTCTCCAATGTAATGCACAGGAAAACCAAATCTTCTAGGGCTCCTGGGGATCTGTCCAGCCCCACTCAGGTTCTGCTCACCTTCCTTCCCTTCACCTTCCACCTATGCTGGCCTCCTCAAGCACATCAGCCCAGTGTGCTACAGGAAACTTGCAACTGTGCCAGGATCTATCTCTGTATTTCTTGCAGAAATCCTCATTGTTCACCCTCATTTACATGTAAATTTCTGCTGAAGTGCCACCTTCTAAAATCTTTTAAGGTGAAGCTTTGATAATTTGTTGGGGTCCAGGTGTCTGGCATGATACTGCAATGCTTGCTTAAGAACACTTGTCTTTTTCTTAAAAACAACAACAACAACAACAACAAACCCAGAACAGACTATAAATTCCTAGGAGGCAGATACTTCCTACAATGAATAAACATGTACATATAATAAACATTATCCCTGGTTAATGGGACCTTAAATAAACTATTATTCTCTGCTTGGCTAAGAAGGTACACCACTATTTCAAACTGTATGTGTGCTGGTTCTGGGGCTTGAACTCAGGGCCTGGGTGCTGTCCCTGAGCTTTGTGCTCAAGGCTAGTACTGTACCATTTGAGACACAGCTCTACTTCTGGCATTGTGCTCAAGACTAACACTACTTACTATTTGAGCACAGCTCTACTTCTAACTTTTTGGTGGTTAAATGGAGATAAGCAGCTCACTAGCTTTCCTGCCTGGGCTGGCTTTCAATTGTAACCCTCAGATTTCTGCCTCCCGAGTATCTAGTATTATAGGCATGAGCCACCAGTGACTGGCAACAACCTCTTAATTCTAAAATGGTATGCTCTCTACTCAGGGAGTAAGTGACAATAAATCCATACCTTTGTTAGTCCCTCATATTTTCCATAATCTGTACTCTTGAGCCACTCCATCAGCTTGGCATACCGGAGCAAATCTCTATGAAATGGATGATGATTGGGTAAAGTGAGTTCAACAGAGTGTTGAGCAAGAGTTGAACTCTGATCATGACCCTGGAGTAAAACAAGTAAATAAATGATTGACAGTGCAAAAAACATTGTTATTTAGAAAATTCTGAACAACTGTGAGATGTGGTCAAGCAAAATAGAACACAGAAAAATAGAACAGTACTTACCTATCTACTTTCATCATCCTGTATGTATGACTACTATAAGTTAATCATAGTCATGCAAGAATGGCATTGTAATAAATCTACTCATCCCACCTTTTAAGGAGTTAACATCACAGTATTGTATAATTTATTAAGTAAATAAACAATAGAGGCTGCATCAAATACTCTAAATAGAGAAGTCATTCAATAACAAACAAAAACATATAACACAGAGTTTTAGAGATTGGAAGGACTATAAAAGACTATATCCTGGGGCTTCCCAGTAATCCCTAGTAATGATGTAATTGAAACTTTTTCATTAATTTGCTAGGCAAGGAACTACACGGGTCTGTTTTTAAACCTTGACAAGACTTTTATGTAAATTAAATTAAAAATCTGCCTTAGTCAGATCATGTATCTTGATACTTGCTTGGAAAAATACAGACATGGTAGATTATATAATTCCTGTTTCTGAAAAAAAAGAAACTGAATCTCTAGGGATTATGTGATCTGCTCAGGTCATACAGGAAGAAATCTAGAATTGAAACCTTGGTCAATAGTCTCATTTCTGTTGTCTTTTATAAACATGTTGAACAAAAGCATTTAAATTAGACTCAAAAACTGCAAGTGCTAATTGATATAGCTATCTACCTATCAACTGATAATCCTTCTGGCTCTTTTAAATTATCTAGTTCTCCTCTGCTACTTAGTCAACATTTGTTATGGAACATTTGTTATGCTAGTGTCCAAGAATGAAGAGCTGAAAGATTAAAAGAGGAGATGTCCAACCTGATTTGTCTAGACAGTCAGAAGGTTATTTGTTGACTACTATATTAAAGGAACAAAACCCATTAATTTTGGAGTCTAGTTAATTTCCTGGAAAAGGTATATAAAGCTATTATAAATGTGTTGATATGCAATAGCTTAGCACTCTGAGCTTGAAAGGCTTAAATTTTTTTAAATTTATTTATTAATTGAACACAAATTTTTTGGACAGGGTGTTGTGCAAAAAGGGTACAGTTACATAATAAGGGAGTGTGTACATTTCTTGTGATATCTTACGCCCTGTTTTTCTTTCCCTTCTCTAGGTCAGGTAGACATATATACAATATACAATGTATCAAGAACATATACAGTCGCCATGTGGCCGCGCCCAAGAAAATTCGCCTAGGGCTTTAAATGCAATGTCGATATTAGACAATATGTCGACAGTAGTCTTATATGAACGTACATACATAGATTTTGAGCTATTGTATTCCACTGAGAGGTCAATTTTTGACCTTTATGTGTTGAGTAATTGTTTGGTTTTAGTTACATACTGTTGGGTCGCTGACCCAATCCTGTGGGAAATACTATTTGACAAGTAGTTTTTGGTTTCACAGACTTGGTCTCTACTGTCTCTCCATCTCCCTTTCTTAACAGTCATATATCAGGGAGATCATGCCCCTTTGTTTTCTGTGTTCTAGGCTTGTCTCGCTCAACATTATTTGTTCGAGTTCTGACCATTTCCCTGCGAATAACAATATTTCACCATTCCTAATCACTATGTAGTATTCCATTGTGTATAGGTACCATATTTTTTGGACCCATTAGTCTGTGGAGGGGCATCTGGGTTGTTTCCATATTTGGGCTATTGTGAATTGTGAAAGGCTTAAATTTTTAAAACTTTTTTTTTTTTTTTGCCAGTCCTGGGGCTTGAACTCAGGGCCTGAGCAGCTTCTTTTTACTCAAGGCTAGCACTCTACCACTACTACTTGAGCCACAGCGCCACTTCTGGCTTTTTTGATATATGTGGTGCTGAGGAAGCAACCCAGGGCTTCCTGTATATGAGGCAAGCACTCTACCACTAGGCCACATTCCCAGCCCTTAAATCTGTTTAATTTAAGAGAGATTCTGTTAGTGATGCACATACAAAACAAAAACTTACTGGTTATGCTTTATTTTTATTTGAAGAAAAGATTCTTTTAAATCAAATACTCAGAAAGAAAAAAATCCTAACCTAGATGAGTTTGCTTGTGACATTGCCAAGTTACCTTTAAGTAAAGTGGACGTATAAAATATAGGACATTCCAACCACTAAAACCTCCCTCATTACTGAGTCCTTTCTTTATTACAGTTTTTAAGTCAGTCTGTGGGAAAATTAAGGTAAGATTATCATTCCAATTTAAAATGAAAATAAAAGTGTTGCTGTGCTCAAAGTGGTAGAGTGCTGGCCTTGAGCAATAAAGCTCAGGGACAGCATAGCACCCAGGCCCTGCATTTAAGCCCTAACAAAAGAAAGACAAAAAAGGAGATAGGAAGGGAGGGGAGAGAAGAGAAGAGGGAAGGGAAAGGAAGGAAGGAGGCAGAGAGGGAAGGAGGGAGGGAGGGAAGAAGGGAAGGAAAGAGAAAGAAAAAGAAGAAAGGAAGAAGGAAAGAAAGGAAGAAAGAAAAAATAGGAAGGACCTATCATACAGAGTTAAACATAGAGAGGATAAGATCAAAGTTCAGAAACTGCATATATGCAAATATTACTATGAAACCTCTAATTTCACACAACTAATATATACCAATAAAAAAGTTGAAACAAGGAGATGGTGAAAGATCTATATTACAAAATTTAGTGACTGAGAAATAGATATGAGCGCATGGTACTTTAATCAAATCTTCCTGGCTAGTCTCTCAACCAGGAATAGAAATCTCCATGTTCTCCAACTCTTTTCTTAGGTAATCTGATACACAAATTCACACACACACACACACACACACACACACTTTCTTGCACTTGGAAAATATTCTTCAGACTTGTGCAGCTTATCACAGGGTGGAACAGCCTGGTTTTAAACATGCATCACTCACATGGAACATCACACAATATTAGGCTTTTAGAAATGGGAAGCATTCATTTAGTTGAATGAATAGCCAATTAGTTGAAAAGACCCAAAAGCAAAATAGCAACTGCATGTCAAGAAAGAGTTAAGGATACAAAAAGGACTGCTGCTTATTAACTAGCATTTCTGACATTATCTCCTAATGTTAACAACATTGCCAAAAAGTGTTATTTTTAAAAACTAAGGGATTGTGTAGAAACAGAAATTACTGAAGAAACATGTAAGAAAAATGTGCGTTAGCTTCCTATATGACTGACTTTTAAATGTGCTTTCCTATTTTTGTTTTGAATATACTTTTACTGTAAGGGTGATGTACAGAAGGGTTAGAGTTACACAGATTAGGTAACGATTACATTTCTTTTTGAGCAATGTCACCTCTTTCCTCATTTTCTCCCAGGTTTTTCCCTCTGGTCCCTGCCCCCTCCCAAGTTGTATAGTTAGTTCATTTTCAACAGTGTCTAGTGAGTATCACTGCTGCATTAGTTCACCCTTTGTCATGTTTCTGGTGGGAGGCAGTGTGCTGATTCCCCCTCCCATGCTGTTAGGTGGTTCTCCTTTCTGCTCAGACAGCTCTTCTCTCACCTTTACCCTTTCTGAGAACATCTGTCTTCCTACCCTAGATTGTGAGCCACAGGAGGGCAGGAGCAGACTCATTTTTCCCAAGTCAAGGTCTGGTTTGCAGTTCAACTGCCTAATAAACAATGACAACATGAGTGAAGATGAAACCAAGTAAGGGAAAGAATAAAAAAGAGAAAGGCAAGCAGAGTGAGATGAAATGTCTTTTTAGGCCAAATAGAACATTTAAAGATGGTTACAAATGTAGGTAATGAGTGGCTTAAATCAAAGTTATGTTGTAAGCTGTAAAGATTTTGTTGCTAAGCTGAGCAAACTTTATAGAGGAATAAAAAAGAAAACCAGAGAAGCTGGCGCCAAATCTGATGTACTCACAGGAACTGACAGAAAGTAGGACCTGTTATAGAGCTGAAGGAGGGCCTGAGTAAACTAATGGGAAATAAAATATATGAAGACAGTTGTTTTAGAATACTGCAAAGTGAAAATAAAAATTTCAATCTGTTCAGACAGCATTACTTGATAAATAAGATTTCTCTTTTATTTTCCACTTAGTAGTCTAAATAAAACGAATAAAAGAGACAAAAACATAAGAAACATAACTTATTAAGTGCTATTAAAATAGCCTTTTATTGAAATAATTTTAAGGTACTTTTTTGTGTGAGTATGCTAGCACAGGGGCTTGAACTCAGGGCCTGGACATTGTCCCTTAGCTTTTTTGCTCATGGATGGCACTCTACAACTTAAGCCACAGCTCTACTTCCAGCTTTTTGGTGGTTAATTAGAGATAAGAGTCTCACAGACTTTCCTACCCAGGCTGACTTTGAACCATGATCCTTAGATTTCAGCCTGAGTAGCCAGAATTACATATATTAGCCGCCTTTGCCTGGCTTCTAAGGTACTCTTAAAGTTACTAATATATCATGATCATATCCTTAATTATAACACCTATTTCCATATAAATATATTGGCAAATTGTACAGATGAAGATTATGGATGAGCTGTTAGTCATTATCCTGAAAGTATAGTCATAATACACAGAGCGTATGAAATATTTAAAATATTCAGTCCAGCCCTGGTTCTCACATCAAAATACTGAAAAATAAAACAAGATCAACATGTCTAAATGGTATATGCAATCAATAATTAATTTTATAGCTATTTTATCTATAGAATTAGATGGGTTCAGCTGAAAGGAACTAGATTCTAAGCAGCTGAAGCCCACAGTACCTCTATGAGTAAGTATGTATTTCAAAATCCTAAAACCAAATAAATGTTTGAAAGAATATATTACAAGCCTTGTTGAACATATTACATTTCTATGGGAATTTAAGGTTACGGTAATATACAAATAAATATGGAAACATGCCAGTTTTAATAATAAATTACAATTACCTGCTGAACGAAAACATTGTTGAGGTGACTGGCCAGTCTCCGAGCAAAATGCTCTCGCAAATCACTAAAACGCTGCTGCTGCTGCTTAACTGCCAGCAGCATGTCATGGCCTGAAAGCAGAACAGCATGTCTTGACATATTTAATAAGGGAAAAAAGATTCACTCAGTGTTTTCTTCCCCTCTCCGTTTTCCTTCCTAAACTCAATGTCTTGTGATTGCTAGGTAATAAGCACAGAAAAATACTGAGGTACATTCTAACAGTAACAATGAGTTTATTCATCTGCTTTATAAAATGTAAGCAGAAGGAAAACCAGAATACAACAGTGGCTTTACCTCAGCACCACCTGGCAACTATAGAAAATGTAGATTCTAGGACCAGCCCAGACCCACTGAATCTGGGGATGGGGTCTGGTAATCTGTTTTTCACAATGTACACTAAGCTTTAGAATCTCAGTTTACAAGAATATACTTTTTGTTCTAAGCAAAGAATTGACTTTGTGCTAGGTTTTAGTAAAGAAAGATCATGGTGAGATACATGCCTGTAATCTCAGCAATCATCAAGCTGAGGTGAGAGAATCGAAAGTTTGGGGTTAGCCTGGGCTATATAGCCAGTTCAAAGCAAACCTGTGGTATGCAACAGAACCTTGTCTTTAAACAAAAACAAACAAAACATGATCATGAAGTTAGATAAAATCACTGGTGGTCAATCAGAAGGAGTTGAAAATATTCTTATTATCAACAGAAATATATTGGAAACAAGTGAGACTTCTTTGCATAGTTAATAATGTAATCCTAATCCATGTGGTTCATGTTGTCTCATTATATCAAGTTATGGTCCTAATCTTAAATCTTGGTTAAGTATTACCAACTCCAAAGAACATACCTGGCCGGAGAGCAACATTCATGCACTGCAGAAGGGCATCCGCAGCATTGGTGCAAGCTTCAATGCCTCGGGAAGAGGCAAGGTCTCCTTCCTGAAGGGCCTTTATATGACCTTTGGCCAAGTCCATGTGGTTCTGGAATACATACCACTCACACATAGAACTTTTGGAAATATATAGGCTAGGTGTCAATCCTATCACTGAGTCTTTGGAATTATTTTCAATCTTGCTCTTATAAGCAAATTAGAAAATGTTTACAATTAAATTCTATATATGGTCACTAATCCTTTTATTTTTGCTTTTATTAGTCATTTATAAAAACACTTACCACAAGGAACTCTATCTCGGACAAGAGTTTCACATTATTAGTGTTACTGAGATGAATCAGGTGGTTGCTTTCAGAGATCTGATCCATTTGTTCTTTTACGCTTTGGAGCATTTCTTCATAACTGCTCAGCTTCAATTCAATCTGATCTACCTCCTTTAGAGCCTCATCCAGCAATTTCATCAAGATGTTTACTTGTTTTTCAGAGGCCATGATTGACTGAATGTTGGCCTATATAGTCAACGACAAAAATAAAATTTCACATTGCTTAAGTGTGTAAAAGAAGCATAAAGGTATGTTGACAACATCTCTTTGAAAACGGAGTAGTATAAATGGATATATACTGACATCTACTTTAGTTTATCACTTTGTGTTTCACGTTTTTGCACAGTATTTCGTGGAGGCACACTTACCTCTCTACAAAAGTTAGGGACCATATCTCAATATTCTCTATGTCCACAGACTGTGTAAGTAACTGTATCATCAAAAGGGCATGGTCTCATTTCTGTGTATTTAGGAGCATTAGACCATGCCATCTCTCACATTTCTTCTGCCTGATACAGCAATGTTCTATGTTACTTAACATCTATAGGAAACTAAATAAAAGCATAATCTTTTATGTAGTATTTTAGCTGGGAGGATAGCAGTACAATATGAGTCGATGAAGGATACATGAAAATAATTTATAACTGAAGTGTGACTGGAACTAACAGGCTGAGAAAGACCATATACAAAAGGTAGCTCCTTCTATCATCCTTCTTATTCTTCATTTTCATCTATGGTTCCCCCCCCACCCCCCCGCCACGCAAAGCAGTTATAAACTGTCATGCTCTGATTACTGTTTCCTAGATGTTCTACGAATTGAATTTAAATTCTCTGAAATAAGGAAGTTGCCAAATCTCATATTGAGTTGCAAAGTAATGTGATGACTTAGAACATATATGCAGTATTATTTAGAAAAGAGAATATAAATTGCCAACCCAGGTTAAGATGAGTAACCTAAGTATAATGAAAAATCTGGACAAGGATTTAAGAATATCATTTGATGCTGTGATTTCACAGATGACATGCTCTATACTGTTTTCTGTTGGAACCACTGACATCTTTTTAGGAACAGAGCTGGTTTTGAATCTTTCCAGGACATTTTCCACTTTAACATCTTGAAGCCTCTTCTAAGCTTTGTTTTCAATGAGTGTGCAAGCCTTTAGGCTTGTATTACTCATGCAATCTTTCGGGGTCTGGTAAGACTCCAGAACTTTGATACCTTTCATGAGTAAACTCCCGAGGTCTTTCCTTTGAGGAGACTATAAAAGTCTATCTTTTCTTAAAAACAAAATAAAAAATTCCAAGTGGTTTGTTTTAGATTATTCTCACATAAGTGCCCTGCACATTTAGATTAGACTCAGAAACTATTCATATAAATGGCTCTACAACATTTTAGTGGCCACATCCATGATTGTTTCTGACTGTTTTCACATGTATTCTGTTCCCTTTTGGTACAGTATTTACTGATGTCAACCTCATTTCTCTCATCCAATTTTGGTTTCTTTTCTTTTTTGGGGGGGTGGGGTGTAGTCCTGGGGCTAGGACTCAGGGCCTGAGCACTGTCCCTGGCTTCTTTTTGCTCAAGGCTAGCACTCTACCACTTGAGCCACAGTTACCACTTGAGCCACAGTGCCACTTCTGGCTTTTTCTATATAGGTGGTGCTGAAGAATTGAACCCAGGGCTTCATGCATGCTAGGCAAGCACTTCACCACTAAGTCACCTTCCCAGCCTCCAATTTTCTATTTATTTTTTTAAACCATAAAAAGTGTATTCTTTGGTTTATTTGTTTTGTTTTTGCTGCCAGTCCTGGGGTGTGGACTCAGGGCCTGAGTACTGTCCCTGGCTTTTTTTTTTTTTTTTTTTTTTTGGCCAGTCCTGGGGCTTGGACTCAGGGCCTGAGCACTGTCCCTGGCTTCTTTTTGCTCAAAGCTAGCACTCTGCCACTTGAGCCACAGCGCCACTTCTGGCCATTTTCTGTATATGTGGTGCTGGGGAATCGAACCCAGGGCCTCATGTATACGAGGCAAGCACTATTGCCACTAGGCCATATCCCCAGCCCCAAAAAGTGTATTTTTTGGTACTAAACTATTCTCAGATGTCTTAACGGCTGGGAGAAATCAAGCTCAAACATGGGCTCTGCTTGGCTACCTTTTCTCTTCTGTCACTTCATATCAAGG
The DNA here is from genome assembly GCF_023159225.1 of Perognathus longimembris pacificus. Taxonomy (NCBI): domain Eukaryota; kingdom Metazoa; phylum Chordata; class Mammalia; order Rodentia; family Heteromyidae; genus Perognathus; species Perognathus longimembris. Next base: position 28,765,929 of record NC_063176.1, on the reverse strand, counting down.
GTATTCCACATGCTAGAACCACAGCCAACTGCTTTCACTAGCCTAAGGGAATGGCTTTATCTTTTGAACAAGCAGAGTGAAGGATTGATGGCAGCTGTTAATGTGCTTATACAATAAGAGAGTAAAAATCACACCAAAAGGCCAAAGTGCTGATGCAGTAGCCTTGAGAATCTGCTACCTATCAAATACATTCACAGATGACAGGAAAGTCTTACCCCATCTAGCACCTGCAGCTCTCGGGATAACTTTTCTGCAAAGGCTTCAGCATTAGAGATTGCGTATTCACAGCCCTCCATCATTATCTCAATATCCTGCTCTTCTCTGGCGTTTAACTCTTGGTACTCATCCACTGATTCTTCATCCCCACCTGTCACACTCTGATTCTCTCCACTTGGAACAGATTCTTAAAGAAGGTAAAATTCAAAATAAAACAGTCAAGAAGAAGCACTAGAACGTGGTAATCACAAGCTAGTTAAGATCAGTTAAAAGTAGAGGTCATGTTTAGTGGCTGAAAAATAGGAAGGATAATTTAAAACATTAAAAAATACCCTCAAACTTTATTTTTATAAAGAGCCATATATGTTAACGAAGAGCATGCAGTCTAATACACTAATTTATATGTGTTAAAGGAGGCTTTAGTCATAATTTCTGCAAACAAGCTAAAATACAGAAACAAAAACACAAGGAAATGAACCTAATCTTTTTTTCCTACCTAGGAGGCAGTTGCTCTAACAAAATAATGACTATGAATTTAGAACACTTGAAAGAAATTTCCTTTCCTTCTTTTTCCAGGTACCATTTTTTCTTTCATTATTTTGTTCTTTCCATCTTTGTTACACTTTTTTTCTTTCAAATACTTTTAATGGAAACAACAAATGTAGCCATAAAATATAATTTATTCTGACATCAAATATTAACTTAAATGTAAAACTTGAATTTAAAATATTAACTGAACTTTTTTTGTTAAATACCAAATAAAATATGCATAGATAAAATAGCCAAGAAGTGCTCCTATTAACTCTAATATAAGAATAACAATGGATAGTTTGAAATTACAGAAACATTAAGTAGTCTTCATGCTTCATAGTAACTCTTGAGACATGTCTTAGTTCATTCTTTGGAAATAATACAATAACATGTGGGTATATCTTATAAGAAAGCTTGGGGTTAACTGAAGTAAAATGAAGGAAATAATGTTTAACCCCTTAGAGGATATTTTGTAACTGTAAACAAAGTTAACAATTTTTAGATTTAAATTAAAAACTCATGTTTTACTTATTATTTTGTATGAATATTTACATTTAATAAAACTTGAAATACAGTTATTTATCCCAGAACAAAAGCTGGCTAATTCAAAGTAATAAAGGATTTACTCTAAAGAAGGGTAATAAATTAAAATTTTTGGTTCCAATTACATATAGATTCCAGTATGTAAATCTGTGTCCTTATTCTATTTGATTGTGGAAATGGTAAATTGTTATGTGTGTCTGACTATTGCCACTAGAGGGCAGAGACTGCCCTAGCCAATCAGTGCAGCTTCTTATATAGTAAACATGTCAAATAAACAAGTATTTTAAGCGATCACAACTGCTTCATAGAATAATTTTATCACCCTTAAAACAACCCTCCTGAAGCCAATAATATATACCATGAATTTTATTACTATATGGATTCTGTAATAAATTTGTCTTCCTTGTATGCAACTTCTTAAAATATCTGACCAATGGTACATAACAATGGCAAGTAATAAAAACATGGAATAGAATAAGAAGAAAAGGTGTTACGCACCTTCTGTAACTTTAGGCAGTTCTGGAGAGTAAAAAGGTATGAAAAAAGCAGAGGAAAGTAAGCAAAGAATATTAGCTGGGTAGAACAGTACACAGGTTTAAAATTTTTAAATACTACCCATATCTCATATGAACATCATGCTAAAGGTTCCAGAGACAACATCAAAATCAACTTCAAAAGGAAAAGATTCATAAGAAGTCAAGTTTCCAGGGTTCATTTTTCGTATTCATTTTCTAATAATGACTAAAAGTACATTTATCTTTCTATTTTCTCTTAGTCTTTTAAGAAACAGTACTGACTAGTCCTTGAAGTAGGAAACAAGATCATTTCCTGGTGATTATTTTTTCGTATTCATTTTCTAATAATGACTAAAAGTACATTTATCTTTCTATTTTCTCTTAGTCTTTTAAGAAACAGTACTGACTAGTCCTTGAAGTAGGAAACAAGATCATTTCCTGGTGATTATTTTTAGGTTAATTGTGACTCATGCATTTAACGTAGTTATTTTCACTCAAGGCCCAAAGCTTTACTAGACACTCCCTTACCAAGAATTAGTCACAAAACACTGTGGGGAAGGAACAAGATTGAGGCAAACACACACATGAAAGCAGTTCAAGCAAGCACTAAGGGATTCCAAAGACCGTTTAATAAAAGTTTGGCTGCAAGTGAAAGAATAAAAAAGAAAAAGCCGGATAAAAACTTCACTCTAGTTCAATCATTAACACATTCTTGCTTTGAAAACTATTCTGCTGAAGAGTGAATGTGAAACACTCAACTGTCAAGAATAAAAGCTACTGAAGTTACAAGAAACAGCATTAAACATTAGAACAGTTGTAACTTACTTGGATGATTATCTAGACCTCCAAAAGAGATAGTGATTATTATTACTATTATTATTATTGTAACATCATCCAAAACCTAGAGACATTTACTTTTCTTAAAAAAGGGAGTAATTTTTTTTTTTTTTTTTTTTTTTGCCAGTCCTTGGGTTTGGGCTTAGGGCCTGAGCACTGTCCCTGGCTTCTTTTTGCTCAAGGCCAACTTGAGCTACAGTGCCACTTTTGGTCTTTTCTATATATGTGGTGCTGAGGAATCGAACCTAGGGCTTCATGCATACAAGGCAAGCACTCTTGCCACTAGGCCATATTCCCAGCCCTAAATAAATTTTTTTAAAGGGAGTAAATAGCTATGATTTCCAAGACTCTTAAAACAAGTCTTTAGACATTAATAGGGCTATTCCCTGAACATTAAACCAAAGCAATTGCTATTGATCTACAGAAAGTGATTTTCAAAATGAGATCCTTAAGGATGTCCTTAGGATACTTTAAACTGATCATAATTAATGTATATAAACATAAAACGATTTATATTTTTAGTTTATGCCCTAAAAATAAAATTAAAAAAATTAGACATTGTATCAAAAGCAGCAATACTCTTCTCATTGCTTTTATTTAGTAAATACTTCCTCATTAGGTAGATCAGGTAGAATATGTATTTTTCTATCTGGTTCTCCTAATGAGTATATTGGTTTGAAGTACATATTGGGCACTAAATAACATCTTGGAAATACATGTTTGAAAACAAGCCCGCAAGGTTGTCAATGAATCATTGTCTCACCAGAATGTTCTTTTCTGAAAAGGGTAAAAAGAAAAAAAAAAAAGGCATTTGAAGCAAATGAATCCACAATTGGAGGCAGAAAAAATTACTATAAATTTCTGGAAGTTCATTTCTTCAACACACTCAATTGCCCAGATTCTGAGGACTAATTCTGCCAGGTGGCAACTGTAGAAGTTCATTCCTACCTAAGGCCAGCCACTCTAGATAACACAGTGTCTGTACTTGTTCTACTTCTAAGCATCAAGACTAAACCAAAAACAAGCTCACTAGTTAAATGCTGGAAAGCATACTACCTGCAAGGGGCAACAATGTACATGGCCAAACAGAAAAAGAAGCAAAACACAGATGGAGGCAAGTGAGCAAAGAAATGAATAGAAACTAGGATATTGGCAATTTCAGATGTTTCAACCATTCTGAGAGAACAGAAGCTTGTGTGTCTGTATGCATACCCACGCACGTGTGCATGAACTAGAATTTGAATTTAGGGCCTTAGGCTTGCTACTGGCATTCTACCACTTGAGCAGCACTTCCAATCCAACTTTTTGCTGGCTATTTTGGAGATATATAGTCTCCAAACTTTTGTGCCCAGGCTGACCTTGACCTGCACACCTACTGTGGCATGACTCAAGCCTGTAATCCTAGCTACTTGGAAGGTGGAGATTTGATGTCACTATTTGAGGATATCCCAGACAACAAAAAGTTTGTGAGAGTCCAGGTTAATCAATGGCTGCATTTGGTGCATTTCCCCAACTATGGGGAAAGTTCAAGGGCTGGGTATAGTAGTGTATACCTGTCATATCTTATGGCAGAGGGAAGCACAGGCATGATGATCACAGGTCCAACTAATAATAAAGGAATAAAGATACCCTACTTGAAAAGTAACCTAAGCAAAAATGGCCAGAAGTGTAGCTCAAGTGGTAAAAGCACCTGCCTATCTTGCATGAGTTCTTGAGCTCAATCCCCAATACTGACAAAGAACAAAGGAAAGAAGAAAAGAAAAAAGGGAGGGAGGGAGGGAGGGAAGAAGGGAAGGAGAAAGAGAAGGAAAGGGAAGGGAGGAGGGGAGGGAATGGGAAGGAAGGAAAGAAGGAAGGAAGGAAGGAAGGGAGAAAGAATGAAAGAAAAGAAAAGCAAAGGAAGAAAGAAGGAAAGAGAAAGAAAAAGGAAAGAAGGACAAGAAAGAGAGAAAGGAAAGAAAGAAAGAAAGAAAGAAAGGAAGGAAGGAAGGAAGGAAGGAAGAAAGGAAGGAAGGGAAAGAAGGAAGGAAAGGTGGGTTTATAATGTTTGTCTTCATGAAAGTATGTTTCAAAAAAGTACCAAGTATCACGGTACATTTCCAATAATTAAGAGAAGTTTTTTTCTTGCAACACAAAATAAACCATAGTAATATTCTTGAAGATAGTGATCAAAAAATTTCACAATTAAGTGTATGCCTAAGGATTTTATGTTGATAATATAATACAAATATTTGAGTATTATACAACTGGCACTGTTCTCATCACATTTATATATTAAGAAGTTCAATCCTCACCTTATGACGTAGATACTATTATCTTTGGTTCTGACATAAGAGAAGCTGAAACATAGCAATTAAGTAACTATTTGAGGTCATAATTTTGGTAAAGCCAAAAATGTGAACCCAGAGATTCTGACTCCAGATTTGTTTTTAAGTAACTCACTGCATAAAAATATGCTACAAGAACAGTCATCTCAGAGCTGTTTAAAATAAGAAAGACTGAAAAATTCATTTAACTAAATGAAGTATGGTATATATAAGAATGAATTATGGCATAGTTAAATGAATCATGGTATATATACAATTAGATACTATGATGCTATTATAATGCTCGGGTGAGTATATAATAATGTGAAAAATATTCATGATAAATTACATGAAAACTTCTTATTGTTAAACCCTATTTAAATATGCACAGAAAAAAGCCTAAAGCAATCTACCAAAATGTGATTGGTATTTATTTCCCAGGGGAAGGTTTATAGGTGATGTTATTTTATGTAATGTTATCAGTATTGTATAATGAATAGCATTATTTCTGCAATATGAAATTTTAAATTCCTTTATGATGTACAGTAATTCAATAGTCTACTTACTTTGAGTAATGTCAAATTATATATTCATTTAAAAGTTGCACTTGATTTTACATATACCTTTTTGTTTAATTTTACCTTCCAAAAGTTGTGAGCTGACATTGACGAAATCAATTTTCTTCCGGAGATATCGCTGATTCAGTTTCCAAATGCATGAGATAAATGCATTCTTTTCAGCAGTGCTGCTGGCAACCCATTTATACACTTTTTCAAAATGTAAATCAAATTCAGGATTTTCCTACATAAAAGCAAACAAAATATACTGTTTTGATCACATTATTATTAGTGCAAAATCTTTATCAAAGCTGGATGCTGGTGGCTTACACCAGTAATCCTAGCTACTCAGTAGGCTGAGATCTGAAGATTATAGTTCAAGCCCCTGCACCAGCACATAAATAAATAAATCTCCATTTAAAAAAAAAAAAAGAAAGAAGTGAGGGGACTGGGAATATGGCCTAGTAGTAAAGTGCTTGCCTCGTATATATGAAGCCCTGGGTTCGATTCCTTAGCACCAGGTATATAGAAAAAGCTGGAAGTGGTGCTGTGGTTCAAGTGGTAGAGTGCTAGCCTTGAGCAAAAAGAAGCCAAGGACAGTGCTCAGGCCCTGAGTTAAAGCCCCAGGACTGGCAAAAACCAAAACAAAACAACAAAGAAAGAATTGAGGATATTCTTTGGAGGAGAGGGGATCACTAAAAATAAGCTTAATGACTTGGAGAGAAGACTTCAGAGAACACTTTTTGCTTATAGCAAAAATTCCCTCTCGAACAGGTTTAGGCAAGTCACAGCAGAGGATCACAGGAGCCCAATAGCTATACCCTTATGAACACATAAGATAATGCTAAGTGAATTGAACTCCATGTTATGGAAACGATTGTTATATCACAGTTGTAACTACTTTCAACGTGCCATATCTAACTGTAACCTCTATTATTGATGATCTTCTTGTATCACCTTCCTGTGGTTGTGCCTACACTTTCTCTGTATCTTATCATACTGGTATTAGAAGTAGGAAATTGGAAGCGAATACCAAAATCGAGAGACACAGGGTAAAAAAAGACCAACAACTACAAAAGTGATACTTGCAAAACTGTGGTGTAAATGAACCGAACAACTCATGGGGGGGGGGGGGGAGCGCAGGGAAAGGGGGAGGGGGGAGGGGGAATGAGGGATGAGGTAACAAACAGTACAATAAATGTATCCAATGCCTAATGTATGAAACTGTAACTTCTCTGTAATTCAGTTTGATAAATATATATATATATATATAAAGAAAGAAGGAAAATAATAAGAAAAAAAATAACTGCCTCTCGAAACTGGATGAAAAACTATATCCAGTCAAGGTCATTTTCTTCCTATGCCCAAAGCCTGTGAGTGGAGTGTCGGCTGCATACTTAGTGGTTTTGTGGCTCAGCTTCCCCATTAAGAGGGTAACAATGGCCTCTAGTCTGTTTGACAGTACTGGAATTTGGACACTGCCTTGCACTACACTAAGGCATAGTCTCTAGTTTTAGTTTTTGGGTTTTTTTTCTGTTTTTTATTTCTTTTCTTGGAGCCAATCCTAAGGCTCTTGAACTCAAGGCTTAGGTACTGTTCCTGCACTTTTATGCTCAGGCTTTTTTGTTTGTTAATTAAGAGATAAAGGTCTCAGGGACTTTCTTGCTAGGGCTGGCTTTGAACCATAATCTTTGAATTGTAGCCTCTTGAGAAGCTATGATTACAGGCATGAGCCACTGAACCCTCATTTTGATAAGAGCCTTATTTTTCTTTTTAAATTGCCTATTAGGCTTGATACTGTATTTTTGGATAATGTATTATTATGCACAACTGATAAGGAATATATGTTCTAATTATAATGTATGGAAAAATTACAATGTCCATTTGAATGTACTTTTCAAAAACGAAGTAAAAAGCAGAGACAGAATGATTACAGGAGTCTCAAAAGATAAATGCCACAAAGCGTCAGGTTCTTTCAATAGACAAAGAAATCAAATCAGTCTAAGAGAATTGCACCATGCTTTCAACATGTCTCTTAAGTCAAATAGCAGCAATGATTCCACACCAGGCTAGTATTTGTTAACTACACAACTGCTTGAGATTTATGTTAATAGTTGAAAACATGCGAATGTATATTTTCCTTCACTTTCAAAGAACTAAAAAATGGGTCTGACCTCTATAGAGTTGAAGGATAATAATATATTTCATTCATTTGAAGCATTATTTAAAGGGACCTTAAAGACAAGAAAAGAAGTTACTTGGGACTTTTACTTCAAAGACTTGGGTTATTTTAGGGATCAAGACTTGACCTCTGGTACAACAACAGCATGGTATAATAGTCCTACTATTAGTCAACTTAGAGCTTAGTAAGCAGCTTAGTAAGCCTCCCTGAAAAATCAGCATTTACAATAAGAGGGTGATTAGCTTCATCACTTATAAAACTATCTAAGGGTATTGGCACTAACATGAAACTTGATGGGAAATGATCTCTTCCCTGGGAATACTTCCCATAATGCCATAAAAGAGGCTGAGTGCTCCAGTGGCAACATTCACACAAATCAATGTGTGATACTAAATGGCTAATGTTAGATTATGTATAAAAATTTCATATTTTATATCCGTATATAGTATATACACACCAAGGCGCTCACATAAAATGAAAAAACTAATCCATTAAGTAAGTCAGCAAAGAGGCGTCAGCCTTGAGAAGGCATTGAAATAAGCATTCAGCAATGGTAGTGAATTATGCAAGTCAACAGCATCACGAAGTGAAAACTAGAGAAAAGAAAAATAGTTTTTAAATAAAGTGCATTTCTATGAAGTCCTTAATATATTTTCTCTTAAACAGAAAACTACCAAACACTCTCTACTCTTCGTCACTTCCCATGGTAACAGAAATTACTAAAGGTTTCTGAAAAAAAGAAATTACCTAGCTTTCTTTCCAACCATCCCCTCCCTTCTTCCGGTTTCTCTCTCTCTACTTGTCAAACTGTTTTCATATTTTTCCAAAAACTGGCTGCTCTTTAGGAATAAAGCAAAGGCCTAGTTTATCTGAAATTATGTTTCCTTTCTTTCCTTCCCTTCCTTCCTTTTTTTTTTTTTTTTTTTTTGTGCTAGTCCTAGGGCTTGAATTCAGGATCTGAGCACTGCTATTGAGGTTTTTTTTTTTGCTCAATGCTAAGCATTCTGCCACTTGAGCCACAGCTCCACTTCTAGCATTTTGGTGGTTAATTGGAGATAACAGTGTCATAGACATTTTGCCTGGGCTGGCTTTGGATTCTGACCCTCAGATTTCAGTCTCCTGAGTAGTTAGGATTACAGGCATGAGCCTCCACCTGTGATACCTAAAATTCTCGAAGAAAAGGCATCTACATTTAGAAGAAATCTGAATAGTGCAAATAGGCAGACCTTGCCTAAAATTGTTTTGCCTTTTCACACTGTGGCACCTGACTCAACAACTTATTGTTTTGTTCAGCATTTTGATCTTCAAAGGTTTATATCAAAGTAAGAGTAAAACCAAAGTTTTATCTTACCAGATTGCTTTACAAATATTATGTTTTTACTTCTTTGTGCCTTTTTATTTGTGCTGATACTGGGGCATGAACTCAGCCCTAGGTGCTGTCCCTTAGCTTTTTCACTCAAGGCTGGTATCTACCATTTGAGCCATACCTATGCTTCTGGCTTTTTGCTGGAGATTCTTTTTTTTTTTTAAATAAGTATTTATTATTATTGGAGATTCTTATCTCTAATAAAGTCTCACAGACTTTCCGTCGCAGGCTAGTTTGAACTGTAATCCTCAGATCTCAACCTCCTGAGTAACTGAGATTACAGGCATGAGCCACTAGTGCTTAGCCCTCTTTGTGGCTTTTTAATAAACATATGGGACCTAGGGAGTTAAAAGTATACCTGGACTTTTACATTAGTGTAAGCCTGGCTATTAGTCCCACCAACAATACAAGTGGATGTGGTATAAAGAATTCCCTAGTGTTCTGGAAGTGCCTTTAGGCTGCAGAGGAAGATGAAGGGCAGGGCTACAGGGGAGAAGGAAGCATCTAACTGAATCAGAGGAGCTCCACTTGACTTCTTTGAAACAGGGAATTACTGCTAAAAGCCTTGAACTGTCAGAAATACAGGCACTTCTTTAAAGGTAATTATCATATTATTCAAAAATCTTTGATGTTAAGTGTGACTCAAGTATTAGATTTATATCCTTATAAGCCTAACTATTTAAATTCTTCAAGATAAGTATGTAACCCATTAGCACTTCCTTTATTTGAAGAACAATATCCAAGCTTTGGCCTAAAAATTCGAGCTGGGCTGCTTTAGCTGAATGAAGCATTGATTCACAAAGACTCTCTATGCAAGACTCAGTTTGGTTATATTATATATGAATTGAATCAGGTTTTACAAAACAACACAGATTAAAAGAGGAACACAGGGGCTGGGAATATGGCCTAGTGGCAAGAGTGCTTGCCTTGTACACATGTAGCCCTGGGTTCGATTCCCCAGCACCACATATATAGAAAACAGCCAGAAGTGGCGCTGACTCAAGTGGCAGAGTGCTAGCCTTGAGCAAAGAGGAGCCAGGGACAGTGCTCAGGCCCTGAGTTCAAGCCCTAGAAGTGCCAAAAAAAAAAAAAGAGGAACACATATGACATATCACTTTAAATCTCATACTAATTTACAAAATTTGTACTACTTAATCTAAATACAGAGATAAATATATAGTCAAGGTTAGTTTGCTCTAATTTTTGTAGCTTGTGCATAAGTGTAATTGTAGTATTTAAGTAAAAAGAATGAAAAAATACACATGTGCTTCCTTTTAGTAGTCTGAGTCATGGGAGTGATGAGGCAGAAGGCAGAATATATTTTAGACTGGAAGACAGGCAGTCACAAAGCAACAGATTCACGACATCTTACAATACCTAACATGGTGTTAATAAAATGAAAGACACTTTCTGAGAACAGGTTGAAGAACTAAGAAAAACATACTTTGATAGCGTCTTTGGCATCTACCACAGCAAGATCTCGAAGGGCCCATGCAATTTGCCTTTTGTAAAAGTCTCCCTTGTCAGATTTCTTGACTTTGACCACCTTCACCTGAACCGGGCGTTCAGTTGTCACTGTTGAGCAAACATACATTTTCATCAAAAATATGTGTGTGTGTGTATACAAAAGCAGTCACTTTTTTTTCATTTACTCATTGCAAATATATCTTCCAGTTGCCTGGTACTGTAATGTTTCATAATAACTGGACAGCGAAATTTACAGAATCCTGCAGAAAGCATTTAAATCAGATTACAGTCTGACTCAGCAATTCCATATTTTAGTTTCTACCTTAAAAACATTCTTGCTTAGGGATAGGACATAAAACAAGTATGTTCTTAGAAGTTCTGTGTGAACAGCAAAACCTAGAAAAGACTAATGTTCACACTTGGGAGAAATGATATGTGAATTATGGGACATTTATATGGTCAAATATACCACAGCAGTCAATAGGAAAGAATAGCTCTATGAAAGAATCATGACTAAGAACATAACACTGAATAGAAAAAAAAATCACAAAGAATATATGCAGTATAATTTAATTTATGTAAAGTCGAATGACATGCAAAACTAGACAACATGCTCCTTGAAATTACAAATATATAGGGTAGTAAGAAACAAAAACAAAGAAATTCTAATTAAAATTCAGGATATCAGATACTTCTTTTTTTTTTTTTTTGGCCAGTCCTGGGCCTTGGACTCAGGGCCTGAGCTCTGTCCCTGGCTTCTTCCCGCTCAAGGCTAGCACTCCGCCACTTGAGCCACAGCGCCGCTTCTGGCCGTTTTTCTGTATATGTGGTGCTGGGGAATCGAACCTAGGGGCCTCGTGTATCCGAGGCAGGCACTCTTGCCACTAGGCTATCTCCCCAGCCCTATCAGATACTTCTTAATAGCAGATGAAGGGGAAAGGGATCAAGAAAAGGCACACAGGATACTTCAAGGGTAATGGAATAGTGTATAATACCGAGTGGTATATGCAAGTGCTGATCTATCATCAGTCTTTATATCTTAGGACTATGTCATAGAAATGTGTTGTATCTACTCAATATTCAGTAAAAACAAAGATTAATGTTGGGCCAACAAAATTTCCAATAACAAAGAAAAAAATTTTGGACATATAGTCTCACTGTGTAGCCTAACCTGTCCTTGAGCTTGATGAAATGCCTCCTAAGAAATAAAAGAATGCCAAACAAATACTTTTTCTTCTAAGTACCAACCTGTAGCACATAAAAAGCAGTTCTTTTTCTTTTTTCCCGCTTTACACACATTGACTATGCTCAGCAGGCGTTCATCATTTGGTGTAAAAATATCTCTCTGTAATGCGTGCTTGATCGCTGTCATCTTTTCTCAGCTGAAAAAAATTCACAGTACAGATGCTCATTCTCAAAATCATTCCACTTTACATCTACTGTCCTCTTTATGACTCATAAACAGTGTAGTTTTTTGTTAAGACAGAGAAAATGATTTAATATATGAATATACCCACATCACTAAGACACATAGGAAAATGATTTAATACACTAATATACCCACATCATAAAATATAATGCTGTAAATTTGGAAATAAAATTAGAAGGACTTTAGAATCTTTGGAAATACCACTCTCATACACAGATTTCAGAAAAAAATTAAATCCATGCTCAATCTTTAAATATAATTTACTACACAGAGAACACTTATGACTCAACAAAAAGACAAATAATCCAATTAAAAACGGAATGAAAGATATGAATAGGCATTTTCCAAATGAACAAAGAGCCAGTGAGTCACCGAAAGATGTTCAACATCATTAATCACTAAGGAAATGCTACTAAAAACCACAGTGAGATATTTATTGCTTTACACTCATTAAAATCAAAAGGACACACAATAACAAGTGTTGAGGATGTGGGAAAAAGAATGCACCCATGTGTTTTTGACAGACTATAAAGATGAAAAGATACTTTAGAAAAGTTTTCCAGTTCCAGAAAAAGCTAAACATGGTGTTTACCATGCAACCAAGCAATGTGTGTGTGTGTGTGTGTGTGTGTGTGTGTGTGTGTGTGTGTGTGTGTGCACGCCAGGCCTGGGGCCTGGGCTCTGTCTCTAACCTTTTTTTCAAGGCTAGCACTCTACCATGAGAGCCATAGTGCTACTTCTGGCTTTTTCTGAGTAGTTTATTGGAGTTTAGAGTCTCATGGAATTTCCTGCCCAGGCTGGCTTTGATCTGTGATTTCAGATCTCAGCCTTCTGAGCAGCTAGGATTATAGGTGTGAGCCACCAGTGCCCAGTTGGTAATCCAGCAATTCTATCCTCCCCCAAACTGAAAATATATTTCCATGTAAAAATTTGTACTTGTGTTCACAGTAGCAAAAACCATCACTTAGTATCTGTGGAGCATTGCTTTCAGGAACCCATGTGGTACCAAAATCCAGATGCTCAAGACATTTAAATAAAATGGCATAGTGTTTGCTTATAACCTGTGCAGTTTAATTGCTAGATTACTTACAGTAATTTAATACAATGCAAATCCTATACAAGTAGCTCCCTCCCCAGCATAATTCTTAAACTTTTCAACATTTTTCCTCTACTCTAATAATAGCACTTACAAACTATATTTCCTAGCTGCATTCTCTCCCTCATCACAACTAGTTCTTGGTAGTCAAGTGCTGACAGCTCTCACCTATAACCCTAGCTACTTGATAAGCTGAGAAGTGGAGGAGTTTGTATCAAGTTCATCCTTGGCAGAAAAGTTCATAAGATCCCTTTTTAATCCCAAACTATTTAGAAGGCTGAAATCAGGAGGATCACAGTTCCAGGCTAGCTGGGACAAGTCTGAGAGACTATCTTCATAGAAGTAAGCTGGACAAAGTGGTGTGTTCCCTATGTCCCCAGCCACTACAAGAAGCCTAAAGGATGTGGACTCCTTTCCAGGTACAACTAAGGCAGGAAGCATTGCCCTATTCTAAAAATAACCATTGAAAGTATGGCTGAAAATGTGGCTTAAGCAAACTTAAGCCCCAAAGTTTAAGTCCTAGTACTACCAAAAAAAAAAGTAGTTCTTTGTAGGCAAGTATGGTATCTTACTCATTTTTGTTTTTCCAGACCTTAGCAAAAGGGATATGGTTGATATTTAATAAATGTCTAAATAACTAACAAGATAGCCATAAGTAACAGGTACTGTGTTATCAAGATTCCCCCTTTCCAACTCAGATTTGTGAGCAAATACCTGGGTTTCCCCCACCACTGCCAAAATGGACATTTGTTATATTCTATTATTTCCTCCTATATACATAATTTAATTTTTCTTTCTTTCTATTGACAACACATTAACCAAAGTCCCTATCAATTCTGTGACAGCATCCTTGTAAGTTTCCACAATACTGTAGAAACAACCAAAAAAACATTTCTCTCAGACCACATTCTTGCTATCACATTCTTGTTTCCAAATACAAACTTCCCACACAAAGTACTCTATTCATTTTGGGCTTTAAATATTTGTTTACACACTATTCTATGCAGGAAATATCTCCTCTAAATTACATTTCACAGTTTATATGAAATTGACTCAACAAAGACCTTAGTCCAAATTGGTTTTGCATGTAAATTCTTATAACACTTACTGAACAATCAAGAACTTGTTATCTATTTGGTTCATGAGATCATAAGCTCCTGAATCTCCAGAGCTATCTTAAAGAGGATGTAGAAGTGAAGTAATGCTCTACCATAGTTTTCAGTTCTTTGTAGGTATTTAACAACTATTTCTTGAAGTAACCTGAACTGAACAAGCAAAAAAAAAGAAAGAATTGAAACCCCTTTGTACAACAACTCAAATATAGTAATAATAAAAAGCAACTGATCAACTGAACAAGTAATGGTGACCAAAGTTTGCAATCCACATAGTTCCTCTGGTTTAAATGATTGGGTGCATGGTTAAGTGATGAAACAAGACAGGACTAGACATATCTCATAAAGGAGCTAGGCAATGAAAAGCACTAAAACGACCATTCGTCCATTTAGCAAATATTCATGTCTACTCAGTGCCTGGCACTGCTCTGTGTTCTAGTTGGGAAAATGATAGACATGTTTGTGAAGACAGGCGACCCATGCTTTGGGGGTATTTACATTCTATGGGTCTGGTAACTCATTCTAGTCTTTACAATATTTTCCAGGAAACAAATCACTAGTGGTCCTCTAAAATTATTTCTCAGGGCAAAGAAGCCATCGTTCTAGCAGAAGCTGGTCACTCATTACCTTAGTCGATAAAGGTTCCTGTTTCTTTAAACTCAGTCCATCACACTACGTGACAAATAGCTGGTTTGTGAGTGAGTGCTTGTGTGGGTTAGGCCCAGTTGGCCCAAGGACTCACTGCCATTTAAAGAAAGAACTGCACAGGGATGCGGAAGCGTGCAGTAGGAGACCTAGGGGAAGGCATGCCATACCCTCCTCACCTGGCCCACGCCAAACAGTGTATGAGCAGGCTATTCACAACATACACGAAACCTGGAGGACAGAGGATGTCCTCCCAGATTTCTAGACAACAAGGGATAAAGGATGCTCCCACTGGACTTTGCACCTGTGAAGACAGGTGGGCTGGGGCCGTGGGCCCTACCACTAAGGGAGTGGTCCGACCGCCACGGGAGCGGGCTTGGGGTCCACTGTGGGTCTGACCACTACGGGAGCGGAGGGGACGCACTATGGGCCTGACCACCACGGGGGTGGGTGCATCGTGGGCCTGGTCACTACGGAGCGGGGGAAAGGACATCGTGGGCCTGACCACCATGGGAGCAGAGCTCCCCGCGGTGCGGACCCAGGAGCCGCTTCAAACCCGGGCGCCCGCCGATCCGCTCCTCATCCCGCCGCCGCCGGGACTACTGGAGAGCCGTGGCCGAAAGCTTACCGCAAGGCCGGACCGAGCCCGGCTGTGCCGAGGCGGGTCCTCCAAGACCGAGAACCAGATGGGGCTGCGGCTGCGACCAGTACTAGCTTGAGCCCCTTAATTAAGTCGCGAACGGGAAGTGGCCGTTCCTCCGCCACTTCCTCTATCCGAACACGTGACAAACTCCACGCCGGAAGTTGTCACCTAGAGAAGGAAGTAGAGGTGGAGAAGAAAAAGGAGCGACCAATAAACGCCGAGGGGTGCGGGGCACAGCGTGGGCGGGGCCCCCCTTGGTGGGCGGGGCCCCACCCGATGGGCGTGGCGGAGCCTCTGTCCCGCCGTGGCTAATTGGAACCTGGGGATTTGATGCCCAGCACTGTCATCTTTCTCTAGAAGGATTCTCTCTGGTATTTATGGCAATTCATTAAAGAAGAGAGTGCATGAAACGATTTTCATCTCTATATATATATGCAGAACTCTGTGAACGCTATGTCCTTACGACTTAAAGCGTGGAAAGTTGAAGTCAAATCAGAATCTCTGAGGTTGGGACCAGATGGCTGTAATTTTTAATAACTTCCCAGATCATTCCTAACGTACTCCACAGCATTTCTGACCTTCACACTCGATTTGTTTCACTGCTTGAGCATCACTTGAGGGCCGTTTAGACAATACAGCCTCTCTTCAGATCACCTGAATCAGAATCTGCATCTTAACAGATGTATTTAAATTTGAGGGCCAAATAGGATGCAGTGTTGCTGGTTGCTAGACAGATGTTCACATTCCTAACACCTGTTTTATGCCAGGCACAAAGATGATTCACGCTGTAATCCTAGCCTGCAGGAGTTCATTATGTGGCAGGACTGGACTTGGAGAGTGAGAAAGAGGGAGGAACTCACTTTATCTGCCAATGGTGGATTCGCTGAGAAAGGGACTAACAAGTTGTACAGTGTCTTTCACCCTTTATCTGAAGATAAAACGTGGTGGGAAACGATTAGCAAAAACAGTAAGAGATTGTTTGTTACTGAGATTAATGTGCACTAATCAAGGCTAGTTGGAATGCTTTTCACTTTGAGTTCCTTTTAAGTACAGGAACTAATCTTATCTTTCCAAAGACTCTTTTTTTTTTTTTTTTTTTTTTGGCCAGTCCTGGGCCTTGGACTCAGGGCCTGAGCACTGTCCCTGGCTTCTTTTTGCTCAAGGCTAGCACTCTGCCACTTGAGCTACAGTGCCACTTCTGGCCATTTTCTGTATATGTGGTGCTGGGGAATTGAGCCCAGGGCCTCATGTATATGAGGCAAGCACTCTTGCCACTAGGCCATATCCCCAGCCCATCAAAGACTCATTTGATTCTTCGTGTTTTGCCCCAGAATTCCCACGTTGGATACTTGTATAACAATTGTGTGTGCTTCTTTCATCCTATTACCTTTTATTTTTCTGTACATTACAGTCTTTAAAGTTGGGGAAAGAATTGGTTTTCAGAAGTCCAGACTTCTTTCCTGAGCTCCAGATTTGTGTATTTGCTCCCCTACTTCTGACAGTTCCATTCCATCTGATGATTTTTAGGTATCTCAATCTTATGTCCAGAAATTTCATTCTCATTCCTCTTTTCCTTTCTTGAATTTTCTTTCAGTAAGATGCATCTGGAGTAATTAATTTGGGGATTTGATCCAAGGGAGAAAAAAAATGAAGAAACAGGGAGCGAAAATGAAACATGGAAGAGAATGGAGATTTAAGAAGGAGTTATTGAATTGATCACCCATATTTAAATGTTTTCTAAATCCCTTAGGACTTCCTAAGGAGCTTTAGGAAATCATTCTTAGAACTGTCTACCGCAAGCAAGAATGGAAGAAGCATTTATATGTCAGCAACTGTTTTCTTTTGATCAAAGATAGGTTCATCTGGGTATTACCTAATCAGCATTTTCAAATTTCACAATTATGAATAAATACCAATTTCACACCCACATCAGAGGTATACTAAGGCAGGAATTGAGGGGAAAGTTGCTGTCATGTCGTACTTGCTCAAATCTTGTCAAACCCTTCTCAGCATAAGTTGCTGTAGCAGTGGTTGAAATAAGAATTATTTAAAGGGATTTGACATGTTAACATAGAGAGTGCAGAAGCACATAGGTGTCCATTTCAGCCCATTCCTTCCTTGCACCAGTCTGATCTTCTCATGCCCTCCAGTTCAGTCCCTCATGCAGGCTGCTTCAATATGATGGCCAGCCACAATCCCTGTAAGCAATTAATACAAGAGAGTTAGTGAAATAAGCTTTAGCTCCTCTGGTACACTTATTTATTAACTCCTTCCTCCATTACTCATTCTAATTTCCTTCTTCCTCAGCCTGAACATCAGCTGATCTAAGTTTTTTCCCCCTATGGTTAGGAAACCAAAACCTTCAGCTTTTATTTTCCTTGTTCTATTAGGGCCATAGTTGCTCTAATTGCCTGTTCAACAGGGCACAAACCTCCTAGATAAGCCCCAGTGAATTAATTTGATTCAGACATATTCCTACATACTGCTATTGTGTAGCAACAATCTCAGATCCTTTTACTAATCACAGTTGATGACTCCCACATGCATCACAGCTCCTTTCTTTGCCATGAGAAGCCCAAAGTAACCAAGTGACAGTGATAGCTTCAAGTTCAGTGAACTCCATACTATGTATCCTCAGGGAAGCATCCCCAACTCAACCCTTAGGAAACAACTATTGCAATCTCATAAGGTCTAAATTCCAAAGGCAGGAACCACAAATTTTACAAGTGGATTATTTGGAGTGTTCAGATGAATCAGTCCTGCTCTCATTCCTGGGTTCCTAAGCCTTGAACTGTTGGGAGCACTCTTTGTAGGTTAGTTCCATGTATTTTTCACAACCTCTAGAACACCACCCTCATCTGAAGAGGGCACAGAGGCCAAGTCTGTAACAGGTAATTTCACCAGTTTATAAGGCTAGCTGCATGTGAGTGATGAGGGTAGTCATTGAGGAATACAGTGAAAGCAGCAGATTTCATGGTCATGAAATTTGTATTTTATGGATTTTACATGCTTTTTGTGGGGGAAGGGTGGGTAGGAAGGAGAAGCTCTAAAATGGATTATTTGGTTTAAATATTGTCAATCAATAACACTGAAATTTAGCTGGGTGCTGGTGGCTCACACTTGTAATCTTAGCTTCTCTGGACTCTGAGACCTTAGAACCATCGTTCAAAGCTAGCTAGGAAGGAAAAGTCTTTTGAGACTCTATTTCCAATTAACCAGATTGTGTGTGTGTGTGTGTGTGTGTGTGTGTGTGTGTGTGTGTGTGTGTGAATGGCCCAAGTGGTAGAGTACCAGCTGTGGATAAAGAAAATTCAAGTGATGAATTGAAGCCAAGGTACACACACACACACACACACACACACACACACACACACACACACACTATAATTCAACCAAGCACGATGACTCAAGCCTCGATGGCTCAAGCCTTCAATTTTAGTCACTGGAGAGATCCAGTGATTACAGTGCAAGAATAGCCAGGTGAAAAAACAAAGTGAGAAAACAAAAAACAACACCCCCACCCAAAAAAAATCCAGAAAGTTTGAGAGACTCTGTCTCAACTAATTGCTGGGCATGGTGGCACAATCTGTCATCCCAGCATCACAATGAATCACAAAAAGGAGTCTAGGTCCGCAGTACCCAAAAATGGGCTGTTAGAGTAATTCAAGTGGCAAAGCACTTTCCTAGAAAGTGAAATAAATACCCCAAGTTCAAATTCTAGAACCATCATAAACAAACAAAAAGAATACTATAACTGGGCATTGGTGGCTCATGCTTGTAATCCTAGCTACTCAGGAGGCTGAGATCTGAGAATCACAGTTCAAAGCCAGCCCAGGTAGGAAAGTTCATGAGACTTTTATCTCCAACTAACCACCAGAAAACTAGAAGTGGTGCTGTGGCTCCAAGTGGTAGAACAAGCACCATCTTTGAGCAAAAGAAGTCAGGGACAGCACCCAGGTCCTAAATTCAAGCCCCATGACTGACAAAACAAAAAACAAACAAACAAAAAACAACCAACAAAAAACCCTATAATTCTGGTGATTGTGGATATTGGCAGACTCACTGTAAGAAAAACAAGGCAAATCTCAGGTTCTGTAAATTTTCCATTTCAGGGCACTTCTTCCTCTTTATAAAGTGAACAATAAATTGTGCTTCTCCAGGCTCTGCTGGCTGAAAAGATTCCTTTATGAGTATTCTTCCCTAGTCCATCCTGAGTGGAGCTAATATGCAATCCAAAGTTACCTACCCAGGAACGGAATGTTGCCAACCCATGTGTGAGCCGGTCCCAAATATTTTCTTCTGTGCTTTGTATGGATAGGAGTGACTTGAGGAAGAGATATCCATGCTAGTAGAGTCTGAATTACTCTTCTATATGAATTACTTGTGTCTTCTAGGCCTACTCAGGCTTGAACCCATGCCATTTCCACACTTCAGTAGATTGTTTCTGAACATATGCCTTGCTGGAACTGATGTTATAAAGCTCATAATCGATAGCTCTGGTTTTCCCAATGGAGAATTTTTCTCTTCCTCAGAAGACACAGCCTTGCAGAACAAAAGGGAACATGTACTAGAAATTTGACACATTGTTCTTATTCATCAAGGGTTGTTTGATCTTTAGATCTTCTGGAACAAATGGCCTGATAGTAGGTAATTGATATGGCTACCCTTCTGGATAACATATGTAAATGATGGGTACTTAATATTTTCACATTGTTCCAATATCCTTTAATCTGGGAAACACAGTCTTGTGGTGGTTCTTCATTTTCACATAATAAATCCATTCTAATATTCCTTCATACCTGAGCCTCTTGATTCCCAGTACTTATTCTACATTGTTCTGGCATCTTCCTCCCCATTTAGCACAGGTCATCATTATGTCCAATTTTTAAGAAGACACCAAAGCTGTGCATTAGGCTTCCTCCCACCTGTCCTTGCCAAAACATTAAACCATAGATTGACACCATCTCAGATATTTGCCTGTCCAGCCTTATAGTCTTATTCCTTTGGCCTAATACTTTTAAGTATTTATTCTCACAGTGCTCCCTTTGTTCCTATTACTACACATAACAGTCAATTTTGCAATTACTTCTGAGTTAGTAACACATGCCCAGGCACTTCACAGCAAAGAACTCTCCAGTCCAAAATGCCACAGACTCCAACAGTAAGAACCACTGATATAGTTCTTTCTAGAGCAGAGACTACAATTCCCCACATCAGCTGTGCTATGATTCTGGGTCTGAGGCTAGAGGGAGGGAATACAATAGGGGTGTGGGTAGTGATGAAAACAAAGTCAATTAGAGGCATTTCCTTAGATATATTCTTTCCAGCATTTCCATCCAGGAACGCTGCTTTCCACTACCAAGAGGAAAGAGACTGTTGGCAAAAGAGGATGAAAAAAAACCCCACAAACCCTGGAGTTTTAAAGTTATAAAAGTCATATAATTGGCTTCCTCCTAGATTTCAAGTCTTCTTATTCATGACCTCAGATCACTTTCCTTATCTCTAGTTTTTAAAAGTACTTCCTTATACTTTTTAGAAGTATCCTACTTGAATCAAAACCATGCAACCCCTTCTAAAGTTGCCATGAAATTCAGTGGCAGAAAAAGTCTCAAACGAATGATTGCATTGAAACATATTTTATTATAATTCCCAAAGCATCATTTTATTTCCATCTTAATAATAGACATGGATGAAAAGACAAAAATTTTGACTATCAAGATTCATTTGAGGAAACATTTCCTGGTACTTTGGTGAAGGAATGCAGATACATCTTTAAAGAGGCAAGGGACAAAGGGACAAACACACAAGATTGAAAGCATAAAAGCATATTCTCATGAGGACCAAACAATCCTTGTTATTGGAAGACCAAATGGAATCATCATTAATGTAAGTAGAATCAAAATTCACAATCTGTAAGTCCTTCTTGAGATATGCATGATTCAGCTTATTTACAGTTCGAGCAAATGTGTACTTAGAAGCACAGCTATATGCTTCCAAGCAGTACACTTTCTTGAAGTGCAGGTCAAAAAATGGATTGTCCTAGAAGAGAAGGAGAGACACAATTTAATTTGTATCCGTGGAAGTTGTTTCCTGGATTCTCTCATATTATCTTGGGTATACTTATTGATTATAACTATCAGTATCAAACATAGTTCTAAAATCTACAGATGAGCTTTTCAAACTACTAGATTCAAAATATAATTGCTACTAAGAAATTATATGAAAGATCATTACTTAATTTTTTTATTTTTTAAAGTAGTGTTTTTTAAGCTCAGGTATTTGAAACAAACATTTCTGTATTTAAACTAAATATTTTTTTCTTTAGGAGAAGAGCCTATATGTATCCCATACAAATACCAAAATTTCACACATAAATTGGCTTTGTAAGTAACTTTTTTAAAGCACACATATATCCTTGCAATAATTTTGTGCATTGACATTGTCTTCCCCTTAAATCCAGATACTCTGACCATCCTTCTTTATATCAGTTGTCAAATTTCTGAAGTTATTTTTCTTTTATACCTTTTACCTAATGTGACTGCCTTTTCCTTTATTCTTAGTTTAGAAAGACATTTCCATAGCTAGATTTCAGTACACTCACCTTGGGTTTTTTTTTTTTTGTGTGTGTGTGTGTGTGTGTGTGGTCGGTTGGGGCTTGAATTTAGGACCTGGGTGCTGTTGCTGATATTTTTTTTTCAAATTTTATTGTTATTATTCAGGTGCTGTACAGAAAAGCTATCATTTCTAGATGTTTATTTATTTATTTATTTTTAAACTACTCTTATTATCTTCAAGTAGTTGTGCAGGGGGTTACTATTCATCAAATCAGTTTGTAAGCATATATTTTTGAAGCATCCATCTTCAATTATAAAAATAAAACATTGCATAATGTGTAGCTATCAAAGTCTGTTCAGTATAGTGGATTTGAGAGGATGGATAGGGATGGCAGAAGACAATAAACCCATTTACAAACTTCTGAATGGCATAGAGGTTTCTCCTTGCCTTTGCTAGGAGAATGATTGTGCAATTTCAAAAGTAAATGGGGAAAGCACAGGATAGCTAGTAAGGGTTTTTGTTTTTTTGTCGTTAGCATATAACATGTAGATTTCATATACAAGCACCTTGGCTTTGCAATTTGTCTTTTAAATAAGAAAATTCTTGCAGGAGACAGGGGAAATATCAGATGATCATTTGATTCTTAAAGAAATGAAAAGAATTAATGCAAATTTTGTAACATCCAGGGTAATTATTATAAAAGTGCTGGTTTGAGCCAGGTGCTGGTGGCTCATGCCTGCAATCTTAGCTTCTCAGGAGGCTGAGATCTCAGAATTGCAATTTAAAGCCAGCCCAGGCAGAAAAGCCTGTGAGACTCTTATCCCCAGTTAACTACTCAAAAATCCAGAGGTAGAGCTGTGGCTCAGCAAAAAGAGCTCAGAGACAGTGCTCAGGACCTGAGTTCAAGCCACGTGGCCACCACCATCAGCAACAAAAAAGCACTGGTTTGTTTCATATATCATGCATATGCACTACATACATAAGTGTACGTGTGATTTTGTACTAATATTTAAGATTTAGGTTCAATGATAGATATGCAAATTTGGCATACTATTTAGGGAAGTTTTTAAAAGCACTTATTAAATAGTGAACAATTGTGTTCTGAAGTATTCTTCTGGAAACATATTTTTTATTGGCCATATATACTAATATGTATATCATAGTATGTTTAACCCATTCCGAAGTGCATACTACTTGGGGAGAATAAATTGTCAGAAAAATGTTACGTGAGTGCTTAGAAACAAAGCAATGCCATCTAACATTCTTTCACCAAGATATTCCGAAGATACAATAAGTTTTAAATACAGAATTCCTAGATGGTAGATTGTAAGAAAGTCTATACTGATTTTAGTAAAGGGGAAATTAAGACTAGATGATTGACCAGGTGTGATGCATTCCTAAAACGCTTCTGCTTGGGAGACTGAGGCAGGATGATTGAAAGTGCAAGGTTACAGAGAAACTTTTTCTCAATAAAACAAACAAACAAACAAGCAAACAGAAAGAACAGAATAAAACAAGTTCCAGGCCAGCTTTGACTACCTCCCATGACCCTAGCTTTTAAAATAAATAAATAAATAAATAAATAAATAAATAAATAAATAAATAAGATTAGGAGATGATTAAGGCAGAATTGTTTGTGGCAAATTCTCCACTGTGCCTTGAGAGCCTAGTAAGGCCTGGAATATTATGAATCCTTAATAAATAGCTGAGTGAATAAATGAATAGTGTCTAGAGGCAGAATAACCTAAAGAAGACAAATTAATAAATTTCTTAGTGTAGCCTGGCTCTATGACTGAATAGTTAGGTTACTTTGAGCAAGTCAACTAGTCTTTTTAAGTCTCTTTTTTTCCCCTTGCATAGTGGGAACTGTATTAGAATCTAATTCATAGGATTTCATGAGAGTAATTGAACTTTCACATGGGAGAAGCTTAGCTTGGTTCCTGGTACCTTCTATGAATTTACTAAGCGTGGGATGATAGCTGATACCAACACTAGAAATGATAGCTATCGATTCCTTAGGGCACTTGGCCCTACCTGCTTTGTCACTGTATTATTGACTAGGATAAAGCCTTAAATGTTGTATTTATTAAAGCTCTATCACACTACAATGATAGTAACCCCCCCCCAATTGAGTTGATGATTGAAATTGAGTTGATGGATTGAAATAATAGGTCAAACAAATGGTAGTTATTAGGATAAAGGATAAATGAGTTTCATTTTTAATGAATTCAATAATAACATCATATATATTTAGTGAGTGCTTAATATCTATCAGGCAGAAGTCAATGAAATGAATTAAAAAAACCAAAACATAGTCATAATGTGTTTTTTTCCCCTATTCCTGGGGCTTGAACTCAGGGACTGAGTATAGTTCCTGTCTTCTTTTTGCTCAAGGTTAGCACTCTACCACTTGAACCACAGTGCCACTTCCAGCTTTTTCTGTTTATGTGGTGCTGAGGAATTGAACCCAGAGCTTCATGAATGCTAGGCAAGCACTCTACTGCTAAGCCACATTCCCAGCCCCATAGTCCTAATGTTTGAGGAGCTTCTAATCCCCAGGGAAGACAGGGTGACCCAACCACTGTAGTTTGTAGGGTTATAGCTACAATACATTTACATCCAAGACAAAAGGATATATGGGATGAGCCAATGTAAAATCTGGTGTGTGTGTTGTGGGTGGGTGGGTATGGGATGGGGGTGTTGGCAATTCTCAGTCTTGAGAATTCATACTTGATTAATGATTGCTGACATACAAAATTCAAGGGGAGAGGGATGAGCAATGGGCAGGCTCTGAGTTTAAGCCTCAGGACCAGCACACACCCAAACACTATTTACCAGAACAACTTGCAAGTGAGGACAAATTCTTCAATGGAAGAATCAAAGGACAAAATTGGGAAGACCACTAGTTAAGGGGTCAAGTGGGGTGACTTGAATACCCATGGTTCTCTCTCTTCAGTTTTAAGATTATAGGATTCCCAAGTAATTCAACCCTTCTGGAAGATGAAGTAGGTTTGTTGACAGAGACTTTGAACCCCACAATTTACAGAGGAAATTGAGATAGAAAGAGACAGAGACAGAGAGGCAGGAAAACATCCTAAGTTTGGAAAAATGGCATTTAATATTTCAAGATTGACTGGTACATTATGTTTTAACCTGTTAAGAGGAACTTGGGAAAGATGCTTTTAAATTTAATAGTCAAAATTCCAATTCAAACCTCATGAAAGCAGAACAACAAAATGCCAGTAGATCATCACAGGAAATTAATCCATACCACTTAAGAATAACATAATATCTTCCCACTCAGTACACGCCAAGATGTGAAGTAAGTTATTGGATGTAAGGATCTCCAGCACATTGATCTTATATCTCCCTTATAAGGGTCAGCACTTACCGTGTCTGCCTCTTTCCCATCAATCATCTGTAGATCATTCAAAGACCACTTTTTTGTTACTTCGTATTTTTCATCTAAACCTATTCTGTAGTGTTTCACCATAATTATCTTTACTTCTTCACTTTTGGTCACTGTAGGACAGAAAAAAAGACTTCATTTATAAAAACTCTTAAGAGACGATAACTTACTTTGCACTGTTCAGTATGTATGTCCCTTTTTTTTGTTTACAGAATGAATCCAAATTATAGCAGTACCCCAAATTTGAGCCCTCCATGTGGCCAAACCTTTGTGAGCATGTCTCTAAATTTGTTCAACATTTTTATTTTTTCTACAATGGCATCTGTACTGTCACAGTAATGCTTGTTAGATAGAGCATTGAGTGATGTGATTTGACCTCTGAACTTTGAGGTGGATGGAGAAGGATCGCCCTGGAGCCTAATGCTCGCATACAGTCAGAATCAAAGTATTTACCAAAGCCTGGTGCTGGTGGCTCAAGCCTGTAATCCTAGCTACTTACTTGTGAGGCTGAGATGTGACGATTATGATTTGAAGCCAGGCCAGGCAGGAAAGTCTGTGAGACTCTTTACTCCACTAAATTACCAAAAAGCCAGAAGTAGAGCTTGATTTAGGGGAAGAACATTAGCTTTGTATGAATGAAGTTTCGCGACAGTGCCTAGACCCTGAGTTTAAGTCCCAGGACCAGCACACATCCAAAAACTATTTACCAGAACAAATTGCGATTTTAACTTATGACAGTATAAGAAAGTGGGGAAAGAAAAGCAAAGTATTTTGCTCACATGACAGCCCAGCACTGAAGGGATGCTAAACAGGACTGTGGACTATGACTTCTTCTTTTTCTAAATGCCTTCAAGACTTGGGGGTGTAAAGGTGCCTGCACACAGCTACTATGGCCCAATTTGGTAGTGCTTAGGATTTTCAGTTCTCTCAAGTGTGTCTCACAAACTGCAGCATTTAACATAAGTTGCTGCCAAAGAAGGTTTTAGTTCTTAAAAAATGTAGGGGAAATCTTTGCTTATTTATGTGAACAAAATTAGGGAAATAATTTCTTGTTTCTGAAGTCATTTGTCTTTGATCTCATACCGACATTAGAAGAACCAACATCTAGGCATAGAGGTCTTGCAGTAGAAACTATCACTGGGTTAATAAAAGAGCATTTACTGAATACTTTCTATTTGTTTACTAGATTATAGATACCACAGGAGGGAGAAATCAGGATATGGCCCCTGCCTTCTGGAAATGTATGGTCTTGTTAAGGAGATCAGCTCTACCACATGAGTCACATATACTAGTATATTTCAAAACAAATGGGGATATATTGTCTGAATTTTTTTTCAGGAATGATAATGTCACCAGGCATGGTGGCTCATGACCAAAATTCCAACTACTCAGTAGGTAGAGATAGGAAGGAATACAGTTTGAGATCAACCTGGACAAAAAAAGTTATTAAGACTTCATATCAACAAATAAGTGGGGCATGGTGGCACAGACCTGTTATCCTAGATATTCAGGAGATTGTAGGAAGAAGAACACAGTCTGAGGTGGGCCATGGGCAAACACTCAAGGTGCTATCTGAAAAATTACTTGAATGAAAAAGGGCTATGGGAATAAAAATTGAATAAGCCCACTAAAAACTGTTAACACATTGTGTAAATATCACAACACAATCACTTTGTACAGTTAAACTATCTATACTAATAAATGAGGGACAGTGGGCATGGCTCAGGTAGTAGAGCAGCTGACCTAGCAAGAAGGAGGCTCTTAGTTCAAACCCTAGTACTGAAAAAAAAAAAGTTTAAAAAAAGTCGGAGTAAGTTATAGCTTCTAAGAGGTATATTAGAATTTATTTGAGGGAAAGTTTTGTTTTCTTTTGTTTTGTGTTTTTTTTTTGTCAGCTGTGGAGCTTAAACTCAGGGCCTGGGCACTGTCCCTGAGCTCTTTTGCTGAAGGCTAGTGCTCTACTACTTTTTTTTTTTGGCCAGTCCTGGGCCTTGGACTCAGGGCCTGAGCACTGTCCCTGGCTTCTTCCCGCTCAAGGCTAGCATTCTGCGACTTGAGCCACAGCGCCGCTTCTGGCCGTTTTCTGTATATGTGGTGCTGGGGAATCGAACCTAGGGCCTCGTGTATCCGAGGCAGGCACTCTTGCCACTAGGCTATATCCCCAGCCCAGTGCTCTACTACTTTGAGCCACACAGTGCCACGTTCAGTTTTTTGGTGATTAATTGGAGATAAGAATCTCATGGACTTTCTTGCCCAGGCTAGCTTTCAACTGTGACCCTCAGGTCTCAGTAGCTAAGATTAAAGGCATGAGCCACCAGTACCTGGCAGGGGAAAGATTTCTTTTGGTTCTGGAAGGTACCATTTTGGAATGCTGCTACAGTTTGAATGCATCCCCAGTGTTCCTGTGTTGGAAACCAAGTCTCTAACATCATAATATTGAGAGATGGAGTCTGTAAGAGACAATGAGGCCACAGGCTCTGCCTTCATGAACATGGATGACTATGGTAATCACAGGAATGGACACTTGATGTGGGAATGGACTCTGATTAAAGGATGAGTCTGTCTACCCTTCCACTTTTCCCTCTAAGCCCTCTCACACAATGGGATAACACAGCAAGAAGCTCTTGCCAGACACAACCTTTCTACCTTAGATATCCCAGCCTCCAGAATGGTAAGAAATAAACCTTTAGACTTTATAAATTACCCAGTCTCGTGTATTCTGTTACAGACACATGTCCTCAGATTTTTGTAACTATAGCACAACACAACATGGTCCTAGCAGCAGATGAGTGAAGTGAGCAGATCTCCTCTCTGGAAAGGCAGGGATCCCAGTGAAGGCCTTTCCAGGTGGAAGACAGCACATGGGAGGAAACAGACAACAAGCTAAACACCAGGGAGGAGGAAAGGGGACTGAACAGGCCTGTTGGGACTAGAATAGAGTGACTAGTAGGGTTACAGCAAGGCTTGCAAAAAGGCTGTGGATTTGAAAACCCCTTCTTTGGGCTGGCCTGGACATCTCTGGCTCCAGGGACTCTCCTCTGAAGGTGCAGGTGACTCTGAAATCAAGGAGACCATCTGAGCTCAGAGTTGGTGATCAAGCTGAGTTTGGGGTCCTCTGAAGTCAGAGCTGGCTGACAAGTCAAGACAAGGCTAAGAGTCACGTGTTCTATGGGTGTTCAAGCAGCAATACCCATTCAATAGGGGCTTCCTGTTGGAGCCAGGGACTAATAAAATACTCCCCTGTTAAAGGAGTGATGCACAAGATCCATTAAAGAAAAGAAAGAGGATCTGGGAAATCTGAAAGATATAAGGTGGCTTGTCTAGATTGTGCAGTAGTTTCCTGGGTTGGGTAGGATTTAAAAAAAAAAAGATAAGAAGGGAGGCTAAATGCTATGATTTAGGTCATGTGGTCCAGAGGTTTGGGAGAGAGGGATGACACATTTTGAGGCTGGAGAGAGGGACTCACAGTCATGTTTGGGGGGGAGCTCAGCAAATCTTAGCCTATGGGTCAGTGAATGGCTGAGATCTGTCCTGATTGAGTGCAGAGTTGATAGTCTCTTTTTATATATTTCTCTAACCCTAAAATGAGTCCATCTGCATGGATGATGTACAGGCCAGCTTTGGGAAGAGGTGAGAATGAGCAAAGAAGCTGTTAGGCAGAGGTGTGGAAGTACAGGCAACTGTGTCTGTGCAGACCAAAGCTCTACCTCAGAACCAGATTCTGCTTGTTCAGCTAGCCATCTCGCTGGCTACTTCAGGGCATGAGAGGGAAGAGGGATAAGGAGAGATACAGAATTAACTCACTATTGTATGAAAATATAGTTTTTTAGGGTGCAAATTCAACTGCCTTATTTACATGCTATGAGAACCAGCTGATTGGAGAGTTTCTTACTCAATTCATTAAGTCCATAAATATTTGAGTGCTCTTTCTGTACCAAGCATAGTGCTAGGAATTGAAATAATTTGTTCCCATCAGGCACTATTCCTGTTCTCACTGAGACTAGAGGGAGTAGTGGGTGGCAAGAGAAAGAAAACATGCTCAAATGGGTGGGGGGGGGGAGTTGTCTTTCTTTTGGTATCTTGGGGAAATTTACATACAAGAGGGTTATAAAATAAGTTATCCATTTATTTGAAGCATTCCTGTGCAACTTGTGAGCTACTGGTTTCCCTCTATTCTGCCAAATTATATTAAATAAATTGGCCCATTCTCTTTCCACTTAGTCTCATGAATAATGCTTCCTATCTTTCCATCGTAAGAGAGGCATTTATTAATGGCAATGTAAAATAAATGATTGTTAGGAAGTTAAGATTGGACCTCTGAAAATACTGGCTGAAATACTGAAGCTGGAGCAAGTTCATTTTGACGTTCTCTAGGTCCAAGGTTATTTCTCTCTGCACCATAACTACGTCACCAATGTTAGGGAAATAAGCTCCCTCACATTTTCACTGGATAAACACATTTCTGTCTCAAGGCATTGTGCTAAGTTTCCACTTTGCTGCTGTGTTAATGTGCAGATGGCCATTTAATTTCAGCTGGCAGCGAAGCTCAAATGTGGAAATAAGGGGATTGGGTCAACTCCAGACTGAGCAAATTTCTTTGGCTCCCAACTAAAGGGAATTCTTGGAGCCTCCTTCACTCTGGAAGTGTCTATTCTGGCAGATTAAGGAGGCTGTTATCTCTCTGAACTTCGTTAAAAGGCAAACTTTGAAAGCAGGTTCTTGAATTTTCGTAGTTTGGTGCTGGTGGGATAATGATCATTAATGTAAGAAAGCCAATGGCTGGGAGACCTCGTCTTCTGAGCATCTGTTCCTCCCTCCAAACTATTCTTCATGGAACTTCCAATTAAATGCTCTAAAATACTGCGTAGAGTACTTAAAGTGTCTTGCTGTTTAGAAGTAATGTGGCAAATGGAAAGAACTCAGGTTTTGGGTTTTTATTACCTGTAACCTTGGGCTAATCACCCAACTTCTTATGACAAGGTTCTCTTCATTTGAAAAATGAATAATGCTGTCATGAAGATAACTAGTGTATAGAAATGGTGGCCTCATGCCTGACACTCAGTAGGTATGCTTTACAACTTTATTCCATTATCTGGAGTATGCTTCTCAGAAGGAAAATTTCAAATATCTATCTTCAAACCTCTGCTATAAAATTCCAATTCACTCTATAAAAGATGTAGTTTAGGGGCTAAGAATGTGGTTTAGTGGTAGAGTGCTTGCCTAGCATGCATGAAGCCCTGGGTTCAATTCCTCAGTACCATATAAACAGAAAAAGCTGGACATGGCACTGTGGCTCAAGTGGCAGAGTGCTAACCTTGAGCAAAAGAAGCTCAGGGACAATGCCTAGGCCCTAAGTTCAAGCCCCAAGACTGGCAAAACAGTGTAGTTTGGACATCAGAATAATTGGTAGATGAACTTAATCTCCACATTTGTATCTCCAAAGTAGTGAATTAGTTACTGCGAAAATTTGTCTCCTGAGCAAGTACCAGATGGCACTGTGGGTTGTTGACTTTAGAGACAGTAACAATATCCAAGCTACCACCCCTTTTAGAATGAAAAACACAAAGAAGTCACAACAAATGTGAAGTAACTCATGAACCCAAATGGAAATCTTCATCATTTTTGTTTATAATCTCAAACTGTAATTATCCAGATTTGTGCTGGGGGTATGGGTATCAGAATATCTTATTTACATTTCTCCATGAAGATACTTGAAAATAGACAGAGAGACAGAGATACAGACAGATATACAGGAAGAAACAGAGAAGTAAAAAATACAGAAGAATGTTTTTCTACTTTTAGAAGATAAAAAGCAGGGATTTAAAAATATTTCAAAAATGACTATATTAAATGTTTGTTACCCATTTCACAATCTTGATTGTAACCAAGTTCTATGATAATTTTTATGATATATGTATTTCATATTTAGTAAAATGTACATCCTATACATCAATTCTATATTCTTTCTTTTCTTAATCTTTTCAAGTAGAGAATAAAAGCTTAGTCAGCTTTTTTGAGTTTAGGTTCTCAGGTTGGTACAGACCCAAGAATATTCATAGTTGTTAAAGGAAGATTATAGAAAGGCTATAGAAGGAAAGTATCTGCCATTATGAGCCTATCTGCAATTTGACAAATAAAAATGAATTCACCTATCAAGCTCTACTTTATTTTCAGAATGTATGCATGTCCATTTAAATACCTGTTGCCCATCCAATTGTTTTTCTACCCCTATTGTAATACCTTCAAATGTGTGAACACTTAAAATATCATCCCTCATTTTCACTTTTATGAAGCACTATGAAATAGCAGGATAATTTATTCTTAATTAGGTGTTGAAAAGATTAACTTCTCTCCAGATAGTACTACTGTCCACTGAAAGGAACATTTTCAGAAAATTCTTTAGTTTTATGCTTTCTGTTGTTAAGATCCAGGGAATTTGCAAATTTCATAACACTGGTTCTGAATGGAGCCTTTTATTTTGTGATTGCTGTCTTATTTTATACTGGCAGTGTGAGTGATTTGACAAAATTTATTAGATCATATGGTTCACAGAGGAAAAAGTTCTGTTCTATATATAAAACTAAAATGGGTTGGAACTTATTAATGCTATTTTCATAATTTTAGCAAGTGGAATTTATTTTCAAATTAGTATCTGTGAATGCAAATGTTATCTAAAATATAAGAACACTTAAAATAATCTATGTGAGAATATCCATATAATTTAAAACATACAATTATACAGAATAATACACCAATCCCTTTTTATACATGAAGTAAATATACCTGGATATATATCTTATTTTCACTAGAAACATGTATTTATATCATATATACACATATTTCAGCATGTATCTTTACAGTTAATATATTTTCCTGTATATTTAAAAAGCTTAACCCTGTCTTTTATTCATTTGTTCATACTCTGTTGTGTTTCCTATAATTTACTCTGTTGGCTCTTTTTATAATGTGGCTTAATGGTAGAGATGTTTTTACTATCAAAGATGTCAACACTGAGGCCATAGGGGCTAATTATCTACCAATTTTACAGCTGCTAGACAGATAAAGCAGGGTCAGACTTGATAACCAGATGTGATTCCAGGGATTCTAGGGTCTGTTCCACCACGTTCAGACACTTCTCTCAGTCTGACTAATGTTTCAGTGTGCCATTTTAAGTCCTTCAGAATTTCTTTAATTCATTTGTACTTTCATTGCACGTGTGTGATCCCTTCTTAGTGTGAGAGTATAAAAGAGCTCCTTCATCAGCAAATGTTGCTTCTAATTACCAATGATAGTGGTTGGAGGTCAGGGTAAGCTGGTCCCAGGGAGAAATGGCCACACAAATCCTGAGGAAAAGGTGACTAAGTTCCCAGAAATCTACTACGTATGTCCCAGGTAGCTGCAGAACTACAGAGAGGGAAATAGAGTTTATGACTCCTGATTTCGATATTTAACAGTAAATGACAGTCCTCTGTTTTTGAGATTCCTGTAAAAGTCAGGGTAGATAAGTAGAGCTTAACAACTTTTAAATGAATCTTCTTGAATTTGAAAAATGCATGGTGGAATGCATGACTACTTCTGCAAATTTGGAACTGCAGTATTGTAAGGTACAAAGAGACAATCCTAACTATGCAACTCTACTCCTTGAACATTGGCAGTGCTCCACACTTGGAGTTACTTGCCTCAACAACTGCCGAATACCTGTTCGGTTCACCTCAATGGGGATTTTTTGAGTGGAGCATCTTGAAAGACGTAGGTCTGCTGCATATCATTTAAGCCACTGTTCTGTCAAAATGTTTTTGTTTTGGTCATAAGGAGGCATTGCACTTGGGTCAAGTGCCCTCAAATTAATAGATGATATACTGGAGAGCCATGGGGGATGTGAATTTGGCTTAGCAGTAGAGTGCTTGCCTTGCATGCATGAAGCCCTGGGTTTGGTTCCTCAGCACCATATAGACAGAAGCCGGAAATTGCACTGTGGCTCAAGAGGTAGAGTGCTACCCTTGAGCAAAAAGAAGCCAGGGACAGTGCTAAGGCCCTGTGTCCAAGCCCCAGGCCTGGCAAATAAATAAATAAATGAGAGATACGGAAAGGTAGTGAACTGATATGACTTACCACGTTAACTTTTATCTGAAATATCACAGTAATTCTGAGAAAACCTTGTTTGCTCCTCGTAAATGTCAGAATCACTGAATTATTTCCAAATGCTAAGTTCTACGAGCTCAGTTAATTGTATAATTCTGGGAGTTTAGTTATATAATTTTAGTTTAGTTAATTATATAATTTGAGGGGGGAGGAACTAAAGATATATTTGGTAAATTAGACGTAAATTAATGGATTAGTTTATGTTGATGACTCTATAAATACTTTTCATCATTATACAATAAGAATTCACTTGATTAGCAAGTGTCACAATAGCACAATTATTATGTTTTAATGTTGGATTGAGATCTTCTCCAATGAAGCAAGTGAAAATACTGTTTGACAGTGATTTGGTTAGGATACAAAATAAATTTTTACTTAAATTAACTTAATTGATCTTTTTTCATAACTAAATGTCTTTTTTTTCTGAGCTGAAATTTTGTTTGTATTTGTTGATATGCCAAGTAGTTGTACTTTGTATGTATAGGAAAATAATAGTAAAACACTGAAGTATTAGATAAATATTACTACTCTTATTGTTGGGTTATTAGTACTGTGCTTATTAGAAATGGTAGACTTTAAAAAGAATGCTTAAGTACTTTCTTTGAAGACGTTCTGTTTCCCTCATAGTATTCCCTCTTGAGAGCTTTAGGAAGTCCTTTTCAACAATTACCAGAAACAGAATTAAAACAAATTTTTGCCTGAGAATACTCATGTTCCTTGAAAAAGCAAATCTACCATGAACACTGAAAGTTCCTAAGCTCTTTCTTCCTAACCTTCTGAAGTCTATGAAATGGCACAGGGCAGGAGAAGGATGCTCTGCATATTAAATTCAGGTATGGCCAAAACATTTCTATCTTAATTCAGCACACAAATCACAAAGGTGGTAAATCATAATTAAGTGCAAAAGCCTACCCATGTCCAATTTTTTATGCATTTTAAAAACATGAGGGGAAGTATTTATTTTACAAAATACAAATACTTTTGATCTCTAAGTACTTTATACAACATCCCTTTGTCCTTAAAGTTCAGTCTTCATGAACTAATTTCTACCATTGGAATCCTGTTTTTTATATAAAGGAAAAAATTAAAAGATTTTACTTTCTTCAGAAAACTACTAGGAAGTCTGAATAAGTCTGGGGGGGAAGCTAAAAACCAAAATAACAAAAATATCTAAGGCTTTGTTTCTGTCCTAGAAGGAAGAGGAAGAACTCTAGTAGTCCAGAAAATAACTCAGTTCTCTAATGTATTTTAAAATACCAGAGAAGTCTCTGCTGATTTTTTTAAAAGTAAGTTCTTATATAAAAATAAGAGGCATGACATGAGAATAAACAGAAGATCAAAGGCAAAAAATAAAATCCAATCAAGAGGAGTACATATCCAGTTTCATTTCTGAACAACTACAGTATCGTAATACAATTTTTTCTTCTTCAAAATTCCTCAACTTGTAAGAAAATAAATACAAACCCCTCATCTCCCATCCAAGTATGTAATTAATTAATTGAATGAGCAAATTACCTGACACACAGAGATAATACCTGTCCTGGACTGAGAACTCGATCTCAATGAACTCGTAGAGATGCTGAGAGAGTGGCTTAAACAGTTTCTTCTCCAAATCCTCCTTTACCAATGATGACATTTCCTCCAGTTCCACTTGGCCGAGTATTTTGGCTCAAGCTCCTACTTTCTTTCCTTCTGTTGCTTGGGTCTCTTGTTTAGGTTTGTGAGCTTCCCCTGCCCTCACAATATGTAATTTCTTCTTACTATCCAGGATCCAGGTTCCAGAGAGCACCTAGACAATCAGTCCCTAACTGCCGTAATTGCTTTGTAGCAACAGTAAGAGCAGCAGCAGCAGCAGCAGCAGCAGCAGCAGCAGCAGCAGCAGCAGCAACAGCACGGGCGCCAGTCTTCAGCACCCTGCCCAGAGCAGGTTGCTGGAGCTCTCCTGTGGCATGCTGAGGAGGGAGCACACTTGAGAACACAGATCTACTTGTGGAGTTCCTCCTGGTTCTAGCAGCCTTCCCTCCACAGGAACACTAGGGAGAGAAAGACCACTACAGCTTGATGCCGTTATATAAATCAGCTGTCTGGCTCTATTGATTGGGATCATCTTCCATTAAGAACTTTGCTCTCATCAGCAAGAGAAAAAGGCATCCATGCTTGTGCCTAACACTTCCAACAAGTCCCTCTTTCTCTTTTCTTTCCCCTCCTGCAATATATTCTTAGCTTTGCTTCTGTGGTATCTGAACCAATTCCTGGGTCTAAATTATTTTTGAATTGGGTATTTATGTGCATATTTACTTTTGTTATCTTTAAGTAGTTGTAAACAAAGGAATTTCAATTCAACATGTCAGTTTTTTAAGTACAGTGCATCTTGATCAATATCACCCCTTTTGATTATTTCCCCCATCTCTCTCAGGCACATATACCCTCAATTTACCTAGTTCTGGAATGAAAATTTAAATGGTCCCATTTTAATTCACTAACAGATAAAATATATTAGGAACCCACTGGAGTGAGCATTATGTTTGTTTCTTGGAAGGGTGCATTTCCTATCTGTAAGAATCTAATAGAGATGAACACATTAAATAATGATCATAAATATGTAAAAGTGAGATTATGGCATACAAAAGAGACTGAAATACAGATTAGAAAAGGTATCTGTCCAAAAGTCTGATGAGTGGGAGAGTTCTGGAGCAAGAAGATTGAGAGAAAAGTCTGAAGGTAAAGGAAGACTGAAAAGAGTACAGGGTATAAAGTTCTGTGTTAATACAATCCAGTCTGAGTGTTTGAATGGGTCTCACCTCTGAATACTCTAAATTTGGGTGTGGTCACTGTGATGGTATCAGGAGGTGGGACTTTGCTGGTGCGTGTCACTCATGCTTGTAATCCTAGCTCTGCGGGAGACTGAGATCTGAGAATGGTGGTTTAAAGCCAGCCTGGGCAGACAAACCCAGAGACTCTAATATTCAATTAACCAGAAAAAAAGAGAAAAGGAAGTAGAGGTGTGGCTGAAGTGGGAGAGGCCAGGCTTGAGTGAAAAAGAAGTCCAGAGTTCTAGCCTCAGCACTAGCACACACCTACACAAGAGGTGGGACTTTAAGAAGTGGCTAGGCCAGTGAGGGTGCTCCCTTATCATATTTATGCCCTTATAAAAGAGGCATTAGGCAGCCTAAGGCTGGCCTGCCCCCCACCCTTTTCCTGGTGAAGGCACAGTGTTTCTCCCTTGAGAATGCAGTCTTTAGCAGATCTTTGAACCTATAACAGTGTCTCAGCTTTTCCAACTTGGAGCACTGATAAATTTCTGTTCCCTTAAATTCCCCAGTCTGTGGTATTTTGTTCTAGCACCACAGATGACATGATGTTTGAGAGTACAAGAACAAGTCCTAGTTCACTGAGCTTGTAGGATGTGTGAATGTCGAAAAGGAGGCTAGGAAGGGAGACGGGCCAGATCCTGAAGGTGAATCCTTTGGACTTTATTCTATAGAGCTAGAGTGCTAATGGAGATTTCAGGGGGTGGGGCATCATTCAGTTACTCATTTAATGTTATTTCTCAATGACTGTGCAATGGCTCTGTTTTGAGAACTGGGGAAATGGTGATGAAAATTGAAGCTGATTCCTTGCTGAATGAAGTTCAGTGGGGGTAGATGGAAGACAAAGTAGTAAAGTGGTAGTGAAACATGTGAGTTCATGAAACAGCAAGGGACAGATACAGGAGGGAAAGAGGAAGAATCCCATAGAGTCAGCAGCTTGCAGGCAGGCAGTGCCAAGGTCACCTCAAGGCTTACAGACAAGAGTCTTAAGAACTTTTCTCTTTTCTGATCTATTTTGCTAGCTTTTTGTCTTTAGGCTGCTGGAGTTCCACTCCAAAAACAGAAAGAAAGAGGAACAATGATGTAATGTGGTCCCCCCAAGGGAGGGGACCACAATGTAATGGGGCCTGAGGGGAGGAAATCCCCTATCCCTTCAAGAGTCTACCACTCAGAGACAGTCTCAGGTAAAAAGATGGTTTTATTGGGGAAGTAAAAAGTATACTGACAGGCCAGGGAGTCCCAAGTCTGGGCTGCGGCCCTGGCCACGCTGGGGGTCGGGTTATAAAGGCAAACACCACATGGTCAAGCCTGCCACACACAGGTGGCCAATGAGGTTATAACACAGAGAATGCCAGGTCACACGCAGGTGGCCAATGGGGTTACAATCTGCCTTATAGCAACTATTGAACCAACCTATCATGTTAGACTTGGCGCAAGGATTTGGCGGGGCTCACATGTTGCAAGACTCACATGATACACCTACTCATGGGAGGGCACAGGTTTAACCTTGAATGTTCCACTACTCAGGTGGTCAAGCAGTTTACACAATCTTATTACAGCGAAGGGGAACTTCCCTGGATAGGGCAGGGGAGATCTTAGTAAAGACAGAGTCAGTTTCTGCTCTCAATCTGGCACCCCTCAACAGCCAATGATGGTGCTGGCCAGATCTGACCTCCAGTACTGACAGTACTGGGATTTGAACTCAAGGGTCTTGAGCTTGATGGATTTGCTTGCTTGTCTGGCGCTCTACTTCCTGAGTTACACTTCCAGTCTAACTTTTTGCTGGTTATTTTGGAGGTGAAGTCTCATGGACATTTATGCCTGGATGGCTTTGACCATAATCCTCCAGATCACAGCCTTCTAAGTAGTTAGGACTATAGGTAGGAGCCATTGGTACCTTTCTCACACTGGTAAAAATGGCTCTTGTTGATTTTGTGTGTGCGTGTGCGTGCGTGTGCGTGCGTGTGTGTGTGTGTGTGTGTGTGTGTGTGTGTGTGTGTGTGTGTTGGTCTTGAGGCTTGAACTCTGGGCTTGGGCCCTGTCCTGAGCTCTTCAGCTCAAGGCTAGTCTACCACTTTGAGCCACAGTGCCACATGCAGTTTTTCTGGTGGTTAATTGGAGATAAGAGTCTCATGGACTTTCCTGCCCAGGCTGGCTTTGAACGCAATCCTCAGATCTCAGCCTCCTGAGTAGCTAGGATTACAGGCTTGAGCCACCAATGCCCCACTGGTTTTTCTTTACTTTAATTTTTCTTCAGGAAGTGAAAGGTTGTTTTCTCTGCTACATGGCAAGTTTCTTGTGGGCAGGACCATATTTTCAGACTTGCTAGACAGCCAAGATGTGAAGTCTGCAGTGCCAGGGACATAACTGGTATTTTTGCATTTACTTATTTGCCAGAACAAAGAAGTAGACAAAACAGTCATGAATGGCTAAACCTTTCTCTTCATATGACTTTGCAGTGGTAAACTGAACATCTGTTATTCTTATCAATCACTTACCTTCTACCAACACCTACTCATTCTCCTGGCCATGAAAACAACACCTTTCATTGTGAATCTCAAATGCTCTTCTGGAATGAAATAGTACAT
Organism: Perognathus longimembris pacificus; assembly: GCF_023159225.1. Lineage (NCBI taxonomy): Eukaryota > Metazoa > Chordata > Mammalia > Rodentia > Heteromyidae > Perognathus > Perognathus longimembris. The sequence continues at coordinate 28,726,980 of NC_063176.1, read as the reverse complement.
CACTCTCTGAAGTCCTTAAGAAATGTATGTTCATGTTATTCCAGTATGGTCTTCAGTAATGTTGAAATTTCAAGCCTAGGAACTAACATTATCACTTCTAAATTCCAAAATGAAATGCTTACTATTCACCACCTGTGTTCAGAAACAATTTGTCATTGTGTTGAATCCTGTTAGCTCTTTCTGCTCCAGGCTGGCATTACCCCTGGTGCCACACTTTCTCCACACGGTGTATATTCTTCCATATCAATTGAGTTGACTCCTAGGGAAAGGTAAGCACATGTTAAATGGAAAATCTTCTCTCTTGATACACTGTAGTGACTGTGCTTTATCACAGCTGTTTTTAATGATGTTGCTCATGATTGTCTTCTTTACAGATGATTATTGAGAAGCTAATAGGAAAAAAATGATGCCAGATTAAAAAAATAAAGATCTCTCTTAAAGTTCAAAATAACTCTAGGGAATCGTATTACTTAGGTATTGCTCTATAAGAGCAAATATAGTAATTGTGTATCACCTGTGCATATACTTTATCTCTAGATGACTTACAATACCTTAAGCAAGATAAATGCTATGTAAATAGTTGCCACACTGTATTGTTTAGTAGATAACTACAGGGGAAAAAAGTCTGTGCAAGTTGAGCACAGATGTAATGTGAAGATATTTTCCATCTGTGGTTGGCTAGACACATGAATGCAAAATCCACAAATCTGAAGGGCTAACTGTATGCTCTTGTTTCTGCTTCTTTTCTGTGATTATGGGTTCACCACATAGTCCCATAATGTTGCTTTTGGAAGATTTGTTAGAGAATTCAGTCCTGTGTCTGAAGGAGGAAGAAAAGCAGGTCTTCTGTGACACTTGTTTGTGAGGGCCTGCCTAACTCCCGGAGACTATTTATTCCAACATTTACACAATGAGTAATTTTGTTCATACAATGTGTCATGGCAGAAAGGTCTAAGCAAGGTCTCATCGATGCCTGATTCCTTATTGAAAAAGTCTCCTCTGACTTGTATAAACCTTGTTTGGAATGTCCTGAAGTGACTTTAAAAACAGAAGCAGTTGCCTTTGGGGAGATAGCCCTTAGAGTACTATGAAAACAATATTCTCTTAGCAAAATACATACACAAATAAATTTTCAAAAAGAGCTTGTCTTTTTATATAATTGTGCAAATATTTAATTTTTAAAAAGCTACAAAGAAAAAGGTTGTAATATTTGTATAGAATAACAGCACGAGTGTTGCAAACTGTAGCGGGAGCGCTTATCCTGTTGCGACCGAGAACAAGGCTGTGATGGAAACCAGAAGGTTAAACTGGTTCGAGGCACCGGGGGCTTGTGTAACAGAAGCCCCAAGGTCCCAGGGTCTTTACTGATTATCAGACAGGGAGTAGGTGCAGAAACCTACTGTAAGGTAGCAGTCTCTTTAAAGTTCCAGACACCAGCATGGGAAACAATCCTAGGATGATTGACTGCCTTATCTTAGGAAGCAGAGGCAAGCAGCAAACACCACAATTTGTATAGGCTTTTACCTAACTCCAAGGTCCCAGGGAGTTTGGCTGCTGATTAACTCACATTTAGGGTAGAATTTTGGGTCTCTGTAATGCTAGGGGTGATTGGTCTTTCTCTGGCCACTCCCTGCTTTCTGAGAGTCAGAGAATGGCATTCCAATTCTCTTTATTAGACATCATGGCTCAGCATTCACAGGGTCCTACATAAGAGCAAAGGCTTTTTCCTTTCAGTTCCTTGGAACATATGATTTGTTATTTCTACAGAGCAAACATTTTGTGTGTGTGTGTTAAAATATTTATGAAAGTTAGATTTTAAAACTTATTTTAAAAGCTTTTTATTGGTTTCTATTAACTATAAAAATAATGGATTTCATTGTGACATTTTCATACTTCCCTACATAGAACATACATTGATCGTATTTACCCTTTATTTAGACATGTTTTTAATTTTTCTTTTGAGGTTAGGATATTCAGATTAGCTTGTGAGATGAAAGTCATATTCCTTTATATCCAACTAATAACAGCCAATTTCTAATAATAGCTATAACAACCAATACTTCCCCTGGACATAGTTATTAGTTCAGGACTATATTTCTCATCCAAGCAGGACTGTGCCTAATGTATTGCCTCTTAGCTCTAAATCTACTCTTCTTTGTCTTGCTTTATAATCTTGGAGCTGAGGCCAATAAACATTTCACCTTGCTGGATAGTAGAATGTTAAACCACATCAACAGAGAGCAGTGGAATGACCCTGCTAGGTTTTAGCATGAGGAAGATACTTCTCTTCTAGGTTCAGATTCCATGATGTTGTTGCTATTCTATCTATATCCTCAGATCACTTTCTCTGGTCAAAACAAACAAACAAACAAGCTAACTTTGGTTGTGAATTCATTATTATGACTTGGATATCGAGCATTGTGGCTTTCATTGTATCGACACCAGGCTTTACTCCCCTGTCTCCACTAGCAATGATGGGTTGCTTCTGCACACCAGATACAACCTGTTTGCCCCCTCCCACGATGACAGCTACCTCTATGGATGACTGTGCCCCATGGCAAGCTTCATTTCTACCAGCATCTCTGGGTTCCTTTGCCACACCCTTTGCAAAGGGTTTCACCACGTGCAAAGGGGCCTCTTTTGCTCCTCAGTCCCTTCACTGTCACTGACTTTAAGCGAAGAGTTGGTACTTGCTCTTTTGGGCCTATTTCCTCTGGGCTTGTTAGAGTCCTTTATGTTGTGGTTTATTATTTGTGTTTTGGTTTTAGCCACTTTTATTTTGAAAAGAAATTTTAAGAGGTGGTATGAAACTTTTTAGTAAACTACACTGTACTGTTCTAGTTAGAAATTGTGTGTTAATGTTTCCTTGTTCAAATAACCAGTAGCGTCTATGCATTCTGACTGATATAAAGGTCAATCAAACTAATTTTTTTTTTTGCAGATTCTGGGGTAAGAGAAGGCAATCTTTCTCTTCTTACTAGAACGAGGGCTGAAAGTGTAAGGCAAGCTGGAGCGGCTTGAAGCCATTGTCCCCAGTGACCGAGAGGCTATTTTCAGCTTAAAAAAAATAAAAAAGGAAAGGGAGAGAAGATGAGGTCATGTACACAGAGAGACAATGCAATGGGAGACAGATGAAGATGAGAGAATTTGAATTCTGATGACATCAGTTTGACCCAAAGGCAATACCCCAACCACTATAAACCAATACAGTGTCTAGTTTTCCTAGCAAGTTCAAGTTGAATTTGGGTCTCTTGGAAGTTGAAGAATACTAACTTTGAGATAAAGTAGTTTTGCTACAAAAGGGATAACCACTCATTCATTTTTTGTTTCTAATACAACCTTATGTTTTTTAAAGGACAACTTATGTTTACAATCTACCAAAGGCAAGCTCTGCAGGCTGTTAATTGCTATCGCTCTGTCATTACAGCAGGTTCTGCTGGAGCATGGCTGGTCCACTACAGTGGTACTGCCTTACTCATAAGAATCAGAAAGGGCCTCCTTAAGGAAGTAACTACCCAGCAGATAATGGAAGGATGTATTGGAATGGTACCCCTCGAAGAACAGATCCACATTTTACACATGGTTAATTTCTCACCTTTGTAGCACCATACCTGGTAGGGGTTGTTTCATTAATTCCTTGTTATATGCAGAAAAGTACTGAATTATAGATACCCTTAGCTAAGTGTGGTTGTCTGCTGCTATAGTCCCAGCATTAGGAAAGCTGAAGTGGAAGGATTCAGAGTTCAAAGCCAGACTGGGCTAAGCAGGAGGACCTCGCTTCATGAAAACAAACATAAACACAAGAACCCTTCTCTCGGGAACTGTATTTTACTTATCTTTATATAGCCTGCAATACTAACTACAAGATCTTACCTGTCGATGATCAAGAAAGATTTAGCAAATTGAATCAGCCTGGAATGTAGGCAGGAGAAGACATGTTAATTATCCCATTCAATGGATAAAGAAACTGAAGCTGAGTGAAGTTCTTTTCCAGAGGCCACATATTTAGGGTGCTTTTAAAAAATTTTCACCAATTTTCTTCCCCCATTTCCCATCACATGGTAGGAAGATAAAGACATTATTGAGAAGTGTCTCACTTGGCCAAATCTTGCTTTTCATTTTTTCCTTCTGTATCTAGATTGTATCAGTGTATGATATATATAATAAAATATGTATATGCTTATATTATCTATGCATTTTTGAAGCCCTCTCAATTTCCATAAGATTAGAAATGTATCACAACCTTTATTGACAATAGATAGTTGGATGTGTCTCCAGTATTGATTTTATAAAAGGTGACTATCATCGCTGTAAGAGATGATGAATTGAAGAGTGCAAGGAATTTAGCATTCTTTCCTTCAGAATGACACATCATAAGCTGATCTGAATCTCTTTGTTTGCCCTGATTTTTTACTGCTTGGATGGTTGCCACATACACCTCCCTGCCCCCAATCTTGGCTATCTCTCATGAGCTATTGATAAATTATTCAACTCTGATGCAAACTCAAGGACCAGAATTGTCCATAGATGGTATGTATGTTCGTCAGAGTCCAATCAAGAGGCAGTAAGCACAAGTTACTTTGAAGACTGAAGTGAAGAATTGTTGATTAGGCATAAAGAACCTTTAATTGAAAAGGAGAATGAACTGTTAGTGGGCAGAGCAAAGCCCACCCCCTCTCACTGGGGAAAACAAGGAAAGAGCTGGTTTAGAGCAGGGAAGCCATGGGGTGACATGGAGGAGGGGCATTTTGGGGAGTCTGGTGTTTCTGAGCCACCTGGGTTCTAAGATCTTGGCTCTGGGGAGGCCCTTCAGCCATCTGTTCATGCTCTTGATAGACTATGTAGAGGTGATCTCCAAACACTGAGAAAGCTGCAAAGTGGATTAAATGGCTGCCATAGAAAGGAGCCTCCTCTACTAGAGTGCAACCTGGGTACCACTTACTGCAGCACAAAGCCCACTTCATGCAGTAGGCTCTTCGTCCTCATTGAGCCTTGCAAATCTCCAGAGAGCTTCCCATTGGCAAAGCAGAAACAGGTTTGAAGTCTTATCCTCAGCCCCCAGTGCGAGGCATAGAAGAAGAGTTTTGAAGCTGAGAGGGCATAGCTTAACATTGCAGATGAAGGTTTTGTCCGGTCTGCCATTATCACAGTGTCACAATGCTTAGGAGAGCCCATTCTGGAGTCAGTTTAACTGAGTTTGCATCCTGGCTTTCCCCCTTTCAGGCTGAGTGGCCTAGAGCAAGTTACTGAACCTCTTTCCATGTTCTTCCTTATCTGTTTCTTTATCTATAAAATGTACAAAATATTACATGTCTTATAAACTGTGGTGAGCATTAAGTAAATTACCCTGTTCAGTCAGGCCCTGGACACCTGCAGCTATGTGCTTCGGGCTCAACTTTGGGAGCTGTCAGCTGCTTTCCTGAGCTTTGTTTCCCACCCATTAAAGTTTTCCCTCTTCCAGAGATGGAGTGAGTAGCTCACATCTACCCAAGAACATCGATTGCCTAGGTAGGATAGATACTCTTAAAGAATATCCATATTGGTTACTTCACCACCTGAGGGTCTTCTCACCTAGGTTTATCAAGTATCGACCAAGAGCTGAAGTATCAAACAACTTGTCACACTTGGAGGAAACATGGAGGCCTGTGGTGAACCTCAGAGTCACCCGCTGCCTGTTCTGCACTGATTCAGGATCCACCTTCTCCCCTTCTCCATGACTCAGGAATCGCAGGGAAGGATGCACACCTACACCTGACAGACGAGTTTGTGGAAGGATGTTTTTCATTTGGGAGTTCTCTTCCTCCAAAACCTACTTACTGCTAAGGTGCCTAGGTAAGAATTGTGGAGGAACCAGAGCCTGAGGTAAAGGGATCGGGGTCGTATTTCATTGAGGAGTGCAGCCCTGGCTCTTTTGTACTGGACCTAACTTCAAAAGAACACAGTCACCATTTTGGTCACAAGGATATCTCTCAGTAGGCCACATGGAATTGCTGTGTCTCTAAAGACACAGAGAAAGAAATGGAATGAATTTATCTGTGCGTTCCTTCCTGCCTTTGACACTCATTGGTCAACATGACTCTTGGGGCAGCAAATGGGAGATCCATACCCCTGCTGGGTAGCACAGAGCTTGCAAATCTGGGTCTGGTGTTAAAGCTGCTACAGCTGCTGGGGGTGTGGGACAGACTGGCACAGTGGAGGTCATGTAGCCTCTGGCCTTGCTCCTTGGAAGGAAGATCTTGGGCAATGAGTAGAGGGGAGGCAAAGGGGGCAGTGTCACAGAGATTTCACTGAGCAAAGTGGCACAGAGCTAATGTGGGGAAGTGCGTAAGTTAGCTCTGCTATGCCTAGTAATAAGCTATAAATGAGAGATGGAAACTATTTGGAGAAAAAAGAGAAAGGAATTAGGGACATGGAAAGTTCTAGAAGGATATATGTGGAATATTGATTTATAAAGCATGGGAGACAAGATAGAGCATGGGTCTTTGTGAAGGCATGTGGAGGAGGCATCTCTGTCCCAGGAGGCAGCAGACCTGGTCCCATTCCTGTTTCTTGGGTTCAATTTGCTGTGGATGGTCTTGGACTAGTCCCTCTAGCACTTGGACTGTCAGTTTTCCTTAAGAAGTTGGAAGGGATCAAAACAAACTATTTAGTCTTAACTTTTATGTCTCAGAGATACAATTTTGCACAAGTAATGTACATGAGAGTATTTTTACATTTTGCTATAAACATTTAAAAAATTTTTTATTATCAAACTGAATTACAGAGACGTTACAGTTTCATACATTAGGCATTGTATACGTTTCTTATACTGTTTGTTACCTTGTCCCTCATTCCCCCCTCCTGCTATAAACATTTTAAATAAAAACATCAGGAATACTCCCAGACAGAAACTTACATTTAACATCACATAAGTACACTGAGCTAAATTGCCCTAGGAAGTCAGCCAATCCAAATTCTTCTAGACACAGGATCACATGTCAACTCATCAACACTTGTTTTTGGGCTTTAGCAAAGCACACGTTCGAGTCTTGAAATACCCTGACTGCAGTCCAAGTGCAGGAACTGAGAGAGCATGACTTGGACATGATCATTGGATTTTCTTCCTTATCCTCAGTGTAATAATAGTACCTAGCTCCAGGGGCTGCTGTGAATACTGCACATAAAATGTTTCACATACATATACACTAAATATTATTAGCATTTTTAGTGTTAAAAGAGGTATTAAACTCATGGATCTTTCCTTCTTTCTTTCCTTCCTCTTTATTTCTATCTTTTATTAGCTTCAAGGTAGGGGGAGATTTCATTGTGACATTTCCATGCATGCATACACTGTATTCCAATCAATCTCTCTCATGCACCTCTAAGACCAATTGTAGCTCTGTCATTCCATAATAACACTCTAAGTTATTATGTTAGTGTTAATGCTTAGAGAATACTTGGTATGGCATGCAGTCCTGTACACACAGGCTTGTACTACCTTGTCCTTTAAATTTTATTTAAAGTTCTAAGACTGATGACCTCCTAAGCACCACTCTGGGAAAAATCACTTTGTCACAGTGTTGGGTGATACCTTGATGTTAGGTCCTGCTAGTTCATTTAAAAAAGGATTTTCTAGATGCCCAATAGTATGTGTTTGACTGATAACTCATGGGGTGTGGTAGAAATCATGGGGTACCGAGAGTTTCATTCTAAGTCTGAAGCATGGTAAATTATATATTATTGCTTAGTCTAACTGCTCTTTGTAATGATATCATGTTTCTAATGGAAAATGATTACATTAAAATTAATATTAGATGGGTGACAAGTTGAAATGGAAATGCTCTCTCTTGCCATCAAGGTGGCCATGGGTAGGGTTTTGGACTGTTAGTACAAGATCCTCCACATAAAAAATAAAGGATGTTGTCTTATTCATCAACCACAAAGTTGCTCTAACCATATGAGTAGCAACACTGAATGCAGGAACCCAAATTCTTATTGAGCCTGAATTGTGAAGATAGTGAAGAAAATCAAGAAAATCACTTTATTCCAAATGTTTGTTTTGATTAGGAAAAGAAAATGTTGTTAAGCAGTATTAGGCAAAATGGAAAAATCTAAAATCATATTGGGTATTAAATAAAACATGAAGAAAAGTAATTTAAGAAGACTTGAAGACCTGAAGCAGGACTCCCAGAAAAGTTTATTTTAGGACACATACTGAAGTGCCAGACTTTGAAGTCAGGCCCCACCTTACCACGTAAACCCCACTTTACCACGTGAACCTGAGTTAAGCAGGCCCTGTGAGCAAACCCAGGACAAGCTTATTAGGGCCCAGTCGGTCAAGAACTCTAACCACTGGGAATGCTTAACTCTGACCACCCCTAGAATGCCTCGAGCCCTGAGCCAATCAGATTTGTACCTGTGTCGTAATCTTGCTTGCTTGAACACCTGATTGTTGTAACTTTGCTTTTTGCCTTTATAAGCTCTGTATAATCGCAGCTCAAGGCTCCCTCCCAACCTCCCCTGTGTCGGTGGGTAGGACGAGGCCCGAGTTGCAGCTCGCTTAAATAAAGCCTTGCCTTGCTTTTGCATTTCGAAATGTCTGAGTCTCGGTGGTCTTCTTGGTGGTGGTTTCGCGACTTGGCAGAACAATACAAAAGGTGCGATTACAGGATCCTGTGTTTGGAAGGGTCCTGAACTCTCAGTGAAAACATGGGAGCTTTTTCAGGGCCTCAATATGCTACTTCATGTTCTGAATTTCCTTGGCCTCTCTGTGATTTGAGGGGCTTAAAATTATCTGTGAATTAAGGGGCTCATATTATCTTAATTTTTTAATTAGTGTTACTAGTTTTATACTGTTATTGAGATTTTTATGGGCACTTAGTTTTACAAAGCTTCTTTGAAAATTGGTAGCCTTATTCCTGACATATTCTCATCCTTACCGAGAACACTTCCAACTTGGAGTTACTTGTTTTAGTATTCATCTCTGTTTACTTATTTATTTATTTATTGGTGCCAGTCCTAGGGCTTGAATTCATGGCCTGAGTACTGTCCCTCAGCTTTTTTTTGCTCAAGGCTAGTATTCTACCACTTGAGCTACAGCTCCACTTACGGCTTTTTTTGGTGCACAGTTGGAGGTAAGTGTTTCATGGAATTTTCCTGCTCAGGCTAGTTTTGAACCTCAATCCTCAGATCTTATCCTTCTGATAGGATTACAAATGTGAGACACTGGCACACAGATTACCTCGGTATCTTTTGCTGCATGCCTAATTGGTAATTTTTCTCGTGGTAAAGTTAATATAAAACTTATTATTTTAAGAACACAGTTAAGTGTAATTAAGCATGTTCACATTGTTGTGCTATCATCACCACATCCTTCTCACCATTACCAATGGGGCCTGTTTTACACTAGCTGTCATTTGCTTAATCATGTTGACAAAGGCAGAAAGTGTGAACATTTTCTGATAAAAGGAAAATGTGAACAGTTTTGACTAAAAGTGAGGGTTAGCAATTTTAAATTATTTATTGTCTTTTAGCCTTCATTGTTTCCAAGTTTTTATGATTTAAAAATCACATTTCTTTCTAAAAATAATAAGCAAAGGAACATTTTGATATTTTCTTCTGCTGTACTAGGGAGTGAACCCAGAGCCTCACGAGTGCTTGGTGAGCACGCTTCCTCATGAGCCACACCCACTAGCTCTTCTGGTCTTATAATCTTATTTCTGAGAGACAGGGTTTCACTAACGTTGCCTAGGCTGGCCTTGAACCAGGATCCTCTTTTCTCCACCTGTAAAGTATCTGGGATTACAGGTGTGTACCACTATGTTATAGCTCAAGAATATATTATCTTTAAATAGTTTACTTCTTCAAAATACATTCATGCTTATCCTTTTGATTATATCAATTTCACTAGACATGTTCAGATAAAGAAATTAAGCCATCACAGAAATAAAATAATCTTCCTGAGTATATATAGTATGTCTTTCTGGGGTTGGGAAGACCATGATTTTCTTTTCTTACCTGTCTCCAATGGTATAAGAACTGTCTACAATCTTAAAAAGAGTCCAGTTTGGGAAGAGATTGGGGGCAGCATTGTTAACCATTTCTATTTCCTGCGCACTAAGAACGTGGCTATATGCAAAATGCTTTGTACACATTGTCTCATTAATCTTTATTATAATACTTTTCCTTTACAGAATAGAAATGGAGAGGTAGAGAGGCTAAAGTGCACACAACTTCTAAATGCATCAACTGGGTTAGGAACGTAGACTTGAAAGGTTAGCTAGGCTCTTTCTACAGATAGCCTTCTTTGGGGCACAGGGCAGCAGCTTAGTCTATTGATTAAATTAAGCAAAATAGATAATATATAATACTATGTGTTAAAGAGCTGTGGTGAGCTATAGTGTGAGGCTGTGAGGAGCTATAGAAAGGGCATTTTGAGAAGCAGGAAATTATTTCATCAGAGACCTGATGGAAGCATAGGAGCCAGATAGAGTAGGACGGGCTAAAGAGTGGTTCAGGCTGATTAATCAGAGATATTCCCGTGCCTTAGGGAGATAAGAGTAATTTAACCATGAGTGCCACAGAGAAGGAGGGCTGGTAGGAGTCAGAGAGGATTAAAAACAAAAAGCCAAGACTGAAGAAGCAAGTGTGGAAGGTGAGGGAGAGGAGAATAAGGACAAAGGGCTTTTAAGATCTAATGAGGGAATTAGGAGTAACCTTAGGCTGGTGGGGAGCCATTTAAAAGATTTTAACAAGAGAGTGATACGTGTACAAATTTGCATTTTATAAGATTATTTTGTGGGCTGGGAATATGGCCTAGTGGCAAGAGTGCTTGCCTCATATACATGAAGCCCTGGGTTCGATTCCCCAGCACCACATATATAGAAAATGACCAGAAGTGGCGCTGTGGCTCAAGTGGCAGAGTGCTAGCCTTGAGCAATCAAAGAAGCCAGGGAAACAATCAAAGAATCAATCATAGAAGCTCAGGCCCTGAGTCCAAGGCCCAGGACTGGCAAAAAAACAACAACAACAACAAAAAAAACCAAAACCAAGATTATTTTGTTAGCTTCAGAGAGAGTAAAGTCAAGAGGAGCTGCAGAGGGAGATAGAGGAGTTCATATGATGAGTTTTAAGTCTTCGGTTGGACAAGTGGGAGGTGATGTCATTCACTGAGACTGGAAATGTGCTGAATATTCTCAGGGCTGATTTTGCAAAAAAAAAAAAAAATCAGTGCATATTTAGAATAACTTGATAGGTCCTATAAGCACAATCATCATCTATACCAGATTCAGAATCTATTTAAATCTTAAGAGATTTGGGCAGCATCTTTTTATCTTTCTATCCTTTCCTCTATCTCTCTGCAGTTTAAAACTTCGATGACTTTCAAAAGAAATCAAATTGATTTATGCAAGCAATAGTGGCCTCTATAGTTACTGTATTTGATGAGCTTCCGTATAAAAAGGAAGTACTTGAGATTTTTAAAAGTTGCACATGCACACACACACACACACACACACACACACAATCATATTTAGGACTTTTCCAGGTGTTGATAATTACTGAAAGTGTACACAACCTAAGTAGTGGAATAACATATTTTAAAAAGTGATTGTGGTTTCATGACAACAAAATTGTTGTCCAATGGAATCAATTTGCTCATTGAGTCCCTTCCTCTAATAGATATGACCTTTGGAAAGTGTTACTGCTGCTTTCGCAGGAAGTCTATAGAATATACAATATAAAAAATAACAAAATCATAGTACCAGAGAAAAGTTTTGACAACCAAAGCCCTTATTTTACAGTCTTAGGAAAAATGTATCTGTGAAAGTCCCTTCTAAAACATTAAATCATGTTGGTGACATATTACTGTTATGGGGTTCGAGAGAGAGGAAAAAGATGAATTTATTGGGGAAGTTCCAGATGGACCAATCCCAGGTTTCAGAAAAACATATAATACAAAACAGGATAGAGACACAGAGACTTACTTCTAGAAGATTTCTAAGTAACTCCTGCAGCCCACACATGACCTTAACATGATCAGGAAACAGGCCAGAGAGGGAGGAAAGAACAAAAATGATACCAACAAATCAATTCAGCTCCGATGGAGAGCTGACTTGGGATGCTATGGGGATGAGAGATGAGCCAGGAGACAGGACACAGGATGCAGGACACAGGATGTGGCATGGTGTAATGGTGCCTGAGCTGGCCTGACTCTAAATAGGGTCAGGTAAGGGGGCTGGGTCACAGGAAGCTCCCAGTCCCAAGCACTTGACAGTTTCACTAACCTATAGGCCATGTGCCCGCCCATCTCTTGGGATTCAGGAGCACCCATTACCTGGGGATGGGACTTCCCTTCCTGTAGGAATCCAGGCACACCCATCAAGACAAGATGAGTACAACTTGCCATGTGGCCAATGGTAGCGCTGGCCAGATCTGACCTTCATATTACAATCCCCTCTTTTTTTCTTGTCCCTGAATCAAACCTTTGATTCATGGTCCTCCTGATGAAGGGGATAGTATTTGGCCGTCAAGACTCTTAGTTACATGAGGAGATCTTTTTGGTTTACATTTAGATGACTTTACAAGTCCCTTAACCCCACAGATATAGATAAACATATTATATTATAAAGTGACTCCACCCACAGGCTGCTGGGGAGAGCAAAGACGAGACAAGGGCCAGTCCGATGGGACTGCTGCTCCTAAGCTTGCACCAATCAATTTTCTTAATAGAGTGAATCAACTCCAGTCAACTCAGAAGAGTGGGAAGGTTACCACAGAAAAAATGTCCTCCCAAATCTTATTTTCAGCAGATCCAAAGCAGCCTTCCAGCAGAAATCAGGTGCGTGTGATGGAGTCCCATCTGTTTTTACCACAGTAGGGGTGCTCAGGGTGAAGATGTAGAGTCTTCCAGATGACTGTCAGGCCGTCCTGGATCTTAACCCAAATGGGATGGGCTGGGGATGTGGCTGTGGTGGCAGCAGGCAGCAGTGTCTCCCAGTGGCTACAATAGAATGCCACACCTTCTGCTGGGTTGCCTGCAACTTTCTGCATAGACTGGTTAAAGAAGCTTAACTTAAGGCCTGGTTTTAGTGAAATTTTCTAATATTTTCCTGGTTGCTTTTTAAGTATACTGGCTTTTGCAGGTTGGCACCCCACTGAATTTCAAGACAGCTTTAGGCAATCAATGGCCCTTGGGTAATTTTGCCAGGGCAATAACTTTTAGTAATCAGATATTTCCAATAAGGATAGGATTTTCTGGGCCAACATAGAAGGTTTGGCCTGTAACCATCTCTCACAAGTGCAGTCTTCACTCATGTACACTTTTTAGCACTGTTTTCCATGCCCCTACTTTAACCTGCCTCATCTTCTAGAAGCGATTGGTCCCTCGACTTAAAGGGGAGTTGATGGGTGAAGATCATCCATCTCCTGTAACTTCTTCAGACTGACTCAGGGGCATTGACCTTACCTAGCCAGGAACCTATACCCTTAGCCTACTTTACCAAGGGGATGCAGGATCAGATGTCCATTAGGAGCTTTACTCCAAACTGGAAATTACATTCAACATTTACCTTTCAACAACTATACAGACTTCTTTTTGGGCTACAGCAGTGTAGCTTTTTAACATTCTAGTTTGCAAAAGCATTTTCCTGACTGGCTGAGGAAACTGATCTCTAACGACCTAACAATGCCTACATTACCTTTGCAGGCCTTTGACAGATCTCAATAAAGATACGATCAGGTCCACAAGCTTCCTTTCCTCAAAAGATATGCCAGTTTAAAATTCACTGCCAGTTAGGGCTTTGAGCAGATGCAGGGGGTTGGGATTTTAACTATCTCCCCATTTGACAAAGTTAGCTTTACTACCCACTATCAGTTCCTGCCCAGTAGACAGACATGGGCATTAGAAAGGCATGCTTACAAACTATGCTAGGACCTCTTGGCTCTGATTAACTTTTGAAAGGCCAAACATGAGTGACTCCAAGATCTGACACCATCTCTGCCATCCAAGCAGTGGCTTACTGCCTCTGGATGCTCCATCACTTTTGTTCCAGAGTGACTTTTCTATTCTGAGGTAAATGCACCTTTGGCATTTCTCTTGGTGGCTGGACTTGAACTCAGGGCCTGAGTGCTGTTCCTCAGCTCTCCAGCTCAAGGCTAGCACTCTGTTACTTTAAGCCTCGAACTCTGTTCCCAGCATTCTGCTGGCCAAGTAGAGATGAGACTCTCACAGAGACCTTTCTCTTCCCTGGCTGGCTTTGAACTGCAGATCATGAGTCTGTATATAAGGCCACTTTACTCCAATTAAAAGCAACAGGTGGTCCACACAGAAGTATTTTTTAAGCATGCTCTTACCTGGAATTTATTAAGGGCCAACGTTACATATGGCAAACTTGTAGGAATCATCTGTCCTTCTCTGTGGGCCTGTTGGAAACTGCTACAAAAACATATAGGCAAACTGGAATAGCAATTAAGCAATCATTTTGGTAGCCGTAATGTTTTCTTTTTTCCACTTTGGAACAATCATTTAGGACAATTTCACTACCAAATTTCTTATCTAGAGATGCATTCTTGATTTCCAAAGCCTTTTACTAACTTCTGCTTTAACACTTACACTTTAGCTTTCATTTGCATTTGAAAAAGAGCCATTTAATATTTAGGCCTAATAGGATTTCTTTATAGTTGCCTTGGCAAAACAAAACCAGGAATTAACTTCACATTAAAGTATAATAACACATACTTATCTAGATATTGGCTTGTCACATAATAAAATAAAAATTGAGGCAATAAACAAAGGCTACAGTGTTGCAAGAAACTTGCTGCCATTAAGTATGTGTGAGCTTAGAATGTCTTCAAATTATCTATCATTTTCATAACTCCAATTTCCATTCTTTCTAATAATCTGTCATTGAAAGTTGATATATACATTCACATATGCTAAACTGCATTGTACACTCTGAACAGTCTATACTTTTTGCTATGACAAGAGAATGAAACTCTGCATTTCTATCAGGAGGAAGTTTAAATTATTAGTCTTGCTCAATAAAATGCATTTTTTCTAACTGTCTATCAACTGATCTGAGACCACACACAACCACCCTTTTTTAAATTACTTTGGATTCATTATTGAAAACAACAAAACACTGTGGATATTCTTTAATTAAAGACAGTATTCAATGTGTTAGATGTATAATCTACATTAGTGTTTTAGTTTCTCTTCTTGAGCCCTACACACACTAGAGTCCAAAAGAATGCATCACTTTCTATAAACCTTCAAACATAATTTGTCTCTTTCAAGAAAATATTGAAAATCACTTTCCTTCTATTGTATTTTCTTCTAACTTTGCCATGTGACTTAAAAATACTTAATTGAACCAGACAAGCAATAATCATTTTAATAAGCATACTAGTTTAGATGAGTCTTATAAAACCTTGTGTATTTCTGTCATAACTCTATCCTGATACTTTTCTCTTTTTTTTTGTGGCCAGTCCTGGGATTGGACTCAGGGGCTGAGCACTGTCCCTGGCTTCCTTTTGTTGAACTCAAGGCTAGCACTCTGCCACTTGAGCCACAGCGCCACTTCTGGCCATTTTCTGTATATGTGGTGCTGGGGAATCCAACCCAGGGCTTCATGTATAGGAGGCGAGCACTCTTGCCACTAGGCCATATCCCCAGCCCCTGATACTTTTCCAGTGAAACAAAAAGATGAAAATTGTAGAAGACATCCAATTTCTTTTCTGGCTTTCTTTTGAAGTGTTTGGGACCAAACTCAGGGCCTTCTATTGGCCAGGAAAATGGTCTGCTCAAACTATCTTCTCAGCTCTTGCTGTTTTGTGACCAAGTCTCCCTATGCCACTCAGCATGACCTAGAACTCCCTCTATAACCCAGCCAGATTTCCGACTCCTTCAGCGCTGAGATTACAGGCAAGTACCACCAGCTAAATATCCTAACGATTAATTCATTACTTGGCTGCTACTTGATTTCATTGTTAAGTATTCATAAACTAACAAAACTGGATTTGATGTAATTTTCAGTAAACTTAAAGCACATAAGCTATTTTAAGTTGACCCACTGAAGTTAGGACCTTTTAAGCTGTAAGTGTCCTACTGTCTGGTCTACCTTACAGATAGAGACCTTGGCTTTCACCACTCAACTCCGTCAAGTTCTGCCTATACCCCAACCCCGCATTTTCCTCCATCAGTGCCCAGATACAGACCATGAGCTTTCCTGGGAAGAGTTGGGTTGGAGGTTCAAAGTCTCGCCTATCATCATCTTAGCAAACTGTAGGCATCATGAAGTTGACAAACGAGGATGTTTGACTTGGGGTCAGGCGTTAAGAATTCGGGTTTGCAAAAAAACATTCTTGTACCTAACTGCGCTTCTCAAATTTGTATCCAAGGTGCCTATCCAGGCACTCCTGGGGCCTGCTATACTCAAAAGTCGTGTGTTATCTTAAAAATGAATGCAAATGTTACACCTACCTTCACGGCTTATCATTATCGGTTACACACAGACACATAGAGACAGACGGACGGACGGACTGACCGACGGACACACACACACACACACACACACACACACACACACACACACACACACACACACAGTTCTAAGTCCCCCATCTCCAAGCATGCGTCCTTGCAGTCAGACCCAGCTGTTATTGCCACCGCCCAGGCTCACCAACCACGAGGCAGGGTGGGTTGGGGTGGGGGTGGGGGCGAGTTTGAGGGCGTGGCACGTTCTGACCACGCCCCCGCCGGTCTTCCAGGAAGATCTGGAGCCCCGGGCCCCCTTCCCCTGCGACTCTGGGAGCGCGGGGAGGTCCGCGGACGCGGGGACGGCTGAGGCGGCCGTGCGGAGGCTGGCGGGCCGGCTTTCCCGCGGTGGGGAGTGGCCACCCGGACCCGCAGGCCGCCGAGCCCGCTCCCTGCGCCACGGAGCTGGCGTCCCTTGAGCGGGAAGCTCGCCAGCCCTTCCCCCGAGGCCGCCACCGCCGCCTCCCGTTACCTGTGACTTAGTTCCAAAGCGGTCCCCCGACTCGGAGGCACAGCTGCAGGACAAGGGTCAAGGTTCCCACGTTTGCCTCTGGAGGGCGCGGGAACCTGAGATTGGCCCTCTGGGACCTTGGCTCCAGATACTACACAGCTGCGATAGCAGGCCTGTGACACTGTTGGGAGATGGAGGAACCTTTAAGAGATGGGGTGGGGAAGTTAGATTCCTGGGACGTGCCCTTCCCATGGGCACCTTGGGGTCTGGGCTTCTACCTCCTTCTCCTTGCTTCTCCTCTCTGGGTGATCAGGCCTCTTCCTGATGGAGGATGCACTCAGCCACTAGAAACAACAAGGCCAAATGACCTTGGATTGGAACTGTGATCCAGAAATCTTTTTTTTCCCCCGAGCTAAGGATCTGCTGCACTCCCTGGGTATTTTGTTTACAGGTGCTTTACCACTTGAGCCACAGGTTCTTAAATTGGAGAAATTTTTTTGCCCAAGATGGCTTTGAACTTTGACCCTTAGATCTCAGCCTCCTGAATAGCTAAGATTATAGGCGTAAGCCATTGGTGTCCAGCAGGTTTATTCTTTATTCTCTATGCTCTTGAGATATCTCTTTTTGTTGAAGTAGCAACCCACTGGTTTCAAACATGTGGCAGAAGACTTTTTTCTTCTGATTAATACAATGGGGTCTTTTATGAAGGGACGCTGTTAATAGTAAAGAGAAGCTTCATAACAGGGACACATTCTGAGAAGTGTATTCTGGCAATTTCATCATTGTCTGAACATCACAGTGTACATGCATGCAAACTAAAACAACTATGACATCCCTAGAGGATATAACCTTAGGGAACCATCGTCATATGTGGTCTATATGATCATTGGTCCAAAATGTTATTATTGGATGCATGATGGAACTACTTTATGTATATAAAAAAAGTAATAGGATGCCTTCTCATTATGCTCTTTGGGCATGAAAACTATCTCTGCCAAGGATGCAGAGAGTATGGAAAATGGAAAATCTTTGGTCATGACTTCTTGGTAGAGGAAATTGATAAGGAAACATGTTAATACTGTGGATAAATGCTGTATCATTTTTCATAATTATCTTTACAAAGGCAAACTGACTTATTTCAAGTGTACCTTTTAATGATATTTTTTTCCTGCTAGTCCTGGGGCTTGAACTTGGGGCCTGGGCACTGTCTCGGAGATTCTTTTGCTCAAAGCTAGTGCTCTACTACTTGAGCTATGGTCCAACTTCCAGCTTTTTCTGAGTAGTTTATTGGAGATAAGAGCCTCAGGGACTTTCTTGCTAGGGCTGGCTTCAATGTAGCCTCCTATCTCAGCCTCCTGAATAGTTAGGATTACAGACATTAGCCACCAGTGCCTGGCTGATAAATACATATGTAAATTATTACCAAAATCATAGTGAAAACACAGTGAAGTGGAAAACATGTTAAATGAAACAAGAAAAAGTGTTGATGCTCTGTCTCATATGGATATTTAAAAGGTCATTTTGGAGCCATGTGCTGATGGCTCATGCCTATAATCCTAGCTATACAGAAAGCTAAGATCTGAGGATCCATATTTGAGGCCAGCCAGGGTAGACAAACCTATAAGATGTATCTCCATTTAACCATCATGAAGCTAGAGCTGAAGTGTGGCTGAAGTGACAAAGCACCAGCAGTGAGTGAATAAAGTCAAGCTGTAGTCCAAATCCTATACAATCACAAGAAAAAGTCAATTTGATCATATAATAATGATTAGTAGGGGCTGGATAGGGGGATGGAGAGAAGGGACAGCGGGTAACCCAAAGCAGTTAAATAGAAGTAATAAGTTTCAGTTACTACACAACAGTGACAGAATTACAGTTCTCAGTAACTGTTACATATTTTATGAATAACTAGAAATGAAAAGCTAAAAGGCTCCTCCCTCCTGAATGGATTGAGACTGTCTCTTTCATGCAATGGGTCAGGTCTCTGTGGAATTGACTAGTTCTCATGATACTGGGTTGTCACAGGTGAGCCTGGCACTTCCCTAGTACCCTCTTCTCCACAAAGTGTTCACTACTCACACATACTCTGCCACTGTGATGCCATCGGCAGCCAGGCTCTCACCAGAACTGAGCAGATGCTATGCCCTTGAACCCACAAAACTGTAGGCTAGCTGAACTTCTTTTCTTTATAAAGTATTGGGTTCTAGTAACAAAAAACAAGGAGGAAGCTGGGAATATGGCTTGGCGGTAGAGTGCTCAGCTTGCATGCATGAGCCCTGGGTTCAATTCCTCAGCACCACATACCCAGAAAAAGCCAGAAGTGGCACGGTGGCTCAAGTGGTAGAGTGTTAGCCTTGAGCAAAAAGGAAGCCAAGAACCTGCTCAGGCCCTGAGTCCAAGCCCCAGGACTGGCCAAAAAAAAAAAAAAAAAAAAAGGAAGAAGAGAACCAGAAGGACAGTAAATTGTCAATTTCACCTTGACTTTTGCATCTACAACCTAGAGTCTTCCCTAAATTTAGCACTACCTATAGTTCAGGCATCTATAGGTAAGGCAGGAATTGTAACTGTTGACATTCCTGAAGTCTGGTGAATTTATTCAACTTGAGGTTAAGCTACATTTGAGTGACTCACACTCATAACTCAAGAAACTCTTTCAACTTTCAGTTTACTGGAATAGTCCTGTTGCCTTAGTTATAATTGAACCTGTCTACCTGTAGCATGGTGGTGACTTCCTTCCTTGGTGTTTCAATTGTTTTAAGTACATCTTTTTCGTTGAGTTATTTCAATGAAGTTCATGTGTACATTGAAAGTCAATAATTCATAAACATAACACTTCATGTTCCCCAGGCTATAAATTCTTTTCAAATTTTTAGAAGAAACTGTATCCAAGGGGTCAAGTAGGCTCATTTAATGTAAATATACTTTTTTCAGAACCAAGATTTGGACAAACTGAAGTCATTGTTGTTCATTCAGCCTAATCAAAGAAGCCAAGAAAATCTCAGAGAGGTTAAAAAAAGTGTAAAAAATATTTTTTGTGATATAATTTTATGATTATATTATTATGATATCAACCATCTTTTCTTAATCAGGTTAAGGAAATGTAATTTAACAGTACAAGAACATCAATGTCAAATTATTTTTCTTCCATTTCTATTGTCCCAATTCCTGCCTTAATTGTAGAGGTTTAGAAAATAAAATGAGGTTCAATAACAGTAGTTTGGGTTTCAAGAAATAATTCTTTTCTTTCATTAATTAGTAAACTAATAAAAAAGTATTGATCTCTGATTCCTACCTTTGAGGTATATATCTGAAACAAATAATTGTGAGTATGTCATGTATTTAAGTCCTATACAAATGTTTTCTGTAATTGTAACTGTCTAATCTTTGAATGAATTTAGTGATGATCCATTTTGTTGATATGGATTTTTTGTCCCTAAGAGATTAGGTAGAACTCTTTTGTTTCTCTTAAAACTTTAATAGGCTTAGGAAAATTGGATTTATATTTGTTGTTTGTTGTTTTAGCCTCTTAAGGATGTTATGTGTTTTTTAAACCAGTTATAAAGTAAAAAGAGGTATTGATTTTTTTTTTAACATTTTAAGATACAAAACATTTCAGAGTATCCTAAAAAATAAAGTACCATGTTACAAGTATTTGTCATTCTTTGGCATCAGACATTTCTAAAAGCCAATGTTTTTGTTGCTTAAGACATTGCCTTGAATCTATCTAGGGATTTCAGAGCTACAATTCTTATCTGAGTACAGGCAGTTCTGAACTTACCAATGAACTTGCAACTTGGAAATAGTAGTATAAGTAAACATGAGGTAAATTAACCTTTCTCATATAATTAGTTGAATTACAAGACAGTTTTACTGAGGGTACAAAACCAGAACCATCTCTTTACTCACCTCTTCATAAATCACATACTGTGAAGTCTACATCATTCTTGAGCATGCATAAGACAGTCAAAATGCCACTAATTACTGAGACATTGTGATTTACAGTAGACATTGCCAGATAAGACCAGGTGCTGGAGATGAGGACAGGGATAGTGAGGTTGAGGTTGGTGTGGGCATCATACAGGTTGCCATTGCCTGATAGTTTCTCATGCTTGGACTAAGATTTATGAATTCAGGATACATCCTATTAGTATGATTACTACTGGTGATGCTGGCTGTGACCACTGACTTGGCTGAGGTGTTGTGTGCCACACCTTTCCGCTGCAAAAACCATTGTTCTTTTCTATATTTTATCCTTTAAGCTTATTGAGTCCAGCCCACTAGAGTTATTGGGTGTAGTCCAGGGCAATTAAAACACTATCTCTGGAGAAAAGCGTGTTTAAGAATTTGTAGACATGTGTTAAAATCACCACAGTTGTTACCCAGTACATGACAGGAGATTAAAGCCACGTGAATGCCCTATTTGTCTTAAAGCTTTGCATACTAGATTTAGCATGCATCAGCGGGCCTTGCTTGAAGCAGTTGTAACTGAAGTAATCTAATGGAGATGTATTTTCTGCACTATGTTCCCATTTATTTTGATTCATTTGTTAGGAAGAAATATCCCATTTCTATCTTTTTTCCTTCCATTCTTCTTTTCTTCCCTCCCTTCTTCCCTCTCTCTTTCCCTCCCTGCTCTTCCCTCCCTTCATTCCTATTTTTGATCTTGATCACTGGTAGTACAGCCTGAGCTGGTAACAGAAGCAAGAATGACAGGTGCAAGAACAGAATAGAACCATCAGTAAAGGTCATGCCAGCAATATGTCCATTGTTAAGTTCAGGACTGTCTGTACTCAGCAGTTACTACCACAGTGGTGGTGGCAGCAGCAACAACAATAGCAAGAAGAGGGCAGCTGACAATTTCCAGAGAGTGGCTGGGGTAGAAATGATGGAGCACAGAGGCAATGGAGACATCAGGGATTATGAGCTGAAGTTAAAAACAAACAAACAAAAAACTACAGGCTCTGGTTGCTGGAAGAGTTTCATACTGCCATACCTTAAGAGATAAGGTCCCAGACATCCTTGGTCCAAAGAACTTCGACACTTGTCACTTTTAAGGAGTGGTAGTCCTGATACTCTAGACCTGAGGGCTGTATCACTTGTCACAGTGGGACAGGAAGTCCGAGCACCCAAGTCGTGTAGGAGAGCAGTCACTAGAAGGTGCCACTTGATGCTGCTTGTCTCAGCCCGCTGCTGCTGGAAGCTGAGGATCTACAACAGCTGCTAGGGGTTAAAGCCCAGAGCAGTAAGGCTAGAACATGGGTGACTAGAGCCAGGCTTCAGGCAATAGGAACTTAGGGCTCAGCATATGGAGCAGTGTGCCTATGCATCTGCCAGCACCTATGAGTGGAAGCATAGGTTTTCACTCTGAGTCATGACCAAATACACTTCCTCCCGCTAAGTTGGCTGCTGCTCTGATACACAGTCCAGCTATAGCTGTGGTTCTGACCCTGTGGACAAGGCACAGCACTGGCATGGCTCTGGGGAATAAAGGATGCCCCAGAACCTTGGGCTCTAAACAATACAGCGCAGCTGTAATGTGAGACCCAAAACAATAGGGTACAATGGCACCTTGAACTCTGAGGTCTATGTCAGCGGCAGCAAGATCCCAGCAATGCTTGGGATGCTGAGGTTTGGACCCAGGGTGCCCCAGGGTGCTGGGAGCTCAGTGATGTCTCTATTTCCCAGGGAGTTAGGGCACCTCAGAAGCTGAGACTCTGAGGGACTAGTCTAGTCCTAGGTAGGTGGGATACTGTGGCTGTGTTGCAGGGTTGTGGGCAGGTACAAAGCTCAGTCACTGCACAAATACTCTGGGATAGGAGGCCATGTTTGCTGAGGCTCATGAAGCAGAGCTATTTGGGTCAGTGGAGCTTTTGGATCCTTGGGTGAAGATAGTACCCTACTGGTGGTGTTAGGAGGTGTGAAAGCTCCAGTGTGCTGGCAGCTTGAAGACTCCACTTGTGGTATGGGGTTGGGGCGGAAGTCTCTGGGTAGTGGAAATCTGAAGGACGATATACTGCCTCCGCTATGGTACCTGGGGTCAAAGGAAGTGTGATTGTGCCACTGTGCAGGTGGCCTGGGGTCTCTGGCGGATGCTTTGAGTATGGTGTTGGTGGTTTGACTGCTCCCATAATTTAAAACCCTGGGTCTCTAAGCGTAGATCACCACTTCGGCTTGGCCGTCAAGGGAGGGTGCTCCAGGGCCTAGGATGGAGGGGGAGGAGATAAAGTGTCTTTGTGACGGCTTTGTTTTAAAGCAAGTGCACCTCTGCTCAGGGATGGTGTGTATTGCATGCATACGGGGGGATGGTGTGTTATTGCATGCACACGGGGGGGGGCAACGGTGTGCTATTGCATGCACATGGGGCAGTGGTGGCAGAACCTGGAGGATGGGGAGAGGCCATGGCTGTGGACCTCAAGCACTGTGCACTCTCACTGTGACTGGGGTCCAGATGGGCAGAGAGGCAGCAGCACGAACCAGAGCACTGTAGCTGCTCCTGATTGAGGTAGCTCAGCCTGTAGGTTCTGGGGAGCTCCCTTGGCTAGGCTCAGAGTCAGGGAGGGTTCCCGAACTCTCCATTAGAAAATATTGTGCATGTCTGATGGTCATGTGGGCTTCTTGGGTCCTTATAAAGAGACATTCTTCCTGGGTCTAAGCTGTACTGACTTGGAGATGGACAGAGAGGTAAGGTGTGTCCTTTCCTCCTCTCTGTGCCTATCCTGGGCTTCTGTGTGCTTCAGGATTTCTGCTTCCCTTTCATTCATCTCCAGGGCTGTCTCTTAGTTATTTTGGTTGAAATGTAGCTGCTTATTTGACTCCTCCTTTTTTGTAAAGGAGGAGGAGCTCTAGGAGCTTCCATGGGTCCTCTTGCTAATGCTATCTCCTGGAGTCCACTTTGGTATAAAGTAGGAGTTAGGGGTTGTAAGTAACCTTTTTAGACTTTAAAAAATGCAAACATTTTAAAGATTTAGTAGCCACATCATAGTTCATTCTCAAAAATAGCAGGCAGATGCAATATTAATGCATATCAAAATTCAGTACTTTAGAAGAGAGAAGAAAGGCATATTTGAACTTCTCAGGTCTAGTGTCCTCCCAGGAAAGACTCCTGGGCACCATCTTACTTCAGTTTTCTGGCCCTTGGTTTAACCTGTTTCCTAGGCAAGCTAGGTCTGGAAGGGTTCCTTACCAAGTGCTTCATAGAGGTAGGTTCTCAGACACT
This sequence comes from Perognathus longimembris pacificus, assembly GCF_023159225.1. Lineage (NCBI taxonomy): Eukaryota > Metazoa > Chordata > Mammalia > Rodentia > Heteromyidae > Perognathus > Perognathus longimembris. The sequence continues at coordinate 28,702,800 of NC_063176.1, read as the reverse complement.
GGAAGTTTGTGAATGAAGCTGCATCTGACGATTCCTTCTCTGTCAGGGGGAACTTTTGGTCTATTAGTATCATTCCAAATTTTCAGGACTCTCTAGAGATGACTTTGCTTCCCAGTCTCCACCATGTTAAAAAAGATATATATATGTATATATTATACATAATTATATATATAATTTTGCACTATAACTGGTTAGTTTTGAGATGAGATGAGGTCTCACTTCCTGCCCAAGCACATGTCTGAACTACATTCCTGCTGTAGCTGGTAGGATAGGCTTGCACTGCTATGGCCTATAGCCACTCTCTGTAGTACATCCAATCTTAAACTAGTCAGAGTAGATTCAGTTGTTTGCAATCCAGAACCCTCTCATATGAGAGCTATTGTGTATGTGATACTTTTTTGGAAAATTTTAATAGTGTCAAATTGACATGAAACCTCACTTTTTAAAGTAAAAAGTAAAAGTCACTTTTAAAAGTAAAAAATGAGAGTGGAGGTAACAAGTTGAACAAGAAATGTACGCACTGCCTTGTAGATGAATCTGTAACCCCTCTGTACCACAATAAAGAAAATAGTTTGATGTAGGGCTCCCCTCTTCACCCTTGCGTGTATCCCACCCCATCCCTCAGGGAGGAAAAGCTGGAGTGCGGCCCAGTGTGCAAACTTTGGGGGTGCATAGTCGCGAGATGCCCCTCTTCCCCTCGGTCTCTTAAAGAACGACACAGGATGGGAGTGCGGGCAATCTTGGGGTGAGCTTCTGGAACTCCCACCGGGTTTACTGTGGGGGGGGTTGTATAACAGTAATGGCGGCAGGAAGGGGAGGGACTAACTGGGTATTAACGATTGGCTACTGAACTGTCCATCACGGTGATGGCACGGAACTTCCCGCAGAGGCAGAGACCACGGCCCACAGAACCGCCTCCTTGGGCTCGGCACCATTATGATATCACACGTTGAGGAGGCAGAAGGTGGGGCTGGTTTGCTATCTCTTTCGGTAGAACCTGGAAGTGGGTAGGAGGGAATAGCAGCCAAGCAGCCCCAGGTCTTAAAGGTGTAGTCATCCCCTACAGTTTGACAATAAAGGAAAATGTTTTAATAAAAATAAAAGTCATAGTAAAAAGTTGGGCACTGGTGGCTCATGGATGTAATCCTAGCTACTCAGGAGACGGATCTAAGGATCATGATTCAAAGAAAGCCAGCCGGGAAAGTTTGTGAAACTCGTATCTCCACTTAACTTCCAAAAAGCCACAAGTGGAGCTGGCTTAAGTGGTTATGCTTGAGCATATGCTTGAGCCACTAGGCTTGAGCAAAAGAAGCTCAGGGACAACATCCAGTCCCGGAGTTCCAGTCCCAGGACTGGCACACACACAGGGCATGGATATTTAACAGTTTTAGTGGAGTGTTGCTTTTATTGAGCACCAAGTTATTCTATGAAAATTGACATTGGTAGACCTTCAAAGTTATCACTTAAATGGAGACTGAAAACCAAAAAATGAGTCAATATGCCTATAAATAATACCTATAAATTAATTATGCCTATAAAATTAATGATATTAATGGTGTGTATGTATGTATGTGTGTTTGCCAGACCTGGTGCTTGAACTCAGGGCCTGGGCACTCTCCCTGAGCTTTTTTGCTCAAGGCTTAGCACTCTACCACTTGAGCCACAGCTCCACCTCTGACCTTTTGGTGGTTAATTTGGAGATCAGAGTCTCATGAACTTCCCTACATTGGCTGCCTTTGAGCCATAATCTTCAGATCTCAGCCTCCTGAGTATCTAGAATTACAGGTATGAGCCACCAGCACCCAGCATCATAGGCTTTTCTTAGAGTACAAGTTAAATGTTACCCATATATCATACACCTATTTATATACAAATATAATGTCTGTGAAGATGTTAAAATTTTCTTTTTCTATTCTTAAAAATATACACTGTCTGGGGTAGAGTACTTGCCTAACAAGTTCCTGTGGTGTCTGCAGGTTTAACAAGAAAAAAAATCTTAGGAAGAGGATACCATTCTCAGGTCCTTTAAACATTCTAGAATTATGAAAATTGAATGTTTAAACACAAGAAACATACTTAGTATTCTTATATATTACTAAGTAGGCTAGAGTCATGGACATAAAGTAATATAAAAGTAGAGTTCAGCTCTATGTTAATATTTAATGGTTTATTCCATGTTGGTCTTCTTAAAGTTTAATGCAACAGAAGAAAAGAGAAGCCATACAGTGCCTGTGTGGAAGGGACGTAGAACCTGGTGGTCCAATTAGTGTTAATGGGCTTCTGGCACTAGAGATGCACTTCAAAACCTGGCTGAGAAGGACTGGCCTTCATCCACATTTCACAGTGTAAAGAAGAGCGAACAGGATGTGGAACCTGTTGCCTGTAATTTCTGTGTGTGTGCACTCATGTTTGTCTGTGTGTGTGTGTGTGTGTGTGTGTGTGTGTGTGTGTGTGTGTGTGTGTGTGTATTGGGGCTTGAACTCAAGACCTCCTATTGTTGCTTAGCTTTCTTGCTCATGGCTGGTACTCTGCCACTTGAGCCTTGCCTCCAGCTCAGCCTTTTGCTGTTTGTTTGGAGATGGAGTCTCACAGACTTTTCTGCCTATTGGCTTCAAACTGAGATCCTCCAGGTCTCAGATTCCCGAGTAGCTAAGATTACAGGCATAATCCATGGGCACTGGTGATATTGAAAACCAGACTTGTTGCCACTGGAGTATGTTATCCATATCTTTCCTCTTCCCTCTGTAACTTCAACTTCCCACATAACCTCTCCTGTGTTGTTGTTGTTGATGATGATGATGATGGGGCTTGAACTCAGGGCCTGCTCACTGTCCTTGAATTTTTTTGCTAATGCTAGCTCTATCATTTTGAGTTACATATCCACTTCTGGTTTTCTGGTAGTTAACTGAAGATAAGAGTCTCACAGACTTTCCTGCCTGGGCTGGCTTTGAACCATGATCCTCAGATTTCAGACTCCTGAGTAGCTAGGATTACAGTCATGAGCCACTGGCACCCATCCATAACCTTTTCTTTTTACCCCATATATACTATTGACCTCATCCTCATGTGTCCACAGTGGACCAGTCATTCACAATAATCAACCATTTATTGAGGATATACCTGTGATGTGGAAGTTATGTCTACAGTTTTAAAAATAACTTTTAAGTCTATGAAGACCACATAGTAGTTTTAATTGCTATCTGTTAAGGTAAACAATGTAAAATCAAGGGTCTTCATATTTTAATCTTGTGATTTTTTTCTTTCCAAAAGCAGCAAAATAGCACTGTAAAAATTATCTCCTTTCCTACATTTTCTTTCTTTAAAACTAGAATTATAGTTCTTTAGTTAACTATAGAGTTTTTTTGAAAGTCTATTTTGGATTGGGGACATGGCTCAATGGTAGAGCACTTGCTTATCTAGAGTTCAAACCCCAGTCCCATGGGAAGAAAAGTCTATTTATTTGTATTATCATGCCTTGTATGTAGCCAGATATCCATTGGTCTCTTGTGCTCCTGTTTTTACTGCTACATGTGCCTAAATGCCTTTGGTTGTTCTTTTTCTTGGGCCACATGTCAGATGTACCAGATTTGATTGCTGAGATGACAACACATTGTAGTTCTTATGCTGCCTCTGGCTCCTTGCTTCCTGCTTGGTCTAAAAGGAATACTGGCCTTTTGTCACTTAGCATGCATCAGTGCAGCTTCATTGGTCTTCCAGGTTGCTCTGTGGATGTGGTACCTGGGGAGCCAGTGCCACCATGATTATGCCATGCTGATGGCCACTCATGCTGTAACTAGCAAAGTTCCTTGTCACTGCTTCAGGAATCTAAGGCCTTCCCTCAGCATCCAGGGAGCAGGGGCACACTAACTTCTTAGGGTTTTTTTCCCTTCCTGTCCTGGGGCTTGAACTCAGGGCCTGGGCATGGTCCCTGAGCTTCTTTTACTCAAGGCTAGCACTCTACCACTTGAGCCACAGAGCTACTTCTGGCTTTTTCTGTTTATGTGGTACTAAGGAATCGGACCCAGGACTTCATGCATGCTAGGCAAGCACTCTACCACTAAGCCACAGTCCCAGCCCACTTCTTAGGTTTTATAGTTATTTGGGTGGATTTTTTTTCTGCTTCTTACCTTTCTCACCATTTCAAATGTATTGATATGGGACAAAAATCCCACTACTTTATAAAATATCTTCCTTTTGAAGAAATCAAGTTATTTTTGGACATTCCCTAGTTTTCCCTAAAACATTGTAACATATGTAGATACAGATTTATTCTCATTTTGTAAATGAATTGGAAGTAGAGGTAATTTTGCCAGTATCAATTAATTCATAGCAGGCCAAGTAGTTCCATTCACCAACAGGGATATCTTTACTGTCTTCAGGTCTTGAGAAGTGTGGGAAGAAACAATTTGCTGGGGTAGGTTTTGGAATGTCTGTTGAGGTGAGATTTGCCATCAGAAACAACTGTTGATCTAGACTTAGTTCTTTAGACAGTGGAGAGTCATATTCCTTATTCCAACATAACTATCCTTCCTTCCCTCTCTCCCTCCCTCCCTCCCTTCCTCCCTCCCTCTCTCCTTCCCTCTCTCCCTTCCTTCCTTCCTTCCTTCCTTCCTTCCTTCCTTCCTTCCTTCCTTCCTTCCTTCCTTCCCTCCTCCCTTCCTCTTTTCCTTCAATCCTCCCTCCCTCCCTTCCTTCTTCCCTCCCTCCTTCTCTCCTCCTCTCATTTCTCCCTCTTCCCTCCCTCCCTCCCACCCATCCTCCTTCCTTCCTTCCTTCCTTCCTTCCTTCCTTCCTTCCTTCCTTCCTTCCTTCCTTCCTTCCTTCTTCTTTTCCTCCTTCTCACCTTCCCTCCCTTGGGCTTGAAATGTAGGCCCTGGGCTTGCTGGTAAGTGGTCTACCTTTTGAGGCATAGCCTGAATCCTCAAATTTAGTTTTGAAGTTGTGCTGTATTCCCTCTCTAAGATAGCCCCATTTTGATTTTGTATTGCACATCCTTTTCAATTCCATGGGCCTTGAGCATGCTAGACATCTGTCACTGAGCTACGTCCTCAGCTCTCCTTTTCAGTTTTAGTAATAAAAAGTATTGACATTTTGTAAATGTTTACACTAGCACCAGCCCCCTGTTCAGTAGCATGTATCTGTGTCAGCTTCTCTACTTTAAGCTTACTGCTTTTTTACTTAGTAATGAGGTATGGACTACAGGTCAGAGGCAGGTAGGAGCATTATGCATGTTTGCAGGTCATGCTTCTCTACTGATGTATGAAGAATTCCAGACTAAAGAACAACTCATCCTGGGTTCTGGTTTTATACAGAATACTGCACAAATGAATGCTGCTGAGGCTCACAGGCCATAGGAAAGCAGTCCGTACTGCAAACTGTAGATTTATCTTTCACAAATCATTTATTTAAGGGGAATAAGGCCAATGTTCTATGGCACAGGCGGATGACTACAGTTGCCAAAAGAGCTAGAAGGAAGGATTCTGAATGTTTCCAGCACCAAGGAATGACAAATGTTTGGGGTGATGGATGTTACCTAGTTACACATGATTTGCTTGAATAAAAATAACTTCCTATGTCCCCAAATCTGTATAATTGTAATGTATCCATTAAATCATTTGTTTAAAACAATGTGCACTTGTCATTCTACACTTTCTCCATGTTTCATTACAAGAATAATGTCAGACCTGAAATAATTCCAGAAAGAATACACTCCCTTTTATTTTTCAGGAAATCTGCCTTTTAACCAATGTCGAGTGGCCTTCTTCAGTTTTATATGAAATGGATATAAAACTTCTTGTTATGATAAAGAAGTGTTTGATGACTTTCATAAAAGGTAATATTTGAACAAAGGAAGCCTTTGGGGGAGGTATAGATATATTTCAAAACCCAAACTATTTACACTGGGAATACATATTATGAACTTGTGCCTATGGCAAAAAATTAGATCTGGCTATTGTGTGCTGCTAGATCAGGAGCCTTAATCAAATGACATTTTGCCCCTGACTGCCAGATAATTTCAAGGAAAAAAATTAGACTAGTATCTGCCCGACCAAAGCCAGATAAATGGTAGTGATTGTTGATATTAAGCATAAGTACTGTCATTGCTATTCTTGGTTTTTGTATTGAGGTTTTGGACTAAGGGCATGCATGTACTTTGTACGCAAATGCTCTACCACTTGAGCTATGTTCCCAGGCCTTTTCCCTTTTATTTCACTTTTTAGCTAAGGGCTCATGTTTTCTTTCCCCCAGGCTGCCTCCAACAATGATCCTCCTATATTCGCTTCCTGAGTAGCTAGGATTATAGGCACGTACCAATACTCACAGCTTGCTTTTTTTTTTTTTCTCCAAAATGCAAAAGCAAGGCTTTTTATTCAGGTGAGCTGCAGCCCGGACCTCGTCTTACACTCTGAAGCAGTGGAGGTTAGGAGGAAGGCCATGAGCAGAGTTTCACATGGGTATTTAAAGGAAAAAAATCACAGTTACATAAACCAGGTGCAAGCAGGGTTGGGGTGTGAGGACAAATCTTAATGGCTCGGGGCTAGGGGTTCTCTAAAATTGGTCTGACAACATTCCAGAGTGGTCAACGTATCTGGAACTTTCCCAAACCGGTTGGGCCATCTGGGAAATGGGTTTTTATGGCCAGTTGGTTTCGGCACAAACAACTTTGTTCCTGGAATCTGTACAATGTCTAGTTCACAGCTTGCTTTTTGAGAAAGGATCTTACTAGCTTTTTGTGTATGGGAGGAGTGGTGATACTGTGCTGGGGCTGGCGTGGAATCATAATCTTTCTGTTTCTACCTCCTGAGTACTGGGATTGTAGGTGTGTACCACCATGTCCAGCCATTGCTGTGCCTTTTGCTTGAGGTTAAAATTTTTCCTGATCACAGGGGCATACCGAGATGCTGTAAAACTCTTTGTGGAGCAAGAGCTGTGTGCAAGTCTTGAACTTGAGTGTGTTATGCTACCCAAGCCTGTGTCAAGTGGAAAGTAGTTTTTCATTTTCATTATTTTGGGGAAGTGATTAAAAGTGCATACGAGTGTTTACTAGTGGGCTCAAGGGTGCACTACGATCCTCTTTTTATATAAAAATATTTATCAAATAAATCTCATGAGACCCACTGCCTTAGTTTGAGTTAATGATCTAACAAGCAACCACGCTAAGCTTTAAAAAATTTTTTTTCTTTCTATTACTAGAGACAAATGCTTTTCTGAAGCTATTTCAGCCATGCATTTCCTCTCCTCTTTATAAATCGTGATGTTCCAGATAGTGGAGGAATTGCTTAGTGGATCCCTTGGGAAGACTGAAGTGAGAGCATTGATTAGACTCTACAGGGCTGAGAGCTCTGTTCAGCTATTTAGCTGGCAGGAAATTCTCTGGGTTTGTTTGTTTGTTTGTTTTTCATTAGGAAAACTGATAGCAGCAGAATCTTGTCTAGAGATATTTCTTAGTAGTAGCCTGCTCCTAGGTAAGTCTACTCACACATACTGTTGGCAAACCAAGGAATGTGCTGGAATCTGTATTTGATTTGAATTTTCATATGGCTACCTTTGTCAATACTTATCAGATAAAGCTCAAGAGGCTTTCTGTATATAAATCATTCTGTTATAGGCTCTTCAAATTTGGAATTGAGTGTACAGTAATCTGATTTGAAAATGTCATGAGAAATCTCTTGAATATTTTACTATTGACGGATATCAGCTTAATAGATGCAAGCTGTCACTTCCTCCCTGAGCTGGTGCCATAGGAATTTGATCGACTATAGCTATTATGGCCATAGTAAGTGCCATATACTCAAAGGTCCTATGAAAAGCGCATCCGAAATACAATGATATATAGTATGTGGTTTTCATTTTGAATATTATATTCGATTTATTATTTATGGTATAAAAATGAAAGGTGGGCTCCATTAACCTCCTGAACTTTTGTCTCCCTCCCCCATTGAGTGTGATAATTGCATTCTAAAGGAAATATAAGAACAGTAGATACAACACTCTGGACATGTGGCTGCTTGCTTTAATCTCTGAAAGCATCCAGTAGGTTTTAGCATAAGTTATATACAACTCAAATTCTTATCAAAGAAAATAAATGAATGGACACGTGTTCCCAGTGTTTATTTTATATTTTCTGGGTGTATTTCCTTTTTTTTGTCCATTCCTGGGGCTTGAACTCAGGGCCTGGGCACTGCCCTTCAGCTTGTTTTTGCTCAAGGTTAGCATGCTAGTTCTACTTCCAGTTTTTTGCTGGTAAATTGGAGATATGAATATTATGTCTTTCCTGTTGGGGTTGGCTTTGAACCATTCTCAGATCTCAGTCTGTTGAGTAGCTAGGATTACAAGCATGAGCCACTAGCACCCAACTTGTTTTTGTTGTTGTTTTAAATGAGAGAGTCATCCATTTCCAGTCCAGACTGAGACCCTACATACCCTGACAAATGTCACCACCACCTGTCTCAACTATTGCAGTGACATGCCTATATTTGTGAGCACTGTGCCTACCTATCTTTGGTGAAAACCAAACACCAGCTTCAACTCCTGCCCTTGCTCCCACTCCTTTTGGACTCTCTGATGTGATCAGGTCATCTGGTTCTCTCTAGCCAAGTTCCCAAGGAAGGAGTTAGAGCTGGGCGCAGCCTGTGGTGGAATTTATGTCAGGGCCAAAAGAAGGCTTCATGACCTCTAAAATCTTTAGGTAATTTGTTTGAAGCACCAGACCTTGGGGTCCTACCTGAAGCTCTATGCAGGGTTCACATACCTCTGGCTCCATCACAGACGGGGTCGTGTGTTGTTCAGCTCCGTTGGTTGGTTCCCTGGTCTCTGGCACACCTTTGGGATCCCAACAGCCTCCAGAACATCCCGGGCTGGGCCTCAGCCCTACCTGCCTACTCTGTTTCTTTCTCCTGCCTCATTACCTCCTGCAAAGAAGTGGCCCTAAGTAGCATTAGGGAGTTGGGCGATGGTGGCTCTTTTTCCATGCTGAGCAGAGGCACTGGCTGTGGCACTCAGGGCTATTTCTACTGGTCTTATTTAGGGGCTCCTGATAATGCATCCACACTCCATCTCTAACCCCATCTGGAGTTTTAGGGACTCTTTTTGGATATATGGATGAAGCCACTGTGCCTATTCATAGACTTTATTGCTACCACTCTTTATTTATCCTCTGGAGTTTCATTTGTCCTTTTGAAGAGAAGTTTTAAGGCATCCTAAGGCTCACAAGTGTAGCAGTCAGTGCTGTCCTGCACAGTATGGCTGGCCTTGGGGTCTTTTCCTATAGTCCAGTACTTGAGTTGGGAATGGTGGATCCCCAAGTCTATTTCTGTTACTTTACTGCTTCTGGGGTTGTATTCTGACATCTCCCAACTGGCATCCAGCCCAATCTCACATACAGAACAAGATAGCATGCTTCTTTTTCAATGTTTGGTGTTCAAAAATATTCCATATATAGGGCTGGGGATATAGCTTAGTGGCAAGAGTGCCTGCCTCGGATACACGAGGCCCTAGGTTCGATTCCCCAGCACCACATATACAGAAAACGGCCAGAAGCGGCGCTGTGGCTCAAGTGGCAGAGTGCTAGCCTTGAGCGGGAAGAAGCCAGGGACAGTGCTCAGGCCCTGAGTCCAAGGCCCAGGACTGGCCAAAAAAAAAAAATTCCATATATAAATATTCCATATATAAATGTGTAAATGGTAGGAAGAATGTAAGAATGTTTTCTTTTCCTCCCACAATCCAAAATGAGCCCCCACATATGAGACCCAAGTCCTGGAAACACCTTTGTGATATAGGTATGGAAGAATAAGTCCACAGACAAGGAGGGAGAAGCAAAAAGGCAAGATTATGGGGAAGAAAGAAGACAGAGCTTCCGAGGGAAGGGAGGGAGCAAGGCCTCTAAATGGCCCCATTTATTTGGTTCTTAAAGACTTAATTTTAAGACCTTTGTGAATCCCAGCCAGGAGAAGGATGGAGCTTCATTGCCCATAGGTCCCCAGGTTCCAAGGGGAGGCTGAGGATGGTTTTGCAGCCCACCTCTGGCACCCTCGATGTTCTTCCCAGTCTTTACCAGGAGAGGGCAGACTGAGAACAGAATGGACACTCCATTTTTCACAAAGCTGAATCTACTTAGATTTTAAAAATTAAGGTCCTCTACCTTCAGACTATGCTCTTTCTGTTTTTTTTTTTTATATGCAAGGCCATTTATATCATGCACTCCCGGGTGATTTTCATTTTAATGTTCTTCCTTGGTATATACAAAAAAATAGGTTGCTCACTGTAAATCATATTCCTCCAGCTCTGCCATTTAAGAAATTAACTGATGTAGAAAACTCCTGATTCTGGGAACTACTGTGGTGTGCTTTGTCAGATTGCGTTGTTTCTGAGGACTCGGTGTAAGGAAATGCTGGGTCTGTGCTGATTTGTTGTTATTTGCACTACATTGGTTATAGAAACAGTATTGCTTAGTCCTTGACAGGAGGGGCTGGGAGCCCAGGTGACCATGATGGGAGTTTGAGCACTGTTGCAGTAAGGCCCGGGCCACTTACTTAACTAACTGCAACCTCAGTTTCTCATTTGAATTAGTAGTGACTTCAACAGTCCAGTCAATGGAAGGGTGGCCACCACCATCAAGTGAGTTAATGCAGATGAAATGCTTACAGCAGTGCCCGGTATAGAAGATGTTTTTGAACATATGGAAGTTTTATATTTTTCCCCATGTTTTTTCTTTTCTTTTTTTATAACTAGATTTTTCCATATCTGGAACCTGATTTGGTGAAATAACTTGGCAGCCTCCTCCTATCTACCCACTTGTAGTCTCCTCTCCTCTCCTTCTTTCCTCCTCTTCCTAGCCTCCCCGTCCTCCTCCTTTTTTGGTGCAGGTCCTGGTTTAACTCTGGACCTGGGAATTGTCACTGAGACTTTGTACACAATGCTAGTCTCTACTACTTGAGCCACAGCTCCACTTCCAGCTTTTTGTAGCTCACTGAAGATAAGAGTCTCATGGATTTTTCTGCCTAGGATGGCTTTGAACTGTGATCCTTAGATCTCAGCCTTTTGAGTAGCTGGCCCAGCCTTCATGTACTTCTTTTCACCCTTACATGAATTTTTTCTCCATTTTCTTCTTTTTTGTGTATACTGATACTGGGTCTTGAACTCATTGTGCTGAGCTCTGTCCCTAATTTTTTTTCTCAAGACTAACACTGTGTACTTGAGCCACCACATTTGGCTTTTTGATGGTTAATTGGGAATGAGAGTCTTAGAAACTGCTTGGGCTGACTTTGAACCATAATCCTATCTCAACCTCTTGAATAGAATAGCCAGTGGTGCCTGGCTTATCCTTCCATGTGTTTTTAATGGACCCCCAAATTATTAGATATTAGAAGATATAGACATATTAAATAATTAACTTTCAAAGGTCATTTCTTGTCTCAACAAGCCTTTGTACATCACTTCAGGCTCCATGGCCACATCATCTTGACTTCAGAGCTATTTTGGTTATGTAACTAACTTGCTCATTCATAGACTTGCAGAATATTTGGGCAGTGGATTTAAGTGGGGTGGCTATGGTCATGAGCCACTGTGGGACCCCAGGTAACTGGCTGCTAGATAAAAGGTCATCAGCAGAGCCACGGGTAGGTTTTCAAGATGACAGGAAACAACATGTATCAAACACTATGAATAATTGAATACTTTAAAAATAAAGATGGGTGTGCTAAGGGTTTTACTTGTATATGTTACTAAATTTTTAAAAATTAAATTGAGTTTCATCTGCCTCACAGATCAAGGAAAGAACACTGGGTGACGTTAAACCAGTTATCTGAGTTTCCACATTAATCAGCAATGGAGCTGGAATTCACTAGGCCATTTGATACTCTTAGCCATGATGGTGTCCTATCTGCTGAATTATTCCCAGTGACTGGCCATCAACGCTCTTCACCCATGAAGTCCAGCAGGCTATTCTGGCAGGCATGGGGGATAGTTGTTAAACTTCTTGACTTACAGGTCAAGAGGAAAGGTCTCTTGATTCATCTGTGCCCATACCACATGGGTCTCAGTCACTGGTACAAACCTCGTTCTGTGGCCTGACTCACCATCTTAATCATGGAGCACTGTGCTAGTCCTCTTGTTCAAGCATGGCAGACATCCTTACTATTGTATGAACTTAAGTTTTTTTCCATGGTAAAAGCTGGAGTTAAGTACTGAGGAAAGAACAGGTACTTCCATGGCACCTGGAAGGAAGGAAGTTTATCTTGTGACATTAGCAAGCCTCAGACATAAGCACCCACCATTCATTGTTTTGGAAAGTAGTTTCACGCTGGTGTTAGTCTAGTGCCACAGTGGGAAATAGAGTGGCTTGTTCTGTGCCACAGAACAAGTGTTGCTACAGGAAATCAGAAGTCTGTGTTTCAAGCTCCTAGTTGATGGGTTGATCTTCGACTCGAGTGGGTGTCTATCAGCAGTACTCATGTGGTTGGCCAAGAAATAAACAGGGGCCCTTATCATTTCACTGTTTTCTCTTTCTGTTTTTTTTGTTTGTTTGTTTGTTTGCTCAGAAGCTTCATATACCCAAACCACTTCAGGTTTATTGTTTCCGGAGTCCTAGGAAAGAGTGTGCTGAGCTCAGGGAAAGAACTGAGAATGGATGAGCAGGCTTCTACAGCAGTACATTGCTTATTGTGCATAAGAGGTCCGAAGGTGACAAAAGTCTGTCCCCAAAAAGAATTGAGTGATCTTTGAAAGGCTGTCACCCATTTATTCTCAGTGCACTGAAGAGTTTCCAGTCTGGCCTCTCTTTCAGACTTGTTTAGTAGGAGCACCTCACTTCATATCAGCAATTTAGTAAAGAAGGTCAAAAGCAGGTAAATGTAGTGAACTGAGTTGTACAGACAAAGAAAACTAGTTTTAATTTTGACTGTACCCCTCATGGGCTGTGTGACTGGGTAAATGATGACTTAGCTCTTTTGAGCCTCAATTGGCTTATAATGCTTTTGGTACAAAAGGAGTGCCAAATCAATTCAAGAAAGTGATTGAGTGATTACTGTGTGTCAGGTACTGTTGTAGGCCTTATGGATCCCACACTAAACTTGAGCTTCAAGGAGAAGGGGCAAGCTAACAAGTGATTATAATAAGATGCAGACTAAGGTAAGAAGAAATAGGAGCATTGGTTGCTTAAGGAAAAAAGAAGGAATTGAGGCAAGTCCCTGTGGTTGTCTGCTTTGACTGTGGAAGAACAGGATCCCAGGAAGAGTTTTGAGAAAAGAAAAAGAAAAGCAGCCAATGCCTTGGTCTTGCCGCCAATTAAATCAGCAATTTTAAATCACCCAGATGATTGTAATGTGGAACAGGGTGGAGGCAGTGAGCAGGGAGGTTTATTAGAGGAGGTGTGGTCTGGAGCTGAATGCAGCTACATGAAAGAGAGGAGACATTTTATGTGTGTGTGTGTGTGTGTGTGCATGAGTGCATGTGTGTGTGTGCGCATGCTTGTGCATGTGCATGCGCAGATTGCAGAGTGAAAGAACATGCCACATTCTGAGGAAGTGCAGGGGACAGGAAGCTGGAAGTAGGCAGGAGATGAATGTTGTAGGCAAGCATCTTGGATTTTATCTGTGATGGGCTCAGCGCACATGCACAGGCCTCTGTGAGGACGGTGGCAGCCTGGAGTCAGGGCTTGAGCTCTCAGTCAGGTTCCCTGGGGGAGAGGCAGGTGCCTGCTCTCCCGGGTAATGTAGGAAGGAAGCGGTTCCTTATCTCTGTGGGGGTCATTATTCTCACTTTCTTCCCATGATATTCTTAACACTTTATTAACATGGAGACTGAGTCATGTAATAGACAAACTACTTGGAGGCGTCTTTTCAGGCAGAATAACAAACATAGAGGAAATAATTTTAAGATATCCCCACCTTATGTTTATATTAAAGGGCTGCTATGGTGTGTTCTGGAGTGTCCATGTGAAAGGCTTGGTCCTCAGCTTGGTATGGTTGGGACATAGTGCAAACTTATGAGGTGGAGCCTAGTAGGAATTTGCTTACTCACTAAAGAGCATGCCCTTGAAGGGGTGGTGGGGCTCAGCCCCTTCCTTCCCCCTTTCTCTCTTGTTCACATCTAAACCATGAAATAGGGAACTTTATCCTTCCACACATTCCCTGCCATGATGTTCTGCCTTGCTATAGGCCTCAAAACAATGGCATCAGCCAATCTCTGGAAGTCAAAATAATCCTTTCTTTTTCATAAGTTGATTGCCTCCATTTTTTTGTTGTGGTCACAGAAAACTGAGTAACACAAACTGCACAGTTTGCTTTGTGATAGCTGTGAACTACAATACACAATCTAATTACGTGTCTGATCTATTTCCATAGTGCTCTCTGGCCTCCAAAAGTTTTTATGAGTAGCTGCTCCTCAGAAGGATGGAAACCACTTGACATAACAATCTAAAGAAAGTCATCATGACTCATCAGCAGCCTGATTTTTCTCAAGAGGGAATGGATTTTTAAAAAATCTTCTTTCCTTTCTTGAGATTTTATTTATTTGAAAGGTTTAAAAATTTTATTTCTTGCATTCTTAAAATCTGTGAGGCACTATGTTAAGGCTGCAACAAACAAGATAGATATGTGTCTTGGTGCAGTATAATGCGTTTAGGGTTGGGTTTTGATTTACAGAGCTACTTTACAATTCACATAATCATGCAGTGCTGATTTCATGTGATATTAAGTGGATCATGCGCTCTTACATTTCTTTTTTGTAACAGGATAGGGATAGGGGTACTTAAGGGGGTTAGCTGTCTGGCTGCTATGCTGACTCACTGGGTGGTAGATTTCCTATTGTTCATGTCTGAATTTAGATGTACAGTTCTAGAAGTTTCTGTGCCAGTGCCTCATGGGATGCATTCTGAGGCAGAAAGGACAGGCTCACATTAACTTGTAAGAGAATGTTGTATAAATCCCATTATTGATTTATTAATTCTGATGGGGGCACCTCTTTCCAGTCACTAGAATATTAATTTTTATAATTTAATGAATCCTTCCAGTATCCAGGTACCTGAGAGACTGACTTAACAGTCAGAGAGCTGCTAAGTGAAGACAAGATTGAAGTGGAGTTATCTAAGTGGTTCAAGGGATCTTTTATCTTGGCCAGGGGGATGGCTGGTATATACACATGCCCTGTAGCTGAGAGCACCAATCACACCCCCATATTCTGTATCTGCTGATACTCATACTTATTGCTAACTCTGAATTCCTGTTATGGTTTCTTGTTCCTCTTGTGAGTGATGCAGGTTCTCGTCAGGCTTGCCAGTATCACCAAGATTAAATTATGGTGAGCTCATACTCCTTCTTTAAACTTACTATTTCCTATATAATACATATGATTACTGGCCAAACTCTTAGTTTTAGAGATTTCTTAATATGCTTGTTTGATTAAATGGTTTGAAGGGTCTGTATCTATCACTGAATGGAAAAAAAAAATAGTGCTAGGGGCCTGTGGTGTTGCTTAGTGGTAGAGCACTTGCTTAGCATCTGTGAGGCCCTGGGTTCAATCCCCAGCAGTGGCAAAAACAAAGCACAATATTAGCTCAAGCTTGTAATTCTAGCCACTCAGGTGGCTCAGATCTGAAGATTGTGGTCTGAAGTCAGCCCAGACAGGAAAGTTGGTGAGACTCTTACCTCTAACTAATCACCAAAAAGAAGCTGGAAGTGGAGGTGTGGCTCAAGTGATAGAACACACCTTGAGTGAAAAAGCTAAGGGACAGTGCCCAGACCCCAAGTTCAAGTCTCAGTTCAAGTTACATACATACATACACACATGTGCCACACACATGCACACACACACAAAGACACACATAAAATAAGAACTATATTTCCTTAGAACATAAATATGATTTACAGGTAATCCCTAAATTTTTCTTTAGTTAGACTTTGTAATTCTTTCACCCACTTAATCCATTTCTGGTATATTTGCCCACAGACTAAATTTCAGGCCAGTGCTTTAAAGTGCATTCAGCTGGGAATTTAGCTACAGGTAATCAGAGAAAGAAAACCTGGTTCTTAGTCATAACCTAGACATTAAAGATTTATTTTAAAATAAAATAATAGCAATCATCCCCTATGTTTTACTCTATCATTTTCTCAGGAGCCTTACTCTCTTTCTCGGCCCCGCCCTCACCCCCACCCCCACCCCCCAGCTGGGTTTATTTCTTGCTTCTGCATGCGGGTTCCTTCCTTTTCCTGTTTCCATTCCAGAGAGTGAAAATCTTGACTAGGTTGACTTGAGTTCTAACCATCTAGACTTGTTGGGCCCTTTTTGTAAGAGTCTTTGGAATGTGCTAAGCTAAGCAGTCATGGTGTTAAATATACTAAATCTGAACCTTTTACCAGGTTACTAGCTTTCATATTTTTAAAACAATACCTGAATATTGTAGGGGATGGCTATGCCTTTAAGACCTGGGGTGGCCCTAGCCACTCCCATCTCCTTCCAGTTTCTAAGGTTTCTAAACTGGAAGAGAAGCCAAACCAGCCCCCGCCTCTCAGTGGCGAGCATGTGTGTCGTCATGGCGGCGCCGGTCGAGCCAGAGGCGGAGCCAAGAGGTCTCTGCCTCTGCGGGAAGTTCCGTGACATCACCACGATGGACACGCTAGTTAGCCTATCGTTGGCACCTGGCCAGTCCCTCTCCTT
Organism: Perognathus longimembris pacificus; assembly: GCF_023159225.1. Classification (NCBI taxonomy): domain Eukaryota; kingdom Metazoa; phylum Chordata; class Mammalia; order Rodentia; family Heteromyidae; genus Perognathus; species Perognathus longimembris. The sequence goes on along the minus strand of NC_063176.1, from coordinate 28,686,147 downwards.
TGTGCGTCACTGCTGGTATAAGTGTATTTGCCCTTCCCCTTATGAAACCAGAACACCCCTTGAGGGTTCTCCGAGAAGTCCACGTGCCCGTGTCTTCCTTGGGAAGTATGGGGAGGGGGAAGGACATTCTTGCGACCACACACTGACCAAGGCTATCCGTGGACCTCGCCCCTGCAGTCAATCCCTACTGGCTAGGGGATGCGTTGAGGGCAATAGGGGACCACACGGAAGAGGCAGAGAGGCCCAGGACCTCCACGCAGACGGAGGTAGAGCTAAGCCTGGAAGCATATCATTTTTGTATTATATCCTTGATGCCTCTTTTGTTACCTGCATCATTGCATTCAAGTGAATGTGTACTTTTTAAAAATTGATATCAAAGCCTGAACGCCTGGCCACTGTCCCTTAGATTGTAAGTTCAAGGCTGGTACTTTACCACTGGCGCCATAGCTCTTCTACTGGTTTATTGGTGGTTAGTTGAAGATAAGAGTCTCATGGACTTACTGTCTGGGCTGGCTTCAAACCACAATCCTCAGATCTAAGCCTTCTGAGTAGTTAGGATTATAGATAGGTGTGAGCCACAGGTACCTGACTGCTCATGGACTTCTAACTATGTCTTCAGGCATGGTTGCCATCCTTTGTTGCTAAACATAAGACCACAGGTTTTGTTCTCTAGAAAATTTTTATATATATATATCACTCTTGTCATCATTGGTTGATACTGATTATTTCAGGGAAATGAATGCTAGCAGCATTTTCACTTCCCATTTTAGAACTTTTGGGTGTGATATGTTTTTAAAAACTCTATCCAGTAAGTTAGTAATGGACAAGAAATGGGTGGTATATAAGCACTTGGAGCCTTGAAGAAAATTATGGTCTTGAGATTCAGAAGAACAGATAGTTTTATGCCTTGGAAAGGGAACAGATATGATAATGAATTTTTAAGTTAGTAATTTGTTCAGTCTCCAGAGGCTCTGGCAGTGTGCTAAGGTTATAGGGGGTAAAAAGTACCTGCAGAGAGGAATTTCTCAGTCAGAATCAACATTTAAAGTAGTGGTGTGTTAATGCTTAAAAAGAAATCCTGCATGCATTTTTTATAAGTTCTAGCTTTTGCAGATGGATCTAATGAATGATGCTCTAAGAGGTTGAGCCAGCTTGCCGTTTTCCAAGCTCCAGCTTCTATTATTTATGTCCCTTCCAATGGAGTTGATGGTACATTCCTAAATTAAAGACTTAGTTGAGCTAAAAGTACTGCCCAATACCTAGAGACAGGTGTCAAATATCTTCCATCTCTATTTAAAAAACAAACAAACATTATTCTTATTTAGGAATATTTGTCCATTTAACTTAACAATCAAGTACATTTCCAGTGATTCTTTGTTCATAGCTTGCTTTTTTGAAGTTGAATCCTTCAGTGAACAGTGTTTGATTAAATGCCCAAAGATGACAGTGGGTTTTTTCCTCTCTCAATTTCAAGTGCAGATGTGTCATATAAAATTCAATCAAGCCAGGCACCAGTGGCTCACTCCTGTAATCCTTGCTGCTGAGGAGGCTGAGATCTGAGGATTGTGGTTTCAAGTTGACTTAGGCAGTTAACCACTAAAAAGCCAGACGTGACCAAAGTGAACTTGGGAGGCATCAGTTGGTGTAGGCCAACAGTTTGGCAAGCTATAAAGTAGTTTGGACACAGTCATAGCATTCTGCTGCAAATGCAGTTTTACTTGAAAAACAGGAAACATAAGTCAGTTAGAGAAGCATACAAATTGGTGCAATCGTCAAATTTCTGCAAGCTCAAAGGGCAGATAGGATTCATGCAAGGAACAATAAGACCTTCTGGTTATGTCTTGAGATTATCTGCTCACCATGATAAATAAGAACCTTATTTATCACCATTTCTCTGCACTATAGTTGAATACTCCAAATGTCTAATATTTCAACCCTCCAGAAGTAACCCTCAAAAACATTATCATCCACCCCCTCCTCGTTCTCTCTGTTCTCCTTCTTATGTGTGTTTACATGGTTTTACCTTGCATAGGTATAGATAGATACATAGATATTTATACACACATACATACATACATACATACATACATACATACGTACGTACGTACGTACGTACATACCCCTACACCTCATTTTTAAGCAGTTACATAGATATGATGGTGTCAACTTTATGGACATTTGGATTATGAAATAACACATTTATAAACTAAGCTATATGACAAGATTATTTTGTAAATGCCTGCTCAACAGTGCTACCTTGTCATTTTTAGCAGTATCAGCTCCCAATACTTTCCTTTCTGAGGACTTTTAGCAAAGGTCATGATAGGAAAGAACCCTTAAAAAGGATCTTGTTTATATCTCTTCTATCTCTGTAGACAATTTGTATGTTTCAATTCTGTATTCATTCAAGTTATTAGTATTCAAATGTAGTTGATAAGCCTAAATTTATTTGAAAAGCATGCTTGGAATTCAATTTTGAAGCACCAGACCAATTCAAATATTTGCTAATGACTAAAACCATCAATGATTGTCTTTTTGAGATAGTAAATGATTGTGTTTATAGAAAAAGAACTGGGGGGCTGGGGATATAGCCTAGTGGCAAGAGTGCCTGCCTCGGATACACGAGGCCCTAGGTTTGATTCCCCAGCACCACATATACAGAAAACGGCCAGAAGCGGCGCTGTGGCTCAAGTGGCAGAGTGCTAGCTTTGAGCGGGAAGAAGCCAGGGACAGTGCTCAGGCCCTGAGTCCAAGGCCCAGGACTGGCCAAAAAAAAAAAAAAAAGAAGAAAAAAAAAAGAAAAAGAACTGGAAGGAGTTCTTCCTTTGTGTCTGCATTTCCAGATCCTCCTGTCTAAGGACAGATTAAAGAGGGCTTCACATCCGAGTTCCATTAAAAACTCTTGACTATTACAAGACTTCTAGTGGATCTGCCTGTTAACCAGCCCTGCTCTGCTAATTTAAGGGACTGGCTCACTTGGAAGCAGGTTGGTTGGAACTGTCCAAGCCATATGGACTGAACAACTTTTCTTTGAGTGGCAGATTCGCTTGGGGACATGCTTTTCTATGTGTCTCTCTTGGGATTGGCCACCAACAGGTACTAGAAGAGCACCAAAAGATGTACCTAAGCATTTGAGCAGCATTCTTATAAGCTGCTAGCATCCTGTTGACCAAGGAAAATTGCATAGCCAATGCAAAGTCCAGGGGTGGGAAAATATATTCTATCTCTAGTTAGACATTCTGTAATGTTACTTGTCCAGGGACACAGCTGTGGATGAGAGTTAGAAACAGTGGCAGGGACTTGGGGTTATGACTCAGTTTACCATATCATCCTCTGAAATCGCACAGACGTTACCTTCCTGTTTACCATTCTATAAGGAGCAGGGTCCTCCTCTCTCGATGACAGCAAACTCATGACTCTTAGGCTATTTGTACTATACAATGTAACATTGTGCTATCAATTTACTGGTTAGTTTTAGTACTGATGCGCTACTTCTAAAGGACTCCAGTGATATGACAGATATTCCTTTTCCTTCTTTATTTTATCAGCCTTTTTATTTTATTTTTAACAATCTATACCCTTAGAGCATTTGTTGACTTGAGAATAGATCTGAAAGCCTTTCAGATTGACCATCAAATCAATAAAACATGTTTATTTTCCCCTAATACTGTGAAACCTGCCAAAAGATGAAAAACAAATTAATTTGCTCTGCATTTGCTCAATAGGAATAATGGTCAGTAGGTAGGAAATGATGAGAAAGACACAAATCTTAGCAATACTTTGGAATCTGAGACTTGGATTTTGTATCTGAGTCTAATAGATGCAATTTTCTAAGTGTTTTAAAACTACATTTTCTTTATTCACTTTGCAACATATCTGGTGATCAATGGTGGGATGTGTCTTTCTGCACAGCTAAAAAGCCCATATTCAGGGTCACCATGATGAATGAGTATCATAACAGCAGCCGGCATGATGAGCGCTTTCTGTAGGTCAGACATGATGACTTCTTTACCAACTAAACTCATTTAACCCTTACAATAACCCTGCACAATGACTACTATGATTACTTTTTAAATCTTTTTTGTCAGTCATGGCGTTTGAACTCTGGGCCTGGTAACTGTCCCCGAGCTCTTCAGCTCAAGGCTAGTGCTCTACCACTTGAGCCACAGCATCACTTTCAGTTTTCTGGTGGTTAATTGGAGATAAGAGTCTCACAGACTTTCCTACTTGGACTGGCTTTGAACCTTGATCCTTAGATCTCAACCTCCTGGGTAGCTAGGATTACAGGTGTGAGCCACTGGCAGCCTGGCTATTTTTTTTTAATCAGTTAAGGAAGGAATAAAGCATTGTTGATGCATACTTACCTAGCCAGAGGGATACTCACGTCTGAGCTCTGGTCTGTCTAATGGTGGCACCAGTGGGATTAACCACCATGGGACATTGCCTAGAAGAGAGGGGTGAAGAGCCCAGGTGAGAGGCCTTGGGGCCCATAATAGCACTGTGGACCCCTCTGGCTACACCCCCAGGGAGTACAGTACAGCACTTGGAATTCCAGGAGGGTGACAGCAACCCAGGAAAGAGCAGTGGGACTCAGTCTGCAAACCACTACTGTCTGCAGTTTGGACATTTTGGGATGGACAGCAGCTGTGACTATGGTGATCAGAGGTTCATCTGCACTTTGGCTGATGCAGAGGGCTGGGTTGACTGCTGCATCAGGAGCAATGAGCCACCATGAACCTCTGTTGCAGACCAAAGGGCCTAATATCACTGAAAGCCCTGGCTGAGTTTTATCAACCTGGAAGCTCAGGGACATAATTATCTGTTACATCATGTTATTTGTTAGCATGTATTCATAACTCACCTAGAGCTTTCTTATTACCTACTTCTTGCATGATTCAAGGGGAACAGAGTCACCATAACCTAGCTTCTAAGCCTCAGACTAACAAACTTCAGTGGAAAGGGAGGGTCTGTATCTGTCTCACTACTGCCATGATCTGTCAATCATTTTCCCATGGCCACCCCACTTCATTTCTGGGAATGTGAGAGGGTTTGGGGATTATGTACACATAAAAGGTGAAAGCTAGCGTGGGCAGAACAGGTGGACATGACAGCAATTTGGGAATAGCTATGGTTTTCTTTCTAAAGTTGGCTTAGCTCTGTTGGACCCTTTGCTGTCACACTGGTTGGCTGACATGAAAGACCAAAAATAGTAGCAGGAGGGCTGCTGAAGGGCTAGTTTTTCTGCTCTGCAGTGCTTAGCTGCTGCTGCCCATCTCTGCCTTTGTGCACAAGGCACTGTGCTGGTTGTTATCAGCATTGAGTGAGATGATGCAAATAGGCCTCGTTGGTCAACTGCAGCCCTGTATGAAATAACTGGAGTTCATGGCAGATTCTATTATTTACAAACATTCAGTACCTCATCCCACAAAAGGTCCCTTTGTTCTCAGTTTGTTGATGTTGGGTAGGGACATATGACGTGGGGGTGCAGATGATGTGGTCACTACTGGACAGAGCCAGTTTGTGGTTCACCATGCGCTCTGTTCTCTGCCTCTGAGTGTGGCATGATGGACCCTCTGTCAACCTAGATTCCTCTGTGATTATGGATGGAGTTCAAGATGGCCTTGAACTCACTGTGTAGCCCAGGCTGGTCTGAAACTCAAGATTCACCTGCTTCAGCCTCTCACATGTGGGATTACAGGCATGACCCACCATATGTGGCTCTAGTTTTATTTTTGTTTTTACCTTTAGTGCACAAATTTGTCTTTGTGTTGCTGTTAAGAGATATGCTGAAGTTGACTATTGTTCTTTGAACAAAATCATTTATCACACATGTAAATTTCACTGTTGTTTTATGTAGTACTAACTTGTTGAAAAATACTTTTATGAGATAGAATAGCTTTTTTGAAGGGAACACTAATAAAATCATAAGTTATGTAAAATATAGCTTATGAGTTATACCTATGAGTTCATACAATTTAAAAAATTTAAAACAAAACAACTTAAAAATGTTAAATGGTCTCTTTTATTAAAAATCGATATTTTAAAAATTAAGACTAGCTGAAACTATTATGCATTTTGTTTGCTCTTAAGTGAAAGCTGGAATACTTTAAAAATGTTACTGTCATTAAAGTTTATTTCAAGCAATGTAAATTGAACTATTTTTCTAGCAAATCTTTATTTCAGGGGCAATATGGACATTTTTAAAAAGTCATGTGGCTGGACCAGGGAAAAACAGAGTGACTAACTTTACAGGGTCGATTTTTGTGCACATGTGTGTAAAAAGATATAATAATTGTGTTTTACTTCATTATTTAGGATTTTGATTGTATTCTTGCACAGAGAGTCTAGGAAGAATTTCAAGAAATATGCAGCTTTCTAAGATTCACAATTCTTGCAGATATCTTACAATCTTATAGGAAAGTCATTAGTGACTCATCTGATGGTTTTTATTTGAAATTTGGGCTAGTATGAGTATTGACTATAGTGAACAGTCTTGGACATCCATATACCTTAATCTACTTCTAGCAGTTCTTATTACTAGTTGTGTGAAGTAGATACTTCACTTCTTAGTAGATACCTATTGGTATTTGGTGAAGTAGATTCACCTCTTCTCAGCTCAATTTTCCCATCTATGAAATGGACATAATAGTATATTCCTTATTGGGGTGCTGTCAAATAAATAAGACAAGGCAAATTTTGATCTTAATTTATGATACTTACACACATGTTTTTCATAGAGACTAATAATTCATATCCAATAAACATTTGTTGAAAGAATAAATGATTGGATGACTGGTGCAGATAAAAATGACAAAAATGACACAAATCTGTGAGTTAGTTTGAGATCTTCCACTTTATCCTGTCATTGAGTCTACTCCTGGAGTCTACTACCAGATCAGGCAACACAGTCACCTCCAGAAGCCAGTAGCACTGAGTGTGCACATATGAGCCTGCTCAAAGGCTTCATGACACAAATGCATTTGATGCAGTCAGTACATATTCATGCATTTAATTTACATATGAGAATGTATCTGCCACGCTTATGTCATTCTCACCATATAGTATATTATCCAAGAAGAAATAGACTAGGGGATGAGAAGTAGGGACAATTTTAAAAGCAAAAAGTCTCTGAGTGCCAGTGGCTCAGGCCTGTAATCCTAGCTACTCAAGAGACTGAGATCTGAGGATTGTGGTTCAAAGCCAGTTTGTGCTGGAAAGTTTGTAAGGCTTATCTCCAATTCATCACAGAAAAAGCCAAAAGTAGTTCTGTAGCTCAAGTATGAGAGTGAGCCTTGAGCCAAGGGAGCTCAGGGACAGTGGCCCAGAGTTCAAGTCTCAGGACCAGAAACAAACAGACAAACAAAGCAAGAGAAATCACCAAGCAGCCAAGAGCTATCCAACTTTGGAACAGTTCAATTTATTTATTTTTGACAAGCCTCTGCTTTTCTTAAATCAGGCACAAATAAGCACTTTTGTTTTTGTTTTGAGCACTGAGAAATACCAACTGAGGACATGGATAAAACAGAAATAAAGCAGGAGAAAGGAAGTAACTGGGAAGAAATGAAAATGGAAAGAATGGGGGGGGGGAGAAAGAATGAGAGCTAAACATGCAAGAGAAGAAAGACATCCAATACTCATTGTTTAGATTGTTATCGATGGGTAACCCACCAGGTGGTGCTCTGAATTACCAAATAACCTTCAGTCCATTATTTAAAAATAATATGCTGTCTGAGCCTTCCAATGTCCACTGTTATCAAAGGTAAACCATATAGCTGATCACTGTATATTTAAAGACAGTTACATTAGATAAATGCTTTAAATACTTTTATTAGAAATATACCTAGAAGGAAAATTGGGGATGACATTTAAATTATGTAAACTCAGTTTTCTTTTGAAGTATGAATTAAAAAACACACAAAACCATTTGCTGGGCACCACCAGTGGCTTATTTCTGTAATCCTAGCTACTCAGGAAGCTGAGATAAGGAAGATAAAGGTTCACAGCCAGCTCACGCAAAAAAGTCCACAAGACTACAAGTCAAGCTAGAGATGTGGCTCAAAATGGTAAAATGCCAGATGAACAAGTATAATGTCCTGAGTTCAAACCCCAGTGTTGCCACAAAACCACATACAACAAAAGCAACAATGGAAGCATGGCTTAAAAAAAAAATCAAGAGAATCACAGAGGATATCTGTGCCCAAAGCAAGGACATGTGTCACAACCTCTTGCCAGATATCGAGGGCTAAAGCTGGTCCTGTCAGAGCCAGCTGCCCTGCTTTCTTAAATAGCTGCCATGCTCTAAAGCATGCTGTCTGTGTGCCCACCACTCCTCTTGCCCATTCCCATTCCTGGGTCAGACACCTTCCACCCCCTCCCCAGAGAATTGTCCTATTCTGAAGGCTTCTTCCACATATCCCTGCCTGATGCTTTAGAGAAGAGCTGTGCATGTGCACACCATAGAATCCCCTCCTTGCCACCTTTGTGTGTGTGCACAAAAGCTCCAAGTTTTAAGTCAGATCTGGGAGATAGTCTGTCTGGCCTGAGTGAGACAATGTCATCATCAAATGCAAACCCACAAGCTATACTAGCTAGTATAGCTAGTATTTGATGATGACATTGCATCATCCTGAATCCCAGATCCTTTGGAGGCAGTGCTGCCAGTTGTAACAGGAAGTCCAAAAGGTAAAATGGGGTGATTCACAGGAAACTGAGTGTAGAGTTCAACATTTATGTGTTCTGAATAGAAGAGGTGGGTCTGGTGTATGCCAAATAACCTTGCAGAGGAGCCTTGGCACTGGAAAGCTGCCAGTGTAAATGTCACTAAGAATGCCCCCTGCTAGTTACAGATATTCTAAGTTTCTGGCTTTTACACACACACACACACACACACACACGTGAAGTCACTCAAACCTGGCACTCAGTGGCTTGAAATCCTAGCTACTCAGGAGGCTGTCTAAGGGTCTAAGGACCACGGTTCAAAGCCAGCCTGGGAAGGAAAGTCCATGAGACTCTCATCTCCAATTTACAACCAAAAAAGCTGGAAATGGAGTTGTGGCTCAAATGGTAGAGCACTAGCCTTGAGAAAAGCAGCTCAGATACAATGTCCAAGGCCTAAGTTCAAATTTCAGGACCTGCACCCAGAACAAACAAACAACAACAATCAATGGAAGTAATTAAATAATTCAACATATGCTGAGATTATTATTTTAAATGTTAAGACACTGATTATTTGAGTACCTGTATGAAGCAGTGACTCTAAATACTTAGCAAGAAGAAGTTCACTATAATCTATTACAATATTCCTATAACAATTTTCTCCATAGTATTCCCTTTTTAGTGTTAGTTTCTTCTCTTCCTCCTATTGGTCAAGTTCTGCACACTCTTCTATGTGTATTTATAATATGTGAAAGCGCTCTGCTTTCGTCTTTTCTTTATTCTATTCCTTACACATTCCCCTTACAATCTCTCATTTCTAAGTCATAACTCTGGTTGCTGTTCCATGAGCATTTGTGTTTTTCTGGAGCAAGGATGGAGTATTGAAAAAAAGCCAGTGAGCAATGATAGGTAAAGAGAAGTTTCTTTAGAACTTGCTGAGGACAAAAGTCTCAGCACTTAAAGGTCAGAATTATTCCTTTGCAAGACAAGAAAATGTCTAGGTTAAAAAAACACACAGCATAACTGCAAATGATCCAAGACAGGTGTGAATTGATCCAACATCTGGAGATGCCTCACATGTACAAGTATTCTTCAAGTGGTACCTAAGAAGGAGATACTGGAATAAACAAGAAATAAAATTGTTACTATGTCTCCTATAGCACTGTAATGCTGTCTAGGGCTTGGGTTTGTGTTCTCCATGGAATAAAGAATTAAAGTGTAGGAAGGTGTTTAAAGTAATCAGAGCAGGTTTCTTTGACAGTGAAAAAAAAAACAACTCCCTGTGCAAACAAAAGGCCCAGTGTTGGATATCTATAGTGTGGCTCCTAAGCCTGCTCTATATAGGGTCACTTGCCTCCGCCCCTGAGAGCATACTATTGATCTGATTGGTTGAGGGGTAGACTTGTGCAGCAGGGAGTCTCATGATTGGTTCCCTCATCTTCACAGTGTTTTGTTTTGCTGAGTCATCCCCCTCCATGTTGAAGCTGGCCCTGGCCACCATATTCTACCTAGTTGGGGAGGCCAAAACTTCCACTCAGTTTGCTATGGTAAAATTTTACTATTCATAATTGCTCATGTTCTCATTTCAGTGCAAGACCTTCCAGTTCCAGAGAGGTAAAAGCTGTTTGGTGGGTTAGTAATTACCTGTCTAACAACCAGTCTCTGGTTGTTTCTTTATTCTTTACATGAAAGAAAAAAAAATGTGTTTTCTGTTCACTCTTCCAGAATGAGTCTGCATTTCTTGGTGATTCAAATAAACTTTGCAGAGTCTTGAACCACTGTCATCTTCTCAAAAGCCTTTGGCTGTTTTGAGGTAAAAGGAAGATCAGAGGCAGAACAGAAAAGACAGTTCCATGGAGTGTCTGTGTTTGAGGGAGAGAATGACTTCTTTTGTTAAATATGACATATAAGAAGTGAGTGAGTGGGCCCTGGGAGTTACTGATATATAATATACATTGAGTGTTATAGAGTAAGTGGTAATAGCAGGTAAATTATGAAAGTAACACTTATGAGACATTAATAATAAATATCTTTCTGCATCTGCATGTCTTCTCTGTCTTGCATTGGTTTTGGGTGGGGGGTGGGGGAAGTCCTGGTTCTAGTGAGCTTTGGAAAATGAATGTCAAAAAACAAAATCTATAGATGAAGGTTTGTATTGATTTAGGACTCTAAATAGGTTTATTACTCTTTTTCCAGTGTTTCTTCAGATAAGATATAACATAAGTGATCCTAAGTATTTAAAGTAGCCTGCAAGATGATCTGGTAGTGCTTGCAGTGGTATGTAGCTGCCATATTGCCTGTGTCACTGCTATGTCCCAGGAATGAATAGTGCCTATCAACCATTCTCCATGGCCTTTTTTAAAAAAAAATATATATATATGTGTGTATATATATACATATATATTTATTATCAAACTGAATTACAGAGAGGTTACAGTTTCATACATTAGGCATTGGATACATTTCTTGTACTGTTTGTTACCTTGTCCCTCATTCTCCCTCCCCCTTTCCCTCCACCCCCCCATGAGTTGTTCAGTTTATTTATACCAGTTTGGCTCTTCATGGCCTTTTGTGGAGCTCTATGACCTTAAAAAATGTTGAGAGAAGGACTTTTGTGAGTCAGACTAACCATGGTTAGATTCCTGACTATGTCATTTGGGAACATGGGTTGGGTTACTTCCTCTCCTAGAGTTTAGTTTCCTCCTATGTAAGGTGCTATTAAACTAAGATAGTATGCACAAAGCAAGGAGCTTAGCATTTAAGGATACCATGCCTGCTAATACATGACTATTCCTTCATCAATTCACATTCAGTCTTTTGCTGTTGGAAATTTGGACTTTTTCAAAGGCAACTGACTCAAAAGGAAACACTTCCATGGAGTTTATGATCTATTTAAAAGGAGGGTTTTTTGTTGTTGTTGTTTTGTTTTTTGGATAGAACCATGGGAAGTGGAATGAACTCTTCCCGGCCTTTGTCAGTGTTGCAAATGCTTAAGCAGCCAATCACTTACACAGAAGCTCTCTGCCAACACAAACACAAAAGTTGTCCTTATTCAGGTTTTTATTAGCCTTCACATTCATTATTCTCAGGCAAGTGAGTGTAGTAGTGTTTTTGTTTATTCTGTTTCATTTTCTGTGTGCCAAGTAGATTAAAATATAATGACCTAGGATATTTAAGATGACTTGGGAGGATAAAAAATAGAGATTCTTCTTCTTTTAAAAAATATTTTGTAGCTGATTTACTAAATTTCTCACATATGATTTATAAACATTCTAGTCTTTGGGACAGATTATGAGTTCTATCACTCATAATCCCTCATTTATTTTAGCTAATGTTGTAGTCACTTATTGATCGCTCATTTTGAATCTGCGTGTTGGAAATTGGAGGTCTTATCAGTTAAGTTCACAACCATAGGTGTGGTATTGAACCACCTTCAGTCCTCTGGAGGCAAACAGAAGATTTAGGCTTGTGGTGGTTCTGTTTTGTTGACTTTAGAAGCCATGAGCTAAGGCTATGTCCTTGTGAGCCAGAAGTACTGTCAAAGAGACACCAGAATTCACTGACAAGCAGTCAGTGAAGAGACCCTTGTTACTTGTTTGAGTCCAGATTTAAAATGATCAGAGTGTCCTTGAGGCTTTACCGTGTGTGTCCAGCAACTTAAGGTGGGGGTGGGCATGGGCTGGGATTCTCCAAGAAGAAGGGAAGTCTCAGACATACCAATTCTGGGAAGCCCATGGGACTCTTCCCACAACAATATCTTAGTCCCCTGCAACCCTGAGGATGTCTGGAGGTGGTTATAGCTCTTTCAATTTTGGTTTTGATCATAGAGTGAACAACAAAGCTGTGCACTGGTGGCTCATGCCTGTAATCCTAGCTACTCAGGAGGCTAATATCTGAGGATTGCAGTTTAAAGCCAGATGGGACAGGAAAGTCCATGAGACACTTATATCCAATTTAGCAGGAAACTGGAAGTGGCACTGTGGCTCACGTGGTAGAGTGCTAGCCTTGAGTGAAAGAGCTCAAGAATAGCACCCAGGCCCTGAATTCAAGTCACACAACCAATTAAAAAAAGAATGAACAACAAAGACACTTTTAAAGAATTCAGATGATAGCCCAACTAATCCTGCAAAAAGATTTCTCATTTTCAACAGGAATTTCTCATTATACTCTTCCTGCCAAAATAAAAGGTAGACTTTTTGGCTCATTGTTCTATATACCAATACTACAGGTTACATTGGTTCACTGGTATGTTGGTACATTGGCATACTTTATGCTTCTCCTAAAATCAATTATTAGTCAGATATAATTGTTGGGGACTGTTTTGGCCTTGGTGGAAGAAGGGCGCCAAGAGCGAGACGCTGCCCTTCCCCCAGCCCTGGGACAATGGGGGAGGGAGCCCCTCCCACCTTTCAGCCTCAACCAGAAAAGAAGCCCCCCCACCCCTTGGGAGGCAAACACATGCATGCCACCAAGATAGAGTTGCCCAGCCCACAAAGGAAGTTCCAGGATCACTTGAGTGGCAGCACAGTCAGTCACCCCAAGTCCTTCCCTTTCCGCCTGTGTCATCCATCGTAATAAATTTCTCTGGCCCGCCCTCGGGGGCTGAGACGCATCCCACCATCGAAGCATGTCCCTGATGCCTTCTTTCCGCCCCCGCTCCTGGTAACATGTGAGGGGACTGGGGGAAGGGGAGAGCAACCTTTCCTCAACTTAGCGCAAGTCCACGAGAGTACGCCTTGGCCTTCTGCCCTCAGAAGGCAAGGCCGAGTGCTCTTTCATAGATTTTAGGGTTCAGGCATTTTCCCCGGGAGATCGAGGAGAAAGGGATCGATCAGATCCCGACATATAATGATGTTCAAAATTATGATTACAAAAATGCAAAGGAAGACTACCATGAGACACCATGTGTAAGGAAGAAATAATACATTTAGAAGGCTAGATTGCAATTGTCAATTTAAAAAACAGACAATCAAATAAAGCAGAAAATAAGTTTTGAGAAGCAGAAATGGAGAAATTAGAGCACTCTTGAATTGCTGGTGAGAATGTAAAAAAATGATACAGTTGCTGTGGAAACCTGTACAATAGTCCTTATAAAATTAAACCTACATCTATCCAAAAGACCACAAACAAAATCACAGTAAAGCCACCACCACAACAATGTTCATCGCAGCGCAATTTGTCATAGCTAGAATCTGGAACCAACCCAGATGCCCTTCAGTAGACGAATGGATCAGGAAAATGTGGTACAAAAACACAATGGAATTTTATGCCTCTATCAGAAAGAATGACATTGCCCCATTTGTAAGGAAATGGAAGGACTTGGAAAAAATTATACTAAGTGAAATGAGCCAGACCCAAAGAAACAGGAATTCTATGGTCTCCCTTATTGGGAATAATTAGTACAGGTTTAGGCAAGTCATAGCAGAGGATCACAAGAGCCCAATAGCTATACCCTTATGAATACATAAGATGATGCTTAGTGAAATGAACACTGTGTTATGGAAACGATTGTTATATCACAGTTGTAACTACTTTCAACATCCCATGTGTATCTGTAGCTTCTATTATTGATGATGTTCTTGTATCACCTTCCTGTGGTTGCCTACACTATCTCTGTAATCTTATCTGAGTATATTGGAAACCGTGTATACTGGTATTAGAACTAGGAAATTGAAAGGGAATACCAAAATCAAGAGACACAGGGTAAAAAAAGACAAACAACTACAAAAGCAATACTTGCAAAACTGTTTGGTGTAATTGAACTGAACACCCCATGGGGGGAAAGGGAAAGGGGAAGGGGTATGAGGGACAAGGTAACAAACAGTACAAGAAATGTATCCAATGCCTAACGTATAAAACTGTAACCTCTCTGTACATAAGTTTGATAATAAAATTTTGAGAAAAAATAAAATTAAACCTACAATTTCACATTTTTACATCTGTCTGTCTGTCTATCTATCTATCTATCTATCTATCTATCTATCTATCTATCTCTACCATCTCCAAAAGAACTGGAAGCAGGAACTTGAACAGATTATTTTTCCTCTGTGTTTATAGTAAGCAGTATTATATTCTGTAGTTAAAAGATGGGAGCAAATGTAAAATCTATTAACAAACAAGTGGATAAATACAAATAAACAAACAAAAAAGATCTATTAAAGGAATTAGCAGATCTTTCTTGGCCTTTCAGCATCTTCTTTGCCAATACCTATGGCTGTAACTATGTGATTTCCCCTCACCTTGAAACCTCTCTGGCTTCCCTATCTGTCTGATTTCTTCAGCCCTCCAGCCCCATGGCACTTGTCTCCTGCAGGCTCCTCCCTCACTGTGGGATCCTTCCTTTACTATCCAGTTTACCTCTGTGTAGGAGAAATCAGGCAACAGTGTAATCTTGATTGTGCTAGTAATTTTCACTAAGGAAAAATTTCTAACCCCATATGAATATCACCATAGCTCCTTTCTTGAGGCCTTTTTCAAATTTCTTGGGCTTTCTATATCCACACTGAAAAGCCATTCACATAATTATTCAGAGGAGAAAGGAAAGCTTTCAATTGTGTGTTTTTTTCAAGAGTATTTACATTCTAGCTTTTGTGTTGTGTGCTTAATCACTAATACCTAGTTAAATGAGTCTCTGGTAGATTGTTTGTCTAGCTCCTTCTGTAAAAGAAACCTCATTTCTCTGTTGTTTACTGTACACTGGGCCACAGAAAGATAAGAAAATGAGCATCACTTTCCAAATATTATGAAAGTAAGCGATAGCAGTACTGATAGTCATTTATGGCTCCAAGGTAAACAGTGTGGAATATTATGACTGGGCACATAGGTGGAACTGGAAGTTCTTACCATGGCAACATAAAAAGCTACAGAGCTCCTCCATCAATTTGACAAAGAAAATTCTGGAGGAATGTCCCCTCTAGGTCTTTTTAAAGCAAAGCATTTCTATTAGGAAAGTTGGGGGAAAAAAACTTAAGTACCTTTACTGTAGCTTCAATTTTTACCTTTATGTGTAAAGCAAGGAAAAGGAAAACTTTAAATTGCAATATAATTTTCATCCAAATTAACATTCGAAAAGTGTTCTTTTATTATAACTATCATCTCAGGTAATAGCTAAAAATTAGAATTTTCTTACAAGACTTATTCAAAAATGCTGTTTTTGTTGCTCTATTTTCACAATTCAGATAACTTGCTAATTTAAGATTCAAATAACTTTCTAATTAAGTTCCTCTATGAATTAGAGTTTTAGTCTGAGGAAGCTAAAATATTAATTTCCTAGGTCTTTTTTATTATGTAATAAAATTGGTATCAAGAACTAAAAACTACATGGAAAGAGGATTTGGGATCCTGCTTCCAAAAGGAGACAGGCATATGCATTTTGACATAGTCCAATTGTGTGACTTTTCTGACAGAAGATGCCTTGCCCTAAAATTAAGGCATGGCTCAGGTGGTAGGACACCAGCCAGTTTGCGAACATCACATACTGAGTTGTAGTCCTGCTCTCGGACAAAAAAAAGAGTAAGGCCTTGAGTCCCAGTCACTAGTAATACACACACACACACACACACACACACACACACACACACACACACACACGAACAAAAACCCACCCAAGGAAATAAAATGGGAATCTGGGAATGCTAGAGTAACCCAAATAAATTTACAAAAGGTAACTTTCTTGCTTCAGGCAGATGTTTGGTAAATATCTGGCCATATTTCTCAAGCTTTTCTGACCACAACTCAGTAAGACATATGTTTTGTGGAGTGGTGTATCACACACCCCTAACTGGGTTAGGGTTTCAGAAAGATGCTTACCCTTTCTATGGCTGCGCATTCTGATGACTTCAGTCCTTTTAGGTTCAGTTCTATTTCATTTAAAGATGTTGGCTGGAAATTTACTAAATTGATCTTAACAATCAACTGATAGAAATCCATAACTAAAATATACTGTTCTGGAGCTTGTGGAGACTGGATGAAGACGAGTACCAAAAACCAAAGCACATAACAAAGGAGGACAGGGTTTCTGACTTTTAACGAGATGGAAAGCTCCACAGGGAACTAGAATATAAAGTGAAACAGCAAAGTAACACACTTAACATTAAATGCATCAAAGTAAGGAAATGAACAAGCTCTCAATATCTATTCAAGCTAATTGTGGAGGTGTTGGCTCACTTAGGGTCATGATTGGGATTTCCTGGAGTTATGGTATAAATCTAGGCACCTGGAGGAGTGACACTGACTGATGGAGGGCCAGAGTATTAAATGACCCAATTAGTGTCAGAACTGGCTTTGGCAGAGAACCCTAAAGTGGTTGGAGTGGAGAATATGTAAAATAGAGGGAAGAAGAAACTAACTTCTTAAAGAGGAGGTAGGTGGAAGCTCTGAGTCTTATAGAAGAAAACTGCTCTTATCTCTACAGGTGACATAGTCCAATTGTGTGACTTTTCTGAGAGAAAATGCCTTGTCCTAAGATTTGTTAGAGACAAAGAATATTTTCATAGAAGTGAAAATACAAGAAGAGAAGAATCTGGGAGATTCGTGCACACATTTTGCTCCAATAGAGCAGTTCCTGTGACCTCTTGTCTTGACTTAAACCTCCAAATCTGAGTGGGACTTGAGATGTGATCCAGGAGACTGACCTCCCACTGTCTCCTCACCCTGACAGGATGTTCCATCCTGACTTGGAATTTCACATACTCATCATTGATGACTTCTTAAATCACAAAGTTACAACTCATTTGAAAGTCTTTGTACCTGGTAAAAGGAGGACAGTGATCTTTTTTTTTTTTTTTTGGCCAGTCCTGGGCCTTGGACTCAGGGCCCGAGCACCGTCCCTGGCTTCTTCCCGCTCAAGGCTAGCCACTTGAGCCACAGCGCCGCTTCTGGCCATTTTCTGTATATGTGGTGCTGGGGAATCGAACCTAGGGCCTCGTGTATCCGAGGCAGGCACTCTTGCCACAAGGCTATATCCCCAGCCCGACAGTGATCTTTTACAACCTCTTTCCACCTTCTGCAAAGTTGTGTAGGAATTTCAGGGATGTGACAAGTCTTGTAAAAATTGGACACCCAAACAAGGAAATATGTAGAAATAGAGGTGGAACAACAAAGTCAAGTCTTTTCTATTAGCAGTCTTACCTCAAGTTAGTTTGCTTATACAACTGCACATTTGCTCAAGTGATATCTTGTAGATGTGTTCCGAGTTTTTTTTATAGTGTTTCAATATTTCTATTTACAGCACAAATGGTGCTGAGGACTCAAACCCAGGGCTTCATGCATGCTAGGCAAGCAATCTACCACTAAGCCACATTCTCAGCTCAGCATTATCTTTTTTTTTGTGCCAGTCCTGGGCCTTGAACTCAGGGCCTGAGCACTGTCCCTGGCTTCTTTTTGCTCAAGGCTAGCACTCTGCCACTTGAGCCACAGCGCCACTTCTGGCCATTTTCTGTATATGTGGTGCTGGGGAATCGAACCCAGGGCCTCATGTATACAAAGCAAGCACTCTTGCCACTAGGCCATATCCCCAGCCCCTCAGCATTATCTTTTAAATTAAAATTCTTATAAATTGACATGTTGAATTGAAACTCCTCTGTACAACTATTTAAAGATAATAAAAAATAAAATAGGCAACTATTGAAATAATATTCTGGTAGGGAGCTACAACCAATGATTATAATTGTTCTTTAATATTTATGGGAGTAGATTTCAGGATGCCAAATCTGCAGTTGCACAAGGGCCTTAAATTAAAATAATATAATATTGCATATACTCTATATTTATCCTTCCCTTCCCTACACTCTAAATCATTTCCAGTTCCAGTCATTTTCCTGAAAATGACTTGATTTAACTTTTCTTTTTGTGCCAGTACCAGGGCTTGAAGTCAGCTCTCATGCAGCTTGCAGACTCATCACTGGTGCTCTACCACTTGAGCCATACCTCTACTCCTGCATTTTTCTGGTTATTTGTTGATGGAGTTTTCCGCCTGATCTAGCTTCAAACTGAGAGCCTCCAAGACTCAACCTCCTGAGTAGCAGCATAACAGGCATTAGCCATCAGTGCCTGGCTTTATTTCATTATTCTCTATGGCCACATGGGACACATGCATCTTTATCCTCTCATCTCCTATTGGATGGATTCCACTTTGCTGTGAACAGGGCTGCAGTAAGGAACCTCCATATTGATTTCCACTGTGGTGGTATTAGTTTATATTTCTACCAACACTATATGAGGGCTTCTGCTCCATTCTCCCATCATTATCAGAGAAATCTATTCTTCCTGTGGTATAGAGTAGCTTACAAACTAGACAAGTAGCAGATGATGTAGGCTTTTCATTGACTATATTTAATATCACTTTTGATTTTACTTAATTTATACCACAATCATTTGTTGAGCAGCTATTCTTTCTTGGGATCTGAAGTAAAATCGCAAGTAAGACCCAATGTTTTAAGGAAGAGTTTTTAATCTCCATTGGCAAAGTGAATGGATATCTGTAAATATGTCCATAAATTGTTTCCAAGTAGTCTTTGTGTGACTCATAATCTTGTGTATTTCTGGAATGGTCTTGAGCTGACTCTTACATAGTATTATACTTCTGTCCTGAATCCCCTTTCTTGGGCTGATTCTACATTAGTATGTCCTTAGTCACCAATTACTGAAGAAAATGCCAGACAGAGAAGGTGTATTTGATAACTACATTGGCAATTGCCAGCTTGCTTCTTTTTCTCAATGTCTCACATAAACATTGGGCCTTCAAACAAAGATGTCACCCCTGAAT
The DNA here is from genome assembly GCF_023159225.1 of Perognathus longimembris pacificus. NCBI lineage: Eukaryota > Metazoa > Chordata > Mammalia > Rodentia > Heteromyidae > Perognathus > Perognathus longimembris. The sequence goes on along the minus strand of NC_063176.1, from coordinate 28,666,727 downwards.
CACCATCCACAGGTGGTGTTATATCCGCTGTGCTGAAGGCTCCCTTTATAGAGAGGGTCTTCTCTTCTCCAGACGCTATCACCAATTTCCTTCCATTGAACTCATTGATTGCCACTTATTCACAGAGCGCCTTCTCTGGGGTGCTACTCTTCTCTCCTCATGATATCACATGCTTTGGACCCAAGACATCTCCCCGCCTTTTTCAATGTTAAGTTTAACAATCATTTTAATATGTACTAGAAATTTTCCCTGGCATTTGTACTAACACTAAATTAAGGTAACTTAGGTTTAATTAGATTGATTGAACTAATGAAAATCACAAGCATTTGAAAATGTGAATTGCTTTAATAAGGATAGTCATTTCCTAAAATAATTAATGTATCATTTACTGTCATTAAGCCCTTGTTAATTAAATAAGATGTTAAAATTAAATTTTAAAAGACAGAGGATTTCCTAAAGGAGATGTAATTGTGATTTTTTTTAATATTTTACTTAATTTGCTTAATGGACAAGTACAGCATTGTGCAATTCATGACTTAGAACAGTAGGACAATGGAAGACTTTACAGGTAGGATGTTTTAGAGGGAGGAAAATGTGAGGATTGTTTTCTTCTAGAGAGTGATTAGTTCAATGGCTATTAACCTTTTCTTGGTCTAAACATTGACACTCAGATATGCTGAGTGTCTCTTATAGGCTAGTCCTTGTGCTGGAAACTGTGCATTTATCTGGAAAAAAATAAATCCCTTTGAGAGTTAGATGAAAGCTAATGACTCCTCCAAACCAGAGAAACACAAGTGTGTAGATTCCTGGAGTTAGTCCATAAGGCCCATATGCCTATGGACCTAGTTTATCAACTCTCTATTCTTTGAAGCTGTTGAAGCAAAGGATGGTGTGTGTGTGTCAGACTGGTCATTTAACCTTCCTAGATTTCTATGTCTTTGTTAAATGATAGCATAGCTGAAAGCCTTTTGTTCCCAAGAATCCTCTTCTCACTTCCCTCTCCCTCTCTTTCTTTCACCCTGGCTCATGAGCAGTAACAGGAGTACTTTTAGGCACTAACAGAGAATACCAAAGAAAAAACAAGAGAGAAAATCATTGTTTTAGAGAAAATCCTTATTTACTTCCTAGCATGATTCCAAAAGCATAAAATAAAAATATTGTCAGAGCAATTACAGTAAGGTTTTAACTATATAAAAATATTATTATAGTACATTATTGAAGAATATGCTTAGTGGGGCTGGGAATATGGCCTAGGGGCAAGAGTGTTTGCCTCATATACATGAAGCCCTGGGTTCGATTCCCCAGCACCACATATATAGAAAATGGCCAGAAGTGGTGCTGTGGCTCAAGTGGTAGAGTGCTAGCCTTGAGCAAAAAGAAGCCAGGGACAGTGCTCAGGCCCTAAGTCCCAAGTCCTAGGACTGGAAAAAAAAAAAAAAAGAATATGCTTAGCAATGTTGAAAGTATACTGACTATTCTGTTTTCTCTATAACTGTACATGGGTAACGAGCACAAATTTAGGATTCTGAGGAATTATAATTTGGGAAGCTCAATTAAATTAACTGACATTTGTAAGTTGATAATGATAATATATCTTGTTTGTATATCCTAAGTGTATAATACTACTTACATAAAATTCACATCTTCTCAGATTTAATTAAATAAAATTACTTATGCAAAGCACTGAAAACATTGCCTGGCAACAAAAAAACAGGTTAGTGTATTAGAACACCCCCTACTTATCTCCTAATTAAATTTAACTAAGCTGTTAGTTACCTACTATTGTGCCTGAAGTTATAAATTAAGTTAATTAAGAAAATTTCTTTTAATTTATTTGAGATAAAAATGTACCTCATGATTTTTAAGACTTACAGAGTGACATTTAACCCAACAAATACACATATAAATTTCAAGCTATGATAGGCAAGTATAATCATAATTTTTAAAAGATTATGACTTTCAGCCAGATACTGTTGGCTTACTGCTATAATCATAGCTACTCAGGATGCTGAGATCTGAGGATCATGGTCTGAAGCCAACCTAAGCAGGAAAAGTCTGGGAGACTCTCATTTCCAATAAAGTCAGAAGTGGACTCTGGCTCAACAGATAGAGTGCTAACCTTGAGCCAAAGAATTCATGGATAGGGCTCAGCTGGTATTCAAGCCCCAGTAATGGTACAAAAAAAAATATATGACTTTGTCTACACCCATGAGGGCTTCACACCTTTGCTGCCTCCATCTGAGAATGTAAATAAGCTTGTGCAAATAAGAATATATATAAACATATGTGAATATGCTCCATTGCCCTATATAAATAATAGGATAGTCATGCAATGTGAAGTGCCCATATATGAAGTGATGTGTGTGTGTGTGTGTGTGTGTGTGCATGTGCACATGCACACCTGTACTGGGGCTTGAACTCAGGGCCTGGGCACTGTCCCTTAGCTTTATGGCTCAAGATACACTATTACTCAATCCACAGCCCACTTATAGCATTTTTTTTTTTTTTTTTTTTTTTAGTGGCTAGTTGGAGATTAGAGTTTCACAGACTTTCCTTCCTGGGCTGGCTTCAAGTCATTATCTTCACATTCCATACTCCTGAGTGGCTAGGAATATAGATGTAAGCCCTTGGTGCCTGGCTATGAGTTGAAATCTTAATAGAAAAGATTTAAAGGCAATGAAGAAAGAAGGGAATCCATGAGGGGAGGATGTAAATGTTTTCCCATTCATATGGAAAAATGACTACATGATTTTGAAATTTAAAAAATCCGAGAGTTGAAAAATGATATTAAGTAGTTGCACAAAGAGTTTACTGTAGGGCTCTCTCCCTCGAGCATTCTCTCCCGACCCGTGGGGGAAAAGCTGGCACATGCCCTACTGTGAAAAGCGAGGACGTGTGTAAGTTGCGAGGCTGTATGTAAGTTGCGAAAAACGCCCACCCAGCCAGCCCCCTTATGTTTAAATAAGGACTCAGGTCTCCAGGCGCTACGGGGAAAACATCATGCGAAATCTGAGGTTTTATTTTCAGGGTGGGGTTTATATAGCAGTAATGGCGGCAGGAAGGGGAGGGATTTGGAATGGCTAGCTAGACACGGCAATAGGCTGATTATGAGCTGTCCATCACAGTGACTTCAGGGGACTTCCTCTATGGGCGGTAGTCACGTTCCATAGGACCGCCCCCTGGATTCCTCCCACCATCACCTTGGCATGCACGAGGTCTGAGGCAGGAGGTGGGGCTAGCAGCCACTCAGCCCCAGGCCAGGAGAAGAGGCGGGCCTACAAGTCTATAAGTCAAGCTATGAGTATAATGCATCCTGATTAATGTCACCCCTTCCATCTTTCTCCACCAGTTATACTGAATTTTAATTTAATCTTTTTTGGAATGATCTCTCAGGATCAGGATGCAAAATGGGTTTCCAAGATCTAATGCCAAAGGACAAGTCAGACTTGGGTCAGTAAAAAAGCTGGGCTAGATATTTGAAGATCTATACCAGTCTACTGGGGTTGTTTACTGGGGCTGGATAAAGCCCATGTTTAGGAATCTCTACTTTGGAAATCTTTTCCCCTTCATAGTTGCAGGCTTCTATTTTTAATTTGTTATATAGCTCACATACTCTTTATGATTTTACCATTTGATGTTCCCACTAGCATTGTAAATCTATTTCAATCTCTGCAAATCCTCATCAGCTTTTTTTCATTAATCGTTTTATATATTCATTTTAGAGGTCTTCACAAGCTACATGTTTTGTTGAAATAAGCATTCTGGAACAAGGTGGAATTTTTATGAGTTTCCTAAGTTGTTTATTATAACTTATTTCCGATTGAAGAAAAATATTTTATTTCATAGGTTTGTTTAATGCAGAAAGTAAAATTGAATCTCTCCTTTCTACATTATACATGGAATATAATACATAAAATCCAAGCAGTTGTAGAAATTCACAGCCAGTTGTCTCTGGCTCATGCCTCTAATCCTAGCTACTTAGGAGGCTGAGATCTGAGGATCATGGTTTGAAGACAGCCTGGGCAGGAAAGTCTGAGAGACTCATCTCCAATAAACTACTCAGAAAAGCTCGAAGTGGTGCTGTGGCTCAAGTGGTAGAGTGCTAGCCTTGAGCACAAAGAGGCTCAGGAACAGCATCCAGGCCTAGAGTTCAAGCCCCACAACAACAACAACAACAAAAATTCACCCAACAAAAGAGCATTTCCTAATGATTTCTTCCATTGGACTCAGGGGCAGTGGCCTGCAGCATAGGAGCCCTTGGTGTAACTCAGTTACCTCATCTACAAAATGAGAGTGATTACATCATCATAGCATTGCTGTGCTTATGAAGTCAGATATTAGATCTACCATTGTGTGGTGCATATTAACTATGCAAACATATCAGTTCTTTCCTTCCTTTTATGAATTCAGATCATTAAGAAAAATCAGCCCTTATATTTTCCAGAATGCAATTAGATTCCTCCAAAGGGAAATTCTTGTCTTCCCAAGCAAATTGGGGTTTCCTAGAGGCAAATATCACATCTCATTCATCTTTCCCATAGTCCCACACATCCTAAAACAATGTTTCTTAACTGCTAGGCATCTGCATGAAGCCTGCTCAGTGTGTGTGTATGTGTGTGTGTGTGTGTGTGTGTGTCTGTGTTTGTGTCTCTGTGTCTGTGTCTCTATGTGTGCACGTGTGCATGTGTATAACAGTCCTGAAGATTGAATTTAAGGCCTAGTGCTGTCCCTGACCTTTTTGTGCTAAAGGCTGCACTCTACCACTGAGCCCACGTGTCTATATTTTAACCACTTTTGGTTACTTAGAGATAAGAGTCTCAAGAACTTTTCCTGCCTGAGCTGACATCAAATCATGACCCTCAAATCTCGGTCTCCAGAGTAACTAGGATTATAGGTGTGAACCAGCCTGAATTTCTATAAAATATTTTTCAGTGGTGTTTGTGGGTTATCACTCACTATAAAGTTCCAGTGAAGAAATGCCTTTCCTACAAATGCAGGTAGTCACTAAGGAAGAAGATGACCCGTCATGACTTTGCAAGTCAAAACTCAGACAGAGGATTTGAAGTCAGATACATTGTCTGGCTCTATTTCTAATGATGTGTGCAGGAATGAGACCAGATTAGATTTCAATCTCCTCAAGGCCTGCGATTAGAATTCTAATGTAATCTGCATTTACTTTTTCAGCTTACATATATGTGACTAACACAACCATTTTAAGTGGATATTTATATATGTTCTCAGGGACTACAATGCTATTAATTTTGATGTAGGCAATGCCATTACCAAAGGAGTCTCTCTGCTGGCTTCCAGTGGTTCATGGCTATAGTCCTCAGGAGGCTAAGATATGAGGACTGAAGTTAGAAGCCAGCCCTATGAGCTTCCAGTAAAAAGCCTGAAGCAGAACTATTGCTCTAACAGTAGAGTGCTACCCTTGAACAAAAAAAGCTAAGGGACAGTGCCTCCTTCCCAAATTCAAGCCTGAGTACCAGAACCAATCATCATCATCATCATCATCATCATCATCATCATCATCATCATCATCTCCTACATGATAGCTGATAAAGGGAAGAAGGTGCTTGGGATTTTACCTATGATTTTTATTTGATCCACCACAAAGCCCATTAGTTAATTAATGTTCCCATTTTATGTATTGAAAAGCAATAACAAAAGTGGGTTCTATAAAAGTTAAGTAATTGGTCCAGTGTTTCTTACATTTTTAGTTGCAGGACCAGAATCTGCTTCCAGATTTTCCATTTGCATTAACAAGATTAAGATTTTCAATTATAATAATAATAATAATAATGATAAGAATAGAGAAACAACTAAACAGGACTAACTGATGTGCATATTAACACATGGGAAGTATGAAGCCTCATAACTATGAAGTATGAAGCCTCATAACATATAAGTATGAAGCCTCATAACATATACATGCACGTACCACCAGAGTTTCAAACTGTTTGAGGTGGGAGAGAAATATGACATATGTACTTTGAACACTTTCTCTTTTCCTTCAACAAGCATTTGGTTTAGAGACATGGGCAGACAGGTAGCTTCTGAGATCTGATCTTTATCACATGGGCATGCAGGTTTAGGATTCATGTAGGTGTTTTTTTCCTTTCTTGTATGAAAGTGAAAGCTCAATGTTAAACAGAAAGTTACCAACATCTGCCCAGTTCTTAGTTTTATAATGTAATAAAGATGGCAAAGATCTGTCTGTTAGCCAGGAGGCAGGGGGTTACAACTATAATCTTAGCACTTTAGGGGGCTGAGAGGATCATGGCAGCCAGCCTGTACTTTATCCTTGACATTTCATCTCTAAGATAGCAAAAAGTTTGGTGAGAGGCATGGTAAAATGAAAGAGCACTAGTAAAGCAAGTACCTAAGCAAGCTTGAGACTCGAGTTCAAATTTCTGTACTCAAAATTTTTTTTTCGCATAAGTTAAGGAATGTATTGGAGGCAAGTAAGACTTATGCTTGCTGGTCATTAAATAAATGGGGATTAATTTTTGCCATCTGCCCTCCAGAGCAAGAGCTTTCTGTCCTGCAAGTTCTAGCTCAAGCCCAACAACCCCCCAAAGTAATAATTCTTCATTTTTGCCATTAGGACAAATTTCTTTTTTTTCTTTTTTTATTGTCAAAATGATGTACAGAGAGGTTACAGTTTCATACGTTAGGCATTGGATACATTTCTTGTACTGTTTGTTACCTCCTCCCTCTTTCCCCTCCCCCCTCCCCTTTCCCTTCCCCCCATGAGTTGTTCAGTAGATTTATACTAAACAGTTTTGCAAGTATTGCTTTTGTAACCATTTGTCTTTTTTACCCTGTGTCTCTCAATTTTGGTAATCCCTTTCACTTTACTAGTTGTAATACCTGTATACATGGTTTCCAATGTACTCAGATAAGATACAGAGATAGTGCAGGTACAACCACAGAAAGAGGATACAAGAGGATCATCAACAATAGAAGCTACGGTTTCACATGGCATGTTGAAAGTAATTACAACAGTGATATAACAGTCATTTCCATAACATGGAGTTCATTTCACTTAGCATCATCTTTTGTGTTCATAAGGGTATAGCTATTGGGCTCTTGTGATCCTCTGCTGTGACTAGCCTAAACCTGTGCTAATTATTCCCTATGGGAGAGACCATAGAGTCCATGTTTCTTTGGGTCTGGCTCACTTCACTTAGTTTAATTTTTTCCAAGTCCTTCCATTTCCTTCCAAATGGGGCAATGTCATTCTTTCTGATAGAGGCATAAAATTCCATTGTGTATATGTACCACATTTTCCTGATCCATTCATCTACTGAGGGGCATCTGGGTTGGTTCCAAATTCTAGCTATGACAAATTGTGCTGCGATGAACATTGTTGTGCTGGTGGCTTTAGTGTGTTCTTGTTTGTGGTCTTTTGGGTAGATGCCCAAAAGCGGGGCTGCTGGATCATAGGGGAGCTCTATGTTTAGCCTTCTGAGGAATCTTCATACCGCTTTCCAGAGTGGCTGAACCAGTTTACATTCCCACCAACAATGAAGTAGGGTTCCTTTTTGGCCACATCCTCTCCAACATTTGTCATTGTTAGTTTTCTTGATATAGGACATTCTTACTGGGGTGAGATGGAATCTCAATATTGATTTGATTTGCATTTCTTTTTTTTTTTTGGCCAGTCCTGGGCCTTGGACTCAGGGCCTGAGCACTGTCCCTGGCTTCTTCCCACTCAAGGCTAGCACTCTGCCACTTGAGCCACAGCGCCGCTTCTGGCCATTTTTCTGTATATGTGGTGCTGGGGAATCGAACCTAGGGCCTTGTGTATCCGAGGCAGGCACTCTTGCCACTAGGCTATATCCCCAGCCCCTGATTTGCATTTCTTTTATGGCCAGTGATGTAGAGCACTTTTTCTTATGTCTCTTGGCCATTCTCATTTCCTCATCAGAGAAGTCTCTTTTTAAGTCTTTAGCCCACTTGATGAGGGGGCTATTGGTTCTTTGCAGTTTTGTTTTGGAAGAATGTAATTTTTTTTTTAGTTCTGCGTATATTTTAGATATGAGGCCTTTGTCCATTGTATGGCTGGTAAAGATCTTTTCCCAATCTGTGGGCTTTCTGTTTATCTTGCGAGCTATGTCCTTTGCCCTGCAGAAGCTCTGCAGTTTGATGCAGTCCCATTTGTCCATCCTATCTTTGATTTGTCGCATTTCTGGGTCTTTGTTAAGGAAGTTCCGTCCTGTGCCAAGGAGCTCAAGTGTTTCTCCTACTCCTTCCTTTAGTGTTTTCAGGCTATCTGTTTTAATTTCGACGTCTTTAATCCATTTGGAATTGATTTTGGTGCAGGGTGATATATAGGATCTAGTTTTAGTTTGTTGCATGTGTTGAACTAGTTTTGCCAGCACCATTTGTTAAAGAGGCTATCTTTCTTCCATCCTATTTTTTTAGCTTCTTTATCAAAGATTAAGTAGGCATAGTTCTCTGGGTTCATTTCCTGGTCTTCAATTCTGTTCCATTGGTTTTCAGGTCTGTTCCGGTGCCAATTCCAAGCTGTTTTTATTACTATAGCTTTATAATACAGCTTGAAGTTGGGTATTGTAATTCCTCCAGCACTGTTATTTCTGCTTAAGATTGTTTTTGCTATTCTGGGTCTTTTATTGTTCCATATAAATTTCTGGATTGCTTCCTCTATTTCATTAAAAATTTGTGTTGGGGGCTGGGGATATGGCCTAGTGGCAAGAGTGCCTGAGTCATATACATGAGGCCCTGGGTTCGATTCCCCAGCACCACATATACAGAAAATGGCCAGAAGTGGCGCTGTGGCTCAAGTGGCAGAGTGCTAGCCTTGAGCAAAAAGAAGCCAGGGACAGTGCTCAGGCCCTGAGTCCAAGCCCCAGGACTGACCAAAAAAAAAAATTTGTGTTGGGATATTAATGGGTATTGCATTGAATTTGTAGATAGCCTTTGGCAATATTGCCATTTTGATTATATTAATCCTCCCAATCCAGGAGCATGGGAGGTTTCTCCATGTCCTTAGTTCTGCCTTAATTTTGTTTTTTATGTTTTTAAAGTTCTCATCATAGAGGTCTTTCACTTCTTTGGTTTGTTATGCCAGGTTGCGAGACGACCTCCAAGAAGGACACCGAGACGCAGACATTCCAAAATGCAAAAGCCAGGCAAGGCTTTATTTAAGTGAGCTGCAACTCGGGCCTCGTCCTACCCACCGACACAGCAGAGGTTAGGAGGGAGCCTCGAGCTGTGATTTCACAAGGCTTATAAAGGCAAAAAACAAAGTTACAACAATCAGGTGTTCAAGCAAGTAAGATTAAGACACAGGTACAAATCTGATTGGCTCAGGGTTTGAGGAATTCTAAGGGTGGTCAGAGTTAAGCATTCCCAGCGGTTAGAGTTCTAGACCGACTGGGCCCTAATGGGCTTGTCCTGGGTCTGCTCACAGGGCCTGCTTATCTCAGGTTCACATGGTAAAGTGGGGTTCACGTGGTAAAGTGGGGTTCACGTGGTAAAGTGGGACCTGACTTCAAAGTCTGGCACTTCAGGGGCTGGGGATATGGCCTAGTGGCAAGAGTGCCTGCCTCATATACATGAGGCCCTGGGTTCGATTCCCCAGCACCACATATACAGAAAACGGCCAGAAGTGGCGCTGTGGCTCAAGTGGCAGAGTGCTAGCCTTGAGCAAAAAAGAAGCCAGGGACAGTGCTCAGGCCCTGAGTCCAAGCCCCAGGGCTGGCCAAAAAACAAAAAACAAACAAAGTCTGGCACTTCAGGTTAAGGTTATTCCTAGGTATTTAACGTTTTTTTGAGGCTATTGCAAAAGGAGTTGCTTTCCTGATTTCAGCCTCGGCGTTCGGGTCATTACCATATAGAAATGCCATTGATTTTTGAGGGTTAGTTTATATCCTGCAACTTTGCCAAAGTTTTGGATCAGCTCTAGTAGCTTGGGAGTAGAGTCAATGGGGTTCTCTAGGTATAAGATCATGTCATCTGCGAAGAGAGAAAGTTTAACTTCCTCTTTTCCTATTTGGATCCCCTTTATATTTTCTTCTTGCCTAATTGCTCTGGCTAGGAATTCTAGTACTATGTTGAAGAGAAGGGAGAGAGCGGACATCCCTGTCTTGCTCCTGATTTTAAAGGGAATGGCTTTAGTTTTTCACCATTTAGAGTTATGCTTGCTGTTGGTTTGTCATAGACTGCCTTTATTATATTCAGGAGTGTTCCCTGGAATCCCAGTTTTTCCAGGGCTTTTAGCATAAATGGGTGCTGGATTTTATTGAATGTCTTTTCCGCATCCAGAGATATAACCATGTGGTTCTTTACCTTGCTCCGGTTGATATGATGGATTACATTAATTGACTTGCGTATATTGAACCAACTTTGCATCCGTAGGATGAATCCATTTGATCATGGTGTATGATTTTTTTTTTGATGACCTGTTGAAGTTGATTGGCCAGAATTTTGTTGAGATTTTTTTGCATCAATGTTCATCAGGGAAATTGGTCTATAGTTCTGGGACAAATTTCTTAAAACTTAACAGAATGGGGGCTGGGGATATGGCCTAGTGGCAAGAGTGCCTGCCTCATATACATGAGGCCCTGGGTTCGATTCCCCAGCACCACATATACAGAAAATGGCCAGAAGTGGCGCTGTGGCTCAAGTGGCCTTGAGCAAAAAGAAGCCAGGGACAGTGCTCAGGCCCTGAGTCCAAGCCCCAGGACTGTCCAAAAAAGAACTTAACAGAATGGAGGCCTGTGAGGTGTTTTAGCTGGTGCTGAGACATATTTGCATCTTTGATTCCATATGTATTTCAGAGACCTATAACATAGTTTTGATTCCCATTTTATTTGATTGATTTGATTGATTGGTTTTATTTGATTGACTGATTTGATTGCTCATGTGATTGGGTTGAGTTGTAGAATCATTGCTACAGTGAAATCAGAAACTCACGTTTCTGATTTAATAAAAAAAGAAATTTTGTTGTTTATTAATGTGGTTTCTCTTTCAGGTCTTGGTGGAAATAATGGGCAAATAATGTGATCCTTATCTGTGTGTGGTAATAGCATGTCTTTTTTCCCATGGGGTTTCTGGATTATACTTAGAAAGGCCAAATGCTGTGTTGACTTGCTCAGCCAATGGGAGCAGAGAGAGTACCCAACACTCCCACAGTATGGAAATCCAAAGAGATTCATAGGTATCAAAACCTCAGCTGGGCACAGAGGCTCAAGGCTGTAACCATAGCTACTTGGGGGATTGAGATTGAGGAGTAGATGTTCAAAGCCAGCCTGGGCATAAGAGTTTACAAGACTCGATTTTAACCGATGGTTCGGCATGTTGGTACACTCCTGTCATCCCCAGAGACATGGGAAGCACAGTTAAAAGGAGCAAGGCACAGTAAAAGGATTGAATCCAAGGCTAGCCAGTGCATACAGTAGACACTTGCTAAAAAATTACTAGCACAGAAAGATGTGCTCTTGATAGAGGAGTGGTAGGATACCAGATAGATGGACAAGACCAAAAGAAAATGAAAACAGCCTCAAAGGAAAAAAATTGTTTTCATTGCCTGGAGCTCATTTAGATAAATGAGGGACTGCGCCGTTGTGTTCCTCCCCTAAGAGTGTTCATTCTTCTTTGTTCTCACTGTGTGTAAATGTTCAGAGTCCCGATTAATTTATCATGTCTCAGTGTATTTTCAATCCAACTTCTGCATATGAGAGAAAACATGCACTGTTTATCTCCCTGAGCTTGGCTTACCTCATTTAACATGATTTGTTCTGGGTCCATCCATTTCCCTGCAAATGACATAATATTATTTTTTCTAATGGCTATGTAAAATTCCATTGTGTATAAGTACCACATTGTTTGGATCCTCTCATCTTTATGTGGTCTTTTTTAAAGCAGCAAATACTTCTACACATGTGCTATTTTTTATGTCATGTGTAGTCAGGATTTATTCCATTAAACAGAAGACTGATGGCCTTTTCCCCACTAACTGTGATTATGGAAGTTTCTAAAGAATATAAAGTAAAAGTATTCATGAAGTTTTGAGATCATCCTGGCCTGTGGCAAGGATACTGGTATCCAGACTCTGTAGCCTGAAGAGCAACTCACTATACCCCGAGGCCAGTCTCTGCTCTGCAGAGTATGCTGTTTTTCACACATTGGCACAGAAGGGGAACTAGAAGAAAAGTCACTGTAGAAAGGCTGTTCATTATTAATGTTTACAGACAGCCCCCAATGAAGACTATATTCTTTTTCCCTTTCAGAATCTATGAGGATTTCAACCCACTTCCACACTGCCACATAAAGTTCTCAAGATTAAGGATCCTGACATTGCATACACTGGACCTGGACAGCAGCAACTAAGGAAATACCACAGAGGCAAAGCCAAAGAAAATGCCCCTGAGGCAACAGACATCTTGAAAAACTGCAGAGAATGAGGAGTACTATGGAGAAGTGCTGAGTTCCAGTTGTACCCCCCCCCCCCCAGCATATCTGGACCCATCTACAACATGTAAGAATTCAGTAGTGAGCAGAACCAGGGAAGCTGAGCCAAGAGGAGAGAAATAACTGGAACACACACTGTGTCCTACCGAAGGAGAATAACAGAACACAGGAGACGCCCCCCCCCCCGCCCCCAGCGCCCCCAACACTCCATGCTACCTGCAGTTCCATACAGAGCCACTTATACAGAAACTGAGCATGTATTGTCAGCTAGGGGATGCATATTTCTAAAGGAATCCTTTGACCAACCTTACGCAGGACCTGAAGGCATTGGTGAGGCAGGATGTCAGGACTAGAGGGACCCAAATGTCTCACAGGTGCCATGCTGGTGCCTGGGTTGGGTGGACCAGTCAGCAGCTCCTCTCCTGAGGACACATCCTCATGGGCTGATGGGGCTCTTGCTGGGTGGGGGCAGGGACACCATGAGAGCTCCAGCATTGACCCTGCACTGCATTTCTCCTGTGCATGAAATAACTCAGCCTCCCTGCATTTATCCTCTTTTTTAGAGTAAGTAAAGGAGCAGACAGCATTTTTATCCCCAAGAACTTGTCTCTAGCCCAGGCTGGCGCTGAGCTGGGGAGAAGAGCTTTAGCTCTCCCACAGAGGAGGCTGTACGGTAGCACTTGGCCACACAGCTCCAACTGGCGAGTGAATGCCTCCATCCAGCAAGCCGCTCCACCGCACCACTCATTTTCATCTTTCATAGAAGATCTTCAAAGACATTGAAACAAGCAGGCCAAAAGTCATTCCATATGTGCTTGGAACCCTCTGGAGAGGTCAGGGAGGAGCTTTTAGCTAGAGTTGAATAAGAAAACATGTCACCCTCTAATTTACTCATGTCACCTTGTAAATTTCTCACCCTGGAGAATGCAATTGAAGCCTTTTAAGTTGTGTTATTGTTTTCCAATGAATGATGTGTTCAAAATTTAGGTGTCAAAGTGGTCTTACTTTACATTAGAATTTTTTTTCAGTGTATTTGTTAGTAATAAAAGTGAACTGTAAAACTATACCATAGCTTCAATAATTATGTAACATAATATACATTTTATATAGTATATATGGTATATAATGTATGTGTTGTAATAGATAATGTATATTATTTATATGTAATGCATATATTATACTATACTATATATACATTTTTTGCAGACTACAGAATAACAGCACTCATCTGTGAATGGTGTATTTTTTTGGTTATTGTATTTTTGTTTTCTTTGGGTATTTCCGTATTTTCAAAAAATATTTTTGTAACAGATTACTCTTTTAATCAGAAAAATAAAGTTCAAAATAAACCCTAGTTCATCTTGGGTTCATGTTTCTGTGACATAGACTTTGTAGATTTTGAAAGACTAACAGTTAAAGGGAGAGGAAAATGGCCTAAAGAGAGTATCCTTCCCATTATATAAAATCTATGTCTTGTCTAACCAGTGATAAAGCCAGTGCTACCACTAAAAACTCCAGTGGATGCTCACATATGTATGCTCTTCCCCCACACACTCTCAGCCTACCTCTATCTTGGTTGTCAAGTAGCAACTCCCCTCCCATGCCACCCAGAACTCTCCAGTAGAAACCTTAGCCAAAGGGACAATGGGATATTGAAGATAAATATCTCATTTCTCTAATCTTTATTTTTCTTTTCTTTTTTTTGGCCAGTCCTGGGCCTTGGACTCAGGGCCTGAGCACTGTCCCTGGCTTCTTCCCGCTCAAGGCTAGCACTCTGCCACTTGAGCCACAGCGCCGCTTCTGGCCATTTTCTGTATATGTGGTGCTGGGGAATCGAACCTAGGGCCTCGTGTATCCGAGGCAGGCACTCTTGCCACTAGGCTATATCCCCAGCCCCTTTTTTTCTTTTTTTAATGGTACTAGAGTTTGAGCTCAGGCCTTTCACTTACTTGGCAGGCACTCTACTACCAGACACGTCTTTATCTCCTTAAGCCATAGTCGTGTGTGTGTGTGTGCGCATACACGCGTGTGCACATGTGTGCTCACCAAGCCTAGGCTTCAACTTAGAGCCTGGATGCTGTCCTTGGGCTTTTTTAAAAAAATAAATTAAGACTACCACTCTACCACTTGATCCACAGCTCCATTTCTAGCTTTTTGGTAGTTAATTGGAGATGAGAGTCTCATGGACTTTGTTGACTGGGCTGGTTTCAAACCTCAATCCTCAGATCTCAGCCTCCTGAGTAGTTAGGATTATGGACATGAGTCACCAGCGCCTAGCTTTAGACATGGTTTGACAGTGCAAAAAATACAAGAGAAGGTAGACTGGTGTTCAACATTTTCTTTGTTCTTATTGTTAGTGCCGGGTTTTGAATTTATTGGCCTCAAGCTTGCTGGACCTGCATTTGTTACCTGAGTCATACTTCCACCCTAATTTTGGCCAATTACTTCAGAGATAGAGACTTAAAGACTTTTCTTCCCAGGTTAGCTTTGAACTATGGTCCTCCAGATCTCTGCCTTTTGAGTTGGTAGGATTACAGGCACAAGTCACAGGCATCCATTTTGGTATTTAATATTTGACTTCACAAATAAATCTTAGAGAAAGCCAACCACAATTTGAACTCATGTGAGAGGATATTGATTTACATTTACCATGCTGCCTTCTGGAATCTACCAGCTCATTGTCATAATTTGGGTCAGATGAGATCTGGACTTGCATTATATCAACAAAGTGATAATACCAGGAACTGAAGATTGGCTGGGACTGACTTGAATGTAATGGTGACTCACATGACCTGTTGAGACTGGTTATTAAATCCAGGAAAGACTCGAGAGCCTGTCCAAGCAGGTTTATTCTTAGAATTAATTGGGGCAGGAACCACTTAGGACATTCTTTAGGTAACTAAACACTGCTATTGCTGGCCACTCTTAGGAACAGATAAGGCCAACATTTTGTTGGGATATTTGGAGTCTAGAGAATGCACATTCCACATTTGGCAACATTGCTAGCTCCCAACTAAGACAACTGGAGAGAAAGCCTTATCAGGGTAAAGTGAACAAAACCAAGTCATGTCTGAATTACAGTAAGTGAGAGTTCTGTCAAAGTTTAAGGCCAAGTAATATTCAGAAATGTTTGGAAAGTATCTGCCACTTATACTCATGCAGGCTGCACCTGAACAACTCTAATAAGGACACGAGTGTCACAAGAAAACGGCAGAGCTAAGAGCATGCCACCACCAGAGGAATATACTGAAGAAGCCACTGCATTCAGGAGCAAGTACCCACTTTCCCTCTAGCACCATCTTGGGAAATCCTCACCCATTGCCACAAGGTCTGTGAGCAGGCCTCCCTCAGCCAGCAAATGGTTGCTAGACTTATAGACAGTAATCTCAAGGAAAACAAACAATTCTGCATCCTTTTGGGGAAGCTACTGCATTAAGATCAGCAGACGAGAAGACTCCGATTGACTAATCTTTAAGAGAAGGGGTTCCAGGAGGAGGTCTTCAAGACATAGGGAGCATGCCCTTAAAGGGGAGAATGAGACTTAATTCCTTCCTCTCTTCTATTTCTTGCCTATGAGCTGAATGCTTCATTTTGTCACAAACTCACTATGATATATCACCAAGGATCCAGAGCCAGAGGGCCACATAATGATTAGCTGAAATCTCCAAAAACTATGAGCCAGAACGAGCATTTTCCCTTTATAAGTTGATCCTCTCGGGTGTTGACTGCAGTACTAGAAAGCTGGTTAGCACACCTGGCCTCATGGTCAGGTCCATGGGCAATGAGAAAGTCTGTGTGGGCTGAAGTCCTCTAAAAATAAATGTGGGAGTTTAAGAGTGATGCCCACCACTAAGTTCAGAAAGTAAGTAGAAGGCGCATCTTTTGGTGAGTTCCCTGAGTCCATGAAATGAATGGGGCTAGGGGACTTCAACCATACAGAGATGGGCTGAATTTACACATATTCTCCTCATACTCTCTGAAGGGATGCAGTGTTAATAACAATTTTCCTATCTGCCAGCAAGAGAAGCAGAGATTTCAGAGAGCTATTGGGGGAGATTTCCTGAGGGGAAGGCCCTGTTGTAATTGGCTAGTGGAGTTCACGGGTCCCATGGTGTCAGCCCCAACTGACAGGAAGAAATGCTGTGACTAGACTTTTCATAAGCATTGGTAGGCAATGGCAAAATTAACTAATTAATTAACTAATTAATTAATTAATCAATGCTTAGTCTGTGTCCACAAGAAATTATAGAATGTCTTGGATATGGAGGAATCCTCTGTGCACACACATTTGGTAGGCAGAAATGATGTGCCGAGTGTTGAGTGATAGTGTAAGGAGTTGCAGTTAACAACTTGTACTGATGGTTGAAAGGATTAAGTGAGCAAGTGAATGTAAGGATGTCAGCACAGAGCCTGATGCTCAGCCAAACTGTCAATAAACGTCAATATTTTATTCATCCATTCTTTAAACAAATATTTATTAAGACTTTTTTTGCAGCTGCTCTAATTATCTCTTTGATGACAAATAAGTCAAATCCTAGGCACTAAGAAGTGGTGATCATCATTCAAATTGTTATACACAGATACAAATTAAATGAAGTGCTTTGCTTCAGAATAATTTGCAATGGGAACAAATACAAGTAGAGCTGAAGGTATATTGCCACAGCAGGATGATGGGCGCAAGATGTTGTGCATTATTCTGTTATTCCTATTTGTCATTTTCTAGATTTGAGGGTTTTTTAGGTACAAAAGCACACATGCCAAATTTGTGTGTGTGTGTGTGTGTGTGTGTGTGTGTGTGTGTGTGTGTTGGGCCAGGGGCTTGAACTCATGGCCTGCGTTCTGTCTTTTCTTTTTCTTTTTTGTTCTCAAGTCTAGAGCTCTACCACTTGAGCCACAGCTCAAATTCTGGCTTTTTGGTGGTTAATTGGAGATAAGTGTTTTGGGGACTTTCCCTCTTGGGCTGGCTTCGAACCATGATCCTTAGATCTCAGCCTCTGGAGTAGCTAGGATTACAGTTGTGAGCCTCAGATATCCAGCTTAAACTAACCATTCCTTTTTTCTGAGTGTTAGGTTACTTAGACAGTTTGAAAAAATAGTAGAATAAGACAGCAAATCTTCATATTCTACAGGTCACAGTTCACTTCTTCTGCCTATAAGATTGGTGCTTAAATACACCAATCAAATCAGGTCAAATGGGAACTCAAATATTTTTAATGCATAGCACTCACCCTAGTTAAAGTTTTTTTTTTTTTCTGAACAACCATGGTCTGAGAGTTTAACAGCATAATTTCCTGAAATTACTTTTTACTATCTCACTTCAGTTAGAAGCAGCATATATACACACAATGGAGGAGTTGCAAAGTTGAGTTGTTTTCAAGTGAGAGAACCCTGAGCATCCTCTAGCAGCCTTCTGGAACTCATTCTCAGATGACTTTTCAGACGAATGGGGGAACTTGGCCCACCCTGCCTCCTCTAAAGTCTAGTTCCATCAATCTCCCCACTCCCATCTCCATGTACTTACTTTCCCCTGAGTTGTGACACTAATTTGCCAGCAAACTGCTTCTCATTGGCCATTTCTAGGCAGTGAGTTCCAAAGTACATGATGACAGATGAGTCTCCCAAGCAACTTTGAACGGGTCAGCAATAAAATACGAAATTATACAGACAAGCTAAATATTAGCATAGGATTCACTTTGTTCTCTTCAAGCCCAGAGTTAATGGTGGTCTGTTCTTTCCTGATTCTTCTGTTCCTTTGTGATCTCGTTTGCTTGTTCTATGAACAGAAATGAAAGGTATGAAATGAAAAACAATGGATTATAAAAACCTTTGACTATTGCCAATATCGTGGAAGAAGGGAACTATAATTCTTTGAATTATACATATTTCAACCCTGGAAGGGACCTAGTAGAAGCAATCTCATAAGGTTTTATAAAGTTGTGCACTTACTAGTTGCTAAAAAGTTATAGTCTGGGTCACAGGAATGATTCATAAGGCTATGAATTCCCATTTTCACTTGCTTTTATTTTTGTCTTGTGCTGCTAAACGGATTTGTTTTATTTAATCACCAATTCTTAGACTGAAAGGTACTTTGTATATCACTGCAAACTATAGCTCAGTTCTATAGCCACCTAGAATGCAAGGCATGCTGAATAGCTTTCTGCAGTTAGGTTTTCTAAGTAGCATAGGAATATTCCCACCATTTTACTCTAAGATAGTCCCTCTATCTTCTGCTTAAAGCCCTTTAGTTCCAGGATTTCACCTACTTTCCCCTTTCCTTCCTCTCCCCTTCCTTTTTTTCTGTCTTTGAGCAGCTCTATTTTGAATTTTTACTATGCTGGGCTCTGGAATATTGAGGTAAGAAGACATTGCTTCATTCTTGAAGCTACTTGTATACTAGTAGGAGAGAGAAACATTAATCAAGGAATCAAACAAAAAAAAAGGACCTAAAGCTGGGTGCTGGTGGCTCATGCCTGTAATACAAGCTACTCAGGAGGCTGAGATCTGAGTATCACAGTTTAAAGCCAGCCTGGGCAGGAAAGTCTGTGAGACTTAGCTTCAGTTACCCCACCAGAAAACTGGAAGCAGTGCTGTGGCTCAAGTGGTAGAGCACTAGCCTTGAGCTGAAGAGCTCAGGGACAGAGTTCAAGACTCATGACAGACCCTCCCCCCCCCCAACAAAAGGACCTGCAAATTGTCAAATTCACAGAAATAGTGTAAGTGGAGTAGTTGCCAGTGAGGCAGGGATGTGGCGGGAGGAGTTATGGTAAACGAGTGTGGAGGGTGACCACTCCATTCTGGAGATGGACAGTGGTGATGGTCATACAAGGCAGGAGGGACTGGTGCTCTGAGATGAGGTAGGAAGATAGTTACTCATTTTAAACAGGGACCACCATGATGAAATTTAGATATTCATGTGCCTTGACACTTGACACTTCACAGGACTTTCTGCCTTGCTCTCAGATCTCTGTGGGAACGAGTGTCCTCCCACTTCACTGAGGGCTTTCCAAACTCCTCTGCACTTACCCTATTACCTGTCATCCTAACAAATGTGGCTCCTGGAGTTGAATACATCATTTAGAAAGTTTTAGGGACCTGGGAAATGCTCTTTCTGTCATCTGTACACTAGACCCATGCCCATTATACCCATCACTGGTGTTTCATATTGTTGGTTGATTCCATCCCCATACTCGACTTTTTTCAGGTGCAACCCTAATAAATCAGGAGGCCTCTTTCATTTCTGTTCTTGATACACTGATTTTTTTACATAAATAAGTAAAAAGAATGGATGAATAAATAAATTGCACCAGATTCAACTCTATCACTGTCATTAACTTCCTAAACACTTGTCCCCTTTAGTAACATGTCAGCCTATGAATTCTCTTGCCTGTGCACTCTCTTTCTCTCTCTCTCTCTCTCTCTCTCGCTCTCTCTCTCTTTCTCTCTCTGACTATCCTCTCCCTCCCTCCCTCCTCTCTGTGCTTTATGTTTTGCTGGGAGGCCCAAAGGAGTCCAGTGGGGTTCTGTCTTCATCATCAGTTTTATCAGTAATAAAGTGATAGTTGTGTTCCTGTTTAGCTTACCTCATTCTTTCTTTTCTGGTTTTGGCAGTGCTTTCCAAGTAGATGCTTTACCACTTGAACTATGCCCTCAGCACTTTTTTACTTTATTTATTTTTGAGATAGGGTCTTACCTTTATGCCTGAGTGGGACTGGACCACGGTCTTATTTATCCTTCCCATACAGCTAGGATGAAGGGCATGAGCTACCACACCCAGTATTTATTGATTGAGGTGGAAGGTCAAGCAATTTTTGCCTGAGCTGGCTTCAAACTGTGATCTTCCCAATTTTCACCTCAAAAGTAGCTAGGATTGCAGGTATGAGCTACCAAACCAAACTTTATTTCATTACTTCTGAATAGGTCTAGTATACATGTGATACTCACTGACCCCTCTAAAATAATGAAAAGATGGTTAATATTCATATTCTAAAGTACATTGTTCCCAGGACAATGGCTTTACATTTGTCCCATCTAGTGGGATAAACCTAATAGGTTGGCTTCAGCTCATTTTCATCATAGCTCAGATCAGCATTAATGTGTTTGCAGGAACTAATTTGTATCCCTATAACCAATTAGCTAGTTCCAAAGAAATGATCCTGGAAAAGCAAATGCTGGGATGTTGCCATAACATAGCATTAATGATGTTACTACAATTATATGGAGGACTCTGTTGGTAGGATTCATTTCTTAGGCTCCCAGCAAGTTCTGCCGTGTGTTGAGCTCTAACATAACTAATCACCAGCAAGGGCATTGTGCTGTCTGTGTAATATATGCAGAATTAGTCATCCAAATTGGTAATAATGAAGAGCCATCATGTAAGTAAACAGCAATCTGTATTTACCAAGTTTATCATGTGAATCAAAGAATTTTCAGGGCCAATGTCTGACCTGGATTTTCTATCATCCCTGCATAGCAGGCAGGAAGAGACCTGTTTCCCCTATTCTGTTATTCTGAATGGTTATTCTTCAAACAAAGAAGCAAACCTGGAAGAGTTTAAGCCACCTAGAGTGTTTAGTAGTTAAGGAAGAACCAGACAGAGCACATTTCTGCAACTATTAAACTTACCTCTGAACCTGGGAGATTGTTGTGTATTGTGTTTCATGTTGAATGCACTCTTCTTTATGACTCTGATATGGATACAATTCTCACACGTGTTCATCCTGCTGATGAAGCTGGTGGATTTTCTCTGTCATACTCTCCTGCTCTGGTGTGTTTGTTATCCCTCCATAGTCCCAGAGGACAACTTGAACCTCCAAAACTATGGAGTAAAAGAATTCTTTTAAAAATAAGTTTATTATCTTGGACATTTTGTTATAACAATAGAAAACTGACAAACTTGCAATCATGCTGAAAAAAAATGTGCCTAAAAAAATAAAGTTGACAAGGGATTTTCATGTCCTTGGTTCCTTCCATCTCTGCCCATCTCTATTATATTATGATGAAATTAAACAAAATCACAGAAATGTGTTTCTTACTGAATTTTGAACAGAGAAAGCCATTGCTAGGTATAATTTTTCCATGCTATAACATAGTTCCCAACTGTTTAAAACAAAAAAAAAAACAAAGGAGACTGGAAGTTTTTTCTTAGCAAATAATTGAAAAGTTCTCTGATGAATACTGATGCTAGGTTTCAAGACATTGAATCCCTGCTCAGTGAAAGAGCAGCAACAGCAGCATTAGTTAAAGGAATATATCCCAGAGCATTTCAATCCTTTAGAGACATTCCCCTCCATGTCTAATGTTCTCTGTGAGATAAAAGATAATTCCTTTCAATAACTGATTTCTCAAGACATAGAATCTAAATTTGGAACATGTGGCTAAATTAATCATCTTTTACCTCCCAAATTACAAATGGTTTCCAGATTCTGTGGAAGTTCACAACTTTTTTTGGAAACTATAACTAGTGTTCCAGGTATGAAGAACAATCTAAAATTGAGGGAATTTTCTCCTATTTTAATCCTAAAAGTTTTATAGCTTAATAGCATCAAAACTTAGGTAGGTATCGTATTCATATCTGCAACCTCAGATACTTGGGAGGCAGAGGTAGAAAAATCATGCTTCAAAGCCAGTCTAGGTAAGAAAGTCAGTGAGATCTATCTTAAGGACAAGTCAGGTATGGTGTGTCATCCCAGGTAGATAGAAGGCTTAGGGAAGAGGACTGTAGTCTGAGGTTGACACAGGAACAATCAAAGCATGAAGGGCTGGAGGCATGACTCAAGTGAGTGAGCACTTGCCTAGCCATCACAAGGCCCTGAGTTCAATCCCCACTATTACAAAAAAAGTAAGATAAGTACCTCCCCTAAAAGATGAGAAATAAAAAATGTAATAACTAAATATAAAATAAAATAATTAGAAATTAAGTATTCAACTGCTTGTTTGATTAAAATAATACAGTTAATTTTAACTATGTCAGACATAAAATTGGATTCTCATGTTGCTCATAAATGTACTTGATATTTATTTTACTCAAAAGCAACAGAATTGTAATTTGATACACGGATCTACCATTATTGTAATTGCTTCAGTTTAATGGATAAAAAATTCATTTTTAACTTACCAAGAAGTACTTTTAAATGACTAGAAGAAAAGAAATTAGGCAAAAGACTTTGGAAACTTTTAGCAAATGGGTAAAAATTACTGAAAATTTCCAAACAGCAATCATAATTTCAAAGTACGCTCACTCTGATTCATCATTACACATGGCATATGTGTTTTAGAATATACCCCATAAATATATACAATACCATGTATTCACTTAAAATAAAACATTTACTTTATGAAAAGAGCCAAACCAATCAATAACCTCTTTAAAAAACTGTATACCAACTCTTTGGAACTTGGTTACATTTCCCTAAGTTAATGGTTTAGGAACTTAATTATGACAGCAGCACATTGAGATTTGTTCTCGCAAGACTCATGCACAATCGCACCCTTGGAAGCAATAAACCACATGCAAAATGAAGAGAGAAAAAAACATTGTTCTCTCTCTCTCTCTCTCTCTCTCTCTCTCATGTGAGGGATGAAATTAGCTGACACTGGCTTGTCTTTAGTCTCTCTCTGATGTCCCAATGAAAGCTCCCGTCTCATTGAAGGATCTGAGCCGAAATTTGCCACTCAACAATAATCTGAGAATGCCCAATCTGACTCTACCAACCTTTGCAGTATTTGAATTTTTTACAGGAATCTGTCAACTCCCAACCACTACTAGTTTGTAGAATTTCCAACTAGATGACACAGGAAATTGTAAAGGCAGTGAGGGAGTCAGGGTTGGGGAGTGTGCAAACTGGGTTTGGCAGCTCTGTCCTGTCTCTGAACCTGTCTGTGTACAGTGGCTCAAAACTGCTCTCTGAGCTGGGTACCAGTAGCTCACGCATGTAATCCTAGCTTCTCGGGTGGCTGAGATCTGAGGATCATGGTTCAAACCTTGCAGGGCAGGATAGTACATAAGACTCTTCATCTCCAACTAACCATGAAAAAAGAAAGCTGGAAGCAGAGCTGTGCCTCAAGTGATAACAGTGCTAGTCTTGAGCAAAAAAGCTCAGGGACAGCACCCAGACTCTGAATTCAAGCCCAGAACCAGCACATCCCTCTCCCCAACATGCTCTCTTCAGAAAAAAAATGAAAAAATATTCTTAGCAATTTTTCCTTCATATGTTGCACTTCATTTTCCTTCCCATTCTGCCACTATAATGTTTCTGAATCATGAGATCCATTGAACTCTGTCTCTCACAACCAGCTGTTCTTCTCCACCCCCATGGCCTGAATCAGCCCTGAATATGCACAACAGCTGATGTCTTCTGACCTACTCCTCTTCTATCCAGCTACCCACATTGCATTAGAGTGATCTTTCTAAAACACAGATTTTACCCTGACACCTGCCCACATGAAACGCTCACTGGCTTCTCATCACCCTTTCAAATAGAACCCATGCAGTTAGCACAGTGAACACAGCCCCTACAGTCTTGCATGGCTCCTCTCTGTAGAGGTGCCCTCAACCATTCTCCCCCCATCCCCAGCATATTGCTCACTGTTGCTTATCTGAACATCCTGTGCACATTCTGTTTCAATGCCTTCTCTGATGCCTTTTCCTCTGCCTGTAGCTCCTCTTTTTGAAATTGGCTCCTGTGAGATGCCCTCTCTACTAATTACTGCCTCTCTCCTCTTGTTTCTTATATACCACAAATATTGCAACCCATTAAAATCGTATAACATGATAGGAAGAACAACAATTGTATGGACACCAGGTCTGGGGGATGAAGAAGTACTGGAGGGTCACGCAGTTGGAAATAAAAGCCATGTTGTAGCATCATTTGTAACCTTATGGCTTGGAGGCAGGAAGAAACAAACCTGATTAGATCAGTTCAAGTGAAGTTCAGTGACAAAAGGGATAAATGGACTCTAGAGATCTCAAGAAAGGGAGAAGCCAGGATAACCATAACCAGGTATTTTCCATGAGAGCTACCTTGGGTACCTCATCGTCTAGGTTGAGAGGGTTAATGGATTGATTTATGAGTATTAATTTGAATCTATCCTCATCTATTAACTCCAGAGTCTTTCCCAAGCATGGCGCAGGATCCTCCTTGGATGGCAGTAGGCAGATGCAAGCCTTCCCCCTTGTCATTAGCTTGATTCTTCATTACATATCAGTACAAGTGTGATCTGGGCCAGGTAAAACATTGACTGTTTCAAGGGACAGGTTTTTATAGACCAGAGAAGAAGAGATGATTTCCCCAATTCTAGCCCTCCTGGAATGCTGAGGTCTATTAGGGGTGATTTGCGGTGAAGAGCTCCTGCTGGAATGCCGAGGTCTATTAGGAGTGATTTGAGGTGAAGAGCTGTCTGCTTTTAAGAGTGGCATGGTGTGTGTGTGGGGGGGGGTGTTGTAGCTTTAGAAATAGGTGGTGATGCAAAGCCTAGAGTGTAAGTTCCTGTCCAGTTGGAAGGTAGACAGGCATGGGCTTTAGCATTAGGTAAACATGCGTATGAACCCATTTTTTTTTACAATCTCTGGGATTCGCTTTTGTGATGGTCAGCATAGGTGACTCCATTGGTAATCCCTCTTGTCTGAACAGTATTTTTAAACTGCTGGTCTTTGATGCATCTCTTGTCACCTGAGTGAGCTTTGTCCAAATAGGTCTTTCCTCATTGCTGGAATGAGATATCCCAGAGGGTTGGATACCACATTGACAGGTCAAATGGGACTCAACAACAATAAAACTCTCTGAGGTCAAACTGAAGCAATGGGAAAATTTAGAAGAATTAGGTCCTAAGCAAGGATCACCAAGAATCCATCAAATGTAAACAGACAACACAGTTTAACAAATAAGTACTTGTAAGAGCCATTTTCTTATGGGCCAAATGGATCAAATCCATGATGACTAAAGGATAGAAAAGCTGTGGATAAAATTTTGAAATGGTTTAGTAATTGACAAAACAATTTACTTATTTTTATTATAGAGAGAGTTCTGGATGATAATTAAAGTAGAAATTATTAAGAGCATAATTAGGAACATTAAATTCTCCTTTACAATTAGGAACACAGAAACCCAAACCTATAATATAAATGTCTAACATCATTAACATTAATATACAGGTCACTTACTTGATAATGTCTCCGAAGCTTTATACTCTAGAAAGCTTATGTACTTGGGAAACAGAGATACACTAACCATACAAAGAAGTCAGCAACAATTAACATCATAGCTCAATATATTAAGTTACAGTTATAAGATACCCATTTAAAAGATTCTTGGTGGGGAAGGGGTACCAGTCCTGGGGCTTGAACTCAGGGCCTGGCTCTGTCCATAAGCTTCTTTTGCTCAATGCTAGCGACTCTACCACTTGAGCCACAGCTCTACTTTTGGCCTTTTTGGTAGTTCATTGGAGAAAAGGGTCTCATAGACTTTTTTGCCTGGGCTGGCTTCAAACCATGCTCCTCAGATCTCAGCCTCCTGAGTAGCTAGGATTACAGGTGTCAGTCACTGGCACTCAGCCCGTTTAAAAGATTTTTGACATAAAGAAACACTTAAATGTACTTTGACTCCATTAAGACTCGGTTCCCTAAATTGTCAAAGGCTTGACAAGATCAGCAGTTCAGAAGCAATAGTCTTGATAAAATAAAAATGTTTCCTTTAAGTTAATTTTTTATAAATGGAACTAAGAACAGTCAATATCCCTAAGGTATTTGTTCTATAGCAGTGTATTAAAGATAAGCAAAACTTTTTGAGAACTTTGATAGAACTTCTGAACTTAGATAGCATAGTTTATTTTCCAAATAAAATTAAATATCCATAGTCCTCAGGAAGAAGAGCAATCTTAAATGGTTTCTCTAATAATCTTAAAAGACACCTCTGTCAATAGACTCATATTAGAAAAGACATGATATATATGTATATGTATATATATATCCATACACACATACATCTTGACAGTATAGAGTCATATATTAGAAAAGACAAGTTATATATAGGCAGTTATCTATAGTCCATTTTTATATACTAACTTTATAGTATCATTTTCAGAGCTATCATAAAGATATTTATATAGAGAGATAGGAAGAGAGAGAGAAAGAGAGAAAGTAGGAATATTTTAAATTAGGTATGCCAAAACTGAACCATATCTTAAATAGTTTAAAAGTAAGAAACAGCTACACTAATCAGTCAGTTGTTTTGTGGGAATTGTAGGGTAAATGAAGTTTTTGTCTAATGTTTGATAGACTAATATACAAAACATTACCTATGAGCAAATCGATTCATTTGGAGTCCCCTTGGGTCTTTTAGTCATAGGTTAATTACAATTCTCTCTAATGGTAACAAGATGGCGAAGGCCTGGTAACTGCTGTCCTCGTGTTATTGTGATGCCTTAGCACCATAGCAGCAGAGATGACCTCTGTAGAATCTGGCAGCTGGGTTTTTCTAAATGACTTTCAGATGGAATATAAAGTATTGTTATACACAACATATAAGCACAGACCAAATACCAAGTACACAAACAAACGTGATCTAGTCACCTGTCAGTGATGAAGACCAAGCTTTCAATACATGAGCTGTTTGGGGAATACTTCATATATGAGTCTAGTTCATAGTCTTGGGACTAATGAACTTCACTTTATCATTCTACTAAAAAAAAAAAAGCCATTTCACTTAAGCCAATGACACTTGCTAAATCGTCACTTTAAAATAATCTGTGCTTTACATTGGTACTCCCTAGATACTATGTTGGAAATGAACTTCACAACTTGTGGTAGAGGGGAGTTGAGTGTGGGGGAAGTGGGAGAAAATGAGGGAGGGGGGAACACTGTTAAAAAAAGAAATGTACCTTATGTAACTGTAACCTCTCTGTACATCACCTTTACAATTTAAAACACGCAAAAAATAATTTAAAACTACAATAAAAATGCATTTAAAATGTCCTAAATTTGCTAGGGATATAACTCAACAATGGAGTAGTTGTATAAAAATAATAATAATCTGTGCTCTTTCTCTCAATGACAGACACAGTCATGTCTGCCCTCCAGAAAGCTCTTCATAGTTGCAAAATACCTTAAAGCCTATGTTGTAAATCAATACATTGTTCTGTGAGCACTGAGTCAGAGAGGTAAAAGGTCAGGATATCTCAGGAGGCTACGTGAGTCACTTCTCAGTGAGCCGGCTACACAAAGCTCTTCACAAATGCAGTGATTTGCTTTAGGCACAGGCTCTCCTCCTCTGAACAGGTTATCTGGATGGACGTTCCTGACTTTAGTTCCTCATTTCTCTATTTTCATATAGACCACCTCTCACATTGCAACCTTCTTTATGAAAAGATGTGAAGAGCTAGATGTGTAGCTCAGTGGTATAGCACTTGCCTAGAATCCATCAGCCCTGTTTCACCCCCAGCATCAAACAAAGAAAGAGATACTATAAACACTCATTTAAATTTTCACTTCTTGCTTTTAGGCTGGAACCCTGTGAGCCTTTTCCACTCCCTTTTTAAAAATAACTTTTGGGCTGGGAAAGTACTTGCCTTGTATACATGAAGCCCTGGGTTCGATTCCTCAGCACCACATATATAGAAAAAGCTAGAAGTGGCTCTGTAGCTCAAGTGGTAGAGTACTAGCCTTGAGCAAAAAGAAGCTAGGGACAGTGCTCAGGCCCTGAGTTCAAGCCCCAAGACTGGCAAGATCTATCTATCTATCTATCTATCTATCTATCTATCTATATCTATATCTATATCTATATCTATATATCTTTTACCACGTGACTTTTGCCTATGTGTTGCTTTTTTTTTGTCAGTCAAGTCAGTTCTTTGCCCTCCCAGCCCCCTCACCAATTACGCTGTGCTGGCACAGGTGTAGCTGGCTTTTTTCCCCTTAATTATTGTCAAAGTGATGTACAGAGAGGTTACAGTTTCATACGTTAGGCATTGGATACATTTCTTTCTTTTTTTTTTTTTTTTGGCCAGTCCTGGGGCTTGGACTCAGGGCCTGAGCACTGTCCCTGGCTTCTTTTTGCTCAA
Source organism: Perognathus longimembris pacificus (assembly GCF_023159225.1). Classification (NCBI taxonomy): domain Eukaryota; kingdom Metazoa; phylum Chordata; class Mammalia; order Rodentia; family Heteromyidae; genus Perognathus; species Perognathus longimembris. The sequence goes on along the minus strand of NC_063176.1, from coordinate 28,638,233 downwards.
GGCTAGCACTCTGCCACTTGAGCCACAGCGCTACTTCTGGCCATTTTCTGTATATGTGGTGCTGGGGAATCGAACCCAGGGCCTCATGTATATGAGGCAGGCACTCTTGCCACTAGGCCATATCCCCAGCCCTGGATACATTTCTTGTACTGTTTGTTACCTCCTCCCTCATTCCCCCTCCTCCATCCCCCTTTCCCTCTCCCCCATTAGTTGTTCAGTTGGTTTACACCAAACAGTTTTGTAAGTATTGCTTTAGTAGTCATTTGTCTTTTTATCCTGTGTCTCTTGATTTTGGTATTCCCTTTCACTTTCCTAGTTCTAATACCAGTATATACAGTTTCCAGTGTACTCAGATAAGATACAGTGATAGTGCAGGCACAACCACAGGAAGGGGATACACGAGGATCATCAACAATAGAAGCTACGGTTTCACATGGCATGTTGAAAGTAATTACAACAGTGAAATAACAGTAATTTCCATAACATGGAGTTCATTTCACTTAGCATCATCTTATATGTTCATAAGGGCATAGCTATTGGGCTCTTGTGATCCTCTGCTGTGACTAGCCTAAACCTGTGCTAATTATTCCCTATGAGGGAGACCATAGAGTCCATGTTTCTTTGGTTCTGGCTCACTTCACTTAGTTTAATTTTTTCCAAGTCCTTCCATTTCCTTCCAAATGGGGCAATATCATTCTTTCTGAAATTTCTTTCTAAAATTCCATTGTGTTTCTGTACCACATTTTCCTGATCCATTTGTCTACTGAGGGGCATCTGGGTTGGTTCCAGATTCTCGCTATGACAAATTGTGCTGTGATGAACATTGTTGTGCTGGTGGCTTTAGTGTGTTCTTGTTTGTGGTCTTTTGGGTAGATGCCCCAAAGTGGGGCTGCTGGGTCATAGGGGAGCTCTATGTTTAGCCTTCTGAGGAATCTCCATACTGCTTTCCAGAGTGGCTGAACCAGTTTACATTCCCACCGATAATGAAGTAGGGTTCCCTTTTGGCCACATCCCCTCCAACATTTATTATTGTTAAGTTATCTTGATATAGGGCATTCTTACTAGGGTGAGATGAAATCTCAATGTTGTTTTGATTTGCATTTCTTTTATGGCCAGTGATGTAGAGCACTTTTTCTTATGTCTCTTGGCCATTCTCATTTCCTCATCAGAGAAGTCTCTTTGTAAGTCTTTAGCCCACTTGATGAGGGGGCTATTGGTTCTTTGCGGGTTTGTTTTGGATGAAGGTAATTTTTTTAGTTCTGCATATATTTTAGATATGAGGCCTTTGTCCATTGTATGACCAGTAAAGATTTTTTCCCAATCTGTGGGCTTTCTGTTTATCTTGCGAGCTATGTCCTTTGCCCTGCAGAAGCTCTGCAGTTTGATGCAGTCCCATTTGTCCATCCTTTTTTTGATTTGTTGTAGCTGGCTTTTGATCGGCTAAATAAGTCAGCTCCATGAGAGACATTATTTTGAAAACGTGTATCTTCCTTACTAAGATAGCTATAAAAACCCTTCAGGGGAAAATCAAAATAATAACATAGTACTTTGTTTTTGCCATGAGCTCTTGTGAGTCTCAGACATTTCTATTTTCCTCCATATTGGTTTGTTCCCATTTTCTTTGGGGTACACTCTTTTCAGATCCCATTGGCAGTGTCCCTTATTAACTGGAGCTGTAATGGTCTTCATGTTTCATTTGGCTTTTACTCATGAGTAATGTCCATGCTATTTGCAGTGTGTACTTGTTTTTGTTGTGACTGAAACTTCTTTTAAAAATCTTAATTTGTACTTGGTTTAAGCAACTTATAGGGAATATTTACCTATTCTTGGCAGTTTTAGCCTCAACTGTAAGGCAACAGAATACCAATATTAACTTATATTAGATTTTATTCACAATATCAATCTATATTAGGTTTTCTCCGTTGGTTCAGTCTCAAATGGCTTTGGGCTTCCAACAACCTTTGCTCTTTAAGCTCTAAAGATGGAGCTTGTATGTGTTCTAGGATTTAGACACTGCTATCAAGTGAAAATGATGGAAGCCTTCCAAAATTCTGACCTTTTTTTTTCCCTACCACATTCCTGGGGAGTTCAGAGTGGCACATAGCCGATACTGCCCACACTTGATCCAGATACTTCCTCCAGCCAATCCAGCACATGGCTGCAAATACCCACATCTAATTCCCTGAGGGCATTACTGGAGCTGTGTGCTGGGTCCAGACTCAAAGGTGCAGACTAGAAAGAAAGAAAGAATGCGGAAATTAACATCTCTGAGAGCCTTCCATCCAGGATAATGGTACTTGATAAATCAGTATCCAACAGCCATTTCTGTATGGTGGGTAAGTCTAAGAGTGTATTACACCATTATCCCAAATTCCAGCAGCACTGAGCTACGGTTGTCCATGTTCATTATTGCAACGATAAGACATCATTTACTGCTTCCTTGCCTGCATCCTCCTCCCACTCTGCCCCTGGTCAGTGCTTCCTGGACCTACCTCACTAAGAAACAACTTGTACTTTGAATCTTTATCTAGAGATCTGTTCTGGGCAACCCAAACTAAAGCGTGAGATCATGAAGAACCAATAGAGACAATAGAATATATATAGCCAGAATATATAGCTAGAATGAACAGAGTACCCAACACATAATAATAATTGTCTTCCAAATAACCATTACTTACTATCTTCCAGTAGGAAAGGTTGACATATAAACTATGAGACTTTCCTATTGTGTACTTAGTGCGGTAGGGAAGGCTCACAGACTGATGTTCCACAGAGGTTAGAGGAGATTCCATTGGGGCTGGAGGAGTGGTTTCAGAGAAAGCTTTATTGATGGGCTGGTATGAGGCAGAGCAGTTGGAAAGAACATTTCAAAAAGAAGACAAGCAGAGGGGCTGGGGATATAGCCTAGTGGCAAGAGTGCCTGCCTCGGATACACGAGGCCCTAGGTTCGATTCCCCAGCACCACATATACAGAAAACGGCCAGAAGCGGCCCTGTGGCTCAAGTGGCAGAGTGCTAGCCTTGAGCGGGAAGAAGCCAGGGACAGTGCTCAGGCCCTGAGTCCAAGGCCCAGGACTGGCCAAAAAAAAAAAAAAAAGAAGACAAGCAGAGAGAGAAAGACAGACAGACACAGACTAACAGATGGAAACACCCAGGAGGGGTGACATGGCAAAGAGAACGATAGGGCTGGAACATGGGTGACTAGGAAGCAATGGCTTGGGTGAGATGGTAAGTGGTCTCCAGTGCCATGTTAAGGAAAGTGGGTTTTATCTGTCTGGTGATAGACATACATCAAAGATTCTTAAGCAAAGAAGTAACATGATCACATCTTTGCATTACATTATCTTGCTTCAAGCTGTATCTGGAATAACCATTAAGTACTTATTTGAGCTGGGCTTAATGTTGCATGTCTGTATTACCAGATCTCAGAAGATAGAGACTTGAGGATTGTGAATTTATGGCGAGTCTGGGTTGTATAGCAAGACCCTCTCTTCAAGGGGAAAAACAACATTCTTTAACCCAGTTTAGGTAGGTGTGCAGTAGAAGGAAGTGTGAGCTGCCTTGATTTGAATCTCAACTTAATTGCTCATTGTGTGACAATAATATTTATTAATTCAGCTACACGTCCGACACTGAAGTGCTTTATATGTGCTAAATCATTAAATCCTTTGTCCTTAAGATTCTCCATCTCTACAATGAAAGTGGCACTATTTTATTAAAATGTTATTTTAATGAAATATTGCTATATAACAATATTTTATGTAGCTACCTTATAAAATACCTTGAAAGAATGAGCTAATCTATGTGAACTTTTTAGGACAATGCCTAGTCTAGAGTTCAGACTTTAGTGAATAGTATCTCTAGATAGCACCTGCGCACAAGGAGGCTTGCACATTTGACCTTGTTGCCTCCATGTTGTGATAAGAATTTGATATCCTTCCTTTCTCCCCAGCCATGGATCGTCTTGGCCACAGGCCAGCAGTTCGGTAATAAACTTTCTCTTCTGCCTGAATACCACCTGGCATTCTCCTTTACCGGCTACCTACTTTAAAAAAACCTAACCTAATATATATGGTGCCTTGTGTCTCGGGAAGGGCTTAAAAGTCAGGACAGGTAGAATTCCCCTCTATTTTTCTCCTTTTCCTCAGAGTATCCCCAGGCCTGACGGCCCTTTTTCCATGAAGCGAACTGCTGCGAGACGCCACACGGCACTTTTCACTAATACCATTGCTCGCCTCCATATCCACCTCCACCTCCACACCACTTGTCTACCCTGGTGAGTGAAACTGCTGCTGCTCTGGTTCTCTGCCGCTCTGTCGGCCGCTTCTGCCCGAATTCTGGCAAGTATCTGGTCAATTCTTGACAAGGTACAGCCCCTGCCTCATGAGACTTCCTCCAGGCTTTTCATTCAAGGACTGGCATCTACCACCAAGGGACCCTGCTGCTTGCCTTCTCCAGGAGGGGCCACATTTCTGCCTTTTACCCATAATGCCTAAGCCCCTTGCCAGCAGGAAGCAGCCAGAGAGAGAGAGTCTTCGTCCTTTTTCATAACTATTAAAAAGCTGGAATTGCAGCCCCTTCTCAGGAGTTAGTGAAGCAAATGCCAGCGGCACTACTGGTTCTGATGGAGCACCAGAGGCCCTACAGGGAGGTATGGAATCTTCTAGGCTTTCACAGACTCGATTCTGACTCTGCAGCCACATCTGGGACAGGACACCCACAGATAAGGAGAATCACATCTGTGGGTCACCTGCAGTCACAATCTCCCCCAGGTCACACATGTGGCCCTGGGCAGCTGCCACCATGCACAGAGCACCCAGAAGACTCACCTCCTAGACCTCACCTTGCCTTTCCAAGAGTTCTTGGTGTGTGTGGCAGGACTGTGAGCTCCCACGTGGTGAGATGGAAATTTTATCTTAGAATTGGAAGGCACATTTACATGCGAGTCCTGTCCTTAGAGGTACAGAGGCACTGAGCTTAGTCTCTCTCCCACAAGGCCTACTGGGACTCGCTTCTCCTCAACTCTCATAGGGTGCAATTCTGGCGTGGAGAAGCGTTTCACCCTCAAAGCACTGAATGGTTTATTTATTAGATTACAGTGCACCAATTTTAAAGCATCTGTATGTCTAAACAGATTCTTAAGAAAAAAATACTACAATGCATGATAATGTTCCCTTCATGTAATGTAAAAATAATAAGCATACTTTTTCTATTTTGAATAAAAAAAAGAATTTGATATCCTTATCTAGAGATGTGTTCTGGGGAACCTAAACTAAAGGCTATATTCTATCTAAACCAGGATCTGTAGAGAGCTGTCCTTTAGAGGAAGTGCTGAAGGAGCAAGCAAAGCACTAAGTAGTGTTCTAGATCTTTGAAGCCTGGGCCGGTGTCCTAGCTACTCAGGAGGCTGAGATCTGACGATCACAATTTGAAGCTAGCCTAGGTACTAAAGTGTGTCTTTTATCTCCAATTGACTAGAAAAAAGCTGGAAATGGTGGTGTATGGTGGTGTGACTCAAGTGATAGAGTACCAACCAGCCTTGAGCAAAAAAGCTAAGGGACAGCACCCAGGTTCTGAGTTCAAGTACTGGTGCTGGTGTGCACATGCGTGTGCATGTGCGTGAGCACACACACACATACATACACACACACACACACACACACACACTGAGGCAGAACACGTTTAAGGGGCTTCAAAGTCAGGTTTTAGGCTACAAATTTTGGCATGTCTGCCTCCAGAGAAGTTTGGCTCTACTAAGCTATGTGTGAGGCCTCCATTGAACAATTGAGAAGTGGTCCTGCCCAAGAGGAAGATCCATCTGGCTTTATCTGTAAAAGAGTACTCAAGGTTCTTTCTGGAAGGACTTTACTCATAAAGCTTCCAGTTCTGGTTTTGAGTGGTCTGAACCTCCAACATCTCAAGAGACAGCGGGGCCTTGTTCTTAGTGACTTGCTTACACTGAGAACAACAAATGCTGGATCATAAGATTGGAAGTAAATGACCATTAAAACGTTGAAATGGGAATATGGCTTAGTAGTAGAGTGCTTGCCTAGCATGCATGAAGCCCTGGGTTTGGTTCCTCAGCACCACATAAACAGAAAAAGCCAGAAGTGGTGCTGTGGCTCAAGTGGTAGAGTGCTAGCCTTGAACAAAAAGAAGTCAGGGACAGTGCTCTGAGTTCAGGCCCTGAGTTCAAACCCCAGGATGGGCAAAACCCCCCACAACAACCAACAGACAAACTGAAAAAATTGAAATGGGGAAATAGAAGTTGAACTCTTAATAAATCAGGGGAAAGATGCTAAAGTGAAGGTGACAGGTGCATGGTATTTTATTCTTCATGCTTTGCTAATCCTTTTTTCAAAACCTGAAGTTCAAAATCTTTTCAAAATAATATAAATATACCATTTTTGTTGTTTGCTTTCCCTATAACAGAGTGCAATGAGAGGAAATTCACTTGTGTGCCCACAGCTTGGAATTTGAATTGCTATTTTATGGTACCTGTTTGATTATATTTTTTATTGTGTTAGGTAAAAACTGAAGCATCAAGCAATTAAGTATCAACCAAGGAAATGTTAGCAACAGTTATCATCATGAGAGTTTTTTAAAGATGCTTTAGGATGAATCCTTGCTAAAAATACCAGTAATGCCAACATTGCAAGAAAAAAAATTAAATTCTCACCACCTAGCTTCAAAAATCACCTAACTCTCCATTTTACCCATCTGGGGAGTACTTCTAAGTTCTACAAACAATTATACAGGAGTGAAACCACACACCTCTAGGAATGAAATGCTCATAAAAAACAAACCTACTTAACAAGAGCTGAGCCCATGAGTTGATACATAAAAATATATTCATCCCGTGGCCTTGCTAGCCAGAGCATAGCTCCTGGGAGCTTTGGGGGGAAATGCAGCAGCTTGGGCACTCCTCTGAATCAAAATCTGTGTTATCAAAGTCATTTATGTGTGTTTGAAACTTGCATCTATCATTTATGTAACCTCTCTCCACCTTAAATTTCCCTTGTATAAGAGGGATAATAACTCAAACACTTGTGAGGATTAAATGCCTACATTCATTCATAGCTTGTAGAACAGTATTTAAGACATTATAAATGCTCAAAAAATGCATTAGCCTCATCATTAACAAGGAAGCTTCTCTTCTTTCCTTTTTTTTCAGTTCTGTTGTGTAAACAAGTGTAGACAAGTTGTGTAGACAAGTGCTTTTCCTCTTGAGCCATGCTCTCTCAGTCCTTTTTTATTTTAGTTTGTTTTTCAGATAAAGCCTTGTTCTTTTTACCTAGGCTCTTGGGACTGTGATCTTCCTACCTCTACCTCCTGCATAGCTTGGATTACAGATGTAAGCCTAGCTTGTTTGAGACAGGATGCTACTAACTCCCCAACCTCCAAACTGGCCTTCAACCATGATTCTTCTATCTTTACCTCCTGAATAGCTGGGATTACAGACTTACCTTACTCTAAGGATACTGGTGGACCAATGGTCTAAATACAAGGGTGGTGAGCTCAGAGAACTTTGCATGGACAGATTTCTCTCCAATTCCTCTAGTGAGGTCTAGGTCTGGCATAAATCTGCCACTTAGTGGCTTGATGCCCAAGTGAAATAATTATGGGATATTAACTACTAACTTCTCTATTCCTAGAAGACAGTTGGCTAATTCCTTGAAAACACATTATTTTTGTTTTTTTCTAAAAAAAAAAAAAAGGTTTATGCTAGAGGTATGGTTCAAATACTGTAAGGCCTGCCTAGCCTGCTTCAGACATTGAGTTCAATCCCCAATACTGTAAAAGAATCAAAAAGTTATTCCTTACCTAAGAGTGATGCTCAAGTGGCAAAGTACCAATCTGTTTAGCAACAGTGAGGCCCTGAGTTCAATCCCCAGTACCATCAAAGAAAAAATAATTGTTTTTATATGCATATAAGAAAAATCTACTCTTAAAAATCTAGTCAATACTGTATATATCCTACTTATATAAATGGGCATAATTGGTGGAATGAATTCTGGTACCTCTCTATCCTCCCCCCATCTTTATCCCCTAGAAGTAGCCAAAAGCAGTGAAAGCCTGGTGCATGCTCCCTCTACCACCTGCAAGACAGAAATGTTCCACCCAGGAATGCTGTCCTAATAGCTATGGGATTTGGTTTCTTAACCCTTGTTAAGAACCTTGTTGCCCCGCCACCGCTTTTGAAACAGATATTTACTTAGGGGAAACTTTATAAATATATGATCCTTTCTCTGAGTACTTTCTATTCTATTGAAGGTGACAAACCAAATTCATGCATCCATGAAAGGCTCTCCCATTAGGTATGGGCTTCTCAAATTTTGCACAGGTCAAAGAAAGCTCATCTTCATAGGATCTCTCCCTGGTTCCTAGAAAGTAAACTGAGTCCTGGTAGCACTACCTGAGGAGAATGATCTTGTATTCCCTGAAGGTCCTGGGCTACGTATCTCTATTTGACATGTGGTGGTTAAAGTCTGAAAAATTGAGTCATGCCTACATAACTGACTTGCATTCGATACAGCAGTAGGCATAGAGACTCAGATGAACTTCCCTGAATGGAGTACTTAACACTTGTCACTTAAAGAACTAAAATGCATTCTCACTCAACTATACACGGAGAGAATTTTTAGAAGCTTCTGCCTGATTGTTCCTCTGCTTTGTCCCATGTACCTTTTCTTTCAAGTCTACTGATTTGAATCTGTCTTCTCTTTGTAATAAAAATTGAGCTACAGTTGCGAGCATAACACCTCTTCTGAGTTCTGTGAGTTCTTGCAAATCACAAAATCTCAGGTTGGTCTTAGAGGCTTTCTACAAAGTATATAACCGGCAAGCTAATCTTGGGTCTCAAGATTAGGTAGCTTATGTAGGAGGTGACTCCAGAAGTAGAAGTGAGAACAGACATGTTATCTAGTTGATCAAGCAGAGGCTTGGTTTTTCTGGAATAGGTTGAAAAGTTATAAAGATTCAGCACTGGCTTCCTGAATGGGACATAGGACCATTTATCCATTGCCTTCTCCACTATCCTCTTTACCAAGGGTTCCCCCCCACCACACACAAAAGTACTTTCCTTTAAACGTAGAGCCTTTAGACTCTATGTGCTGAGGTGAGACACATGCTGCAGCAGAAAGCAGGAAGGGCTTGGCAAAGCCTGGGTGGATGTAGTCAGATTACACCTGTGCAAAGCTGGTTGCCATTGTCATGGCAGTAATAAAAATTGAATTGAGTAGTGTGAGACTGATCATAAAAATATTTGTTTCACGATTACAAAAGCAATACTTGCAAAACTGTCTAGTGTAAATCTACTGAAACTCATGGGGGGAGAGGGAAGGGGGGAGGGGGAGGGGGAGGGGGAATGAGGGAGGATGTAACAAACAGTACAAGAAATGTATCCATATCCTAATGTATGAAATGAAACTGTAACCGCTCTGTATATCAGTTTGACAATAAAAATTTTTTAAAAATATATTTGTTTCAATCAGCCTTTTGTCTCACAGGATGATGTATGGTCTATACTTAAGTCAAATCCAAAGACATCAAGATGGTGGCAGGCAAGCCAGTCTTTTTTTTTTTTTTTTTTTTTTTTTTTTTTTTGGCAAGTCCTAGGCCGTGTGGTGCTGAGGAATCAAACCCAGGGCCTCAGGTATACGAGGCAAGCACTCTTGCCACTAGGCCATATTCCCAGCCCCAGGCCACAGTCTTAATGAGTCTCCAGTGCCGCAAATGGTCCCAAAGCTGTCATTCTCGTTCATCTCTGCCTCCCCTCTCATCTATCCTAGATTTCCATCACCCTGGTACTGCACCAAGGCTGGCAAAGTGCAAGTCAGGACAGCAGGAAGTTGCTAGTACAGGAAGTGAGCATCCAGAACCTGTGATAAGAACTATTTGAAATGGGCTAGGTTTTTATTAAAAGTCAAGCTGATCCACTATCTCATTCTGTAGGACACAGGCATGGAAATGATGGCTGGTTGAATAAACAAGTGATTTGGTAAGTCACTATTACTGAAGGAAATCTATATACCCCATATGCTTCAAATCAGAAAAAACAAAGGTTTAGAACTGTATGCATAAATAGTAACTAGTAATATATTTTTGAATTTAAGTTTTTCTGAAGAGTAAATATCTTGATTAATTACATACAGCTGCTCACAAGCAATATTTTAGACAAAGGAATACTTTTTATGATTGTGCAAGAATTCTTTGTAATCGCGTAGACTCCTGTCATTTTATAGTTCCCTGAAACTCTTAATTTATTTCAGTGTCTAATCACTCAATTTAGATTTGAGAAAAATCTCAGAAAAAGAAACACATACATGCTAAATTAGTATATTAGTAAGAAAATTAAAACTCAATTTGAGGTCAGGTCTATATTTAATTTTCCCCCTCCTAAATAATCAGAACAAATCTATCCAGAGACCTTAGGAAAGGCTCACATTATGATGAGAAGATTTACTTAAAATATTTTGTTAAAAAATATAAAGATGAGATCAACTTGTATAAGGTTAACTAACATTGTTATTCTTTTTTAGGTCTAGTTTCTTATTTAACGCTCTTAGGTCATGGATGCTGCAAAGTTCAGAATTTTTAAAAATGTTACTATATAAATGACACCATACACTTAAAATGTACTACATTCCCCTTTGTTCAGAGGGAGGACCCTGCAAATGAACATGTTAAGAATTATGTAACAAAATATAATCACCCTATCTGAGATAAACAGGTTCAAGCCCTATGGCTGACAAAAAATAAGAAAGAGAACTTTAAATAATTAAATATGAAGAACATTCATCCATGAAGCCAACTTTATAGGCTGTGTAATTTCACTTTTTTTTTTTTTTTGGCCAGTCCTGGGCCTTGGACTCAGGGCCTGAGCACTGTCCCTGGCTTCTTCCCGCTCAAGGCTAGCACTCTGCCACTTGAGCCACAGCGCCGCTTCTGGCCATTTTCTGTATATGTGGTGCTGGGGAATCGAACCTAGGGCCTCGTGTATCCGAGGCAGGCACTCTTGCCACTAGGCTATATCCCCAGCCCATAATTTCACTTTTAAATTATGGGTATTCTTATGCAAAAAGGAAATTGAAAACTAGATGTTCTATGGTGTTATTTTTAATATAATTAATGAGAAGATGTTAAGAGCCCTTCATTTGGGGAGATTCCAGGCTCGGGGGTCATCTAGAGCTATTTACAGTTACCATAATCACTTATAATCCAGCTGAGTTTCAGTTAAGAGCAGTTCCTAAATCTAGAATTGGACACTAATGTAACTCAGATGTCTAGAGTGTATTCTTTGGTGGGGCGGGGGGGGGGGGGATGTAAGATTTAGAAGTGAGTCAAAAAATCTAACATTTTACAATTAATAATCAAAAAGTAACACTTCACTTCTATTTAAGAGTTAGGGAAGTAAAATGACTCTCATGAAATCATTTCCTCACAAAGCAGAAGACTACAGGATGAAATCATCAATCACACCATGGGAGGAAAGGGGATATTACCCACTTGACGTCTTTGTAAGTTTTAAATGAGTACTATGTGTGCTTGGAAATGAAAATCTGCAGGCAAAGTGATAGACAGGGAAAGCGAGTCTTAGACGTTCTTAGGGATGACATTTAGAATGAACAACACTTTATTCTGGACTGTCCTCCGACTCAATTATCTTGGCCTGAATAAGGTCCTCATTGTGGCTTTACCACATGGTAATGATCATCACATAAGGATGATAATATTTTCCAGGTAGCCTAGTTCTAATCTTAATATAAAAATAGTTCCAAGACAAGAATACTCAGTACATGAGAAGTTTATTTCCCAAGATTATATTCATACAGGTATGTTTTAGGGAAACGCACTGCATTTCCTAAAGAGGTTGAAAATAATGCTAATGAGTCAATAAGATTTTGTTACAATGGGTTGAAGAAATTGGCTGTAGTCCTGGGGTACCAAGGTGTTGGGGAGGGGAGGGGAGGTACTGGAACACTTGAATGGGGACATGGTCCCTGATGAACTTGGTGCATTCTGGCTAGTACAAGTACACAACAGCAAACAGTAACACTGGCACTCCACTGCAGTTAATTCTGAACTTGAAATTGTCCCAGCATGAAAGCATCGTTCTGATGACCTGTCCCTTTGAAAATTAGAGAAATGCTGCTGTCAAATCTCCTAGAACAAAGACTGTGTTGGGGGGGGCATGGTTAAAGGGTTCTTTTCCTCTTCATAGGAGTATACTGTGGCTTAGTGGTAGAGTGCTTGCCTAGCATGCATGAAGCCCTGGGATTAATTCCTCAGCACCACATAAACAGAAAAAGCCAGAAGTGGCAATGTGGCTCAAGTGGTAGAGTACTAGCCTTGAGCAAAAGAAGCTCAGGGACAGTGCCCAGTCCCTAAGTTCAAGCCCCAGGACTGGCCAAAAAAAAAAAAAAAAGGTAATGCTTCCATGACTTATGTACAGATAGAACAATTACAAGGGAGGACGAATTTAAATGATCAGAGATTATAATTGCTCCAGCCTAGAAGAAGAGCAGAGTGGGGAAATTGAAGGCACATTGGGAAAAAAATGTATTTATTTCTAAAAAAAAACAAAACTCACAAAGACTGTTATATGTTAGGTTCAAGATTAAATAAGAAAGAGCTAGTCTAAAAGCATATCAGATACTAAGAATGGAGTAATCAAAAGAGACTTGGCTATTTACAACTCTGAGGTTATTCTGATGATTGTTTTGGTTAAGGTTTCATTTATATTTTTTACAGACACCTCAATTTTTAATGTTTGTTTTTTACTGTTATTATGAAGGAGTTGTACAAAGGGTTACAATTCCGTGAGTCAGGTAATGAGTACAGTGCTTCTTGGACAGTATCATCCCTTCCTTGTTCTCCCACATTCCCCCCTCCCATCCTTGCATGAGTTGTTTAGAATAATAAACTTTTAAACAAGTATTTTATGATCAGAGGAACCTGGAACTTCTGCCCGGGATATGGGGAACACAGAAGTTGAGCTCCAGTGGAATAATCAGCAGCCAAATTCCTACCCAGACCCCTTTTAGCAGAGTCATGTGTACTCAGCTGTCTTTTAATGAATGGACTTACTTCACAGATCTGCTCTGGTTTTCCTGAGCCTTTAAAGGTTGAATTTCGGTACAGACTCATCTTCATACTACAGTATAGTTCTTCTGTGGTTGTAAGGATTGCTCCCATTTCTCCCTTTGATGCTTTAAAATTCTCAACTGTTCATTGAAGACAAAATTAAACTGGCTTACCCCATGCATAGACTTGTTGAAAACATTGTCCATTTAACACTCAGAGACCTGGATTTTTCTATAACCTCATTAATGTTCATGTAAATGCAAAATTTTATCGTGGAAGAAGAAACTCTGTTAAATGATGAGATTTGTTTTTCTTTTCCTGGTCTGCAAAAGGCCACAGCATTCTAAGCATGTGTTCTTTCAGAGGACTAGCCTTCCATCTCTGAGCTGTAATGAGATGCAAATGATCTGTCAGCAGAGGGGTTTTCTTGGGGATGTCCTTATGGTCACATCAAAGCAAAGTAAACAAGTGACTGGCCTAAATACTCTTCTAAAATGACTTATGAATAAAGAGTAGTTATCCTACTTTCTTAAAGACTTGAAAATAATGATGAAGGGATGAAAATACAATCCAAGAAAACTTGTTGTTAAAAGTTTGAGTCTTAGCCGGGCACGGTGGCTCACACCTGTAATCCTAGCTATTCAGGAGGCTGAGATCGGAAGATCACAGTTCAACGACAGTCTGGAAAGTCCATGGGACTCTTATTTCTAATTAACCACCAGAAAACCGGAAGTGGAGCTGTGGCTCAAGTGGTAGAGTGCTAGCCTTGAGCTGAAGAACTCAGAGACAGCACCCAGTCCCAGAGTTCAAGCCCCATGACCAACAACAACAAAAAAAGTTTGAGTCTTTAAAATGGTGCTTGAGCAAGTGAACATTCATGGAACAAAACAAGTTGACTTTCACCTACACCTCACACTCCATATAAAAATTCACTTAAAAGTGAATCCTAGACTTATATATAAAAAATAAAACTATAATTTTTAGGAAAGCCAAAGAAGGAGATATCTTCAGAACTTGAGCCTAAGTAAAAAGCTTTCAAACTGGACACCAAAAGTGTGATCCATAAAATAAAAAGCTTGACAAGACCTTATTTAAAAAAAATATGCTGATGAACTCAGGGCCTGGGTGCTGACCTTTAGCTTTTTCTCACAAAGATGATGTCCTGCTACTTGAGCCACAGTTCTGTTAGTTTTGGTAGTTAATTGGAAAGAAGAGTCACAGATGCTCCTGGCCAGGATGACTTTGGTCCCTGGATCGTATGAGCCTATGGTAGAAAGGGGAAATGTTGGATTTCCATAGGAAAGAATATTGTGCAGACAAAATAAAAGTATGAACCCACATTTATAAGGAACAAAAGCTGTAGTTTTCAGAGGTCATTAAATGGCCCAAGGTCTTCCAGTAAAGTCAGGCTGTCCTGATGAAGCTGGTGGAGTGCCCGAGACGTGGCTATACCTCCAAGGTTAGATAATTCCCAACAGCACTTCTACATGGTTTTCTTTCAATCATTCATGTGTGGACTCTTCTTGATCAATTCTTGGTTCCCAGATGACTAAAACAGCATAGGAAATAGAACCCAGGAAGATTCTGAGCAATGGTTTGTTTACAGAGTGAAACTTGAATGCTTTCCCCAAAATGGAACTGACTCATTTTATCGGAAGCGCTCTGTTAGATAGAACAACAATGGTATAACTGCTTAAGAGGTATAGGCAATGTCTTGACTTTTCTTTTTAGAAAGGAATGAAAGGACAGGAGGAATGAAGGGTGAGAACCAGGAAGTTCATGTTGATTTTAACTGGTCAACAATCCCTACAAATCAGCTGTCAATCATTGAGTGAAGACACCATCTCACTATGCAGCCCAGGCTGGCCTGGGCTCTGTTTCTTCTGCCTCGTCCTTTTCAGTGCTGGGATTACAGGGGTTTGCCACCATGCTCAAGTGTAGATTAATTTTTTGAGGAAACACAATTTGATTACAGATAAACAAAAACATTAGCTAATTTTCTTCTTGGAATATAAATATCTTAAAGTATTATTTACCAGTGTTTAACTTACAACAACCTGGTACATACACATGTACAACTTTTAGCATCTCCTATCTGTATGTTTATTTAAAAGATAGAATTAAGGAACTTAGATAAAATGACTACTGAGTACCCATTTTTATATTTTATCTTATTATCTTTAGTTGCACAGTAGGATTTCATCTCATCAATTTATGAGTACAGTAATCTTGATCACAGTCACCCCTTCCATCATCTCCTTCATCCCCACTGATCCCTTTAAGTTACCTGGCTCCATTTTCACTTGTGTGCATTGAATGTTATGACAATGTTCACCACCCTTCCTCTCGCCATCCATCTGCCTATCTTTATTTATGAAATCAACTAACATTTACTTTTTTATATTCAGGAATTCATTCTAGGTCTCTTGCTTATTTTAACTTTTTTTTTTCTTTCTCAAATTTTTATTATCAAACTGACGTACAGAGTGGTTACAGTATCATACGTTGGGCATTGGATACATTTCTTGTACTGTTTGTTGCCTTGTCCCTCATGCCCCCCTCCCTTCCCCCCTTTCACTCCCCCCCCAGGTGTTCAGTTCACTTACGCCAAAGAGTTTTGCAGTATTGCTTTTGTAGTTATTTCTCTTTTTTTACCCTGTGTCTCTCGAATATGGTATTCCCTTTGAATTTCCTACTTCCAATACCAGTAAACACGGTTTCCAATATACTCAGATAAGATTACAGAGATAGTGTAGGTACAAACATAGGAAGGTGATACAAAACATCATCAATAATAGAAACTACACATACACATAGGACGTTGAAAGTAGTTACAACTGTGATATATCACTTGTTTCCATAACATGGAGTTCATTTCACTTAGCATCATCTTATGTGTTTCTAAGGGTATAGCTATTGGGCCTTGTGATGCTCTGCTATGACTTGCCTAAACCTGTACTAATTATTCCCAATAAGGGAGGCCATAGAGTCCACGTTTCTTTGGGTCTGGCTCACTTCACTTAGTATAACTTTTTCCAAGTCCTTCCATTTCCTTACAAATGGAACAATGTCATTCTTTCTGATAGAGGCATAAAATTCCATTGTGTAAATGTACCACATTTTCCTGATCCATTCATCTATGGAGGGGCATCTGGGTTGGTTCCAGCTTCTCGCTATGACAAATTGTGCTGCGATGAACATTGTTGTGCTGGTGGCATTACTGTGATTTTGTTTGTGGGCTTTTGGATAGATACCCAACAGTGGGGCTGCTGGGTCATAGGGGAGTTCTATATTGAGCCTTCTGAGGAATCTCCATACTGCTTGCCAGAGTGGCTGAACCAGTTTACATTCCCACCAACAATGAAGTAGGGTTCCCTTTTGGCCACATCCCCTCCAACAATTGTTATTATTAGTTTTCTTGATATATGACATTCTTGCTGGGGTGAGATGGAATCTCAATGTTGTTTTGATTTGCATTTCCTTTATGGCCAGTGATGTAGAGCATTTTTTCATATGTCTATTGGCCATTCTCATTTCCTCATCAGAGAAGTTTCTTTGTAAGTCTTTAGCCCACTTGATGAGGGGGCTATTGGTTCTTTGCAGTTTTGTTTTGGAAGAAGGTAATTTTTTTAGTTCTGCATATATTTTAGAGATGAGGCCTTTGTCTGTTGAATGTCCGGTAAAGATCTTCTCCCAGTCTGTGGGCTTTCTGTTTATCTTGAGAGCTATGTCCTTTGCCGTGCAGAAGCTCTGGAGTTTGATGCAGTCCCATTTGTCCAACCTTTCTTTGATTTGTAGCCTTTCAGGGTCTTTGTTAAGGAAGTTCTGTCCTGTGCCAAGGAGCCCAAGTGTTTCTCCTACTCCTTCCTTTAGTGTCTTCAGGGTGCCTGTTTTGATTTCAAGGTCTTTAATCCATTTGGAATTGATTTTGGTGCAGGGTGATATATAAGGATCTAGTTTTAGTTTGTTGCATGTGTTGAGCCAGTTTTGCCAGCACCACTTGTTAAAGAGGCTATCTTTCTTCCATACTATTGTTTTAGCTCCTTTATCAAAGATTAAGTAGGCATAGTTCTGTGGGTTTAATTCTGGGTCTTCAATTCTGTTCCATTGGTCTTCAGGCCTGTTCCGGTGCCAATACCAAGCTGTTTTTATTACTATAGCTTTATAATACAGCTTGAAGTTGGGTATTGTAATTCCTCCAGCACTGTTCTTTCTGCTTAGGAGTGTTTTTGCTATTCTAGGTCTTTTATTGTTCCATATGAATTTCTGGATTGCTTCCTCTATTTCATTAAAGAATGGTGTTGGGATATTAATGGGTATTGCATTGAATTTGTAGATAGCCTTTGGCAATATTGCCATTTTGATTATATTAATCCTCCCAATCCAGGAGCATGGGGGGTTTTTCCATTTTCTTAGTTCTGACTTAATTTCATTTTTCAAGCTTTTAAAGTTCTCATCAAAGAGGTCTTTCACTTCTTTGGTTAAGGTTATTCCTAGGTATTTTATGTTTTGGGGGCTATTGCAAAAGGAGTTGCTTTCCTGATTTCAGCCTCGGTCTTCGGGTTGTTAGCATAGAGAAAGGCCGTTGATTTTTGAAGGTTTATTTTATATCCTGCAACTTTGCCAAAGTTTTGGATCAGCTCTAGTAGCTTGGGGGTAGAGTCTATGGTATTCTTTAGGTATAGGATCATGTCATCTGCGAAGAGAGAAAGTTTAACTTCATCTTTTCCTATTTGGATCCCCTTTATATTCTCTTCTTGCCTAATTGCTCTGGCTAGGAATTCTAGTACTATGTTGAAGAGCAGGGGAGAGAGTGGACATCCCTGCCTTGTTCCTGATTTTAAAGGGAATGGCTTTAGTTTTTCACCATTTAGAGTTATGCTTGCTGTTGGTTTGTCATAAACTGCCTTGATTATATTCAGGAATGTTCCCTGGAATCCCAGTTTTTCCAGGGCTTTTAGCATAAATGGGTGCTGGATTTTATCGAACGCTTTTTCCGCATCCAGCGATAAAACCATGTGGTTCTTTACCTTGCTCCGGTTGATGTGGTGGATTACATTAATTGACTTGCGTATATTAAACCAGCTTTGCATCCCTGGGATGAATCCAGTTTGATCGTGGTGTATGATTTTTTTGATGACCTGTTGAAGTCGATTGGCCAGAATTTTGTTGAGAATTTTTGCATCTATGTTCATCAGGGAGATTGGTCTGTAGTCCTCTTTCCGTGATGAGTCTCTGCCTGGTTTTGGGATGAGGGTTATACTGGCTTCATAAAATGAGTCTGGCAGTGAACGTTCTCTTTCAATTTCATTGAAGAGTTTGAGAAATATTGGAGTGAGTTTTGTTTTGAAGGCCTTGTAGAATTCTGCGGTGAATCCATCTGGACCTGGGCTTTTCTTGGATGGGAGATCATTTATTGCTGTTTCTATTTCAATACTGGATATGGGTCTGTTTAGAAGGTTTAAGTCTTCATAGTTGAGTTTGGGGGTATCAATTTTTTCTAGGAAATCATCCATTTCTTCCAAGTTCTCGAATTTGTTGGCATAAAGGTTTGCAAAATAGTCCCTTATTATTTTCTGAATTTCGGTTATTTCTGTGGTGATGCTACCTGTTTCATCTCTTATCTTGTTTATTTGAGTGTGCTGCCTTCGTTCTTTGGTCAGGTTTGCCAGGGGTCTGTCTATCTTGTTGATTTTTTTAAAGAACCAACTCTTTGTTTTGTTGATTCTTTCAATGGTTTTTTTCGTCTCTAATTGATTTAATTCTGATTTGATTTTAATTATTTGCTTCCGTCTATTGACTTGGGGTTTGGCTTGCTGTTCTCTCTCCAGAAAATTAAGGTGCTTCCTTAAATTACTGAGTTGCTGTTTCTCCAGTTTGTTGATGTATGTACTCAGAGATATAAATTTTCCTCTGAGTACTGCCTTTGCTGTGTCCCAAAGGAGCTGGTACTTTGTGCCCTCAACTTGGTTGAAGTCCATAAACATTTGAATTTCTGTTTTAATTTCTTCAATGATCCACTGATGGTTCAGCAGTGTGTTCTTTAGTCTCCATGAATTGTGGGATTTTCTGTGGTGGCTGAATGATTATTTTAACTTTTGTAACTATAAAATTAAACCCACTTCTCCTCTCTCTTTCCAATTACCTTTGACCAAACACAATAAAATTTTGATCTCAACATGCCTATATAAGGAATCACTCTATTTTTCATTAGTAACAGAGGCTTTTAGAAAACAGAATAATATTCTAGTTCATTAGAAATAGATTAAAAACCAGTCTTTTTTTTTTTTTGCTGGTCTTGGGACTTGAACTCAGGGCCTGAGCTCTCTCTCTCTCTGAGCTTCTTTTGCTCAAAGCTAGCATTCTACCACTTGAGCCACAGTACCACTTCTGGCATTTTCTAATTAGTTTATTGGAGACAAAAGTCTCATAGACTTTCCTGCCTGGGCTGGCTTTCAATCATGATCCTCAGGTCTCAGCCTCCTGAGTAGCTAGGATTACAGGCGTGAGCCACTAGCACCCAGCTTAGAAACCAGTCTTAACAATATCAAATGATGTAGAAAGAACAAAAATGATTCTCATCTGCTCATGTATTTTTATAGCTAACATTTAATTCTGGGTTCCATTTTCTAAAACCTCATAAATGTTGAAGTCTCTATTTTGCTACCAGCTTTGTTCGGATGTGATTCATAACTATGACAAGAAAAATCTAATAAATCTTTTATTAGATATGTATTAATATTTTAATTGTAATTTGTGGGACAAAGACAAGATCCTCCTTTGAACAAACTGGAAGTTTTTAAATGTCATCCTTCAAATTAGCTGCTCTTTGTATTGGCTTTGCTCTCAGTTCATCTATCATGTGAATATCTAGCCTTGTGGGCATCATTGTAAATGGAGAAAGCTACTAACTTCATTTTTAAGAAAAGTTTTCTTATTGCATTTCTTGAAAGGAATTTCTATGGCAGGGTTGTGTCTGAGGCAAACCCAGGCTGCTTTGAAACTGCATCTCTACCTTCCCTGGCCTGTGTTGATAGGATCCAGCAATGAAATCCCTGCACAGTACCTCCTGACCTCAAGACATGGAAGATAAAACCAGCTCCTCTGCAAAACACAATAGCCAGAATGGCACTCTCTCTCTCCATTCCCTCCCTCCCTTCCTTCTTTTCTTCCTTCCCTCCTTCCTTCCTTCCTTCCCTCCTTCCTTTTGTGTTCTGGTACTGAGTCTTGAACTCAGGGACTCATATTCTTGCTTAGCTTTTTTTTTTTTTTGCCCAAGGCTGATGTTCTACCACTTGAAATGAATCTCACCTTTCTTCTTGAGCTGGTTTTGAACCTCAATTCTCTGATCTCAGCCTCCTAAGTAGCTAGGATTAAAGGCATGAGCCACTGCTATCCAGCTCAGCTGGGCTCTTGGACTTTCTTAGAGATCTCTCACTTGCCATCAATTCATGTCACACTTTCTGCATGCACTGGATGAACCTACAATAACCTTTAGAGGAGGGAAGGACTTTGTATAACGTTGCTTAGCCTTTCTGTAGGATACTTCAAGTAATTAGCGAAAATAAGCAGAGCTTCTCTTTCTTGTGAACAGTGCTGTGTTTCTCACAGTAATATGACTGGTCTTGTGTTAACTCTCAGGACTAAGACACTTCTGCAACAGAAAATCTGAAGCAACATCGATGTTGCGTTATAGTTTTCTAAAGCTTTGTTTTTAATTTGCTATCATTTTTCTAAACTCATATGTAATTAATTTTGGGGGACAGGTGCTCATTATATAATCCATGGCTTTGAACTCACAATCTTCCTGCCTTAGCCTCTCAAATATACAGCTCTTTTATTGTCTATTGACAAATATTTCTGCCAGGGTCATTTCCAATATGGCATGTTTCATCAGAAAGTTCTTCCAAGCCAAAAATATGTCTTTTGGAAACAGGGAGGTTGATAACAACCTAGCTTTTGAGATTAATGGGTAAAAAGAATATAATATAGAGAAAAAATTGAATTTCTCATGCCAAAAATAGACAAATTTTGTTGTGCTAAATTGCAAAGAATACACCCATGTAATCCACCTGTCATTATCATTTGTGACCTGGAGCCATAATCCACATTGTATAGCATTCACCCTTCCAAGAAGCTCAATAGTGATTCCTCTACTCACAAGACCAGACAGCCAGCCATATTGCTGCCTAATTCCAGAAACTTCTATGCCCTCCAACGTTTATCCTCATGGCTGTTATTCTCTCCAGCTTCTATCAACCACTTGTCCATTTTCTGACCTGTAGAGGAGTCGTCGTCGTTCTCCTCCTCCTCCTCCTCCTCCTCCTCCTCCTCCTCCTCCTCCTCCTCCTCCTCCTCCTCCTCCTCCTCCTCCTCCTCCTTTCGGTTGGTCGTGGGGCATGAACTCTTGACCAGGGCACTGTTCCTGAGCTCTTTTGCTCAAGGCTAGTGCTCTACCACTTTCAGCCACAGTGCCACTTGCAGTTTTCTGGTGGTTTATTGGATACAAGAGTCTCACAGATGGTTCTCCCCGAGCTGGCCTTGACCCTCAATCCTCAGACCTCAACCTCCTGAGGAGCTAAGACTACAGATGTGAGCCACCGGCACCTGGCAGTTCTGCTTCTTTTACTCAGGATTGTGTTCTCAAGGCATGCCCGTGCTGTAATGTGCCTCATGGCTTCCTGTTTAGAGCTCTGGCATGGACCTCCACACTTTCCTCTCACTTAATCTCCTGTTCCTCCTGAGGTGCCCAAGTATCTGCTTTCTCAGAAGCCCAAATGGCATTTCCCAATGTAAACCAGATCGTTGTGCTTCTTAAAACTAGCCCTAGGCTTCATTTTACTTAGATATAAGTCAAATTCCTTATTATGACTTCCAAAAGCAATGTATGATCAGAACCTGAGCTGCTTTTCTGACCTTAACTCCCTCCCTGCATTCCAGTCACTCACCCACTCACTCACTCACCCACTCACTCACTCACTCACTCACTCTGTGCAAGTTGCACTGACTTCCTTCCCCTTGAATCTTTCTTGCTTGCTTGTTTCTACCTCAGGATCTTCGCACTTGACCAACCTTCTGTATGCAGCTTTTCTGCCCAGAGCTCTGTGCTTGATTAGTTCCTTCTTATCTTTCAGGCCTCCCACAGCATTCCTCAGAGAGATTACCTATAGTTCTGTCTTGAGAAGCTTTCTCTCAGCTCCAAGTTGCCTTCTTGTATGAACTCATTACTCTGAAAGAATGTCTTCATAGCATTAACACGTGGTTGGTATTTACCTGCTTATTATCTGATTCTCCTTGAAAATCATCCAACTCTATCAATGGAGAAGGTTTAACTGAACAGTTCACTTCTGTGTCCCAAGCTTGTAGAACAATCCAGTAGGTACTCAGCACATGACTGTCCCACCTAGAACTCCTACATCTTCTAAATCTTGTCGCTGCCCTCAATTCTAAATCTGTTTCTGTGCCTATTACTAGCTTCCTTATTGCCAACTACTACTGCCTCGCTGGATTTTGACCTATTACCAACTTCTCCATTTTCTTTACGCCCCTTTTTTGTGTCCTTCTTATACCTCCATGACACTCTTCAGGACAAACTAGGAGGTTTTGCTAACCTGCAGTCTCATATCCTACTTAGCCTTCTTTCTTACAGGTTATCCACAAAGCAACATTCTGTTTCCAACTTGTGGTCAAGAACACACGAGATGCTCCAGGAGAGGACTCAGCATGTTGCTAGGAGTCAGGCATTCATTCTGGAGCAGAGTACACAAAAACACTTGAGCCATGCTGGAGCTATGTTGGAGCTGATGCAGGTACGAACTCAGTTCAGATTGAGATGCATATACTTAAGTTACCCTAGACTAGCTTCCAGCTAGTCATTCATCCCAGCCTTTGTTCTAGGGAAATAAAGTGCCTACATGCCACACTCCCCAATCCCTCCATCTCTCAATATCCAAATCTTGAGGTCACTTACAAGCTTTGCACTTCATTTATTCATTCCTTAGGAATAGCAAATCAAAGTGTATCAATCTTGAATCAAATATGTTTTTACCCATCCATGGTCTTTTGTGTTGTTGTTTTACCTAATTTGTCACAAAGCCCTATCCCAATGTGCCTGGGGCTCCAGCTATTTGTGCATTTCGTACAGGAAAGTCCTGTAGTTACTAAATGTATCTTCCAAGGGGATGTCTTGCTTATGGTAGACTGCACATACTCTCTGAGCATGGAAACCCCTGGTTTTGTCACCAGGGTAGAATGGTATGATTCTCTTACATGTTCACATCCTTGAACAGACTGTATAATCTTTCTCTAAATGAAAATCATTTGACAGATACATGTGTGCATACGTGTCAGTACTAGGGCTTGCATTCAGGTCTTCAAGCTCTCTCTTGGCTTTTTCCTCTCAAGGCTACCACTCTACTACGTGAACCACAGCTCCACATCAGCTATTTGCTGCTTAATTGGAGATGAGTCTCATGGAGTTTCCTGCTTGGGCTGTCTTCCAACAAATGTCCTCAGATCCCAGCTTCCTGAGTAGCTAGGATTACAGGCACCAGCCACTGGCAACTGGCTCAAATGATACTTTTGCCACTCTTGAGCAAAAACGGGGATGGAGGAGGATGGAATTAAAGCAATCCATATCAACTCCCAGTTTTGGAAGGACTGTGGGGAGGGAGGCAAGAAGAAAGAGGCAAACCAGATTGTCCCCAAAGTCTGGAATCCCCGATTTTAAATTGACAATGATGATGCTTCATCTTTTACAATGTATTTCCCCAATACTTTTAAGGATCATTTTTCCCCACAATACTTTTACATCTCAGAAATGTCATAAATATTAATTGATATAGCATGCATATGACCTGTCAGGAAAATGCCCTTTAAGAATATTATTTTACTTCCTGCCTTTTCATTGGCGATTCTGGCCTTTCAAAGGAATGCAAATAAAAACCAGTTTTCCTTTTTCGTGTGGAAGGAAATTTAGAACTACATAAGTTGTCCTAGAGGAGGCTGCTTCCAGGCGTTTCCAAGGAAAGAATGCCAAGAGGCGAAGGATCAGGGAAGTGGGGTCCTTCTTGGAAAGGGGTCGCAGTCTAGGGAGAAGCGCCAGGTCAGGAGGCACGAGCCAGCACACCTGTACACCTGTTAGGAAGGGGCGTGGTCGAGCCCAGCAGCCCTCCCATCCCGATCCTTCCTTATTGGACAGCTGCTTTCCCCTAAGGAAATGCCTTTGCACTTGGCAGGAATTGGGGGCAGGAATTTCATGTCCCCAGGAAAGCAAAAGATTGAGATCAGTGATTTGGCCGTGGGTGGAGGCCCCCTGCGAGGAGGGCCCCGGGATGGGTGAACCTGGGACTGGCCTCCAGGGAGGGTGAAGAGTGAATTCCTTGGCAGAAGCTAGACGAGTGTCGCTGCGGCCAGTGTAAATACTGGGTCTCGATTTGGGAGACGTCCTCGTTTGCTCCCCTTTCCTTCTCCCACCCCAGTCCTTCCAAATCGGGGAGAGGACGAGTATTCACCCCCATCCCAGAGCGCGCGGGTCTCCCCACTAGGACTGGGACCCGCGGCCAGGGGGAGCAGGTCCTGCAGGGGCGGGGTGGGGCCCGCCGAGAGTCAGTCGGGGTGGCGCGGGGAAGCCGGGGGCGGTGGGCGGCGCACGGGGACCACGCCGTCCCAACCCACGTGTGCGCAGGACTTAAAAGTTGGTGGCGCTGGGGGCGGTCGGTTCGGTGGCCAGGGCACCGGGTGAAGCTCAGGGTCCCACGTCCGGATCCCCAAGATGCCCGCAGGCGCGGAGATGCCGGGACCCGGGAGCCGTCGTCGGGGGCCACCGGAAAGACAGGTGGCCGCCGCGCCCCGGTTCGTGCTCCGGCTGCTGCTGCTCGCCTGCTGCACGAGCACCTGCCGAGGTAAGAAATCCCGCCGCGGCCCGGCCCTGCTGCCCCTGCGCGGCTCCTCGGACCGATTCCCCGCGCTCACGCCGCAGCCTCCAGGTGGTCCCCGGGATTGCAGGACGCAGGTGGCCGCCTCAGGGCAGACAGCCACGGAGGTGCGAGAGGTCCATGCTGGCCCCAGTGGAGAACCCCAAGTGTGGGCCAGGCTGAGGGCTAAGGGGAGGTGCACACTCGGAGGCGCCCACCTGCCTAAGATTTTCAGCCATGGGGAATGGAAATTAAAGCCGAGAAAATGGAACCACCACCACCCCCTGTCCCCATTCATTGCAGTCAGTGGAGGGTGGACGACCGCAGCCAAGCCTTGACCTAAACCTATACTGAGATCATGTGTGATGAAGACTCGGAGACCAGGGAGGAGAAGCAACTTTGGGGCTTGATGAACACCACACGGTGTGCCCCCCCACCCTTATCAAGTGCCGTTTAGTTGTTCGGGGGCTGGTGCCTGTGTGTGTGTTTCAGAAGCCCCAGAGACGAATCAGGAGTAAAAAGTTGAAATTTTTCGTGCCAAATAAGATTGCCGGGGGAGGCTGTGGATGTCAGAGGGGGCGTCGGCACGCCTGCATTCATCAGACCTCAAAAACCAGGGTTGCGACCATTAACTTGGTTTCTCACTTTCTCTATTTATGTATGGGCATGATTAGAATACTCTCATATGATAACCTTTGCAATTCTGATAATATTGTGTGCATATATGCACATATACACAATGTGTGCATGTATGAATACACACATACTTTCTTCTGTATGTATATGTTATTGTGTACCTCATATTATGTGACAATAATATGTGTCCGTTAAAAAAAAAGAGCTAGCCGAGAAGTTTGTCCAAAAGGGAATCCTTATTTTCCTCCTTAAAATGGGAATTGCAAGCCTGAACTAGCTCCTTGCATGGACGTTTTCAGGAATCTCGGTGGCACACAAGAGTGGACTGGAGCTAGATTTTGTGACTGTCACCTGGCTTTCTCTAGTTAAATGGCTTTGACTTTATGCAACCCAGAACACATTTGTTCTCATTTCCTTCTTCTATTAGAAATAATCGATTTCAATTTCATGAAACTATCCTAAGGTCCCAGTGAGATTGTGTAGGAGCATTTAAAAACTCTTTGAGATAATTTCTCTATTATTATCTTCAACAGGCTTGAAAAATGCAAGGAAGTAAATGAGGGCAAAAAGGAAAACTAAGTTTTATATTTCATTCCCTGCAGTGGGGGTACACCTGGGGTGCACTCAGCCTCTGTGGGGCATAAGCTGACTGTCTGTTCTGACTATCCTGAGCAGTGAAAAACACCATTCCCGGGGAATATGAAGGAGACAGCACAGGTTCTTACAAGTTTTTATGCACCAGACTTGGAAAAGGAATAGAGACTTCCTCATTACATGCAGGTATTGGAGGAGCCAGTGTGCAAGCTGCACTCTGGTAACATGAGGGGTTTTTGAGAGTGGCTTAGAGGGAAGAAGTAGGAAAAGCAAGGTCTAGAAGTGCCATCTGACATTTTGAAGATGTGCACTTGTACAGAGCTAAGAGATCATAGCCCAGGTTCACAGTTAAGTTGGGGAGACTTTCATTTGACCCTGTGCTCTAGGGGCTGCCCCAGTGCCAACCACTCCCCTGCTGCCAGCATGAGTTCTTTAGGTTGAGTCTCTGTTTCCTGTGCTCTTCTGTACCACAGATCAATCTTTTTTTCTTCTTTCCTCAAAGTGGCATGGATTTAAAATCACAGAGGTTAGAGGGCAGCCTTCAATCAGAGATGGACAAATGGAGGCTATTACTCTTTTCCTAATCTATTTCTTTGTATTGCCCTCATTTCACTGTTCTGAGCTCTCCTTTCCTGGGGCACTGGGTACGTGGGGACCTGAGGGGAGCCTCCTTACTTGAAAAGCAAAGCTTTCGATCTGAGAAATCAGAAGCTAGCCAGCAACTTGTATGTGCGCAGCCACTAGGGATGCAAACATAAATATTCATTCTTTTTCTATTTTAAGTTGTTTTTACTGGAAATTTTAGGAATGACCATCTTTATCTGTCTTCTTAGGGAAGCAGGTAATTGGAGAGATAATTAGAAATTGTTTTGTTATGTAAAGCCACACTGCCTCTAGAGCAATTGCTTATTACAGATTTGCAATCATTTTGTAACTGAACAAAATAACTGTCTTAGGAGGGAGCTGTTTCCTTAAAAAAGACAAGTCTGGGCTGGGGATATAGCCTAGTGGCAAGAGTGCCTGCCTCATATACACGAGGCCCTAGGTTCGATTCCCCAGCACCACATATACAGAAAACGGCCAGAAGCGGCGCTGTGGCTCAAGTGGCAGAGTGCTAGCCTTGAGCGGGAAGAAGCCAGGGACAGTGCTCAGGCCCTGAGTCCAAGGCCCAGGACTGGCCAAAAAAAAAAAAGACAAGTCTTCGGATTTTTTTTTTCAAAAAAGAGTATATCTGCTGCCTACCAGTCACCTCAAAAGTCACCTTGGTGGTTTTCAAGCAGAGATGGCATGTCCTCTCACGGCCCAGGGAACCTTTGACTGCCTTTGTTCAGCTTCATTTTCCTTTCAAATCTGGGCCTTTGCTTTTGTTTCTGTGCAAGTATGGTGACTTGAACTCTGGGTCTCCGTCTAAGTAATCTAGTTTGCTCATGGCTGATGCTCTACTGCTTGAACCACACCTCCAGCCCAACCTATTGCTGGTTATTTTGGAGATGGAAAGTCATACACTATTTTTTTCCCCAGGCCTGCTTTGAATTGTGTTCCTCCACAGAGCTGCTCTTAATACTGAAAAACTAATTTTATATTTCTCAATCTATGGTGGGGAGGGAGAGTGTGACTCTATAGTGTGATCTGACTAAAGCTGGTGGTGGTAGAGGATGCATGACATCCATAAGCAAAGCTTGGAGATAATCTACCAAGATCAAGCATTTTGCATATGTAACTAGAGGTTTCTAACAACCTAAATGTCACAAAGCCAGTGGAAAATAAATGTCAATGAATGCAGCCTTCTGAGCAAAAACTGAATTAACAGAGCATGTAGTAGCAACAAGAAGGTAAAGGGCCAGCCACAGATTTGGTATAGGGAAACAGCTTATTCAGAAAATACTCAAAGAAGAACATTTATTCTTTTTTTTCTTTTTTTATTATTATTATCAAACTGAATTATAGAGAGGTTACAGTTTCATACATTAGGCATTGGATACATTTCTTGTACTGTTTGTTACCTTGTCCCTCATTCCCCCCTCCCCCCTCTCCCTTTCCCTCCCCCCACCCATGAGTTGTTCAGTTCATTTTCACCAAACAGTTTGTAAGTATTGCTTTTGTATTTGTTTGTCTTTTTTTACCCTGTGTCTCTCGATTTTGGTATTCCCTTCCAATTTCCTGGTTCTAATACCAGTATACCCAGTTTCCAATATACTCAGATAAGATACAGAGATAGTGCAGGTACAACCACAGGAAGGTGATACAGAAATATCATCAATAATAGAGGCTCCAGTTACATATGGCACGTTGAAAGTAGTTACAACTGTGATATAACAATAGTTTCCATAACATGGAGTTCGTTTCACTTAGCATTATCTTATGTTTTCATAAGGGTATAGCTATTGGGCTCCTGTGATCCTCTGCTGTGACTTGCCTAAACCTGTGCTAATTATTCCCTATGAGGGAGACCATAGAGTTCATGTTTCTTTGGGTCTGGCTCACTTCACTTAGTATAACTTTTTCCAAGTCTTCCATTTCCTTACAAATGGAGCAATGTCATTCTTTCTGATAGAGGCATAAAATTCCATTGTGTATATGTACCACATTTTCCTGATCCACTCATCTACTGAAGGGCATCTGGGTTGGTTCCAGATTCTAGCTATGACAAATTGTGCTGCGATGAACATTGTTGTGCTGGTGGCTTTAGTGTGATTTTGTTTGTGGTCTTTTGGATAGATACCCAAAAGTGGGGCTGCTGGGTCATAGGGCAGTTCTATGTTTAGCCTTCTGAGGAATCTCCATACCACTTTCCAGAGTGGCTGAACCAGTTTACATTCCCACCAACAATGAAGTAGAGTTCCCTTTTGGCCACATCCTCTCCAACAGTTGTTATTGTTAGTTTTCTTGATATAGGACATTCTTACTGGGGTGAGATGGAATCTCAATGTTGTTTTGATTTGCATTTCTTTTATAGTCAGTGATGTAGAGCACTTTTTCATATGTCTCTTGACCATTCTCATTTCCTCATCAGAGAAGTCTCTTTTTAAGTCTCTAGCCCACTTGATGAGGGGCCTATTGGTTCTTTGCAGTTTTGTTTTGGATGAAGGTAATTTTTTTAGTTCTGCATATATTTTAGATATGAGGCCTTTGTCCATTGTATGACCAGTAAAGATTTTTTTCCCAATCTGTGGGCTTTCTGTTTATCTTGCGAGCTATGTCCTTTGTCCTGCAGAAGCTCTGTAGTTTGATGTAGTCCCATTTGTCCAACCTTTCTTTGATTTGTAGCCTTTCTGGTTCTTTGTTAAGGAAGTTCCGTCCTGTGCCAAGGAGCTCAAGTGTTTCTCCTACTCCTTCCTTTAGTGTTTTCAGGGTGCCTGTTTTGATTTTGAGGTCTTTAATCCACTTGGAATTGATTTTGGTGCAGGGTGATATATAAGGATCTAGTTTTAGTTTGTTGCATGTGTTGAACTAGTTTTGCCAGCACCATTTGTTAAAGAGGCTATCTTTCTTCCAGACTATTGTTTTAGCTCTTTATCAAAGATTAAGTAGGCGTAGTTCTGTGGGTTCATTTCTGGGTCTTCAATTCTGTTCCATTGGTCTTCAGGCCTGTTCTGGTGCCAATACCAAGCTGTTTTTATTACTATAGCTTTAAAATACAGCTTGAAATTGGGTATTGTAATTCCTCCAGCACTGTTATTTCTGCTTAGGATTGTTTTTGCTATTGTAGGTCTTTTATTGAAGAACATTTATTCTAAGAAGAACACGGTTTGGATATTTGCAGCACACAATCATGTGGTTATGCCTCTGATAAGAAGTGATAAAATGTCCAAGACTAAATTAAAAAGTACTTAGGCCCCTATTTATTCTTCAGTCAGTTGTAATAGTTTTTCATTCTCTCCCTCTATGCTAAAATGCAAGTAAGGAAGAAAAGAAAATTGGTACCATGTTTAGAAAAATCAGATCTGTTTTACCATGTAGTACTGAAATCTATGTATCTCAGTGAAACTCATCAAGTACATGATGTAGAAGGCAACCGCCTTAGAAAATATGGAAATAGATCTAATTATTACTGCCAGTTATTACTGTATAAATCCCACATTTAATGTGATGGGATTTGAGTCTGCCCCTCAAAATTTTGTATTTGGAATCTTGGCCTCCACTGTAGCAATATGGAGAAATAATAGGTCATTTAGAAAGTTGACCTTAGAGGGGAGTTAGCAAGTTCCTAAAAAAATGAGTTGTTATGAAAAGAGCAGGAAATGGTTCCTTCCGGAGACAGCAAGCCTCTTCTCTCACAGAGGTAAATCTGATCCATCTAATCTTAGACTTTCAGCTTCCCAAACTTTGAGCTAAATAACTATCTTTTCTGTGCAAATTACTCAGCCTTCAGTATTTTGTTATAGCAATGGAAAATGGACTAATACTCCAGGGATCTTGGGAGGAAAACCACATAAGTTCTACTTAACAAGTAGACAACGAGTTCAGTAATAGGCTATTAGTGGGTTAAAAAAAAAAAAAAAACGGATTCAAAAAATTTAGACCCAAAGTACTCTGATTTGATTTGATGTAAGGAGAGCTAAGTTAAGCATAATGGCAATTTCTAAGTGAAGCTTGAGACCTGGAAGGAGGCGAATTGCCAATGGTCTTGTTGAAGCTGCCTAGCTGAATACAAACAATTGAGCTGGAAGCTTCCATGTGAATGATCAGAAGTACAAGAATTTAAGTTTACATTCTTCAAGCAGGAAAGTCATGTCAAGCACAACCATGCATTGTTACTTTATATGAAACGTGAGAAGCCCAGCATTGGCTCTTCCTCAAAATGGAATGAACTCAGAGTGCAATTCCCCAGGTCCACTGAAAGAAGTGAAAGGTTATTTACCTACTTTGACTGTGAACAGAATTTCAGTATGTTCTGAATTTAAACAACTTGGTGTGACCTCTGTTAGTTACTTCTAATACCCAGTACCACAGAAAAGGGGGAACTTTGGCTCAGTGGTTAGAGTCCCTGCCTAGTATGCACAATGCCCTGGGTTTGAGCCCCAGCACCACAAAATTAATTCAACACCACAGAAAATATAATTATTAATAGTAATACTATTATAACTTTAATAGTAAATAAAAATAAAAATGTGTTAGGACTCAAGGCAAGACAAGTACAAAGTGGTAGAATTAGGAGAAGTTTGTCAGGATTTGCATTTAGTTTAAAATCTCTTTCTGAACCTGGGTGCATGCTTACCATCCCAGCACTTGGGAGGCTAAGGCAGGGAGGATCTAAGTTTGAGGTCAGCCTATCTCAAGGGAAAAGAAGTCTTCCTCTATTATTTATCTACTTAAATAATATTACATTGTACAGAATAGTCAAGCCTTTTTTCCTTCAGTCTCCTTATCTTAAAGTATAATTTAATAATAATAAATAATTACATTGAATATTTGTCATTAGAATTAAAGACAATACAGTTGGAATGCTTATCATAGTGATTGATAGCCAACATTTGGAAAGTATTAAAAAATTAATTAATTAATTAAGTATAATTAACTCACTTTAAAGTTCTCTATTTTTCAAGTGTTTTTTTCATGCATTTTTATTGTTATTATAAAGATGATGTACAGAAGGATTACGTTACCTAAGTCAGATAGAGTCATTTCTTTTTGAATAATATCACTCCTTCTTTCACTTTCTCCCAATTTTCCCTCTTGTTGTAACCCACAAGTTGTAAAGTTCATTGTCAACATAGTGTCTAGTGAATACCACTGCTGCATTTTTTCACCCTTTTCCCCATCACTTCTGTGCCCCCCTATTACCCTCCCACAGGCAGATAAAAATCAAACAAGACAAAAAGAGCAGAAAACAAAAACAGTAATGAAGAACAGTCAGTATGTATTCATGGTACACAGCATAATACCTAACTAATCTTGCTTTTAAGCTTAATCTTTAAGTGATCCCTTGGAATATCCAGGACATCGGGAGATGAGAGCTTGCAGAAATGATAACAGGCCAAATGTAAGCTTTGTTTCCACTGAGTTTCTCTTTTATGATGTGAAGACTCAGCGCAGCTGCCTGCACTTTCCACACTGAGTACCCTTTGCTCTTGCTATGGGGGTCTCTGTTAGACTGAGAGGCACAGTCATATGGATTTTCCAAAAGAGTGATTTAGGAAGCTCTGCCTTCCACTAGAGATTGAAAGTAACCAATGTTCCTTGGTGAAATGGCTGTCCTTTCAACAAACAAACTGAAAGTACGAGCATTTCTCCCTTTTCCATCCTCCTTTCCCATTACTTTGATTAAATGTTCTGTTAATAAATGCAATCCAGTCTAAAGCATTTCACTTCTAGAAAAGTCTAAGAAACTTCTGATTATTGAACAGCCACAATATAATTGCCTATATGTAAAAGAGAAGAAAAAAAACCATGAAATGCTAAGATGAGCATTCAATCAATTCACATATTACTATGAAATCAATTATTTTAACAGTGTGAAATAAAGGATTAAATGACTCCATTTACAGGTAAATGACCAACTGGACACCAACAGCCCTTGGGAAAAAGTATCAGATATCTTTGTTTGTAGAGGAGGTCCATGCTGACCATTAAGACAAATAAATTAATTAATAAAGTATAATTAACTCACTTTAAAGTTCTCTATTTAAAGTTCTCTATTTTTCAAGCTTTTTTTTTTTTTGTCTGCCAATTCTGGGGCTTAGACTCAGGGCCTGAGCACTGTCCCTGGCTTCTTTTTGCTCAAGGCTAGCACTCTACCTCTTGAGCCACATCGCCACTTCCAGCTTTTTCTGTTTATGTGGTGCTGGGGAATCAATCCTAGGGCTTCGTGCATGCTAGGCAAGCATTCTACCGCTAAGCCACATTCCCAGCCCTTCAAAAGATTTTTAAACATGTTAAAATTAGGGTCTTTTACTACAGGATGTTTTTCTTTTGTAAAGATAACTGTATGCTTGAAATAAATACAAATTGATTTCAATATTTAAGTGCTTACTTAAATATCAATAAAATATACAAAATAAATAAATAAATATCAATTAAAATGCAAGATACTATTTATCATTTGTATAGTATGAATTAGAAAATTAAACCTGCGGAGAAAAATAGTATTTTAGAGAATAAAAACTAAGTAAATTCAGAGATTATAAACTAGGGTAAATCCCTCACATTTAACTCTTTTTAAACAGGTTTGCTGAGATATAACTTATGCACAATAAGATTCATCTGTTCTATGTATACAATTGATATTTTAGTCAGTTTTCAAAAGTTCTACATCTATCATAACAAAGTCATGTTAGAATTCCTACTCTTAGTTCCAGGCAGCTACTCATCTTATAATTATGGATTTTCCTTTTCTGGACAGTTAATATAATGAAATCATAGAATATTTCTTTTACCTTTCACTTGACTTTCACTTTCTTGACTTAGTATAATACTTCTGAGACTCATCCACCTCCATCATAGTGTGTATTACTAATTCATTCTTTATATGGCCAAGAAATACTGCATTATCCTAGTTAGGTATATTGTGTTTTGTTTATTTGTTCCCCATTGGAAGACACTTGGATTGTTTCTACTTTTAGGTCAGTATGAATAAGGCTACTATAAACATTCAAGCAGAATTTTTTACATAGACATGTAAGTAATGCATCTGTGAGAATAATATCTTCATGAAAATATTAAGATTTATTAGATAATTATACCCTCATATATTAAGTAACATGATGAAATTTTTAGTTAAATTAGGCAAATAGAGGTTTACAATGGAAAGTGATAACTAGAATTTGAAAATAAATTATATATGATTTTTTAAAGGAAATACTAAAAAATTAACATGTGGATATAATATTACTTTTAGGTGCTCCAATATTACCTCAAGGATCTCTGCCTGAACAAGAACTACAGTTGTGGAATAAGGTAAAGAATTATTCTTACCCATCATACTGAAATTATCATGGTAAGATGAAATAATGTAACTGAACTCTGAGACAATGGTTTTTCCACCATCCAGAGATCATATTACTCTGAACTATTATGTTCATTAAAGTAAAAGAGAGGGAAAGACAAAAAGAAAGAAAAAAATCAGTAAATGCTAATATAAAGCAGAAATAAAATTTAAATATACAGTAATTACAGTAAATATAAATGTGCTAAAATTGTACCACTTAAAAGACAAGGATTCTCCAGATTGGATTTGTGTTGTTGTTAAAGAACCAGAAATAGAAATACTTATGTATTGAGATGAGGTTGGAGATGTAATTACATGGTGGACTGCTTGTCTACAAGACACACACACACACACACACACACACACACACACACTTCAAACTGCAGTAATAAAAAATAGAAGAGATAAGATGACATATGAATTAAGAAATTCACTAATTGAGCAGAAACTGAAGGTTAGTACAACAGTCACCATCAGCACCCTGTCATGTACCTTTTACCTTCGCCACCCAGAGCACTTCAAACTGGTAATTTCTAATTGCAAGCCTCTGTGGCTCTGCTTGCAACCCAAAGTGATCCCACCAATGAGAGAAGCCCTCAGATGGTGACAGTGGAAATTGTTGGGTAACTACCTTAGCTACCTTGCTTCAAATGATGCTGAGACATATTCTACACTGCCTCCTGAAGTCCCACACGTTGACCCTTTTCCCCACAGTGCACATCTCCTGAATAGCCTACTATTTACTGGATTCCTTTTTTCTTCCCTGTTTTGCTTCTGCATTCTTCCACTGGGTTCTCAAGGCCCACTTCCTATTTGTTCTGCTTGCATTCACATCCTCATCTAAAGGTCTGTTTCTAAGGGAATCCTGACCCCAAACAGAAATGTACACACACTTAAGCTTAAGGGTCAGCAAAAGTAACAATACAACTCAGTAAAGAACAAATGGTTCAGTTTAATGAGGTTAAGAGATTCTCTTACTGCATGGAGAAAATTAAAACTAATACCCTGTTTAGAGATGACACTTGGACAAAGAAAATCACAGAGTTAAATAAGAGAGAATGTATCTTTGTGAGGTAGGGTCACAGAAAGACTTCTTAAATAAGGTTTCAAATATAAGTCATAAAGCCAAACCCAATGAATTGAAATAGACTAAGAGTAAAAGTTGCATCTAGGCACCAGTGGTTCATGCCTTTTCTGTTCATACCTTGCTACCTAGGAGGCTGAAGTTTCAAGTCAGTCTAGGGAGAAAAGTCTGTAAGACTCCATCGCCAAAATAACCAGCAAAAGAGCATGGCTGGGGGTGTGGCTTAAATGGTAGAACACCAATGGAGTGGAGCAAGTGGAGCAAGCAAAAGGCCCTGAGTATAAAGAAAAAAAGAAAAGAAAAAAGGTAAAGATTGCTTTCAATGAAAAACTCTGGGACAAGAGTCTTTGAAAAGATATATTGACAATATCTAAAATTGATAAGCAGTTGCTTTCCTAGGATATCTAAGAATCTCCATCAAATACAAGCAAGGCACTGGTAGCTCATACCTGTAATCCTAGCTACCCAGGAGGCTTAGATCTGAGGACAACAGTTCAAAGCCAGCCCTGGCAGCAAAGTCTATGAGATTCTTATTTCCAATTAACCTTCAAAAAAGAAAGGGGAAAAAAATCCAGAAGTGGAGCGGTAGCTCAAGTGGTAAATCACTAGCCTTGAAGAAAAACACTAAGGGACAGTGCCCAGGCCCTGAGTTCAATCCTCAGGACTAGCACCAAAAAAAAAAGTATAGGAATCCAAAATAAAAAGAATCAAACTATAAAAAAATTAAAAAGAGGAAATCTAAAAGCCCCACAATCTTTTAAAGTGACATTCTAATTCATTAGTAACAATCAAATGAAAATTGGAACAACAACTTTACTTTCCACCCATTAGACTGACAAAACCCAGAAATCTTGTGAATGGCCAATGGTAGCAGGAATATGTATTATGGGAACTCTTGCGTATTGCTAGTGAGTGTCAATCAGTAGAACCATCTGCAAAGCAACCTAAATATCCCATGTTCCAGTATTCTCTCTTCTGAATGTAAAATCCAAAGAGATTCTCTACATGTAGAGGACATAATGATTGTCCACAGAGGTGGATTATAGCTTTGTTTGTACTGCAAAGAGTTGGAGAAAACCCAATTAACACTATTACTGTATACATTCTAGAACACTCTGCAGCAGTTAAGAGACAACAACTCAGCACCATGGATAGATCTCAATATATAATGCTAAATTTAAAGAAAAATGCAGACAAAACAGATTTTATAAGAATATATACAAATGAAGGATATAAATCCAACAACACACTGGAAAAGTTGCCTATGGGAAGATGAAATGAAATGGAAATGAAAATACTAAACATAACAAATAAACAGTAAATCTAATGATGATAGTATGCTACAACTGGAGGGAGTATCCTCTTTTGTAGGCCACCTCCAACAAAATATGCAAGAGAAGCAACCACAAAGAAAGTGCTGGTACTAAACACTAAGTAGCACTAAGCACTTAGTAGCATAGAAATCTCTGGGTCATTAAAAGGGTCTCTGCCTTTGGAGAACATCAAAGGACTGGGGTGAAACAGAAAACAGGAAGGAGAAGAATTGAGTCAACAGACACTAATGTGTACTATTGAATCATTTATTTCATCTGGAAGTCATCTTTTTCTAAGGAAAGTCTTTGGAAAAGTACTTTAGATGATAACACTAAAAGGATTTTGAAAACATTATCAATTCTTTCATAGGATCCCCTCCCCCTACAATTTACCTAGACACCCATGTCTGTAATCCCAGTTGCTTGTGAAATTCAGAAAAGGAGAATTATGGTTGGGTATGGGAATGAAAATTCCCAATGCTCCTTCTCAGTCAACAGCTGGGCATGGTGGTGCACATCTGTCACTCTAGCTATGTTGGAAATCAAAATACAGGAGGACTGTGATCCAGGCATGTGCTCAGGCAGGAAGTGAGATCCTATCTCAAAACTAACCAGTACAAAGCAAGGTCTGGAGGTAAGGCTCAGCAGTAGAGTTCCTGCCTAGCAAGCCTGAGGCCCTGAGTTCAAACGAGAGAGAGAGAGAGAGAGAGAGAGAGAGAGAGAGAGAGAGAGACAGACAGACAGACAGACAGACAGAGAGAGAGACAGAGAGACAGAGAGACAGAGACAGAGAGACAGAGAGACAGAGACACAGAGACAGACAGAGACAGAGACAGACAGAGACAGACAGAGACAGAAACAGACACAGAGACAGAGAGACAGAGAACAAAACAAAGAGCAAAGCATAATTTTCTAATGATATACAGAAACCTCACCATTTTCAAATAAATTAACAGTTCCTAAAACACTTAGTGGCACGCAAAACCATTAGAACTATAAGTCAAATGAACAAATGCATTCCCAACAGGACAGGGGCATGCAGTGTTGCTGTACCTTCCAAAGAAATGAGAACAAAGATGGG
This sequence comes from Perognathus longimembris pacificus, assembly GCF_023159225.1. Classification (NCBI taxonomy): domain Eukaryota; kingdom Metazoa; phylum Chordata; class Mammalia; order Rodentia; family Heteromyidae; genus Perognathus; species Perognathus longimembris. Next base: position 28,600,598 of record NC_063176.1, on the reverse strand, counting down.
GATTTTACAGTGACCTCCTATTATGATAAATTCATCTTTTATAAATTCCGACACTCTTATTCTAACACCCTGATGACTGAGCTGTCAGCACAGAGAGGTTCAAGAGTTGTCTGTTCTTGGGCTGGGGATATAGCCTAGTGGCAAGAATGCCTGCCTCGGATACACGAGGCCCTAGGTTCGATTCCCCAGCACCACATATACAGAAAACGGCCAGAGGCGGCGCTGTGGCTCAAGTGGCAGAGTGCTAGCCTTGAGCGGGAAGAAGCCAGGGACGGTGCTCGGGCCCTGAGTCCAAGGCCCAGGACTGGCCAAAAAAAAAAAAAAAAAAAAAAAAAAAAGAGTTGTCTGTTCTTGGCTACAGGCTATTCAAAGAGATGGGTGGCCTGACAGTAGGTGGGCAGCCCCCTTAGAACATTCGATGACTTCAGATAAACATTGCAGGAAATACTCCTTAGCTCACAAAAGCATCTAGTTGGAAGTGATGGACAAAGAATTGGATAAAAGGACATCTTTTGGCTTTCCCTCTCAACTGACTTCTCTTTATATAGATATTTTTCACAAATTTGAATCAATTTAAAGAACTTTCATTGAACACATACAACATAGTCTATTCATCAAGAAATGTGTATGTGTGGGGGGGGGTCCTGTATCCATGATTCTGGTTCATATGACAAAGAGGAGGGAGCAGGTGAGTAGGCAGGAAAGATGAGAATATATAAATATTTCCCAAACGTTTGTGATATGAAGAGATATGAAGGCGTTGAGTTCTATGAGGACAAAGAAGAAGGTGACTTAAGCTCTTGCTTTTCTTTAATGTATAGTATCTTTATTACTCTCAAAATTGAGTTATATATTTTAGAAGACTGTCAACATGGAAGTAGTAAGGAGATGGAGAAATTACTACTGAAAAGCATCATTAAATCTCTCCTTCAGTTTGATGTGAGACCATAAATTAAATTAAATGATTGATAAAGAATTCTGAGATGTTATAGAAGCGGCCTCTGCAATGGTAGGCCAAATAGGACTCAACCCAAATTATTCTAGAAACACAAGTGCCAGTGCCATTTTTTCCAACCCCATTGTAAAAGGCTGCCAAAGAAATAAATATTATAAACAGTTTCAAACATCACCTTAGTTCTTAACTTTTCAGCAGAGGTTTTGTTTTGTTTTGGTGAATTATATTTGTTTCTCTGTGTCTGTATCTCTCACTTTGTCTCTATGTCCATCTCTGTGTCTGCCTCTGTCTCTCTGTCTCTCTCTGTCTCTCTCTCTCTCTCCCCCTCCCTTTCTTCCTCCCTCTTTTTTTGTCTTTCTCATATTTCTGTGTAGCCTGGACTACACATAATCCTCCTTTCTTAGCCTCCCATATCTGGGATTACAAACATGAACCACCACACCTGGTTTATAAATCCCATATTAAATGTAAAGTCTCTCATTTTTTTCTTTAGGATAAAGTCTGAGAACAGGTAGTTGCAGATTACAGTTTAATAAACATTTGTTTTAAAATAGAACTCTTTCCTAATGCTAGTTTCATAGCAGTAATCTAATAGGTTACTAACATTGTTTTAGCAGTTTTTTTCCCGCTTATAATTATGTTACATTAGGTGACATTAAAGTCATGTCTAATAAGGAATTGCACAACAACCTACAGTTCCTTCATTTTGAGGCTATATATTTTTTTATAACTCCTCACATCTGAATAGTACTCAATGTTTGAGGTATTTTATGGTCTCTACTAATTTCTATCAACTATTTGGGGAGGTAAACCCCTATTGTTGGGAAAATTGTTAAGAAAATTCCAATTCCATGATTTCTTATAAATGTTTAGAAGCTCCTTTCTTCCAAATTTGGGACTCCTAAGCTGTCAGGGGATTTGTGACATCTAGTCTGTGTTTTCTGCTGTCTTTTGTCTGCTTCCAGGCTGTAACTGACCCTTTTGTTTCCTATAGGTGGACGAAGCTTGCTCATCATTTCTGTCCAGTGATTCTCGGCCTCAGGTAATTTTGCTTGAAGGAGTTTTGCAATCATGTGAGCACTTCCTAATGTTTCCAAGTCTCCATTTCTCCTCTTATGGATTCATTGAAATGTCCATACATTAGATAGTATTATATTATCACTTGCAATCAGATTGTGGCTTATGTTCTTTTTTAAGTACTAGGGCTTTTATCTGTAAATAAAAATACCTTCACAGATCATACACATGTATTTCAGAAACTATGGGATGTTGAATGAAAATACTAATTTCAAAGTCATATTCAGTGTTACACTAAAACACTATGTTCAGTGCTGTATCAAGAGGCTAGTGTCCTGTCCCACAAGTGAACTTAAAACCTTTTGACAAACTTATGAGTCAGGCCTATGGCACCCAAAGCATCCTCATAGTAGAATTATCCAATTGAAGGTGGCTCTGAACCTAGTGCCAAGTGTGTTAGCCCCCAGAACTAACCTGGCCTGAAAGCCTCACAAAGTGTGGCATAGGGCCTCCCACCAGAGCACAGCTGAGCAGCACTCTGGCTCCGTAAGACACAAGCCAAACTGCCAAACTTCACATGCTCAGTTTGGTCTCCCAAGTGACCCCTGACTCCCCTTCCCATGGGAGCAGCAGGGAGAGCTTCAGAGAAGCCCAGAGAGCTAGGCTGGCCCCTTCACACCAGGAATACAGGGCCTCAGCTGCAAATCTGAGAACAGGTAAGCAGAGCTAGTCTTATCTTCTTGGTAGTCTTAGTCAGTACCTCCAGGCTCCTGGACAAAGATGAGTGTGAACTTAGAACACACTCCCTACACAGAGTAGCCACGCCCGGACTCCTAATGCATAGTTCTTCCAGACCTTGGTTCTGGCTGAGGAAATGCAGCCTAGTGTGGGTATTTCACCAGCTTGCTTCCCTCACCCCTGCAGGAAGTGAGAGGCATTCATGGGCAGTGCAAGAACAGGATCCTTGTAGATGACATTTAGAGACACTATTTCAAATTATTTGAGAAGTTGACAGACAAATAACACAGGCTAGATATTAGCATGCAAGCTCTGTAGGCCATCTTTAAAATTCAAGCATATCTCTAGGGCTGGAATGTGACTTTGTGGTAGATTGCTTGCCTAGCATGCATGAAGCCCTGGGATTGATTCCTCAGCACCACATAAGCAGAAAAAGCCGGAAGTGGCGCTGTGGCTCAAGAGGTAAAGTGTTAGCCTTGAGCAAAAAGAAGCCAGGGACAGTGGTCAGGCCCTGAGTCCCAAGCCCCAGGACTGGCCAAAAAAAAAAAAAAAGAAAAGAAAAGAATATCTCCAGAATTATTTTCCCTATCTGTGGTACCAGCTAGACGGATTGTTAAACACTTGCTTAAACCCACCAAGTAAACTCACCTGTAATTGAACTTTTTTTTTTGGTCAATGTGAAGTACAGAGGAGTTACAGTTACATACTTAGGTAGTGAATACATTTCTTGTCCAACTTGTTACCCCCTCCCCCATTTTTCTCCCACCTTCCCTTCTCCTCAATTCCCCCCCACACACCCAGTTGTATAGTTTATAACATATTGTGTATTGCTGTTGGTTCACCTTTTACCCTTTATTTTTATTTATTTATGTTTGCCAGTCCTGGGGCTTGAGCTCAGAGCCTGAGCACTGTCCCTGGCTTCTTTTTGCTCAAGGCTAGCACTTTACCACTTCAGCCATAGTGCCACTTCCGGCCTTTTCTGTTTATGTGGTGCTGAGGATTCAAACTCAGGGCTTTATGCATGCTATGCAAGCACTCTTCCACTAGGCCACATTCCAAGCCCCACCTTTACCCTTTGTCTCTTCCCCTTCCCTTCCCTAATTCAGACAGACATATATAAAATACCCGAAGTACTAGAATCAAATGCAATGACAACAGGGGCTAAATCATAGGAATGATGAATATAAGAAAAGAGAAATAATTTCGCATAGTACGTTGAAAATAACAAATCAATGATAAACCACTTGCTTCCATATTTTGGAGATCATTTCTCTTAGCATCATCTTATGTGATCGTATGTACATAGGTATTATGCTATTGTGATCATCTGCTAGGACTATCCTAGACATGCACTATGTAATTGGACTTTTTAAGTCCTGTAATCTATACCTTTTAAGAAACACTTGCTGGGCTGGGGATATGGCCTAGTGGCAAGAGTGCCTGCCTCGAATACACGAGGCCCTAGGTTCGATTCCCCAGCACCACATATACAGAAAATGGCCAGAAGCGGTGCTGTGGCTCAAGTGGCAGAGTGCTAGCTAGCCTTGAGCGAGAAGAAGCCAGGGACAGTGCTCAGGCCCTGAGTCCAAGGCCCAGGACTGGCAAAAAAAAAAAAAAGAAACACTTGCTAAATTTACAACTCCAGTCTTTTACACTTATAATGCAAATTTAATACCCTTTGACACATAAAAACATGATTAATTTGTACATGCACTATTTATTATTATTATTTACTTTCTTGAATAGTGCTTCAAATCATTTTAGTAAGTGAAAAATAAAGGATATTTAAAGCACATAAATAAAATGTATAAAAATCCTTAACAAATTATTGCAAATGATTACAAGCATGCACCATTGTGCTCCAAAATTCAATCTTACTACCAAGTTTTATCCAGCCAAAATCCACCTTGATAAGGTGAAAAACCTTGTGAATATATCTATATCTATATCTATCTATCTAGATATATACACACATATATATTCCTCTTCAAGTCAAGATATTTCTTTGCCAATTGACATAACTAAATACTTCCATTTCTGTTTATATTTTGCAATATTTCTAAATGGGCCACAAAAGGAGCTTTCCTGATTTTATTCCTAGATTCTTATGAAGTGACCTAAAGGGCAACAAATGAGAAAGAATGGGGTTAGTGCTCACACTTCACTCTTTCTCTCATTTGGCTCCCAATACCATGGGCTAGGAGCTTAGCTCAGAAGTAAACCAGTGCATTTGTCTAGCAACGAAAAAGTCAACTCCCAACCATAGGCTTGACAGTCAACAGCAATGCAGCACAGAAGTCATCCACAAGACCTAGCTCCACCTTCCCAACTAGTAACCTGTATACTACAAACAAGAAAACTCTTAGGACCTCACTTCTTCTCTATGGGGGAATAACAGTCACTCATCCTCCATCCTCCTGTCTGAATGCCAGCACACTAATTATGCATGTGAACACATTTTGTAATGTATTAAACTACACACAATGTATACACAAACCATTTCCGGTTATTTATAAACCCCAACAATTTGCACAGCAGCCAAACAATTGAAGGAAGAGAATAAAAGCAGATGTGGAAGGGCAGAGACGCTGTACCATGACTCCAGTGGTGTTACCGACCACAGTGTGCCTTGGATGTGTGCACTGCTGTTCAGAGGACAAGAAGCTTGATGGTTCTGCACAATCTTTTGATATAGTTGACAAATTAAGAGTACTAAAAAAAAAGTGTCTGCCTCTGCAAACAAAACCTAAGAACTTTACCTCCTTTTTATCCTTCTAAACACTTCCTACAGTCATTGGTACCTGATTGCTGGCTGGAGAAACTGATGTTTAGAGAGATTAGGTAGCCAGCCCACAATAACACAGCTAATGAAGAATACAAATTATGTTACTTTACAGTTGCAGCTGCTGCCTGTGTCTGTGTCTGTGTGTGTGCGTGCGTGTGCATATGCTCGTGCACCAGTACTAGGGTTTGAACACAGAGCCTGAACACTATCTTTCAACTTTTTAGCTCAAGGCTGACACTCTACCACATGAGCCACACCTTTGCTTCTGGCATTTTGCTGGTTAATTGGAAATAAGAGTCTCACAGACCTTCCTGCCCAGAGTTGGCTTGGAACTGTGATCCTTAGACTTCAGCCTCCTGAGTAGCTAGGATTACAGGCATGAGCCACCATGACTGGCTTAGTTCACGATTTTAACAACTAAATTAGACTTCCCTTTAATACCCTAGCTCTTCATTACTTCCAGAATGCATTTATTAAGTCATCCAATGTTCATGGTAGTACTGTGCTAGAGCCTGTGCAATGTAGGTTTGCCTCTGCTTGTCCATTTGTGCTATTTTTTACCACACCCAGCTGGCTGCTAACCACAAGAAACCCTGCCCTACTTCTGTGCTCAAAGGCTTTGACAAACCTGATCCTGGGGTGTGCAGTCAGCAACCTAGAAGGGTGGTACTCAAGCATGGCTTCTGGTCTTCCAATTCCCATTGTTTCGGAGCAATTGTTGGATTTTCAAATTAGCCAATAATGAGTAATAATTAGCAAGGCTCATAGCTTTGGCATGCAGATGTACTTGGCTACAAGCTGGGAAGCCTAATCCCCAGTTGGCACTGCCCTGGTTACTCTTAGTCATAGGGCTTCGTGGTTTCCTAGCAAATCCTGTGAACTATGTAACTGGACCACAGTGGAATTCTTACCAGTGCATATATACAGTCTGTAGTTCCTTTCCCCTTACTTCTGGTTGAAAGGAAGTATTTGTTTAACAGCCAAATCTATGTTATGAGAGAACTCAAGAAGCTCCAACAGAGTGGACCACAGCCAGGCTTCTTTTCCGGGTTGCTGGAATATTCTTGCCCTCCTGACAGCCTAAGTTCTAAGCTCTGTGCAGACACCATGCAAGCTGAAACAAAGCCTTGTGTCTTCTTCCCATTAGGCATCCACTGCACTGAAGGAGTTTTGCTCTGTGGTGATGGGTATTCTACTAAAGCTTCAGGTAAGGTTGAAGTAATGCTTTGTTTGTAATTAAAAATAAACTTTAAAAATATGTCTAGCCAGCTACTGGTAGCTCACACTTATAATCCTAGCTACTCAGGAGGCTGGAGGATTGTGGTTCAAAGCCAGTCCTGGTAGGAAAGTCCATGAGACTTTGATCTCTGATGCACAACCAAAAAACCAGAAGTAGTGCTGTGGTTTGAGTGCCAGGCTTGAGCAAAAAAGTGAAACAGCAATGTCTAGGCCCTGTGTTCAAATGCCAATAACAGCACACACACATAAACATTCCCTAAAAATTTCTTTAAATTTATCATGGAAGAAAATCTGTCCAATTTAAGAAGCAAGGGAAGAGGAGCTACAAGAGCTTTGATACAACACATTTCAGTTTGCCTAATAGCGGATGACTTAAGGTCACATTAATAAAGTTTATAATCATCTGATTAGGAAATTATGCCTCCTTCACATGTGATGGGAGAGATTTGTGGTCATAATGGCTCTATTTTTCTCCCTGTTTCATACAACTGTATCTTTCTAAAGCTGTGAAATACAACTTGTAGCTTGGAGGTTAAGATTTGCACTTTGTTAGTGAGAAGGACACTAAGAATAGCTCAGTGGTAGAGCATCTTCCTAGCATATGAAGCCTGAATTTGATCCCTAGCACACATATGCACATGCATGAGCATACACACACACACATCCTAAAGCCGCCTACTGTATTGTCCGCATCAGCAGGCAAAGGATGGGAAAGAGGAATGGGATATGGGAGGATTTTTGGAAATGTAAGGTTTTTGTCTTAATGGATTGTCCCCAAATGGGAGAAGAATTAAGATATGTCTGAGGTTATTCAAGAAAGTAGCAGAGGGTGTATGTTCTGAGATTGCTTATGTACGGTTTAATCTCAAAGTCTTTTAATGGTTACTTTATAACTAAGTATAAGTATATAATTACCAAGCATATATACTGGATAAATCCCACCCTCTTCAAATTAGTCATCCATGAGCAGATTGTGAACCTGAGTTCAGCCTCTTTGAGCAGAGGGGTAGGGCCTGCTGTATGGGGAATAAAAAGGGAACATCCTGTGTACCGTGTGTGCTTGTTTGCCCAATTTTTTGGCTGGTGGCACACCCTTCGGCAGAAGTAAACTTTGCCTTGCCCTGTTCCTTTTAAGGTGGTTTCTTTATTCTTACATGACACCCCAACATCCCAAGCCATTTCTAAAATCATGCTTGTAATTCTAGCTACTCAGGAGCCTGAGATCAGAAGGACTGAAGTTTGAGCTTTCTCCCACAACAATAACAAATGAGAACAAGAAAGAATAACAAAAGAACAATATAACCTTTGAAAAATAGAGATTTTCAGAGGTAGAAAGGATATAGACAAGCTTATGGAAAAAAGCAAAAATAGCTTATAGTATTATTTAGTGATAATTACAAACATTTTGGTGTAAATTTACCATCATTTTCTGCTCTACCACTTTTGAATACTGAAATACTTCTTAGTGCTTACTCTTCTAAACAATGTTGTAACCAGGTTCATTGTTCACCTCTATTATTATGAGTATTCCATAATTTGTTTACCTATCCACTAAGAGGCAGTCAAATCTATCCCAGCTTTGGCCACAATATATATTGTAATATGTTAAAAGTTTTATGTGTAAGTTCTTTCCATGGTAAGCAATAACTATTAATTTAAATTTTTTACATTTTAGGATATGTCATGAGATTGCATCTGAAACTTGCTAAAAAATTTATCGATTTGTGTTATCTGTTTATAAATAATATTTAATTAATTTCCTGTTTATTTTTAGAGCAACAGATGTTAGTCCATATCAGTTTTATATTTTATATGTAGTATATATACTGCATGTTTTAAAAAATTATATAATGTTCTAATATGCTATCAATTTTATACCATGTGACATATTATATACCTATCTTTTCAATAGGAACAAGATGAAAAAGCTAATACTAAAAGGGTGAGCCAATTTTTATAATAATATTTAAAAATAAGAAAGCACACAACAAATATTTTCAAAATAACTGACTGCTTTTTTTTTTTAACAGTTTCTGTTTCATTATTCAAAGACACAAAAGTTGGGCAATTCAAATGTTGTGGTAAGTTATAGAACTATTTATTAGAAATCACTACTTTTTGTTAAAAAGAGAACTCCTGGGTTTTACTCAGTTTATCTAACATAACTAGATCAACATTCAGATGTTTTTACTTTAGAAGTTACATGTGAGACTAAAGATATAATTTAACAGTAGAGAATTTGCCTAGCATGCAACAGTTGCTAGATTCAACCCCCAGGACTACAAAGAAAAACAAATTTTACATGTTGATGAAAAATGAAAATCAATGTTTATTATACATTTAATTCATTTTATATGTCAGTAACTATATATTAAATTCATCCATCTATCAAGATATCTACCTAACTGGGTAGGTACTGTGTATCAAGTACTATCCTAAGTGTTTAGAAATATGGCAGTAAATAAAATAATTTAAAAGAAATCTTTGTTTTCATGCAGTTTACATTCTAAGGGAAAAATTAAAATTAAAAAAAAGAGGGAAAATATCCAGGAAATTAGCACTTTGCATGACAATTAGTACAAGGGAAAAATAGCATTATCCAATGGCTTATCAAGAATCTTTTTTTTTTTTTTTTTTTTTTTTGCCAATCCTGGAGCTTGAACTCATTGCCTGAGCACTGTCCCTGGCTTCTTTTTGCTCAAGGCTAGCACTCTACCTCTTGAGCCACAGCACCACTTCCAGCTTTTTCTATATTCATGGTGCTGAGGAATCAAACCCAGGGCTTCATGCATGCTAGGCAAGCACTGTACTGTTATAACACATTCCCAGCCCTCAAGAATCATTTTTAAAGATGATTATAAAAATGAAACTAAACAGAGCTAGAAATATTCTTTTCTATTTCTACGGTGCTTACTTCTTATCAGTAATTAGATGTGAGAATTAATGTGAAAATTTATTCTCTAAGGTTAGTGAGAAACCATTAACTTGAATATAGTTAAGTAAAATGCATGCGGCTTAGTGGTAACCTTATATGTATGGATTTAAAAAAAAATGCAAGTGGGGCAGAGTGCTTGTCTGTCATGGAAACAAGGCCCAGGGGTTGACTTCTCCAACCCAGAACTGCAAAAAAAAAAAAAAGAACGGAAGAAATGGAAACTTAACAGTAGTGTTTTAATCTAGAATATTTCATAAATAGTTAACTATCTGATGTTTATTCTAAGTTGGTAATTCACAACCAATTTAGGGGAATGTGAAACAGAACATACTTTAAACTTGTGTACCTGTAGAAAAGTAACTGTAAACTCCGTTTTAACTACTTCTCGTATGGACCATTCTTATATAGAGAAGTTGGAAATTCAGTTAGATCAGCTCTACACCCAACACAACTTGAATGTATGATCAGATAACCATTATCTAGGGCTGTAAGTAATCCACTTGGCAAGTGAATTTAATATTATTAAGAGGGTTCTGACCAATTTCAACCCTTGAAAAACTGTAGCTGTATCAAATGACACCTATGCCTCTCATGATCTTTCATTTTCTTCTGCATGGAATCTTTACATGGGGAGAAAATATTCCCATTTTCACGATCATCATTTTTATGTTCCCCCCTGCCTCGTTCATGTTTGTTTTAAATATGTAATTTAGGAAGAAAATGACTAAATGTACATAGGTCAAGTATAACCTTCCAGATAAACTTTGTCAGAAAGGAAAACTGATCTTGACAATCTGGTCACCTGGATCAGATTGTTTTCAGTAAGAGCAGAAGCAGGCAGATGGCTTTTTACCGCCCAAAGAGGCGGTGAAACGTTTTGCTTGCTGTCAGCTGATGCTGCCAAGCCCTGGGCAAAGCTTCAGATCATAACAACATTGTAATGTAGGGTACCACGCTCTCACCCAGCTCTTGGCTTATTCACCACAGGTCCTCTGAGGATCTCTCAAAGGGCTGGCTTAGATAACATCTTTAATTTCCTGGTTTGTTGGTTTGTTTTCTTGGTGGGGGAGAGTGGCAAGTAGAGTGGGTCAAAACCAAGCAAGAAGCAGTGTATCCACGGGATGCTGCGGAGCCCTGGCACTCACTGTGTGCTCATGTCCTTTCAGTCTTCGGTGGTGCATCCGCTGCTGCAGCTGGTGCCCCGACTGCATGAGAGAAGGATGAAAAGATTCAAAGTGGACGTATGTAACCAATCTGCACATTGGCCTTGCCACACAACCCTTCCCACCAATTCCCAGCTGGGGTCGTTGATAAAACACTCTTCGGGCTGAGCCTCATTCTGTTATCCATCCCTGAAACAAAATATTTGGTTTGTGATTTTAGAGGTTTCAACCCATGGTTACCTGGCCCCCTAGCTTTTGGACAGAATATGGGGTGGGGCTAAGCTGTTCACCTCACGCGCTGAGAGGCGAAGAGTGAGGGAAAGGAGAAGGTACTATCTACCTTTCACTGGGCCCCACCACCTCCCAGTGGTACCACAGGCTGCTGACCCATGGCCCTAAGCACATTGCCTTTGGGTGTCACTTCAAATCCAAATCAGAACACACTCAACCATTGTCAGAGCATCTATGTGCAGGTGTTTTTACCCTTGGAAAGACCAGCATCGTCTGATCTTTACCTACTCGATTTTCTGTCCTCTTTGCTCAAGCTCTACCAGTGAGGACTGCAGGGCTACCCCAGCCAGGAAACCTGTTCTTGGCGCTGCTGGCGGCCTTACTCTTTAGATAGGAATACTATAGAACATAATGGACAGGTTACTTTGTTTTCTATCCACATTGACAAAGAGTTAGGCATGTTTTAGTTGGCACATTTTAGTCCAACTGTTAAAAATGGTAAGCATAAAGATTATGACATAAACTAAACATATTTTGTTTTTTCCCAAAAGTTATCAAAAATATGTAGTACCTATGTGTAAGGTAAATAAACTGAGTGAACATGTTTTTTTAACTACAAACTGAATTCTTAATGATCATTCAAGAAGAACCCCAATACTTTCAGTGCTGGAAGAGTCTAGATAACATTTTAAAGCAGTACCGTACGTTTTTTGGAAGACATTACAATTTCACCCTTTCATTATCTTTTTTTTTTACTCTATTAATTACTCATATAAGTATTATTATCCAGAGCTTACAGAACAGAAAGCAACTCAAAATAGCACCCTGTTTCTTGTATATACATTTATCTGATTTGGAGAAGGGAAGGGGAATAACAAAATGGTGACACAAAGGACAAAGGGCGAACCAGTGCAACAGTGATACTCACAAGAAACTATGTTGGAGATGAACTTTACAACTTGGGGACTTGGGAGGGGGGGAGTCTCCCCCCACCCAAGTGGGAAAAAAAGTGGAAGAAAGTGGGAGAAAAATGAAGGAGAGGGTAACATTGTTCAACAAGAAATGTACTCATTTCCTTACTTTTGTAGCCGTACCCCCTCTATATATCTCCTTTACAATAAAATTAAATTTTTAAAAAACTTTACCAAGATCAGACTAGTAAGAGAATACAACAGCTCTCTACTTATTAGTCCATGCAAATGATTTTTCACTATAGAGTTTCCTTTATAATCTAATTTTAGTTGTTTTATTGCTATTGCTATATTAAAATTTGGATTTGAGTCAGGTTTTTTCCATTAATTTCAATGGTGTATCTTGCTCTTCTTAAAACAGTACCTAAATTGTTCAAATATTTTTTAAATGCATAGGTGAATACCTCAAAAATTTTGTGATCACTATTTCCTTCATAAATCCTTCACACTTTTCAATTAGGCTTCCCTCAGTGTCTGCTGCCACTGTTAAGGAGAAATCTAAGAGGCAATGTAGTAACCCCATAAACTGTTGCATTTTTGAAGTGAGAAGAAAAGTTATTACCAAACTTTCTAAACATAATATTCTTTTTTGAATTAACTTCCATGTTTGCCTAATTTATGAATAGCAATTTATGAATATGCAATTTAAATTTAAATAGCTCATTTTCTATAATACTTCAACCATTTTTAGTTTGACTACATTATTTCAGTCTCATTTGCACAATAAAGATAAAGTTTCAATGTGTCTAGTTTGGCATGTTAAATTTCTGTTATGAATGAAATCAAAACGCTCTCTAATTTAGTTTACATATTTTATCAGATAAAGGGTAAATCCTAAAAGTTTTAATAATAAGTCAAATTTCCTAGGAACCTATGTGAGAGAAACATGAAGAGCTAATTATACCAGAATATTAGTTATGCTAGCCTAAGTCAGCTAACTTTAAAATACTTTGAATTCTCAAAGGAAAGATTAATACATTCAAATATTTTTTCTTGAATTTTGTTTAAAACATATCTTCTACTCAGACCCTGCATCATTTTCTTCTTTCTCTCTCTCTCCCAATTCTTTTATATATTGCCCCCAAATAATTTAAAAAAACTAAAAGACTTACATGTTTTGGTGTTGTGGTTGAAACTTTTAAATAGTACATTTTAATTTGTACTTTGTTCTTTTATCCCTTTTTCCTTAAAAATCACTTAAACATACAGTTTCTATGTTTATATTTTTAAATGCTAATTTTTCAATCTTAAATAATTTGAGGGGTTATAATAAGGATGAGAACTACATCAAATACTGAGACTTTGAAATATATTCAAATCAAGTATATAAGAAATTAGATGTAGATTCATTTCTTTAAGAATGTGACCCGGCTGGGGATATGGCCTAGTGGCAAGAGTGCTTGCCTTGTATACATGAGGCCCTGGGTTCGATTCCCCAGCACCACATATACAGAAAACGGCCAGAAGTGGCACTGTGGCTCAAGTGGCAGAGTGCTAGCCTTGAGCAAGAAGAGGCCAGGCACAGTGCTCAGGCCCTGAGTCCAAGGCCCAGGACTGGCCAAAAAAAAAAAAAGAATGTGACTGAACTTATAGAATAACTGAGACATTATACATTATCATCATGATAGATAAGTATTAATGAAAACAGGAAGCTGTAAGTCAATGTTATAGAATCCATAAAATGTATAATATTATTTGTATGAAATTCAAAATGGCATATGTAAGTGAAGAAACACTACATATTGTTGCTGTTATGAATAATTTGTTTACTCCAATATATTTGGTATTTTTATTTCATTACCTTTCTGTGTATTTAATAATATTAGAACATCCTCTTCTAAGTCACTGATCAAGTATACATTGACAAAGCTGGACTTCAATTTCCATAGACATTCTTATAAAAATCTATGGAAATATTGTACCATATTTTTATTTTTATTTATTTTTAATTAAATTTTATTGACAAAGTGATGTACAGAGGGGGTACAGTTACATAATAAGTTAGTGGGTACATTTCTTGTCTTATTTGTTACGCCTTCCCTCATTTTTTTTCCCTTCTCTAGTTCAGATATTCAGATATATACAAAATCCAGTGTTCCAAAATCATATACAGTGACCACAGGGGGTATGCCAAAGGAAATTCACGTAGCACATTAAACATAACGACAACAATAAAATCCTCCTGTTTCTATCTTTTGGAGTTCATTTTGCCTCGCCTCATCTTATATAATCATATGTACAAAGAGGTTGAGCTATTGTGATCCTCTGATAGTTCTATCCTAGACCTTTTTATGTTTATTTAGTAATTGTTTGGTTTTAGAGACATACTGTAAAATCGCTGACCAAAACATATGGAAAGGAATATGGCCTAGTGGTAAAGTGCTCACCTCCTATACATGAAGCCCTGGGTTCGATTCCTCAGCACCACATATATAGAAAAGGCCCGAAATGACACTGTGGCTCAAGTGGTAGAGTGCTAGCGTTGAGCATAAAGAAGCCAGGAACAGTGCTCAGGCCCTGAGTCCAAGCCCCAGGAGTGGCAAAAACAAAAACAAAAAAATGTGTAAATACCATTTGAAAAGAAGTTAGTCATTTTATAGACATGATCGCTATTGTTTGTACCGTATGTTTAAATCTTCTTTTTGTTTTTAATTTTTGTGAGCTGGTCCTGGGGCTTGAACTCAGGGCTTTGGTACTGTTTCTGAGCTTTTTTTTTTTTTTTTTTGCTGAAGGCTAGCACTCTACCATTTTAGCCAAGCTCCACTTCCAGCTTCTGGTGGTTAATTGCAGATAAGAGTCTCACAGACTTTACTGCCTGGGCTGGTTTCAAACTGCTATTCTCAGATCTCAGCCTCCTGCATAGCTAGGATTACAGGAATGAGCCACCAGCACCTTGCTAATATCTTTATCTTTGATATAATTCTAGTTTATATTTTTCCTCAACTTGTGCAACCAAGAATGTGTTTTTAAAACATCCATATTTCTTTCCCCTACTGTAAAGAACTGATCAGTATCTCCAGTAAAGCAGCAATAAGTTATTAAATCTTTAAAAGAATTGCTTCATTCTAGCCAAATGTCGAAAGAAGATTTTTAAGTTAACAATAGTATGCCTACTACTTATCTTTTTTTACTGCAAAATACACATATACCTAAAAATTCCTGAAAAGATAAATTTATCATACTGATGAAGAAGTTATTTTTAAATATATTATTCTGATGATATTGCTACTTGTCAAAATGCCAGGTATGAGTACAGTCATCTCTTACTGATAACAGTTATTTACTCAATTTCTTTGTTTCATTATACTAGTTGAAAGTACTTTTGAGCTTTATGGTATGGTTAAGAAGAATTTGTACTCATTTTTAGTCTTATTTCATGTGTAATCTCTTCCTTTTCTCTTCCAGCAAGCACTCCAAAATGTTTTACCAAGTCCAAGGAGAGGATACTTTTTATTCAGGGTATGCACACAATGTATTTTCAATCACAATATCAAAATGAAAAATTATTTCACTGTATACTCAATTAATGTATAAGTTCAAATCAACTCCTGACATTTATATCTTGGTACTTAACATCAGCTGTTACACTAACGCAACAGTTGTAACAGCAACTCTGCTGCTACTGTATTCCTTTTAATACCCCAGAATCCCAATTTTGACATTCATATTTGTAAATGCCCTGAACAACACTCTTTTGTGCAGGAAATAAATGATTCCTTAATTTCCAATGAATTATTTACTATATTTTATAAGCCAGTAGATCTGAAGAATTTTTGGCTCATTTACAAATTCTTAGAGAAATCTACCACAATAAATGTTATGAGAAAAAATAACTTTATAATTCTGTTTCTGATTTTATATATGACCAGATTATGTATGAAATGTTGCCCGTTTTGCTCTTCTTCTTCCTCTCCCCATTTTTTTTCCAGTACTAGGCTTAAACTCAAGGACTAGGGTTTTCACTCCACTTTCTTACCCCTTCTTTTGCTATATCACTTCAGCCATGATGCCATCCCTCTTTTCTACTGATGAACTGGAGATTGTGGCTCAAAGTTTTTGTTTTGTTTTTCTGTTCAGGCTGGCTTCAGACCATGATCCTCTAAGTCTCTGCCTCTTGGTCACTAAGATTTACAGACATGAGCCACTGACATCTAGCTTTGAAATGTATTTTTCTAAACAGCCTTACTTTCTGAAATATTTGCATCCATAACACCAGAAACTTATTTTACTCATTATTTACTTATTGCACTTCTAATGGATGAAGGATAATGAACCAATGAATTGGAATAAAATTCAAGATTCAATTCCTAGGGGTGTATAGCTCAACAGATGAAATAGGTAAATGAGGAAATGCAAATTTCAGGCTTTCTTCAGTATCCATGACGATTGTTCTTCGGGTATCCTCAGGGATATAAAGACCTGAGGATGCTCAAGTCCCTTCCATCCAATTGTAAGGAATCACCTCTAGATTCCTTGCAATACCAATATAATGTAGATGCATATCAACATTTGTTATAACATATTGTTTAGGGAATATGACAACAAAACAAGTGTGTATATGTACAATGCAGACACATGCATTCTTCAAAATGTTCTGTATGCAGAACCTGTGAATACAGAGGGCTGACTGTATGTAATGTGTGACATGCATCTTCAGTTGGCAGTTGTGGATTTCAAAGGGGAAAACACTTAGTTTTGAAAATAGAGGATACAGGGATGCCATTGTGGACTGAGTTTTGAAGAATCAACAAGAATTGGTTAATAAAATACATAGCTGAGCCTGGGAATGTGGCTTAGTGGTAGAGTGCATGCCTAGCATACATGAGGCCCTGGGTTCAATTCCTTGGTACCACATAAAAAAAATAAAAAAAAAATAAAAATACGTAGCTGAAAATTTTCAACTTTTCATTAAAGGAGGGGGGAAGGTATAGGATAAGATTTGCATTCTGGAGAGGCATTCCAGCAGCAAATTAGAGAACTGGTTGGAGGAAGGAACTAGATTAATGGCAGGAAGAAGTAATACTAAACCATAGACTTCAGAAAGTTAATTCTGGTCATGTCAAATTAAATTTGAGAACATTTCTTTTAAAAATTTGGTACCAGCTGGACGCTGGTGGTTCATGCCTGTAATCCTTGCTACTCAGGAAGCTGAAGTCTAAGGATCACAGTTCAAAGCTAGCCCTGGCAAGAAAAAGCCTATTCAGAAAAAAGCCAGATGTGTCACTGTGGTAGAGTGCTAGTCTTTAGGAAAAAGAATCTCAGGGACAGTGTCCAGGCCCTGATTTCAAGCCCCAGGATTGGCATGCACGCACCCCTCCCCCCCCCACAACTGGTACTATATAAACAAAATCAAATATAGTATCTAACTTGTGGTCCTCAGTAGCTTAGCTATACTCAGAAACTTGTTGGGAATGTAAAATTCCAGGCTCCATTTCAGACTTAATCCAAATCCCCGATTATAGGATCTACCAGTCCATTTCTATTCTGTCAAAAGCTCACTAGGTAATTTCAAAGTATCTTAAACAGATACTCCTGCCTATCATAAAGCTGCTTTCTGTAAATATTGTTGTTTATCCTTAGTTACATTGTTTTATTTTTAACTTCTTTTTCAGCCCCGTAATGGATGAAGTTAGCAGATTTCATTCAAACAGTATGTTTTTTTAAAAAGATAAATAAATA
Organism: Perognathus longimembris pacificus; assembly: GCF_023159225.1. NCBI lineage: Eukaryota > Metazoa > Chordata > Mammalia > Rodentia > Heteromyidae > Perognathus > Perognathus longimembris. Next base: position 28,582,885 of record NC_063176.1, on the reverse strand, counting down.
CATAAGTTAATATGAAATGGAATGTGTTTCACAAGTCATCCTGACTTGAAGTTTTCTGTTAGTTTGAAATAGTCAAAAATTATACTGACTATACTTGTAATAATTGTATGCATACACTATTATTGTATATAAATGTTACAATTACAGGGCAAGAAGGTGGAAAATACCAGCATTTTAAGGGCCTAAAATTTGCTTTTCCCCTAGTATTCCTGACTGTACCACAACAGCAGTCATCATAATTGGTTTTGGAGAGAATGATCTCATCATCATTTATTGTACAAGTAGGAATATGGCAGAGACTGCATTCCTATGGTGGCAGTCAGCATCTACTGTGGTCAGCCAGGGCTGACAGACTGAATGCACTTTTGTTTTCCAAATAGCTCATATGCAATGGCTGCGATTACACAGATTTTAGGAAATTAAGAAAATGTGGAAAGATGTGGCATGATTTCTATGTTAAGACTACTGAACTTTCTACCTCAATTCTGAACATATAGTAGACATCGAATAGCCAGTTAATATATGCAATAAACATGTAGTGCCAGTGACTATTGACAGGCCCCTCGTGTTCAATAGTACATTAATTTCAATATCTTATTAGACTATAAATTTTGAAATAAAACTGAAATGTAGTCTGATTTATAGCATAGAAACGTTTTTGACTAAAACTATGTAATACTAAATTCAGAATCTATCAGGAACTTATTTTCACAAATATTTCATTCATTTTACTTATCATAACCTATATATATATATATATATATATATATATATATATATATATATATATATATCTTAAGAATGTGAAATTTTCCGGGTGCTGGTGGCTCATGCCTGTGATCCTAGCTATTCAGAAGGCTGTGGTCTGAGGATCATGGTTCAAAGGCAGCCTGGGCAGAAAAGACTCATCTCCAATTAGTCACCAGAAAACGGGAAGTGGCACTGTGGCTCAAGGGCTAGCCTTGATCTGAAGAGCTCAGAGACAGAGCCCAGGCCAAGCTCCACAACAACAACAAAAAAGAATATGAATATTTAATCTTTTGTCAAAGATTCAAAACCAATACGCACCATTACAAGCCTGAGGAGCAATGCCAAAACCACATTCTATTTAGAACAGAAGAAAAGCACTCTAAATTTATCAACACATACTAATTGTAAAAATTTAATGGTTTACGTTGCAAATTTCCATACATGCATGTATTATGCATTATTCATGTTCACCCTCTCCTCTGCTCTTCACACCTCACTCATGATCATTCAGAGTCACCTTTCTGCATTCAGGTAGGTCATCTTTTGCTTTTGGTTAGGGTTGCTATTTGTAGTTTCCACATATGACAGAAAACATATAATGTGATACTCATCTTTCTGTGTCTGACTTGTTTTACTCAGTACGATATCTTGCAGTTCCATCTGTTGTCCTGAAAAATGACAAGATTTTATTTTTTTTTGTAGTGGCTAAATACTACTACAGTGAGTGTGTGTGTGTGTGTGTGTGTGTGTGTGTGTGTGTAGTGTATTTTCTTAATTTATAGACCTGCCATGGGAACAAAAATAGATTGATTCTCTATCTTGGTTGTTCTGTGAGTATGAAGATGTGTTTTTTATATGCTGACTTCACTTCCTTGCATGGCATATGCAAAAGAATGGTATAGCTGGATTAGCTGACAGTTTCTTTTTTAATTTTAGGAATTCCATTCTATTTCCCATAGGGAACATGCCAGTTTACATTCTCACCAACATCTTTACATCTTCATCAGCAATTTTTGTTTTCTTAATGACAAATATTTTTATTGGAGAAAGACAGAACCTTAATGTAGTTTTTTCCTAATTTATTTTTATCCTTAACTACTGTACAAAGGAGGTGCCATTTAAGGAAGGAGTTTTTGGATACAATTCATCTTGATCAGTGTAACTACCTTCAACATTCTCATTCCCCCATCCCCTGCTTTTAATTTTGTGGTACATAGAATGAATTTCTTGACTACACTGTCCCTCTTCATGGTCTACTCCTCTCCCACACTCCCCATTGCAAGTACCTATTTCTTGATGCTTCTTGACTGGACTTAAACCTAGTCTTTCTAATAGACTCTATCTCCATACAGTCTATTCTATTTCCGTTAATTTATTTGTAACCACTTGTGTACCATCCTCAGTGATCACTAACAGATTTATAGGCACATTCTATCTACCACAAATGAAGGAAAACATGTAAATTTGTTTCTTTGGGTCTGGCTTACTTCATTTAATATAATTTTATACAAGTCTTTCCATTTCCCTATGAATGGCAACTCAGATGCCCCTCAGTGGATGAATGGATCAATGTACAATGGAGTTTTACCCATCCATTAGAAAGAATGATATTGTGCCATTCAATGTAATTTTGATTTTCATTTCCTTTGTGGATGAAAACATTCAACGTTTTTTCATGTACTTATTAGCCATTTGTATTCCTTCTTTGAGTAAGTGTCTATTCGGGTCCTTTGCCTATTTTTTTTTTTTACTGAATTGGGTTTTTTATTTTGAATTCTTTATATATTCTGGATATTAATTTTCTGTCAAGTTCTAAAGATTTTTTCCCATCCAGTAGGCTCTGGGTGCAAGCCTCAATACTGGCACAAAAAATAAAAAAAAAACAAATAACCTTATTTTGTTCATGACATGAATGTAAACACTCCAAAATGTTTCACTATCAAGCCTCACACACCCTCACTCAGCTTATTGCTCATGGCTACCATTCTACCAATTGAGCCAGTCCTCCAGTCCAGCATTTTGCTGGTTAATTGGATATAGAGTCTTATGGATTTTTCTGCCAGGTTTGGTTTCAAACTTTGATCCTCCAGGTCTCAGTCTCTTGAGTAACTAGGATTACAGGTGTGAGCCACTGACACTTGGCTCATTTTATACTTAATATAGTTCTTAATAGATCAGCCAATTTAACTAAATGAGAAATAAAACATAGACATATTATTAAAATGAAGACAAAATTGTATGTGATGATCCTTGGTCATGATCAGGAAGCTGAATTTTCAAATTATACTTAGGTAACTCCTGTTTCAGAAGAGGCTTGATAAATTATATCCAGTTTTCCTTGGACACTTCTCTTAAATTCGCACTTTGCCTACTGTGGAGGTTGCTGCCTGATTAGAAAAGGGTGGCATCTTAAACACATGGGATTAAGCCTATGTATTAGTTAGAGAAGAGTAGATATTATACACAATATATTATGTTATATAATATTATATATAATAGGATACATATTTAAAAGATGATTCAATTGCAAATGTGCCAAGAAATAGTAATTGTGACACTTTTGAAATGTTCACAAAGTTTATGAGCATTGATATGGGTGACATTTAGGAAACTACTTGCATATGATAATACATTTTTAGAAAACACAGAAAAATTCCAATCATGAAATTTTTATAGACAAAATAACAAGCTAGGTACTATTTCAGATGTTCACATTATTACACTTTGACAAAGAATACATAGGAATGTTCATATGTAAATACAACATACAAATATTCACATATTGGTTTATATGAATCTAATTCACTTTTTCTTTCTTTTTTTAATAGGATAATGACAATTTTCCACAGAAACAACACCATGAAGTACAAAATATTTTGTTTTCATCTTAAAAATACTTCATAAATTTACTGTTTAAAATGCCTGTTATAATCATTATCATTTGAGATTGTAAAAGCTTAATGTATTGAAATAAAGAAGCATATAAAATACTTTTACTGTTATAATGATCAATAGTATTTAATAAAAGTGTAAATAATGATACCTTAGATGTCTGTAGCTTTTGAATGTTACTACACATGAGTTTTATTTTACTAAAAATATTAAACTCTCACAGAGAGTTGAGTGGATAATTCTTTTATATTATTACAGTAGCTCATTCAATCATTCATTGGAGGATTGCAATCTCAGGCATAAACATGAGACACTATCCCAAAATAATTAAAACCAAAATAAAAAAAAAGACTAGGGGGAAAATAAGGACTGAGACCATGACTCAAGTGGTAAAACATCTGGTGCAGGTTTGGGAACATGGCCTAGTGGTAGAGTGCTTGCCTCATATCTGGTGCAATGACCTGAGTGTCAGTATTGAAAAAAAAAAGTCCTCCTCCTGCAACATCTGAAAGGTAAGTCTTATGCTTTACTAGGAAGAATTAATCTTAATAGTACAGCTTCATAAACCTACCTAGAGAACTTTTTATATCAAATTCATGTTTAATGGGTGCAGAACCACCTTCAAATGGAAGATGAGTTTAACATTTCCCCCAACTTTCCCTGTGTTTTCTTGAATTCCCACTTCCTTTGCTGTGGAGTTTGCTGCCTGTTTAGAGAAAGGTGTCACCTTAAACATATGCGATTAAGTCTATGTAGGACTCAGAGAGGAGCTGATAACAAATCTTTGTCTTTCTAATGTTGACCTATGAATAAGTGAAATTATACACGTTACAAGAAAGTTTCTGAATTTTACTTCTTGTCAACTGAGTAAAGAACATAAGAAAGGAGCAGCAGCAAAGGACTAAAACTGCATTCTTTTTTATACAATTAATTGCCTTAGTAGGATACAGTCTTTGGAGCACAGACTGAGTTATAAACACAGTAATTCAACTTATCTAGACTTTTAATTTTTTTTTTGTCAAGATAAAGGTCGAATATTAAGCCAAAGTTCGTGGGACCTACCTTTTTTGAAATTTAGAAATACATAGGTTGCTTACTTACAGAGGAAAGAAATTGAACATGTGCTTACAAAAATTTTGTTTTTAAATACTTGCACTTAAAAATTATCATCTCATACATAAACACAAAAGAATGTTAGCCACTAGCAGCAAAGAATTTGTATTAAGGACTGATTGAGCACTGTAAATGAAGTTGGCACTGCTCGCCACGTTTAAAGTTGTGTAATTAAAAACATTTTGGTTTTCGCTTCCCAAATCCTGTGGAGTATATGCTTGGGATTATATAAAAGGCACCACGTGTTTTCCCCAAGTTCCAACAAATAGCTCCTTTCTGTTAAACAGCAAGGAGGACAACAGTTTATTTAGGTTTCCTAACCAAGATCCTACCTCTTAAGGCCAAGATGTAGTCTGAATATTCACATTTCATTTCAAAATCTGATGAAAGCTCTTCATATTTAACTACAGAAAAAAATCCACATAAAAGAAAAGTATATGTACAACGAAGGGTAGGTACTCCTTAAATCTCTCTAAAAACAGGCTACGAGTTTCTGATTAAGAATTCCTTTGAAAACTTCTCCACTACCCACTAAGACCGGACCAGCACCAGCCCTACCCAGCAAACAGGAAAGGAGGCGCTCCACCAAGATGGCCCAGCACCTACTGCTTCCGGAGCCAAAGACACGCCCCTGTGTTGCTTGGCAACGGAGTCCTCAGAGCACGTGGTGCAAAATCCCTATGCTCCTTGCCCCTCCCAGCTGGGCGTTGGAAACCGCTGGGCCTGGGGCTGGTTGTCCTCCAGTCCTGGGGGGCGGGGCTTCAGGTTTAGGTCCCCAGTCCCCAGTGAGGGGCTTGGTAGAACATCATGCAGGTGAGGGGCACACCTGGAGTGGGCGGCCTGCGGTGTTGCAGGAGCCAGGGGAGGGGGCTAACATTTGTTCATGGTAAGTACTGCGTGTGTTTCTGACTTGTTTGGGTTTCATTCCTAAGAGAATGTCATTTCTTCAACTTTCAAGACTCCCCGTTGGTCATTGGAGGAAACTTTCAGTATTTAGAATTGCCTTTCACATCTGAATTCTAGAAATCCTACAGCTGCACTATTTCCAGTTTAAGAAAGCATAATTTGATTTCATTGCCTTCTGAAGAGCCTCAGATACAATCCCCTAAGTCATGAAGTGTGTCTTCAAAGGACGGACTCTCCCTGCAGTTCCTTCTACCTTAGCACAAAACTCTGTTAGATTCCCCATTTATTCCACAGAAAGCTTCTCGTGGCTCTAAAGTGTCCCTATTGATCAGAACCTTAGTTTTACTTCACTGTTTTTCTCTCCTCCTCCTCTTTGTTTTAAGCAAAATAAAACTTTCACTTCGTAATTTACAGAAACAGCTTTTGCCCTCCTGCTCTTCCAAATCAAAAGAACTGGGATTTTTTTCACACTTAATTGATAGTTGTACATATATACAATTTAATAGAATAGTTTAACAATAAGTTATTTGTCACTATGATGGTAATCTTTTTAATAATAGATTCCTTGCAAGTACATTTTATAAAACTTTTATACATTGTATAAGAATATTGTATAAAACGCTACAGATTTGTTCTGGTTTGCATCTGCTCATGAGGAGTTCAGCAGAAATGTAATTGATAATGAAGTCAATGGCATACTAATGCTTCTTTCTGCCTTGGTGTATTAGTTTTTATTAGTTGGCTTACCCAGCAGCCAGTTATACAGTTCTTATGTTTTAGATATGATCCTGTTTAAAAAGAGTTTACAGAGAGGGAATATGATATACTGTTATGACACATAAAATACCGTGATAGTTTGAAAATTAGATTGTTAAATAAAATTCCATAGCTAACTTTGAAAAGCAAAGAACAGCAGAGTACAGAGTTTTGACTGTACAACTTGTTCCACTGCTCCCCATTTCTAGATCAGCTAAAGAAGACGGAGAAGCTTAAGTAAGTCCTTGAGGACATGACGTCATGAATATTGTGGAAAAAAAAAAGTGACCATAGATAGAATTCAGGGGAGGTTGTCTCACTGCTTTGTGGACAGGAATAAAACCTGACTTCAAAAACATTTGGCTCAAGACAGCTTTCATAAGATTGTTCAACCCGAAGACTTCCCATTGTTGGAAGGTCCAGCAAACCTTACACTGAATTTTATATAAATTATATTCTATAGTGCCCCAATACCTGGAAGAAATAAATAGAAATCCCTTGTGGAGGAAGATATTTTTATCTCAGCTCTTAAGGAATTGCTATCAAACAAGAACAATTCAATCAAAAGTAACTGGATATGTAAAGAAAACCAGCAGCATGACCATGAACCAGTAAAAACAGACACCAAAGATCACAGGTGTTAGGAAGATCAGAAAATAAAACACTCTACTCATTCTATTTTTAGAAATAGAAATACCTATAGAGAGTAGAGAGTAGACTAATCAGGGATCTTAATGTTTTTTATGAGGATATTTTTCTATTTAGGTACTGGAGTTTGAACTCAAGGCCTGGCTTACACTTGCTGCGCAGGTGCTATATGGCTGAACCGTGCCTCTAACCACCAAAAACATTTCTTTGCAGTAAAAGTGAGCAGTCTGGTAGGAAATTAAGAAAATGCAACATTTTTTTTCAGGGATAGAAAATCCCATCTTAAAATTTATATGTAATCTCAAGGACCTCCAGTAGTGTAGTAAAAATAGTTCTGAGAAAGAAGAGCAAAGTGAGAGGATCTTGTATAATAGTGTGGATGTGTTCATTGTCACTGAATCATGTATGTAAAAATGAGTAAAATGGTAAATGAAGCATTTGAAGACTAGGGAATGTGGCTCAATATAAAGTGCTCAAGGCCCTAGGTTCAATTCCTAGTTCCACAGAGGTAAAAAAAATAATGATAAAAGGGAAAAATAGTAAAATTTCTGAAAATTAAAAGATGCAACAAATGAAATTTAGACATATCAATGGATATACTTCTTTTCATCAGAAGACTAGATATAGCAAAAAAAATAGATTAAGCTGTGTGTGTGTGTGTGTGTGTGTGTGTGTGTGTGTGCGCTCGAGCACGCACACCAGTCCTGGGGCTTGATGAGCACTGTTCCTGAGCTTCTTTTTGCTCAAGGCTACCACTCTACCATTTGAGCCACTGCTGACTTTTTATGTTTATGTGGTTCTGAGGAGTTGAAACCAGAACTGCATGCATGCTAGGCAAGCACTCTACATCTAAGCCATGTTCTCAGCCCTGATTAAGGAATATTTAAACAGATAATTTCTGTGAATCTCTCAGAAGTGTTAAAAGATACTATTCTACAGCTTCAAAAAGCTCAGTAAACACATGCAGGACAAACAAAAAGAAATAGTTACAGTGATGCATCATGGCAAAACTGTACAAAACTATAGACAAAAAAAAGTGTGCAGCAAAGCTCTTAGACTGACAGTTGATTGCAATCAAAGTATCAAGCAGAGCTGTAGTCTCTATGGAGAGTACTGCAGTGGAAGTATTCAGATCCAAGTTGATTTATGTGGTAGATGTAGGGTTTAGTACTTTTTCAGCTGGTTGGTTGAGGACTTAAGTTCACAACATTTTCTCTCTCTCTCTCTCTCTCTCTCTCTCTCTCTTTTTTTTTTTTTTTTTTTTGCCAGTCCAGGGGCTTGAACTCACGGCCTGAGCACTGTTCTGGCTTCTTTTTGCTCAAGGCTAGCACTCTGCCACTTGAGCCACAGCGCCACTTCTGGCCGTTTTCTGTATATGTGGTGCTGGGGAATTGAACCCAGGGCTTCATGTATACTAGCAAGCACTTTTGGCCACTAGGCCATATTCCCAGCCCCAGTTCACAACATTTTCTTGGCTACATTTTCTGTTGTTTTTTTGTTTTTTGTTTTTTTTTTTGCATCCAGGCTGACCATGATCTTGCTGTGTAGTCTAGACTGACCTCAAACTCAAAACTTCCTTCCTAAGTTTACTAAGTGCTACTTGCAGCCAGATTTTTCTTCTTTCTTTTTCTTTTGTGCAGGTCTTGGGGTTTGAACTCAGGGCCTGGGCACTGTCCTCGGGCTTCTTTACTCAAGGCTAGCACTCTACCATTTGAGCCATACCTCTGCTTTTGGATTTTTGCTAGTTTAGTGGAGATACGAGTCTCAGGGACTTTTCTGCCTGGGCTAACTTTGAACCATAATCCTCAGATCTCAGCTTCCTGAGTAGCTACGACAATAGTCATGAACCACTGGTGCCCGGCTCCAGCCACAGTTTCTTTTTTTAAAAAAATTTAATTAAATTGTATTGACAAGGTATTGTGCAAAGGGGGTACAGTTACATAATAAGGTAGTGAGTACATTTCTTGTGAAATCTCTTATACCCTAGATCAGGTAGGCATATATACAATATTCACTGTACCAAAATCATATGCAGTAACCACGTAGGGTACGCCAAAGGAAATTCACCTAGAACTTTAAATGTAACGTCAACAATAGAATCCTTCTGTGTCCTTCTCTTGGAGTTGTTTTTGCTTATCCTCGTCTTATATAATCATGTATACATAGCTGTTGAGCTACTGTGATCCACTGATAGGTCTATTCTAGACCTTTTCATGTTTGTTTAATAGTTGTTTGGTTTTAGATACATAATGTAAAGTTGCTGACCCAAACATGTGGAAATACCATTTGAAAAGAAGTTTGTTATTTTGCAAACCTGGTCTCTACTGCTCCCGCCCCAACAGTCATATATCAAGGAGACCATGGGCCTTTGTTCTCTGTTCTAGGCTTGTCTTGCTCAACATTATTTGTTCAAGATCTGACCATTTCCCTGCAAATACCGATATTTTACCATTTCTAATCGCTATGTAGTATTCCATTGTGTACAGGTACCACAGTTTTTGGATCTATTCATCTGTAGTGGGGCATCTGGGTTGTTTCCATATTTTGGTACTGTGAATTGTGCAGCGATAAGCATGGATGTGCAGGTATCTTTACGGTATCCTGGACCTGTTGTTCAGGATAGATGCCTAGGAGTGGTATGGCTGAGTCATAGGGTATGTCTAGCCTGAGTTTTTTGAGGAATCTCCATACTGTTCTCCAGAGTGGATGTACTAGTTTTCACTCCCACCAACAGTGGAGAAGGGTTCCTCTTTCTCCACATTCCCTCCAGCATTTGTTGTTGCCTGAGTTCAGGGTATATGCCATTCTAACTGGAATGAGGTGGTATCTCAGGGTTGTTTTTATTTGCATTTCTTTTACTGCCAGGGATGTTGGACATTTCCTCATATGTTTCTTTGCCATTTTTATCTCTTCTCCTGTGAAGTCTCTCTTTAGCTCCTTTGCCCATTTAATAATTGGTTTACTGGGTTTGGAGGAGGTTAGTTTTTTGAGTTCTCTGTAGGTGACGGATATTAGGCCTTTGTCTATTCCAGCCACAGTTTCTTGATGTATGATTCTCTCCATAGGACAGTTTACAACCTACCTGGCCCCTTACTTCAGCAAAACCAACAAGAGAGTCTGTTGGCAAGACAGAAGCAGTCTTGCAGAATGTAACCACAGAAAATGGAATTGTTCACCTTTGTCATCTTTATTAGTTACAAGAAAACCACACTTTGCCTTCCTAATCAAGGAGAGGAAGGAGATCTTCCCAAGCTATCATAGACTTTGCCACAGAATTCTCTCTATAATTAAGTTCTACCTTTCCCTGAAAGCATCAGGGAATGTAGACAGCAGGCTAGAGAAACAGTAGCTAAAAGATGGTCAGAAACTGTAAATAAAAGGGAAACAAGGCTAACCTTTATAGAATCGAAGTTACAATTAAGAATAGCAGTTGGAGAGTCATAATACTACTAGGCTTTTCTAAGATTTAATCCAGAAGTAAGAGTCCTGTGAACCTACATAGCTAAACATTGACTCAAGACCATTAAACCATACTGTGCATGATGTGAATTTATTTTGCCCACTATAGATCAGTGAATTGCCCATGACTTATAAACTTACTGCTTGGTATCTGATAAATGTGGTCTAAATTTATTTTTTATTTAATTTCTCAGTGTGACATCAAGGGTAGATGATGTGTCTCATTTCTCAAAGCACAAAATCCAACGAGTGCTGAGAAGTGGGCCCTTGGCTTTATTCTTCAAGTATGGTTAATGAGCAACTGTATACTGAAGTGCAATTATACAAATGCACGTTTAAGTACACAGTCATGCCAATAGTTTGCTTTTCTCTTTGTGCAGGATCCAAATGAAGATACAGAATGGAATGAGATTCTAAGAGATTTTGGCATTCTTCCTCCAAAAGAAGAACCAAAAGATGAAATTGAAGAGATGGTTTTACGTTTACAAAAAGAAGCAATGGGTATATTTATGCATTCGTGGGGTGGATGAAGGGGCAATACTAAGGTAGCAATAACGTATTTTTTTGTGCATGTACTATGAAAGAGAAATTAAAAATTACTATAAACCTCACCTATACCTTCAAAATTAGCCTAAAGTGGCTAATTACATGTTGAAAAATATGTTGAAAATACTAATTAATAAAGGAGCTGAAATATTATGCTTGTAAGTTAGTAGAATTTCTTCTCCCATCATATCTCTTTACCTGTAATTGCCTTTTAAAAACATTCTATATAGTGTGTATGGTTGGTCAAGATTTCTAGGTATTAATGGGGTATGACTGATTTTTGTATTTCACTGTGACCTGTCAGGCTTATGAACTTTGAGAGAGTAATAAAACCTTAATGTTGTAGTTTCTACACTATGTAAATTATTGTGGTTGACTACTGCAGGTTAGTTTAAAAATGTTCTTGCTATCATTATCTCAGTATTTTTCTTTATACATTGGGGAGTAATAAATAGTTGTAAACAGTTTGACTACAATTTATGTTGTTTCAGTGAAACCATATGAAAAGATGACACTTGGAGAGTTGAAAGAAGCTGAAGATGAGTTTGATGAAGAAGATATGAGAGCTATTGAAATATATAGGTACAGTGCTGGGTTACTTATACATTGTTGAGTGAGAAATTAGGTGGTGATCTTATTAAGGATCTCTTACATGTAATGACTTGCTTCTCTTTTTGCATTTTCACCATTTTATGATATATACCACCATGTAGGTATTGTTAAATTTATCCTACTTGGATTTTTGATTCATGTCTTTAATTAAATGTGGGAAGTTTTCAGGCTATTAGTTCTGAAAATATTATTTCTTCCCCTTTCTCATTCTCTCTGCTGCTGTGGTTCCCACAAGTGAGTGTGTTTACCTGCTTACTAGTATCCCAGAGGTACTTTGAGCTCTGTTCACTTCTCTTCTCCTTTCTTTTTCTTTTTTCTTTTTTTGCCAGTCCTGGCCTTGGACTCAGGGCCTGAGCACTGTCCTGGCTTCTTTTTGCTCCAGGCTAGCACTCTGTCACTTGAGCCACAGCGCCACTTCTGGCCGTTCTTTATATATGTGGTGCTGAGGAATCGAACCAGGGTTTCATGTTTTTGAGGCAAGCATTCTTGCCACTAGGCCATTTTCCCAGCCCTTCCTTCCTTCCTTCCTTCTTTCCTTCCTTCCTTCCTTCCTTCCTTCCTTCCTTCCTTCCTTCCTTCCTTCCTTCCTTCCTTCCTTCCTTCCTTCCTCCCTTCTTCCCTCCCTCCCTCCCTCCCTTCCTCTCTCTCTCTCTCTCTCTCTCTCTCTCTCTCTCTCTCTCTCTCTCTCTCTCTCTCTCTCTCTCTCTCTCTCTTTCCTTTCTTTGTGTGTGTGCTGGTACTTTGGTACTTGGGCTTAAACTCAGGGCCTGGACATTGTCTCTTAGCTTTATTTGATGAAAGCTACCACTTGAGCCACCTATTCATGTGTAGGTTTTTAGTAGTTAATTGGAGATAAGAGTCCTTGGGCTTTCCTGCCTGGGCTGGATTTGAACCAAGATCCTATGATCTCAGCTCCACCAGAGCTCAGCTCTTAATTTCTTTTCTTCTGTTACCCTAGACTTAAATAATTGGAAGAATCCTATCTTCAAGTATTCTGAGTCTTTCTTTTGTTTGGTCACATCTGTGACACTCTTCAGAATATTTTCAAATCAGTTTTTTTTCAATTCCTGTAGTATATTTTACTCATACCATTTTTACATAAAATGTGTACTATTTTTTATTTTTATTTTTTCGGAATAATTATTTATTGTCAAAGTGATGTACAGAAGGGTTACAGTTTCATATGTAAGGCCGTGGGTACATTTCTTGTACAATTTTTTTACCTCTTCCCTCATTTCCTCCCTTCCCCCTTTCCCTCTTCTTCTCCCCCCATGAGTTGTTCAGTTGGTTTACACCAAATGGTTTTGTAAGTATTGCTTTTGGAGTTGTTTGTCTTTTTATCCTTTGTCTCTCAATTTTGATATTCCCTTTCACTTCCCTAGTTCTAATACCAGTATATACAGTATCCAGGGTACTCAGATGAGATATCCAGGGTACTCAGATACAGTGATAGTGCAGGGACAACCTCAGGAAGGGGATACAAGAGGATCATCAACAAACAAAGCTACTGTTTCACATGGCATGTTGAAAGTAAATACAACTGTGATGCAACACTTGTTTCTATAACATGGAGTTCATTTCACTTAGCATCATCTTATGTGTTCATAAGGGTATAGCTATTGGGCTCTTGTGATCCTCTGCTGTGACTAGCCTAAATCTGTACTAATTATTCCCTATGAGGGAAACCATAGAGTCCATGTTTCTTTGGGTCTGGCTCACTTCACTTAGTTTAATTTTTTCCAAGCCCTTCCATTTCCTTCCAAATGGGGCAATGTCATTCTTTCTGATAGAGGCATAAAATTCCTTTGTGTATATGTACCACAAAATATGTACTATTTTTATCTCACACCAACAAATTCTTCATTTTATATATACGAGCTTGCTATCCCGAAATTCAATTACATCCTGACATTAATAAACATATTTAGGGAAGATCCCACATTAAGAGATTACTTTGTACCCACTAGAGTAATAACAAAAAAACAGACAAAATAAATGTGTTTCTGAGAAGACAGAGAAATTAGAGCATTTGTAATAGCTAGTGAGATTGAAAAACTGTGCAGCTACTTGAACATTCTGGAAGATCCTCAAAAGGCAGAGTTATATGACCCAGAAATTCTATTCTTATGTACCCAAGAGGTTTGAAAACAGAAAGCCTGCATAGGAAGATTCATGGGAACATTATTTACAATAGTAAGAAAGTAGAAACCCTAACTGCCCATAAACTGATAAATAAATAACTAAAAAATTCCATAAATCTGTATTAGAATATTACTTGCCTATTAAATGACATGTAGTACTATGACTCTTTTCTACATCATGGTAAGGAAACATCAAGGTAAGGAAAAAAAATAGTCACCAAAGATGTAGAAACCAAAAGTAGATTCTTGGATACCAAATCCTGGGAAGGATAAATATCTTTTTCAACTTTTACAATTATGTTTTCTTTAAGTAATTTCTCAACTTTTGATCCACACCATACAGTTTTATTTTTCAAGCAATGGCTATGGCCTGAGCCCTTCTCATTAAGGACTTTATTATCTTAGAACCAGTTACCTCCAGTCATGTGAGTCTGGGATGTAGAAGATTACACAGGACTTTTCAGGAATGAGCCATCAGAAAAATGGATGCATCATTTTCATGCATCTCCCATTGCCTGCAATTTACTTCCATAACCCTCTACAAAGGAAATTGGCACATGTGTTCTTCTGTGAGCCTCAGTAGAAGAAGCTATAATGACTCTAGTCCAAGCTCAGGCCAAGCTCAGGACTAAAAAAACACAAAAAGTAATACTAAAGAAAACACAAAATGCAAATGTACCAAGCCAGTAGCTCTTATAGCTAAATGATGCAGAAAAATCAATGTAGCCATAAACATATTTACAGTCTACTTTTTGTGGTAATTATACTAAATGGACTTCGTTGACATGTGTTCCTCTTTCTCCTAGTGTGGTACAGTGCTGCTGAAGCTAAAAAGCTGGTCTTTGTGGGACTGTGGGTCAAGCAGTAGAGCACCAGCCTTGAGTGGAAATGCAGGACCTTCATGGCTCAGATTTTATTGAAACAAGGATAATGTTTCAGGTTCTGTTGAACACATTCACAGGATATTTGAATTTAGAACTGAGTTAAGTCGTGAAAGAAGCAACGACTCAGAGCATCCATTTAAGTGGTATTAGTCAAGAATTTGCTCTGTGGTTTTGGAGACATTGTTCTGGCAACAGTCTTTTATCCTTGGATTGTTGCTAGGGAGATAGGTTTCTAGAATCAACATTTGTTGCTGTGACTCTCTCAGTGTCCCAGTAATTTAATACTTGGGCTAACAAGTAGAAGAGCAATTCCAGATTCCCCAGTTTCTGCATTGCAGCAAATGAAGCCTGGGCCGACCAGTTTTGCAGTGGTGGTTGGGAAGTAATTCCTGGTTGCCCAGCCTAGAGCCGACTCCTGTCTGTCCTTTGAAACTGCAAAGCACTCATTTCCCATATTAAGCTCTTTTCTGCTTAAAATAGCCAGAAGCCTTTCTGTTTATGCCAGTGAATCTCAACTGATAATGATTGTTTGGTGAAAAATGCAGGCCTGTGAACACTGTGACTTCATGCTGGCAGAATGAACCCATATGTTTTTATCTGTCCCCTGCCCAATCCCAGTGAAATGACAAAGAGAAATGAGGAGAAGGAGGTGATGGGGAGGAGCAAGAGAAGTAGTTGATGGCTTCACTTCTAGCTGTTTTGGTTGTTTATTGGAGTAGCTGAAGTATAGAATCTGCCTCTATGTCAACTCATGAATGGATAAAAAATATGTATATGATATATATTATTTAGCTATAAAGAAGAATGATCTTGTCATTTTCAAGAAAATGGATGGAACTGGAGATCATTTTTACATTAAATGATATAAGTCAGACTGAGAAAGATAAATACCACATATTCTCTCATATGAGGAAACTCCACCTCTTTTTTTTTTTTTTTAAAAAGAATGACACCATGTATAAAATAGGGAGGAGTCTTTGGGAAGGGTACCACCAGGAGGGGGAGTGTGAAAGGGGAAGCAAGGGGGAAGGATGTCAGTATTATTAATATATGTTATACATGCATATAAAAGGTGAATAATGAAACCTCTTCAAATAGTTTAAAAGCAGGAAAGGAGGATATGCGAAGACTACTTGAGAGGGTGATTTAAATGAGTAAATTTGATCAAAGTACACTATGTGCTTATATGAGAATACCACAGTGAAACTCCTCTGTACGATCAATGTACACTAATTTAAAAATTAAAAACAAAATAGTGGTTAGTTATTATTACTACACATTCTCTCTCCTGAGGTTTTAACTGTTCATGAGACTTTGTTGGCTCAATGTCTAAATAACCTAGTCTTACATAACAAGTCAAAGCAAATTTCCTTTACTTTGCAATACCCATGATACCACAAAAATTACATTAAAAAAAGAAAAAGACTTTGTTATCTTCATTGATGATTATCTTCTCATTTAAGGTGTTCAATGTATAAGGACATACAGTCATTGCTCCAAACTTACTGTAACTTTTTTAATGTAACTTTTTTAAATTAGAGAAAAGCGTTTACAGGAATGGAATGCACTTAAGAAAAAACAAAAATTTGGGGAGTTAAGAGAAATTTCTGGAAATCAGTATGTGAACGAAGTCACAAATGCGGAAAAAGATTTATGGGTTATAATTCACCTATACCGATCAAGGTAATTACTACAGCATTTAAAAATATTAATGCACTAATGTTTTAAGCAATATTTCTAGCTTTTAGATTCTATACTACATATAACAAAGGGTACTTATTTAAGAAAGTATTATGCTATTATATTATTTATGTGTCCTACATACAAATAAGTCTAGGGTTTCACTTAGTTTTTGGCTTTAGATTAAATTAGGTATTTTAAAATATATTCATTTGTCATTTAAAGAGTTTATCACATTAAATTGGAAAAATAAGCACTTTTTGATAGTTGGGGAAAATTTTTATTAAGAAATATTTGAAATATATGGAATAGAAAGTCAAGCACCCTAAATATCCATCATACAGATTCAACAGTAAACATTTTGCACTATGTACATCATTGTTTCTGTGCATGGATGTGTTTGTGTGTTTTCAAACTAAGTAGTTCAGTCTACATTTAAAAAACAACATAGGGACAAAGAAACTCTTTTCTCCTCTACTTAGGTAAAGGTTTTCGCTACCTGTCTGACTAAGCAAAGTCAGATTGACATGAGAAAAAGAAACACAAGTCTATTAATGGGGAAGAACTTGGTGAGCTGTATTTGGAAGAGATGATGAAAACTTAGGCTTGTGTAGCATTTTAACATTTCTAGTCATCTGACATTTTTAGCTGCAACAAGAGAGTGAGCTTCTGGGGTTGGCTAATTGTGGGAAGGTAAATTTATAAGTAAATGAATGTGACATAAAGATTGCTTTAGGAAAGTCTCTCTTAGTCTCTTGGTCTCAGTCTCTCTCTCTCTTTCTCTCTCTCTTTCATACTGTCCTCCCCCCCCCCCACCCCTTGGTGGTTCTCTGGGCTAGAAATCGTTGAACGACTTAGAGCCATTCTGCCATTCCTGATATGGAGATGGAAGACAGAAAGGTCTTTTGTGTTTCTTCTTAGTTGCTTCCAGCTTAGTTGCTTCCAATAATCTGTCAGAGTAGCATACTTAGGGATTGGCATATTCCCCTTCAAGATATTCCTCTGCTTAACTGCAGTAGCAGTTCCTCATTTTACCAAGTTAATAATAATTCCTAATATTTCATACCTACTTCTTACTCATTTCCCCAAGTATTTCCAAATTACCTTTAATAAATACATATACTCTGTTTCTTGTTGGTAGTAGGGCTTAAACTCAGGGCCTGGGCTCTGGTCCCTTAACTTTTTCTGCTCAAGGCTGGCATTCTACCACTTGAATCACAGCTCCACTTTCAGCTTTTTGGTAGTAGATTATAGATAAGTTTCACAGACTTTCTGCCCACAGATCTCAGGCTCCTGAGTAGCTAGGATTACAGGTGTGAGCCACTAGCACCAGACAATAAAATATACATACTTTGAACAAATAGCCAATCAAGGATCAGGCAGTACATATAGATATTTCATGTATGTAGGCACCTTTAGTAGGAAATTCCCCTGTAGTTTCCCATTCCCCCCAACAGTTAAAATGCCCAGTTTACTATAGTCAACTGTTTCCAGGACTCAATGGTCTAGTACAGAAGTAACTGAGAAGTAAAGTAGGTTTTTCCTTCAAGTTTATTGAAATTGTCCCTCTGGCTTTGATCCTAGCCCCAATGCCTCAGAGCTGCTGACCATGGACAGAAAACATGATAGCAACCTTGTTGCCAGATGTCCCTGTCGAAATCTGTTTTCTCTCTTTTCAGGTTCTTTGAGAAATTCAGAGCAATTTGTACAAATTTTAGGACTGAGATTTACCAGTTCATCAGTTTCTCAGCAAAGTTTTGATAGAACAATATTCCCCCAAAGGAAAACATTACTTATATTTTAATTTAAACTCTTGGTAGATGAATTTCAAAGAGCTTTAAAGTCCTAAAACGAACTTCTCATTCCACCTATGTTATTTCTTTGGTAAAGCCGTTTTGTAATGATGCCAGTTCTTCTCAAAAGTAAGGATGAGAAACACTGGCATCTATAAAATCAAGATCTGTTTGCAGAAAATGTTGTATACCAAAGTAGTGGTTCACAGAATGACTCTTCTGATCCTTTATAATTAACATAATAATGTTCCCTCTGAATGAATGTTGATTTTTGTTGTTGTTGAACTTTGTGCTCAAGTCTAGCACTTTACCACTTGAGCCACAAAACCACTTCTGGTTTTTGAGTTGTTAACTGGAGATGTCTCAAGGGGACTTTTCTGCCAGGGCTGGCTTCAAACCACCATCCTCAGATCTCAGCGTTCTGGGTAGCTAGAATTACAGATGTGAGCCACCAGCACCTAAATGAATGTAGGGTAGCATACCATAATAATGGACTTATTTACTTCAATGTTATTTCTAGATAAATTACCAGTCTTGATGAAAATTTTCAAAATTCATAGAGGTAGAATGTGTTTAGTCTACTTCAAATATAATTTCATATTCTCAGAGAGTAAGGGTATTGTTTCTTTGTTTTGTCTTGCTTGTTGTGTTTTCGTTCTCTTTTTTTGTGACAAGGTTATTACTATATGGTCTTGAACTCTCTTCTTGCCTTATCCTCCTGCATGCTAGAAAAATTACAGGTATGTGCCACCATGCCCAACTCGGTATAATCCTATTTTACACTTTAGTATTTGTGACCTTCCAGAAAGTTTTTTGTATCAGTCGTTATATAAAATATCATGAAATATTAGTTTTCTCTTTCCTATATTTTTTTGTGTGCTGGTCCTGGGGCTTGAACTCAGGGCTTAGGTGCTGTCCCTGACCATTTTTACAAAAGGCTAGTGTGCTCTACCACTTAAGCCACAGCTCTACTTCTGGCTTTTTTGTTCATTAATTGGAGATAAGAATCTCACAGGCTTTCCTTCCTGGGCTGGATTTGAGCCATGACCCTCTGTTCTCAGCTTCCTGAGAAATAATTCTGTATGGAGACAAGGATGTGACATGGGGTAGGATCAAAATGAAGTTAGTTAGGGCCCAGGATGTCTGAACTAAGGAACTTGGTGTGTGAGAATATTATGTGAAGTTAATCCATGATGGTGATGAGTCAGGGCCTCTTTATCTCAACTAGATCAGTTGTTTTTGTATTCCCCTGCCCCTCCATGTCCTAGCAACCACTGAGTTGAGTGTAGTTTGCCTACCTTAGGTACCAGACTTTCACAGTAGTTACTTCCTTCCCAGGCTATAGTGGCACTTCCAATAAAAACCAAATGATTCTACACATAATTTTATCTTTGCTAAAATTAACAGTGGGGATAAGGCTATACTTTTATTAAAAACTAAAGATGTAGTTTTTGTCATGGAGATGTTTGATTAGACTGAGGTGAAGAGTATGTTTCATATATATATATTATGTGTACTGTTTGTTTGATTAGATTGAGGTGAAGAGTATGTTTCATATATATATATATATATATATATATATATATATATATATATATATATATATATATATATTATGTGTACTGTTTGTCTTTTCAGCATCCCAATGTGTTTGTTGGTTAACCATCAACTTAGTCTCCTAGCAAAAAAGTTTCCAGAAACCAAATTTGTTAAAGCAGTCGTGAATAGCTGTATTCCACACTACCATGACAACTGCTTACCAACAATTTTTGTTTATAAAAATGGTCAGATAGAAGGCAAATTCATTGGAATTACAGAATGTGGAGGAATAAATCTTAAGCTAGAAGGTAATGATGTTATTTTTGAAATTTATTTATAAAAATAGCAGGTGAAGGGGCTGGGGACATAGCCTAGTGGCAAGAGTGCCTGCCTCGGTATACCCGAGGCCCTAGGTTCGATTCCCCAGCACCACATATACAGAAAACGGCCAGAAGCGGTGCTGTGGCTCAAGTGGCAGAGTGCTAGCCTTGAGCGGGAAGAAGCCAGGGACAGTGCTCAGGCCCTGAGTCCAAGGCCCAGGACTGGCCAAAAAAAAAAAAAAATAGCAGGTGAAAACTTCCATAGGTCCACAGTATCAAGAAAGTTTATTTCCTTTGTCTCCAGATCAGTTTCCTGAAACAATACTCTTATCCTAACACCCTTTGCAGAAAACCTTTAATGGTTTCCTGCCTAAAATAAATTTAGACTCTCAGCCTACCTCTCCAGCTAGACTTTTCAGTGTGTTTTAATGTTTGCTGCCACCAGGCTGGTCTTCAGCCCTACTCCTAGACATACCTCACTCATCTGGGCCATCACACTTTGTTACTGGCTTTCCTTATACCTAAAATTCCCTAGACTTTGCTTTCCCTCTCCAAACCCAATTCCTATGGATCTCATTTCCATATCTCATTATGTAATCGTGACTTATTACTCATCTATTCTCTTCTCAGTGGAATGTCTATAGCATGTGTATAAATTTTCTACCACTTATTCCATTCTCTTTGAGACTGATGTCCCTAACAAGTGTATGCCTCCCATTTTATTTTTCAAACACAGCACAGGACTATTTTTTTTTCCTGTTTCCTCAGTATATCTTTCTACTTTCCTTAGGTTTGTTCTTTTCCTATCTTCTTGATTTGAGTGTGCAAGCCATTTATTTTCAGTAATTTTTGGCAGTAGTGGAGTTTGAATTCAGGGCCTTATGTAATTAGGCAAGTATTCTACCAATTGAGCCAGGCCTTCACCTACAATACATTAGTTAATGGGGTTTTAAATATATCCTTACACTTTTTTTTTTTTTGCCAGTCCTGGGGCTTGAACTCAGGGCCTGAGCACTGTCCCTGGCTTCTTTTTGCTCAAGGCTAGCACTCTGCCACTTGAGCCACAGTGCCTCTTTTGGCCTTTTCTATTTATGTGGTATTGAGGAATTGAACCCAGGTCTTCATGTATGCAAGGCAAGCACCCTTGCCACTAGGCCATATTCCCAGCCCTACACATTAATTTTTATATATTATTAGTTAACTGTAGATTTACAGTTATCATTATAGATGGGACTTTTACTTTTTTTCCCCCAAACTTTTTATCCAGTTTAACGATGGGCTGTTTATTTCAGAACTTGAGTGGAAGCTAGCCGAAGTTGGAGCAATAGAGACTGACTTAGAAGAAAATCCCAAGAAAGGCATTGCAGATATGATGGTGTCTTCAATTAGAAACACTTCTATTTATGGTGATGGTGACAGTTCAAACAGTGATAATGATACCAAATAGAAATATGTAATAAATTGTGTTAAGGTGCCTATATGTTGAATATTTTCTTTCATAATCAGAGATCAGGAAGTTTATATAGATCTTTTTTTCATTTTATGTTAGAGTTGTAGTTTTTACAGCATTGAAAAAAGTTCAAGTGTATCAGAAAATTCATATCCTCTTTGTCAAACTAAAACTTTGGTTAACTCCATAATACTTTTCTGTGATGTGGCCTTTTTCTCATGTTGGACAAAAACACAACTATAACAAGTCCCTGTGATGCATACTTACTTCCAAATAGACCTATGAAAGAAAATATTAAAAGAGAACCAAGAAATTTCATTAAGTTCCAGCAAGCACATTTTAAGTCTACTATTTATGGGTCTTCAGGCTAAAAGTTTTGTTTTTTGCCAGTCCTAGGGCTTGAACTCAGGGCCTGAGCAATGTCCCTGGCTTCTTGCTCAAGGCTAGCACTCTACCAATAGAGCCACAACACCACTTCTGGCTTTTTCTATATATGTGGTACTGAGGAATTGAACCCAGGGCTTCATGTATGCAAGGGAAGTACTCTACCACTAGGCCATATTTCCAGCCCAAGGTTAAAGCTCTTAAATTCATGACCATACACTTTTTCTTTGAAGTCTCTTACTCATTAAAAAAATTAACCACTTAACAATTACAACTTAATGATTCTGAAAACTGCTAAGGAAACATCCTCATTTATTATTGCTTTAATTAGCTATATTATTAAGTCACAAAATTACTAAGTAGTTAAACTATAGGAGAATTTGAATAGTATGATATGTAAATTTCTAAATCCTAAGGCAAGGTGATAAACTACATTGTGGGGCTAACCTTTAATATTCATCACAGAATTTATCATGAAGAAACCCAGTGGCAGGACACTTCTGACCTGTAGGATGTTGTCTCTTGGGAAAAATAATGAACACGACTTATAGAGGAAAGGTTGGTAAACCCAGCACATATAATTTAGAAACAGAGTTTATTCTCCTCCTTGGTTTTTATTGACAATACATAATACATAATTGTAATGAGTAATGCTTAATGCTATTTGTGAGAGCGTCTATACAAGCTCCAATGTTTATATTACAAAACGAAATGGGTGAAAATGGAAGCGATTTAACTAACATGGAGTAGAGAACAGGCCTTCCATTCCCACTGGCAAGAGTCTTCATAGATAACAGATATAGTAGTGGAAACAGAAGCACAATGTAATGTTAGTGTCTTCTAATACATTTAACTATCAACACTATTTCCCCCACCAGTTGAAACCAATTGTGAGACATCCTCCTACATATAATCTTTTTCTTTTAAAAAGTTATCACTTTCAAGGTAAATTAGTAGGCTAGCTTAAGTAAAGGTATTTCCCCTTTAACTCATCTATCGAGGGGCAATTAAGTTTTTATGACTTTAGTATTTGTAAAACATAAAATTACATCATGTTATAACTGACTGGTTGTAATTCCAGCTTCACTCTTTGGCAATGCATGCACATCCTTCTAGAAAGGACTCAAACTTACCAACACAAGTTACTACACTTCCATCCATATTCTCACTTAAGTAAAATTCCAACTTTATTGAATGAACTGTTGCTTTATAGTTAGAAACTTTGAGGTATTTTGTTGTTCTGAGAGGAGTCTCACTTATGTGGCCCAGGATGGCTTCAAACTTAAGATCCTTCTATATCAGCTCCCAGTGTGCTGGGATTAGCATGAACGACCATACCCAGCTATGAGTCATTAATTGCTAATATTCAATTCCAACCTGCAAAATATATATTTCCTACATTTCAATCTTTTGTTTTCAACCCCTTCAGGCCGTATGTGTTCTACTGAAACTCCTCTATTTTATAGGGTCTTATTTGTCAAAGTGTGGTCCTAGCACCAGTCCCATTCTCAGGGAACTTGTTAGAATCATAACTGGCCCTATCATAAAATGAGTTGGAATTTTCATTTTAACGAGATCCCCACATGATTGCTATGCACATTAAAATTAGAGGTGTACTAGGCAGCAAGCCTGGTTGTGTTCCCTCTTTCACTCTAGATTATTAAATCTATCTAGTATGAAACTCTAATCTCAGTTCCTCAACCTAGGTCTTCTAGGGATGAACTTGCAACTCCAAGAACTCTGAAAATCTGACAATAGAAGGTGTTTCCTTTGGGTTTGTTAGATTTGTGGGTGGGGGGGCAGCTAGGGTTTTGCAATGTGGCTCAGGCTACCTTTGAAGGTTTGTTTTCAACCAACACTTTTTCTTTCCTTTCCCAGTCCATCCCTCTGGCATTGCAGACTGAGAGCAAGAACAGTAACACATTTCTCTTAACTGTATAGAATCCATGCTTAATGATATACACAACCTCCTGCTGCACAGCTCCTTGCTCAGCACTAGAGATGATCAGTCTTCCCCCTACTTCTGCTTCTCTTAGCTCCTTAGCTCCTCTGCTGAGAAATATATTCAGCTGCCCATTTCTTTCTTTCTTTTCTTGAAAAGAATACAAGACAATAGCAGAAAGTGTATCAACAGGTCTTGGTAAATAATTAAACACATTATGTGTGAGAGGGAGGAGTCCGAGATGAACTCTGGTTGATCCTGGTGACTCAGAGGGTAGTGGAATCAATAAAAAGGGCAAAGGTATTTCTTAAGATATATGTTCTAGAGCCTAGGAATATGAGAATGGGTCACTTTCTTGAGCAAAAATCCATCCTAGGCAAAGTATTCAAACTCTTGGCAGGCTAGAACCTACTTTGTTAGTATTAGTAACCTTTCATATCATCTCTTGCTACTTTACCAATATCAGAACTCTTAGCTGCGGGTAACAGAATACTTCTCACTAATTTAGGCAATAAAACAAACACATCCAAGAACTTACTGATTAGTTTAACTGAATATTCCAGAGAAATCTTCACAACAGTTTGGGAGCATCAAAAAGTGTCTAAGCCAAATCTCCATCTTTGAATATGACTAGTTTTTCATGGTACCTTCTCATTATTCATGTACGCAAAGATGGCTTCCAGACTCAAATAATTTGGAAAAGACATAATACCCTTTTTGGTAACTGCATCTTAAGACAGAAGACATACTCAAATATGAATAGGAAGTCAAAACACATGAACATGTTCACTAAAATTCCCTCTGCTATATGATGGGGAAGTGAACATGTTTTCCAGCCCCATGGAAAAATCCTCGGGGATAGTAAGGATTCTGCCGACATCTCCCTCTTTGAGATGGTTGGGGGTACAGGGATGCAACCACCATGCCTAAGTGAGCCAGTTTTGATGTTCTTCTCTGAATATCTTTTTCTCTGAATACAGCAACACTTGGAAGTGTTTACTGAGGTTAAAGTTACCTTGGGGGAGAAGATTATCGAGGCAAATGAGTAAAATGTATTTTTTAAAAAGAAACTACAACGGGCTGGGAATATGGCCTAGTGGCAAGAGTGCTTGCCTCGTATACCTGAGGCCCTGGGTTCGATTCCTCAGCACCACATATACGGAAAATGGCCAGAAGTGGCGCTCAAGTGGCAGAGTGCTAGCCTTGAGCAAAAAAAGAAGGCAGGGACAGTGCTCAGGCCCTGAGTTCACAGCCTAGGACTGGCCAAAAAAGAAAATACAAGTTCAAATTACAATAGAAACCCCTAGGAATTAGGGCTGTAAACGACTTCTTTTCCAGGCGTTTAGACGTAATGGACCAAGGAATCAGTGCAAATTAATAGGTTCTGGTTCTTCTCTGCGGCGCCACCCCCGTCTTCCATCGCGGGGTCGCTTGGCTTTTAATCCAAGGCCATGGGGAAGCCCGCCAAGGAGCGAATGCACCCGCCTCTCTGCGTCCTCCCCGCCCCGGCCCCGGCCGGGTCCCGGTCCCCAGCCGAGAAGCGGCCGAGCTCCTCCCGAGTTGTCGCCGGCCGGCCCCGCAGCTCCGCAACCTCCACACGGGAGCCCACTTCGCCAAGTCCAACCAGACGGCGTCGGCCAAGTGTTTCGCTCTCCGCGGGAGAGAGGCGTCCTTTCCCGGCCTTGGGACCCTTCGCCCGGCAGGGAGCTCCCGGGATCCTGGGGTGAGAAGCCCAAGTCGCCGGGACCCACGGTCTTCACTCCGCGGCCCGGTCGCACCCTCGGTGTGCCCGGCCAGGCCGCTCCTCCTCGGCTTTCTCCCGGGCAGACAGGGGGCGAGGGGACGCGCCGTGAGACCCCGGTTCCCTCGGCGGCCCCAGAGCGCGAGGACAACGGCCCGCGGGCGCGGAGTTTCCCCGCGCGCGGATCCACGCCGCCTAACGGGGCAGGTCGCATGCGCACCGCGGCGCGCCCGAGAAGGCCGCGAGGGGAGGGGCGAACGCCGGGCTCGGCCGGCCGCGGAGCCCGGGGTCACTGACGACGCATGCGCCGGGAGGGAGCGCAATCACGGACTCGGCTCGCGGCGACCGATTCCTAAGTGGAAGCCGCGGCCCGCGAGCGCGCGTAGGAAAGCTGGCCGCCGCCGCCGCCGCCGCGCGCGCGCTCCCGGTGAGCGGCTTCCCGCCGGGTGGGCCTCGGCCTGACGTCCGCCGGCCGCTGGCCGGGGCGGCGCATGCGCGCTCCCGGCGCTGGTGGAGGAGGGGAAGGGCCGGGAGGGGGAGGAGGAGCGGGCGCCGCCGCGGAGAGTATTTTTGGGGGTGGGCGGGGGGCGTTTCTCGCCGCCCCGGGTGCAGCCGGCGCCCCAGCGCCGGCCCCGGGACGTGGCCGGCCGTGGCCACGAGTTGCCGCTGCCCGCGTCTCAGGGAGGGGAGCAGGAGGCTGGAGCGGCCGCCAGCCACACGGTGAGGGCGCGGGCGCGAGAGCGGGCGCGGGGGGCGGTGTGGGGGGCCGGGGGCGGCGGCCAGGGGAGCGGGGCGCCAGCCCAAGTTGGGCTCGGGCTCCGGCTCGGGCGGGGAGCTTCCCCAGGAGTTGGGCGGAGGCCCACGGGGCTCAGGGGCCCTGCGGGGCAGCTGAGGTTACCTGCGGGGCAGGGGCGGGATTGGGGTGCTTCGGCGTGGCCTCGCAGCCGAGGGGCGCCCAAGCGGCACCCGGCGCCAGCGGCGAGGCAGCCGGAAGAGCCGGACTCGGTTCCCAAGGGGGCTTTCGCCCGGGACCCGCTAGGCCTTGTGACCCACTTTATTCCTGTCACCGCCCGGGCACGTTTGGAGCGGCGCCCAATGGGGCGCTGGGGCGGCCAGCGCCTCCGGGGAGCCCCGCCCTCCCGGCGCTTGGCCCGCGCGCCGCGCCGCGCGCTCCGCCGTCCGAGCGGCCGCCGTCGCCGCCCGCGGGCTGGTTCCGTTAGTGGTCGGGGTTCCGTCCGCGCTCCGGCCTGGTGGCTTGGCCCGGGGCGTGGGGAGCCCTGGGCGCAGAGCCGCGGACGTGCATTCTGGAGGGTGTTTTTTTGGCTGTTGCAGAAGTCCTCCCGTGGAGGATACTCAGCCACAGCCCCGACCTCTGACCCGGCAGGTGACAGGTCATCTCAGGTTGTGCCTTCTCGGGGTTCTAAAGGTACCACGCTAGGGAACTTGAAGACTTTCTAGCTGCCGTTGTGAAAATACAGAATCGATGTCTTCCTTTCATAGGGAAAGAAAAGCACCAGAAGCCAGGAAACTTTCACAGTCTTCGTTGATTGGACTAGTACACATCGATCCCTGAAATCAACGTAAAGGTAATTTCATGCAAAGATTCTTCAGATTTGTGTGTGTGTGTGGCGTTAAGGGATTAGAGGAGAAACTGATCCGAGGTGGACTGTCCTGTTTGGGGCTGGAGGAGATAACTGGAAATAAAGCATTTTTAAGAGGAAGAAATTTAAGTAATGATCTACTTTCTCAAAAAATACCTTGGGACGCCTCAAAACTCCCCCCCTTCTAAATCTTGTGGGAAGGAAAGTAATCCATGTATGTGTTCAGTAGCTGACTGAATTAGAATGTCATTCAAGGTTAGCCTGAAGAAGGGACTGAAAATGTGGTAGAACTAATCACAATCAGCTTCCAAAAAAAGAATGAGGAAGCATTCTTGTGTATCTCCATGGAAAGACTTGAAAAATTTGCAATAAAGCAGAAAAAACAAAACCCAACAGGTGTAAGAGCATGTGAATAGTGTACATGTTTGTGTTATGGAGGTATAATAGCGTAGAAGTTGTGTTTTTTAACTAAGAAGACTTTGGTGAACTAATGAAGTAGTCTGAAGACGAAAGGGGGAAAGTACATACAAGATAAATATATTGTGTATATAAAAATTGTGTGACTTTTAGATTCATAAAACATGTTAAAGATCTGCTTAATATATCTGATAGTTGGTATTTGTGGTGATTTTTAATCATTTTCAGTATGATTTAAAAATCTAAGCTAAAGCTAGAATGTTGAGGACAAATTTAATGGCTACACTTTAATTTTTACAATGATTAAGTCACAGACAAATTCATTTTTTTTCCTCTTAAGATACTATATATCACCAGGTAATTTGAAGCTCAAATCCTGCCTCAGTCTCCCAAGTAGTGGGATTACAAACCTGTAACACCATGCCAGAAATTCGATTTTAAGGATAATTATTTGAGTTGTTGAAGTATTCAGTGATATTATTTACATTTGGCATAATGATGAGATTATGCTACTTTGCTAATATAGTTTGTGTCTTCCTTTATATTATCCTCCCTTCCCCCCCCACTAGCCCCACCAAGGTCTGTTACTGTGATGCTCCATTGCAATGATAATAAACTTGGTTGTCTAGTGTGCTTTGGGGGGTAGAAAGCTTTTTTTCTTTTCCTTAAGTAAATTAGATAGGAATTCAGTGAAATGTTAATCTGTGTGTGTGTGTGTGTGTGTGTGTGTGTGTGTAGTTTATTTCTTACAAAAAATAAAAAGGGCACCTGTGGCCCACTTGTGTAATTCTAGCTACTCAGGTGGTTGAGATTTTGAGGATTGCGTTTTTAAACTAGTCTGGGCAGAGAAGTCCTTAAGATTCTCTATCCACAATTAACCAGCAAAAAGCTAGAAGTAGAGCTGTGACTCAAGTGCTAAGAGTGCTAGCTCTACCAAGTGAGAGCATGAGGCACTGAGTACAAGCCCTACTACTGGTCCAAAAACAAAAGCAAAACAGGCTGCATGCCTGTGGTGGCTCACATCTATAATCTTAGCTACTAAGGAGCCTGAGTTTTGAGGGTCATGGTTCAAAGCCAGCTGGGGAAGGAAGCCCATGAGACTTATCTCCAGTTAAATACCAAAAAGCCACAAGTAGAGCTGTGGTTCAAGTGCTAAAAGCTAGCATTGAGCACAAAAGTTTAGAGACAGTGCTAGGCCCAGAGTTCAAGCCCCAGCACAGGTAATCCCCACCCCTAAAAAAAAAAAAAACTCAAAAAAAAGAGGTGTTTCCTTGGTTCAAAAAAATCTTAATATTTTTATGAACATGGTTGTGGTAAACAATGATTTTTTAGCTCTGCCAACCTAACTTTTTCATTGAGGTTAAGACTGAAAAGGGATATTCTTTAGGGCAAACTCCTTCTGGTGATTAATATAGTATAATGAGAGTAGCTAATAGTGGGTAACGGATGCTGTAGGCATTTTTATTAATGTTACCAGTACTTTTTATTGTATTTCTGTTTTATATGAGGTGTATAGTAACCACTCTCGTGCAGAATGGCACATAGTTTTTCTTTAAATTCCATGGATATAGATTTATATAATCTTTCTAACATGGGATCACACTTCAAAATGTTATTGTAAATTTTACTTTTTTACATTACTGAAATAGGGTGATACTCCTGAAAAGTTACAGCCATATAGTCTGTATACTAAGGAAAAACCTCTTTATATGAAAACCTTCTCTTTCAATCTCACATCTTTCCCCAGAGATAAATATTATTAACACTTGAGTATATTATTCTAGATCTTGGTACATTTACAAATAAGTATTTTTCAGTCTTGAAACGGAATTGTTCCTTTAGTTTGGAGACTGTGTGTCACCATGTAGCCCAGGCTGGCCTCCAGACCTTTCTTTCTCCCTCCGCTTAGATTATAGTTATGCACTACCACACCTTGCTTACTGTTGTGTTCTTCAATAATTGTCTTCCCTGCCAGTTTAGTCTCTCTATTTTATTTCTCACAGGGCAAGGGAATGATCTGGAGTGTGTCAGAAAGTTTAAGAAATGTTTAAAGTTAAGAAATGTACTCTTTTTAGTATTAGGAAGCCAGTTGGTGTGGAGTAATGTATAGTTGGTACAGAGGTTAAACTGATATGAAATACATCTGTTACATTTTGAATACTGTATAAAGAGTTGGATCTCACAATTTTTGTACAGGACTTTGAAGCCAATTTTAGGGTCTTGTTTGGTCAAGGGCCTTTGATTGAGTATATGTTGAGCTAACAATAGATAAATAGTGTATATCCATCTGATTTCTCCAGGACTCTAGTTTTTTTATACTTCCAGAGGATTTGTCATGTTTCTTTTTTTTCCCTCCAGATTAGTGCTGTACCACTTGAACCACAGCTACACTTCCTGCTTTTTGTTAGTTTATTGGAGATAAGAGACTCATAGAGGGGCTGGGAATATGGCCTAGTGTCAAGAGTACTTGCCTCGTGTACATGAAGCCCTGGGTTCAATTCCCCAGAACCACATATACAGAAAATGGCCAGGAGTGGTGCTGTGGCTCAAGTGGCAGAGTGCTAGCCTTGAGCAAAAAGAAGCTAGGGACAGTGCTCAGGCCCTGAGTCCAAGGCCCAGGACTGGCTAAAGAAAAAAAAAAGAGAGAGAGAGAGAGAGAGAGTCTCATAGACTGTCTGGCTTTGAACCATGATTTTCAGATCTCAGGATCCTGAGAGACTAGGATTACAGGTGTGAGCCACTGGCTCCCAGCAAGCAACAAAAAATTTCCAGTCTTAATTCCTTGTAGGTGATAGCGCTTGCAGAAAATTCTGAGACTGTTTACTGCCTGCAGAAAATTCCAAGACTGTTTACTGTAAGGTGAAGTGCATAAAAAGATACAGGCTGGGGATGTACCTCAGTGGAATATTGCTTACTTAGCATGCCTAAAGCCCAGTGTTCAATTGCATCCAACACTATACCCATAAAAGCCTGGCAACTTTTTACATAAATAATTATGCATATATATCTGTATGCAAATTCTACATCAATAAAAATTTTAAACGTAAAATGATTGCACAACAGTCCTTTTTAAAAAGATGCAGTACTATTGACTGCTGCACAATTGAGGTCATTAGGTTTGAACATGGTTGAAAATACATGTGTATTTACAATGATTACAAGATAGAAAATGAAAAAAAGAAGAAAAATAATGTAAAATTTAAGGGGTCAGACTATGCAACATTTCATTTTGTGTACTTGGTAGTTGTAGGGTTTTGAGGAACAGTATGTATCAAATTTTTAATAAAGGAAGTATAAAAATTGCATTTTAACTTGCGTGTGTGTTGTATGTGTGCACATGCATGTGCATGTATGCACATGTGTGTGCACCAGTCCTTGGGCTTAAACTCAGTGCTTGGACACTGTTTTTGAGCTTTTATGCCCAAGGCTAGCATTCTACCACTTGAGCCAGAGCTCCATTTTTGGTTTGTTAGTGTTTAATTGGAGATAAGAGTCTTAGAAACTTTCCTTCCCTGGGCCGCCTTCAAACTGCAGTCCTCAGTTCTCAGTCTCCTGAGTAGCCAGGATTACAGGTGGAGACATCCATGCCCAGCTAGGTACATCTTAGCTTTTGATGTTAAGGAGTTGTATCTTAACAGCAGGTATAATATATGAGATGGATATATATCTTTTCCACAGAACAGAGCCATTTGCTGCTTGATCATTATAGTCTATAACCTTTAGATTTCAGTATTGTTAGAAATATTAAATTAGAATGTTTGTTTGTTTTGGACGCTGCTTATGGACAGCATTTCACCACTTCAGCCATTCCTCACATCTGGCACTTTTGCTGATTCATTGGAGGTAGAGTCTCTCGGAGTTTTCTGCCTGGGCTGTCCTCAAACAAGATCTCTTATTTCCTTAGTAGCTAGGATTACAGGCATGAGACAAGTACACCTCTGCCACCATCAAGTTTAATTCTATCAGTCTATTGTCTAGTACCAAATATGACAACTATGACGTGTTAGTGTTAAAAGGAAATTGTTTCTTCCTCTCATTCTCAAAGTGACATATTTACCATCATCTTTCCATCACTTTTTACTTCTGTTGCTAAGTCAAATAAAACATGTACTCAGAAAATTTTAATAAAGCTTCTTTGTGGAGAGAAAATTACTCAGTTTAATACTGTAGTAAAACTTAGGTTTTTTTGTGTTTACTTCCTTGTAGTACTTTACTTTGTGCAGGTGCATAAAGTAAAATATTTTATGTATTTTTTTTTTGCAGACATTACAACAGTAGACATTACATTCTCTCCTTTTCTGAGTCTAAAAATCTTGGTTTTGTATACCACTTTTCATTGCTACAACTATTTAACTACTAATAGACTAATACTAATAAAGACCAATTAATAATAGACTAATGACATTTTTAGATTGGTTTATATTCATTTGCTAGTAGTGCTAGTATGTGAGGTTTCTATGAACTACGTGATAAATTCCTGTTTTTCTCCATGTTTTTTATTATGTAAATATTAAAGTACCAAAACTAATTCTCATAGTTTCAACTCTCCAGTTATTACCTCAGTTGGTCCCTGATCTTTTGCTCAAGGCTAGCACTCTGCCACTTGAGTGAAGGCGCCACTTCTGGCTTTTTGAATAGTTCATTGGAGATGAGTTTAATGGACTTCCCTGCCTAGGCTGGCTTTGAACTGCGATCCTTAGGTCTTAGCCTCCTGAGCAGCTAGGATTACAGGTGTGAGCCACCAGTGTGCAGCCCAGTTCTGGTCTTAAATTCTCATCCCTCCTGCTTCCCCTAGTGCTGGGATTACAAGCCCAGACCTTCAGCAACCTGGCTTTAAAGGTTTTGTTTTGTGTGTGGTTTTAAAGCATAAATAGGAGTTGTACCTGATGTTAGAACATTTGCCGAGCTAATAATTTATTCTTTATATTAAAATTATTTAATTTTGAGTAGTCAACTTTCTTAATTTCCTTTGGTTGTATAAAAAACTGGAAACACAAAAATGCACAGATGAAATATTTTAAATATTGGAAGCCCTTATCACCAAGAGAAAACCTTGTTAGTCTTTTAGAGTATCTTTCTCCTTCATTTTGTTTAGCCATTTGTAAGTATCTGCACACTTACAGCCATGTGTCATAGGGTTATGATCCATCCTCTTGGGAGACTCTTCTGTTTGCCCAACCGTGCATCATCAATGTATTTTTATGTTTTTCTTGTAATTGTTTTTAATAGTACTCAATATTCTCATCTGTTTTTGGAATTATTTACTTACCATTGTTTTTCACTTGCACACTGCTTTTCAGCTTATACATAGTTGTTTTGATTTTTGAAGTAACATGGAAGTGAAAATTAAAAAAAATACTGCCTCAAGATTTTATATTTATGAGCCGTTTATCTCTTATGAAGCAGAAAAAGAATTATAAAATAGGGTTTAGGAAAGGAGAACCAGCATGATGCTTTGACTTTGATTTTGGAGTAACTGGTCAGTAGCTGTGGAAATTGAGTATTTGATTGATATCCACTGTCTGAATTCATGTGCAGACTTCTGGATTAAGTTTACTATTTCACTGTCAGGTTATAAACTTTAATCCTCTGCTGTTAATATTTATCTTTTAACTTTCATAACTACCAACACAAACCAGTATCCATTAAATTAGAAAACAGGAATCAAATTAATGTTGCAGAGTCTTTTGTTAGTTGATACTTAAAATGGTGTATTTCTGATATAAGAGTGATGCAGTTGCTTACTATTGTAGGTGTTAACATTTTGTGAATTTAAATTATAATTGCTAATGAAAGAAAATAGCTGGGTTGGGAATGTGGTTTAGTGGTAGAGTGCTTGCTTAGCAAACATGAAGCCCTGGGTTCTATTCCTCAGTACCACATAAACAGAAAAAGCCAGAAGTGGTGCTTGTATGTGGTAGAGTATTAGCCTTGAGCAAGAGAAGCTCAGGGACAATGCCCAGGCCCTGAGTTCAAGTCTCAGGACTGGAATTAAAAAAAAATACCTGTGATTGGATGTGTCATTAAACTCATACCAGATAATTTGAATAAAAAAGCAGGTATCATAGAGGGATAATGTGAATTCTGGATTTGAAACAAACTTTATGTGTAGTATAGTATTAGGTAACTAATAGAATTGAGAATATTGCTGTGGCATTTTCTCTCCATTATTCTGCATGAGTTGGTCAGTTGATCCTTTCATCTCTCTATAGGGAGGCAGATTCTTTGTCCAGAACAGTTCTTTCTTGGGACAGTGCAAAAGCTCCCTGAAATTTCTCTATAGGGTATTTTCTCACAGCTTCTTTACGAGTGCAACAGAATACCTAGTATTGCAGTTAAGTGGTGAGGCTTTGAAATAGGTTCTGCCTTTTATTTCAATCTGCATGATTCAAGGCAAATTGCTTTACCTTTTACTTTTTTCCCTTGCTCATCTCATTCCCTTTTCACTCTGAGCAGCTGTCCTTGACTTCCTTAATTTCATACAATTGGGATGTTTTTTCCTCTGTCTAACCCTTTGAACATGCCATTTCCTTTGGGCAAAACTTGCTCTTTTCTTCTACTATCCTCTTGATTTATTTGGCTAGAGCACGTTCATGTTTACATCAAATCTTCCACCTTTAGTAGATCTTCCCTAACAAATGTCCTTGTTTGTATTTCTACCATGATGTCCCTTCACATTTTCGTAGTCTTTCAAAGCTTTACATCCTATTATAATTGCACTACAGGTCAAGTTCCCCTAGAGGTTGATGGGTATCTGATGTGTGCATTGCCACATTCCTAATTCTTGGCACATTCTTTTTTTTTTTTTTTTGCCACTCCTGGGGCTTGAACTCAGGGCCTGAGCACTGTCCCTGGCTTCTTTTTACTCAAGGCTAGCACTCTACCACTTGAGCCACAGCACTACTTCGGCTTTTTCTATATATGTGGTGCTGAGGAATTGAACCCAGGGCTTTCTGTGAGGCAAGCACTGTACCACTAGGCCATATTCCCGCCCCTCTTGGCACATTCTTTCTACACATGAATGAAGAAAAAAATACTGGAGACAGTGTTACTTAGAATTTGGCTAGCATTAGTTCAGCACCTAGCTTTGTTTACAGAGTTGTTATTTTACTTTTTTCTGTAAAGCTGTTGCAACATATAAGCTGATTCTGTCACTGTAAGATGCCATTGGAAAATCCTTCATTACTTCTGGATCAATTTTTAGAGCTTGGTGATTGTCACTAGATACCTTCAGTCTTCATTTTGAGCTCAGACATACTGCTGCTTCCCTCTTCCTCTTCCTCTTCTTCCTCCTTCTCATCTGCTTCATTATACTAAGGTAGGATTGTCAGTCTCCTGGTAGGATTATAGACCATGACGTATCTTAAAAGCTATCCCCCTCCCTTTTTTTTTTTTTTTTTTTGCCAGTCCTGGGGCTTGGACTCAGGGACTGAGCACTGTCCCTGGCTTCTTTTTGCTCAAGGGTAGCACCTGCCTCTTGAGCCACAACGCCACTTCTGGCCATTTTCTGTATATGTGGTGCTGGGGAATTGAACCCAGGGCTTCATGTATACAAGGCAAGCACTCTTGCTACTAGGCCATATTCCCAGCCCTATCCACTTTTCTTGATAGCATTTATTTTAAATTTTCAAAATTTTTATTGTGAAGAATGTATGTTAGTCACTTCGTATGGCTGTTTCAAGATTCCTAACAAGGGAAGATTTATTTTGGTTCATGGTTTCAGAAGTTTTTAGTCCATGGTCAACTGGCTTCATTTCTTCAGGCCTGTAGGGAGGCAGAACATCATGGTATATTAGGAGTGAGTGCTGAAGGCTTCTCTTCTCATGGCAGCCAGGAACCTAGAGACAGGCAAGGAAGGGTCAGGGACAAGGTACACCCTTTAAAGATATGTTCCCAGTGACCCATTTCTTCTTACCTGGCTATACCTCTAATAGTCCATTGACCTAGGAACTCATCAATGAGAATTCATTGATTAGATCATAGCCTTCAGGATCCAATCATTCCTCAACAGTACTACCAACTGAGGACCAAGCCTTGAACGTGTGGGCCTTTTGGGATAATTTAGATCCAAACCATAATAGCATAAAAAGTTACTAAATGGTAAAATAATAGAAATCCAAAATCAATTTCATAACATCAGTTTTTGAAATATCTGGTACTCCTTAAAAGTAAGTTATAACTTTTTTCTTTTTCTGAGATAAAGAAAGGTGATTTGCAAATGACTAAAAAGTAGAATCAGAGAGATTTGTTTTCTGTCAGATTTTTAGTTTAGAGATTAAACATCAAGTAACTGAGGTAAAGAGAGGCCAATCCTCCACTGCAGCTCTAATTTATAAGATAGTCTCCTGTCAGGGGGTCTATATACCACCAAATTCAACTTGCTGCCTATTTTTATATTATCCATGAGTTAAGAATAACATCTACATTGTGTGTATACTTACACGTTCCTGCACAGATATTTGGGCTTGAATTCCAGGCTTCTTCCTATTGCTCAGTGTTTTTGCTCACAGTGGCACTCTGAGAGTAAATTTAAGGTAGAAGTTGGTGCTGGTGCTGCTTTATTATAAAACTTGGATATATGTGTATGTGTACACACACTGAAATACCTACTTTTGGATAGGAAGGTTTATATGTTTTCATCTCAGTGTTCTGAGCTTTTCTTACTTCTTCCACTGAATCTCATTTTATAGTGAAACTTCCCTGTAGTTTCTTCAAAAAAAATCAACTTTTTAAAAGTGTTATCCAATAGGATTTTGTGTAAAGATAAGATGGTATAAAAGGTATTTACAAGCTGTGCCCTGGTGGCTCACACCTATAATCCTAGCTACTCAGGATAGTGGCTGGTAGCCAGCTGGGGGAAGGAAAGTGTGTGAGACTCTTAGCTCCAATTAACCACCAGGCAGCTGAAAGTGGTTCTGTGGCTCAAAGTGGAAGAGTGCTGGCTTTGAGGGCAAAAGCTTCAGGACAGTGCCTAGGCCCTGAGTTCAAGCTCTATAACTGACCAACAACAACAAAAAAAGATATTTTCTAGAGGAAGACTTGAGATTGTGAAAATAATGGGAAATATAAAGCGAAAAATTGTAACCATCTATTTATCTTTTTCTACAGAGAAGACTTTCTAGTGTTACAAATTGGAGGAGTTATAGCTACCAAGATATATTGGGAGAAAGACGTATCTTGTGATATACCATTGGGTCATTCCTAAGGAAATAATAAATCTAGATAATGACTAGTCAATAACTGTAAAGCTATTAGGTGAAAACTTGTTGGATAATGGGTAAAATATGGAAGATAGGCAAAATTCAGTAAATTTTTTTGATTTATTAAAACTCATACAAAAGTTAACTGAAGATGCTAAAAAAGCAAACAATAGGAGACACATTGAGAAGTCAGGACTTATGCGGTGGAGAGCTTACAGTTTTTTTTAACAGAATGAAGGGCTGAATTATAGCACTACATATTGAATAGAACCGTAAGAAGCTCTTATATCTAGCCAGAGGACAGAAAAGGGGCATCTTTTTCACTCCCTACTTGCCCTGAATCAGCTTCTAGTTGTAAAGTTTCATCACTATGGTGGCACAGACACTTAAGACCCTGAGAAGAAAATTGGGAAAGAGGACCCTGGAAGCTAGAACAGGATTTAGAAATCACAGAGAGAAGAGAGCCCTGATTATATCTGAGTGCACCAAAGGTTCCAATTCACTGGAGTTTCGCATACTTTGAAGAGACTTAAAGAAACATAATCCAAACTTAGAGAACTGAACTGCAATGTAAACCACTGTTCTTGAGT
Organism: Perognathus longimembris pacificus; assembly: GCF_023159225.1. Classification (NCBI taxonomy): domain Eukaryota; kingdom Metazoa; phylum Chordata; class Mammalia; order Rodentia; family Heteromyidae; genus Perognathus; species Perognathus longimembris. Next base: position 28,545,521 of record NC_063176.1, on the reverse strand, counting down.
GATGTCTGGAGAGGATAAACCCAAAGGCACTGAAATTTGAAAACTGAACTTATATTTGAGCCATCATTCTAAGAAAGAAATACATGGTATAAACTTTTTATGAAAGCAAATTCTCCAGAGAATGTTAATAGAACCTACACTGCAGTCATATAACTTAATATTCAATATATCTAGAATATAATCTAAAATTGTTTGCCATACAAAGAAATAGGGAAACTGACCTTTTTCACCCTCTAGTCCTGGGACTTAAACTCAGGACCTTGGTACTGTCCCTGAGCTTTTGTGCTCAAGGTTAGCGCTCTACCACTTGAGCCATGGCTCTACTTTCATGGTTAACTGGAGATAAAAGTCCTGTAGACTTGCCTCGTACATGAGGCCCTGGGTTCGATTCCCCAGCACCACATATACAGAAAACGGCCAGAAGTGGCGCTGTGGCTCAAGTGGCAGAGTGCTAGCCTTGAGCAAAAAGAAGTCAGGGACAGTGCTCAGTCCCTGAGTCCAAGCCCCAGGACCGGCCAAAAAAAAAAAAGAAGAAGAAGTCCTGTAGACTTTCCTGCCCAGGCTGGCTTTGAACAATGATTCTCAGAGCTCAGTCTCCTGAGTAGCTACGATTACAGATTTGAGCCACCGGTGCCTAGCCGTGGCCATTTTTGAAGGGGGTGGGGGGAAACAACCAGATGCCAACTCTGAGATGATCCAGAGCATGGAATTTTCAAAAATGATCTTACAATGGCTCATACTCATAAGTAAAAGTAAATGCTTGAAGTGAGTGGAAAAATAGATGTGAGATTTGCTTCTAACAATCTAAAATTTTCTTACAAAAATAAAATAGGTTTTGGAACTAAAAAATACACAAAATATGAGTTTACTACATGAGCTCAGTAACAGAATGGAGATGGTAGAAAATAAGAATCATTTAACTAGTAGAGCAGTACATTCTCATCAAATCTTGTGTCTTCTATATCAAGAAGGACTATTTGTTTATTCTACAAAACTTGTTAAATCCATCCTTTACTCTGAAACATGGTACTAATGTACATTTCTGGCTGGTGAATTAGTGTGGTGAGCACACACATTTCCTATAGTGTGTGTGTGTGTGTGCGTGTGTGCGTGTGTGTGTGTCTCTCTTGTAGTCCTGGGGCTTGATCTCAGGACCTGGGTATTCAGGGCTTGATCTAAGGACCTGGGTATTCTCCCTGAGCTTTTATGGTCAAGGCTTCACCACTTTGAGCCACAGGTCTACTTCTAGCTCTTTGGGCAGGTAATTAGAGATAATAGTCTCACAGACTTTCCTGTGCAGGCTGGCTTCAAATTGCAATCCTCAGATCTCAGCCTTCTGAGTAGCTACCAGGACTATAGGCATGAGCCACCAGTGCTCAGCTTAATTTATTGTTTTAAATTTAATTAAAATAATTATCATCTAAGGGACTTAATATACCCATGTGTTTGTTTTTATTTGACAGCTTTGGATATAAATAGAACTAGAGAAATAAGCGGAAATGGTCAACCAGTAAATCAGACTGCAAAATCTTAGTACTTTAAAGGGGGGATAAATTTTATCTTAAATATAAACTTAGCTGTAATGATTATTTTAATAAAGAAGAAATGCTTTGTGGTGGTTATTTTCTGAATAATCTGTGGTTCAGGGTGCTTATTTGAACTAGTGTCAGATGGTTGTAAACTTGCTTGGCCCACTTGGCTGCACAAAAGCAACTTGGCAGTTTACCCAAGTTTTAATAGGTCAAAACAACTGTCTTTATAAATGAAGTGATTATGCTGTAGAAAGTTAGAGGAATGTTCATGGCCTTGAGAAGAAATCTGTTTTGAATGACACATTAAGTCTAGCTTCGTAGCATATGTTTATAAGTATCTCATATACAAGCTCTAAGCCTAGTGTCTTAGTTTTCCTTTTTAGAGACCCAGCTCAGAAATTCACACATTTAGCTTTTTGAGGCAATGGACTATAGGGCAAAGTCTGGGATTTAATTCATACACATTTAGCTTTTTAAGGCAATGGACTATAGGGCAAAGTCTGGGATTTAATTCATAGTGTTTATACATTTGGTTGACACAAGTTTTGCAATTTTTATATATGATATAGCAACCAAGTATTTTTTCCAGAAGGAAAATTATGTTCTTATTCATTTGAACATTTGTCTAATAAATTTTACATTTAGAAGATTCCCAACAGAGAGCCTATTATGCCATATAACAATAATAAGTTTTCAATTTCCTTGAAGAAACATGAAAGAACTAATACATAAATTACTGATATGGTGGTAGAGTGTTTTTAACCGATTATTCTTTGATGGTTTATCTTTTCCTTTAAATATTCAATTTTTTTTTACTAAAGAGAGACTTTTTGATTCTTGGTATGTGTTAGGCAGGATAAGGACCTTTTGAAGAATTTCTGACTATGAATCTAACTATGTTAGATTGCATGATGAAGAATTGAGGTTAACAGGAGTCTTTATGAGGGAAGAGGAAGGCAGAAGAGGCAGCCTGAGAAGGACTGGTTTGAAGACAGATAAGAGAGCCATAGTCTCCTGCATTTCTTTCTTCCTTTTTTTGTCAGTCCTGGGCCTTGAACTCAGGGTCTGAGCACTGTCCCTGGCTTCTTTTTGCTCAAGGCTAGCACTCTGCCACTTGAGCCACAGTGCCACTTCTGTCCGTTTTCTATATATGTGGTGCTGAGGAATCAAACCCAGGGCTTCATGTATAGGAGGCAAGCACTCTTGCCACTAGGCTATATTCCCAGCCTCAGTCTCCTGCATGTCTAAGAAGCTCCAAAAGGCAAGGATAGATTCTCTGCCAGAGGTTCCAAAAAGGAATGCAGCCTGTCAACACCTTAGTTTAGCCTAGGGACTATGGTCATAGAACTGTAAGATGATAAATTCATGTTGATTTAAGCTATTACCTTTTTGAAAACGTCATAGCAACCACAGAAAGCTAATAATACGTTTGTTTAGTTTTTCTAAGATTGTGGTTTTTATATAGTGGTTAATTGAATCCTGGTTTGAATAATGATTTTCTGTGAAGATCAATTCAAGCTTATTAGGAAGAGGTTGGGTGAGATATGGTAGTACATGCCTGTTTTCCCATCTACTCAGGTAGGAGGATCACAGTCTGAGACTGGCCTTGGCAAAAGCATGAGGCCGTGTCTGGAAAACAAACTGAAAGCAAAAGGACTAGGAGAGGAGGGTGAGGCCAGGCTTTCAATCCTCAACTACCTCCACAAAAAGCTTTGATATGTTCTTCATGTCTAGGACAACAATAAGTAGGTTTCTGTTTACTCAAGAGTCTTTGTATTCAACTTCATAAAAATGAGAAGTTTATTGTAGCTGGAAAATAGGGAGTTTAAGTTTAGGCCAGACGAAAGAGTAAGAATAGAGATGAAGTTGGAGTAATAGTCTAAAATTAGAAAGAGAAGTTACTGTCTTATAAGATGACAAAAAATATCCTCAGAAATCTTGATTTCCCTTCAACAAGGTCTTCATTTTGTATTGTAAGTGTACAATTGTATTGTAAGTATTAGTAAATGCTATAAATTGGAATTACTTGAAGTTTTTGTTATCAGCCCTATTCGAGCTATGTTAGAGTCACAACTATAGCTATCACATTTTGCCATAGAATAACCCCTGGAGTGGCTCATCTTTAGGATAAATGTGTGAGGACTGGGTGGCAAAACAATGAAGCAGTCCTCATAGATGAGGTTAAATGACCTAACCAATCAGAGACTCTCTTTATATTTGATTTTTCTGACTATGTCAAATATACTCACACTCTCCTTTGGTGCCTTTAGTAAAATAAGAAGTTCCCAGTGAAGATGAGAAAACTTAAGACCTTTTTTCTTTCTTTTAGGGCCTAGCAAAGATGAGGCGGCTGGGACCATTTATTTTCAAGTACAACATAAATAAGTAAATTAGAGCTATATTGCCAGTTTTTGTTGTTTCTTTAGGTTTTTTTTTTTTTTAGTTTCCATAGTGGTGTGTGAACTTAGGGACTAGTGGCAGAGTATGTACCCAGGAAGCACTAGTTTAATCTTTTTACCTCAAGTTTTCAAGTTAACTTTTTAATTAATAATTAATGTCATTAATTAGATGAAATTGAAAGGATTTTTTTTCTTGAAGTTAATGTTAAGGACACATAGGAAATTAATCTTGTGTTACTCATCTGGAATAAGTAATATATACTTAACCTTACTGCTTTTATATGCATTGGAAAGAGGGGGAGGGAGGGAGGGAGAGAAGGAGGAAGGAAAGAAGTAAGGAAGGGGAGGAAAAAGAGTTCTAATATTGAACAATTAAAAGTAAAAAGCCAACAGTTAAACTGTGGAAACAATACATGTTCATGGGAGAAATTTTAGAATGTGCTAAAGAAAAATTGAAGTCTGTAATTTGTTCTTTAATTAGTCTTTGAGGTTATAAAGTTAGGTTGTTTGAGGATTTTTTGTCAATTAAAAGTTTTAAATTTTATTTTAGTGTTAGATATTTGAACCCAGGGCTTTGATATCTTTTACCAGGGAGCCACATCTCCCACCTTTCTTAACTTTGTAATGTTACTTTATTTGTACATCTTAAAGTACTAATGATTAAAATAATAAAAAAGGAAACATTTTATGAGTAACAGTTATTCTAAAAGTTTCAGAAGTTTTTACTATAAGAGATTGGTAGTAAATTCACTTTTTATTATTAAGCACCACTATAATGTAATAAGATTAGAAATTTCAAAATGCTAGAATTATACCTACCTGCAGTAGATACTGGATAATAGGTAACAGTAATGTTCCTTATTGCTAATGCCGATTATTATTAATGAAAATCAATGCCAAATAAAATTCATTTCGAATAATATATAACATTCAAATACTAAATATTTCTCAGTTTCAATTATTCATGATAATTTTAAAGCACATAAAGCACTGAATTCCCTACCTAAAATTCTGATTTTTGCTTGAGTAATTTTCTAGATGTCAAAATATTTTATACTTTGTTATGACATTGGTTGTATTTTTGCAAGATCTTTCAAAAACGTTTCCAGCTTGGGAATTAGGATACATATTGGATTATATGAGCTCTTTTAAGCTTATTTTTAACTTTAGAAACATAAACACTGTATAAGTTAACAAGAAACAATGTTTAAATCAGGACAAATACTTTCATACCAAACACATTTCTTAATTTTTACTGTAGGCATTTATTGCTGTGACATTCCCTCCCTGCTTTATTATTTTTTTTTTGTAAGCCTGTAATTTTTGTTTTGTTTTGATTTGTGTTATGGGCTTGAACTCGAGTGCTGGTTCTGAGCTTTTGCTCAGGGCAAGTGCTCTGCCATTTTAAGACACAGCTCCACTTTTGGTTTTCTGGTGGTTAGAGTCTCATGTACTTCCCTACTGGGCTGGCTTTGAATCACAATCCTCAGATCTCAGACTTCACAGTAGCTAGTGTTACAGGCGTGAGTCACCAGTGCAGGGTTTTAGCTTATACATTTTTATCTGTTGTGTTTTCATTTGTCTCAAAATATTTCCTAGTTTCCCTTTTGATTTCTCCCTTGATATTTTAAAAGTATACTGTTTCGTTTTTACAAGTTTGCAAATGTCCCAGTTTTCCTGTGTTATTGACTTATATTCTCATTCGATTGTGGTCAGAAAAGGTACCTATAATTTCAGTCTTGAATTTGTTGTTTTTGGGTTTTTTTTTGTTTGGGGGCAAAGTCTCTCTGCATAATCCTCAATCTCAATCCTGGAAATTGCTGTTAACCCAGGCTGATCTTGATTGTTCTGTTTTACCCTCCCAAGTTTGAGATGACAGGCTTGTGCAACCTATGTCTGACATTAATTTGTTAAAACTTGTTTTGTGAACAGATGTGGTTTTCCTTAATCATATTCTCTGTATACTTGAAAAAATGTGAATTCCAATGCTTTGGGGTTAAATGTACTGTATGTCTGTTAGGTCTGTCTGTTCAGTTTATAATGTTATTTAAGTCTGCTCTTTGTTTTCTGTTGGATGACCTGTCCATTATTGAAAGGTTTTTATTTCTGGAAGCTCCTAATCAAGCGACCCTTGCTTCTTTTGTTCTTGCTTCTTCTTTTTTTTTTTTTTCTGTTAGGAAAATATATTGCGTTCAGGTATGTTGTGGGCAAGGGGTTGGCTGTATGTAATTTCCACACTTGAGGACGATTATATTTTGCCTTTTGAAATCAGATTTCAGTACAAGAAGGCAAGCCACGTTGCCCGTGCGGTAGTAGCAAATAATAGGCATTCATTAAATTCTCAATGAATGGAAGGAGGGGAATTGTGGTGCATGCCTGTAATGTCAGCTACTTGGGAGGTGGAGACAGGAGGATCATCATTAGAGCCCAGTCCAGACAACAGTTAGCAACCTTATCTCAAAAATAAGCTTAGTGTTTGGTGCTGGTGGCTCATTCCTGTAATCCTAGCTACTCAGGAGGCTGAGATCTGAGGATTACAGTTCAAAGCCAGCCAGCATGGGCAGGAAATGCCATAAGATTTATTTCCAATTAATCACCTAAAAACTGGGAGTAGAGCTATGACTCAAAGTAGTAGAGTGCTAGCCTTGAGTGAAAAAGCTTAGGGGCAACACCCAGGCTCTGAGTTTAAGCTCCATGACCGACAAAAACAAAAATAAAATAAGCTGAGTTCGTAGTACATGCCTGTGGAGGATCTCAGCCCAAGGCTGAAGGAGCAAAAGTGAAAGACTCCATCAAAAGTAAAAAGACTGAGATGGGAAGGAAGGCCTCTTCTGCAAGAATATTTCTTCCAAAAAAAAAAAAAAAAAGAATATTTCTTCCTGGCAGGTGCTGGGGGCGGGGAGGTGGGGGGAGAAGAGGCATAGAGACACGACTTTCTCTCTGTGTTGCTTCCAAGCTGTCTCCTTGCTTCTTAAAACACTTTCTGAAGAGTTTTATATTGTGCTTTCATTGTTTTCTCATTTTGTGTACCTTGTATAAATTCTTGGTAATTACAGAGTATCTTTTATGAGAAATCTTTATGCTAGCTAAAACTTTAGGCTGTACTGTTTCCCTACTTGGTTTTTGTCACAAATTACATCCACTTACTATTGTATATTTGTGAATATATTTTGTAATTTTGTGATTTATGCCTTTAAAATTTTTTCCCTTTTTAGAAATGATTTGTAGCATGTACATTTGTTAATAGGTTTTATGGCATGATTATAAATTTTGTTGGTCTAGAATTTTTTATTTAAAACATTTTTCATGGCTGAAAGTGGTAGAGCACCTTTCTAGCAAGTGTGAAGCCCTGAGTTCAACTCCCAAAAAGGAAGTAAAATATTTTTCATACAGAATTCTGAGTAAGTTGGGAAATGTTCTGTGTAAGTTGGATAAAACTTGACTTTTTTCTCTTGTTTAAACAGAATTCTGAGATTGATGAACAGTCATATGGAGAAGACCTTGAACCTGTAGTTTTTTTGAGAAATCTGTTTGAAAGTTTGGAAAAGTGCAAAAGGTAATGATGGGTGCCTTTTAAAATTGTAGCATGGTAATTGAGCATTTAAAAATCATTATCCATTATTATACAAGGGAGTTGCCATTTAACAAAGCAATTTATGAATACAATATATCTTGATCAGTGTCATACCTTTTTAAAAATTGTAGCAGAAATTTAAGAGATTTATTTATTCTGTAGCAAAAGCCTAAGAAAGTGGCAAACATGACTGAGAATAGCATTAATATAATGAAATTGGGGAGATTAAGAACCCAGTAAGAATTGTGACAGGTTTTTTTCTGTGAACCTAATTGCATGCATATTTTCCAAAGAAATATTCAGCTTACAATCTCTGCAGTAAAATGAATAGAAAATGACCTTATTACATAGTTTCCAGTGACCTTTTTATTGCCCCTCCCCCAAATGTGAACTTGTGGCCAGAGATTACTAGATACTTGAGAAAATCCTCTTATGTGAGAGACAAAGATCAAGCCAAAATATAGGATACCAAGTTAGGGAAAATAGGAGTAAGCTAGGAATGCAGAAAACACAGGCTGTCATTTAATGGTTTCAGAAATACAAGAGGAGGTGCTACATTGTGAAATATGAGAAACAGAAAGAACTGAAAAAGAATTAAAGAATAAAATTGCTTTAAGTATAAAACACAATGAAAAAGAGAAGGAAAATTAAAGAGAAAATATAAAAAAAGAGGAGAGCAACTGTCTAGGAACTCTTAACATTCAAATAAAATGGATTCCAAGAAGATAGAATTAAGAAAATAAGTGGAAAAACAAAGACAAAGAATGATTCAAGTGGACATGAGTCAGTCTTCCCAGGTGTGGTTGGCCCTTGTAATCCTAGTACATTGGAGGCTAAGGTGTTTGACATCAACCTGTCTACATAGTAAGTATCAAACAGGCTTGGACTACATAGCAAGACAGACTCAAACAAAACAAAGCAAAACCAAACCAAATAAGAATCTATTGTTTACTATAAAAAGGGTGAATCCAAAATATTTTCTCTCTCTGTCTACACACACACACACATACACACACGCGCACACACACACTCTCTCTATATATAGATATATCCATATAGTCTCTATATATGCTATATAGATATATCTATATAGATACAGATATAGTCTATATATGGGTATACTCTTACCATATTCATATTATATGTATATTGGTATATATATGTATTTACTGTATATACTATATTTGTGTATAGTTTGTTTGTTTTGTTGAGACAAGGTCTCCTTATGTGTCTCAGGCAAGCCTCAAACTTGGGATCCTTATATCTGAACCAGTTGACAACTGGGATTTCAGGCATGTACCACTATGCCTGTTTCTTGCCCCCTTTCTCCTTCCCCTCCTCTCCATCCCCTATCCCCCACCCCCTACCAGTTCTTAGTTTCTACCTTTGTTTTGCTTTGTTTTTGTCAGTAATGGGGCTTGAACTCAGGGCCTGGGCACTGTCCCTGAACTCAGCTAGTGCTCTACTACTTTCAGCCACAGCTCTACTTCCAGTTTGTTGTTTTGTTTTGTTTTGTTTTGTCAGTCCTGGGGCTTGAACTCCGGGCCTGAGCACTGTCTCTGGCTTCTTTTTGCTAAAGGCTAGCATTCTACCACTTGAGCCACAGCGCCACTTCTGGCCTTTTCTATATATGGTGCTGAGGAATCGAACCTAGGGCTTCATGTATGGGAAGCAAACACTCTTGCCACTAGGCCATATTCCTAGCCCTACTTCCAGTTTTTGAGTGGTTAATTGGAGATAAGAGTCTCATGGAGACTTTTCTGCCAGGGTTGAATTCAAACCTCAATCTTTAGATCTCAGCCTTCTGGGTAAACAGGATTTACAAGCATGAGCCACCAGTGCCCAGCTAGTTTCTACCTTTTAATAAACAAACATGCCCATTGCTTACTGGATGACAAATAAGATTTGCTCTTACCTTGTAACTATTAAAGCTGTTCTTTTTAAATTTACACCAAAGAGTTGTTTCAGTTGTTTCTAGTATCTCTGATTACCATAAATAACCACAGGGGTGTGATCTATAAAGTCTCTTCTAATTTTAACATTTTGTAATTAGACATTCTGTCTGCTAATGGTACTCTAGACACTTAAAATCACTATGTGTTGATCTTTTTTATCTTCTAACTCCTGTAGTCATTACCTTTTAAGAATTATTAACCCTTCACAATTCTACTTCTGCAGCCAGAACCACATAAGCAATCCAGCATTATTTATAAAGGGCTATTCTCCGTTCCTCTTGTGAAGGTACATTTGAAAACAGTGCAAAAACTTTTTAGACTCTCCTGTTTTATAATACCTTTAGTTTTCCCTGGTTAAAGTTATACATTAATTTACCTTTTCCCTAAATATTAAATAAAGATATAAAGTAGATCTCTCTCTCTCTCTCTCTCTCTCTCAGTGTGCTCATACTAGCGCTTGAACTTGGGACCACGGTGCTGTGACTTAGGTCCTTTACTCAAGGCTAGTACTGTGCCACTTGAGCCACAGCTCCATTTTTGGCCTTTTATAATTCATTGGAGAGAAGAATTTTTCCTGCCTGGGATGGCTTTGAAGCTTGATCCTCAGACTTCAGCTTCCTCTGCAGCTAGGCTTATAGGCCTGAGTCACTAGCACCTGGCTCGGCTGGCACTCTTATCACTTGAGCTATGCTTCCAGTCGTGGCCCTTTCTGCTGGTTAATTGGACATGAAAGTCTGTAAGAGTCCACTTGGGCTGGCTTCAAACCTGAATTCTCAGATCTCAGCCTAGGAGAGTAGATAAGACTCAGCTCAAAGTGAAACTTCTTATGCCTCAAAACTTTTAGGGTACTTATTAGAATCAAGGTAATTAATTCTGTATTTAACTCATAATTCTAGGACATCAGAATATTGTGTTGAAAAAAACTTCCCTTGCCAGGCACTGTTGTCTCATACCTATATATCTACATACTCAAGATGCTGGTATCTGAGGATTTTGCTTAAAAGCTAGCCTGGGCAGACATATCCTTGAGATTTGAATCTCCAAAAAGCCAGGAGTGGGTGTGTGGTTCAAGTGATAGAGTACTAGCCATGAGAAAAAAGGCTGAACACGAGTGTAAGGATGGGATAGGAGTTCAGGCTCCAGTGCCAGCACAACCCCCCCCCCCAAACAAAACAGAACTTAACCTTATACTTTTGAAAGTTTGTGTAGAATATAGAGACAATTTAAAGCTTGTGATTCAGCTTGAAAGTAAATTTTCATTAAACATAAATCACAGGACACGCTTTATAAATAGGCTATTCTTGTCTACTCTCCTACTCATATTCTCACTTTATATTCTAGTAATTAAAATTTTTCATTGTAACTTGCCCAATTTTTCTATGTGAAAATTGCTAAATCTCGTTTCTCTCACCTATGATATTCCTTCATCTGATAAAAGCCTATGTTATTGCATATTGCAATTTCTTGTCTGAGAGTCTTACTAGCTATGTGTCTTCCTGGCCTGCAATACATTGCTTCTTGAACTTTAATAATCTTATGGAGATATCACAAGGAGATCTCGTGAAAAATGTACACCCTGATTCAGTTGGGCTGGAATGCAGTGAGACTTTGCCTCTTTGCAAGTTCTTCGAAGATGTTGATGCTGTTGGCCTTTAACAAAAAATCTTAACTCCTGATGGATTCATTGTTGTAAAAATTACTTCCTCTGACTTCCCCCTATAATTCCCATTGTCACACTTAGTTGTTTCTTTCCCTAGTGATCCCATTAAACAGTAAATACCTTCATTATACCTCTTAATATAATTATTTTCATCTCATTGTACTTTTAATAAATTTGATTTATTTATTAATTTTGAGTGGCACTAGGAAGTACCACTAGTACTAGAATTTGAACTCAGCCTCATGCTTGACTTGCTTGCTTGGTTGACCAAACTCAGGTCTATAGCCCAGCTTTCTGTTGGTTATTTTGGAGATGGAGTCTCGTGGACTTTATTTTTGCCCTGGCTGGCTTTAAATTGCGATACTCCAGATCTCAGTCTCCTGAGTAGCTAGGAATACAGACAGAAGCCACAAGCATCAATCTGCCTGTACATTTTTTACCTAAAGAAGCTGTCTTGTATTCATATATGTAGAGAACCTGTTTTCTGTTGAATTGTTCAGCAGAAAATGGTTTAAACAAATATTTATCACCAGATAGGTTGCTTGTTTATAGTTATATAGCCAAATAATATAATGAGTAATAAAAGTGTTTTTAGTATTTTGTAATAGAAAGAAGTGATTTATGAGTCTGAATCCTTTTCCTTGTTCCTTTAGAAACAAAACTTAACATGTCTCAAAGATATTTGCTTGAAAGTAATATTTTAATAATAATAATGGTCCAGGCTTCAGTTCAAAATAAAACATTTTAAAACTGTGATAGCATAGGTATTCCTCAGGTTAACTTTGTAGAAATGTTTTTTAAAAAGCTAGTAACTATGTTTTTCTTTTCACTCAAGGAGAAGTACAAATGTCTACCACAAGACGAAAACGTAATATGTTATGTTGTTTACCGTAAGCTGTAGTAAAATGAGCTCAATCGTTGACAGGTATGTTTATAGAGACTTTTGTTTTAATTATATAAAACCACTTAAAATTAACTATTAAGGTGATGATTTATGTCAGACCGACAGGAGTTTTATGCTTAAACATAATTATTAATACATTCAGTTTCTGTATTGAACAAACATGATATAATACATATAATAGTAAGTAAAGTATATTAGCATATTTAGTACTGGTACTGGAACTTGAACTTAGGGCCTGGGGTCCTGTCCCTGAGTGTTTTCACTCTTATCACTTTAGGCATAGCTCCACTTCTGGCTTTTTTTTTGGTGGTTAATTGGAGATAAGAGTCTTAACAGACTTTCCTATCTTAGTCTTCAGATCTTGGTCTCCTAAATGACAAGGACTACATGCTTGAGCCACCATTCTGGCTACATTAGCTTTTTTTTTTTTTTTTTTTGTCATGGGGCTTGAACTCAGGATCTGAGTGCTGTCCCTGAGCTTTTGTGCTCAAGGCTGGCACTCTACCACCTTGAGCCACATTGCCACTTCCACTTTCTGGTGTTTAATTGGAGATAAGACTCTCACAGACTTTCCTGCTTGGACTGGCTTTGAACTGTGATCCTAAGAACTCAGCCTTTTTAGTGGCTAGGATTACAGGTGTGAGCCCTTGGCCCCCAACTGACATTAGCATTTTCAAGAGCTAAAGCAAACATCATATTTTTTGTATTGTCAGTGGATCCTTAATCTTAATATCAAGTGCTTTAGTCAAAATCTGTTCTGTAACAACTGCAGGTGTTTTTTTGGGATCTTCTAGAGTCTCCTGGTGCTTACTCCATACTTTCAAACCTCTTAGCATTTGTGACTGACAAAAGGTAAATATAATTAGGATGATTAGTTGAATTATAATTTTTTAAAAACTTCTGGGAATAGGATTAATCTCCTTATATGATTCTAAGATTCTTGAGGTTGTTTGCATTTTAACATCTCTTACATTTGATAGATCTCCAGCTCACTTTAGCATTTTTTAAATGGATATATAAAGGATGATCTTACAGTCAGTAATGTGTTAAATATGGTGAAATTATAGTAATACTTTTAGAGCACCTACTCTCTGATAGATAATAAATGGAATATTTTATTTTATTTTTTGCCAGTCTTGGGGCTTGGACTCAGGGCCTGAGCACTGTCCCTGGCTTCTTTTTGCTCAAGGCTAGCACTAACCACAGTACCACTTCTGACTTTTTCTGTTTATGTGGTACTGAGGGATCAAAACCAGGGCTTCATGCTAAGTCACATTCCCAGCTCCTGAATGGAATATTTTATGTGCTATTTAACTTCATAATTCTACACCCTTTTACAAATGTAGATTAGAGAGGATAAATAACATGTTTACAATCACATTTCTAGTAAGTGATGAACTAAGAATTTTAACCTGTGTTGATTGATTTGACTATTATACTGTACTCTGTGCTTCATCTATAGAGGATTCTTTGAGTTTTTCAGGTAGAAGTAGCTGTTGACATTTGAAAGCAGCCTAGCAGCCTTCCTCCTTTTCAATGATCTGAAGAGTAAAGATATTTACTATACAAAATATAAGACTTGAGAAACAAGAAATTCTCTTGAGAATTGAGTTTTGTGTTAGTTGCAGATGAACTCCGAGAGTGGACTTTTCAAAAGGGTATTTGTTTAGTGCCCTAGAGGGGTTGCATATGATTTTGGCATTATGCGTCTCAGTAAATGCCACTTTCCCTCATAGACTGTAACATTTAGGAATGACATCTGTGTTCAGACATAGAACCCCAATTTTGTTTGTTTTAAGCACTGGGGTTGAAGTGTGTGCTTGCCTAGTGCTCTAACACTTGAGCCATGCCTCTAGTCCTAAAGCAGTAATACTTAATGGGTTTTTTTATGCCTGTGAATATTACAAAAGCTTTTTTTCCAAAATTTATAAGCATATATAGAATCTTCAAAGTTTGTTCATAAAAGTCCATGGAATAAAATGTGCATCTGATCTCAATAGTGAGTTCAGAAAGTACATTATAGGCTCTAAGTCTTAACATGCCACGGGAAGATGTAAATAGGGATTGAATAGTAGATTTGTGTAGAAAGTCATAAACTACTGGAAATTTAACTGGCTAGCCACCAGTGGTCTTGTCAAATGGATCAGTAAATAAGTGAAAATACTTACGTTAATGAATTATTGTGATATTTATGAGCAATTTGTATTTTATTAAATACAAGTGAATGTCTCAGAAAAAAAGTTTAAATTATACTAATTTTATACTGGCTTCAGTTTTTTTAAAACCAGTTATTAGGTTGAAGCAATATATTTAAAATGATTATATTACATTCTTAGCATATTGTAGACATAGTACCGCTAAGTTAAAGACCATAAAATTCACATATTGAAAAACTTTCAATCATGGTTAAATATGGCTACTTTATTAGAAAACTAGGTAGTGGTTTTTGAACTTTAATTTATGCAGTCTCCTAACTTAACAAATCCTAGATGTAACCAAGTGGATCCACCTGTAACTGTGGCATTGCTGTTATTCAGTGAGTCTGTTCTTATTTCCTCTGTCTCCTTTCTTTTCCTTTTAGAGATGACAGTAGTATTTTTGATGGGTTGGTGGAAGAAGATGACAAGGACAAAGCAAAAAGGTAGCTTGATGTGAGATGTAAAATAGTAATATGTAAATGTACTAGTAAATAATATGTAAATGGATAATAAGTAACGCATACTTGTAAATAAAAATTAATATTTTGCTAAAGCTCTCTGCTTGGAGAATTTACATTAGGAAGTAGAAGAATTTAGATGGTATATTTATAGTTTATTAATCAAATAAAATTGTCCTCTGATCTTCTGAAAAAGTATGCTTTGCTTTAACAAAACTTGAATTAGAAAATCCAATTTCATAGTGCACTGGAATTTGAACTTTGTGCCTCTCATTTACAAGGCAGGTGTTCAACTCCTTGAGCTCTCAAGAGCTCTCAAGAGCTTTTTGTTTACTGGTTACTGCTTTACATAGAATAGCAGTAATTATTCATTTAACACATATGTTTTGAATGCTTACTCTTTGTTAGGTATAATGAATGAGTACTTACATGGAACATTTGGGCATACACCCTATTAGAAAGAAGAAGCAAAAACTAAGTATAGTTCCATGTTAGAGCCTGGGATCTAAATAATAAAGAAGAGATGACATTAGATGGATAACTTTCTCTTATCAGTATTTTTTAATAATGCATACTTATACACATATATTTTCACAAATTGTTTCCTCAATATTTACAATCATATAAGTTTACAGCCTTTGGTGAATACCAAATAAAACTTGCAGTGTGAATGCAGTTTGTCTTACTGGCATTTTTTGTAAAAACATGTAAGTTAAATGCCTGCTATGCAAAATTTTCTGTAGTGATAAACTGAGATGAAAAACTTTTGCCCAAACTAATGTTCTATCATTGATAAACTAGAAATAAATTTATTACTATGTGTCTGTACATAATGAAGTATATGCTTAATGAAGTATATATCATGTTCAAATTGACATTGTATTAAATTTTGGGGGTAATTGAATGGATTGTTTAAAATTGCTTTCTCCTTTCATCAGAGTATCTAGAAACAAATCTGAAAAGAAACGTAGAGATCAGTTTAATGTTCTTATTAAAGAACTGGGTTCCATGCTTCCTGGTAATGCTAGAAAGATGGACAAATCTACTGTTCTGCAGAAAAGCATTGATTTTTTACGAAAACATAAAGGTAAATTTTAACTTTTGTAAGATAGTTGGTTTTATGGTTTTTAAAAAAATAAGAGCCTAGTCCTTAAAGTATAATGAGTTATTCTAGCTACAGATATAAGACTGGATCCTTCTTCAGCTTTTTAAGAGAGATAATTTTTTAAAATTTAATTTTATTGTAAAGGTGATGTGCAGAGGGGTTACAGTTACATAAGTAAGGTAATAAATACATTTCTTGTGGAGCATTGTTACCCCTCCCTCAGTTTCTCTCACTTTCCCTCCCCACATTCCATTCTCCCCTAAGTTATAAAGTTCATTTCTAATATAGTGTCTTGTGAGTATTGCTGTTGCATTGGTTCAAGTGTCTTGTGAGTATCGCTGTAGCATTGGCTCAGCCTTTGTCCTTTGTTTCACCATTTTGTGACTTCCCCTTCACTTCCCCAAATCAGATAAACACACACATATATGTGTGTGTGTGTATATATGTGTATATATATATGAATGACGGTACCAAAATCAAAAACAGTGGCAACAGGAGATTAACCAAAGGGGGAAAAATGAAAGAAAAAAGAAATAACTTTGCACAGTACATTAAAAAAAAATCATGTTTCCATATCTTGGAGTTTATTTCATTAGCATCATTTTTTTTTTTTTTTGGCCAGTCCTGGGCCTTGGACTCAGGGCCTAAGCACTGTCCCTGGCTTCTTCCCGCTCAAGGCTAGCACTCTGCCACTTGAGCCACAGTGCCGCTTCTGGCCGTTTTCTGTATATGTGGTGCTGGGGAATCGAACCTAGGGCCTCGGGTATCCGAGGCAGGCACTCTTGCCACCAGGCTATATCCCCAGCCCCTCATTAGCATCATTTTATATGGTCATATCTACATAGCTATTAAGCTATTGTGATCCTCTGCTAGGATGGAAACCATAGAGCCTGTGTTTCTTTGGGTTTTTCTTACTTCGCTTAATGTGATCTTTTCCAAGTCTTTCCATTTCCTTGAGAATGAGGTGATGCTATTCTTTCTGATGGAAGCATGAATTCCATTGTATATGTATACCACATTTTCTTGATCTGTTCATCTATTGAGGGGCATCTGGGTTGGTTCCATATCTTAGCTATGGTAAATAATGCTGCAGTGGACATAGTTGTGCTGGTAGCTTTAGTGTGGTCTTGTTTGTGATCATTTGGGTAAATGCCAATGTTTGTTATATCCTCCCCACCCCCCCATGCTCGGACTTGAACTCAGGATCTTGAGCTCTCACTTGGCTTTTTCATTCACAGCTAGTGCTCTACCACTTGAGCCATGCCTCCACTTCTAGCTTTTTACTACTTACTTGGGCATAAGGATCTTGAGTATGTCTGCCTTGGTTGGCTTCAAACCTTGATCTGTAAATGTGTTAGAATTGCTTATCATGGGGCTGGGAATATGGCCTAGTGGCAAGAGTGCTTGCCTCATATACATAAGGCCCTGGGTTTGATTCCTCAGCACCACATATACAGAAAATGGCCAGAAGTGGCGCTGTGGCTCAAGTGGCAGAGTGCTAGCCTTGAGCAAAAAAGAAGCCAGGGACAGTGCTCAGGCCCTGAGTTCACGGCCTAGGACTGGCCCCCCCCCCCCAAAAAAAAGAATTGCTTATCATATTTTCTCTTACCACCATCATTACATACTCTATAAATAGTATTCTCACTAACTTCAGTGTCCTTTTTAGAAGGCACACTCATTGAGATTAGTCCCTTAGACACTATAAGCTCAATAATCGATTGTTGAATGAAATGCATATTTTTCCCTGAAAATATCTGGTTTTGGCATGCACTAACTAGATCAGGGTTTTATCTCCCCGCACCCAGTGGGTATATAATTCTCACAGAAATAAAATGTATGCTAAAAGGGAATTCTTAAATATTTATTCTTCTAAGTATGCCTGTGTTTAGCAAAACTGACAGGATTTTCTTGTGGATTTTAACTCTTTACCTCTAAATGCATATAATTAATATGAAATTTAAAAAGTACAATTACATGTTGCAGAATTACTTTACTCTTCATATTCTAATATAGGCATTTTTTACATGCCAAATTTGGTGTGACAATATGCTGTATTTATGTATTGATAATAAATAAATGTAATTCATAACCTGTCACTATAAAACAAAGTATATTTTGTAGCCTATGACATAGATTTTTGTTTGGTTTGGTTGTCATATGTCTGTATTTAAGAAGTGGAAAAGACTTTGTTGCCTAAATAGTTGAGATTTTACAAACTAGATGCCCTTCAGTGGAAGAATGGATCAAAAAAATGTGGCATATGTACACAATGGAATTATGTGCTTCCAACAGAAAGAATGATGTTGTACCATTTGTAAGGAAATGGAAAGACTTGAAAAAAATTGTATTAAGTGAAGTAATTAAGTAATGGTTGAGTAATTTTAATTAATAAGTGAAATAAGCCTGATCCAAAGAAACATGTTGTATGTAGTCCCTCCTTCATTGTAACTAGAATGTGTCTATATCTACAGGTAAACACCACTGGATAGTAAAAGACAAAAAATACACTTGGACATGATAAATTATACAGGACTCTAGACCAGAGGAGGATATTCTTAGGAGAGGATCACAGAGGCTCAATAGCATGTGTATATGATCATATAAAATTATGTTTATGGAAATGAACCTCAAGAAATGGAAAACAGAATTTTTTTTTTGTTATTTTGCTTTTTGTTTTTCTCCTTTGTCACTGTTTTTGTTTTCTGCATTTTTTGTCTTGTATGTAAGTTTATCTGTTTAGAGGAGGGGAGGGTAAGGGGGAGCACAAATATGGTGTTACTAGACACTATGTTGAAAATGAACTATACAACCTTTGGTGTAGCAGGAATCCAGAGGGAAAAACTAAGAGAAAATGAGGGAAGAAGTGACACTGTTCAAGAAATGTACTCATTAGCTGACTTAAGTAACTGTAATCTCTCTGTTCATCACCTTTACAATAACAATTAAAAAATAAAAACAATACAAATAGTTTCGATTATATTGTTATGAATAACTTTCTCATAACTATTTCTATTGGAAGTATATAGCAAAATAAAATAGCAATAGTTATGAAAAAATATTTGCCTCCTGCCAGGAATTTTTTACAAACTCTTAGCCATTTAGAACATGTACAGAGGGGCTGGGAATATGGCCTAGTGGCAAGAGTGCTTGCCTCCAACACATGAAACTCTCGGTTCGATTCCCCAGCACCACATATATGGAAAACGGCCAGAAGGGGCGCTGTGGCTCAGGTGGCAGAGTGCTAGCCTTGAGCTGGAAGAAGCCAGGGACAGTGCTCAGGCCCTGAGTCCAAGGCCCAGGACTGGCCAAAAAAAAAAAAAAAAAAAGAACATGTACAGAGAGGATACTGAGCAAAGACACTTGGAATGTCTCATCAATTATAAAAAAGTATTTAAGATTGGAAGGAATCTTTTTGCCTAGAAATAAGCAGGCCTAAGGTCATGTTTGTTAAAAAAATCTGGCTACCTCATTGGCTCCTTTCTTCTAGGCTCATTTCTTATCTTTGGTTTAGATAGTACCAATGAACGATGAGGAAAAAAGAATTCCTTCAAACTGATTTGATCTACTTGTTCTTATTCTTGTTTGGAAATTGTGTCAAGCAGAAAGTAGTCTCAGGCCAGTCGGCCTTAAAGCTTATTGAAGCTCCCTAGGAAAAAGCAAAAGAGAGACTGGCATTACTAAGTAATGAGACCAAATCCAAGGAGATAATTTCCCACCTTAACACAAATATTTCATCCTTATAAAACTTGGCTTCCTATTACATATACTAGCAAATGTTATTGCCTATTATTTTCATCTAGAATGAAGAGAAAAGGCAACTTGTGGATTTTTGTACTGTCCCATGAGTTGTATTATACCACTAATAGGTTGATTTTTATTTTATTTTTTTACAGAAATAACTGCACAGTCAGATGCTAGTGAAATTCGACAGGACTGGAAACCTACATTCCTTAGTAATGAAGAGTTTACACAGTTAATGTTAGAGGTATGTCCTGATTTTATTTTTGAAAGTTTTGTTTTCCTCAAAGAAATCACAATAGTGCTTACTTTTAGTTTAGTTTTTAGCAGTATTATTAATGTTGAGAAGCCTTAAATTCAGTGTAAATGTAAACATGTATATGTATAATTACAATTAGTCAATGTTAAGTGTTACTACCCTGTTGTTGAAAGGAACAAATTTTTATATTTTCAATACTTATCAACTTTTGAGATGCTATATAAAAGTCAAAACCTTGAGTGTTCCACACAAAACTATGACATTCATTATTACAAGTAGTAGGATATATTACTGCATGTTAAATATTTCTTTGAGATATGCCTGTTTTAGTCCAGTTGAGCTGCTATGCCAAACGATTACAAATTGGGTAGCTTATGAACAATAGAAATTTATTTCTCACAGTTCTGGAGGCTATGAAGTTCAAGATCAAGGCACCAGTGGACTTGATGTTTGGTGAGAGCGCTTGATTCTTAGTTCATAGGTGATCATTTTCTTACTATGACCTAACATGACAGAAGGGGCAGAAGAGCTCTCAGGAGCCTTTTTAAAAATAAGAACATAAATACCATTTATGGAGAATACTACCTTTTTCACCTAATCACCTCCAAAAGCCCCCCCCCCAACTTTCAAATATAATCACATTGGGAATTAGATTTCTGTTATGAACTTTGCAAAGCATCTAGCCTATAGCAGTTTCTACTGGGCAGTAGACTTTTTAAAAATAAATTAAAATCTGCCTTAAAACAACACAAAATAAAGGTGTATTTTGAAAATAAAAAAGCAAAATATATACTGAAAGATGACTAGTCTTTAGGTAGAACCTTTTCATTGGAAATGAGCAGGTGTTCTCTGGCAGAATTACAATGTCTGGAGCATTTTTGCTTATAATTGCAGAACTTAATATGTTATGCAACTATTTTGAGTTTTTGACTTTGTAATAGTCTTTTCCTATGTAGAATAATGTAAGTGTTGTCTGTACATACAAAGTATGCAGAGTTCAGTATCAAATTTCTCTGAAAATTTACAATAGGAAACAAGCGGTTTGCTTTGGAAGCAACAGTTAATGACAAGAAAAGTAGGTTCCATGAGGGAAGAGATGACACTGTATGAATGGAAATGTACTTATTATCTGACATATGTAAATGTATATCATCCCTATAATAACAATAAAGTAATTTTTTTAAGTGAAAGAAGTAGAGTGCTTGCTCAACTTGAATGGAGGCCTGGGTTCAATCCTCAAGATAGCCTTCCCACTAAAAAAGAAAAAAACAGGTTCTAGTTACTCTGGAGTTTGAGGCAGAAGGATAAGGAGTTGGTGGCTAGCCTGAACAACATGGAAACAAAAGAATTAAAAACCCAATCTCGAAGAAATTAGACATAGAAAAAATACAAGAAAGCAATTGAGATAACGAAGTAAAGTTTTTAAAAAAATGTATTAGAGGCTAATTTGTTTATTCTTGTTGTTTTAGACCTTAAGCTTTTGTATGTATCTCTTCTCTTGCTCTTGCTCTCGCTCTCTCGCTTGCGCTCTCTCATACACAGAGGCTGTGTCTCACATGTCTTCAATATTTCTTCTGAAATCTGAAGCAAATAGATTATTTTTAAAATAGTGATTCTTATTTTAGTTGCTAGATTAAGTAATTGTGTGTTTAGTAGAAATGTTACTATATGAAAACTTGTAGTATAAATATAAACATGTACTTAAAAAATGAAAATAAGTGAGTGTATTAACTCACCAACTCCTCAATGAGTAGACATTAGTATCTTTGTGTCACAGTAACTAGTATTATGAACTAGACTGAATCTGTTTTTTTTACTTAAGGGAATCTAGTGACCAAGGCATTCTAAAATGTACCCAAAGTCCTAGTAAGCGGCTAGGATTCGCGGTCCACAGCCTGTCTTCTGATGCCATGTCTCAGCCACTGTGCACAGTGCTTCTTACCAGACTTCTTTAGTAAAAGCTGCTATGGCAGGA
The DNA here is from genome assembly GCF_023159225.1 of Perognathus longimembris pacificus. Taxonomy (NCBI): domain Eukaryota; kingdom Metazoa; phylum Chordata; class Mammalia; order Rodentia; family Heteromyidae; genus Perognathus; species Perognathus longimembris. The sequence continues at coordinate 28,523,764 of NC_063176.1, read as the reverse complement.
GACTTCTAGCTCTGGAACTATCAATTAGTTCTTGAAATGAGTATACATAACCTACAAACCAAATAGTAGTTCCTTATTAAGTTTTCCTCTAAAAATAGTTTGACATTATCCAAAAAGTATCTACTTAGAGTTAGATGTAATAATGTTCATGAAAGAGCATATATAGATAATGTTTACAAGAGAAAGGAAATGATTTTTACTTTTTATTTTATGCTAAAAACTGTTAGTGTAGTTAAGACCTGTTCATAGTAAATTACTTTTTTGGTTTAATGGTATGAAAAATTTACTATAAACTTAAAAAGTATAATTATTCTCAGTTATGAATAATATTAATGTAAATAAATATTCATCTTATTAGTAACTAAACAAAGAAGTGTTATCTTCACATTTTTCATAATGTAAATATTTCATTAATTGCTAAGGCATATGTTGTATATACATAGGTAAGTACCAAAGGAAAAAATAAGTCAAATGTTCTAGACATGCTGACATCATTTATAAGACAAAATTATACTAAAATACTGAAAACATAAAATAATCCTCATGATGGTTCTCTTGAATTTTAAGTTTACATTCATGAAAAGTACTTAATATGTATTTTTTAATTTTAATACATACAACAATTAAATATATTTTAACATGAATATGCCATGTGGCATATATTATACCTTGAATCTGGAGGTTTGTTCATCTTTTACAAATCTTTATAAATCTTTCCAAATTTTCTGATTGAATATGAAACATTTTGATCCATAACTTACAACTGGTTTCTTCATAAAATAAAGCTAGTTGTGTTTTGTTGAAGTTTATTTGGCTAGAATATAATTGACTTGTACTGGTGTTGGTTGGGTGTGTTGATCAGACTACACATAAACAAGTTCTTTACCATTTTAGCAGGATTTCAGATCTAGGCTGTAGCTGCTACAGTAAGATCTTGATTGGATCATTTAACTCAACTTTATTTTATAGAGATGCCGAGGTAATTTCAGCCTGCCCATGGTCAGATAGTTATGGAAAAACTATAATTTATGGAAAAAATCAGAATTAAGGTCTTCAATTTCACATCTAAATTTGTGTTGACTATCTGTAGTCTTCCATAAGCTGTCATTCTCCCCTTTTTTTCCCTCCTTTTCTCTGAGGAATAGTTCTTACTACCCTTTGAATAATTGGAGTCACTCAGGACAGCTGAGCCTGATCAGATCTCTGCAGTCATCTCTGTGAAATCCCCCTGCCAGCTGACATCTCTTTCCCATACTCTTCAAGGAACCAGCTAGTGCTTTGTGTTTCAGCTAAAGATCCACAAAGAACTTACGTTGCTTTTCTAGAATTTTCACTGATTTCCCTAAACTAATCTCAGTTGTGTGGGTTGAGTAGATACTTAAGGAGAGACAAGAGTTTTTAATTAATGAAACTTTTTCATTATTCAAGGGAGGCAGAGTAGTATCATAGTTTAGCAGTAGAATAAAGATGTCCTCTGTCTCAGTCCATACCCTATTATCATCCTCTTCAGTAGTCCTTTAGTTCTGGTATATATACTACCTACCTTCATGGGAAATTATGTCCCTCAAAAGATGTCTGGGTCCTGATTTCTTGAGTGTCAAGACTTTGGCAAAATGCTGTTGGAGTCTACTCTCTGCTTGCTTTGAAAGATGAAATATCACGTATTAGATCTAGATGTAGGATTCAATAATTAACAGTTCTTATTTCAGTTCATTGTCTTCACAGAAGAGAGCTACACTGAAGTTCCTAGCAAATGTCCTAATAGCAAATACATATCATAGTTGGGTATTAATTTAATTTTGAAAGTGTCAGTGTAGTTTTACTATTCAAGATAGTAATAAGAAAATTACTGATGGAATAATAATATTAACACTTTGCATTGTTATACTAATGAAATCTTTACTATGAATTGGTTTAAATTACAAAATTTCTGCCCTCATCTTCCATGATCTAAAAGCATGTTTGTTTGAGCTGTTCTAGAAGATAGGCATCTTCTCGATGTAAATTCTCTCTCTCTAATACCTACATCTCTCCTCCAATGGAAGAGAAAGTGCCTTTTTTATGTAAGTTACTTAGAATTGGTGAGAGATGCTTTCATCCCATTTATATACTACAAATGCTTCTCACTTGTGCGACACATACAGTAGATGCTTCAGGCACAAGATGACTACCGAAGTATCCTTTAAAAAAGCTCTTTAAGAAATTATCTTCAGTTTACCCACTGGGTCTTCTTTCTTTTAGCTTGCCAGTATACTTACTGGTCTTTTTATTTTGTCTTGTTTTTAATGTATCCCCTTGGTATTTGGTCCCTTTAAAACTGTTGTCCTTTCTTTTCAAGTTTATAAATGATTGGGTTATAGTTTCTGGTCATCTGCTCCCTCTAAACTTGTTGTCTCTTGCCTCCCCACAGACCTCACTGTTTTTTAAAAATCACCAAAATTCACTTCTCATTTTCTTATTCCTTGTCCTACAGTGAAGTCATTATGCATTGTACCACCCCATCTTTTTCCTCACTGACCTTACTCTGTGCCATTGACTGCTGATATGTTCTGTCTTATTTCTCTAGATTTTTTTTTCTTCTGCTCATACCTGTAGGTAATTTTTCCAAGGATTTGTTTTTGGTATGCTTCTTCCTTCTGAAGGTCTTATTTCTTCAGGTATCATTTCTGTGCCTAGGATTCTCAAATAAAAATGCTCTGAAAAATATAAAGTTTAGGATTATTTTACTATTAAGTCAGTGTCCACTCCCTGGTCTAATATTACTGCTGAGAAAGTTAATATTGCTCAATGCTTGGCTAATCCTCTTCTCTTTTTCCATTGCTACTAATTTTGTTCAGATTCTCATCAATTTTCCTAATTATGACAAAAATCATATTTCACTCACTGATTTTTCTGTTCTAAGTCCATTTTAGTAGTTCCGATAGTCAGACTACTCATACTGAAGCATACATGCCCACTTAATTCTAAAATCTTCTGTTGGTTTAATGTATATAAAGTCTTTATATCCTAACCTGGAATTCAAGGCCTTTCATAGTTTGGCCTTGCTTACCTGCTTACTTTCCCGATACTCTGTTTACTCTGTTTCTCGTGTATCTCCCTACACAGCAGACCTGTACTTTTCTGTTGAAATTTTCAAAATGATGATAATGTTCTCTCCTATGTCTAAGGCATGTTACTGGTTGTACAGTGGAGACAAGACCATATTCAAAAAGTCATGACTATATGTAAAAGCAGAACATTAAATATCTTTAGAAACAAGCTGTTGAGTACATTGTCAAGGAGTGATTTTTCCTCCCTCAGAAGCATTTAAAGATGCATAAAAACAGGACTGGGAATATGGCCTAGTGGCAAGAGTGCTTACCTCATATACATGAAGCCCTAGGTTTGATTCCTCAGCACCACATATATAGAAAACGGCCAGAAGTGGCACTGTGGCTCAAGTGGCAGAGTGCTGGCCTTTAGCAAAAAGAAGCCAGGGACAGTGTTCAGGCCCTGAGTCCAAGCCCTAGGACTGGCAAAAAAAAAAAAGCATAAAAACATATACTAAAGTAATATACAGAAGAAAGCATTGTATTTTGACAGTACTCTGGGTGTTTTCATGTTAATTCCTTGACATTTTTCTTATTTCTGTCCTGGGAAACACTTTTTCACTTAACTGACCATTATGTTTAATTTCAGGCTCTTGATGGTTTTTTTTTAGCAATCATGACAGATGGAAGTATAATATATGTATCTGAGAGTGTAACTTCATTACTTGAACAATTGCCAGTAAGTATAAAAATCTAACAATCTCCTATTACTTAAGGCTTACTCTAAATATTTCTTAAAGCACTGGGGAGATGGATCTTGCAAGCAATGTTGAATAGTTACTGAGGGGTAGAGTTCCAAGCAGATCTTTGTTTTTTCATTGCCGTGTTTTCTTAGATTAGTCATAACTCTAGAAAACATTTTAACTTAAGTTCTTCTTCCTTTGTCTATTCTGATGCTAACTTTTCAGTGTTTTCTTTTTATCAGGTGGAGAAAGGTTTTAAACACTGACAGTATCCCTTAAATAAGCAATTTTTCCTGAGATACTTATTGCTAAGGAAACGCAGAAATAATTTTCTCAAAAGAATGACTTGTAAAAACACTAAAAATTAGTAGGCATGTGACTTTTCTTCAGTGTTGCTTGAATTGATGATAAAATATTAGCTATATCCAATTCACTGTGAACACAAGCATACAAGAATTAGAAGTATACTGTATAATTTTTGAGTTGATGAATTTTATGTTTTTTACTGGCTATATAGTACATCCACTTTGTACTGAACACTGTGCTATGTGCTCTGTTGCAATTAATCATTTTTATTTTTATTTATTTTTTGTGCTAGTCCTGGAGATTGAATCAGGGCCTGTAGGTGTCCCTGAGCTTTTCTACTCAAGGCTAGCACTCTATGGCTTGCACCACAGCTCCACTTCCAGCTTTTTTTTTTTTTGGTGGGTTGTGGGGCTTGAATCCTATCCCTGAATTCTTTTGCTCAAGGCTAGTAGCTCTACTACTTTGAGGCACAGATCCCCTTCTTGTTTTCTGGTAGTTAAAGATGAGTCTCACAGACTTTCCTGCCCAGGCTGGTTTTGAGCCATGATCCTCAGATCTCAGCCTCCTGAATAGCTTGGGTTTCAGGCATAAGTTAATTCTGTCCAGCTTGATTATTTTTTAAATTCATGTGTAAATTTACTTAATACATTATGTAAGATGATACTTTGGTATAAATAACAGTTTTTATTAAAAATGCTTGTTGTCTTTGTTTCAGAAAGTACAAGATAAACTGTTTTGCTAATGCCTCTTAAAATACTGAAAAGAAAGCCTACACGGGTGGCTCATACTTGTAATCTTAGCTATTTAGGAAATTGAGATCTTAGGATTGTTGGTGGTGGTCATGGGGCTTGAACTCAGGGCCTATGCACTGTCCCTGAGTATTTGCATTCAAGCCAGAGTGCTGCTTCTGGTTTTCTGGTGGTTAATTAGAAATAAGAGTCTCACAGACTTTCCTGCCCAGGCAGGCTTAGAACTGCAATCCTCAGATCTCAGCCTCCTGAGTAGCTAGGATTACAGGTATGAGCCAATGGTGCTGGCTATTTTTTTTTTTCTTTTTCATCTGTTTTGTGTTTTGGTACCAGTCCTGTATCTCGAACTTAGGGTCTGGATGCTGTCCCTGAGCTTTTTATGCACAAGGATAGCTCTCCATACTTGAGCCACAGTTTTACTTCTGACTTTTTTGATAGTTAATTGGAGGTAAGCGTCTCGGGGACTTTTCAGCCTGGGCTATAGCTCTCAACCTCGATCCTCCTGAGTAGCTAGGATTGTGGGTGTGAGCCACCAGTTTTTAAAAAGCGAAGATGGATGGAACTGGTTTAGTTGAATGCAGTTTACCTTCATAGCTTCTTTCCACTTTCTTTGTGTTTTTCCACCCCTGCTTCCACTGCCTTTGAGATTTTAGGATCCCACAGAGCAATTTGGAAGTGCAGAGAAATCCAGTAGAATAGACTGGATTGCATAGAGTTGTGATTTGCCAGGATTTTATTGTCATTGTTACTTAAGGATAGGAACTGTCATATTCATGTTTAACTTGTTAGTGGCTCTTTTGAGGAAAAGTTTTTTGGACAATGAGGTATAGTTTAAATACCTGGGAAAGTTGAATAAAAACAAGAAGACACAATGGACAATTGAAATGACATCCAAGTCAAATCACCTCATTTAGCTTGTAGGTGATTCTTATAGTCATTTATAGGATGATTATGTAACCATGGTAGGACTATGCCTTGTAGAAAAGATTTTTTAAATTAACTAAACCCTTTTATATTTTAAAATGTTCAGATTTATTGTAACTATATCAGGGTTGTGGGGGGAATTCAGGGCCTTGTGTATACTTAGTGTATAGGACTCTCCTGTTTGTGGCTGGGGGTGTGGCTCAATCTTGTTTTGTTAAGATGTAGTTTGTAACTTTCCATTTGTTGATTTTCAAAGATAATCATGTTCTTTTAGTAATGATTATATACTTTGAAAGTAAATGCCTCTTGAGTAATGAATTACTATTTTTTTCTAGTCTGATCTTGTGGATCAGAGTATCTTTAATTTTATCCCTGAGGGGGAGCATTCAGAGGTATATAAAATACTCTCTACCCATCTGCTGGAAAGTGATTCATTAACCCCTGAATACTTAAAATGTAAGTAGTAACTGTTAAGCAAAAATTCAAATGTTATATTTTGTATCATTATCCCTTTTGCAAGTTTATGGAAAACATAGACATGTTTAAGATACAGTATTGTTTTATGCACACTATTAACTTTTCATAAAAACAGAACTCTGCAATACATTTTTAATTTTTAAATAAAATCTCAACTGTATTTAATGAGAGAAAATTTGGTGTTCTTATTTTTCTTGTTAACAAAACTGTGGCAATGAACTCTGTTCTTCAAAAATTATTATTATTGTTACTATTATTATTATTTTGATGCCAGTCCTAATGCTTGAACTTAGGACCTAGGTGCTGTCCCTAATCTTTTTGCTCAAGACTAGTGCCTTACCACTTGAGTCACAGCTCCACTTCCAGCTTTTTTGGTAACTTATTGGAGATAAGAGTCTTAGAATTTTCCTGCCCAGGCTGGCTTTGAAACACGATTCTCAGAGCTTAGCTGAGCTCTGAGAATCCTGGGTAGCTAAAACCATAGGTGTGAGCCACTGGCACCTGGCTTAAAATTATTTTTAAAGGAAAAGAAATTAACTTTATAATATATTCTTTGATTGGATATATATTTAATATGCTATATCATAAAAAGTGCTAAGAAGAGTAAAAACTAATCCTTGCCCATCAAGAAACCCAAAATAATGTAGTATGTTTAGACATTGCTTTGGATTCATAATACAATTCACCTTGGAAGTTTGTTTTTATCTCCAAATTCTATATATACTAAGAATTGAGAAATGACCTTATACATATAAGCACATTATACATATACATTGATATATACATATAAACACATATGTTTGTATGTATGTCTTTGATAAGACTATATATAGCCTTTCAGAGTGAGCTGGGGAAAAAAAGAGAGGCCAGGAAAATCAGGTTAGTATAACATTGATCAATAGGCCACTCAAATCTGATACTTAGAAGGAAGATTTGGGTTATGGTTTGACAGATAATAGGAAAGATTGTTCAAGGTAGAGATGGAAACATCAGCTTGACAATAAGAAGCAAAATGTGTATTTGAAATTAGAGTGAAGAATGAGAAAAGGGTCTACAGAGAAATGGAGAAACTGGAAAATGCTTATACTAAGTGAGGTAATCTAGGTTTCTAATTTTATAGACTAAGTAAATGTCATGTAAGATAACTGATGGAAAAAATATTTGTGAGCTTATCCAACTTTTATCACTTATTTCAGCAAAAAATCAGTTAGAATTCTGTTGTCATATGCTTCGAGGAACAATAGACCCAAAGGAACCATCTACCTATGAATACGTGAGATTTATAGGAAACTTCAAATCTTTAAATAGTGGTGAGTTAAAATGCTTCTTGTATTTTAACATTGTATTTTTCTAAGCTCTTAGACATATATATTTGAATATTTATGATAAATAGATTTTTACTGGATTAACTGATACTTATTATTCTTGTTTTAGTATCCACGTCAGCACATAATGGTTTTGAAGGAACTATACAGCGCACACATAGGCCTTCTTATGAAGATAGGATTTGTTTTGTAGCTACTGTCAGGTTAGCTACACCTCAGTTCATCAAGGTATGCTTCTCATTTTAATTACTCAAGGAAGATTTCAGTACATAGTGTGATCATTGTCTTCATGTGATTTTTATTGTCTCCAAAATGATCGAAAGTTCCTGAAAACACTGAAGAAGCACTGGCTCCAAGTCATTATACATTCATGACTATGATATTTTTTGAAACAGTGAATTATGAAAGTACTGACTAACATGTCTAACTCGAGCTCTTAGTTTTTGCAGTTAACCAGTGAAAATGGTTAATATCACCAATGCTCTATTTTTATGCAAACTTCTGAGACTCATTTGTGTGAATAGTTCAGTATCTATGTTAAAAGTAAAGGTCAGCTAGATACTAATGGCTCACACCTGTAATCCTAACTACTTGAGAGGATGAAATCTGAAGATCATTGCTCAAAGCCAACTCCAGGGAGCCAAATCCATGAGACTCTTATCTCCAATTAACCACCAGAAAAGCAGAAGTGGAGCTGTGGCTTAAAAGTGGTAGAGCATTGGCCTTAAGTGAAAAAGCTCAGGAACAGTACTCAGGCCCTGAGCTCAAGCCCCACAACCGACAACAACAACAAAAAAATAAAGGTTCAGGTAGTTTTCAATAGATTATTTTGGAAATGTACAAATGGCTCTTGGCTGCATTTATCTTTTAAATCATTTCCATTTCCTGGTCTCGACAAGTAGATGGTTAGTAGGAAAAATAGAAAAGTCCAATAGTTAAACCTATAGAAGTGACAATAAGCCAGGTTAAGGTTTAAAGTTTGTGGTGGTAACATCTGGGTGCTGGTGGCTCACACCTATAATCCTAGCTACTCAGAAGGCTGAGATCTGAGGATTGTGGTGCAAAGTCTGCCCGGGCAGGAAAGTCTGTGAGACTCTTGAATTAAACACCAGAAAAGCTGGAAGTGGAACTGTGGCTCAAGTGATAGAATGCTAGCCTTGGGCACAAAAGCTCAGTGACAGTGCCCAGACCCTGAATTTAAGCCCCAGAACTGGCGCACCCATGCGTGTGCACACACACACGAGATACCATGGAATAAAACAAAATACAGTATTAGCTATTATGAGTTTTCCAGTCTTGCTCTACTTTCTTTGAATTAGGAAATAATGGCAGTGGCTAACACATGAGTGCTTATTGCTTGCTATATACTTCATCATTCTGTATACAAGGAAACTGAGACTTAGGGAAGTTATTTGTCAAAAGTCTGATCTCTTAACTAAGAACTGGGACTTGATTTTAAATCTTTTTCTTCTGAAGCCCCAGCTCTTAATTATTACATTGTTTGGCAGAAGGACATTTTAGGACAGACAGAGTGGTGTATTAAATTGAATATAATATAGCACTTAATGTGATCAGAGTCTAGGGTTCATGTATGGGGAAAAGGAAGGGGAAAATGAGATAGCTAGAAATGAAATTTATTTTCCTCCCTACTGAAGCAATTTTAGAATGAGGAAAGTGAAGTTACATAATTAAATTCGAGCCTTAGTAATGTAATTAAGAGTCCTTAATAAAAAACAAACTGAAGAACAGAGAGACTAGTAGGTAAAATGCTGTCCAATGAGATGAATCAGTGATAGGGTCTAATTTAGGCAATTGAAGATGAATGTGCTAGAATAGATTTTTTTTTTTTAAATACCAAGAAGGGTCCAGGTGCCAGTGGCTCACGCTCGTAATCCTTGCTGCTCAGGAGGCTGAGATCTGAGGATTGCAGTTCAAAGCCAGACCAGGCAAGAAAGTCTGTGAGACTCTTATCTCCAATAAATCACTCAAAAAAAAAAGCTGGAAGTGGCGCTGTGGCTCAAGCGGTAGAGTGCAGGCACAGAGAGGCCCAAGGATAGAGCCCAGGACCTGAGTTCAAACCCCAGGACCAAAAACAAAACCAAACCACTGGAAGGTAAAGTTGAAAGGATTTTGTATTGGCCACTGTGATGATGAAGGGTAAAATTGAAGGAGTATGTTGGGACTACTAGATTTCTGAGTTCGGCCACTACACAAGAATGTGACCATTGATAAGACAGGAAATTGTGTAATTAGGTTTGATGCAATTAGTTCAATTTAGGATATATTCAGTTTGAGATGCATGCAAATAGAAATAGGAAAAGGTCTGATTTCAAGGTCCGATTGAAGAAAAACTTGTGATTAAATGGGAAATGTGAATAAAATAAGAAGTACTTGTCCTAAAATTTGCATCTTGTTTATTATTTGTTGCTACATTTTAAAATTTTATTTTTAGTTTTTCAAAAATGTGTGAGAGCAAATGTCACAGGACTTCTTATATGCTAGGCTAACCAACCCTTTACTGCCGAGTTGTATCCCTAGCCTGCTATATTTTTAGTACTAGAAAATTGAAAAGTGTTGAAAACTCATTTGGGTAAAGTTACTTAATAACTTTATGTCTTAACAGTATTTAGGATTTTTCTAATGATATGAGAATATTTTTAAATTTTAATTGTTACTTTACTTGTAGGAAATGTGTACTGTTGAAGAACCCAATGAAGAGTTTACATCTAGACATAGTTTAGAATGGAAATTCCTTTTTCTAGACCACAGGTAACTTCATTATTAAATTTCATAAAAAGGGCTGAGGATATAGCCTAGTGGCAAGAGTGCCTGCCTCGGATACACGAGGCCCTAGGTTCGATTCCCCAGCACCACATATACAGAAAACGGCCAGAAGCGGCACTGTGGCTCAAGTGGCAGAGTGCTAGCCTTGAGCGGGAAGAAGCCAGGGACAGTGCTCAGGCCCTGAGTCCAAGGCCCAGGACTGGCAAAAAAAAAAAAAAAAAAAAAAAAAAAAAATTCATAAAGATAGTAGCCATATGATTTTTGACACTGATTTTAAAGACAAACATTTTTCAAAAAAGGATCTAACCCATCTTAAAAAAATTAAAGTCCCTCCCCCTAATTGATTTCGAATTGGAGATTTTTCATGGAAAAGTAATAATGCTGTTTTATTAGGGCACCACCAATAATAGGATATTTGCCATTTGAAGTTTTGGGGACATCGGGCTATGATTACTATCATGTGGATGACCTAGAAAACTTGGCCAAATGTCATGAGCACTGTAAGTAGTATTTCTGGTGGTAATAACTATTTGAAATAATATCAACTGAAATCTTGTTCTATTAATGAAAGGCTGTTATTAAAAAAAACAGATTTGTAATTATTTTTTGAATGTGTGAAGTAGGAATAAGTTTCACCTAAACTTTATCTCTGAGTCCTAGTAGATTGGGTAACTGTACATGTGAAGCAACATCTTTTAGTGCATTTCAGAAATATAAAAACTTTCCCAAAGTACCACAGATTACAGCTTTTGCCTAATAATTTGATAAAAGTTGTCAGAACCTAAAATCTACAGAATATGTTTTGGGAAATACTGTATTTAACAGTTCAAAGAGGTAAATTATTTTGATTTTGGGTTTGGGTTTAAAGTGAAATTCCTCAGTGACAACTATACTGTGGCAGAAATACCCAAGCTTGGTTATTTATTATTACTACCCTCACTATATCTAGGCAGGAGGATGTCAACAGTTTGAATCCTTGAGTATTTGGAACATAATGGTGTATAGAAAGTATATAAATCAGCACTAATGAAGTAGAAAGTTGGACTAGAAAGACCTCCTAATTGCTTGAGGTCTTATTAAAGAATAACAGTTTTTTTTGGTCAGGTGTGATGTTTCATGCCTGTAAATCTCAGTACTCTGGAGGCTTGAGGAAGTAGGATTAGAAATCAAGGCCCAATCAGGCTACCTAGTGAGTTCAATTCAAACCCGGTCTATATAGTTACGTCCTGTCTCAAAACCAAAACAAATTCTTTTAAAAGACAGTGCTTTTTTTTTTTCATAGTTGATATTGCACATGTTTTTTGGAAAGCTAGAAAAATAATTGTATATAATTTGAATATTAAGGATCACTTTTGGTTAAAAATACACATTTATATTACATTTTTTTTCTTCTTAGTAATGCAATATGGGAAAGGAAAATCGTGTTATTATAGGTTTCTGACCAAAGGGCAACAGTGGATTTGGCTTCAAACTCATTACTATATCACTTACCATCAGTGGAATTCAAGACCAGAATTTATTGTTTGTACTCACACCGTAGTAAGGTAATAATTCTTTTAGAAAATTTCTGAATCTCTGTGACATCTAATAATGTAGTTTTTATACATGACTTATTAACTGACAAAGTGATCTTTTTCCAATTTTAAATATATCCATTAAATACTTTCTTAAATTTACTTACAGGCATTGTGTAGAGATGTATATAGATAGTAGGTGGATATATAGTGTTCTGCATGAGTTTTAGCTTTACAATAGAAATTATTCTGTCATTATGTACCAAAATCAGTTTTGCAAAGGGAAAGCTGGAATAGTGCCTCCTCTTTTATGCACTTTATAGTTTTAGAACATTTATACAAAAACACATGAAAATGCCAATTGATTTAAGACAGTACACATACTATATATGTGTGTATATATATTATATTAGCTTTGTGTATATATATTAGCTTTGTGTAGCACATAGAAAATAAGTCCAGAATTAGTGATGAATAAGTGAGACCCACAACAAACACTGAATGGTTGCATTTCTGCAGTATTTTTTTTTAATTTCATTTTTTTGTTGGTTGTAGAGCTTGACCTCAGGGCCTGGCCAAACACTAAAGTCTAATTCTTTCCATTTGTAGTTATGCAGAAGTTAGGGCTGAAAGACGACGAGAGCTTGGCATTGAAGAGTCTCTTCCTGAGACAGCTGCTGACAAAGTATGTTTCCTGCAGTCTTTCAAAATATATTCAGCTCTTTACTTTCTTCCTAATGAAGCACAAACTCATAAGAAAGTTATGTTTCAAATAGTTCATTTCCTCAGTTGCGACAGGGAAATGATTAAACTTTACTTTCTATTTTAATATTTTTAAATTTCATTTGCTTCTAAAAGAATTGAAGATCTTGCAATTTAGCAATAATTAGGTAAGAGACACAGTGGATCTCATTAAAACTGTCATTATCAATTGACCATGAAGTATTAGTCCTTGGTTAGATACTTTATATGAATTATGAAATGTGATTTACTCTGTATGCTTATATTATGTTTTCACGTCAGTGTTACTTTGTATCTTTTCTCCTCTTCTTTCAGTTTAAATGTATGGTAAATGATTGTAACTAGGCATATATTTTCAACTTCTTAGAACCTGTCACCCTATCACATTTCTTGGCATTATCTCAGTGCTGGTTACCTCAGCCAACAGTTAGGCAGATATGGTGGAGGGAGCTTGCAGCAGTATTCTCAGTGAAATGAACAGCTGGTATTGGGATGGGAGAGAAGTTTTTGGAGGATTGAGAAAACAGGCAAAAAGTATTAAATGGTTGCGTAAGAGAATATTTATAAAGACAGTAAGACAGGCTAAAAAATTATAAGGTAATGTATCATCCTTATGTACAGTACACAAAATCAAAATAAATTGAAAGAATGAAACTATTGTAATATTCTGTTCCTATCAGGTTACATTAGTAATAAAAATAAATTTATTGATTGAAAAATAAATGTTCTGAGCAATCAAGTTTAAGAGCCCACTTGAGTGTCATTACTTTGAATGGGGAACAGTCACTGTGTTGTATTTCTTCAGTCCTATTTAGCTGTGCAGAACAGGTAGAGAATTGGTTTAACTGGCATGAAGAAAATATGGGAAATAAGGGTCAGAAAATAGGATATTTGAAATTGGTAGTATGGAGAGGTTTTTTCAAATCTTTCGGAAAAAGTACCAAGGAAGAGAGAGTTCCTAGTATTGAAATGTGCTATAGGTAATTTTTGGAAAATATTGAGCCAGGAGCCAAAATTTATTTCAATATATGACTGCTCTATAGTGTAGTATGTGAGTTTCAGGACTGAGTTTAGGGAAGGAACACAGGGAAGCAGCAGTAGCACAGCTCTTCTACCTGTAGAGCTGTGGTTGAGAGTTTGTAGTTTGAGAGAAAAGCGTGATCTCTGAAGAGACAAGAAAAGTTATACTCTCCAGTGAAATATAGGCTTTTGTTAGAGCAGGCTAGTGAAGCAATATTCAGAGCTGAGGTGGAAAAAATGGAGTAATTTGTTATTTATGGACACTGAAGGCTGTGGGAACAGTGGGCAGTAGAGGCAAATTAGAAAAGATGAAGAACACAAGGAAATTAGGACAGAGAAGACCACTCAATACCACATGAGCACCCCTTTTCCCCTGTACCTTGAGTAACTCTGAAATCATATTGTTCGTGTGTATGTGTATATATGTAAGCATTTATTGTTCCTTTTATGTAGCATCTCTGAAGTAAGAATAGTCACTTGTTTCTTGTTCAGTGCTATACATGGAGAGCCCTTTAACAGAATACATGATTCTCTTCATGTGGAAGAAAAGGAAAGTAGGTATATACTATTACATTATACCTGCAGTATTAGCAGATAGGATGAAAATAAGTGAGGCCAAAACTTCTACCTAATTCAAGGCAGTCACTTGAGAGAGGAAAACAGGTTTAAGAATAGTGCAAAGGTGTGGAATACTTGTGAAGAATAGAAAAGTGAGCTTTCCACAAATACTTAACAATATTATTGCCTAGAACAGAATGTCCATTTGGAATTGGTCATCACTTTTAAGTTAACTGCGATTATTCTGCAGAGACTGAGCGAGTGAGGTAGAAGAATAGAGAAGTATGGTTGCAGTGGCATTTCAGTTGATACTCATAGAGGTGCTGCAGTGTTTGTTGATGACAAAGCAGAGGTTGAATGACTGAGGTAAGCTTAGGGGAAAGATTATTGATAATGAAATCTTAGGAAGCTGACATACTAGGATAGGATACTGGATGTTTCATCCACTTACTGAAATTCTAGAGAAAGGTCAGAATTGGAGTAGAGATTTTCAGCCATAAAATGTTAAGCTCCAAAGATGCTTAAGGTACTTTGTATATAAGCTAACATGCCATCTGTATTCTGTCTTCCTTTTTTCTTTAAAGATAACTGTTTTACCAATTCTAAGGGTACACTTCAGCATCACTAAGTACATTCTCTATTGTACAGCTACTACCACCATCTATGCCTAGAGCATTTTCATCTTTCCAAACAATTTCCTACTCCATTAAACAACTCCACATTTCCCTTTCCCCTCACCTCTTGGCAACCACCATTTTACTTTTTTTTTTATAAGTAGAAAAATATTTTGTCTTTTTATCACTGGTGTATTTCTGTTTTATCAGGGATTATCATACTGTAGCATATATCAGAAGTCCCATGCTTTTTAAGGCCTCTGCAATTTTTTAATATTTCATTTGTGTGTGTGTGCGTGCATGTGCACTATGTTTTGCCTGATCATCAGTCAGTGGATACTTATGTTACTTGTCTGTCATTTTGAGTAATGCCTCTATAAATAGAAGTGTCTGTATGACTCCCTATTTTTTTTTGAGCATATACCAAAAAACAGAATCCTGATTTTATACAAGTTCTGTGTTTGGGGAAGAACTATCATACTGTCTTCCATAGGGGTACACTATTATGACATTTCCATCATGAAGCAATAAGAGTTCTAATTTCTCCACATCCTTACCAACAACTGGTTATTTTCTCATTCTAATAAGCATGATATAGTATCTTATTGGGGTTTTAATTTGCATTTCCCAAGATAGTGAGGTTGGATACCTTTCCATGTGTTTACTGGCCATTTATATGTGTTCAAGAGTTTTACAGTTTTAGCTCTTAAGAGTTAGGTATGATCCATTTTTTATTATTGTATGTGATGTAAGATAGTCCATCTTTTCTATAAATGAAGCCAAAACTTTTATTTTTGCACTATACAAAATAACCTGCATAGATATGTACCTTTCTTTAGGTAAAAATTGAATTTTTAGTCTCACTGATAGCAAACAGTCTTGTAAATTTGAGATCTATGAAGTGAACCATAAAGAAAACCATTATTTTTCTCTCTCCTTTTAGAGCCAAGATTCTGGGTCTGATAATCGCATAAACACAGTGAGTCTCAAGGAAGCATTGGAAAGGTTTGATCACAGCCCAACCCCTTCTGCCTCTTCCCGGAGTTCAAGAAAATCATCTCATACAGCAGTGTCAGACCCTTCCTGTGAGTAATGTAGCTTGAAAGTAGACCTCATTAATGAGGGGCATCTAAATTGCTTGTGTTAAAGATATCAGCATTTTTTATCAAATATTTCTTTTTAGTGTTTTACATTTTGAAGGACATATTAATCTTTCCAGTGAGTAAAAGGCAAATTGCTATGGCAAAGAATTCAGATAATCAAGTGGTCTAAAAATATGTAGGTAATAATGTCATTTGTTAACATTTTACTCATCACTCAAAAAGAACGCAAAACAATTTACACTCTTTTTTTACTATAAAGCCAATAAGTATTATGCTTTGGGAGTTTAGTATCTTTATGAAGACTTGCATAATTATCTTTAAATTACAATTGTTCCTTCATAGCTATAGTTTTATATCTATGAATTCAATCAACAGTTGATAGAAAATGTTCCAAAGGTTAAAGAAATTATATCTATACTGACCAAGTACAGACTTTTTTCTTGTCAGTATTCCCTTATGGTCTCCCTCATAGGGAATAATTAGCACAGGTTTAGGCAAGTCACAGCAGAGGATCACAAGAGCCCAGTAGCTATACCCTTATGAACCCATAAGATGATGCTAAGTGAAATGAACTCCATGTTACGGAAACGATTGTTATATCACTGTTGTAACTACTTTCAATGTGCTATGTGTAACTGTAGCTTCTATTATTGATGATCTTCTTGTATCCCCTTCCTGTGGTGTACCTGCACTATCTCTGTATCTTACCTGAGTAAATTGGAAACCGTGTATACTGGTATTAGAACTAGGAAACTGAAAGGGAATACCAAAATCAAGAGACACAGGGTAAAAAGACAAACGACTACAAAAGCAATACTTGCAAAACTGTTTGGTGTAAATGAACAGAACAACTCATGGGGCGGGGGGAGGAAAGGGGGGAGGGGGAAGGGAGGAGGAGGTAACAGAACAAGAAATGTATCCAATGCCTAACATATGAAACTGTAACCTCTCTGTGCATCAGTTTGACAATAAAAATTTAAAAAACAAAAGTAGTTATGTAACTATTTGCGTAGTGTTTACACTATATTAAGTAGTATTAAAAAGTCTAGACATAGCTTATTAAGGAATATGGCAAGATGTGCTTAGGATATATGCAAATATTGTGCCATTTTATATAAAAGACTTTAGCATCCATGGGTTTTGGTGACTATAAGGATCCATGGGTTTGGGTGACTATAAGGAGTACTACTAGAACAAGTTTTGTGGATATTGAGGAAATGACTGTAGTAGCTTTTTATATTCAAAGTTCCCTGTTTCAAATATTTTCTTTGCCTTAAGAAAAGCCAGGTATCAGTGGCTAACACCAGTAATTCTAGTAACTCAAAAAGGCTTAGTCCTGAAGGCTCAAGGTGCAAAAGCTAGCCAAACAGAAAGTCTACAAGCCTTCATCTCCAACTAATGAACCAGAGGCCAGGCTTGAGGCGTGCCTCAAATGATAGAGCACCAGCTAGGAACAAAAATGCTGAACAAGTGTAAGGACCTGAGTTCAAGCCTCCAAATGAGCAGAAAAGAAATAGTTAAAATGAGTCTTATAGGCTTCATTTTATTGAATGATTTGGAAATGAAAACGTATTTATTCACTGAAGTATATTGTAAGATTACTCTTTGGAAACTGTATTTGTAAGTACTAATGCTGTTCTGGTTTGTTGACTAACTTCAGCAACACCAACAAAGATCCCAACAGATACTAGCACTCCTCCCAGACAGCATTTACCAGCTCATGAAAAGATGGCACAACGGAGGTCATCATTTAGCAGTCAGGTAAGCTCTTTAGTATTCTTTGGAATAAAAATTATTTTTTAAAGAAAAAAGCTAGATTCTTTATTAGTATATTCTGTAAAAAACTATTATTACTTAAGAAATAATAAATAATTTACAGTTTCAGGAATCTTCTGGCCTTGTTAAATTCAAAGACTGATTATTTTGACATTAGATTTCTGCCACAGAAGTATATAAAACATCTTCCATCATAGTGCCATTTTAGGTCAATATTAGGCAATAGTGAGAAACCAGAAGTATTTTGTAAATCTGTTTTGAACCAGAAGGCATATTGTATAGCTAGTAAAGGCACATGGATTAGAGCTTAAGTAGTCTACAAATTGTGTGTGTGTGTGTGTGTGTGTGTGTGTGTGTGTGTGTGTGTGTGTGTGTACTGGGGCTTGAACACAAGGATTGTACTTTTGCTTTAACCTCACATTCTTTTTTTTTGAACTTCACATTCTTGTTTGGCTTTTTCACTCACAGATAGTGCTCTGCCACTTGCATCCTAACAAGCCACCACTTCTAGCTTTCTCCTGATTAAGTCTTAAGGATTTTTCTGCTTTGAATGGCTTTTTGGTTGGTATTGGTACTTGAACTCAAAGCCTGTGTACTCTCCCTGAGTTTTTGCACTCAAGGCTAGTGCTCTACCACCTGAGCCACAGCTCAAGCTTTTTATTTATTCATTTATTTATGTGTTTACTTATTATTTTTGGTGATTCCTTGGAGATAAGAGTCTTACGACCTTTCCTGACCCAGCTGGCTTTGATGTGATCCTCAGATCTCAGCCTCCCTAGAAGCTATGATTACTTACTTGTATGAAGCCACCAGCACCCTGCATGCCCTGAATAAAAATTATTAAAATGGAAAAATTACCTAAATTTTCAGAAATTTATTGATATATTTTCCCTTTCTATAAATATTTTTCTGTTTGGGGCTCATACATAGAAGTAATTTATATTTTTTAAAGTAAAATACCAGCCCTTTTTCAGTTATGAAAAGCTCATCATTAAGAGCCATCCTATATCATATCTTCAAATGCCAATTCATCCATCCAGTATCAGTGTAGTCCAGCCAACTTTTATTGAACACACATGTAAGGTATCTGCTGAGTGCTGTGGAAGATAAAAGATAGGAGAGGAGCTGAGATATAGCCCATGATAGAGTGTTTGCCTAGCATTCACTATTCCCTGGGTTTCATCGTCAGTATTGCAAGATAGATAGATGGATGGATGGATGGATGGATGGATGGATGGAAAGAAAGAAAGAAAGTGAGTCATACTTTGATATAACTAACAAAAATATAAATCAAATTAAATTCAGTGATAAATATACTGTGATGATATTTCTGATAAAAGTATTCATATATGGGAATGAGTATCACTTAACTATTTTGTTTTATTTTACTTCTAGTCCATAAATTCTCAGTCTGTTGGTCCATCAGTGACACAGCCAGTGATGTCTCAACCTGCAAATTTACCAATTCCACAAGGCATGTCCCAGGTATTTTTGTTTTAGATAAGCATGTTTACAAGTGATAAGTTGCTTTCAAGCTAATACAAATGTGTGTTTTTATTGACACAATAAATCTTAATAGGAGGTCTCTAGGTACATTTTTATTTGTTATAAGGATTATGGGGTACCGTTAGCCCTAATGGACAGAACCATAGGTTCCAGTCTTTTAGGAGTCATGATAGTCTTAAATATTATCCTCCTTATTAATATGCCATAAACTCACCTCTGTTATTGTAAAGCACAAGTTATGAAGATACAAACCATTTATTTTGTTCTTCCAGTGGTATTTGGGAGAATGAAGTAAATTTATAATCTAATTCATATATATTATAAACAAAATATTATAATAAAGATTTGACAAAATTTTATGTAAGTATACAGAAATACTTTCCCCATAATTTTTTAATCTCAGGTACTAAGCATTTCTTAACATTTTAAATAATACATACTGTCATATATAGTGAGCATTCAGATCTCACATTTCAGTCACTAATAAAGCCAAAAACTATGCCTCTTTGTTCTGTGATTTTATTTTCTCTTATCCTGTGTTCTGTGTTTCTACTTTCCTTTTTTGCATTTAGTAGAAATTCTTTCTTTTTTTTCAATTATGGGGCTTGAACTTGGGGCCTTGGTGCTGTCCTTCAGCTTTTTCTCTTAAAGCTAGAGCTCTGCCACTTTGAGCCACAGTGCACTTCCAGTTTCCTGGTGGTTAATTGGAGATAAGAGTCTCATAGACTTTCTTGCTTGGGCTGACTTTGAACCATGATCCTCAGATCTCATCCTCCTGAGTAGCTCAGAGCTACCTCTTGAGTAGGTAGTGAGCCACCAGTGCCTGGCTTAGAAATTCCTTAAATGATGACAATAAAATGTTTATCTGTAGTTATAAATGACCTTAGTTAAAATAAATTATATTTGTATGACATTTATAAATATATTTTAACTAATATTCTAAAAAAATCATGGGAATATTGAGGTACTAGATTTATAATTTTTCTCAAACCTAGTAGGACTCATTTAATGTGTGATATGATATAGTTGTTGTCAACTACAAAAGTGAAAATTGTATTATTGTAAAACAGTATTTTGTTTCTGTGATACAAACCTTTAAAAAAGAACTATTATGAATATGAATTTAGTATAACTTTTTTGAATATGAATATGAATTTAGTATAACTTTTTTGGAGATAATTTGAAAAGTGTTGGGGAAACATTTCCAACTTTAAGGCGCAGTTCACTGGACTGTTTTAAGATAGGTTTCTAATAAAATAGAACTCTTCGAGCTCTTATACTGTTATATGTACTGAATATTCGTGAAAATTATTAAATGGGCCTGTGTATACTTAACAGATGAGTCATCAAATGTAACTAAACTATAAGCAGAAGAATTAACTCCAGGCACAGGCTGGGTAGAATAGAAATGATGCTTAACAATAAAGTAACTTAAGCTGCCACCTGTTGGCTTACACTTGTAATTCTAACTACTCAGGAGGCTGAGATCTGGAAGATTGAAGTTCGAAACTAGACTGGATAGAAAAGTTCAGGAGACACCTCCAGTTAACCAGCAAAAAGCCAAAATAGAGGCATAGTTCAAGTAGTAGAGCTCCAGCGAGCCAGGCCTTGAGTTCAAATCCTAGTACTACCCCACCAATAAATAAAAATTAACTGTTTTAGTAAATGGTCAGCCACAGTATAACTAGGTTTTCTAACTGTAGGATGTACTTATAATCAGTCAAGATCTAGTTAGAGATCTAGTATGAGAAATTTGTATAGGGATAATATTAAAAGTTGCTAACTGCTAACTAAAAGAAATCAAGAGACTCTAAAGACTATAAGAATAGAAGAGCTGGGCACTAGTAGCCCATGCCTCTAATCCTAGCTACTCAGGAGGCTGAGCTCTGAGTATCACAGTTTGAAGACAGGAGGCAGAAGATGAAGGCAGAAAAGTATGTGAGACTCTTATCTCCAATAAACCACTCAGAAAAGGCCAGAGGTGGTGCTTGTGGCTCATGTAGTAGAGTGCTAGCCTTGAGCACAAAGAGGCTTAGGAACAGCGCTGAAGCCCTAACTACCCCTACCTCTAAGCCACCTGGGATTCATATGTCATTGTGGACAGGTAATGGCTAGCACCACTGGGCAATGGATTATCACTAAAGTGCCACAGAGGATGACGAGGGAAGGAAGCTACCTGCTAGGGACCTGGCAGACTGGCACACTTTTCTGGGAAAGGATTTCACTGGGACTTGCTGACAAGCTGCCTGCTAAGTATGTAGGAACCTCACTGGGAGGCCACTCACTGGTACCTGTGATATAGAAGAAGTTCCAGAACCAGGAATATAAGTGTTTCTTCTGTAACACCTTCCAGTACCAGCTGCTGACAGGTCTGACTATGCTTGGCAAAGGACAAGTATTTTTAAAGTCCAGCTTCAATGTCTCAGAGCAGACAAGGGCAGTTTAGGAGCAGAGGTGCCATGCATTGATAAGTGGCATGACATTCTTAATTCATATTGCTTACCTTTCACATGACACAATTAATGAAGAGTAATTGATTCTCAAATAATTTATACTTTTTCCACATATGGTACTTCAGTTTCAGTTTTCAGCTCAATTAGGAGCCATGCAACATCTGAAAGACCAGTTGGAGCAACGAACCAGGATGATAGAGGCAAATATTCATCGGCAGCAAGAAGAACTAAGGAAAATTCAAGAGCAACTTCAAATGGTCCATGGCCAAGGGCTACAGGTAAGTTGTTACATGTGAATACAAAGCATCTTGTTCACATTTTGCATTCCTAAGAAAAGCACTTTTCTTAATGAAAAGTGAGATGCAATAAACACATTCTACTAGTTCTGTTCAGTTACTCCCCATTGGTTACCCACTCAGTGTGATACAATATACTGAGTCTCCAGAGATGCTCATTCCTAAGATAGCAGCTTCCTTGTTTATCCATGTTAATGAACTCCAGATTTTAGGAAGTTTAAATTCATCATATTGAAGTTATTTTATAGTAGCTTTGAATCTGTATACTAGGGAAATTATGAGTAAGAGTTTTAACAGAATGTTCATGTTCATCTTACTTTACCAATTTAGAGGGACTAAGAGATAAGGATTTGGGTGAAGGGAAACAGTATAAGTGAAAAATACTTCTAAATAATGTCTGAAATTACAAATACAGATGACACAAAGCTGTCAGTCTATAGCCCTTTGAGTAGCACCATATTCCCCATTTTCTAACAGTTGAGAAAACATGGTAAGATTAGGATGAATGGAAGCTTCATGTTTTATTAAGTAATTATTGCTAGTTGTTCACTCAAAATGACTACTGTCTGTTACTTGCATTTTAATGCTTATTTAGGAATACAAATGTTGCCCAGGGTAGAGTGCTTGCCTAACATGCCCAAGGCCCTGGGATCATCCCTAATGTTGAACAAGAAAGAAAGAAGGGATTAAAAAAAAGAACCCTCATTTAAATGTAATCTTTATTTTTAAAGATGTTTTTGCAACAATCAAACCCTGGATTAAATTTTGGTTCTGTTCAACTTTCTTCTGGAAATTCATCTAATGTCCAGCAACTTGCACCTATAAATATGCAAAGCCAGGTTGTTCCTACTAACCAGATTCAAAGTGGAATGAATGCTGGACATATTGGCACAAGTCAGCACATGATTCAACAGACTTTACAAAGTACATCAACTCAGGTAATGTAGTCAAGTACAATGAGCTATGGAATATTCAGTGATTAACATAGCTCTGTATCTCTTAAAGTCTGATAATAATTAGGACATAAAATATTGAGTAATCATTAAAGTATTAGTTGAAAATTTTTAACATTAGTGTTAAATATTTTGACATCTAAAAATTATATAATCTGTTTAAGTGTAATAGTGATACCAGGTTCTGGTAACTTAGAAATTACTTGTGTATGCTAAAAAGCTTTGATTTGCAGCCCAACACCAATGGTTCACACCTGTAATCTTAGCTACTCAAGAGGCTCAGATCTGAGGATCATGGTTCAAAGTCAGCCTGGGCAGGAAACTCTGTAAGACTCTTATCTGCAGTTAAGCACCAAATAAACCAGAAGTGTAGCTATGGCTCAAGTGGCAGAGCACTGGCCTTGAGCACAAAAGCTTAAGGACAGCACCCAGGTCCAGAGTGCAAGCCCCAGAACCATCATACACATAAAAAAAAGTAAAAGATTTGATTTGTAAAGGAGTCTGACCAGGAATTGTGTTACCACATATAGAATAAAGTGTGAGTAGAATAGTGATTGTTTAATCAGCATCCCACAAAATCCTAATAATTAGGGTACATCTATAACTTTATATAGAAAATACAAAAATAGCCTAATCATAAGTCAATCACTTTATGTATCTAACAGAAATTCTTTGTGCATATTTTCTATCATCCCTGTTAAGATCATGTTTCTTTTAAAGTCCTAGCTTGCCTTCCAGCTGGGAATTCAAGGCTGTCATTCCCATTTACTACAAGTCATTTCTTTGTGATTATATTTCTCTTAGAATAAATTATCCTATTTCTCTTTTAATATCCGCTGTTGTTAAAATGGTGAATGGCAGGTGCATTGTTTCCAAATAACTGTTCAGTTAATTTCTTTGTAAAATCTCTCTTATAGCAAAGTCAACAAAATGTACTGAGTGGTCACAGTCAGCAAACATCTCTTCCAAGTCAGACACAAAGCACTCTTACAGCTCCGCTGTATAATACTATGGTGATTTCTCAGCCTGCTGCTGGAAGCATGGTCCAGATTCCATCCAGTATGTCACAGAACAGTACCCAGAGTGCCACAGTAACTACATTCACTCAGGACAGACAGATAAGGTATTTGTCCTACTACCTTTGTCATTTTCAGAGTTGTAATTTGATTAAAAGTAATAATATGAAAGCTGGGAAGTTTTCCTGTAATCCTTGCTCCTCAAGAGGCTGAGATCTGAGGTTTGTGGTTAGAAGCCAGCCCAAGCAGAAATGCCTGAGAGTCTTACCTCCTATGAACTTCCAAAAAGTTGGAAGTGGAGCTGTGGTATGATAAAGCACTAATCTTGAGCAAAAAAGCTCAGAGACAGCGCCCAGACTCTTGAGTTGAAGTCCTAGGACCTGCACACATGCATATATACACAAACACGCACATACACACATACAAAACAGTAATATGGAAAATGTAGGAGCAGCTGGTAGAATGCTAGTCTTGAGCTAAAGAGCCAAGCAAGAGTCCAAAGCCCTGAGTTCAAGCCCTAGGATGGAGGGGGGGCCCATGCGTGCATATAAACATACACATAAAACAATAATAAGGCTAGGGATATAGTTTAGTGGTAGAATGCTTGCTTAATATGCTTACCACACTTAGAACAGTTCCTAACACTGCATTAAGATATAAAACATGATTTTTAAAAAATATTTTATGATTTTATTTTGTTGCTTCTAGCAGCTATTTGAAATAAAATTGTATCTGTTGTTTCAAGACATGAAAATTAGAGTAATAAATTCTATTTTCTGGGATGCAAGCAAATAGGAACCACATCCTATAGTGTTCATAGTATGTTGTACAAGGATTCATTTCACTGTGCAGTCCCATCTTGTTAGTGCAAGTGCTAGAGTGTTTGTGTAGCAACTATAGTGGTGTAGCTTACCTTTCTTGAATTTGTTAAGTGTTCAAAATACATGATTTTGTTTTTCCCCTTTTTGGGGGATGGCGTGGTACTGGGGCATAAACTAAAGGCCTTCAGCTCTCACTTGGCTTTTCTGTTCAAGACTGTCAGTCACTCTTATCATTTCAACTACACCTCTACTTTCTCAAAACACATGGATTCACTCTTATTTTTTCTAAAGTGTTTACAAGGATCTTTTTTTTCCTTATGTCTCATATAAGAAAAACACAGGATTTTAATAATTTCTCATGGTCCTATATAGTTAGATTAGAGAAGTAGCCACTCTGAACTCAGACCCAGATGTCTGATTTCAAAGTTTACTTCAGTAAGAATTCAAAGTAGTTGGCTTAACAAATCTTTTGAAGAAGTGCCATTTCTATACTAAAAAGCTGCCTTCTAACAACTATAGGATCTCTATAATAAGAAATCTCTAATTTTAAATGATTTTTATTTTTACTTTACTCCCAGTACATACTTTTTTTGTCAGGGATGGGGCTTAAACTCTGGGCTGAGACGCTGTCCCTGAGCTCTTCAGCTCAAGGCTAGTGCTCTACCACTTGATCCACAGCCCTACTTCTGCTTGGCTAATTCTGGTGGCTAATTGGAGATAAGAATCTCACACATTTTCCTGCCCAGTCTGGTTTTGAACCTCAATCCTCAGATATCAGCCTTCTGAGTAGCTAGAATTACAAGCAACAGCTACCAACACCCAGCAATACTTCTTTTTTTTTTGAAGTTTTACTTTTATTTGTTTTTTATTTAAGTAGTTGTACAAAGAGGTTTCAATCCAACATGACAGTTTATGAGTACAATGCATCTTAATCATTACTCTTGCCCATTGTGCCCAATCCCATCCATAACCTCCTAATGTTGTTTTATTACTTCTTGTATATACGGTTTGGCTGCTGTATTGAGTGGCATATTGTACTGTGTTAATAATTTTCAGAGTAAAGAAGCTGCAGGATTACATAGGGACTGAAAGCAAGAAGCTTTTCTTTGTAGCTCCGTTATCTTACAAAGTCTGACTTACGAATGTTTAGATGGAAATCTTATAAATGCTCTCCATTAAAATGCAGAGGACTGGTTTTTGTTAGTTTTTGTTGCTGACGATTGGACCAGTATGTCCTATGCACATACTCTACCATTGATCCGCACTCCCAGACAAAAGACTTTTATTTTAAAGCTTTGGAGGAAAGTCATTAAACTGGAATACTGACATGCATTTTGGAAGGTGCAATTTAGTGATGATTTGTAAATGCAGTTCTGAGAGGACAAATCCCTTTTCAGAAAGCAAATGTTTGAAGCCTACATTGATGTTATTATAAGTCAGATCTTTCCTCTGGGAAAAGACTTGTAAAAATCAAAGAAAGGTAAATAAGTCAGAATTATTGTAAGCTTATAGAAAAACAGAAGTGAGCAATTTTATGGGTTGAGGTAAGCAGGTGAAGAGAGCAGTGTGGTTAGTCAGGATAGTTTGGCCTGCAGTGAGCGTGGTTTTGAATTTGTGGTGAGGCCTCTATAAAGGGGCATTCTCAGCAAAGGAGACCAGCATATACACAGCTGCTGAAGTGTGAGCTACAGCTGCTGAAGTGTGAGCTAGCTAGGCAATGGAGATGATTATGAAGAATGTGTTTTGCTGCCAGTGATGAGTAAAGTATTTTCTGGATAAAGCACATATCAGTGAGTCAATAGGCAATTCAGCTATTAATTTTAAGATTATAGAAGAAATAACATTTAGCACTTGAGTAACTAAGCACACTATAAATTAAATGTTACTTTTTTTGAGGTTTCTTTAAGAATGTTTAAAATTTTGAACTCAAGCATTTGGTCCTAAAGTGTATACAGTATGTTTTTCATTTTATTGTTAAAGTGATTAACAGAGGGGTTATAGTTTCATACCTAAGGCAATGAGTACATTTCTTGTTACTTCCTCCCTTATTCCCCCCTCCCCCTGGGCTCCCCCTTCCCTCTATCCCTCCCCTTGACTTGTACAGTTGGTTTATACCATGTAGTTTTGTTAAGTATTGCTATTGCATTGGTTTGTCTTTTTATTTATTTGTTTTGTTTTTGTTGCCAGTCCTGGGGCTTGGGACTCAGGGCCTGAGCACTGTCCCTGGCTTCTTTTTGCTCAAGGCTAGCACTGTACCTCTTGAGCCATAGCACCACTTCTGGCTTTTTTCTATATATGTGGTGCTGAGGAATTGAACCCAGGGCTTCATGTATCTGAGGCGAGCACTTTACCATTTGGCCATATTCCCAGTCCCTGGTTTGTCTTTTTATCCTTTGTCTCTCCATTTTGGTATTACCTTTCCTTTCCCTAGTTCCAGTACACTTATATACAATATCCAGGGTATTAAAATCAGCTACAGTGGGCTGGGGATATAGCCTAGTGGCAAGAGTGCTTGCCTTGTATACATGAAGCCCTGGGTTCGATTCCCCAGCACCACATATACAGAAAATGGCCAGAAGTGGCGCTGTGACTCAAGTGGCAGAGTGCTAGCCTTGAGCAAAAAGAAGCCAGGGACAGTGCTCAGGCCCTGAGTCCAAGGCCCAGGACTGGCCAAAAAAAAAAGAAATGTACTCACTACCTTATGTATGAAACTGTACATTACTTTGACAATAAATAAGTAAATAAATAAATAAAAATTAAAATCAGCTACAGTGATACCGGGTAAAACCACAAGAAAGAAAGACAAAAGAAAAAGGGTATAATTTCACATGGTATGCTGAAAATAACAACAATGATAAACCACTTGTTTCCATAACTTGGAGTTCATTTCAATTATCTTATGTGTTCATCTGGACATAGCTATTGACTATTGTAATCTTCTGCTAGGACTATCCTAGACATGTACTAATTATTCCCAATGAGGGAAACCATAGAGCCTATGTTTCTTTGGGTGTGGCTCACTTCACTTATGTTTTATTTCCAAGTCCTTTCCTTCCCTTTACGAATGAGGCAATGCCATTCTTTCTGATAGAGGCATAGAATTCCATTGTGTAAAATACAGTATTTTATTTTCAACATGTGACATGGATTCGGAATAAATTAATTTAAGGGTATAGCTTGCCTAGCATGTACAAATTCCACAGTATAATCCCCATCATTGCGAAAATGAATCAGTATAAATTTATTTTTTCTATGGAATATATAAAATACGTGTACGAGTTTCTTTTTTATATTTTTGGTGGTACTGGGGTTTGAACTCAGGGCTTCACACTTGCTAAGCAGGTGCTCAACTGCTTGAACCACTACTTCATCCTTACATTAATACTATTAAGTCCTTTAACAGATTGTAATACAGTCTTCATGCTACCTGTACAGTAGGGTCAGATCTGTTTCCCTGCTGTGATGGCCAGTGTTTGAAATTAACCTCATGCCATAGAAAAGGCAAATGGAAATGATACTCTTCCCAGAAGAGATAGGGAAGGGAGGAAAATATAATAGTAAACACTATGCTATATTGATAAGCTTGTAAGTTAAGTTTTGGTTTTTAGGTTTTTTTTTGGGGGGGGGGCAGTTCTGAGGCTTGGACTCAGGGCCCACACACTGTCCTTTAGCTTTTTCACTCAAGGCTAGTGCTCTACCACTTGACGTAGCTTTTTAGAGGTTAATTGGAGATAAGTCTCACAGACTTTCCTGCCTGGGCTGGCTCTGTTTTTGTCCAATATTAGAATATCACTTGTTTTTATTTATGTTTGTAGTATACATTTGATGGTTTTTTTTTCCTATAAATGTAGTTTTTAAATTATCTTATGGTAGCTTTAAGGTTTTCTGTGAATTGTGTGCCACATATATCTCACTTAGTCATTGTATGAAATGAAAAAAGTTTTTACATGATTAAAATTGTCTATGATGGTAGCTCCTGCCTTCAATCCTAGCAACTCAGAAAGCCTAGATCTGAGGATCTCGCTTCAAAGCTAGCCCAGGCAGGGAAATCTTTGAGACTCTTACCTCCAATTAACCCAAAAACCAGAAGTGGACCTGTGGCTCAAGGTGGTAGAGCACTACCCTTGAGCAGAAAAGCTCAGGGACAACCGCCTAGGCCCCTGAGTTCAAGCCACATGACTAACAAAAATTCTCTATGATATAATATTCATAAAATTAAGTGTATTGAACTTTGTCAAATATACTGTGCTCTGCCTGTCCATTCTACCTGTCATTCAACTCTCTGGATGCTGTCACCTGTCACTCACTGTGAATAAATGCTGCTATGAATGAAAATGTGCAAGTGTCTGAGTTGCTGCTTTCATTTCTTTTTTTTTTTTTTTTTTTTGCCAGTCCTGGGCCTTGGACTCAGGGCCTGAGCACTGTCCCTGGTTTCTTTTTGCTCAAGGCTAGCACTCTGCCATTTGCGCCACAGCGCCACTTCTGGCTGCTCTTGCCACTAGGCCATATTCCCAGCCCTGCTTTCATTTCTTTTGCATTATATACCCAGAAGTGGAATCGTTTCATGTGGTTGGTATCCTGTTTAATATTTTGAGGAATTGCCATATAGTTTTCCATGGTGGCCACAGTATTTTGCATTCCCATCAGTGGTTCACAAATGTTCCTACTTATCCACATTGCTGTCAACACTGATGATTGCCTATTGCTTTGTCTATAATAGTTATCCTGATGGGTACAGAAAGTGGCTTCTCATGTTGGTTGGTTTGATTAGCATTTCCCTAATGGCTAGTGATACTGAATACCTTTGTGTACATTTATTGGCCATTTCTATATCTTTGGAGAACTATCTAATGTTTAGGTGTGACCTTTATTTATTGAGTTTAGTTTTAAGAAATATTTACATGTTCTAGTTATTATAATCAAATATATCACACACATAATTCACAAACATACTTTTCATTAGTGGGTTGTCTGTTCAGTACACATTTTTTATTTTATGTATTAGTTAACTGTTTTTTTTTTTTGCCAGTTCTGGGGCTTCGACTCAGGGTCTGAGCACTGTCCCTGGCTTCTTTTTGCTCAAGGCTAGCACTCTGCCACCTGAGCCACAGCGCCACTTCTGGCCGTTTTCTGTATATGTGGTGCTGGGGAATTGAACCCAGGGCCTCGTGTATATGAGGCAAGCACTCTTGCCACTAGGCCATATCCCCAGCCCCTAGTTAACTGTTTTTAAAGAAGAAAAAATGTTATCACCTTTAGTTTTGATGGTGTCATTGGAATAAATTTCTAAAGTTGTGTCATGAGGCTTTTCTGTTTTGATTCTTAAATCTTGTTTATGGTTTGTAATATGAGTGATCATATACTTTTCTATATACATTTTTTGTTTTACCGGTATCTCCAAAAAGAATCTTTAAAAACAAACAAAATATAAACTTGTGCTTTTACAAAATGAAATTGGCAATATCATTGGATATTAAATGATCACTGCCTTTTATGATGTATTTGCTGTTCTTCTCCTCTTTTCTTTCTTTTCAGATTTTCTCAAGGTCAGCAACTTGTGACCAAATTAGTGACTGCTCCTGTAGCTTGTGGGGCAGTCATGGTACCTAGTACTATGCTTATGGGTCAGGTAGTGACTGCCTATCCTACTTTCGCCACACAACAGCAGCAGGCACAGGCATTGTCAGTAACACAGCAACAGCAACAGCAGCAGCAACAGCAGCAGCAACAGAGTTCTCAGGAGCAGCAACTTCCCTCAGTTCAGCAACCATCTCAGGCTCAGCTGACCCAACCACCACAGCAGTTTTTACAGGTAAATTTCCCTATGGGGAAGTCATCTCAGTCCATTTATTTATTTATTATAATGGAATTTGGCAAATGACTTAGAAAACTTGTCCTGATTAGCCTTTTTTTTTAAACTTCTTTGTTCAGTATTTGAAAGACTTGGTCCTACCACAATCATTCGCAGTTTTATCTGAACTATTAGAGCAAGTGGCCTGCTTTTTGCCCTTCAGGTCTAGTTAGAGCAAAAATGAAAATATAAAGATTTTGTCCCTATGGAAAGTGGATAACTTGAATAAATCTTATGTGGACAGTATTAAGGAGTAAAGCAGTGTTGTATATTAATCCATTTGTATTTTTTAGACTTCTAGGTTGCTCCATGGGAATCCTTCAACTCAGCTCATCCTCTCTGCTGCATTTCCACTACAACAGAGCTCCTTCCCCCAGTCACATCACCAGCAGCAGCAGCAACAGCAGCAACTTAGTCGGCATAGGACTGACAGCTTGACCGATCCTTCCAAGGTTCAACCACAGTAGCACACACACTTCCTTCTTCTCTGGCATCGAGGGAAGAAGGAGATGGCCCATAAAGAGTTACTCAGATAATTCGAGAATAGGAGGAAAACTTCCAGCTGTTCCATAAGATGTAGTATTGAGTGTTCTCATTCCTGGAATTTAGTTGGTAAGAAAAATGCTGCCTAGTGCTACAGATGTACATTACATACCAGCCAGCAGGAGATAATCCTAGAGACATAGCCAATTCTGACAGTGTTTCAGTCACCAGATTTTTTTTTTGATGGAAAAAAAAAGAGTATATTGCCAAATGGATGAAGTTCAGCTATGAGACTGACCGTTAGTGAATCTGAAAGGCACGGATAATGTTTGTACTTTTAGTGGTTCTGTGCCTGGTGTTGAGTGTTACAGAGGACTGCACCACTGCCACGTCAGGGGGTTCACTTACAGTGATGCCATGAAGATAGTCCAGTAAGTAGGGCCCCCATTTCTCTCCCTCTTCAAATAATGGTAGAGCAGTAATTACTTTGAGAATGTTGTGTAGGTTCAAATTCTTTATGTATAGATGCTGTAAAAATATGTATATGTCTGGATGAAGGAGAGAAGCACACATTCTGTATGCTGCATGAAAGCATTATCTCTTCTTTATAGGTATGAGTACATTTCATTAGATTTTTACACCTGATACAGCCTCCACTTTTCCTTTTGTTTACAGCATAATAGTGTTCTATTCATTTTTCCAGGGCATGTCTTTGTGTTCATACTTTGGCTGTGATGTCAGAGTTTGTTTAGTGAGGTATGAAGTGCTGCTGGGAATGGATTTTTTTTTTCAGGTTAAATTATTGATACAATAGGATTTTCAGTTACTCAAAAATATCCCTCATTTCATTATTTTTCAATTATGTTTGAAAATAGGATTTGCACTGCTGTATTTTAGGTGGTTGGGAGTTTGATCACATAGTTCTGTGTATTTCATAGTGAGAAATACATATGTATAAGGTTTTTAACAAGCCTGAAAGTAATTTCAAGAATGTTTCAGTTATAGGAGTAAATTTTGCACACAAAACATTTTAGGCACTTTTTAACATTCTCATTGGTGGGAATTTTAACTTTTAGGATTTATTGGAATCTTTTTATTATCCTTCATAATTTCAATGCTTCTTTTAGTCAGAAATGATTCAGGGTTATTGGGAGGGGGGGTTCCATAGTGCCTTGATTTGATTCAGGTGATAGCTCACCATCTTGAACTCATTGTCTGGTTTCAATAGCAGTTTTGAAACCTTAGTCCATTTTTAACAGCATGTGATGATCAGTGTCATTATTCTCCTTGATTCTTATAGTGATGGGAGTTTCATTAAGTGGGATACAAAAAGTTTAAAGAAAAGAGAATCACCTAACACTATCACAGTAATATGCTCCCAAACTTGTTTTCTAAATTAATATCTTCCTTTAAAGCTAGTCATTACCAGTAAATATTCTTATATGAAGAGGTAGAAATGAAATGATGGCTCTGCCATCATTACAACATGGATACTGTAACTCACATGCTTTTAAGTATGAACTGAGATTTCATCTGCTAATATCATATTCTAAAGGTAATAAAGTACAACACAAGTTACATACATTTTAAAAAGCATTGTTTAGATTTTTATGGTACTAATAATAAAATTTTTAATTATAGAGCATTAAGAATTAAGATTAGTGGAAAAATCTTATAAGTGACTGGAAAGGGGGAAAACAAACACAAATGACCTTAAGGGAAAATGTGTAACAGAGGTGAAGTTGCTAAAAAAAAAGATTTTGAACAATGATGATAATCTAATAGACAGATTCTAGATAAAAGGCTCAGGGGAATATGCTAAGTCAGTTCTTGATCTTTGGCTTTACTGTCATCCTTAAGAGATATCTTGTTTTGCTGTAAAACAAAAGTATACTTGGGCACAATTAAGTTAGAAAGTTAATGTTGAAAAATAACCAAAGAAAATTGGTACCTATCCTTCTACAAAGAGGTATGCCAAGATGCCACTCAATAATTAACATATCATAGAATTCTTCTAATTAAATGGTGATTTAGAAGAGATTCCTGACATTCCTGTGAACAAGTAGCTGTCAGAAAGCACGTATGTGTGTACATGATCATACACATGGCAGAACTGATGTTGTGATTGTCTCCAAATTGCCTTTCTCAACCTTCTGCTATTCCCTATGTATCTGAGTTGTGCCTCTTTGTTGGCAATACAGAGTGATAAGGATTTAGCTAACAAAACATGAACTATTAAGGCTTAACCTCTAAGTACCATAATAGAAAATTGTGACTACTCTGTACTTAATAGAATTAAAACATAGATAGGCCACAAGGCAAATCAATAAGCTGTTTTGTTTACTCACATTCTTCTACCTATCCCAAGTATTTTCTACATTCACAAATGTGTTTAGGAAAGAAAACTAAAATTTTTTTTCATTATAATTCCATTTATTCAGGAATAAGGTGACCTTTTCCTGCTTGAGATTGACAATTGCTAAATTTAAAGAGGCAATTAGCTGGTAATCTCTGCTGTCAGTATGGAAGGAGGTGTTGGAAAAGCTAGTCAGTATCTTTTTACCCTTGGTTCCCTCCTGGTTCTCTTGAACTTGGGTTTTGCAAAACTACCCCAACCTCTTCCCCATGAGACTTAAGCATTCAGATGAAGATCCAACAGTTTCTCATTTTTCCTTCAATTCTATAGCCAAAGTTCTTAAAATCCCACATATAAATCATGAAGTGATACAAAATGCGAACACCTTTCAGGTTCTTAAAAAAAAATCTTCCCTTCCCTCTGCTTTACCCTCACAGGGATTCAGTTCCTAAAAGCATTTCATGCTGGTGGTGCTTACTAGTAAGGAACTGCTAAGGAATAGGGCAGGTGCTGGCAGTTCTGCAGTGTTGCCTTGCTCAGGCTTCTGTGCTGTCAGTGTTGCTTAATAAGTACAAGTGGCAAATACAAGGACTAGCTGTTGCTGCTGAAAGTGGTATCAAGCCTGAAACCAGACCTACCAGTACTCCAGGGTTTGGGGGGGGGGGGGTGGAAAATATGGGAGGAAAAGCAAATTGTAGTGGGTTGGTAGCATGTAAGTAAATTCTACAGTTCAGCCTCCTAATTCCATCCTGAGTTCAGGTGGGAAGTTGAAGAGTGCTGTGTGCTCTGCCTTGTCAAGTAGATGTGGCTTAGGAATGTACTAGCGATAAAAGAATGCCAGTGATTATGAAGTTTGTTACAAAACTCAGTGCAAAATAGTGAGCATGTTGTTTGAGTTCTTTACATGTGTATAGTTGTTGGTCATTGCCTTAATGCTGTCTCTTGGTTAGGGGTACTGAAGCAGTCCAGCTCTACAAAGAGCATTGGGTTGAAGAGAGATGATTGAAGTAGCCTTAAGAAAGGGACCCTCTTAAAATAGTAAGTCTACCTGGATATTAATTCTTTTCACCTGGATATTACTGTTTTGAAAATATTTCCACTACATTGAGGCAAACTTTTAGTGGGATGCAGACAGCATGTTACCTTAGTAATCTTTTTTTTTTCCTATTTCTTTGGTGATTGAAGGGTTGTTGAACATTGTATAAAACTCATTGAAGCTGACAACTTTTCCAATGTCTGTGGCTCTATTCTTAGTGCCACAGGAGTCCATGTTGGAAGGTATAAACACTGGATATTAATGTTGCTAAGTGCGTCTAGCCAGGAGTAAGCTGATTGGAACTTTCAATGATGAAGAAACAGCACAAAAGCACTTGCCATTTTACTAGTGATTGGAGAGACCGTCTTTGTTTGTCTGGATTGAGTGAGCATTCTTCTAAAAGGAGTGTCCTGAAGTAATTGCAAAGGAAGAGTTGACTATTTTTATAGCATATTTAATATATTTGTATATAACAATGAGTATAGTAGGAACCCTCCACATGCCTCCCACTTTTCTAATTTCCTTCCCCTTTTGCCATAGCCCTAGTGTAGCCTCATCCGCATGGGTAATGTGCCTATTGTCAGCCTACCAAAAGATAGTGCTGCTGCTTTTTCAGACAGGTGAGATCAGACTCTCATGCCCGGGGATCCTTTATGGGAGGAACAGCACACACTTCAAACAACATACCACAGTCTAAAAGCATCATTTTGAAATGTAATAAGCACTTTATTGCAATTATCCATTTTGATAAAAGTTTATTAGCTTAGGCATTAACTGTTTCTAAAGGATCCCCAAATCATCACTTAGGTGAAATTATGACACATTTCTGAGAAATGTTTAGATCCAGTGAACCATAGGTTTATGGGAGTGATTTCAAGGTAGCCAAATGAACTCTTATTTTGAATGTGGAGTCAAGAGGTTGTAGATGCCTAGTTCCATTTAAACACTATTGTAAACCTAATCTTGCCTATTGTGTGGACACCAAAAGAGACCAATGAGCCTGTTTATTATCAGAGGTCTAGAAAATTGCATCTGTGTGAGTAGATATACAGAATTAATTTAAAAGTGATTGATAGTAATATTTTAGAACACAGTAATTGAGTGTTTTAAATGTGCCCTGAAATGTTGGCATGTCATTTCAGCGTTTCCATTTGAATTGCTCTTGTAATATTTTTGCACAAAAAGGATTGAAAGACTGCTTTGGGTAAAGAAAAAAAGTTTAATTTGGTCTTATTTTTAATGTCTCCTGTGAAAACACAGGATCAATTTTGTTCCTATAGTTATTAATTCAGGATATTTCAAACAGTGTTGAACAACTCATAAGAATTAAGCAAACTTGGATATTTAAAATTAAAATACTTTATTTCCATGTGACTCTTTTGTATAGTTTTTTCCCCCATTGTCATTACACTACATTCCTTGTTTTTCTTAAGTAATACTTTGCAGGTTTTGTTTTCGATATTTAACATGTAAGCTGCCTGGGTTTTCCCAGGGGAGGTCTTAGTGAAATGATAGTTTCTGAAGAGACTATTAAGTGAAATCCCATCACCACTACCAGCAAACATTGAGGTGCTGCGTTAGATGACAATCAAAATAGTAAGTATTTATTAAGAAAGAATCTAGAAAGTGGTTTAAACAGTTGCTTTGAAAGCAGTTCTCTGGGTTTCTTGAATGAAAATCACTAAGTATATTTATTTATATTTTAAAATATCATTGCATCATTTTCTCATCAGTAATTTCAATGTTATATATTTAATTTGTGACTTGTTTTGTTTTGCATCGTTGTCTTGTACTTGGAGAACTGGATATTGTCTGAGACAGTTGCTAGCCCTCTCAATGACTCTCCAAGGACAACCGGAATCTGTTCAGAGCAGGAGGGCAGTGGAGGGCCCATTCCATTTGCCCTGCACTTCCTCTTGCTTTAACTAAGATTTTCCCTGTGCTTCACATAGTTCCAACCTTTTTCTAGTTTCACTCGCTGCCTTCTCTATTTTCTGGGGACTTTTTTATATAACTTTCCCAGCACAGCCAAAGGCCAGTATTACAGAACCAATGGCACACATTGCCTGTTTTGTTCATTTGGGGAAATATTAAATTATCAGCATATTCTAATGGCTATCATATCCACATTAAAGTTCTTAAATATAGATGGAATAGATACACACTGAAAACCTCTACATAAGTTTGCTCTTTATATAGTTGTAGTGTTGTTTGCTCTTTTTTTTTTTTTTAAACAAAACTTCCATACACAGCACTGTCCAACATAACAGTGCTTGAACATTTGAAGCCTAGATACTCAAGAATCCTTCCGGCTCATTCATTGGAACTTAATCCTCCACTTCAGGGCTCCTGAGCTGCTTGAAGCTCTACCTCTCACAGGTGAGGCAAAGCTCATGCAGGGATCCCTTAAAGAATGGTAATTAAAACATTGCCACCTACAGGTTGGATTTTACTTTGCAAAAATAATGTAGTAACAGGTTTAAAGATACACTATTTTCACCTGTATGCTTTTAAATCTCTGAGGAAATGAACTGTGACATGCTTTGGGAAATGACATTCAATTGTTTTATGTGTCTGTTGAGTTGACTTGTACTGGTGCAGGTTCACTACTGGTAATGGTTGAGCCATTACCAAGAAGTCAAAATGGAGGAAAAGATACGTTACCTTCAAATTAATGTATTGTACAACTAGACAGTCATCGTCAAGCAAAAAAATTCCAACTGTCCAGGAAATGTCCTGTTTATAAAATGCATGTCAGCAGGAATTGCTGTAATTTAAACCATTCCTAGATTTTGAAATCTATTTTCCTGTGGTTGTGTAGGGCCTCAGATGCCAATTTCATAGTCACTCTTCTGTAAAGATCAAAGCCCAAAGACAAGTTAAATCAGTGTGTATTGAAACCAGTTAGTACAAAAAAAAAGTTTTATCTTTGTAAATTTTTGTTAACATCAGTTGGTAGTTGTAAAAACACACCAAATGCTAATAATGTTCTGTGTAGTTCTTAGTGTGCTATTCCTAGCATTGCTGTCTTTTACTGCTTGGTTCTGGGGTTAATACAAAGTAGATATGTCCCCCATTTTTAACTTCCAAATGGATGGAGCTACAAGTGGCTACTGATCTTCTTTCCTTAATGTGAATGTTTAAATGAAATTCAAAGTAACTTACAAACATGAGAATAGGCATTTTTCACATATTTGTCTTCTGCCAAAACTCTAAATTGCATTCTAAGGATGAGGAATAATCATGATTCATCGGTGCTATATTAGGTTCCCTGATTCATGAGCTATGTTTGGAAATACAATACTGTATAAAACATATAGTTTTTAACCAGCTTTGATAATTGGTCACAGCTTGTTTTTAAGTTATACTTTGAGAAGAAAGTAAAAGTGTGTTACTAGCCTACCTCCACTCAGGCTTCTTCATGTGTCATCACTTTTCCAAGTTATGATGTAGTTCTTAAAATCTACATGTTCTATTATAATGTTCTTTCCTATATAGTCTATTGTAATGTGTTCAAAACCTAAAATTACAGAAAAGCCAAGCAGTAGCATTGTGGAATTTTGGGTTGGGGGGTTTGTGGATTTTTTTTGTGTGGCTTTTTTTTTTAATGTAAAATAGATCCAGACTTTGTTTTCTTCACTTTAAAAAAATAAAAAAATACCTCAGTGCTAGTGCTGTTTTTCAGTATTATCTGCATCTCTCCAGAATACCTGCTTTATGTGGCACAGAATTGTAAGAATCACATTTTGAATTTGTAGAAAGACTTATTAAATATTTTTAAATCTCTTAACATTTTCCTTTTTTATTCAGTAGTGGGGCCTAACTGCATTAATATTTCTTGCCTTGTAACTTAGGTCTGAATTGCCAGATTGTGTAAGTAGTTAGGTTCTCTGCAAAGACTGCTAATGGTGCCTGAAAAAAGCTCTTTAAACCAGTGCTTAAAGTAGGCTGGCTACCTGACCAAGGTCATCAAGCTGCCATACTATTAACTACTTCCCACAAGGAATCCTATTAGTGATCATCTTTTTTTAAAGTGTCTAATCTTAAAAGGCAATGTGCTTGAACCCGTTTGGTTTCTGGCAGTTCTAAAGCTTGAACTCAGGGCTTCTCACTTGCTCGGTTGGCACTCCACTACGTTAGCCATGCCTCCAGCCTTTTTCATTGTTACTTTTGGAGATATAATCTCAGGACTTTTTGCCCAAGCTATTTCAAGCCACAATACTCTGGATCTCAGCTTTCTCAGCTAGGATGACAGGCATGAGCTGTTGTTGCCTGACTTTTGTCTTCATTCATGGGTATATTTCAACCCTGTAATATACTTTTTATGACAGAACCTAGTTTCAAAAA
This sequence comes from Perognathus longimembris pacificus, assembly GCF_023159225.1. Lineage (NCBI taxonomy): Eukaryota > Metazoa > Chordata > Mammalia > Rodentia > Heteromyidae > Perognathus > Perognathus longimembris. Next base: position 28,484,983 of record NC_063176.1, on the reverse strand, counting down.
AATTATTTTTTCTTAGTCTGTACTACCCTAACTGAACATTTAAAAAGAAACTCTTCTATAGTAGTTAGCTGTCCTTCCCAAAATTACTGTGCAGGACGACACTTGGTGATTAGCTGGGTTCTTTCAGAGTCACCTCAGGTTACCAATTTCAATGTGAACCTCTGTAGGAGTTCAGTAAACAGAATTGTTCTTGCTCTATTATATTCCACACAGGAACATCTGGATATCTCTGTGGACTTCAGATGTAAACACTATATTGCCACATGGTGGAGAGTAAAGTTACAATTAACTGTAGATGGCAGTGATCACAGAAATTACCATGGTAAAACAAGGCAGCCTTAGCACACTGCACAACTCAACTGTAAGCTCTGAAACTGAACTGCTTGTTCTGACTCCCTGTTGTAGTACCAGTCACCTTAGAATAAGATCTTCCCCCCACCTTGCATTGCTATCTAATTGCTCACAGAATTATCAAAGCAAAGATGAGTTTTAGAATAGTCAGACTTGTAGCTACGCCATCAGTGTCTTTATCTATACTTTGGAAATTGGTCCACAATTACTAATAAGGAAGTTTGTAATTAGTATAACACACAAAGAAAACCAAGTATTGGTCACACCATTTTTATTTACATTGTTTCTATGTTACATTGTTCAATATAGAAAAAATATGAATACATTGATAGTATTCTCTTTTAATTTGGTAATTCCACATTGTCAAATATTGACTGTTTCTATATTGGGTGTCCTACCCAATTTTTAAAAAAGGAAAAATGGACCTAGTGAATAATTCTTATTGCATCATGTTATTGATAATAGAATCAACACAATTATTTCTCTAAACTTTAAAAAAGATTTATGATTAAACTGCTTACTGGCTCAGGGAGATGCTTTAAAAAACAGAAATTAATTCAGTCTTTGAAAATTTTAAGGTAAGCATCTTAAAACACCTAGGTGACCAAGGAGAAAATTTATGTTCCTTACAAAGAGGTCAGCCTGAAAGAAAATCAAGTAGTGGACCCCACAATGGTTCTGGATATACCAAAATACAAATGGGGACCTAACGGTTAACATAATTATACTTCAGGAGAATCCACACTTCGAAGTTAAGTTTCTTTTAAAACTCCATTTTACAAATAGAATCAATGATTATCTCTTTTGGACATAATACTTTCATTAAATGGGTCAAACTCACAAATCAGTGATACAAAATACAGTACTTTCCATTACTTTTAGTTTAAGTACACTATGTACAGAAAGACAAGAGTTACCTATCTCAAGCTAAATCCAGACGAACAAATAGCTTGTTAAAAACCAGCATCAGGACTTATAAATAGTGCAGAAAATGCAAATGCCAAAAACACGATGCCTCCTATGATTGTCACTGGAAGAGAAAAGAAAAAGCGTTTCAGGCAAAATGTACAAACAAAAGTATGAGGAAGTCAGATTGTTCTCCCCATCTAATAAGGTAACTTTGGAAATAATGGCAGTACTTAACATTCTTGACTCATTAATAGGAGTCAGTTCTCTAGCACTGTCTATGGGATGGTGTTGATGAGCAACTGCAGTGAACTATACAGCACCTCACTGTAAAACCCAAGTATGAAAGAGGAGCATGTCAGCAATACTGACAAACTGTTTCATCTTTAAACTTCATTTAATGCTGCACAGGAAATTCCCAGCAGAATCATAAGTGGGCTTCACTTCTGATTCCCAGGTTTTATAGTATTGGGGTTTAAACTTGCTAGGCAGGAGGAGCTCTACCATTGGAGCCATACTCCACTTTCCATCTGTGCTTCCTCCCTTTCTGTTCAGATAAGGTCTCGTGAATATTTTGGCCTATTCGGGAAAGAACAAACTTCCCAATCTCTTCTGTTGCCCAACTGGCCGTAACCATCACATCCAGTTGATTCCCAGTCCTGACACTTCTAAGGATTCCTCATATTTCCAGTGGCAATTGTTTTACTGGCTTAAAAATAAATGGCACCTAGGCCTCACAATTGTAATCCTTTGTATCTCAGGAAGTTGAGATACAAAGGATTTTGGTTCAGGGTCAGCGTAGGCAGTTCAAGTCCACAAGATTCCCCAAAATAGCCAGCAAAAACCTGGGCATGGCTTGAGTAATAGAAAGCCAGCTGAGCAAGCATAAAGTCCTGAATTCAACCATCACACACACACACACACACACACACACACACACACACACACACACACACACACACACACAGTTAAAAACAGCTACGAGTTCAATAATGTTTAAGATGAATTTATATTTCTCATGTGACGTGGGAAACGCAGTCTGCAGTAATGGGTAATGATTAGGACCTTAAGTGGTAATTCCAAAGACTAGACAGTATACTTTAAAAGAATTTAAACTAACATCCTACTTCTAATCTCCCAATGACTTTAGATAGAACAAAAGATTGCCTTACCAGTTCGGACAGAGATTTTTTGTGCTATCATTCTTCCTCCAATGACTGCCAATCCTGTGCACAAGCAGTGTCCTACTGTTCCCCCAACTGCTACACCATAGGGGTCCTGGAGCAAAGGTAAGTAGCACAGTTTGAAATCAAAGAGGAAACTGTAATCAAAGGAAACCACAAATGAAGGTCTAGCACAAAAAAGTCTAAGTAATTCTCAAAATGCTGGAGTATTTTAACTTTACAGAAAAGGTATATTCCTGAAGGAATCTATGGCAGTGATACACTGTAAGACTAAACCTCCAGCTAGAAAAAAAGTAAACCTTTATGGTATACGATGGCCAATTCCCTGAGAACAGAAATCCTGCCCCTTAAATGCTTTGCTACCAGTGCAAATAGGAGGTAGTTAAATTGGGGGGATCTGTGAACATTTTACAGAAAAGGTAGCCCAGAAGAGGCGGAGGTTATTTGTGTAGGGTATGGAACATTTGAAGGAGAAAGCAAAAGACCAGCAGTAAGAAACAACCAACTACGGAACAATAGCATTTCTAGAGAACCAGTGAGGCATAGAGGCAGCTATCAAGGTAGGAGTGAGGGGTGGAAGGTGGTTAGAGGAATACAGACCCAAAACACTTGCCTATGATAGTACCTTCATTCTATCCCAGCGAGCCAGGTCATGACGAAAGAAACTATAAACGTGGGAGTTCAGCTTTGTCTTGAGACACTTGGTTGCTTTTTTACCTGGTAGAAGACATTTATGCTCTAAATGTCCAGTGGAATAAGGAGTAAGACAGGCAGAGTGGCAGCCATGGTTAAAAGAAGAACAAAATGCTAGCCTAGATTGGAGTAACAGACTGCAGGCAGAGAAAAGCAGATGAATATGAGACACATGGTGACAAATGAAGAAAATCAGGCACGAAACCCAAGTTTCTCGTTTAATTCTTTGCATGGGCTATGGTAAGATGGATATGATCCAAATACAAGGAGGGTTATAAGTACTGACAGAAGTGAAAGTAAAGCCTAGGTGTCAGCAACCAGAACATGGGGAGAACAAAAAAAGATACAACCCAGGAGGAAAGCAACATTCAAGGGATGACAGGAAGAATCATCTTTCAAGGGAGACAGAGAGGTGGCCAGGCTGTTGGCCTCATGCAAGAACCACAGCAAATTTCGTTCCTGGCTACAGTAAGTTCAAGTGAAGGACCACCCAACATGTCTGGTGAAGTATTCTGAGCTTAATCCTCCTCCCCTCAGCCTAGCCTTGAGACTGGGAAGCAGAAAAGAGTCGTACTAGAGAGAAGAGGAACTAAGGGAAGCTCTCTCACACCACTGTGAAAATGGCGATGGGGAGAGTGGAGCTGTGGCTCAGGTGACAGAACGCTAGACTTCAACACCTAGTCCAAGTACAAGCCCCAAGACCAGAAAAAAAAAAAGAAGAAAGAGAAAAATGGAGATGGGTGCATACTAACAGTGCTTACAAACTTGGGCTGGGAGAAGGCAAAGCTCTCAGGTGCAGGGCATGAGGCAGGGATCTGGGATACAGCAGGGAAGGAAGGTGGCCTCGTGCTGCTCTGAGTCAGCAGGCTGTGTGGTAAAGGCAGTGTGTGTGCAGATAGGAAGCATCTACTGGGAAGACTGGGAAGTGTACAATTACCCTGCCCCAATTCTATTGTGTGTTAGAAAGTCAAACTGCTACTCCACGAAGTGGAATCATTCTATTTGAAAATGATACTTGAAATATATTAACTTGAATTAAATAGTTCCTTTAGTATAGTATTTTTCAGTGTCTTTATTTGTATTTTGTTTTTTTTTTAAGGTTGTATTATTTGGGTGTTTTCTTGTACCCAGACACTAGGATTCAGAGAAATCCAGCCTGGGAGCATTGTACTAGAAGCAGAGAGAGCTGAACCAGGCAGGTAGCACTGCATGGCTCATACAGAGAGAAAGCCTGACAGATATTAGTGGATCAAAATGGGATGCTAGTTGGGCTCTGTGAGAGCTCTTTAAACCACCATGTACCCAGTAGAGGGAAAGGACGCAGAGTGCTATCTCAGGGGCGGCTGGAGTCCAAGAATAGGTCATCTCAACTTTCACATGAGAAAATGCAGGGGGCATAGCAGTGTGAAGGCTTCCCCAGGTGCTGCCACAGAAGAGAATGGGCGCCATGCTGGGTGCCTCAGTTCACCCAGCTGGAAGCACTCTCCACCTCTGGGCCACTTCCGATTCTGACAATGTGAGAAGCAATAGAAGCCGGGCAGGTCACAGCCATTAGAAGACATTAAAAGACCATTCCAAATGATCTGAATCCTGGCCTCAAAACACCTTAACTGCAGTCTATGGTAGTACTTTGTTCTTGTATGGTAGCAATTTCCATGTAAATACTATTTTTAATCTAAAATAATACCACCTGATATAAAACCAGATAAGATTATTACTAGTAAAGATGAACTGCTTGAGTTTGAATCCTCTCAGTACATCTTGATAAGCCTGTGTCAACAGTAACAGACAACTTACAAAAGCAATTAAAGTTTAAAAATACATGTCCTTTTGTAGGCAACAGAGACTGAATTCAGAGTCATGTGCCTACTAGCAAGTGCTCTACCACTTGAGCCATGCCCCCATCCTTGTTTGCATCTTGTTTTGTTTTAGCTATTTTCATGTAGACTCACAATTCCTCCTATGCCTCCCATATAATTGGAACTGCTTTCCTGAAGTCTTATGTGTTCTTTATATATTTTAAAAGTAAACAACCTTTAAAATTTTTTCCATGTCATTAATATGATCCTGAAGAATTAGCATTCAAAGAGCTATATGGTAGTTTATAAATGCTGAACCAACTCTGATGGACAAGTAAGTCTAAATTTCTACTCAACTACAATAAACTTTTTATAATCAACCTATGCAACTCAATTATCTATAATATAGGAATAAACACTTTTTAAAGGCCTTGGATAACTGAAGTGTCAAGCCGTCCTTTAATAGTATACCAATACATTCTCTTTGTTTTTGTTTTGAGACAGGGATCCCAAACTGACCTCAAACTCACCCATCCTCATATCTTAGCTTCCAGAGTGCTAAGATTACAGGCAAGCAACACCACCGCACCACCACCACACCACCACCTTTCCCCCAGCTAACAATTTAGATCCTTAACAAGCATAGAATGTGAAGAAGGAAAAACCAAAACAGCAGCCACAAAGAAAACTGCCACAGCTTTATTTTGGCAAAACCCAGAGAAGGGAACTTGGGGGGAGGGGGCGCACCAGTGGCTCATCCCTTTAATCTTACTTACTTAGGAGGGGAGGCTAAAGTTTGAGAATAAACTTGTGAAGCCAACCCAGGCAGGAAAATCCATGAGATTTTTTTTTTTCTTTTGGTACTGGGGATCCAACCCAGGATGATGTGCTTGCTAGGCAAGCACTTTGCCACTGAGCTACATCCCAGCCCCCATGAGATGCTACTGTTCTCTAATTAAACACCAAAAAGTCATTAAGTCAGAAGTGGAACTATGGCTGAAGAAGCAGAGTACCCAAGTGAGAAAGCCTAAGGGCCAGTATCCAGGTCCTGAGTTCAAATGTACTGAGAAAGCAAAACACAGGCCAAGTAAATCTGGACACAGATTTAATTTAAGAGGTTGGAAAGATGAGTCATGGCCATCTGAGCAAAGTAACAGTGTTTGATTTTAATACAGAAGCAGTCTTCTCTCAGAAACTCACCTCTCTAGCTGCCAAAACAATTGTAGTGAGTTGAGAGCGATCTCCCCATTCTGCTAGAAACGTTAATGTAAGAGCTTGAACAAAAATGGGTGAAATGAAATGTAACCACTTTTTCTGAGGTATCGTTGTGCTTGTACCCGTTTCAACATCTCCTGGTCCATTCAAAAGTTTAGTTCGTTGAAACTGAAATGAAAAATGACATTAATGCTAGCAAGAAAATCAAAGCACTTATTTTTCAGTGTTTAAATTCCTTGGAATATGCTCCAAAGAAATTAATGTGATCCCCCCAAGTTTCTTCATTCCAAACAAAACTACATTTAGTGATTTATTTACTACTCTACATGCTATGGGAGCAACTTGTCAATGTTAACACAGCTCCTGCTGAATTTTCAGGAGCTCATAATCAACACAAGGAAGCGAACTGCCACACCAGTGACCTCTGCTTCCTCTCTTTACCACATTCACACTGACCCAAAAGTCTATCACAACCAGATTACAAGAACACACTGTGCTGGGCAATGGTTGCTCATGCCCGTAATCCCAGCTACTTAGGAGTGGAGCTGTGGCTCAAGTGGTAGAGCACTAGCCTTGAATGAAAAAGGCTAATAAGTCAAAGAGCAAGGCCCTGAAGTTCAAGCAAATGTATGCATGCATACACACAAAATTAAGCTCCTCTTGTGTAGCTACACATACCATATGATGTAGCCACTGAAAAACCCCTAGATAAACTATTTCTCATGTCTACTTTGGGCCCAGATAATCAAGAGACTTACTTCTTCATCTTTCTTCTTTAACTCTGCTTGAACTTCTTCCAGTTCCTCTTGACCCTCATCTGGACTCATTTTTAAGCCTTCCCGTAGCATTCGAATGCCAAAAATGGCAAATAACGCAGTTGAAACATAGTATGTATACACCCGGGGGATGACTGTGGTAGCATAGCCAAACAAAACTGCAAAAAGAGGCCATAGTGTATCTGGTTAATTGGTGTGTTTCATAGCAGACCCAAGAAATGGCTTACTTCAAGAAATTCTAATTCACTGTCAAAGAAATCTGGTTCACATTAGAATCTATGTAATAACTGGAAAGAATTGTCCACTAAGAAGTGGACGTGCCTTGTCAAAGATGACACACCTTCCACAGGAATTTTTCTAAGCTTTTTATTAGCAATGCATGAGTTGTACCAGGAAAGGTTCACTGTGCCATTTCCATATGTGTATACAATGTACTCCAAACACATTCCCTTCACCCTCCCTCCTGGTTAAAACCACCTGAATAGGTTTCTGTTTTATCTTCACATATGTATATGAAGTACTTCACTACTCACTCTCTTACCTGCTGCTGGTATCACCCCCAGCACAGACTTTTTTTACTCTCCTGCTCTTTAAAGTAGATATTAATTGTACCAAGAGATTTCACAATGGTCTTTTACACTGGCATATATTTTAGTCAGAACACTCCCTCTTATTGCTCTATGTCTCCCTCCCCCTGCTGTTCAACAGTGAGGTTTCTTATGTTATTCCATACAGATGCCGTGTGTTTACCCTCTATCGCTCTTTCCCTCTTCCTTTCCCCACCTTGTCCCCTTCTCAAACAGTCCTCCCTCCAGTTAGAATCAAGTTCTGTTAAAGATATATATGCAGTGTGTATGTGTTTTCCAAGTCTAGATGCTGCACATAAGCCCAAACCATGCATATCTGGCATCACTCAACATGATCCCAATTTTCCACATACTTTCCTGCAAGTGACCATTTCCTTTTTCTTTATGGATGAATATTCCACTGTACCACAATAACGTACCGTTATTTTCCTTATCCACTTGTTAGTTTCTGGGCACCCAGCTGATGCCATCGTTTGGCTGCTGTGAACAAAGCAGTAGTAAACACGACATGCAGGCCTCTAGTTTGTGTACTGACTGGGCATATGCCCAAGAGTGGCACAACAGCTTTTTGAGGAGCCTTCATCCTAATTTCCGCAGTGTTTATACTCATAAGCGCCTTTCCTAAGATTCTGAACTTCTCGCCAGACACTCTCAGCCACCCCCTGGCTCACCATTTGTGTTGTGCTGGACACAGCCGAGGAGTAAAGGTCGGCTCTGATGGCCTCCAAAGATCTCAAGATTTTATAACACAGAAGCAACAGTACGTTTGTACACTGGTGACATTTCTGGTGACATTTCTTATCACAAATCCTTTCAATATAAACTTCTACAGTGAAGAATCATGACAAGATTCTCATGTCACATGATTCAAACTCTGTTCTTTTAAACTAAAGTATCTTATAAAACTAGAAAAAGAAGATATATACACACACACTCACTACAGGCATACATTTTCTAGCTTCAACCACTACAAGGTCAAGAAATAAAGACCCAGATTGTGGGTTCTAATATCACAGTCCACTGCACAGTTCCATGAAAATGACCAATCCCACAACGCGGCACATAAAGGAAAGAGAAAAAGCAGATGATAGGAGCATGCTACAAGGACAGGAGGCAGCCTGGAGAGGCTCCCACTGGCTTAGTCTACAAAGCAGCTTACCAACTCTCAACTGTTGAAGAAGGAATTAGTCTATATTGATAGTAAATGGGCAAGAAATCAAGAGGGGACATGCTCTTGTACACACAAAAGTGCCAGAGCTCATCCCTGCATACAGACACGATTTAGGAAGTCATTTTGCAATCAGCAAGAAAAGGTTTTCTTTTTTTTCAATGGTAATTTTGTTTTTTTCTGAACTTCAAGTTTGTACAAGGGATTACAATTGAATGTGATGGATCTCCATGGTGTAAACCTTTAGAACAGTTTAACTAAATGAATATTAGGAAACTGAGCCAAGATTGTAAGGCCGGGGGGGGGGGGGGGGGGGGGGGGAGGAGGGGAAGTGGGAAGGAGGTTGATGAATGAAAAAGGGAACAGGAGACAAATACAGCAAGAATTATTCAAGGAACCTATGCGATAAAGGAAGCGGGAAATGTGAAATAAGTCTAGGGACAGGAAACAGGCAGGATGTGGGAGAAAGATGGGTTGACAGCGCAGGAAGCCCTGGATGCTTAGAAGGAAGGTTCTGATCATGAAAAACTTATTCTACATTTATGGGGAAGTTTTGCTAATAGTATATTTGAGCCAATTACAGATTACAGGTGGCCCATGCCTGTAATCCTACTTAGGAGGCTGAGATCTGAGGATCTAAGTCCATGAGACTCTATCTCCAATTGACCAGCAAAAGGCGACAAAGTGAAAGTAGGCTCAAGTGGTGGAAAACCAGCCTTCAGTAAAAAGCCAAGCAAGGGTGCCAAGTCCTGAGTTCAAATCCTCTCCCCAAGAAAAGGTATTTATTGTCATAAAGTATTTCCTAAAGGCTGAATAATTAAATTATGTGCAAAGGAAGACAAGAGAGAAGTGATTTTCAAATGAAGTCATTTGCACCTGCCCCAGTTGCCAGTGGCTCATGCCTGTAATCCTAGCTAATCAGGAGGCCAACATCAGAGATCTCAGTATTAGTTTGAAGCTGGGGGGGGGGGGAGAGGGAGAGAGCACAGGAAAGTTCCTTACCGGATCTCCAATGAAAAAAATGCTGTGGAGCTGTGGCTCACGTGGTAGAGTGCTAGCCTCGAGCAAAAGGAGCTTAGGGGACAAGGGCCCAGGCCAGAGTTCAATTCAAGTCCCAATACCAGTTTGAGCACACGCATGCACGCGCGCGCGCGCGCGCGCACACACACACACACACACACACACACACAGAGTAAAGCTGAGGAGTTGGGGGAAAAATGCTCATAAGCATTGTTACCTGATGTGCCTGATAACCATATCTGTCCACCTTCTAACTGAACAGAAACTTAGATCCTTGCCTTCCTTTCAACTACTGTTTCTATAGCTCCAGGGGAACAAATGTTCCTCCTCTTTGCTGGCCTTTACATTGTTAATGTTTTACCAAGTTTGCTTCCTCTGGTCTCCAAGCTATAAAACTAAAATTGACACAATTTAAGGGTTAATTCAAAGGTTTTTTTTTTTTTAAAAAAAGGCAAATACTTCAAAACAGGATGGTTCTTGATATCCTAACTACCACACCTGTCAAGACTAACTTCTGTGCTCATGTTCCAGACATAATTCAGCCAGTATAGTCTAGATTCACATGGATTCAAGCCAATGTGTTTTTGGTACGGTTGCCTGATTATGATCATCTGTGGAGGGAAAGGAACTCTGTTGTTCTACATACCTCCCAGCTGTCCGTATCAACAGAGAACAAAGGCAAGGAACTCCAGATCTAGGCCTATGCTCCACACCAGGAAGAAGTAGCCAAAGACTAGCTGGCTACAACTTACCAACTATTAGAACACTTTTGATCCTCCAGAGTGTGTAGAAACTTGAGTGCGTGTGTGGGGAATGCTAGGTAGCAGCTAGCTATGAGCAATGTGGAAATGTAAAAGGAACTTCAAATGGAAGATGGGAAGGTCTCCCAGAGAAAATGTGTGTAAATTAAACTTTTCAACCAAGCAAGGTGGCACTAAGCTTATGGGATGCACAAAATCAATTTCTTGAGTACTTTATCCACATAAGTTAATGGCAGACTTCATCTCAGCCTAAGGCAGGTCAACAAATAGATGTGAGACAAGAGATTTTTCCCCCCCCAGTCCTGGGGCTTCGACTCAGGGCCTGAGCACTGTCCCTGGCTTCTTTTTACTCAAGGCTAGCACTCTACCTCTTGAATCACAGCACCACTTCTGGCCTTTTCTATGTGGTGCTGAGGAATTGAACCCAGGGGCCTCGTATTTGCTAGCCAACACCCTACCACAAAGCCACATTCCGAGCCCCAACAACAGATTTTGAACTTACTTAGGTAGGCCAGTGAGCCATGTCACAGAAGTCAAATGTAATAACTAAGTTACCCCATGTTTAGAAAGTGACTCCACCCAGAGGTTTCCGGAGAGGGACTTAACACACTTCAATAAAAACCATGTAGTAGTGGTAAAAAGCATTGCTATTTTTCACCTAGAGATGACCTGTTTCCTGTCTATTGAAAGTATATTCCTTTCCTAATAAACTTCCTCACCATACTAAAAGAAGTTATTTCAAAAGGCACATTGGAAAGAAGAGACAGGAATCAGCAAGGAATAAAGATACAGGAAGAAAGTTTCTAAAGAAGAAAGTTAACAGAAAGAAGAATTGCTTTTGGGTGAAAAAGTATTTTACAAAGTATACTTTATCTTAAAGGATTATTCCAGAATGGAAAAACAGAATAGGACAAAAAAACAGAAGGCCCAGAAAAAGTTGTGAATGTTATGAGTAGATATAAGCAGTCTATGAATTATGGAGCTTATGAAATATTTAATGTTTGAGAATATGGTTTAGTAGTAGAATGCTTGCCTAGCATGCATGAAGCCCTGGGTTCAATTCCTCAGAACCATAGAAACAGAAACAGAAGTTGGAAGTGGTGCTGTGGCTCAAGTGGTAGAGTGCTAACCTTGAGCAATAGAGCTGAGGGACAGAGGCCAGGCCCTGAGTTCAAGCCCCATGACGGACAAAAAAAAAAAAGCTATCCAACCCAATCACCATTGGCTCACACCTGTAATTCTTGCTCCTCAGGAGGCTGAGATCTGAGGATCGTGGTTTGACCTTATCCCTAGCAGAAAAAGACTTTTATTTCCAATTAACCACCAAAAAGGTGGACATAGAGTTGTAATTCAAGTGGTAGAGCAATATCCTTGAGCAAAAAAGCTCAGGGATAGCATGTAAGACCTGAGTTCAAGCCCCAGGACTGGCACAAAACAAAAAAACCCTCCCAAGTGATGGCTGTCATAGCCTCACAGCTAGAGGGAGACAGGTGCGGGCGAGGGGGTTAGAGACACCATACCTGAGCAGAGAAGGTGTTGAGAACTGATGAGCCAGCCAGGCTGCAGAGCAGAGCAAAGGCACACTACGTACACACACACGCACACACACACACACACACACACACACACACACTTTTCCATTTATCCTCAAGCCAGAATTTCAGCAATACCTTCTCCAACACATTACAAACTCATTCCAAACAAGTGATATGGCTTTGTGCAGTTCCCCCTACTTCTGTAACGTTTTCTTCTGAAGAGAAAATTGTTTTTAAGGTGAGGTGGTATTAACATTGCCTACACCAATTGTCAGAATGTGAAAGGCATTCCATTAACTTTTTCTTTTTTAACAGATGCCACTCATTTATGCTTAGTAAGACACGAAATTGAATAAGTATCCAGACACCAAACAGAGGTAAATGACAAAGCACTCTAAATAAGATATCTCAATAATATAGACCACAACCCAAGAGGTAGGTATAGATATCTCCATTTCAGAGATGGGGAAACTGAAGCTCAAGAGAGTCAAGAATTTATCACATGATAAGTGAGACTCAGTGCTAAGTCTGATTCAAACAGAAAAACCTCAATTTTCCACCAAATCATGCATATTGAGTTTGCTTCTGAACAAAGACTAAACCTTGTTCAGTTATTTAGCATTGTTTTTTTTTTTTTTAACACTGGGCCAGAATGCTGTCCCTTAGTTTCTTCACACACATGGCACTCTACCACTTGAGCCACAGTTCCACCTCAGAGTCTCATACTTTCTGGCCGGGGCTGGCTTCAAACTTTAATTCACAGATCTTAGCCTCCTGAGTAGCTGGGATTACAAATGTAAGCCACTGCTGCCCAGCTTATATTTCTAAATTTTTTATTAACTTTCAACTGCTCTTCAAAAGGAAAATATTCAATTTTCTTAGGTTTCTTGAATTCTATTTCTGAAAATTCAAACAAAAAAATCTTACCTGGGATGAAAAAGTTAAAAAAAAAAAGCTGCAACAATGAAAGGATTAAAACACTACTATGTAAATAAAAATTCCATTTAAAAAGTGAAATACAAGCTGGGCAGCAGTAGCTCATGCCTATAATCCAACCTACTCAGGAGGCTGAGATGTGAGGATCTTGGCGGGAAGCTACTAGCTCAGGCAGAAAATTACCTCCAACTAACCAGAAGAAAACCAGAAGTAGAGCTGTAGCTCAAAGTGGCAGAGCAGTCACCTTGAGCAAAAGAGATGAGGGCAGAGCCTAGGTCCCAAGTTCAGGTTTCACAACTGACAACAAAAAAGATACAACTGTAAGAATTTACATTCTGGGTCTGGGAATGTGGCTTAGTGTTAAGAGTGCTTGCCTAACATGCATGAAGCCTTGGGTTCAATTCCTCAATACCATATAAACAGAAAAAGCCAGAAGGGGCACTGTGGCTCAAGTGGTAGAGAGCTAGCCTTGAGCAAAAGGGGCTCAGGAACAGTGCAGTGCCCAGGCCCTGAGTTCAAGTCCCAGGACTAGCAAAAAAAAAAAAAATTATGTTCTGAAGCCATTTGCTGGAACATAAATCAAATTCCATAGTAACTAGTCAAGATTCAACAACTCAAATGCTCAGCACCAGGCTTTCGTGATAACTGAGCAGAATCACAGAAGGCAAAGCATACTTACCCGAAAGGCAGGTCATCAGGGCCAAGGCGAGCATGGCTCCAGCCATAACAGTCAGGCGGTTATAGCGCATAGCCATGATGGCAGCGATGAAGAATGTCTTGTCACCCAGCTCAGACACAATGATGACTGATATGGCAGCGACAAATGCGTGGATAAAGCCCAGGTTCGTTTGGGCAGATGGATCTTCTTTATTTGTATGAACTGGAGCTGCTGGTGTAAATCCTTTCTGAAATTAAAAAAAAACAACCAAAAAACTACTTTTTAAAAAAATCGTAATTTAAAATCATTGTATTCTAGATGTGAATGGTTCATTTCTTTCCCCATTAAGGCCTTTATATTTATTTTCTATCTTGTTTTAAAAGCCAGTAGTAATGATAGTCTCACCTTTGAAAACAGGTGCTAAAATTCAGATCTAAACAATTCTTCAAAACAATTGAGAATATAGATTAGCTATGTTCATATACTAAAATCATCTTATTTTCTAAGTATGTCTCATCTAAGATGTAGTTGTGTCTCAAACTTTTCCTAGTGTTCTGTGTGGAAGATCCATGTGTGTTTATCAAATAAACAAGTGATATGAAAGTGAGAGAAATTTCACTGACATTGTAAAGGGCAAAGTAAGATCCAGAAAGCTCTCACAGGCTACAACAAGAGTTACCTTTAGCTAGAGAAAGTTTAACACAGCTAGATGTATAGATGGCCCTACAATGAAGGCTAAAAATATTTCTAGAAAGTAATGTGGCCTAATTTAAAAAAAAGACAAAGCTGAGTCTTGGTTGGCACAATGGACATGTGACCCAACTCTAGCCATCATGAAGCACTGTGGTGTGTGCTGCTCAGCCTTCCCCAAAGCTCCATGCAGCTCAGCTTCTGCAGATCACCCGCCACAGAAAGGGGTTCTAAGACCCAAGCTTGGCAAATGATCCGTGAGGCCAAACCCAGTTTGTCTGAGCTGAGAATGTTTACGTTCTTTCAGATTGGAAAAAAGGAGAGAGGGGTTGAGGATTTAGCTCAGCAAAAAAGCACTTGCCTGGCAAGTCCAATGACCTGAGTTCGGTCCTCAGCTCTGGTGGGGGAAAAAGGATAGAGGAATGAGAGGGAGGAAATCAGATGAGGAAGATTATACAACAGAGATCCTACCCATGCTGCAGAGGTATGCCTGCGAAATCTAGTTGTGTGGGCTCATTACTAAAAATGTTGGCTAGCTTGGGCTCTAAGGCAATCATGAAAGACCAGTCAGAAGAAGGGAGAGAATTGCCATGTTCCAATAAACTGAGAAAGTATGTATCTCAATCTGTCCAATTTCTATGGCCCTAAGAGAGAGCTAAAAAGGTGTTGACAAGCTTTAGTTTACTTAATATGGAAAAAAGATTACTATTTGGAGTCACCTGAAGCATAAATGGGCTGTGAAAGGTTAGCTCACTGCTCAACAACTTGGTTCCAAAGAAAGAAACCAGCACTTAATGAGTCTAGACTGTACACTATTCTTGAATACGGTGCCTGTGTCTCAAAGGGAGTACTTGGTGACATTGGGCAACATTTTTGATTGCCACATTGAAGGAGAACTGACATCTAGTGGGTGGAGACCAAGATGCTACTAAGCATCCTCCTCCAGTGCACAAGACAGTCCACGCCACAAAGATTTATCATATCCGCACAAGAAGAAACTCTAGGCAAGCTCAGTCACTTCCCGAGCCTAATAAAGTATCCTTAATTACGTTTATTTGTCTATAAGTAGTTGTACAGGTTTCAACCTGTAAGTTTGTAGATACAACACTTCTTGATTAATGTCACCTCTTTCTCTTTAATTTTCAAAACTTATCTTTGGAAATCTAAGAGACAAAAAAGAAATCCTGAGAACATGCTTTGTACAACATAAAAACCTAAGTTACACAAATTACTGGACTTCAAAATAACCAGTGTACAGAACAAAACATTTAAGCATTAGACTTGTAAGCTAATAAGAGGCTTGAACTCAGTCCTGTCCTGAACATTTTCACTCATAGCTAGTGCTCTACCACTTTGAGCCACAGCACCACTTCCAGTTTTCTGGTGGTTAATTAGAGATAAGAGTCTCATGGACTTTCCTGTCCAGCCTGGCTTTGAACCTTGATCCTCAGATCTCAGCCTTCAGAGTAGCTAGGATTACAGGCCTGAGTCAGGCTTAGAATATCTTAATTAAGCATTCAGGGCTTGAGCCACAGCTCTAGTACAGGTCTGTTGCTGACTAATTGGAGGTAGACTCTCAAGGACTTTTTGACCTCAACTAGCTCCAAAGCTAGATCCTCAGATCTCTCCTTTTGAGTAGCAAGGGTTAAGTAAGGCAGATGTTTTTAACATCCAATTAACAGGGTCACTGGGCACAGATCATTTCCTTTGCCTAATCCCCGCCTCAGTGATGTCATGTTGGGGTTAATTTCACAGAGTCTAAAATCATTGTCTGGGTTCATATCACACCATTACCAATGACTGTAAGACCTTGGGCCTGTAAGGTAAGAAAATGTTCTATGACTCAAAGTTCATCTGTAAAATACCATGCCTCACATGACTGTGAGGGCTGAATGAATAAAGTCCTCAGGATGTGACATCTAGTACATAGGACCTTACAGCACCTCACAAGGCGTACTTATTAATCTCCCTGAAACTAATTACATAATATCACTTCACTGTTTAAGAAGTGGTATCTTTTTATACCTAAACATAAAATTCAAACACTTAAATCCTGGTAACTATCCAGCGCTTCCAAAGAAGCACACATCAGCTCCATAAACGAACCTACTACTTCCTCCTAGGTAAGCTAGAGCAGCACTGCTTCATAGAAAATGCAAAAGACAACTTCAAAGGTGTTGGCAGTTACCATTTTAAGAAGCAAAAGTAGGTTAAAATTGGGTTAAAATTTTTAACCCAATACACTACTGGTCAAATCATAATATTTTGAACATAGCTAATCAATTTGGGGATTCTTACTCCCCAACCCTCCCTTCTAACATGTCTTGTTCTGTAGTCCAGACTGGCCTCAAACTTGAGATCCTCCTGCCAGCCTCCTGAGTTGTGGTAGCATGTACTACCACACACCTGCCTCTAATGAAGTATGTCAATGTGCCTCGTCTCCATACTGTTGTCAAACTTGCTCTATCTTCTCATGACACATTGCTCAAGTCTGTAGCTCTGGGCTTTCTTCTCTTCCTACCTCATTTTCCCCTGGTACATCTAGACTCCTCAAGATTCACCTTATGGAGAACCTCTTAAACAAGGCTCATCCTAGTAAGTCTACCCCTTTAATGATCCTGTCCCCGCCAAATACAACTGTATGCATATTATGGGCAAAGAGTCATGGCAGAAATAAAATCCAAGAAGCACTCTGGAGTTGCATTTTGAATATGAAACATATATAAATGTAATGCTATCATTTGTAGTAAAATAGAACAACATGGAATTGGTAAATCCATTACCATTTAAATTGTAGGGTTAAAAGACTACAAGTACCCTAGATACACTAATATGAAAAATCACTACAATATTGGAGCTTTATGTTTTATGTATGCAGTCTATCTATCTATACAGAATATATATGTATGCAATCTTAAACAGACCATAGAATATATATGTATTCTATATCTATGAGTAAGGGGGACAGAAAAGCATAGTGTAGCAGTATGTACATGATTATAAATGCTCATCAAATCTCAACTAAGAAAAAAAAATCGAAGTTTCCAGGGAAGAAACCAGAATGACCAGAATTGGTGTCAAAAAACTTCAAAAATAAAAAAATAGTGCCAGGCACTGGTGGCTAGCACTTCTAATCCTAGCTACTCAAGAGGCTGAGATCTGAGGACCACAGTCTGAAGCCAATTGTGGCAGAAAAGTCCCCAGAGACTGTCATCTCCAACTGGACACTCCAACACTGATAGTGGAGCTGTCACTCAAAGTGGTACAATGCTAATCTTGAACAAAAGTGCTCAGAGACAGTGCCCAGGCCCTGAGTGCAAGCACCAGGACCAGCACACAAAAAAATAGCATTTAATGGCGTCATAAACCAGTGTCTATAGTAATTATCCAACTCTACCTAAAACTTCAGAGAAATTATAGATAATACTTAAATGAGTATGGCTCAGTTACAGTTAAACATTCTGAAAACAGAACAAGGAAACCAGTTAAAATGTTCTAAGGGCCAGATGCCAGTGGTTCACACCTGTAATCCTAACTAGGATTCAAAGATCCTAATGGTTCAAAGCCAGCCTGGGCAGGAAAGCCTGTGAGACTCTTAGCTACAATTAACCACCAGAAGTGGAAGTGGTGCTGTGGCTTACGTGGCAGAGTGCTATCCTTGAGCTGAAGAACTCAGGGGCAGCACCCAGGCCCACCAACGTTCAAACCCCACAACTGACTAAAAAAACAAAAAACAAAAAAAAGTTCTAAGGAGGATGCAGGGAATGAGGGGAGAGATACTGGGGGAAAGCTGACCAGGACACACTGTAAACGTGTGGATATGTCATAATAAAACCACCTTCATAAAACCAATGTATGCTATATTAAAAAAAAAAAGTGGGAGCAGGAATAGTCGGTCAGGGTTAAATGAATCGCTTTTCCCCTTTCCATGAACAGGAGAAATCTGTGAACATGTGTAAGCAGATGGGAAGGCAACTCTAAAAAGGAGACAGTTCCAGTTCCTAGAGGAACGGGAACATGGAGACAGAAGATATGGAAGGATGGCAGCTTTGTTGAAAACAAGAAGGCAGAAAGTATGAGCATAGCAGCAAATATTGAGACTCATAAAGGAGAAAGATTAGGTGCAGAATGCAATTCCAATAGTTTCTCCAGTATTACATCACAGGAAGTAACAAAATACTAGGGGCTCTCCTGGTACAAACACCACTGTCTCAGGTTAATGCCTGAAACATGAACTGCATCTTGAAAACAGGACCAGCAACTTGTTACTTTAATTTTTTTAAAAAGCTAGAAACGCTACTGAAAATTAGTTTTAACTTCCAAGTAGAAAACTGTACATATAAAGTATTCTCATTTAAAAAGCATGCTTTTGTGTATTCATGATCCTCAAGAGAAAAGCAATTCTTCTCAAGTTCAGTGAGCAGAGATGACTACATGGACAGAGAAACCTATAGGCAATCTCCATCTACATATGCTGAAACTACAGATGATTGCTTTGAAACAAAATCTACAGTTTGCTACCAAGTCTCATGTCCCTGCAAAAAAGCAAAAGCAAAGTTGCTCCAAGAAAGCTGTCCAATTAGAAGTAGTATTTCAAGATAAATGAATCAGGAAAATGCTTAGGGCTAGCTCAGAACTAGCTTCTCTCCCACATTACTGTTAAGAAGTCAGAAATCACAAAAAGTATACATAAAAAATATGCATGTAACTTTAAACAATGACTATGGATAAAAGAGCAGATTCAAGATGGGCCTACCATCTTAGCTACTCCTGAGATTGAGAGCTGAAACACTGTGGTTCAAAGTCAGTCCAGGGAGAAAAAAATTCAAGACTGGACTCCAAACTAATCAGCAAAAGGCAGGGCTGGAGGAGGCGGCTCAAGTGGTAGAGGGTCAAGCGAGTAAGCAAGCCGGGCAAGCCTGAGGCCCCAATGCTACAACAAAGGAAAGTGCTTTCAATATTGCCTGAGAAGTAACTAGATGTGGTCCTGTGGCTCAAAGCTCTAGCCTTGAGCAAAAAGGCTATGGGACAGCATCCAGGCCCTGAGTTCAAGCCCCTTGATGGACAAAAAAAAAAAAAGAAACGAGATAAATCTTGCTAAAAATTTGTTATGTGTTTGTAGATGATTATCTTGTTAATTCTCATTACATCTTTGTAAAATAATTTTATTTTAATGAACATTTAGCAACTGTTTTTACAAGTGTTATTTATGACTTGCAATGTATTTATGTATTTATAAATTTAGACATTTGAAATACACTAAACATATTTTGTTTCACTGACTTTATTTTTGTGGTTCTGCGATTTAACTGGCTGCACCTGCTCTTTTCTACACTGGTAATTTTTGAGACACGGTCTTGCTTCCAGAGCAGGGGCAAGTTCAGACCACAATCACCTATCAAGATTCCTGTTTTAGGGCTGGGGATATAGCCTAGTGGCAAGAGTGCCTGCCTCGGATACACGAGGCCCTAGGTTCGATTCCCCAGCACCACATATGCAGAAAACGGCCAGAAGCGGCGCTGTGGCTCAAGTGGCAGAGTGCTAGCCTTGAGCGGGAAGAAGCCAGGGACAGTGCTCAGGCCCTGAGTCCAAGGCCCAGGACTGGCCAAAAAAAAAAAAAAGATTCCTGTTTTAGCTGGAATGATAAGCAAGTCATCACATCCAGTTTCTTCCTCTGAGATGGAGTTGGGGCTGGCCTGGAGCTTCTATCCTCCCCATATGTCTTCCAAAGCTAAGATTATACACTTAAACCACTGGCACCTGGCTTCACTTTTAATTTTTACTGATTTATTTGTGATAAAATACCACCAAACAAATTGAGTACCGGAACTATAATTTCATTCAGAAAAGTTCATTAGGAGATCTCAATATCAGCTATAAAGAGGCTAAAATCAGGAAGTAAAAGAAATGCCAAGAAACTGCTCAAAAATAGGAAAACAAGAACCTGTGTTGGGTGAGGTAATAGGATTTTGTGGCTTTAGCAACAGTGCTATTCAACCAGAATTCTTCTTTGGAGTTTCAGAATATGAAATATACTGTAAATTGCTTTTATTAAATCTAGCTGGTCTTCCCCAACTAAAGGAATTTATGTTTTCTAAATACACATATGTCCAGAGAAGGAAGAAGGAGGGAGAAATAAACCTACAAAAACTAAATTAATGTCATAGAAGAGATCCATGTGATCAATGGAACTTTTCTCATAAGTTTGGAAATGCAGGTTTATTCATGACTGTCAGTTCACTGTTAACTTAAAACTTCTTTTTAACCTAACTAAAAAGAGGGAAAGAATGTAAATGTACATATAATATCCTGTTTGGTATTCAGCCAATTCAGCTGGGCTTTAAAGAGCCCAGCAAGATACAGATATATGTTTATAATCTTCCATTCAAATTCCTGCACCAAGAATAAATTTTTCCCTCTGTTTTTAGAAATCTACTCCAGGAGCACCAAAAGGTTAAATGTAAATTTTCTAAATATCCTATAACAAGGTGTTATATATAGGGCTGAAGGCCTGGCTCAAGTGGTAACTCCCAAGAACAACAACAAAAACCAAGCAGGCACTGGTGGCTGACATTTGTAATCCTAGCTGCTCAGGAGGCTAGATTAGAGGATTGTGGTTTGAAGCAGGCCTAGGTAGGAAGTCTGTGAGACTCTTATCTCCAATTAAACATCAAGAAGATAGAAATGAAGTAGTGGCTCAAGTGGTAGAGCTCCAGATTTGAGTAAAAAAGATACCCAGGCCCTGAGTTCAAGTCTTAGTACCAGCACACACACAAAAAAAATACTGAACTAAGGGAAAGAGGAGATAAGAGATACTGATCAAGGCAGTGAGGTTGATGGGTACATTGTTTGCATTTATGGAAATGTCACAATGAGACTCCCCTTTTACAATGACTGTATGGGATAAAAATCTTTTTTACAGGGCTGGAAATACCGCCTAGTGGTAGAGTGCTTGCCTTGCATGCATGAAGCCCTGGGTTCGATTCCTCAGCACCATATATATAGAAAAAGCCAGAAGCGACTCTGTGGTTCAAGTAGTAGAGTGCTAGCTTTGAGCAAAGAGAAGCCAGGGACAGTGCTCGAGCCCCAGGACTGGCAAAAAAAAACCAACAAAAAACAACTTAAAAAAAACTCTGCATGTTGCTGCAAAGCATACTAGGTAAGAAACTCAAGATACTCAACAATGCTGAGCCCTTGTATAGATAGCTATCAAACAGTACAGTTTGATCATCTTAAGTAACTGCATATAAGAAAATGACATACTACGTAGTTTGAAAAATGTGAAGAAAAATCCTTCAACACCCGAAATTAAAGTTTAAGAAAAATGAGCCATATAGTTAAGACTAAAATGTAACTAAAACCAGGTTATTCTGTTTTGCACCTCTAGTTTTAAAGACATGGATCTTTAGCTCCATATAAATGTGATCACTGGACACTTTCTACCATGACCTTTATTTTACATGGCTAGATTTTTCCCCCAGCTTCCTAGGAACATAGTAGCCATCAGCACTATTAATAGTTCTAACTACCACTACTTCTGTCTTAAAAACTCACACTAAGACTAAAACTTCACTGAAACACTTAGGCAGCTACACATTCATAAGCTTTATTATTACAGTTACCTAACCCCAAACAGAGCTTTAAAATAACCTGGACGCTGAGTTAAATGGCAGCAGGCTAAATGATAAACACTAAGAATAAAGTTCATGAGTCAGCATTTCAGTTCAATTTCTTAAGTGGATGTGTGAATCAAGGAAAGAACAGGTAGGAAGTGCCAAACATGGCCACCTGAATAGAAGCATCACTCCCGACCTGGGGCTGTGGGAGGCTCAGTGAGTGGAGGTAAAGGACAAGGAGGATCACCCCCCAGCTCCCCCATACCAGGAGCCTGGAGCCTTGGCTTCTCCCCCAGCACATGACACCACCAATCTTATAAACCTCTGACTTCTGGTACCGAAGGACATTGGTAAACGCTAGTTTAAATGCCTCCCCTGGGGTGGGAATGTGACTTAACAGTAGAGTGCTTGCCTACCATGTACGAAGGCCTGGGTTAGATTCCTCAGTACCACTTACACAGAAAAGGGGGGAGGGGGAGTTGGCTCAAGAGGTGGTGTGCTAGCCTTGAGGAAAAAAAAAAAGCCAGGGACAGAGCTCAGGCCCCAAGTCCAAGCTCCAGGACTGACAAAAAATAAAAAAAGTAAACTTGGCAATTAAATGGCTCCCACCCCTTTTTCTTCCCACTAAACAAGAGTGAACTTTACAACAGCAATATAATAGATTCAGATGAAAATTCCTAAACATTTTACCCATTAGTGGGTAGAATCACATTTCAGGCAGATGATAAAAGTCTAGGTTTTCCTAACTTAATCTAGTGGATCTTTTAGCAACAGAAATTAAGCAAGCAAACATGAAAAGAAGGCAGGAGGGAGGGAGAGAAGAAAAAAGAAAAGGAGACTGATAGTTTTGCAGAAAAACTATTGTAATAGTTACTGCTCTGCTTGAGTTCATTTCACAGCCAATCTTTCCCAAAAGAAATTTAATCAACAATAGAAACTTGAGGTACTTTATTTCATTCATAGAAATTTGATAAATACCAAGGACAGGCAAGGTTTTAAAGGAAAAAGGCTGAAAAAGATCTACCTGTGATGTCAAGACACTAAAAATGCTAACAAGGGAAGACAAAAGATGTGCACAAATCCTAAGAACCCAAAATAGCAGGCCTAAATGTAACCAGAGACAGAAAGAATTATGTCCCTAAGAAGGGCAAGAGAAAAGCAAGGCATAAGATGGAAGCTAAACCTTTAAAATCCACCAATAAGTTATTCACAGTTATAAGTTCTGGTATGATATAATGATTACTAAGAAGCATAATAACTCAGGAATCAGGATTCTAAGCATCACTTTGCAGAGGAAGAGTTCTTTCATGAACAGGAAATAGTACCTGCTCTACCTGCTTAACTGCTGAGGATGAAATCAGCTCCCAGAATCCTAGCTTCACAATAATTAAGTCTCCTCACAGGAGGCAGTTAGTCTACTTCTTCCTGTGTACTTCCAGTAAGAAGAACTTCATTATTTCTCACTATCCATTAATACATTCTGGACAGGTCTGCTTCTTAAAAAGTTCTCCCTGTGTGAAACCAGTATCAGTTTCTTGAACTCTCCATCTTCTTGTACTACAGGTAAAAAGCAAAACATGAAGAAACTGGAGAGCCAAAGTAACCATTTGCAATGGTCTGAATAAAGGAAAGGACATTTTAGTCAGAAAAAGAAGTCCCTTTTAACAAAGAAATTTTAAGAAAGGCTCCCAGGGAACAGGCATATACTGGATCTTGAAGGTGAGAAGGGTTCTGACTTGTGGGGCTCAAGTCTTCTGTTTGGGAGACAGACAAGAGAGCACATGAACTGTGTCCCTCACCCCTTTTTTAAAAGTTTGGTGTATGAACAAAATGGTAGCTTCCTAAAGGCCCCAGGGGACAGCTGGAGCCAGATCATAAAGACACCTGACTATTCACCCCACTAGAAGGATGGACTGGAATAGATATATATAAGGAGGGGAAGCTCACTGAGAATTTCGAAGAGGATGGTATAATTGTCTAATGTTTAGATGGATTTCTTATATAAGCACAGACTGCATGGATACTAGAGTAGAAGGGGTGGTTGGATGTCCCTCTGGTCCCAAAAAGAGAGGAAAGAAGCTCAGAATCAGAGTCAGAATGGGAAATAGAGAGAACCCAAGATGGGGTTCCCCACCCCCCATCTTGAGAATTTCAAAACTCTGCTAAGTGAGTAAGAAATAAGTGTTCTTATTAACAACGATTAAGAAATGTTTGAACTTTCCAAGTGAAGGGCAAACGAAATACAGGACTCAGGTATACTTATAGATGCAGTTTTGGCATTGGCACTGCCATACTGATTATCCCTCTGCGTTCTAAGGGCCACTTTGTGCAAGCCAAAGCACGTTTTCCAGAAAAATGAGAATCGTGAACAATCCATATGTATTGTATTTGGCAAAAACCACAGGGTGTGCCGAGCTGAGTCTGGATAAGCATTTGGGGGGAGGGAAGCATGCTGTTTCAACGATGCAATGGCCGATGTGATCATTCTCAGTGAATACAAAAGAAGTCTCCAAGCTGCTCTGCTCTTAAAAAAAGAAAAGGAAAAAACTTTCTACTTGGGATGAGTATGTCCAGTAGGGCACATCTGGTCTCTGGGACGCTGACTCTGGGGCAGCATCTCGATCCCCTGGGCTCCTGGCGGGGGTCTGGATCTCCCTTCCCCCACAAGGAGCTGGGCGAGGCCAGGCCTCACCGGGCAAGGGCGCAGACGGTCGCCTGCCACCGGCGAGCCGGGGCCGCCTCCCCTCCCCCTCCTCTCGTCGCCCCTCCCCCCTGCCGGCGCCCGAACCGAGGGCGACGCCCGGAGTCTGGTACAGAGGCCTCACCCGCCCAATCCCCATCCCCATCCCCATTCCTGCCGGCCTGGCCAGGAGGCTCACCTCAGCTCGGGCGGGATCCGGGCCCTGCCCGGCCACGGGCTGGGGCTGCAGCTGCTGGGCGGGCGCCGGGGGCTCCTTGTTCCGGTGGCTGAGGTCTTCATCCGGGCCCGCCCGGACCCCGATCGGGGCCCATAGCAGCGGAAGCAGCAGGAGCAGAAGCAGCTGAGGCACCGTGGCTCGGCCGCTCCCCCGGGCCGCGGCCGCCATCCCGCCCGCCGAGCCCGCCGCGCACCGGGGCTGCAGGAGGAAGTGCGGGCGACTGGTAGCCTCGACCTCCGAGACACCCAGCCCGTCACGCCTCGCTGGCTCTCAGCTAGCAGCCCACACCATGCGGGAGACCGGAGAGTGAGGCGCGAGGCCGGGGCAGGCCCTCGTCGGCAGCCAGCCTCAAGGCGGGCACTCCCCTCCGCGGCGGCCACACGACTCCTCCAACTGCCTCGGTGCTGCCCGGCCCCAACTCCACCAGGCCCCGCCCCCTGTCCATCCCCTTCGCCCATTGGCTGTGCGTCGGACTCGGCGTCGTGACGTATGCGAGCAGGTTGAGGTGCGGCTCGCGCGCTCCTCCCATTGGACCCAGCGGGTACCTCCTATTGGACTCCGCGCGCGGGGTAGGTCCCGGGCCCGGTCCTCTCCCGCATCCTTCCAGATCCCGGCCCGCGACCCACTTTCTTCTTTGGGTCTCCCCGTCCCAAGAGTGCACGGCTGTTACGCAAGCTGCTTCCTCAGCCTTGGCGGTAGGATACAGACTCGCCTTTCTCCACTTTTAGCCTTTATCAGGAGTCAGATGAGTCCCGCACCCCGACTTACGTGGCAGTTGCTTGCAGGCATCGCCACACCCATCTGGATTCCGACGGCCCGGGGGATTCTCTGCTCCGACCAGCTGCAGAGAATGTTTTAGGCGTCGACTGCTACTAATTTCTTTAAGCGCTGAAGTATGATTCTCGGAAACAACGGAAATAATTCAAACTAAGTTGTTGTAAGATACTGTTTTGCCCATAGTACGCCCCCCCCCGGTCGCAAAGCATCTAACGTTTGTCCGGTATGCCCTTAGTTTTGGTTGGCCTGGCTTTTGTGCAGTACCTTGAACCGACCTCTTCTGTTGTTGGCTTTTGAAATTGAGTATTTAGGACTTTTGAAAAATGAAGGTTAGGGTGTGCAAGACCAAGAAAAGGAAAGCGGAGTTACAGTACATTTTGGTTTGGGGTTTGTTGTTTGGGGTTTGCTGTTGTCGGCTGTCCCTGAGCCTCTTTGTGCCCAAGGCTAGCGCTCCACCACTTGATCCACAGCACCACTTCCGGTTCTTGAGTGGTTAATTATAGGTAAGAATCTGCCCGGGCTGGCTAACAACTGTGCTCCTCAGACCTCAGCCTACTGAGTGCCTAAAATTATAGGTGTGAGCCACCGGCACTCAGCTGTTTATGCTAGATTTTATAAACAGAAAACCTGAGTGACTTAGCCACTAGGAGCTTGGCTAAGAGACCCAATGGGGAGAGGGGGAGAGAAGGGAGGGGGAAGAAAGGAAAAGGGGGGGGGGGGAGAGAACAGTGCTAAGCATGTGCCAGGCAGTATTCTAATCACTTTGCACATGTTTGCATATATTAAATATATACTCTGAAGCCGGGCGTTGCCTGGTGCCAGACTCCTACCTCCAAAACCTGTTCAGGAAGACCCTCCCAAGTTTTCTCCAACACCTCCCCTTACAGAACTCAAATTTCTTCCTTCTTGCCATCACTTATACATGTTTCAGGCATGGTCAGCAAAGAAGGCTGGAGGGCCAATGGGAGGGACTGAGGGGCATGGCTCAATCTAAAAAACAGGAAGGACTCCCGTGGCACATGGCCCTGATTCCTGGAAGTCGCTCAGCTTGTTTCCTGGGCTCTCTTACAGGAAGGGCTCCTGGTTGAATTGCAGTCACTTTACCTAGATGAGACAGAGACCCATGGGCTATACTGTAAAAGGCCTGTCTGTGAACATGAGGCAACAAAGATGTTTAGAAGAAAGGCACAGTAAGTGGAGATACAAAGTATAAGGCATTGTCCTCAGAGGCCAAATGGCACAGTGGGGCCAGCGTAGTGTCACAGTCTAGGTGACAGTAGGATTTCTCCAACCTGCTCAGTGTCACCTCGACCTCAGGGCTCTGAGCCTCAGCAGAGTAGGCTCCGGGTGTCAGATTCCAGCATGAATCATCTACCTCCTGGGTCCATGCTCAGTGCTAAGTCAAAGCTGAATCCAGCATTCATGGCCAGGAGAATTTAGTCATTAGCCTTCTGTTCATCACTGGTAACCAATTCTCTTTAAAAAAAAAAAACAAACAAATAAACAAACACAAAACATTTTTTTTTTCAGTGCTGGAGAGCAAGCCAAGGGCTTTACACATGCTAGGCAAGTGCTCTAACACTGAGCGATATCCCTAGTCTGGTAAATATCTTTCTTGAGGAATAAAAGCAGCTACCTTCTTAACTCCTACTTAATGAGATTTTGGAAGGTGCCACAGTTCAAAGATGAATTTTTTGGAACTAGTTTAGTCATTAATATATAATCACTAACAGGCCTCCTTATGACAAGAAACCCTACTCTACTACCTGTTCATTGCATTGCTCTGGTATGTGTGTGCTAAACCAAGTACTTTGCACATACAAGCTAAGCATAGGTGCTACCACTGACCTATAGTGCTGTAGCCTATTTAAATGAACACCATCTCTACATTATGGTAGCTTTTGTTACTGTAACAAATAAAAGAGACAATCAAGTTATAAAAGTGTGTGGACTGAGGATATGGCCTAGTGGCTAGAGTGCTTGCCTCGTATACATGAGGCCCTAGGTTCTATTCCCCAGCACCACATATACAGAAAATGGCCAGAAGTGGCGCTGTGGCTCAAGTGGCAGAGTGCTAGCCTTGAGCAAGAAGAAGCCAGGGACAGTGCTCAGGCCCTGAGTCCAAGCCCCAGGACTGGCCAAAAAAAAAAAAAAAAAAAGTTATAAAAGTGAAAAGGTTATTTGAGTTCCAGTCTGGCAGTTTCAGGTCATGATCCATTAGTCCTGTTGCTTTTGAGCCTGTGGCCAGGCAGCATATCCTGGTGAGAACATGTGGTGTAGTAGGCTGAGCTCAAGGCTGGAAAGTGGAAAAGGAAAGCACTGGTATTCCACTGTCCCCTTTGAGGACATCCCCCCACCCCCAACACCCAAAGACCAACCTGAGATGACAACCAAGTCTTTACCACATGGATCTTTAGGAACACTTAAGGCCCAAAATATAGCCTAGTTCCTTACTGGCCCCTCCTTACTTCAAGATTGTGGAATTGTGGCTTTTTACCTTTATATTCCCAGCATCTAGCAGATCATCTGGCATGAGGAGAACAATTGTTATCATTGCAGCAGTGGTAAAATTTTTTTATCTAATTGCTTATTTGGGACCCAAGCAGAGCAGTAGCTATGTTACATGAATTCTTTCATGAGGTAGGAACTAGTTTCCTTTTTACAAATGAGAAACGTAAGTCAAGGAAATTTTCCCTGTCAGCTGGTGAATAGCAGAATTGTGTTTGATATCTTCTTGTGGAATTTAATGGTACCATACTGACTGAAAATCCAAACATAGGACCAGTCAATTAATTCATGGTGAACTGTGAACATATATTCCTATTACCTGTTAGAGAATGTCCTTTCTCAACTCTAGGTCTCTGAAAAAAATTATTTCTTGGCCTCTCTTAACCACTCCACCACTATGATGGAGAAACAAGTTTGGACAGAATAACTGGACATATTAGACTTAGTTGGCACATTTTTTTTTTCTCTAGGGAAATGTAGACCACAGGGGAAAACATTATCTGCTTATGTCTCTGGGGTCTGTGTCAAGTCCAGTGCTACCTAAAGTTGAGTGAGAACAGCTTATGAACCTGGACCTCACTATTAACCCAGCCCAATATTAACCCCTGGCTTAAAAGATTTTGTTTTGGGGTTTGAACTTAAGGTTCCATGTGTGGCAGACAGGTATTCTACTACTTGTACCATACATTCAACATTTTTTACTTTAGTTTTTCAGATAGGGTCCGCAGGCCAGCCTAGGATGATAATCTTCCTATCTGCTCCTCCTTTGAACCACTATGCCTAGTTTGTTAGTTGAGATGAGGGCTCACTAATTTATTATCTAGATGATCTCAAACCAAAATTCTCCTGATTTCTGCCACTTGGGTAGCTAGGATTAGAGGTATGCACCATCATGCCAATTCTTTTTTTTTTTTTTTTTTTTGGCCAGTCCTGGGCCTTGGACTCAGGGCCTGAGCACCGTCCCTGGCTTCTTCCTGCTCAAGGCTAGCACATTGCCACCTGAGCCACAGCGCCCCTTCTGGCCGTTTGCCATATATGTGGTGCTGGGGAATTGAACCGAGAGCTTCATGTGTAGGAGGCAAGCACTCTTGCCACTAGGCCATATTCCCAGCCCCAATCATGCCAATTCTTACTCTTTGTTTTTATTTTTAAATTTTCAGGGATAGAGAAGAAACTTCCTATTTCCTCAACTCTCTAAGAGACTGCCCCCAGCTCTCTAGAATCATTTACAAGGGTAAATTAAAAGGTTTGTTTTTGCTTTTTTTGGATTTTCAATCCACAGAGTAAAAGCTGGTTAGTGAAGACACTAGGCAGGGAAAAATGAGGAAGAGTGGAAGCAGAAACTGGAAACTACACTGAGCCAGCTGAAGATTAAAATAAAAACTAGCTGAAATGTGACAAGCTGAAACATAGGTGAATGACCAATAGCAATGTGCAACTTACTAGAACTTCTCAGCTCCCTGAAAAGCACATCAAGAATACAAACTGAAGCATGGCACTGTTTTTACCCATGGGCATGCTGAGCTTCTTTTAATGATGGGGACCTAGACTCTTCAAAAGAAGCTCAGCTGGTAGAAGGAAATTTCCAAACATCTAGCAGAAAGGAATGGTTCCTTCATTACAATGATGCTACTCCAGAATGTTTTCTTTCCAGAAGCTAATTTAGAAGATGATTCAGGTACCACAACAGTAACCAAACTTTGTTGTAGCTTGGGGTTTTGTTATTTTGTTCTTTTTCTTCCCTTCCCTTTCCTTCCCTTCCCTCCCTCCTTCCTTCTTTTTCTTTCTCTTTCTCTCTGCCCCTCCTTCCTTCCCTCATTCCATCCCTCTCTTCCTCTTTCCTTCTGTCCTTCCTTTCCTTCTGTTTTTCCTTTCTTCCTTCCTTTCCTCATTACTCTTTTAATGAGGGAGTTTCTGCATTAAAGACTATATAGAACTTCATCATAAGAATCCCTAGGTTTCTACCTAGAAGAGCACATCGAAAACAGAATGCTAAGCAGTGCTTCAGTCTTACTTGTCCAGCTATGTTATTGTCATCTCTATCTGGTTGTTTCAAAGGAACTTTAAACAAAGCTTGGGGAAAATAGTTCTCTGAGTTCCCTTCAAACACTTGTTCTTTCTTCAGGCTTCTGGTCTCAGCAAATGGGGCCAGCATCTGTCCTGGACTCCTGCCATTTCTCAGACTTCATATCTAGTCATCCAGCCAGTTTTGTTATCTTTGCCTCTGCATAGATCCTGAGTCAGTTTCTCTGCCTCTGCTGTTTCCAGTTATGAAATGAGGAGACATTGATACCTTGTAAAATGAACAGGTCTCATTTCTCACCTAGACCAATTTATTTGGTCTCCATGCTTCTGCTGCAACCCATCTATAATCTTTCCAGATGCCCAGTATGGGCTTCCCAAATTAAAATATGTAAAAATTTCTACTGACTAAATGCCTTATAATAAAGTCCTAAGTCCCTTTTGCTGAGTGGAATATCTAATCCCCACTTTGCTGTGTGACCTCATCTCTTGGCTTTCTCTATCTCTTGTGCTGTGTGCAACCAAGCTTGTTTCTCTCTCAGGACCTTTGAACTTCCTCTATTCCATTCATAGGTCATGCCTTGGCCTTCTCCTCCCTGACTTAAGTAAGGGAATACACTTGGTGAGTTGCATCCATTATCCTATACTGGCCAGTTGTGATAATAGAGAATATGACTGCGTGTTTATCACATATTTCAAGTGTTAAGGGGAGAAGCCAGAGATCTGAATTTTTATGTAAAATGCCCTGAGTTCTTTAAAGTTAGAGATTGCACCAAACTAGGATTATATCCGCCAAAAATAGTACCAAATCCCAATAACTTCAGCATAAATTAGAAATGTACCCTTTATTAAAGGTGGTTTAGAACCAGTACAGCAGCTCTGTAGAGATCTGGAACCCAGGTTCCTTCTAGCTTGGTGCTCTGCATTCTTAGGGTATGGCAGTTGTCTTCTTGATCCAGTATTCTTGGAGAACTCTAGCCATCTAAATTCCAGGCACCAGGATGAAGGAACAGCTGGAAGGTGGAGGGAAACCAATATCATAAGCCTTGGCTACATTAGAGTCACATATGACCGCAAAGGCAGTTGGGTAATGTAGCCTTTATGTCAAGGGCTTTTACAGTGAAAACACAGGAGGCGAGGCTATTGGCACCAGTTCATACAAATCCCAATCATGGTACTTCAGAGAAACAGATCCAGCAGGATACACACAATTCTCAACTCCTTTAGTCAGGCAGCAGGATGGAACAGCTAGATTTTTTTTTTTTAATAAAAATCACGATCTGGAGGCAGAATTCCTGCTAGTGGGTGGGGGCTTTTAGAATCTTGCTTTCAAGGCACTGATTTAACTTTTTCCATGAAACCTTCCCACATTGTGGAGGATAGTCTCTTCATTTGAAATCAGTTAGTTATAGATGACAATACAGCCATAAAAGACTCTCAGAATAGCCTCTAGATTAAAGTTGAAACAAAAAGGCTGACATACAAAATTTAGCATTACAATGATTTAAATTAACAACAAAAAAATGGCAAAAAAAAAAAGTACTTGTAACTTGTAACCTACCAGTTTGCAATCTTTCTCTGCAGAGCAAGGTGCTGAGCCCCTTTAATGCATAAAATGTGGAAACAACCCAACCGACTCCCCATCATAGTCATGGGGTCACAGCAACATGAAGTCCTATCCTTTCTGGGAGTATATATAAATAATAGTCCAGACTTGTTTTTGTTTATTTGTTTGCTTAAACACAGATGGATGTTATCTGATGAACAAAACACTTTTCTCCTTGACCCCTTTCTAATCTCATTAAATAATTTTTAAAGCCCAAACTTCTGTTGTTAGGTAGTGATTTAGAGTGTCTTAGGAGGGAGGGGTGAGAAGTGGAGGGAATGAATGGAGCCATCCAAAGCCCATGGCTTTTCTAGCCCATAATTACCAGCCATTTCATTTACCAGGTCCCACCCCAACAAAGTGTGATTTCCACACTCACCACACACAGTGCTTTGTAACTTGTTTCTCTTTTTTTAAATTAATTTATTTATTAAACAAAATTTTTTTGACAAGGTGTTGTGCAAAAGGGGTACAGTTACATAGTAGGGCAGTATGTGCATTTCTTGTGCTATCTTACACCGTGTTTTTCTTTCCCTTTCCTAGGTCAGGTAGACATATATATACAATGCACAATGTACCAAGAACATATACAGTAGCCACGTGGCCTATGCCAAAGAAAATTTGCCTAGGTCTTTAAATGTAATGTCTACAATAGACAGTATGTCGACAATAGTCTTATTTGAACGTACATACATAGCTTTTGAGCTATTGTGATCCACTGAGAGGTCAACTTTTGACCTTTATATGTTGAGTAGTTGTTTGGTTTTAGTTACATAATGTAGGGTCGCTGACCCAAACCTGTGGGAAATACCATTTGACAAGAGGTTTTTGGTTTCACAGACCTGGTCTCTACTGTCTCCCTGTCACCCCATCTTAACAGTCATATATCAGGGAGATCATGCCCCTTTGTTTTCTGTGTTCTAAGCTTGTCTTGCTCAACATTATTTGTTCAAGTTCTGACTATTTCCCTGCAAATAACAATATTTCATCATTCCTAATCGCTATGTAGTATTCCATTGTGTATAGGTACCATATTTTTTGGATCCATTCATCTGTGGAGGGGCATCTGGGTTGTTTCCATATTTTGACTATTGTGAATTGTGCAGCGATAAACATGGAAGTGCGAATGTCTTTTTGATATCTTGGGACCTGCTGTTCAGGATAGATGCCTAGAAGTGGAATGGCTGGGTCATAGGGTAAGTCTATATTGAGCTTTTTGAGAAACCTCCATACTGTTCTCCAAAGTGGTTATACTAATTTGCACTCCCACCAACAATGGAGAAGGGTGCCTCTTTCCGCGCACCCCTCCAGCATTTGTTGTTGCCTGAGTTCAGAGTATAGGCCATTCTAACTGGGGTGAGGTGGTATCTCAGGGTTGTTTTTATTTGCATTTCCTTTACTACCAGGGATGTTGAACATTTCCTCATATGTTTCTTTGCCATTTTTATCTCTTCTCTTGTGAAGTCTCTCTTTAGCTCCTTTGCCCATTTCCTAATTGATTTACTGGGCTTGGAGGGGCTTAGTTTTTTGAGTTCTCTGTAGATGACAGATATTAGGCCTTTGTCTGTTGCTGTGCTGGTAAAGATCCTTTCCCATATGTTTGGCTGTCTTTCTATTTTGGTGGCTATGTCCTTAGCTGTGTAGAAACTTTTTATTTTGTAGTAGTCCCATTTGTCGAGTCTTTCCCCTATTTGTTGCACCCCTGGTACTCTATTCAGGAAGTTCCTTCCTGTGCCTAGAAGTTCTAGCATCTTTCCTACTCTGTCCTTCAGTAGTTTCAAGGATTCAGGTCTGATATTGAGGTCCGTGATCCATTTTGAGTTGATCTTGGTGCATGGTGATAGGCTTGGGTCTACTTTGAGTTTTCTGCATATGGCTGCCCAGTTTCCCAGCACCAATAGTTGAAGAGGCTATGTTTATTCCATTGTAAGTCTTTAGCTCCTTTGTCGAATATCAGCTGCCTGTAAGAGTGCGGTTTTATTTCTGGATCTTCAATTCTAATCCATTGGTCTTCTGATCTGTTTTTATACCAATACCAGGCAGTTTTTGTTATGATGGCTCTATAGTAGAGCTTGAAGTCTGGTATTGTGATACCTCCTGCACTGCTTTTTTTTTGCCTAGAATTGCTTTGGCTATTCTAGGTCTTTTGCTGTTCCATATGAATTTATGGATTGCTTTCTCTATTTCAGTGAAGAATGTAACTGGGATTTTGATAGGGATTGCATTGAATTTGTATAACAATTTGGGCAATATGGCCATTTTCACTATATTGATTCTGCCTACCCCTGAGCATGGGAGGTCTTTCCATCTCCTTGTGTCTTCTTTGATTTCCCTTATTAGATTTTTATAGTTCTCATTAAATAGGTCTGTCACGTCCTTGGTTAGGTTGATCCCTAGGTACTTTATTTATTTATTTTGGCTACTGTAAATGGAATTGTTTCCATAATTTCCTTTTCTGCTTGTACATTGCTGGTGTACAGAAAAGCTGCTGACTTTTGTGGATTGATTTTGTATCCTGCTACTTTGCCAAATTGGTTTATTAGGTGTAGGAGTTTGGGGAATGAGTTTTTTGGGTCCTTCAGATATAAGATCATGTCGTCTGTGAATAGGGATAACTTGATTTCTTCCTTGTCGATGTGGATCCCTTTGATGTCCTCCTCTTGCCTTATTGCTATGGCTAGGGATTCCAGCACTATGTTGAAAAGAAGTGGGGAGAGTGGGCATCCTTGTCTTGTTCCTGAGTTTAGGGGGAATGATTTAAGTTTCTCTCCATTTAATATGATGTTAGCAGTTGGTCTGTTGAATATGGCTTTTATTGTTTTGAG
The DNA here is from genome assembly GCF_023159225.1 of Perognathus longimembris pacificus. Taxonomy (NCBI): domain Eukaryota; kingdom Metazoa; phylum Chordata; class Mammalia; order Rodentia; family Heteromyidae; genus Perognathus; species Perognathus longimembris. Next base: position 28,450,432 of record NC_063176.1, on the reverse strand, counting down.
GAATGTTCCATCTATTCCTATTCTCTCCAGAACTTTTAGTAAGTATGGATGTTGTATTTTGTCAAAGGCTTTTTGGGCATCAACTGAGATAACAATGTGATTCTTGATTTTAGTTCTGTTTATGTGGTGAATTACATTGATTGATTTACGGATGTTGAACCATCCTTGTGACTGTGGGATGAAGCCTACTTGGTCATGATGTATAATTTCCTTGATCAGTTTCTGGATCCTGTTAGCTAATATTTTATTGAGGAGCTTTGCATCTATGTTCATTAGTGATATTGGTCTGTAGTTCTCTTTTTTTGTTGGGTCTTTGCCTGGTTTGGGAATGAGTATGATATTAGCTTCATAGAATGAGTTTGGGATTTCTCCCTCTGTTTCTATTTCGCGGAAGAGTTTGAGGAGTATTGGTATTAGCTCCTCACTAAAGGTTTTATAGAATTCGTTGGTGAATCCATCTGGGCCTGGGCTTTCTTTGTTGGGAGGTTCTTGATTACCCCCTGTATCTCGCTGTAAGTTATTGGTTTATTTAGTTGATTTATTTCAGTTTGGGCAGTTTATACTGCTCTAAGAATTGATCCATTTCTGTAAAATTATTGTTTTTTAGTGAGTAGAGGTTCTGGAAATAGTTTCTTATGATTGTTTGAATATCGTGTGTACTTGTTATTTTTCCGGTGGAGTGCCTGATTTTACAGATATGAGTCTCTTCTCTTATTTTTTTTTTGTAAGTCTTGCAAGGGGTCTGTCAATTTTATTTATTTTCTCAAAGAACCAGCTTTTAGTCTTATTTATTTGTTGAATGGTCTTTCTATTTTCAATCAGATTTATCTCTTCTTTAATCTTTGTGATCTCTCTCCTCCTAGTCATTTTAGATTCGATCATTTCTTGTTTCTCCAGTTGTTTTAGTTTCATCGTAAGGTTATTCACCTGCTCTGTTCCCATTCTTTTAATGTGAGTGCTGAGGGCGATGATCTTGCCCCTCAGTACTGCCATAGCTGTATCCCATTGGTTTCTTTGTGATGTATTTTCTTTGTCATTGTGGCTTATGAATTCGTTGATTTCATCTTTAATTTGGTCTGTGGCCCATGTGTTGGATAACAGTGTGGGGTTTAGCCTCCAAGAATGTGTATAGCTTCTGTGGTAACCATTGTTATTGAGGGTTACCTTTAATCCACTGTGGTCAGATATAATACATGGGATGACATCAATACTTTTGTATTTGCTGAGGTCCTTTGTGTGGGCTATGACATGATCTATTTTGGAGTATGATCCATGGGCTGCTGAGAAGAAGGTGTATTGGGTCTCTGTAGGGTGGAAGATTCTGTATAGATCTGTCAGATCCATTTGGGATATGGTGTTACTTAGGTCCTCAACTCCCCTGCTAATCCTCTGGGTGTTGGATCTGTCTTTTGGAGAGAGTGGGGTATTAAAGTCACCCACTATGATTGTGTTTGGGTCTATTTTGTTCTGTAGTTCTGTGAGAATTTGCTTGACATATGTAGGGCCTCTTTTGTTCGGTGAGTATACATTTATCACCGTGATGTCTTGATTCTGGATTTTTCCTTGTATTAAAATGTAGTGACCTTCTTTGTCTTTTTGAGTTGATTTTAATGAGAAGTCCAGCTTGTCTGAGATCAGGATGGCTACTCCTGCCGTTTTGGTAGGTGTGTTTGCTTGGAAGATCTTGCTCCATCCTTTCATTCGGAGCCTCTTTTTATCCCTTGCTGCAAGGTGGGTCTCTTGTAGACAACAGATGGCAACTTTTGTTTGCGGAGATCCATTCTGCCAGTCTGCTCCTCTTTATCGGAGAGTTTATACCGTTTATATTCAAAGAGATCAAGGATAAGAGTGTTTTTTCTCCTTCCATTTTCTTGTTGGGCTGTTTTTCCTCTTTTTTTTTTCTTATCTTTAGTGAGCTGCTCTTACTGTGGGGCTCTGGCTATTGTAGTTTCTTTCTGTTTCTGTCTGTGTGTCCTGTACGGTTTCTGTTGGGTGGGAGTCCCCTCTTAGAATTCGCTGTAGGGCTGGTTTTTTATTCACATAATCCTTTAGAGCCTCTTTGCTATGGAAAGATCTGGTTTTCCCCTCAAATATGAACTCCAGCTTCACTGGATATTTTATTTTAGGTTGGCAATTGTTGGCTTGTAGGACTTGGATGGTGTTCTTCCATTCTCTTCGCGTGTGGTAGGTTTGTGTGGAGAGGTCTGCTCTTATTCGAATCCTCTTCCCATTGTAATAAATTTCTTTCTTTGCTTTGGCTGAATTCAAAATTTGCTCTTTATTCTTGAGATCTGAAGTCTTGAATATTATGTGCCTTGGTGTGGCTTTTCTAGGATCTGGTCTGCCAGGTGTTCTATAGGCTTCAATTACCTGGATGGGGTCCCTTGTGAGATTGGGGAAGTTTTCTGCAATCACTTTATTGAGAATATTTTGAAGCCCTCTGCTCTGGTATTCGGCTCCTTCTTCTATTCCAATTATGCGCAGATTATATCTCTTGTCTTTGTCCACTAGCTCCTGGATTAGTCTGCCCTGGAGCTTTACCGTTTTTTGGAGTGTGGTAATTTTCTGGTTCTTATCGGCTGCATCATCGTCCAAGAGAGATTCTGGCTTCCATATGGTCAATTCTTTGTGCTGTGGATTCAAGTGCGGAGTTTATGGATATCAGAGAGCTATTTATGTTTGCCATGTCAGCTCTGATCTTGGAAATTCCTTCCTTTAAAGAGTTGTATTTTAAATCTATTTTTTCATGCATTTCACTTCTCAGGATGTTAAGGTCTTCTTTGACGGAGGTTTGCATTGTATCCATTTTTGCTTCCATTTCTTTCTTGGCTTCCTGGATGTCCTTCGAGGCTTCCACTCTGAACTCCTGGAATTGTTTTCTGATTTCATTTCTGAGGCTTTCCATCATTTCTGCTAACATAGCCTCAGTTGGTTTTTTTATTCTCCATCTCCTCTTCAGTCGTGCTGCTTTTTGGAGCTGGCAAGTTGGCTTGCCCTTTGATGAAATTTGTTATATTTCTTTGTGATTTGCGCATCTGAAGATCTGAGGGTGGCTTCCCTGGTTTGGCTTTGTGCTGGTTCCCGCTGGTCCGTCAGTGGGAGACTTGTTTGTGTCTTGGCTCTGGGTTTGAGTTTGGCTGTTGAACCTTACTGCCCAGTGGGTGAGCGTGCCTGTCTTGGTTGTTGCCGAGGTGGTCACCCTCACTGCAATTGGGGGTGGGTAGGTTCTGTGTCTTTCTCTGCGGGATAGTGTCCTGCCGCTGTGTTTTGCTGACCCTAGCGTGCCCCGGGTGGGCTGGTCGCTAATTCAGCTAATTCAGGCTTTTCTCTTCTTCGGTTCTTTTTTTCACTGGGTACCTTGATCAGAGGAGCTCACCTCTCAGATTGAGAATTGCCGCTGAGAGGCGGCTTTGCCCCCCTGTGCAGAGTGCGCCTACCTCGGGCGCTGCCGCTGGGGGGGCCCTGCCCGTCTGTGTGGTGCGCGCCTATCAGAGCAGGCGCTGCCGTTGCGGGGCCCTGCCCACCTGTGTGGCGGGTGTTGCAGCTTGCCTGCTTGTGCGCTCCCGCAGGGGGTTGGGCAGACGATCCTCCTGCTGGAGGACTAGCACGCTGGCCCACGCTGGCCCTCCGGGGGGCACGTGCGTATGCACTCTAGTGCTTCCTTTGGGGGCGTGTTGACCCGAGTTGTTGGAGAGTGCTTGTGCCCTCTTGCGAGTTTTCTGTGGGGGGCGGTATGGGTGGGCCCCAGTAGGATCAAGTGTCCGGGCGCAGGTTGGTGCCCACAGACTCTGTGCCTCCACTGTGAAGGGGACATGTGATCGGACCCAGATGTCTCTGCTGGGCTGGTATTGTACACCTGAGAGTCTGTGGTTGTTGTTCAAAAAGACCGTGAGGACCAGGAGCCTCAGGTGGGGCTTCCAATGCCTACCAGACCCCGGGCCCCTGCTGGGGAGGGGGCAGGGCCAGTGTGGCCAGGTTCTGGGTCCTCTGCTGGGGTTTTGGGGGGGATGCCTTGGCGCAGCTCCTTTGTTCCCTCAGGGTAGGGAGGGGGAGGGAGGGAGCTCTAGATTCCTTGTAGGTTTTGGGTCTCTGCTAGGGCTGGTCTCCCGTTGGGGGGGGGAGGGGGGAGGGGGGTCAATGGGGAACTTACTGGTCCTGGATTGTGTGTGTGTGTCCTGCGTTGCTGTGGGCTTTTCGGGGCTGGGTGCTGGGGTGTGGCGATCGGTCGTTTGGTGGTGGTGGTCCCAGCACTCCCCGTCTGTGCCGCCCGGTTCCCGGCTGCTCGGTCTCGCGCCGCCGTCTGTCTTGGTCAGTCTGAGCTCCGTCTGGGGTCTGTGGAACTCCTGGCGTGACTTTTCGGCTGTTGCTTCTCTGGTGGCTGAAGGTCTGTGGCCCCGCTTGCCAGCGCTGGGTCCCCTTTCCCAGCCTGGCCCTGTTTGGGCCAGGGTTGGCAGGTGGGGGGAGGCTACTCCGGAGATTTCCTGGCTCCGTGTAGGTTATAGGCTTCCTTTTTTGTTTTTGTTTTTTTTTGTTTGTTTGTTTCCTGTGTTTCTCTGTTGCTTCTGGTTGTTGGGTTTGCTGGGTTCTTGATGGGGTGTTGGGTGCTGGAGTTCCCAGCTCGCTATTCAGTTGGAGCGAGTTGGGGTACCTCCTTACTGTGGCGGCGCCATCTTTGAATCCCTCTCTCTTTTAAACTTTAAAAGGGAAGTCAACCTAGAAAAGGCAGGCATGCTGCATCTGTATTATTCACTTGCAAATAGGTTTTATAGATTATGCATATTTTGGTTTTTTAAATAAGTATTATAATTGTTTTTCTTAATTTAAAATATGTGTGAGATTTTTTTCATTCTAATACTGGACATGCTTGCAACTTTTCTGACCTATTTGAAAAATATTAGTACCAGAAATGGGATTGAAGTGACCCATAAACATTATTGCATACATCATATCCCTTAAGAAATTAAAATTTCTATCAAAGTAGAGGAAACAGAATAAAATCTCTTTTGGATAAATGTTCATTTTCTTTATGTTTCCCTTCCCTCTTCTCTTTCCTCCCCTCCCTTTCCTTTCTTTTCCTTCCCTTCCCATTCCTTATCTTTATGTGCCTTGTATTTTTTTTCTTAGTAGAAAACAACAGTAGTCACTTTTGACAGATGTGAGCTTACAAATCAATTCTGACAACTTTCCTTTTAAAAAATATTATTATCTTGAAACATAATCAGTTATAATGTAGCCCAGACTGGCAAGGAACTTGGGTCACTCTTGCCTCAATCTTCTGAATGCTGGGATTACAGATGTGTGCTACCACACCTGCTTAGGATTTAGGCTTTCCAGAGGAGTTACTGAGAGATAATGAAATACTGGTGGGTTTCCTCCATGATTTTAAAGTAATGGGTTATTGGTAAACCTGTATTATCTTCCTACTCAGCTGCATGTTAAAAGTAAGACTCTTCTCTTATGTAACCAAGAGGGCCTACCTGTGTTACGTATTAGAGATGCTAAGTAAATTTGGTGGCAAACATCCTGTTTTGATTTCATTGCACCATTGTAGATCTAGAAACAGGCATTGCTTTTTAAAATTACACTGAACTGATCAACGTTGATGCAAAACTTTGCCTGCGCCAAGAGAGGAACTTCATCAGTAAGGGTTTCCTGGACCCACTCCCTAAACAGCCCTTGTGTAAACTTCCTGAAGCGGCCAGCGATGCACTGTGGCTTTGCCTGCCCTTGCAGAGAGTGCATGGTGGGGGAGATGCTGAAGGCAGACAATAAGCATGACCATTTCATGTATACGTTTTTCTTAAACACTGTCCCTGGGTAGGCCAGTCAGGGAGCTGCTGACCCAAGCAGTAATGGCCTTGCGGTGAGTTGGCATCATGAACATTAAAGGTAGATCCCTGTTACCAGGAATGCTCCATGTGTAGACAGGTGGGCCTTACAGGAACCTCTGCCAACCAGTTCCAAGGTCTGTCCATATCTCCAAATGCCTTTTGATCCTGATGACAAGTCAGCACTCAAGGAATAAGGAAAACTAATTAGTATGCAAGGCACATTCAGATATTCCATCCTCCTGAGACCAGGCCCCTCTGCCTCTAAATTACTACATCCTGGTAACGACTCTCTAGGGTATGCAATCCACCAAATGCAAATGAAGCTAATGTGAGTTAAATTCCTTTGGAATAAGACAGCAACAAAACTTAGCCACGTGACAATCTGAAAAGTGGTGCTAAGAAGGAAAAATATTAAAATCTGCTAAAGTATAACTGTGGTTGGAGAAATTCTCATGTCTTGTTCAATTTACTCTGGAATTCTAAGACAAAGAAAACTTAAGAAGAATTTTTTTTAAAGCAAAGTGGCATAATAAACCTAGAGGATATAAGATTGTCAAAGATGATGTTACTATGTGAAATGAGAGGCTCAAAATAGATTTGGGTAAACATAAATAATACATTATACTAAATCGTTTATTGTTTTTGAAAGGAACTTAGCAAAGTTTACTTCTGCAGAAGGGTGGGCCATCAACCAAAATATACTAAATCATTTAGAAAAATGAGGATTTTTGATGTTCCTTCCATGTGTAAGCTTTTGAGCCTAATTTCATAGAAATAGAGCTTAACTTGATAGAAAATTGACTGCTATGTTTAAAAGCAAAATCACAAAAAGAAACCCTATATAAAATTTTAGATGAAAAAGTACAATTAGAAGTACAATCTGACCATACCAATTAAGGAGGGAAGTGTAGAATACTGATTAATTCCAAGAAAATAAGGTTCATCCTTTATAATACAACTATGTGTCACATTTTTCACTGAAAGTTACTTTCATTTGCAAAGGACATACTCAAATATTGAGTATTATAGAGGCATAAGCTAAGTTCTCTCTAATTTACAAAACTACATGGTTTCCTTAGCATGAATCTTTTAAAAACCTCAAACATTCTACATAACATAAACATCAAAAGTCATGATCCGGTCTTAGTAGTAGGTGACAAAGTAATAGATAAGAGGTCAGGAAGCAAGAAATCTCAGTGCTGAGAGGTTTTTTTTAGAGTAACAAATATTAAAGATATGGTCTTTGAGATAATTACAATCCCTCTTCTGACCTTAATGTTAATTTATCCCAGTTTCCCGCAAATGTTGCTTTTCTCTTATATAACCTGATGAAAAGATGTGAGTGAGAAGGTAACAGTTAATTGACTCCTAAAACATTTCTTTTGTGGCAGGACACACACCTAAAATGGTAAGAATGCCGTCTTAGCAAGTGCAAGGTCCTGAGTCAAACCTCAGTACTCTCAGAAACAGAAACAAAAATCCCCAACTCTATTTCATTTGACTACTGCATTCTATTTCCCACTTCTCAGGATGGTTGCCAGATTCTTAGTAGTCTGAGCATCCAATTGGATGAATGCTTTTTACATGACAATATGACACATATAACTGTGATATGTAAGTAAGCTTTCTACTCATAAACTGTCATGTTGCATTGAAACCCTTTGGCACAATCATGTACACACATATGTTTATATATTATATAATATATAATAAAATAAAGAATACATTTAGGAAGAAAAAATTAAATTAAAAATCAAAAAAAAGAAAGACACTGAGTAAATGATAGTCAAATTTCTATTTGATCTATTACTAAGTCTGTATACCTGCTTTTGTTTTTTAAATCAATTTTCAAGTGATACCTTTTGACAAGAGTTACATATGTTAATAAATGGGATGTGTTCTTTGCATACATCTGTTAGATAAAGACAATATTAACTACCAGTGTGGGTATAGTTTTCAAGTGTGTACAATTGAAATTATGCAGAAAAAAGAAATATGTAACATGTAATTCGAAATTATATCATTTTCCTTTTGAATTCTGTTTAATGTTAATGTGTTTAATTTACCTCTATTATCTCAGTGCAGAGTATTTTCCTTTTCCTTTGAAATGTCATTTTAAATATAAGATAAAAAAAAGTAAGCTGCTTTCAGTCTTTATAAGGAAAATATATTGCAATTCTGCCACAATGTAAAAAGGAAGGCAAGGAATTAGTAATTACTGTCACTGCAGGCAGCAGTGACAGTAAATTCACTCATTTAATAAACATTGTGCATCTTCTATGAATCAGACACTATTCTTGTGCTGGAGATGCATCTGTCACCAAAACAATTAAAAAAAAATCCTCCCCTCATGTAGCTTCCAATCACCGAAGGACACAGACAATAAGTGACAAGTGTAAGAGATAGGGTACATTGTGGAGTTTGTTTTTAGAAGATAGTGCAGTAGTTAGCTATTGATACAGACGAGGTCACCTCAGAGCTAGAGGCTCAAAGCAAGCATTTACTTTGGTCACTAAAGGGAAATAGAATATGTGTGTGTGTGTGTGTGTGTGTGAGAGAGAGAGAGAGAGAGAGAGACAAAGACAGACAAAGAGAGGCAGAGAGAGAAAGAAGGAGAGAGGAGAGGAGAGAAGGAGAAAGGAAGGGAGAGGAGGAGGCTAGAACAAAAGCTCAGGAGGTTGGGTTGCAATTTGGATTTTGAAATGGAGGAGGTCAACTTACTGAGGAAGTGGATGTGTCTGGAAGCCTTGGATGGCCTCTAAGAATCCACATCTCTGAGTATTGTGTAATCCTCTTCTTTGAGAGTAGGTTTGTCTAACAAATAGAATATGGCTAAGATAACAGATGCTATTTCCAAGATTACAAGGAGACTGGGTCTTCCTGCTCAGACACTTGTGCTTGCTCATTTTAGCCCTGCTGTGAAGAGCTCCAAGGAGAGGCCTATGTGACAAGAAGTTGGGGAGACCTCCAGTCAATGAGAAACCAAAGCCTTGAGTTCAGTAACCATCAGGAAGAAAATTCTATTAACCAGGTGAGTGAATGTGCACGCAGGTCCTCCCTCAGTTGAGCTTTCAGATAAGATGGCAGCCGTAGGGAAACCTTGACTGCAGAGAATGCTTAAGGCACACATATCGGGTTCAGTAGCTTTTGTAATCTTGATCCCAGAAACTATGAAGTCATAGATGCTTGTTGTTTGCAGCTGCTAAAATCTGGAGCATTTTGTTCATGGCAGTGGATAAAGCTTTGAGGAAACAAGGGAGTGGGCCACATTGCTCGGTGGGACATTCAACATAGAGTATTCCAGTGGGGCATTTTCCAGGCAGAGTGAACAGCCAGTGTGAGGTGCTGAGGTAGGGGCATGACGACACGCAAAGGAACAGAAGAGAGGCCAGTGTGGAGGGCCCAAATAAAGGTGAGACAGTAGTGATGGACTGGATTGGAAGCTATTACAACATCTGGAAGCATCATCTCCTTTATGTTTTTGAGAGATCCCTTTGACTTGTGTTGAGAGTGAGCTGGGGGGCAAAGAAGAAAATAGGAGTTCATTCTGGGGTCTGCTGGAGAAAACTAGGCAAGGAATGATGGCAGAACATATGGTGGTGAAATGGGTAGATCCTGGACATATTTCGAGGATAGAGTCCTTGAATAGTTGTCAGAGAAAGAGAAGCGCTAAAGAAGATGCCATGGTTTTTTGGTTTTTTTTAATGTGAAAATTTAGAAAACTAGGGAGCTGAGGTAAGGGAAGGCAGAGAATGGGAGATTTACCAATAGTCATGCCAGCTCTGAAATATCTGTAATACATACAGGATGTTAAGTAGGCCAGCAGATAGATAGATCTATCATTTAGGAGTAATGTCCAGGCTGATTATTAACTTTTGGAATTATCAGCATGAAAATGGTATTGAAATATGTTTTTTAAATAGTAAAGCAGCAAGTTTATTGTAAGTGAAAGTGAAGTACAGATTCTCCATTAAAAGATTTCCCAGGGGTGAGAAGCCAGTGAAGTCCCTCAGGGAAATGCTCTCTATGCTTTAATAATTATGGAAGTCTTAAGATCTGAGATCACCAGAGAGAAAAGGACCCAGAAGGTAAGATGGGCTCTCCAACATTTGGCGATCAGAGAATGGATAGGCAGAGAAACCTGGGACTGGACTGCCAGAGAGGTAGGAGGAAATCTTGAGAAAGCCCAATGTCTTCAAATTACCTAAATTGTATAAAGCTAGGTGTAGTGTTTCAAGGCTGTAACACCAGCTAGTCAGGAGAAGGAGACCAGCCTAGGCTAAATAGCAAGACCTTGTCTTAACAAAAAGAAACAAAACCAAACAGAAAACCCCAAAGCAAAACAAAGTCCCCCTCCCCAAGAAAACAACAAAATGAAACAAAACAAAAACCAATCAACAATCAAAAACCAATCAACACTCAAGAAGTGACTGCTGGGTTCAGGAATGAGGTTGTTTTTTGCCTTTTTGAAGGGAGTTTCTTGGAGCCCCAGGCACTAAAGAAATGACTGGTGTGGCTTTAGCAATTGGATGCAAAGAGGAAGAATAGTTTTTTCCAGGAGTTTTGCTACCCAGGAACCAGAGTTCTCAGGTATTGAAGGAGAGAATGAAGAGTTAAAAGTAAACCCCATTTTCAGGCAGCCCCTGTTTTGTTGTCTGAGCAAACCCAGGGCTGTTGTGCCTGAAGTGCCAAGACTTTGAAGTCAGGCCCCATTTTACCACGTGAACCCCATTTTACCACGTGAACCCCATTTTAGAATTGAACCCTGAGCCAATCAGATTTGTACCTGTGTCCTAATCTTGCTTGCTTGAACACCTGATTGTTGTAACCTTGTTCTTTGCCTTTATAAGCCCTGTGTAATCACAGCTCGGGGCTCCCTCCTAACCTCCGCTGTGTCGGTGGGTAGGACGAGGCCCAAGTTGCAGCTCGCTTAAATAAAGCCTTGTCCTGGGTTTGCTCACAGGGCCTGCTTATTTTCAGGTTCACGTGGTAAAGTGGGGTTCGTGTGGTAAAGTGGGGCCTGACTTCAAAGTCTGGCACTTCAGGGCAAGCTTATTAGGGCCCAGCCTGTCAAGAACTCTAACTGCCTGGGAATGTTTAACTCCAACCGCCCCTAGAATGCCTCGAACCCTGAGCCAATCAGATTTGTACCCGTAATCTTGCTTGCTTGAACACCTGATTGCTGTAACTTTGTTTTTTGGCCTTTATAAACTGTGTGTAATCGCAGCTGGGGGCTGCCTCCTAACCTCCGCTGTGTCAGTGGGTAGGACAAGGCCCGGGCCGCGGCCCTACTTGAATAAAGTCTTGCCTTGCAATTGCATTTCAGAATGTCTGAGTCTCGGTGGTCTTCTTGGTGGTGGTTTCATGACTTGGCATAACATTTGGGGTTTCGTCTGGGATAGCCCCAGAGACCCCCGAGACCCCAGACTCTGAAGGTAAGAAAACAGCCCTGTTCATTTGTCTTGTTGCCAGGCTTGGGTCCCCTCCCCTGGCACGGGGGGGTCAGGCTCTACTCTAATCGCTTCCTTTCTCACCCTCTCCCCTGGTCACCCAACCCGCAGGTAAGGCTAGAGTGGAGTGGGGGGCTCAGGAAAGACCTCAAGTGCACGCGGCCGTACGAGATCGCTTTGCCTCCCTCCTTACCCGTGAAGAAAGCCAGGCGTACGCGGATCTCGGAGACGCTTCACGAGCAAATCTGATTTAATAAGGGAGGGGCTAGCAGCTGATATAGTAGGGGGCAACGAGAGAAGGGGTGATCGACCAAAGAGCTGGCGATAGGCTGGCGAGCTTGTCATAGGACCCCCTTATGAGCTAACGTCACTTGCTTAGCACCACCCCAGGGGCGAAAAGCCCGTGAGAATGGGGAGCACATGGGCTGGTGAGAAAGTTGGGGGGCTGTTTGCAAATCCAGTTCTTCTGGTTCCGGACCCAGAGAATTGTGGCCTGCTTCCACATTCCCCCAGGGCTGGGGGAAGAGTGGCGTCTCGGGAGCGGTCTCCATTGCCCTTCCCCATCAAGGCCAAAGCTGAACCCCAACATCTTGTAATGTGTCTGTTTGTCTGTTTTGCTTTTGCTTATTTCTTGAAGGGGTTGTCAAAGCGGACGTGCTTACTCGGCAATCCTGGGGAGACGGACATGCCCCAGACTCTCTATCCTTGAAGGGGGACTCCTGGAGCTCCGCCTTCAACATCTCCAACTCGTAGCTTTTCTTGTTCTTGCCTGTGTGTTTTCCTCCTTTTTTTTTTTTTTTTTGGCCAGTCCTGGGGCTTGGACTCAGAGCCTGAGCACTGTCCCTGGCTTCTTTTTGCTCAAGGCTAGCACTCTGCCACTTGAGCCACAGCGCCACTTCTGGCCGTTTTCTGTATATGTGGTGCTGGGGAATTGAACCCAGGGCCTCATGTACATGAGGCAAGCACTCTTGCCACTAGGCTATATCCCCTGCCCTCCTCCTTTTGTATTGTTCTAATTGTTTTGTTTTTTGTAGCCTTTTGGATTGAACATCTGATCAGAGCTATGGGTAACGTTCTATCATGGGAACCTCCATTTAGCCCCCTAGATTTGAGTATGATGCAAAATTAAGTTTAAGTTTAAATTCAAATGGTCATCAAGTTTGGACATTACCAAATGTTTTAAAAGAACAGGAACTATAGTTTAAAAAATTGTTTAATTCAAAAAAAAAATCACAGCTAAGTGTCAGAAATTTGGATGTAAAGGTTTATCACTGTTAAAAAAAAATGCTTGGGTTTCTCAGTTCAAAGACCAATAGGAAAGGACAGGAAAAGCCTGGGATGGGCCTGTGTGCCTATCCACAGGAGTGAGGGGTGATCTGGCAAAGGTGCAGCTTAGCCAGTCCACGTGGTGGCACAGGCCCTGGAGGGAATCCACGTGGTGGGACAGCCATAAGGGGGCATCCATTCATGGTGGAAGAGGACAAGCCGGCACCAAGACAGTTCATCAAGCTCTGAGGAGTAGGATGGAGATAGGCTGTTCAGTAGGACAGGCCAATGGAGGCCTCTCTTTTGTCTCTTTTGTTTTCAGGTGAACTTTGGAAACCATGTGGTAAAAATGAATGATTTGACTGGAATTTCTAAGACTGCCCCTTGAGAGGTACTAAGAATTGGAAAAGCTTTTTAAATGGTTAGAAAGTTTATTTGATGTGATTCGATTCCTGTGCTATTTTTGTAATTTGGAAACTAATGAGGATAGGAGTAAACTCTCATTAACTATGTATGTAGGAAGAAATGGGCCAATGTTTCTCACTAACTTATTGGAAAGCTGAATGGATAAGTATTTCTAATTCTGTAATTGTAATTCTTGCATTAAGGAAAAATTGTCATTTGAGTTCAAAGGTCTTCCTGTCATGCGGTAACTGGGACTGAAGAAAAGAAAAAAAAAGAGGCTCTTTTGAAACAAGCAGCCCGCACCTGGTTTCAGAATGCCTGAAAGCTTCAGAGTTTTTCCAATGCAGATAAAAGCTAAAGTGTTGTGTTAGTGTTAAAGCAGAGGTTAGTAAAAAGACTATGGAAATCAAGAATACATTTCTAGATAAGAAATTTGGAAGTAAAATTGTCCTAAATGATTATTGCAAAGTGAGAAAAGGAGAATTATGGCTACTAAAATGTTTAATTGCCATTCCAGTTTCTTTGTAGATTTTTTGTAACAGTTTCCAGCAGGCCTACAGAGAAGCACAGGTGATTCCTACAAGTTTGTCAAGATCTAATACTGGCCCTTAATAAGTTCCAGGTAAGAGCATGCTTAAAAACTACTTCTGTGTGGACCACCTTGTTGCTTTTAATTGGAGTAAAGTGGCCTCTTGTAAGACTCATTGATCTGAAATCTGTGGTTCGAAGCCAGCCCGGGGAAGAGAAAGGTCCCTGTGAGAGACTTGTCTCTAATCAGACGGCAGAGTGCTGGGAACAGAGTGGTGTGGAGCTCAAAAGTGGTAGGGTGCTAGTCTTGAGCTGGAGAGCTGAGGGACAGCACTCAGGCCCTGAGTCCAAGTCCAGTGAAAAGTCACTCCTCCTGGGACGAAAGTGGTGGAGCATCCAGAGGCAGTAAGCCACTGCTTGGATGGCAGAGATGGTGTCAGATCCTAGAGTCACTCCTGTTTGGCCTTTCAAAAGTTAATCAAAGCCGGGAAGTACTAGAAGAATAGTTCGTAAGCATGCCTTTCTAATGCCCATGTCTGTCTACTGGGCAGGAACTTGCCAGTCATCTGTGATAGTGGGTAGTAAGGGTAAGTAAGTGTCAAATGAGGACAGTTTAAAATCCCAACTCCCGCATCTACTCAAAGCCCTGACTGGCAGTGGGAATTTTAAGCTGATACATCTGTTCAGGAAAGAAAGCTTGTAGACATGAGATTGTGTCCTTACTGAGATCTGTTAAAGGCCTGCAAAAGTAATGTAGGCATTTTTTAGGTCATCAGAGATCAGTTCCCTAGCCAGTCAGGAAAAAGCTTTTATAAACTAGAATGTTAAAAGGCTACACTGCGATAGCCCAAAAAGAAGTCTGTATAGTTGAAAGTTAAAATGTTGAATGTAATTTCCAGTTTGGAGTAAAGCTCCTAATGGACATCTGATCCTGCTGCCCCTTGGTAAAGTAGACTAAAGTTATAGGTTCCTGGCTAGGTAAGGTCAACGTCCCTGAGTCAGCCTGAAGAAGTTATAGAAGATGGATGATCTTCACCCATCAGCCTCCCCTTTTAGGACCAAGGGACCAGAGTTGTTTTGGGGAAGATGAGGCAAGATAAACTAGAGACATGGAAAACAGAGGTAACACTATACAGAGACTGCACTTGTGAGAAATGGTTACAGGCCAAGCCTTCCATGTTGGCTTAAAAAAAATCCTAGGCTTAATATCGAATTCAAACTTATTTCCCTGGCAAAATGACCCAAGGGCCATTGATTGCCTAAAGCTGTCTTGACTTTCAGTAATGTGCCAGCCTGCAAAAGCTAGTGTGCTTTAGAAGGAATCAGGAAAATACTAGGAAATTTGACTAAAGTTAGGCTTTAGGTTAACTTAGGTTAAGCTTCTCTAACCAGTCTATGGAGAAAGTTGCAGGTAACCCAGAAGGTGTGACATTCTACTGGAACCACTGGGAGCCACTGCTGCCTGACACCAGGGCCCCTGCCCATTGCATTTGAGTGAGGACAAGAAGAGTCTAACAGTCATCTGGAAGAATCTACATCTTCAGATGGGACTCTTATCACACACAGCTGATTTCTGATTTCTGCTGGAAAGTGCTTTGCATCTGCTACAACAAATTTTTGGGGGGACATTCTTGAGTTGACTGGAGTTAACTAGCTCTATTAAGAAAGTTGGATATCGTAAGAAATTTTCAAGCAGACTGGCCTGCTGCTAAATTCAAAGCATGTATGACAGGCTGGAGAGTCACTTCCAGGCAATGCCTGGAGTGGGAGGTATGTCCAAGAGTATTAAAATGTGTCCAGATGGATTAGGGTGTGACCTCAGAAGAGAGGGAGGTAACTGCCATCAGGTGTGTGCCAGGTACCAAGGTAACTGGACAGATTTACACTGCTGGGGGCATCTTCATGGAGCCCTCCTGGGGGTGAATCTTGCAGATGCCACTGGCCAACCTTAGGCACTTGGAGGAACTGGAAACTGGAGAAATCCACTCTAGAATAGTTGGCTCATGATATAGAATATAGATATAGAATATAGAATAGTTGGCTTATGATAGTTGGCTCTGGTCTGGCTTCTTAGGAGCAGCAGTCCCATTGGACTGACCGTCGCCCCCTCTTTGTCTTCCCCAACAGCCCGTGCGTGGAGTCACAGTAAATTGCCTTGATGTAGTTGAGATAAACCAGAAAATGTAGACAGTTTAAAACTCTAGCAGCAAAGAAGCCCCAGGAAATGTAAAGAGGAAGGTTAGTATAGAAAGCTTTAGAGAAAGGGATAGAGAAATGGTTTCCTCTGGATAAGAAAGGGATTTAAAAAGTAAATTGTCACAGAATGTTCCAGTAAGTCACTGATGGTGTGAGGAAGTAGAAGATGGTGTGAGTGGGGATATGTTAAATTTTATAAGACACAGATTATAAAACTGTATAAGAAAAGACTTTAGAGAGAGAAAACAAAAATGTTTCCTTTAGATTAATATAAATAGGGTCAGAATTGGGGCTTTGGTTTAAAATTATGTTTATCTGTACCTGTATCTGCAGGGCTAAGGGACTTGTGTGATGTCATCTAAATGTTATTCCTAACTTGTAACCACATTTGTTATGAGCTTTTATCGCCCCCTCAGAGCCCTATATCAGGTCCACCAAGAGATCTGGCTCAAGCTAAGGGCCCTTTATGAGACTGGACCTCCTCCTGAGCCACACCCGCTACCAACTGAGTAAAGTACCACTGACAACTTATGGTATTGCGGGCACAATACCAATCTGTCCCTACCGATTCTCAGTCAGAATCAAACTAATAAGCAAGGAGAACCATGATTGGTTCTCGAGTTACCGATCAGAAGGGGGGAGTGAAGGGGGAATGAAGAGTTAAAAGTAAACCCCATTTTCAGGCAGCCCCCCATTTTGTTGTCTGAGCAAAGCCAGGGCAAGCTTATTAGGGCCCAGCCTGTCAAGAACTCTAACCGCCTGGGAATGTTTAACTCCAACCGCCCCTAGAATGCCTCGAACCCTGAGCCAATCAGATTTGTACCCGTAATCTTGCTTGCTTGAACACCTGATTGCTGTAACTTTGTTTTTTGGCCTTTATAAACTGTGTGTAATCGCAGCTGGGGGCTGCCTCCTAACCTCCGCTGTGTCAGTGGGTAGGACAAGGCCCGGGCCACGGCCCCGCTTGAATAAAGTCTTGCCTTGCAATTGCATTTCAGAATGTCTGAGTCTCGGTGGTCTTCTTGGTGGTGTTCTTGTGACTTGGCACAACAGTATATCTAGAGAGGGAAGCTGCCTGAGAAAGAGAATTGTCTTCTGATAATGATGGGAGAAGAGGGAAATACTGATGAGCTGCAGAGAAAAGTGGTTGAGCCTGGCCCTTAGATTGGCAAAAAGGAATCCAATCTAGTGTTCAAGTCAAGGATTCTGCTTCAAGAACTAACCTCATTTATCATTTCAAGAAAAAAAAACAACTGTGACTTTGAAACTCATGACTGTTGTCTAGTATAGTCTTCAAGTTATCTTCAGCCTTGTCTTTGAGCTATTTTATAACTGTAAGTTGCAGACAATGGCTGGGAATGTAACTGATTTTCCCACAGCTACACAATGGTGTCCCGAGAAAGGAAGGAAGCTGATTTCCTTCACCCATTATCCAAGGCACTTCTGCATGAATTAAGCAAATTCATTTTTGCGTGCTTGACTGCCCACATATGCTTTTAAGATTCTTCTTTGTACTGCTTGTAACATCTTCCTCACTCCTTGATTTATGATAAATGAAATAAAATCCTTGACACATGTTCCTTTCAAACGTGAGACTCCTGAGCTTACATTTTTTTCAAAGTATTTTTCAGCAATCTTAACAAGACGCAGGGCTCAGGCAGGCGGAGGGGCGGCCAGAGAGGGAACCTGTGAATGTTTGCTTCTGGAGAATCCACTTTGCCGAGGGCAGGGGTGGAAAATAGTGGGGAAAGTGGTAGAATGAAATTTTCTATGACCTTTTCTACCGCCTTAAAGTTTGCTGAGATTAGTGGTCAGGAATTTAACACAAACTAATAACAGATGAAACTTTTTAGGAAGTTAAGCTGCACAGATTTCCACACAGAAAGAGAAGGGAATTCAACCAGGTTGTAGGTGGGCTACATGGGCGGACAAAAGCAATGGAAGATGCAAGGGGCAGGATTGTCTCAAGGTCTGATTTTGATATACTTAGAATTTAAGCTGGCAGAGGTGAGAATTGTAAGTCGTGAAAGAAAGACAATGGAAATGTGATTACTTCCACTGCTGGAGGTGCTGGGAGGCACAGTACTAGAACAATGAAGTGAAAAGACTGGAGTTGGGAGTCTGAGAGGCAGCAGGACATTATCTTGAGAAGGCTGAGCCATGTCGGCATTCCATTGTTTGGGGTCACATACCTGCTATCATGAACTCCTTTCTGGGTGGGTAGGGCAGGGGTTTGCAATGGAGAGTTCTCGTTTGTCATCTACTTTATCTGAGCAGTTTATTTTGGTGAGATGGCTGGTTGAAATCGTCTTTGTGTCTAGAGTGAATAGAATCTGTAGACAGGCAGTTAGCATGAGCAGAGTCTTGGTGGAGGATAGTGTGAATTGGACACAGCACGAAGGACAGCAGGCCAAGGGAGCAAGACCCATCCAGCCTGGGCTCAGAGTGGCAGCACTGCCTGACTGTATTCAAAGTTCACAAAGTGCAGGCCCGTTCTCTCTATTCTAGAATGGTGCCTTTCCTAATCCACAGCGAGATGCTGAGATGCTGTGTAG
The DNA here is from genome assembly GCF_023159225.1 of Perognathus longimembris pacificus. Taxonomy (NCBI): domain Eukaryota; kingdom Metazoa; phylum Chordata; class Mammalia; order Rodentia; family Heteromyidae; genus Perognathus; species Perognathus longimembris. The sequence continues at coordinate 28,432,201 of NC_063176.1, read as the reverse complement.
TCAATGGAGAGGTTATGCCTGGAGGGCTGGCCTTGAGGGAGATCTGTTGAGAAATCCCTGTGGATTGGTATCCTCCTAGTACTTTAAGTGCTCAGTCTGTTTGAAGAAGAGACTATATTATATTTACTTTCTCATTTACACACAGAGTAGCTCTTTATACTAGGTTTTTTTTTTGGGGGGGGGGGAGGCCTGAGCATGTCCCTGAGCTTCTTTTGTTCAAGGCTAGCACTCTAGATTTTTTTTTTTTTTTTTTGGCCAGTCCTGGGGCTTGGACTCAGGGCCTGAGCACTGTCCCTGGCTTCTTTTTGCTCAAGGCTAGCACTCTGCCACTTGAATCACAGCGCCACTTCTGGCCATTTTCTATTTATGTGGTACTGGGGAATCGAGCCCAGGGCTTCAAGTATACGAGGCAAGCGCTCTTGCCACTAGGCCATATCCCCAGCCCAAGGCTAGCACTCTACCACTTGAGTCACAGCACCATTTCCAGATTTTTCTGTGTATGTGGACTGAGGAATCGAACCCAGGGCTTCATGTGTGCAAGGCAAGCACTCTACCCCTAAGCCACATTCCAAGCCCAATATACTAGTTTTTATATGGCTAAACTTTGCTTCCCTCCAGACCAACACATGGCTTCCTAGATTTGTTTTTTTCTTCTTTTTTTTTTTTTGCCAGTCCTGGGCCTTGGACCCATGGCCTGAGCACTGTCCCTGTCTTCTTTTTGCTCAAGGCTAGCACTCTGCCACTTGAGCCACAGCGCCACTTCTGGCCGTTTTCTGTATATGTGGTGCTGGGGAATGGAACCCGGGGCTTCATGTATACGAGGCAAGCATTCTTGCCACTAGGCCATATTCCCAGCCCCGGCTTCCTAGATTTCTATTAAGGTATAATGATCAACTATGTCACTTCTATCACTTAAGAATCATTGTCATTTCAACGTTTCTTGTCAATTTAGCAGAATCTTAGGTTAGACTAACATTTACAAAAAAGCTGAACAATTTTTCCTAATAAAACACAAAGGACAGAAACTGTGTAGGAAGTTTAAGAGTCCAATGATCATATTTGCTTTAGAAAACAATGTTAAGGTTTTCTTTATTGTATCAGTTCATTTTGGGGATACACTACCCATTAATGCTTCTGGACCCTTCAGGTGCCCTTAGTTAAGCAAATATTTATAGTCTTCTTAAACTGAGCATCCTTTAAAGTTCATTTAAAAACAGACACAAAAGCTTTTTTGTTGTTGTTGGTATGACAGTCACCTTTCATCACAGTGACAAAACACCTGAGAAGAGCAGTTTAAATTGGGAAAGATTTATTTTGACTCCTGGTTTCAGAGGTTTTAGTCCATGGTGGGCTGGCTCTGTCGCTTTTAGGCTGTAGCAAAGCAGAACCATCATGGCGGAAGGGCATGGCAGAGAACAGCTGCTTGCCTGGAGGCAGCCAGGAAGCAGAGAAAGGAACAGGTTCAGAGGCAAGACATGCCCTTCAAAGTACATCTGAATGACCTTCTGCCAACCAGATCCCACCATCTAGCAGTCCAATGGACTCAATCATTGATGAAGTTAAGACCACTCATGATCCTATCACTTCTCAAAAAGCCCACTGGCTGGCAACTAAACCTTTAACACATGAGCCCTTGGGAACATTTTTAGATTCTTAACATTAACAGTAGAAGAGTCTAGCAATAATCACTCATTGAATGAAAGATACTTCAGAGCACAACTTTGTGGTGACACAAAGTAAATGCTACGACAGTAAGCAAATACTACTACACAGACTGAATTATAAGTTGGAGACTTACCAAGAACAGGGCTCCTTGGAGCATGTTCTCTGTGGCCAGTAGTTAATCCAGGGAATACTGTTCTATGGTAGCTCAGTACCAGTTCCCTTAACTTAATTGTAGCTGGCATTGAAAAGTTAAGGATATTACACTTTACCAAAAGGAAAGCCAAGAGTTTCCACCTCCAGGCTATGTCTGGGACACCCTTATAGAGATAATGCTATCTGCCCAGCCCACTCCCTCTAGGCACTTGGAGCTTCCACTGGCAAAAATCACAGCATGGATTCTTCCCTTGCAGTTCTACTCCATCCCACCCCACCCCCACCCCCATGCCATGCTACCCACTGTGTTCTAAATCCTCTATACTTCCGCTTCTATGGCCACCTAGACATGACGTGTTGGAGCAGGACAGGAAACTGGGAAGACATGGCTCTTGTGCAAGGGACAGCACAGGCGTGGATGCGCAACTGGAGCCTTTCCACAGGCCTTGACCGGGTCCCTTTCTGGAGGACGTTTGTTATTTTATTTCACAGCACAAGATCCATAGCGTCAGCCAAATCCCAAGTTGAACCTAGACTTAAATTGCAACCTAAAGCAAAGTACAAATTTTCTCTAAATAAATTTATTTAAAGGTATGCATGTTAAGCAAGGATGTTGGTGCAAGCCTACAATCCCAGCACTGGGTTCAAGCCCTAGATGCTAGGGATGCAAGTCTGATCCTCATGCATGCTCCTCAAGTGCTCTACCACTGAGCTCCCACCTCAGCCCCAGAAAACTCGAAGCTTTATGAATGTGGAGTTTGGACAATTGCTCAGTTTAGTTTATGTTGTTCAAGTTTTGGCCCCAAACTGCAATCCCACATTCTCAGCCTCCTGAGTGGGTAGGATTATAGCCATGAACTGCCAGCACCTGGTTTATAAAAAGTATTTTATTTTCTGATGGTATCACTAGGATTATAGCCATGAACTGCCAGCACCTGGTTTATAAAAAGTATTTTATTTTCTGATGGTATCACTAGGAATGTCAAAAGAGAATTTATTTATTTATTTATTTGCCAGTCCTGGGCCTTGAACTCAGGGCCTGAGCACTGTCCCTGGCTTCCTTTTGCTCAAGGCTAGCACTCTGCCACTTGAGCCACAGTGCCACTTCTGGCTGTTTTCTATATATGTGGTGCTGGGGAATCGAACCCAGGGCTTCATGTATAGGAGGCAAGCTCTCTTGCCACTAGGCCATATTCCCAGCCCCTCAAAAGAGAATTTAGCAGAAGAGTCTTTGAAACTTCGTATTTGGCTACCTTGCATGGAAACAGCTGCTGGTGGTTACATAGCTGGAGATCTTTATGGAAATGCATAAAGGTATAGACAAACTCAGGCACACTTGTTTATCTCTGAAACCACTGGTGCAAAATTGTCTACTCATATTATTCTCAAAGGCATTTCTTTTATTGACATATAACAAATGTTTATTGAGCACCTACTAGATCCTTTATCAAGCAGGGCAGCTCATTGTTTCTTAAGCAGCCACCCCATGTGCAGGTGTTCTCATCTTCCCTGGTGTAAGAATGAAGGTATGTGACGATGTCCCAACTATTGGTCAGGTGTTGGTGAAGCTGCCTGGAGAAGTCGCAGCTACTTTTTATCCAGGGTTGGCTTTATAAAGCATAGTAGCAAGCAGTCATGGCACCCACGTGTGCCAGAAGTGGCTGAAGCCACTCCCAAGACTCTTGGGGGGTTACTGCTTTGTTTACTCTGTGAGAAGTTCTTCGTGTAAAAGCAGAATAGAGAATGTCAAACAGTCCTGCAGGCTTCTGACTTTAGGTCTCTAGGAACCTGAACTTGTCACCTGGCTTACACTATTCATGACTGAGGTGAGCTTAAAACAAAAATGGCAGGAAAGCTCTCCTGTGCTTTGGGTAGGAGACAAATTGGCTCGTGTAGAATTTGTGGCTAAGGAACGCAGACAGGGCCTGGCTGAAGAAGACGTATGTCACCACCAGCCACCAAGTTGTGTTGTGGAAGCCAAAGGTGACAGCCATGGAAATGTAGATCATGAGCTCTGCTAGGTAGTTCGGGGAAGAAACATACTCAAACCAGTCTCCAAAAGGGATCCTGTGGTTGCAATGAATGACTACACCTGAAACAGTAAAAGACAACTTTGTGAGCAGTGGGAGCTGTGGACAAGAAATCTCCCAAATTCACTCATCAGTGGCTGACAGGAACTTGTACTGAGAAGAATATACACCTCCATCCTGCCTTACTCCACTAGCCACCTGCTATTAACAAAACGTCACATGCTCAAATCTCACCGCCAGTGTTCACAGGCACGAAGGAAACTACTAGTCATCAACAGCTGACTCCAGAGTCAGGCTGCATGAGTTCAATTCCTGGCTCTTCCTCTACTAGCTGTGAAACTTCAGATAAGTCGTTTCATTTCATTGTGCCCAAGTGTCCTTAGTTGTAAAATGACAAGATTGTGGAAAGATTAGATTATATTCCTCTTATGTATGTACTACGGCACTACATATAAAGCTCTTAGAATAGGACCGGGCACAAAGTAAGCATTGCATACATACTAAATCATATGATTGCTTCTTTAGTACTGGAGATAGTCTAGTAGAAACTGTACCTGTGGTAAATTAATACAAACTAACTAGGAAGTCAGGCTCTGGCTGGGATGATCCTAACTAGATGGTCACCAGCTGTCCCATGCGGAGCACATCTGTCTGTGCAGGGCCGCCCCATGCAGGTACAGCTCAGAGGCAGAGACTAGATGTCCGGCTACCTGGGGAGAAGGCACCATCAGAGGAAGGCCTTCCCATATACACAGAAAGAACAAAACTCAGAGAGGCATCTCATCAAAGTAGGGACTGGGTCTCGAGGAGGTAGGAAGGGAATGAAGGGACCCAGAGAGCTAACTCCCAAGGGCCACCCTGGCAGCCCCAAAGCTGCTTGGCTCACCTGCTTTGTTTCTCCTGAGGTTGCCGAGGATGACGTGGCACTTGTACTGGTGCGCCGATGACCAGACGAACATCACCAGCCCCAGGATGTGGAACCAGCGCGCTTGCATCAGGACGTGCTTCCCTATCACATAGACTGTTGGAATAAGGATTAGCCAACTCTGCCAAATGTGAGGGAATCACAAAATGATGATCCTAAGCGGGGCTCTGGTGGCTCACACCTATAATCCTAGCTACGCAGGAGGCTGAGATCCGAGAACCATGATTTGAAGCCAGACTGGTAGGAAAGTGTGTAAGACTCTTATCTCCAATCATGCACTAGAAAAGCTGGAAGTGGAGCCATGGCTCAAGGGGTAGAGTGATAGAATTGGGCAAAAAGGCTCTGGAACAGCACCCTAGTCAAGCCCCAGTACTGACATGTGCACACCCCCTCCCCCATATCATCCTGGTGTCATTTCTCTGGACTAGCCCCTCAGTCCTGGGCAGCTCCGGTGGCCTGGGGCAGAAGCCCATATTAACCCATTCTCTCAAACTTGCTTCAAATGCTTCAGGTGGGAAGCTTAGCTCTGCCTCCTATCTGCTCTACTCTGTGTGGTGAGAGGACTTTGTCTTCTTGCTCATGTCTCCTGTCAGAAAAACATTTTCTAAAGAAACCTTTCCATGAACTGCCCTTCAGAGCCCCTGCCACCAGCAGCATCTGGAATGTAACAGGCTGGGTTGTTTGGCTCTGGCCAGTGAAGAAAATTAGTGGAGGATTTCTTCCAGATAGGAGATACCTGAACTGTAAGATGAACAACAAAAGAATCCCTTTCTAAACTAGAGGATCTGGTTTGAGAGATGGTTCCAAGAGTAGAAACACTGAAGTACTGTCTCTTTCTTTCTTCTCTGACTACAAGGAAGAAGGAAGGTTGCTGAAGGACATGAGCAAGCCGCTGGGCCCTGGAAAAGTCAATGAAGGCCTTCCTCTCATCGGCAGAACACAGTGGCCTCGTCAGTCTCTATGGAAGAGGCCAGAGTAGCTCACTGATCATCAGCAAAAGGCTGGGACTCTGGAGCTAGGAGGGAGCCCTAAGGGTTGATTCAAGTAAGAGGACCAAGAATCATGGCATTCTAAGTGGGAACCTCAAGTGGGAATGAGTTGAGAATAGCTAAAAACCAATGAAAACCTAATAAAGTGTGTATTTTTGTTACCAAAAAAAACCCCAAACAACTTGTTCTAGATAACCAGTCTACTATGTTGTACTCATCACTTGCCATTTACCAAAAGGATTTTTATATGTTAATAATATGAAAAATACAGGGTTGAATCAGATAGCCTTCAAGGGCATGTCACTACAGGACTACAAGTTAAATGGAGACCTTGGAGGTAAAATCTCTACGGAGTCCCCTACTCTGAGGTCAGAGAGGGACTCCCTGTGAGGTGAGAGAGTAAGGACAGAGTTATATCACAGGGAAGGGGAGGCAGGCAGAAGGATCCTATTCACCAAGAGTCTAATCTGGGCATGGTTAAATTATTGATTTACTCATCAGTTATTTATTGGGTGTCTGTGAAGCTAAGCAAGGCATGATTCCACTCCTTATGGTGCTTATGTTCTGGTCTACAGTATCAGAAATTCTGAAAACAATCTGTTCTCTAATCTCTAGTAGTGGCTGAGAGATTCAGCAAAGCAGGCAAAGGTCCAGCAGATTCCCAGACCTATCGTATTCGTGTGTGTGTGTGTGTGTGTGTGTGTGTGTGTGTGTGTGTGTGTGTGTGTGTGTTGTACTAGAGCTTGAACGCAGGGTCTGGGCACTGTCCCTTAGCTCAAGCCTAGTGATCTACCACTTGAACCCCACCTCTACTACTGGCTTTTCTTTGGCTAACTAGAGATAAGAGTATCAAGATTTGTCTGCCAGGCTAGCTCAAAACTCGATCCTTAGATCTCTATCTCTGAGTAGCTAGGACTATAGGCATGAAACTGGTACCAGTGCCTGCTCCATGTTACTTTTAACATACCCTGTGGCCAGAAGATGCCACAACATGTTCTCTCCCAACAGTTCAGGAAATCACCTCTCCCCAGGAGTCCTCTTGAAAGACCAATGGATGGAACAGGAAGGAGTATCCAGAAAGCTATTTTTGTTAGTGCTTCTGCTGCCTTTCCTTAACTATTTACATGGGAGTAAAGTAGAAGCTATGCTCAGGCTTAGTGAAAGCTCCAGAAGAGATGACTATTGTTCACAGAAAAACTCTGGAAAGTTCCTCAGGTGAAGAACCAGGAATGATACCTCACACTACAGTACTGGATGAACTGTATGCCACAGCTGAAAGACCAGGGAGAAAAACTGTTGATTAAGCCCACAGGAATTAGATGGAAATGTGCTGGCTGACTGGCTCGAGACCATAAATAATTCAAGATTGAGAAAGACTGTTTCTAAGCTGTGCTTTAAAATCATCCTTGCTGAATGCCGATAGCTTACACCTATGATCCTAGCTACTCAGGAGGCTGAGATCTGAGGATCGCAGCTCAGAGCCAGCCCAGGCTGGCTCTTATCTTGAGACTCTTTTCTCCAATTAACTACCAGAAAACTGGAAGTGGTGCTGTGGCTCAAAGTGGTAGAATACTAGCCCTAAGCAAAAGAGCTTAATGCCCAGGGCCTGAGTTCAAGCCCATGACTGGCAAAAAAAAAGGGGGGGGGGGTAAGGGTGCAGGTGGACACTGCACTCAGATGGAAGAAGAAGGCCTACTTAGAATGTGGAAATATCTATACCCTAATCTTGATTTATGAGGCTAGACAGGTCACCTAGAAAGCATGGAACCTAGGACTTACAGAAAATGGTCATGAAACACAAAGTGTCTGGTTATAAGGATCCCATGGCATTAAAAACTCACTTCAGGGTGGGGACAGGAGGGAAAAACTAGGAGAGAGCAAGGGGAGGAGAGATATGGTTCAAACAATGTGCTCTTTACCTGACTTATCTGTCACCCATCTGTACATCACTTTCTTTTGGTTTGGTTTTGTCTTTTGCTTGTCCTGGGCTTGAACTCTGGGCCTGAGCACTGTTCCTGAGCTTCTTTTGCTCAAGGCTAGCACTCTACCACTGGAGTCACAGTGCCACTTCCAGCTTTTTCTGTTTATGTGGTATTGATTAATCAAACCCAGGGCTTCATGTATGCTAGGCAAGCACTCTACCACTAAGCCACATTCCCAGTCCTGTACATTATGTTGATAATAATAAAAAATAAATGAGCCTTAATGCTTCAAAAAAAAAAAAGAAATTACTCTTTACCTAACTTATGTAACTGTAACCCCTCTGTACATCACCTTTATAATAACAATTTAAAAATTATTAAATAAGAAATTCATTTCAGGAGCTGAAGTGTGCCTCAAGCAGTAGAGTGCAAGCCATGATCTTGAAAAAGCTGAGTGAGAGTGTGAGGCCCTGAGTTCAAGCCCCAGTACAGACACAACAACAAAACAAAACAATCTCCAACAAAACCCATTCATTTCAATCACTCAGGAAGTAATAGGTGTGGTGTGTATGCCAGTAATCTTGCTGCCTAGGAGGTGGCAGCACGAGGACCATGAGTTCTAGGCCAGTGTGGCAAACATAGCAAGAGAATCTGTCTCAAAAACAAAATATGAACAAAAGGGCTAGGGGCTTTGCTCAAATGTTGCAGCACTTGCCTAGCCCTGGGTTCAATCCCTAGCACTTAGAAATCAATCTGGAATTATCATGTGCCCAAATTGTTTCTACAGAAGTGACAGTCACAAGTTTTAGAGAGCCTTTAGCCCCTAAAACCAAACCCATTTTGTTTACTCCTTGTAAATACATGTTTTACTTTCCACTTGCTGGCTGGCGAGCTTGGGAACAGAAGGCAATCTCTGTTTACCAGCTCTGCTGTCCTCTCCCTTTTGTTATGAGGGAACCATCATAAGATCTAACGACAAACAAAACAAAACACAACCATCCTGAAATCAGGATGATTCAGCACGGAGGTCTGGGTCTGTCCCTCCTCGAGTTATCTGTGATTCAACCCTGTACCTCAGCCCACCCCTAGCCCCTAGGGATGGGGGGGGGGGGAGGGAGGGGGGGAATTAGTGAGGTGACTTCTTTGGCTGCCCCTTTCCCCGGCTGGTGTGGAGGGGTATTCCCCTGCTTCTGGTTTGATCCTTGGCCACACTCCACAGGCTAACTTTGCAGGGTTCACACACTTTAGTCCATTTTACTATTTGTAAACTGAGCTGTGTGAATGGTTGGTCTTTGTTATCTTCCCTGACTGCAGGATAGCTGGCGTTTGTGGGTTCAGGTTTGGAAGTTATTGTCAATATATGCCCGTGGGTGTGTTGTCCTATAAAACCTACTAGAGCCTAAATTCCCAGAATGCATAGTGGCTGGGTACTTCCATTTTTCAACCGCCTTGAGGACATAGGTGAGCACTTACCTGAAGAATACCCCTCTCGAGGCCTGTGACATGGTAGGGACCACTCACCATTCCTGCCATCCATTGGTACTTGGCTCAGCACAGTTAGGCCGACCAAGACATAGTAGACAAGCCCAAAACAGTATTGCACTACATTAATCACGGCATTGGAGAAGACGCTGACATAGAGACACTCAAAGAGTCTCCGTGCGCTGTGCAGCCACAGGAACAACAGCACCAAGAACGCCGACAGTGCCAGCTCGCCCCCTGCAATTCAGAAGGCCACATGTTCAGACCTCTCTTCCAGGATTAAACCAAAGGGTGTTTTCCTAGTGTGAAAATAAATATTACATAGGGTTGGAGCCAGAAAAGGGCTGTAGATATCACTACATCCAATACGTTCTTCCTTTTAGGACATGGACAAATGTGGTCAGGGACTTTGCCACAAGGCTTACACTGTAAATTAGTGACAGAGAGGGACCACATCCATCACCTAATCATGCTTCATTACAGAGAACTCCAGATGGCCTGCTGGGTCCCTGGGGTCCTTGAGGCACCAGAGGCCCAGATGGAGGCAGGGCAGCTCATTTCTTCCCATGTTAGATAACATAAAAAAGAATGACTCGAGGTGTACCTGAAGAGAAGAGCCCATACCTAGTATGCAAGGGCCTGGGTTCAACCCAGCACCACACACACAAAACAAAACAAAGAAAAAAGAAAAGAAAATTATACTTTCAGGGCAACAGTGAGACTGGAGAAAACTGCCTGCTTCTCATCCCCCCTCCCCAAAGAGGTCCCAGGAAAGACTGTGTGTGTGTGTGTGTGTGTGTGTGGGGTGTGTGTGTGTGTGTGTGTGTGTGTGTGTTGGTACTGGGGCTCTTGTGACTTTTTTTTTTGCTATGCCTCCAGCTTTGCCTTTTTTTTTTTTTTTTTTTTTTTTTTGCTAGTTAACTGGAGAAAAGTCTCTGGGATTTCTCTTCATGGGCTGGCTTTGAACTTGTCCTTAGCTCTCAGCCACCTGAGTAGCTAGGATTAGTGTGAACCATCCACGCCCAGCCAAAATAGCTATTTAAAAAAATAACATAAATCCTAGATTTTCCTTCTTCAAATGAGTCACATATACCATCTCACCTACATAACTAGCACCCAGATCAAGAAAAAAAAACCTGACAGTGGTACTCACTAGACACTATGTTGAAAATGAACTATATAACTTGTAGATGGGGAGGGGAGGGAAAAACTGGGAGAGAGTGAGGGAAGGGGTGACTGTCTAAAAAGTAATGTACTCTTTACCTGGCTTCCGTAACTGCTAAAAAAAATAAAAAGGAAAAAAACCTGACCAGGACCTTTCTAAGCACTCTTCCGCTACTCCCCTCCCTGAGGGAAAGGCCTCAGACCTGACTTCTACCAGCATAGATCAGCTTTGCTTCTTTGGTACTTTAAGTAAATTAAAGCCTGGTTTTAACTCTTTAGGAATGAGTTAAAACCAAGTGAAACTCTCCAAATCAACACTCTGAACACAAACACATCAGCAAAGCCCACTGCCTGCAAATGAAGTGATGACTTTTTATTGAGGGAAGCTTGACTTGCAGAGGTCTTCCTGACTGTCCCCTCCCCTCCAAGCAGGACGACACCGCTTTTCTCTTCTGAGTGTCCTCTTGGCCACAAGCTCCTTTGCTTATACAGAAAAGATTGTTCCAGAAGTTTGGCAGAGATGAGGACAGAGAACAATTTGTTTCAAGTTCTGCCTCTCACTCTCTGCCGGACATTAACTGAGACTACTTCATGGCATTTACCTTCAGTTCTGTACTGTGTTGCTCAAGTCCGTCTTGGACTCTTGGGTTCGTACAACCTTCCGACCTCAGCCTCCTGAGTAATTGTAGGCACATGCTACCTCATCCAGGTCTTTTTTTTTAAATTTTCATTTAAAAATTTATTGTAAAAGTGATGTTCAGAGGCAGTATAGTTACATAAATCATGTAATGAGTATATTTCTCATTCCAGGTCTAATTCTTTATTGTTAAAATTGTTCCATATCCTCTAAATACTACTGATGTGGCATATTTAAAGTCCATTTTGTAATCTGGAAAATAAGTATTTACAAGATTTTTTTTTTGTTGGTCCTGGGTTTGAACTCCAGGCCTGGACTCTATTGCTGAAGGCTAGCACATTACCCCCTTTAAGCCACAGCTGCACTTCCAGTTTTCTGGTGGTTAATTGGAAGTAAGAGTCTCATGGACTTTCTTTCCCCAGTCTGGCTTTGAACTGTGGTCTTCAGATCTCAGCCTCCTGAATTTAGCTAGAATTACAGGTGTGAGCCACCAGTGCCCAGCATACAAAACATTTTATTCTGTAACCAAAGCCTCATAGTATAAGCCTTTTTACACATTTTTCCAAAATTTTTAATGAAATAAATACATTGAGTCTTGTGACATGCTTTTGGCTGGGACTTGTATAAATGGTTAACTGTTTCAACTTGAGAGATCCTGAAGACTTCCCCTCATGTGTATCATCAGTACTAAAAATACCAGAGGGAGAAGGGCCTGCCCTATGCCCAGTACAGCATTCTGCAATGTGAGGTGTTGAGTATTAACTTGGCTCTGTCATGATTAGTGATGACTTGGGGGACATCCCCTTGGCCATCTAGTGATGAACCATGCAAACCTCTTGAGGCTCTGGCCCTCCACTTCCTAGACCCTGGGAGGAGGCACCTCAAAGGCAAGAGACAGATGCACACAGCTATCCTACAGAGGACAGAGCAGGGAACAGGAAATGGTGCTGTAAGGGGGCAGAGATCCAGCTTACCTTGGAACTGTGCTGCTCCAAGAATTCTGAGCAAAGTGTGAAGCCAGTTTGGAAAAGGCACTCCCAGGAACAGAGATTGCGTGAGGAACCAAAGCAGGAAGCCATTCCACAGCACAGCGATGACATAGAAGTGAGAAAAATATCTGCAGGAGAAGAAGTAGTTAGACAAATACCAGGGTAATAAGCAGGATGGTTCTTTTCAGTTCCCTTCTTCACCCTTTCCAGAGAGAGAGAGAGAGAATTTATTTTTTGGCCACTCCTGGGGCTTGGGCCCAGGGCCTGAGTACTGTCCCTGGCTTCTTTTTGCTGAAGGCTAGCACTCTACCACTTGAGCCTCGGAGCTACTTCCAGGCTTTTCTAATTATGGGGTGCTGAGGAATCAAACCCAGGGCTTCATGCATGCTAGGCAAGCACCCTACTGCTAAGCCACGCACCCTACTGCTAAGCCACATCCCCAGCCCCTACTTTCCCTTCTTGAAACAATTTTAACAGGCCTTATTTTTATACAGAAAACAAGCTGTTTCCGCAATATTCACCTTCATTCACTGTTAGCCCTTCCCCTCCCCCATACTCCCTCTGCTGCATCAAGCCTGTTTTACTTTCCTATCATCTGTTTTAGTATGTATTAACTGCACCAAGAAGTTTCGCTATGGTGTTTGTGACATGCACACATTATGTTTTGTTCAGAATATCCCTCTCTATTGCTTTATCTCTCCTTTAGCGTCTTTAACCCTTACTAGTCAACAGCTTTCACTGAGGTTCCTCATGTCATCTTCATACACAATTGCACTATATTTCACAATTATTCACCCTCCAGCTTTCTTTTTCTTATTCTTCTCCTCATCCTCCTACATAGTCCCATTCGTGGCTTTTGAGGGCCTCCTTCCCTATACACAACCTGCAGGTGCCCTTCTCTGCAATGCTTGGAATCAACTGCTTCAGACTTTGGATTTGGGGTGAAGAGGTGTTGGAATATTTTCATATGCATTAATAGATGTCTGGGGGGATAAGACCAGAATCTAAACACAGAACTCACGCATATGCCATATAAACCTTATACGTATACACTGAAGATAATTTTATGTAGTACCATTTAGCGATCCTGTGTTTGACTAAGACCCCCCTACATGAGGTTAGGTGTGAATTTTTTCCATGAGGTATATATTAGATCAACTTGAATCTCGAGTTATGAGGCATTCAATTAGTACTTTTTTTTCCCTCTCAACTAATTCAGAAACTTTCTGACTGTACTGGATGATGAACGATTACCGGGCCTTCCTGTATTAATATTAAGCCCCTCCTTTTTCTTTCAACTGTATCAGTTAAAAAGGAGTTGGGCCAAAAGAGGGTAAATGCAAGCAAAGGCACTCCAGATGAACCAGAATGTACTTGTAAGAGAACTCACAGCCCCTTGGCCATGCCCAGTGTGACAAACTCAGATGTACTCCTATCATGCCATAGTAACTTGCTCTGTTCTCTTACTGACTGCTTGCTAGTCAACCTTGTCTCTGCCCTGCTGGACCACACAAACAAGATGTGCTAACTCCACACAGCAGCTCTGAATCTATTTGAAGAGCGCTGCTCTCTTTGCCAGGCCCATGAGCTTCATTTTCTACAGTTCATGCATCAGGGTCAGCTGTCAGCCCTCGCTCTTGTCTTCAGTTGTACTTCAGGTTGTTCCTAAGCTGCATAGCTCAGACCTAAGCACACAGGGCAGAGCTGGACAGAATTTCCCTGCTCTTCAGGCCCCCATGGAAGTGGGGAGGTGGCTGGATTTCAAAAAGCAACTTCAGGCCACCAGCTTTACTTACTCCATTTTCTGGAAAATATTTATAGTACACTGGGTGATGTTCTAGGAGCTGGGACCTAAGCAGGGAGCAAACAGACCAGGTTGCTGCCTTAATGGAATTTACCTTCCACAGGAATCAGGTGGTCAACACCTCGTATAAGGGTCAGAGAGGGTGCAGAGGGGCTACTGTGGCTAGTGGTGAAGGGTGATTTCTGGGAGTCAAGTGTGGCTGGAGTGAGTAATCCTCACTGACTTCTGAGGGAAGCACTTCCTAGGTTGTAACTGTAAAGGCGCTGAGGTGAGCGCATGCTAGGTGTGTTCAGGAGATCTAAGGGACATGTATGCTGTGTGGCCTGACCAAGGGCAAGAGGGGCAGAGGCTAGACGGTGCACATGTTTACATATGTATATGTATATATGGTGTATATGTTTGCACTGCTAGGTTTATAATGGAGAGCCACTTAGGCAGCAGAGTAACATGATGTCCTAACTAATGTTTTGAAGCACCTTCTGGCTGATGGAAAAGCTTTGGACAGTGGTGGTGGCCTAACAACACCAATGGGTCAACATGGTAATTGAAATTTAATTATTATTAATAGTTCTTGTTTGTAGCACAGGCTGGCCTTGAACTTGCAATCTTCCTGCCTCAGCCTCCTGAACACTGAGTTCTAAGTATGTCCCACCAGGCCTGGCTAACATGGTAAATTTTATGTCATGTATATCTTATCACAATAAAAAGTAAACAAAACATTTTTAAAAGAGCATTGCTTATTAACTTTATTCTTAATTGTAAATAATCAGTCCATTAGTGACATAGAGAATAATCTAGTTGTCACACAGGGGTTGCAGAGTGATGCCTGGGAGACGAATTAAGATTATAACTATAAAATTTGTTATTGTTGTGTGGCAGATGAGAAGACAAAGGCTCAGAGAGGTTAGGCTACTTATTGATGATCACACTACAGGGGCAGCACTTGGCTCCAGACTGAGCCCAGATGACTCGAGTTCAGCCACTCTGATGATCTCTGTTCACAAAGCCCAGCTTGCCTCAACCTGTTTTCTGACCTCCATTACACAACCAAGTGAAATCAAGCTTCAATCAATTAAATGGCACTCAAATGTCTTTTGTATGAGTTGTGAAGCCACACCTTATTCTTGCTGTGCCTGAATTGTGCCAGGATGGCTTTGACTTGAGGACACATTGGCTGTTTTCCTATTCTTGCATTTTGTTTTTCTTTCTCTATGACACATTTTATTCTTAGAAGTTGTTCTTGGTGTGTGTGTACAATACTGGTAATAAGGCTTGAACTCTGAGTCTCTCCACCACTTAACATCTCCAGTTCCGGCTTTTCTGCTGGCTCTAAGAAGATAGGAATCTTCTATTTGTCTGCCCAGGCTGGCTATGAATCCACACTCTAAGATCTCAGCCTCCTGACTAACTAGGAATAGTGCAAGTCAGTGGCCCAATTCATTTTCTATTCTTGCTTGTTTTTAAAGATCCAACTTAATGATGGGTGCCAGTAGCTCAGGACTGCAATTCTAGCTAGTTGTGAGGCTGAAATCTTGAGGATCTTAGTTGGAGGCCGGCATGGGCAGAAAAGATAGAGAAAATCCACCTCCAAAACAAATAATGTCAGGCTGAAGATGTGGCGCAAGTTTTAGAGACTTCAGCCCAGCTTCTGCTTTCTGTTTGAGACATGATCCCTTTTCCTCTTCTGACACTTGGCTTCCATGTTGCACTGTTTCCCAAGCCTTTGGGAGGAGGGACAAGCTAATCCTTATG
Source organism: Perognathus longimembris pacificus (assembly GCF_023159225.1). Lineage (NCBI taxonomy): Eukaryota > Metazoa > Chordata > Mammalia > Rodentia > Heteromyidae > Perognathus > Perognathus longimembris. The sequence goes on along the minus strand of NC_063176.1, from coordinate 28,416,689 downwards.
GTGGCAAAGGGCTTTACATAGACATTCCTTGGTTAACAAGCACTTTTGTGGTTATTATAAGACTTCTTTGGGGCCTGGAGATATGGGAGCAAGTGACAGATAACCATGCCCACCGTGGTAACTCTCTCTTTCTTCTCCAACCCCCCCCAACATACACACACACACATACACACACACACACACACACACACACACACACACACACACACGGGGATCTGCAATAGGCAGAGAATTGCTACTGGGAAAAAAAGCAGGGGAGAGGAAGGATGCTGGGGATTATGATTTTAAACAATAAAAAAGAAGATCCCACTGAGGAGGTAATATATGAGTGGTGACAGAACGTGAGGGCAGAAGCCATTTAGCCAAGCAGATGGAAACCTTTTCAGGTAGTCAGAACAGGTAGTGCACAGACTCTGAGGCTGGACAAAGGACTAATGGAGAAGTCCCTAAACTGACATAGAGCTAGAGTGGGCAAACTACAGGAGTCAGAGCTAGTCAGGTGGTAGAGATGGGACTGTATAGGGCCTGGGACTTTGTGAGTGGCTGGAACTTCTTTGTGAGTTGGAGCCCAGGAAACAGGATCCCTCCCTTCCTTCCTTCCTTCCTTCCTTCCTTCCTTCCTTCCTTCCTTCCTTCCTTCCTTCCTTCCTTCCTTCCTTCCTTCCTTCCTTCCTTCCTCTCTTCCTCTTTCTTTTTTCTTTCCCTCCCTCCCTCCTCCCCCTCCCCCTCCCTCCCTCCCTCCCTCCCTCTCTTCCTTCCTTTCTATCTGCTGAATGCTGAAACTGATCCTAGGCCCTAATTAGGGAACTTACAGGGTTAACTAATGAAGAGAACTAATGTTTGTTGAGTTCTGCTCAGGTGCCTGACCCTGTGCTAAATAACTACTGGATTCTATTACATTACGGCTCTAATCCACACTAGTACCACCGTCTCTTCTAGACTACCCAGCAGCTTCTTGTCCAGTCCTTGCTATGCAAGAGCCATCATCCCAGTGAAATGTTAGATGATCTGGTGCTTCCCTCCACCACAACCCTTCAGTAGCTCTTCACCTATTCAGAACAAGGAGCAACCTCCATCCATGCCTGTAAAGGTCTGCTGTAGGCTTTCTCCTCATCAGTGAATGAAGGAGAGAGGAGGTAGATCATTCAGATTGGATTCTCAGAATAGGACAGAAGTTAATACACAATCTCTTCCTTATCATTCAAAACTTCATGGGAGGGCCTGATTATTCTCAGGCCTGGAGCTCTTATTCCAGATATAGATGCAAATTCAGTCTAACAAAGGCTATACACCCTCTCAAAATAAGTGTAAATCCAAAGGAAAAAAACCCTGACAAACAGGTAATACCATTAAAAAATCAAACATGTAATCTATGAGTATATGTATTTCTTTTGTATCAAATAACCAGATTTAGCGGTGCCACCTACAATGTTCTCAATGTGATGAGAAACTGTTTTGTAGTATCTTCCAGTAATTGCAATAAAAACATCATAGCCAGGAGTTGGTGGCTCACACCTGTAACCCTACCTACTCAGGAGGCTCAGATCTCAGGTTCGTGGTTCAAAGCCAGCTTGGGCAGGAAAGTACATGAGACTCTTATCTCCAATTAACTACTGAAAAGCTGGAAATGGTCCTATGGCTCAAAGTGGTAGAGCAGGAGCCTTGAGCAGTGCCCAGCCTCTGAGTCCAAGCCCCAGGACCTGTACCTGTGTGTGCGCTCTCTCTCAGTTTGCTCTACATCCTGTCTGTAGACCCCCAAATCCACTCAATACACGATGGACTCCAGGGGATAAAGCCTGGGCAGCCCTGTCTCTACAGCTCAACTCACACTATTCCTTTCTAGAGCCATTTGGAAGTTTAAGAAACAGTAGTGTTTCCAGTACTATGGGAGTCCAGAGCATTGCCAATCTAGTTCACTGCAGCCATTTGTTCAGACCATTTGGGAAATCCAAACTCTAGGAATCAAAAGAAAAGCAACTGTCATCTTAGAATAAAAAGATCTACTGGACAGGTAGAGGTAATGGAAACTAACATTCCAGGAACTCACTTAAGGCTTTATTCTTGCCTCTGTACATGCAGAAATATGATCAACAACTAGCTACCTATTTGTGAGTGTAGAAATCATAGGCTTATTTTCAAAAGTCAGGGATGCTATGGAAAACTATTTCAAGAGAAGCATGTAGGTTAAGATTACTCAACAGTTCCAAGTTTAGATGAACTAAGGGCCACCACTGGGGCATGTGTCTGGTCTCATTTGATCTGTCATAAGCCTCAGCTTTGTGTGCCAGATGCACACCAGGGGTCCAGAGTTTGGGATTTTACCAGCTGTGCTACCTTATTGGCACCTGCACCACAAGGTAAGAGACTTCTAGGTGAGAGTGCAAACCTGTGAATGGTTATGTCCAGGAGGTAGCTTAGATGCTTTGGCTGGGGCTATCAACTAATTAAAAACCTGACAGACAGAACTCATCGATAAACATCTTGAGACAAAAAACAAACAGCCCCTTTAGGCAAACAGTGCCTTCTACTTATCCTTTTGAAAAGAATAGCTTAGAGCTCCAGAGATACCACCCTCCAGGCTTGCTTGTTTCTGCTCCCCTCAAGAGGGAAAGTAATAACTCAGAGACAAGGACTGAACTAATGGCCAACCAAGTCACACTGGTGACCTGTGACTGTTATAACTGTGCCTACCTTTCTTGCCCTGCTCCCAATTCTCCCTATTTACCCTGAGTATGGCTCCCTGGGGTATTCTGAAATGCTATTTTTCCTATGGTTGTCACATAATAAACCTCCTTTCTTTGTCCTGCACCTTCCTGTATTTGGGTATGGGGGTGAGTGGCTAGACTTCATATGGGACGCCTGGAGTTTGGGCCTGTGTTCTCAAAACCTCAATGACAATGACTGTGAGGATTAAATGAGGAAAAGCACATTCTCCAAGTAATAGTGTGGTCAGGATATACAAGAAGCACCCAAATGGCAGTGGATACTCATAGGAGATTCTAATAGTACTGAGAAACTGCTTTTTGTTAAAAAGTGCCGACTCTCCTTAGGCCCATGAAAATAGGATAAAAGCTTGTCACCCCTTTCTCCCCATTGCCTTGGTGTGTCCTGCAGTCACCTGGTTCCTGGAAGGATGGGACTGATAGACACCTTTATTAGGGATGGAAACTACCCCTATGCAGGACAAATTACTCCCACATGAGAGAGGCCTTTCTTACTCTAACCAGATTGCTTCCTTCAAGTGACTGATAGCTGTCAATTTCTCTAAAACCCCTGATAAGGATCAACAAGACCCCACTTTGCCTGTTTAATTATGCAGACCTCTCCCCCACCCACTTATTTATTTATTTAGGTCAGTCATGGGGCTTGATCTTGAGGTTTGGGCACTGTCCCTGAGCTCTTTGGCTCAAGGCTAGCATTTTACTACTTTGAGATACAGCACCATTTTTGGGTTTTTGTTTCTTTTAACCACTTTCTGGTTGATTAATGGGAGATAAGAATCTTATGGACTTCCCTGCCCCGGCTGGCTGGCTTTGAGCGGTGATCCACAAGTCCCAGCCTCCTGAGTAGCTAGGATTACAGGCATAGGCCGGCACCTGGCTCAATCCTTCCTCTTTTTAAACCTAAAGCACAAGCCTGTACCTGGAAGATGGGCTAAAGTGCTTTGCTCCCTTTTACCATGTGTCCAAGTCATGTTATAAACCCGCTTTCTCTGAGATTTGGATTCTGGGTCTCTACAACTTAAGCAATACCTCCAGTTCCAGTGTTCTGCTGGTTATAAAGACGATAGGACTCTCCAGATTTGTCTGCCCAGGCTGGCTACCAATCAGGACTCTCAGATCTTGGCCTCCTGAGCAGCTAGGATAATAGGCATAAGTCAATGGCCCAATTCATTTCCTATTTTTGCTTGTTTTCAAAGATCCAACTCAATGCTGGGTGTCAGTGGTTCATAACTGTAATTCTAGCTATTTAGGAGGCTGAAATCTGGAGGATCTCAGTTTGAGGCCAGCGGGCAACAAAGTTAGAAACTCTACCTTCAAAATAAATAATGCCCTTTACAACTAATCCTCTCATTTTCATTTGGTATGTTGGGGCAAAAGCAAAGGCCTGATCTGACTACAACTCCTGGAGTTAGGCCTCTGGCCTAGAACGCCCACTTAAAAAAGCGGTAAAATCTCTCCAGTGCTCCTTGACCACCAACCCATCATTTTCTTCTGATTATAGAAGGGAGGCGTTGTCACAGTTTGTCAGTGTCATGAAAAAATGAAAATTGTAGAGAAGTAGAAGGAAGCTACAAAATCTCACCTCTACCCAATTCAATTATTTTTGACTTTTTTTTAAATGCGGGGGGGGGGGGGGAGAATTTAAAGGGTGAGTAGTATTTTTTGAGACCTTTTTTTGTCCCAGTAAAAATGCCTTTCATTATTGGCCTGAATTTGTTGTACCTTCTCCAGTACTGAAAGAAATGCTTCAATTTGGGTGTGTGTGTGTGGGGGGGGGGGGAGCAATGAGAACAACTCCCATACCACTTAACCCCACAGGAGGTTCTCTAGAACTGTGAGGGAAGAAAAAGGCAGAAGTTATTTCATAATATAGGTGAAATGACAAGAAGTCCAGCCAGTTCAATTGTTAAGGCAATGAATAAGGGAAAAGCTCCAAGTGTCCTTACCTCTTACGAAATGACAGATTTGAGCACTAATAGCTGGGGTGCCCATCTAGAGAAATAGGTAAATGCAGGGGAGGCTTTGAATCCAGAGGCGCTGTTCTCTTTTTCAAAAGTGAGGAAATAAATCGCTATTAGGCAAAAAAGGCTATATTGAAACCAAACCAGATGAAAACAGAATGACAGTTTTGTTTTTGTTTTTTTTTTGGTTTGGTTGTTTTTTTTTGTCTCTAAGACACAGAAGGTTTGGCCGAAAACTTGTGCATTTCTTCCCCGGTGTAGCCTCAGAATGACTTAGCTTGCCCATCTTAGAGTTATCAGGTGGTACAGTCAGCAGTTTGGCATCACCTATGTTTCAGAAGCCTGAGATACGTAGGCCTGTCACCTGTGGACTTGGCATGGCCGATGGCTGTCTTAGATAACCCAGATATTTAATCCATCAGAAACCCTATCCCATCATTCAGAGCCAGTCCTACATGCTACCTTAAGATGCATCCCAAACACAGAGAGAAGCCAAGGCTTTTCTTCCCTCTCCAATAGTGGTTGGCTGACCACTGAATCCAAAGCGGAGAATAAGAAAAAATCAGAAGGACATTTTATGGCTTCTATTTAAGCCTCGACGATTGATTCCTTCATTCAACTTCATTATAAACTCTGCTTAAAAGTCGGGCGCTGCCAGCGGCGGCATCTCGGGCCGCCTTGTCTGCGGGCACCGGCGCAGCTGCAGACCCCGGGGAGCTGGCACCGGGGCCACCTTGGCGTCGCTGTTCCCCGGCCAGGAGTCGGGGAGGGAAGTGGAGGCAGCAGGGGGGCGGGGCTGCCTTCACTTCCCCCAGTTCCCAGGGCTCGAGCTGGCCTGTGGGCCCCGGGGCGCCCAGGGGACCGGGAAGAGACCCCGGGACAAAGGCTGCCAGCTCGCCGCCCGGTGAGCAGGCCCAACTGGATGAGCGGCCATTTCCCCGGGAGGCCCCCTCGGCGCCAGCGAGTTCACGGCCCCGCACCGGACAGTGCGCCGGCGGGAACCCGGCCCGACGTCCCCGGGGCGCCCGCAGCGGACGCCGGAGGCAGCCGAGGCCTGGCCCGGAGGTACCAGCGGCGCCAGGGGCCGCCGGGAACCGCCGCGGACCGCGGGGGGCCGCGCAGCACGGGCCCGTCTCTGCCGCCCCCTGCCGGCTGCCCGCGAGCACGACGCCCCGGCAACCGCGGTTACCTCTTGGGGACGTCAAAGGCGCGGCAGGCGGCCGGGCGCGGCACTCCCCCCAGCTTGGTTTTCCCATAGCGGATCAGATCCTGGAAGAACGCGTAGCCCGGGAACAAGTCGGGCGGCACGAGCTGCAACAGCAGGGCCAGCAGGAAGGCGGCAGCCAGCGCTAGCCACAGCGCGCGCAGCGGACTCAGGATCGGGAGCTCGGCCCCTGTCCAGGGAGCCATGGCCTGCTTCCGCAAACCCACGCGGCCTAACCCGCGGCTCTCCGAGACGGCCCGGGCCGCGCGGGCCGGAGGAGGGCGGGGCGAGGTGACGTCACGTGCGAGGCCACGCCCCGGCCGCCTCCCCTGTCCAGTCGCTCGCGGTCCTTGCCTGGACCCAGAGGTTGCCTGGTGGAATCCAGGTTGCAACTTCCCCACTCGCGAGCAAGACCGCGTGCTGCCAAGTGCCCTCCTCGGCTTCGTTTCCAACGGCAAATGGTACCATCCCTATCAGTTCCATGTTGGTGGACTGGGCATTGTGGTGCACTGACATGTTAGAATGCCACGCGGCCACAAACTACGTAGTAAGTGAAAGAAAGGCGAGTTATAAAATACATCAGGCTGCAAACTGTCTAGATGAGGGCATTCATTCATATGGCTTAAGAAGGCAGACCATGCACAAGAATGAACAATGTCTCAGGATGTTCAGAACGTGTGTCATGTAAACGTGTAAAGCATACATTGCACACAAAATAGCTGTATCTTAAAAAGTAGCATTTCTCCCATCCCACTAAAGCTCCGATCTCTAGAAGTTGAATTTTTCCAACAGCTGTTTTTTGCACGTTTGCCTCCCTGTCATGATAATAGTATTTCTTGACTCATCACTTTTCAACAATACTGAGTTTTCTGCTATAGAAAAAAAAAAAAGGTCGCTCAAGTTTTTTGGAAAAAAAACTTTAAAAATGTTAGCTTCCTCAATATTATTGTAGGTTTATCATGTAGTCGGCACTGTTGTGGACCCTCAGGACAGAGGGTCCAAGATTAGTGTTAGATATGTGGAGCTCACATTCTCTCAGTGTGTGTGTGTGTGTGTGTGTGTGTGTGTGTGTGTGTGTACAGGTAGTCTGTTTTGAATTAATATCTGGTAACTGTGTGGGCAGGTTAGTGAGACAGTACACTAAGACCTTTTGGACTTAAGTTTGAAATTTTTGTGTCTTTACAGACACTTAAAAAGCTTTACATAGATGCAAAGCAGTGCTCAAAATAGGCCTTCCAGCTAGGACAATATGATCTTTTGGTCTGACTCAACATCTCTTCTGCAGTAACTCTTCAAGAGCTTGCTCTGCCTCAATATGGAGAATGCACGAGGACCGTGTAGATTAGGGTAGGCAAGAAGATAAGGCAGGAAAACAGAGGAAAGCTCCTGTTCCAGGAAAGTAATGCCCCTAAAGTAATGCCCCTATGGCTGGGAGAATGAGATGTTGAAATATGGCACCATCTAACTGGCACCATCCTGGCATCTTGGTGGATGAGGAACTTTCCCAAAACTCTTGGAGGTAGAGTCCCACCCCCACCCCTGAGGGATGGACTCACCTGAATTCCTAGGTAAGACCAGGGACTTGAGCAATAGGTTACTAGCCCTGCCAGACTTGTACCATGACCCTATTAGGCCCCAGTACTTTAGTCATCTTTGCACCCTGCCTCATGTCTCCTGACTGTCCTCATGTCACCATGGTGTCCCTCTTTAATGCTCTATTAGACTTGATATGATTTGTTGAGATTTCTTTTTCTTTCTCTTTCTTTACTACCCTGGTGGCTCAATTTCTTCAAAATATTAAGTGTATTTGAGGCTGCAAGTTTTGGGGGAACAAGTATCCATTTACAGTTGCCGGCTTTCTAATAAAAACTCCCAGTTCTACCTCTCAAAATGTGACTTCGCTGTATCTTGTAATTGATTTCCCATATAATAATATGCGTGCTTTTCTTATGTGCATGTATTGTGTGTGCATGCACATGCACTACGGTTGGACTCAAGCCTTCATACTCTCATTTGTTTTTTTCTCACAAGGCTGATGTTCTATCACTGAAGCCACAGCTCCATTTTTGGCTTTATGGTGGTTAATTGAAGATAAGAGTCTCATGAACTCTTCAGTTTTGAACTTCCAAACCTCTGATCTTAGCCTCCCAAGTAGCTAGGATTACAGTTAGAAGCCAATAGTGCAGGGCAAGATGATGCTTTTGAGAAGCTTTGTTGTTTCTTTCCCCCAGCCAATAACATTTCTCAATTTTCTACCCCCACACACCAATCATGATCTCGAGCAGCAGTCTCGGAGCTAGAGATAACACCAAAGCCTCTACTTAGACCTCCCCCTGGAAAACTATTCTACTCAATTTAAAAAATCAATTTTTAATAAAACTTATTTCTGAAAGCAATCTCTGATTCTTTTCTTCCATTCACCCAAATCTACTCATGTTTTTCTGTAGAAACTGGTATTACCATTTTTCAAATTGTTTACAATGTTTGAAGTTTTTCTCTTATCTTCAACATATACATCAGATCACCTCCAAATTCTGTTGGTTTTATCTTCAAAATATGTTTAGAATTTGATATCATTTTATCATCTCCTGAACCATCATCCTTGTCTAATCTATCACTACTACCTGATAGGATGATTACAACAATCTTTGATTTGTTTTCCTTCCTGCCTTGGTGCCTAAGGTCTATTTTCAAAACAGCAGCTAAGTAATTCCTTCTAATGGTGAAGATTTAGCAGATGAGTCTCCTGATTGCCTATTGCTCAACCTCTAAGCTTGTGCTTGCCTTGAGGCCTTTCTACTTCTCCCAGTGGACCACGCTGCTCTTTCTCATATGTCTACCTGATTCCCTCCCTTGCTTCTTTTGCGTCTCTGCTCAAAATGTACTTCAAAAGAAAAGATTCTAAAGATCTTTCAAGATGGAAGTGAAAAGCAATTTCTATGATGCCAAAGCTCAGGGAATTATAGGAAGAATTGACAAATAGGATTGCACCAGATTAAAAAGTATCTGCACAGAAAAAGGGAACACTTACCAGTGTGGAGAGGCAGCCTACTGAATGGGAGAAACCCTTGGTAGTGGCTGGGATTAATATCCAGAATATATGAAGACTAAAAAAATTAAACACTAAAAGAACAAACAATATAGTCAGTAAAAGGGCAATTGAACTGAGCAGATACTTCTCAAAAGAAAGTACAGAAAGAAATGTTCAACATTAGGGAAGCACAAATTATTAGGACACTAAGATTATTCTAGTTAGAATGGCCTTCATCACGAAAACAAACAAAAGCAAATTCTGGCATTCGAGAAAATCTTTCACATTGTTGGTGGGAATGCAAATTAGGCCAGCCAGAATGGAAGTATGGCAGTCCCCTCCCAAACTAAAAATAAACCACCATATATGACCCAGAACTACTACTCCTGGAATCAAAGTCAATATACAATAGTGTTATTTGCACACTCATATTTATTGAAGCACTACTCACAATAGCAAGCTATGGAATCAGCTTAGATGCCCGTTAATGGATAAGTGGATAAAGAAGATGTGGTATATTTACACAATGGAGTACTATTTAGCTATAAAAAATGAAATCATATAATTTTTAAGAAAATGGATTGCATTAGAGATCAATATGTTAGTAAAAGACCCAGAAAGACAAACATTCCTGGTTGTATCTCATATGCAGAATCTAGATTTTTTTTTAAAAAAAGACAAGAAAGTAGCAGGGGGCTATTTGGGAAGGGGAAGGAAATCAACAAGAGCAGGTAGGATAGAGAAGGGATGGAAACAGAGTAATCAGGAATGTACACGGATAGAAATGTTATAATAAACCATTTCTTTGTGCAATAAATATCTGCTAATAACAAAGCAAAAAGGAATTATAAAACCAGATCCTGTATTCTTTGCATCTCTCCTTCTCCATATCTTTTCCTATAGTCTGAACCATGCACCATGTGTTCCGTATTTATGTGTTTATTATTTGTCTTTTCTTGCTAGACTAGATGCTCCAGGAAAATAGGCTGGGCTGTTTTGTTCCCTGGTATATTTCTAGGGCCTGACATATAGTTCTCCATAAACATTAATGAATGACTCATTCCACAGAAATTCCAGCCATCAATAGAGGAATCATTGTAAGGCAGTCAATGTTCATTCCAAATTATTGACATACAAATGAGCATTTTGGTCTGTTGTTTTTGTGATTTCCATTGCAATAATTGTAAGTGATTGATAGTAGTTTATTATTATACACAACAAGCAGTATTGAAGTCCCATTATTTCATTAAGGTCAATGGTAAATCATGGCATGCGTAATGGATAAAACATGAGGAAATGGGACAATTAAAAGGAATAGTGTGGGAGTTAAGCTTTCCTTCCTATATGACTTACATCATTTGAAGAAGTCATTTCATTAATATGCTTCCTGTTCTCCATATTGCTTTCAACCATAGAACACAGACATTCATTTCCTAAGTTACATCTACATTTTCCATTTGACATGGAGAGGGGAATTGTTTTTTGGAGAAAAAATAAGGGGTTATATGTACACATACCCTGGAAATTGATGAGACTTAATTAGTGTCTTAGAAAAATATTGACAAAAGAGGAATGAAAATATTTTCAGTCATTTTTGTTCTTTGGAATAATCTGGCAGTATTATGTTGTGTTGAATGAAACTTATTGTTTTATGCCATCGATTCTGTTTTCATAACCAAGGCTAGATAATCTGTGTTGCTTGAATTTTTCCTTGACAATGAGTTTAGTTACAAGAGGATTTTGGCATAAAAGCACTACTAATTTTAGCTATAGTATTTTCCTGAATTCTTTACATTGTTACCAGACAACACAAAGGTATAGAACTTAATCAGCAGAAAGAATCTTTTCATCCAACAAATATGTCTTCCAGGTCTAACCCATCCTGAGGATCTGGATATTCGAAGGATGTGTAGATGTTCCATAAGGAGATCTGCAACAAAACTGCAGTTCATTTTCTTTCAAATATTTTACTGACTCAGTCACTGGGGGAAGGGGGACATTACTGAAGCCAAACACTGGGCTTGTTCTTTGTAGTTCAGCTTAGGCATCTCAGGCTCATTCCAAGAGCAGTGACTAACGTGCTCAAATGCTAAAGAATTCCTCAGTTACTAACCTACCTTAGGTCATCCTATATATTCACATATTTCCATAATGTCTGTCTGTCTTTGTCCTTCATTCATTCCTTTGTTCCTTCCTTCTTCCCCTTTTTTCCATCTTTTTCTTTTCCTTTTTCTATTTCTCTCTCTTCTTTCCTGTCCTCTCTTTGTGTGTGTGTGTGTGTGCTGTTACTAGGGCCTCCATAGCTTTTCCCACTCAAGGTTGGCACTCTACAACTTGAGCCACAGTTCTATGTCTGGCTTTTTGCTAGTTGATTAGAGATAAGAGTCTCACAAACTTTTAATGCCCAGATCTCAGCCTCCCAAGTTGCTGGGATCATAGGTATAAGTCACTGGTGCCCAGCTTTTTAATTTTTTTTTCTTTCCAGGGAAGTAGCAATCCTATTTTATTTTTTCTCCAAGGGCAAATGCATCTTGGGGACGAGGGAGTAAGGAAGTGCAGTTTTTCTCATTTTCATGATCATCATGGAATCAGTCTTTGGACAACCAGCTGCATAACCAGAGAAAAGAAGTTTAGATTACATTAGCAAGTCTCAAACTTAGGATAATTGAAAATATGTTTACATGTCATCAATATAAACACCACGAATGAGATATTTTGCACTCTTCTCTCCATTTTTAATCTTCTAAATCGAATGTGTATTTATCCTCATAGCACATCTCAGTTTGGAGCAGCCTCATGTCAAGTACTTGACAGCCCTGTGTGTACTACCCTTCAGTACCATGGGCCATCTCTGCTATCATAGGTGAGAGGTGAGGTTCTCCAGATTCCTACGTACATTATGGCTTGAATAGACTTATGCCTCCAGGTGGCGCCAATGCTCTGTGATTTTTTTTTTTTTGCCACTACCTTTTGGCTAGGTGAGTCTACTTTTATTTATATATTTATTCATTCATTTCATAATTTTGTTTTCATGATCTCTTAATGGTAGGTATATTTTATTCCATGTAACATTATTCAATAACTAAAACCTAATAACATTACTATTAGTTACGCTAAAATAAATGATAGGAGGAATACTTAAGTCATTTTATCTGCTAATACTGAAGTCCATGTAAGACTCATTTTCAATTATGTAATATTTTTAGACAGAGTTTCATGACCAGCTATTTAAAGAGCAACAGAGGAAATAGGAAATTTTCTGATGAGCATATGTTGGTTTTCAACAACTTTGTGGCACTGTTTATGAGGAAATGGAAAATATTTTGTGACTTTTTATTTTATTTATTTATAAATATATACATAAATTTATAAATAAATATGTGCTGGGAATGAAGCTTGAACTTAGGATTTCATGCTCTAACTTGGATTTTTTTTTTTTTTTTTTTTTTGGCCAGTCCTGGGCCTTGGACTCAGGGCCTGAGCACTGTCCCTGGCTTCTTCCCGCTCAAGGCTAGCACTCTGCCACTTGAGCCACAGCGCCGCTTCTGGCCGTTTTCTGTATATGTGGTGCTGGGGAATCGAACCTAGGGCCTCATGTATCCGAGGCAGGCACTCTTGCCACTAGGCTATATCCCCAGCCCAACTCTAACTTGGATTTTTAAATTTAAGTATAAGTACTCTACAACATGCTATATCTCTACTTCTGGCTTTTAACTGGTTAATTGGAGATAAGAGTCTCGCAGACTTTTCTGCCTGAGCTGACTTTGAACCATAATCTTCAGATCTTAGCCTCTGAGTAACTAGGATTACTGGCACAAGACTCAGATGCCCAACTGACTTTTAAATCTAATACAAAATGAATGGGTCTTTGTATTGGTGATTTACATGTTGAGTTTTCTGAAAGCGAGGAACATAAAAATTAACCTCAACTTCAGCTCTGTAATTTTATGTATGTTCCAGCCATATAATGCCCAAGAGATTACATTTTTTTCTGGAAGAATAATTTTTAATACTGAGACTGAGTTTTAAGAAGTTAATGTCTATTGCTCAAATTTTCAAAAGCCTGATCTGATTTGTTTGTTTGAGTAGGCCTCTAGCAATAACTAAAATGTGTTAGGAGTGTTGTGAGCAGTAGTTTACATGAGCTAACTCACCCCCACAGTAAAGCAATGAGGTAGGTATTTTTATTATCTCCACATTTAAGCAGAGAAAATGGCTGCTCTAGAGATCAACTCACTTCTCCTGAACATGTCCATTAGGAGGGAGAGTGTGAATTTACACCCAGCTATTTGACCTAAAAGTTCATTCTCTTATCTTTTGCATACACTGAGGTAGCACTCTGTCGTTTAAGTTAAGTTTGGCAGTCTGCAAAACAGTGAACAAAAACTAGAGTCTGTAATGTCCACATCTATAATGTATGGCAGGAGGGACTGCTGTCTTTCATGGTGATAGCCACAACTCACTTCCCAGGGCCCAGGGGCCAGCCACTTATGCCCTGCCAGTCAGTTCTTATTTGATTAATGACTGTCTACATCAAGGCACATAAGCTCTATCTCCATCTATAAAACAAAAGGAGCAGGAAATCTCTTTCATGCTTGTATAGGTTGACTTCATAACCAGGTTTCATGACAACTCACTTTACAAATATAAATTCTTTACATCTTCAAGTATGCTTTCCTGTCCATAACCCGCATAAAGTTTTCACTATATATTAGCATGCATGGATGTCTCACCTGATTTACATGCTCCTTTTTTTTTGGATGCCTATTAGGTAGATGCGTATTAGGCACAAGTGTGTGTGTGTGTGTGTGTGTGTGTGTGTGTGTGTGTGTGTGTGGTTTATGAGAGAGATAGAGAGAGGAGAACTGAGCTCAACTCCTCCAATCTTTCCTTTCCCACTCATGGGCTCTGTTACCTTGGGCACCACATGGGATCTTCCTTGAAAGATCAGGTTTTCCAAGTGAAAATCAAGTTTGGTGTATATTTATTTCCCCTAAAGCTATGTCAAGAAGATTGATTGAGATGAGAGATACAAAGTCTCTAGGACGTTTGTACTCTGCACATAGTTTGTACTTTGTAAATGTTAACTCTAGAAGATCGTCATAACAAACACCATCAAGCTATGTCCATACCCACTTTAGTTATCAGAGGATCCTAATTATCTAGGGACATACATAGCTGTAAAGCTGATGTTCCTTCCCAGACAATGAGAGCGAGCCCCATTAGCACTGTCATTTTGAGTTTTTGGATGGATTTGGGCCAAATGCATGTCAATTCTGCACCAAACCACTTTACTGCTTTGGGAGTGCAAGCCGGCTTTATTAGTAATTTCCTTGGAAAGGGGCTTATAACAACTTTCAGTGTTTGAATCCTTAGTTTATCCAAGTTGCCTGGCTAAAGAAATCTGCCTTCCTTTCTATCGTTCATACAAAGGATTTCTAATGACTTCAGCATATTATTGGGCTGAGAGACTGTGGCAATGTGACTCTGGGAATGCAATTTTTATGGGTCATGATTTGGATGCATTGCTTAAGGTTCACAGGTGGTAAAATAGGTTGTTTAAAAAACGTCAACATTTCCTGATAAAAAATGATTTTCTTCCTTTTTTCCTTTCTTCTCCTCTCTTTCCTTAGTTGTGTGATAGCAACTGATAACATACAAGTTTTGAAAAAAATTTTAACAAGGTTCTTGAAAACAAGTCCAAGTGATTTTTCTGTATCAAATCTTATTTGCTCTTGGCCAGAGATGAAACCACAGAGACCAAGAGATCACAACCTTCACACAAAGGAAGAAGGAAATCTATTGTGATAGATTCGCAGGTAGAACCTCATCTCAGAGTATTCTTACAAAATCCACAGGAGCTTAGATCTGGAGTGTAACAGTTTCTCAGTGTTGAGTTTGGAGAAGTAGAAAGTTGGAGAAGGATAACTTCATTAGGGAGAAAGACCACCCCTCTACTGTCCTCTATTTTAAATCCCTCTCCTTCCCTCCCTTCCCTTCTTCTCCTTGTTCCAATACTGGGTCTTGAACTCAGGGCCTGAGTGCTGTCCCTTAGCTTTTCTTTTTTGGTAGATCTTGGAGCTTGAACTCAGGACCTGGGCCTTGTCCTTGAGCCTCTGTGCTCAAGGCTAGTGCTCTATCACTTAAGCCACAGTGTTTTTTGAGTGGCTAATTGGAGCTATGAGTCTCGGGAACTTTTATGCCTGGGCTGGCTTTGAACTTCGATCCTCAGACCTCAGTCTCCTGAGTATCTAGGATTGTAGGCGTGAGCTACCGGTGTCCAGCTCCCTTAGCTTTTTTGCTCAAGGCTAGAGCTGTATCACACGAGACACAGCTTTACATCTGGGTTTTTGGTGGTTCATTGGAAAAAGGTGTCTTACAGAAACTTTGAACTGTGATTCTCAGATCTCAGCCTCCTGAGTAGCTAGGATTACAGATATAAACCATTGGTACCCAGTTTTCAGACATAAATATCTTAACTCAGCTGCTAGGGTGATTTAGTCATGATGGTTTTACATTGTGCACAAAGTTGAGCTGAGAGAGGCCTCTGTCTTGCTGTCTTTCTTATGGAGCAGGCACACAGCAGTTTGTGACCTGTGTAAAACTGGCAGTGAGACTAGGGAATCAGGACCTTTATCTTCCTGTCCCCTACCCACACCGCTTGCTCAGGTCTTTGAATGACCAGGGGTGGGGAAAAGCCCAGGGGGGCGTGGAAGTAGAGTAGGCTTTGTAACCTTATTGCAGGAAACTGATTTGAATTCTTACTTGACTCTGAGGTGACCCTGGCAAGTCCCTTGGCTTCTCAGCCTTAATTTCCTCCTCTGGAAATATAAATACTATCTGCCTTGATAACCTAACAAAGTTGTTGTGAATATCATATTAGGTAATGGAAAAGAAAATACTTGGTAGTTTGCTGAGGCAGCAAATGTAAAGTCATATAGTAACAAGAACCTAGTGTACATTAGTGCAATCACAATGGGAATCAGTACAGTGGTTCTTCCAGGAACTAAACACAGAACTTCCATATGATTGTGTTATGCCATTCTTTAGCACAGATCCAAAGGAATGTAAGCCTGCAAATAATAAAGAAAGCAGCATACCCCCATTTACAGCAGCACTATTTACATCAGCCAAGACATGGAGCCATCCTGGGTGCCCAACGAATGATGACCAGAGAAAGAAAGTGTGGCACGTAAATACAATGGAGTATTATTCAGCAATGAAGAACAATGGAATTATGTCATTTGCAGAAAAATGGGTGGAACTGGAGATCATTGTTAAGCAAGAAAAGCCAAGCAAACTCAGAAAGACAAGTATCATGTGTTTATGAACATATGTGGAATCTAGACCTAAAAAAGAAATGACATGATTGTAAAGGGGAACCAACACGTAAGAAGGGATGAAAGGAGATAGTGATGGGGAGTGATAGTATAGAAGTACATCATATATACATATATATACACATATTAGTATGTATTATATTACATACACTCATATATTAATTCACATATGCTAATATGTGCCACACGTATGTAACATATATATCAGCATATGTATGTTAATATATGAATTAATATATGTGCATATATACAAATCAATATATGCACATATATATAGCTCACAAGGAAGCCCACCAAAATCTGTTCAAAAGGAAGAATGAGGAGAAAGAGTGGTCAAGAAAGAATAGTAACAGATGGGGTGTGTTTGATCCAAGTTCATTATGTGTGTATGTATATATATATGTTATAAATATCACTACAATACCCTTTGTGCAATTATATGCTAGTAATTTTTTTATGTCACTAGTAGGGCTTCAACTCAGGGCCTAGATGATGTCCCTTAGCTTTTCGCTTAAGTCTGGCTGGTGCTTTCACTTGAGCCATAGCTCCACTTTGGTTTTGGTGGTTTGTTGGAGATAAAACTCTCACAGACTTTCTTACCAAGGCTAGCTTTGAACTGCAATCTTTCAGATCTCAGCCTCATGAGTAGCTGGGATTATAGGCATGAGTCACCAGCACCCGGCTGCTGATAATTTTTTTTTCATACTACATAGTTTTTCATTATTGGGTGGGAAGAATATTGAATTAAATATTCTGCATCATTGTGAAAATTACTTTCCACTCGCTACTTGTTTCCTTTTCTGCTCTGCAGTTTACTTAATTGATTTTGAATGTTAAACAGTGATTGAAATGGTTTGCTTCTGAGCAAATGTTTTTGTGTTATTGTATAGAATGTGATTTCTGAAATCCCAGCTTTGTGAGCTCAGCCTGGGATTCCTGGAAGTGTTTGTTTTTCTTAAAAATTAAAAAAAAATGGTATTGTAGAAAGAACATTTAACATAAGACTTGCTCTGTTAGCACACTTTCAAGTATAAACCACAGTATTAAGGATAGGTACAATCAGTTGTGAGTAGATTTCTACAATTTATTTATGTATAACTAAACTATTGTGCCCCTTGTTTAGCAGCTTCCTATTTTCTTCTCCACAACAGTTCCTAGAAATCACTATTCTGCAGTTTGCTTCTAGGAATCTGGCTGTTTTAAACAGTCGTTTTCATGGAAGAAATCCTTGCCTATGACTGGCTGATGTCACTTACCATATTTTAAAAATACTTATTTTTCCCAACATGAATAGATATTTCAAGTGTATCATATTGCTGCAATACTTGGCTTGGAGCTGTGGTTTCTTGGCTGATTTGGACCCAAGCAGTGCCCTAAGAGTAGAAGTTGGTTGTGTGGGTTAGGAGAGGACTCTGGGTCCATTGGTGAAGGTTCTTGTTGTTTTTATAATTTTGGCAGTGTTCTCAAGGGAGGACTAAACATTCAAGTCATTTGTGCTGGGATTCTAGCCTTCCAAAGGAAGCTCCAAGTTGTAAGTGAGAGGTTGGCAGGGCCGGACAAAGGCTTCCTGAAGGTCAGTACTGGCAATGGCCATGGAAGGGCTCCTCTATAGCAGAAGCAGGTATGAAAAAGAGGCAACCCAGAGAGCATAGGAGGGAGGCAAGAATTTGAGAGGGATGAGGACGATAAGGTGCTCAGGACGGTGGAGTTCAATGTCAATGACAAGCTGCCTGCCCAAGGAAGGCGACTTAAACCTTAGCTCAAGTATGGTTGGGTTGCAGCACTTAAGTCATGCCACAGACCCTGCTCCCTTTTCTTTTTTTCTTTTTTTTTTCTTTTTTTTTTCTCTCAAATTTTTATTATCAAACTGATGTACAGAGAGGTTACAGTATCATATGTTGGGCATTGGATACATTTCTTGTACTGTTTGTTGCCTTGTCCCTCATGCCCCCCTCCCTCCCCCCCTTTCCCTCCCCCCCCCCAGGTGTTCAGTTCACTTACACCAAACAGTTTTGCAAGTATTGCTTTTGTAGTTATTTCTCTTTTTTTTACCCTGTGTCTCTCAAATTTGGTATTCCCTTTGAATTTCCTACTTCCAATACCAGTAAACACGGTTTCCAATATACTCAGATAAGATTACAGAGATAGTGTAGGTACAACCATAGGAAGGTGATACAAGAACATCATCAATAATAGAAACTACACATATACATAGGACGTTGAAAGTAGTTACAACTGTGATATATCACTTGTTTCCATAACATGGAGTTCATTTCACTTAGCATCATCTTATGTGTTCCTAAGGGTATAGCTATTGGGCCTTGTGATGCTCTGCTATGGCTTGCCTAAACCTGTACTAATTATTCCCAATATGGTTGGGTTGCAGCACTTAAGTCATGCCACAGACCCTGCTCCCTTTTCTTTTTTTCTTTCTTTTTTTTTTTTTTTTGGCCAGTCCTAGGCCGTGAACTCAGGGCCTGAGCACTGTCCCTGGCTTCTTTTTGCTCAAGGCTAGCACTCTGCCACTTGAGTCACAGGGCTACTTCTGGCCATTTTCTATATATGTGGTGCTGGGGAATCGAGCCCAGGGCTTCAAGTATACGAGGCAAACGCTCTTGCCACTAGGCCATATCCCCAGCCCCCCCTGCTCCCTTTTCTTTAGTTTATTTTTCAGGTAGGATCCTGTGCTTTTGCTCAGCTGACCTTGGACCGTGATCCAAGTTTGTAATAGCCAGTTACAGACGTGAACCACAGCTCCTAGCCCCTCTTAACTTCTACACCTCATTTTTACTTCTTGCTGGAAAATGGAAAGTGTGAGGATTAAAATAAAGTTTAATGGCATTTTAGAAGCACTTTATAAATTACGTGATTCTATATAACTATCATTCTATCTTTTGGAAGGGATCCGATCATTAAGGAGATGTTTTAACAGTAGCAGTTTGCCTTATAAGCAGATATTCAAAACTATACAGATAGTTGTCATAGATAAATAGTTGTATATTTAACATACAGGGATTCAAGGACATGAATGAAATAATAACTACATTATTACCATTGCATTTTGTATATGTGCTTTATTGTGTACTATAAGGACAAAATATGATCCTTCTCACACATCTACAAAAAGTTCATTAATGGACTGGAAATGGAGAAGGGGTGTTCCCTCAAAGAAAAGTAAGGACTGTTTCCACAAGAAAGGGAGCTGGCTAGTGAGTGGCAAGATAAAGCAACAAAGCTGATTCAAATTCACAAATGTCTAGTATATCAGCTTGGTGAATAAGATAGTTTGGCATCACTTGGATGGATGTAGAGGCAGAAGAAGAGAGCTGCTGTGTGGAGGAGGAAGAGCTGCCCTGGGGAAGGAGTTTGGTGATAGGGATCTGAGGGAGATTTGGAAGAGGACTAGTGGGGATTTAAAGGCTGTGTTATGTGTGAGGTGATCCTTCCAGGGACCTCATGGATATTCCATACATCTGGAAAAATTACAGTGTGCTTCATTGAACCAATTGGATTTCTTATGGAAATGTTGAAAGGTTAGAATTTGCATCAAGTTTGTGATTTGGCCAAAACAGAGTCAGTTTTTGTAACAAAGCTGAGATGGGGATGTGGGTACCATGCAAATGAAGTCTAAGACCCTGTTTTCTGAGGAATGGGAGAGCTCCCCTGAGATCAATGCTATGCAGATGCTTAGTAGAGGGATTGGCTCCTGGAGCCATCCTTGTGCGGTTATTTGGACTCTTCTGATGAATTTATACCCATGGAGGTCTACTAGAGTCCTGTGTATCACCCCCAGGCCCTGCTGATCATCAGGAAATCTGCCAACAATGTTGGCACATTACTGAAGCCCACCCTCCCACCAAGGAGGACTTCAGAGCACAACCCTGCTCATGCTAAGATATCTTGGCAAACAATTCCTCCAGGTGTGGTTTATCTTGGAGATAATGATGTTAGGGGCACAATGGTACTTGCACAGGTCAGACACACTTTCACTTCTTATATTAACTTTTATCACAGGCATGGTTCTATCTACTAACCTGAAATTCTTTGCAAAATGTCCATATGTGTCTATGATGTCCAGGAAGAGGGTCTGTAGGCCTCAGAAGATTCTCCAAGGAATCATGACGCCCCCACCCCCACCAAAGGTAAGTACTACTGGCTTGTGTTTTGAGGAATGAAGTTTTGTTGAAAGTGAAAGCTCTAATCCCTTTCTGTTGTCAGCTCACTTACCTTGACTCTTCTTTGAAGCTCAGCTGGGACACTCTGACCCATTCATTGTAGGCAAAAGCAAAACATATCTGAGTGATGGTACTTGCTTCTTTAAACATAGTCTGTGAGACTCTAGCTCCAATTATCCAGCGAAAAGCTAGCCTAGAGGTATGGCTCAGGAGATAGAGCACCAGCTGAGTTAAATGTGAGGCCTTGCTTTCAGATACCAGTATCAACACATAAGCAAAAAAGCTTCTTATGTCTATGTTTCCTTAATCTTTTAAAATATTTTTATTACTCTTGTGATTTTTAAAATTATCTTTAAGTAGTTACACAAAGGAATTGTCAGTTTGTGGATATATCTTGATCAATGTGTATATATGTTTTGACAATCATATGACTTTTAGAAAATCACCAAAAGTTTTTATGAAAAAAAATTGACATCCTAGACAGGACTTTGGGGTCAGGTGTACAAAGTTCTTGTTATTTGGAATTTAGAAAACATTTCTTAATCTCTTTAAGTCTGTCTTCTCGTTAGTAAAATTAAAACAGTAATATTTATAACTTCATAGAGTCTGAAGATTAAATGAGAAAATGTATTATAGTGCTTAGCATTTGGCAGGTGCTAATGATAATATTTCATCAAGACTACTGTTTTCTAATCCATTTGTTCCTTGGATACCTGAGATTATATTCTTTACAGTTTTATGTCCCAATGTTTTATCTTTTCACTATAATAATTCTCCATATTACATACTCTATAAATATTAATTCTAATGCGTCAAACACAGGTAGCATATCCAGTGTATTTGAAAATTTCATTATTGTTGGCTATTGGAGGTGTTTTCAGCTTTTAACTACTAAAAACAAATGTTGCCACAAACAACTTTGGATTTGTTGATATCTTAACTGCCAAATCAGATTATCCCATTAACATATTTTAGGAAACTATGCTTTTGGAACCCATTTGTTTACATAGAGCAATGGAGATTTTTGAAATGGATATTTGTGACTGCCCAAAGCAACAGGATGGAAAACAAAAACATGGGAGTGTCCAAAAAAATTAATGTAAAAAAAGAGCTTTCACTTTCAACAACTTTCAACGGATATGAACCTGCCAGCTAAAACAGATATCCCTCAAATGTAATGACTCAAGCAAGTTAGTTTATCTTTTATCTCTCAGGTAATAGTTCTGGTGTAACTGTCCAGTGGCTTTGGGGACCTAAATCCATCTGCCTTTTAGTAAGCAATTTATACTCAATTTGCTAGAAAAATGACCATATGTCCACACCCAGCTGCAAGGGACACTGGGAGATGTAGTTTCCATTTTGCATGGCCATTCTATCTAGAAAAGCATCAAAAGTTCATTACTATAGAAGGAGAGGAGAGCATGTATTGAAGGAAATTTAGCTGGCTCTACCACAAGGGTTCTTACTATTATAAATCAACCTGGGAAGATTCAAAGTGGTGGGGCATGGGATTAAGAGGAGGAAGAAGGAGTACTAGCAGAATAACATGTGCATCATTTACTCAGCAAATGACATGCACTCTGTGTATCTCTCTTCCTTCATCTTAATAATTCCCAGAACAGGCAATGTTTTATTTTTAGAGAATTGCTAGGAATCCAGAATGAATGGAGCAAGAGATGAGATGAAAGAAGGCATTAGATGCTCTTATGAAGAGAATGGACTTAATCTGGTAGAATTTCGTGTCACTTGCCAGGAATAACATGGTTTTGTTTTGATACATTATTTCCAACAGGAGTATGCAGTTTATATTAGGGTTCACTCTTGGTATTATATGTTCTATACTGTTTAGCAAAAGGATAATACTAGTGTCTACTAGTACAGTGTCTTACAGCATCATTTTGTGGTCCTGCTTATCTTTCCCCTCCCAATATTGGCAACCATTGGTCTTTTAAAACTTCCTTCCTAGTTTTGATTTTCCACAATGTTACATAGTGGAATGTTAGATATAGCTACTGTAAGCTTTTTAAAAATGTTCCAGTCCTGGAATTTGAACTCAGGGCCTGAGCATTATCCCTGAGCTTCTTTTGGCTCAAGGCTAGCACTCTACCACTTGAGCCACAGTGCCACTTCTGGCTTTTTCTGTTTCTGTGGTACTGAGGAATAGAACCCAGGGCTTCATGCAAGCTAGGCAAACACTCTACCACTAAGCTACATTCCCCGCCCTGTAAGTAGCTTTCTTAGGTTGACTTTTACTTGATCAATATGCCTCTAGAGTTCTTTCAGGTCTTCTTATAGCTCCATAGTTCATTCCTATTTTGATTGCTCAATAGTATTCTCTTATATGGATGTTCCATGGTATGTTTATCCATTCGCCTAGTAAATTACATTATCGTTGCTTCCACATGTTGAATATTTGGAATAAAGCTGATATAAATATTCACACACAGGTTTTTGTGTGCACATACGCTTTCAACTCATTTGGGTAAATACCAAAAGGTAGAATTTTTGGACAGAATATGGATCTTAGCATGCCCCTCCTTTTTCTTTTCAAAGCCCCTTCTCATTCATTAATTGACTCTCAGAAATAAGTGAGGATGCACTGTCATTCTAACTGTACAGAAGGAACTTAAGGCTCCAGGTAAAGCACACAGTCCATGTGGCTGGGAGGGTGGACCCAGGCTTTCAGTCTGATCTGCCTCTTTCCATGACCAAAACGTCACAATGAAGCAAGAATGTAGCCAGAATAACTTCCTAGATCTCAGGCCAAAGCCTTCAAACAATAAAGCCAGACCAATCTCAGCAAAATGGGGATGTAGCAAGGTTCTTTCAGTGTCTTCCTGGACCCACACCCAGAGTCTGTCTTCCAGACATCCTCTGGCTTGCTACTGGGGATCAAAAGCATCTTTGCTTTCACCGTGGAAACTGCCCAGTGCCTGGCCAGAAAACTCAATGAAGTCATTCCAGTAATTGTTATTATAAATGACTCAGCGTGTGCCACCACTCCAAGATAAAAATGTACATTTTATTGTAGCTTTTGATGTATTATCTCAAAAATGTGTGGGAATTTTTAACATGTGGTAATGCCTCTCTAACAGTGCCTCACACTTAGCCTAGATGAAATGTCTTGCCCACAGGTAAGGATGCCTGTTCTTTCATTTCGTTTCAAGATACAGAGGTTAGCTTATCCCTATGGAGAGGAAATACTGGACCAATGGACAAAAGTCTAGCTACACTTTCTTCTAGCAGCTTGCCTT
Source organism: Perognathus longimembris pacificus (assembly GCF_023159225.1). NCBI lineage: Eukaryota > Metazoa > Chordata > Mammalia > Rodentia > Heteromyidae > Perognathus > Perognathus longimembris. Next base: position 28,393,001 of record NC_063176.1, on the reverse strand, counting down.
TAATGTTTCTATCAGTAATATTTATCATCTCTGCAGGTTAACTACCCTCAGTGAACTAGACACACATGTCATTGTGCCAGTGGTGGTATGAAAAAAGGATAGTCTCCTCTCTTTACCCTCCAAGCCATTATAGATAAAAACCCAACCTGAACTAAAAGTGCATTAGTTATGTAAATGCAGATGCACAAGAAGTTTCTTCCAGCTAGATTGTTTTTCTTTGTAGAAAGTCTATAGCTGCCACTAAGGAAAGCTTCTTGTAAGTGCTTAGGAACTAAGACAATTTTTTTTGTTTTGTTCTAGGACTGGGGTTTGAATTCAAGGCTTGGGCACTGCCCCTTAGCCCAAGGATGATGCTCTATCATTTGATCCACAGCCATACTTCTGACTTTTCAGTAGTTAATTGAAGATAAGAATCTCATGGACTTTCTTGCTCAGGCTGACTTCAAACCTGATCTTCAGATCTCAGCCTCCTGAGTAGCTAGGATTACAGGTGTGAGCCACCAGAGCCTGGCTAGACAAAACACGCATGAAATTTAACATTATTCCTAAAATATAGAATGAGCAATGTCTTGACTATCACAATGGATGGCTGATCCCCATCCAGCATACTCTATTTTTATACTAAAATGACTCAGTCCTTTCCTTTTGCCTCTGAGATCTGAATAGCGGACTGGCAGAGCCTTGGACATACCTGACCACCTCATGCCTTGGAAAGCAAAGTCCTGCTTTCCTAATTGTGATTATTGTCTTTGAACAAATGAGAGTGTGTCTGACTCACTGTCTACCTCTTTCTGGGAGCACAGAGACATGATCATTTAATCTGCATCGATGCTGGGAAGGGAAGGTGTAGCTAGAGCCAACACCATAAAGGGGAATGGTGGTCATTTGTAAAGGATCTTTGATTTGATTTCTTTGCAGACTAGAATCTGGATGAGATTTTTGAAGTTCACCTAGTGGGGACATTTGCATGAAAGCTGGTAGAACAGTTAAAATGGTTCATGTTCAACCATCACTAGTTCCCTTACCTCCAGAGTAAAGGCCATCACCTTAGCAAGATGGCGAAACCTTTTATGATCCACCCTTCTAGCCATTCCAGTGCCCTGAAGCCCTGGGTACCTACTGTTTGAATAGAACTTGGCTTTGCAGTGTGTCAGTTGCTTACCATTCTATCATTTACATTCATATGGCCTCTAGACTCATTCCTGAGTGCAGTGTCTCCTGGTAGCAAACTTAAATACTGAATGAAGGGAAAGAAATCACTGAGGAACTCAAATGATGGAGTAAGCTATATACACTCTACTAAATAGCTTGCTTGAGCATATGTCTTAGTAAGACAAAACCCCAACTATTAAGTATGAGAAGAAGATGGATCTGGTTTTAACTGGCCTCTCCTCCCTCAGAGGAACACATTATTCCATGACTAATCTTCTTTGGCCCTCGTTTTGTATCATCTCTGAGTCTCACCTGTGTGTCACAGTCCTCTCAGCTTTGTGCTCATGTGCAACTACATTGAGTAACCCTCCTTTTATCAGGCTTCTAGTAGCAATGTCTAGGCCTTCTGTTCCTATCTGAAGAAAGTTACACAATGTCCACAGTTGAAAGATAATCTTTATTTTGTTAAACCTGGTCCTGCTATTTCTAATTTGCTATTGTAATGCCTGTGCATTGCTGGACCCTGAAGATAGTATTAGTGTATTAGTGCTCAGTGGTGCTTAGTAGCTCCAGCTACTGTCCAAAGTACTCCATCCATGTAGCTCATTTGATAGTCATTTAGTAGTTCCATTAATATTCTAAGTCCTCTATCTGTGTATCTCATTTGGGCAGTCACTTAGTAGTAGTCATTTAGTAGTTCCATAACTGTGGTAAGTACTCCATCCATGTAGCTCACTTAGTGGTAACTTAATAGTTTAGTTCCTGTGCTAAGTACTCCAACTCTGTAGCTCACTTGGGTAGTCACTTGGTAGTTCAGTAACTGTGTCAAGTACTCTATCCATCAAAGCCTCGAAACCACCTAAGAAGCAGGTGTCATTAGCATGATCTTCTTTTGCAGATGAGGAATGACTGATTTGCTCAAGGTCATGTAGCCATCACAAGATGTGTACAGTCTGGCTCTAGTTCATGTCCACCTGGGAACAGTTCCCATGGGAGAGTTTCCCCTCTGGGCATGGTACCAGCAAATATCCTCATCATCCCCTCCCTCCCCTTCCCCCTGGCTCTAGAAACCAGAGGGTTGTTGTTTTTTTTAATGTCTGCTCATCTTCATTGGGATCTTATAGACATTTTTGAAAGCAAGAAGTTTTTCCTTTTATGCAGCCCTTTTCATTTCGTTGGTCTGCTGTTCGTTCTGGCCAGCAGTAAGCTCTTCCTTCTGTGCTGAGTAATCCTGGGGAACTGGGCATTTTCCCAGTAATAGGAGTTATCCAGCCACAGAGAGGATTGTGTCTTGGATGTGCTGGTAGGGTGCAGCATATTGGGGAGTAGTGCAGAGAGAAAAGGTCCAAGACCTTTTGGCATAACCTTGTGGAGTGATGTAGTCTTCATGTTTTCCATTTCCATCACTCTTGCTCCTTAAAGTAAGAACTCACCTATTTTTTATTTAAATAATATTAATCAATTAATTGTTGTTATTAAGAAGTTGTACAAAGGGGTTATAATTCCAAAAGCCAGGTAATGAATCAAATGCTTCTTGGTCAATATCACCACTTCCTTTGCTTTGCCCCATTTTCCCCCTCTCCTCCCTGCCCCTAAGCTATATAGTTCATTTTTTACGTAGTGTATATTGATTATCATGACTGCACTTGTTCACTCTTCCTCCCTCTGTTCCTGTGCCCCTTTGCCCCCCACCAGAAGAAAACAAAAAAACAAAAAACAGCAACAGCAACACTACTACCACCACCAACAAAAACTCCTCATATTTCTATTTTCTGGAATTTATGTTGGTAAGTAGTATGGTAGGTGTTCAGAGGAGTTATGCTTTTGGGTTCCTCCACCTAAGTGTATTCTTCTTTAGTCATTTGTTTGTTTTTAAATGCATACAGCCCTGTATAAGTTAGCATGTCCAGTTAGTTGGGTTTTTGATCTTGCTTCCACATATGACAGAACATGCACCATTTGTGTCTCTTAGCTTAACATGATTTGTTCTAGGTCCATCTGTTTCCATGCAAACGACATAATATTATTCCTTCTAATGACTGTGTAAAATTCCATTGTGTATAGGTACCACAGTTTTTTGATCCGCTTGTCTATTGTAGGGCATCTGAGCTACTTCCATAACTGAGCTATTGTTAATAGTGCAGTAATAAACATGGATATGTAACCATCTTTACTGTATCTTGGCTTATAATGTTCTGGGTAGATGCCCAAGAGTGATGTGACTGGGTTGCAGGGAAGAAAAACTCACTTTTTTTAAACAACAGCTTCATGGGGTAGGCATTTCAGGAAATATTATCTTCTTATTTTGTTAAAGAGAAAACAGCAGGTGAGAAAGCGAAATGACTGCTCAGAGCTCTACAGCCACTCAACAGTGAAGCAGGGTTCACATACCCATGTCCCATTTTCACAACATAACCTGTTTTTCTCCTAGTGAGCAAGAATACAATGAATAAATACACATTTTTATAATTTCCATGTTTCTTTGGTCACTTTCCTGGAAACCAGTCATGAAAATGAACTTGGAGTCACAGTTATCTGCTAGGCTGATGCCACTTTTTTCTGTCACTGACAAATTCTAGCAGGTTGTGTCTATGATTCTGTCGAGTGACTTCAGTGAAGACTTTGGTTGCTGAACCAATTATTGGATCAGGTAGTATGTATGTCAAGTCTGCATTTTTGGAGCTAACTGTCGTATGCAGCTGTGAGAAAGTCACCTTATTAGGACTACATCCTAAGGACTTGGAGAATGACCCTTCTTGAGAAATAGGGGAAGAAAGATTGATTACTTTGGAACTTCCAGTGATATAACTCCTTAAACATTCTGCCCTGATTGTGTGACATCTACCTGTACTCTCCCCACCTTCTTGTCCCGATCCTTTACCAGGTTCATGATTTCCATCATGAAGGTGGTGTATTATTCTTTTACATCTAATGACCAGTGAAAATGAACTCTGCTTTAATTCATGCTTAAGCCTCCAGATTGGAATGAAGAATGAATGACAACTTGCTTGTAATAAGAAAGGGCAACACCATCGAATTGTAAATTGCCTACCTATTTCTTTCCTCATGGAGGTGTACACTCTGACTCTTTTATACCAATGAAAAAATCTTTGTGTTCATTGGAATTCAATAAAATTGGTGCTATGTGTGCCTTGGGCTTGTATCTGATTTGACGACCCAAATAGCAAGACACAGTGCCTGTCCTCAAAAGAACTGGAAAATGTGTAATGAGAAATGAAAAGATGCTATTTCTACTAAGTTTCTTTCTGGAGGCAGATGGGGATTCCTGCCACTCCCAGAAGTGCAAGACTTCAGGCCTGTTCCTGTGCAGCAGTGCTCAGCAGCACCCATGGTGCCTGCTCTCTCCTGCTCTTAGAGATGGGTTGTGCTCATCCAGACCCTCAGACACCATGACAGTGATGCTAATTCCTGCTTCTTCTCCCCAGCCTCCTCACTCATGTATTTGATCCATTGTTTTCTCCACTTTCATATCAAGAGTAAAAAGCCACCAAGTGTGGTGGTACACACCTGTTATCTTAGTTACTCAGGAAGTAGAGATAAGAGGATCACTGTTAGTGGCCAAATGTTAGTGAAAGCCCATTTCAGTCAATAAACTGGCAATGATGGTGCCTATTTTTCATCCTAGCTACTGGGAGGCATCATTGGGAGGATTATAGACCAAGGCCAACCCTAGGAAACCATGTGAGACTCTATTCAAAAAGTAACTAAAACACATAAGGGCTGGGGTCATGGCTTAAGAATAGAGCACCTTCTGAACAAGCATGAGACCTTGAGTTCAAATCCCAGTACTGGAAATAAAAAAGGTAAAGCCTCTATGTATGCTTATGTAATCTTGTTTTACTCATACACAGGCTACAAAGCAGTTACCTACTGGGTTTTCCTAATCATACAGACAAGTTTCAAAAACAAATTGTGAAATTTAAAATTATAAATAGATAAAGCAAACAAACCAAACCCATGCTTTAGATGGTTACTCCTCTTACTTTAGAACTCCCACTGGACTGTAAGTCCTAAGCCTATGGAATAGCCGATTGTGCTTATTTTCATGTCTCCGTTGCCCAGTACAGAGCTTGACCGAGAGCAGGCCTCATGCTCTGTTTTTTGTTTTTTTTTTTTTGGCCAGTCCTGGGTCTTGGACTCAGGGCCTGAGCACTGTCCCTGGCTTCTTACCGCTCAAGGCTAGCACTCTGCCACTTGAGCCACAGCGCCGCTTCTGGCCGTTTTCTGTATATGTGGTGCTGGGGAATCGAACCTAGGGCCTCGTGTATCCGAGGCAGGCACTCTTGCCACTAGGCTATATCCCCAGCCCCTCATGCTCTGTTTTGATGAGTGCAGTTGGCTGGCTACTTGATTCAGGCACACAGCTCTTTAAGCTTGGCCAAGGTCCAGCTGAATGGCAGACATCAAGCTGTCCTCTAAATCATCCCTTCCTGTGACACTGGCTGGCTGTCCTTGGAACATGTGTGTGTGACTTGGCCATCCCTTACCTCTGAATGAGTTCATCTCCTAGGAGGCTTCTTGGGCCTTAGTGCAAGTAGAACCTTGGCAGACCCCTCGTTACCCTCCATATCTACCTAAATCCTGGAGTGAAGAGGCTCTGGACTCCAGCCATGGACAGCTGCAAAGTCTACTGCAAGGACAAGAACTATGAGGGGGAGGCTTGTTTCTTCTGACTGGGATAATCAAGGAAGCCATCAAACAGGTGGTTGGAGCAAGAAGAATGCTGTAAGAGCACAGTCACAGAGCCCTGAGAGGAATGGGGCTTCTGGGAGTGATCAGAAAGCCCACTGTGCGAAACAGTACTGGGAGATGATGGAACCAACATGGAGGACATTCATGGATTTTTATTCTAGTGGCCAGGAGAAGCAACTGCCTGAGTTTGGGGATTTCAAAAGTGTCACTGTGAAGAATGGCTTGAGGAGAGAATTAGAAATTGTGTAGGAAGCTCCAAGGGAGAGGGCTGAGGATGGCGTCAGGCCAAGCACTGGGGCTGCAAAGTCCCCTTCACTGGGAAGTACTTGGCCTTTATTTATTTACCTTTGTATCCAAACTCCTTGTCAGCCCCAGAATAAGTGGTTAGCAATCAAGTGATGACCGCCTGAGAAAACAAAGCTGAGATAGAGAAGAAATCAGGAACACAGACTCAGAGTCTGGTCATAGGAGAGGTGAGAGGGAGGGTAGAGGTCGGGGCACCTCATGGTTGGGCTACTCCTGTAGGAATACAAAAGGGAGCAGAAGCAGGTGGCGTTTGAAAGATAATGACAACTTCCAGTGAGGCCTTGCTCTGTGCCAGGCTTGCTTCTAATGATTCATATAACATCATTTATTTTATTCCCATGATAACTGTATGTAGTGGATACTATTGTTACTTGACAGATGAGAACATTTTTTGAAATTCTTTGACATCACACAGCTAACAAGGGGCAATGCTAGAAGTTAAACCTTCGCCTCTTGGCTTAGTATTTGAGATATCTGTGAATCACATTGAATTGACACACGCATAGGAAGCCAGCCCCCATGCTGCCTTGGGTATTTTGGTATCATTGCCAGTGCTGGAAATGTCTTAGCCAGGGCTCCCCAGAAAAATAGAACAAAATACAATAAATACAAACAATCCTCAATTCACTGTAGGATCACATCCCAATTGTAAGCTGAAATACAGAAATGCATTTGGTACATTTCATCACAGTTTAGCCCCACAGAATGCTGGAGAGTCTTGGTTGTTTATCCTCATGAATGTATGGGTATCTAGGGACTGCGGCTCACCGGCCCTGTTTGACATCACAAGAGAACATCATGCTGCAAATGACTAGCTCAGGAAAATATCAGAATTCAAAACTGAACAAAATTTGTAAGTAAAAAAATCATATTAAGTGAAGTAAGCCAGACCCAAAGAAACATAGGCTTCGTGACTTCCCTCATTTGAAATAATTAGTATATGTCTAGGATAGTCCTAGCAGAGGAGCACAATCGTTCAATAGCTATGTACATATGACCATATAAAATGATGCTAACTGAAATGAACTCAAAGATATGGAAAAAGGTTTTATCTTGTTCTTTTTTCTTTCATTTTTTTCCTTTGGTTTATCCCTTGTAGCCACTGTTTTCGTTATTTTTTAAAACTCTTATTTTTTATTGTCAAGGTGATATACAGAGGGATTACAGTTACATACACAAGGTAGTGAGTACATTTCTTGTTAAATGTGTAACCCCCCCTCATTTTTCTTCCTAAGCCCCCCAGTTGTATTTAATTTACAACATATTGTTTTATAAGTATTGCTGTTGCATTGGTTTGCCTTTTACCCTTTGTCTTACCATTTTATTGTTCCCCTGCCCTTCCCTAATTCAGACAAACATATATAAAATACCCAGGGTACCAGAGTCAAATACAGTGACAATGGGCTAAGTCATAGGGAAAAGGAACAGAAGAAAAAAGAAATAATTTCAGATAGTGTGTTAAAAATAGTGACATCAATGATAAATTACTTGTTTCCATATTTTGGAGATCATTTCACTTAGTGTCATCTTATATCACATAGCTATTGTGGTCATCTGCTATGACTATCCTAGACATATACTAATTATTACCAATGAGGGAGACCATAGAGTTTATGTTTCTTTGGATCTGTTGCCACTGTTTTTTTATTTTGGTACCCTGTGTCTTGTATATGTGTTTTTCTGATTTAGAAAAGTGAAGGGGAATAAAAAAAAATGGTAAGAAAAAGGACAAAGTGTGAATCAATGCAACAGCGATACTCACAAAACACTATGTCGGAAATGAACTTTACAACTTGGGGGGAAGGGGAAGGGAGTGGGTGGAAGGGAAAGGGATAGAGAAATGAGGGAGTGGGTAACACCGTTTGACAGGAAATGTACTCATTACCTTACTTAGGTGACTGTAATCCCTCTGTACACCACCTTTACAATAAAATTGAATTAAAAAATTGTAATTCAAATAATTCTAAGTTGAGACGTGTGTGTGTACACACAGATATCTATATATGCCAGTTTTATGTATATATTAGATATGAGAGATAACACATATACATATATGTAAATATATGTATAATATATATGAGGAATGTATATATATGTATATATATGAGAAAGATAAATGAGATTTATTTTAAGGGATTAGCATATGATTATAGAGGCTGGCAGGCCCCACATCTAAAGTGTGGGCTGGCAGGCCAGAGACTCAGGAAGAATATCTATTTGGTCTGTAGACAGAATTCCTCTTTTATCCCAGGGAAGCCAACCTTTTTCTATTAAGGCCTTTAACTGATGGATGAGGTTCACCTATATTGTAGAGATCAATCTGTTGTATTCAGAGTTCACTGATTTAAGCATTACTCTTGTCTAAAAATAGTTTCATAGAGACTTTTTTTTATTATATATCTAGGTACAATGACCTAGATTGTATGGCCACTTAAAGTTAAATACTATTACACTAGGACTCAGGAAACAGGGAATGTGGCAAGAACTGAGCCTGCGCGACAGGAATCCTTTGCTGAAGCAAGCCTGAAGATCCCTTCAGCAAGTGCTAAATTTCAGGCTTTACATTTGGAGCATCAACACTAATTATAGCTAGTAATGAGCTGAGTCTGCTTCATGAAGCTAGTCCCTATTTTGCCATGTTAGGAAAAAGAAAGTGCGTGCGTGCCTGTGTGTATGTTTTGTCAGTCAAGAGACTTGAACTCAGGGCCTGGGAGCTTCTTTGGCTCAAGTCTAGTACCTTATCACTTTGAGTCACAACTCCCAGCCCCCCCCACCTTATTTTTGTAATTTATTGGAGGTAAGAGGCTCATGGACTTTCCTGCCCAGGTTGGCTCTGAACCTCAATCCTCAGACCTCAGGCTCTTTAAAGAGTAGCTAGGATTGCAGGCATGAACCACTGGCGGCCAGCACGAAAGATATTTTGATGTGACCAGTATCGCTGTCCTATGAGGAACATGCATGTTTTCTGCCTGACTCGGCCTTCTAGACAACAGTGAGCAGTAATGCCTCAGGCTGCCTGGCTGGCCCTGTAGTAAAGTTCCCACGCAGCTCAACCTTCCCGTCAAGTTACTGTCTTCCTTCTGAATCCACACACTCATATTCCCTCATGCTTTCTGTGTGAGGATTTTGGATGAATATTGCCTCAGTTATATTATCTTCCCTTAGCTATCCTAACCTCCCTGCTAGGATAGATTGGCTTGGAAAATCTTCACTATTAAACTACTCAGAAACTATCACTAGTATTGCCATTTATTTTTGAGACTCCAGCTAAATATTACTATGCTATTTAGAAAAAAGATCATTTGGTTTCTGGTTAGTTAAGAAATGGAAACATTTGAAGTTGAGCTTAATTTCAGCTCCCAGAACTCCCTTTTGAGAGTATAATTTTATCTGTATAAAAGAATATTTAAAAATTAAAGTATATTTAAGTTTCACATAGAACTTCTTGAAGACAAGTCCATTGTTTCCAGATCTTATGATGCTATTCAAAATAAGTTCTTTTTTGAGTGCAGTCAGTAAATCATTGAAAGGGTAAATGAGCCTAAATTACTCAGTGGTCAAACCAGGAATTAAAGTCTTGTCTCCAGATTCCCCAACCAGACCAGAGTATCCTGGGAGGTGTAGGGTGTCTTGCTGACATCCTGGGAGGTCTGCTGAGAAGGAACATTGACTTTGGTGTTCTGAGTTCAAATCTCTACTCTCTCCTTTACCATCCTCCTGAACTTGGATATCACCACCGGTCAAATGTATGTCCACAAGGGTTAGTGGTTAGCAATAATGAAGTATACAGAGAATTAAATGAGTTCTTTCTTTGGGCCTCATAAGCAAGGAAGAAAGAAAGGAAAGAAGGAAGGAAGAGTGGTAAATAGAAAGTTTGGTGGTTTTCTAAGAAGTTGAGCATGTTGAGTGTAAGGAATGCAGGGCGAGGTGTTTTCTGGTGACTTTGCTTTGGACAGAAAGGCTGTCTGATAGCTCCTTTTTCTTCAGTATAGCTTCCTGGCTGGCCTTCTTTGCTTTAGTATGTATCCTCAGGGAACTGGTGCAAGAGTGGAGGCCAAGGCTAAATTCTTTGTTTTTTTCTCCAAGGCTAAATTCTAAAATGTAAATATTTACAATAGTCATTTAAATTCTCCCCAGACACTTGTGCTGAATTTCTTTGAAGAATGGTCTGAATTTTGCCTGGGTTAGGTCCCTATCTCTAGATACTTCATTTGTGAAAGTGCATGAGAAGAGAGTGTATGCATGTGTCTACCTATTGTTTATACAGATCTTTAGTTACATGCATTGTTACTGTTATTTTATACTTCACAGCCCTAACACCTGCCACCTTTGATTCTAGAGTTTCCTTGGGATTCTGCTAGCAAAAAATAATTCTAGCTGGAGCCATGACTCTTTTCTCTCCCACCAATGCTAGACTTTGATGTTTTTCATCTTCCAGAAATGTGTGGAGCTCTCTTAAGTATGCACAATCACTGATAGGTTGCTTGATTATCATGAATTCATATAATTTTATGTTTTTCCCACCTCAATTATCTCTCTACAGTTCAGAGGAGAGGAAATAAATATTCACAGCCCATTAATTTGAACTGAAAGTTCTCTTGATATATACTTTTTAAAATTTACTTAGTTTTTCTATACTTACTGAATAAGTACCAGCTACCAGGGACTAGAGTAGTCAGTATATATACAAAATTGAATCAGGCATAGTTTCTTTAAAAAGTAAACTTTATCTTTTGCTAGCATATATTAAGGGTATGATGTGAAGGTATTCATTGTGATATAGCCACACATGAATGTAATGTACTCTGACCATATTCACCTCCCTTTAAATAGTCTAAAAGGAGAAGTTATTTAACAAATAATTGTGCTTCAGTATTGTGAGTGATATAATGACCGCACTTATGAGAGGATAGCAGAAGAAATTACAATTAATTTTATTGGCCATAGAAAGGAGTAGGGGCTGGGGAATAGCCAAGTGTCTCAGTTCATACTCACACTATCAGATCATATCTATCTGAAGATAAAGTAGTGTCACATTAGCAGGAACCCTGCTCCTCCCCCATCACTTCTCAAGCTGATATAAAAACCTTGGTTGGGCATTACACTGGGATGCAGGTAGTTTTGGAGAGATCATCTCAGAAAGCACAATGAGGAGCAGGGAGGATGTGACAGGAAAGGAAGGAAGCTCCATCAGATTGCTTCATGGAGCTGGTTGCCTCCACAGACAACTGGAGCTCAGTCCCACTATGTATGTTCTGAAGAACTCTACAGAAGATAACTCTGAGTTCTTCTATGGACAGGCATCCAAGGCATTTATCTAGTAATTTGAATATCCTATTGGCTGACAGTTGCTTCCAGGAGTATTAACTCTCCTCTTCAGAGCTGGGTCTCTTTATGCCTGCTCTGTGGCCCTCCATGCTTTTAGAGAAAATCATTGGGGCAGAAAAGTGGGAGTTACAACAGTCCCCCATTAGCTCTGGTTTTATTCTCTGGAGGTTCATTTACTTGCTACCATCTGTGGTTCAAAAATATTAGATGGAAAATTTCAGGACTAAACAATTTGTAAATTGCATGCTTTTCGGAGTAGAGATGAAATATGACGTCAGCCTGCTCCATCCCAGCTGGGGCAGGAGTCATCTCCTTGACCAGTATACCCACACTGCACCTGCTACCTGCCCAGCACCGGTCACAGCACCAGAGTTCCTGTGTTCAGGGAGCCCTCAGGTTACTTAACAGTTCTTCCAAAGAGTGAGAATGGTGTGCTGGCAATTCAGATGTGCCAAAGAGAAGCCATGCAATGCTTCTTTCTCTTTTTCTTTCTCCTTCTTTTTTGTAATGCTGGAAGTCAAATCCTGAGCCTTACCCATGCTATGAAGTCTTCTACCACTGAGCTATAGCCCTAGCCCCTTATAATGCTTTAACTGAAGAAGTGAGAGTTTATCTTAAGTATGCATGTATATGAAAGTACATATAGAGTTTGATACTATCTAGAGTCTCAAGCATCCACCAGTGGATCTTGGAATAGTCTTTATATAGGGGACATAGTGGGCAGAAGGTACTGTAACTTGTGGGGAGCTTGAGTTGGAATCTGGCATTGAACCCAAAACTACTCAACATAGCCATGCTGACATCAGTTGGACTGATGAAGGAGGAAGGGGCATTGAAACTAGTTACTGAGGACCTCAATCCTCCATCAACAATTTCTGATGTTTGGGAGGGCCTCATGAGATTGTAAACATGTGCCTGTAGCTCTACACCACAGCATCAGGGGCTGAAACCTTTGGAACCTTGAGTTCTGCCTCCGGTGTCATTGGACCAGCTTGGCTCTTCAGGTTGATATCCATCTCTGCCATTCCTGATGATGCATAAATCTGTGCCAACCGGAAACCATTGAGAGAATGAGCTAACTTTGTAATATACACTCAGGCTTTGATCCTAAAAGCATTGAGGCATTGAGAGTCACATATCTGGGAGAGGAACACCTTGTGACTTCTCACTCTACTTACTCACTTGCATCGGTTCATGTACTCTGACAGAGAAAGCGCAGAGTTAAGCAAATCTGAAGGAAGATGGGTAGGTTTTTCTTTTGTGGCAATCAGGAGTTTAGACTTATATGGAAGGGATTGTTTCTTTCTTCTTTCAAGATTTAGGCAGGAAGGGAATGAAGTCAGGGGAAGGGACTTTGCAAGCTAAGGGGCATCATTTCATAATATTCCATCTTATTTAATTTCCATTACATTTATAAAGTAAATGTTATTATTTCTGAGGCAAAGAAAGAAAGAAATGTCTAGAGAGGATAGGTCATTCCTCCAATATCACAGAGGGAGTCTGAGGCAGAGAAGGGAGTTGACCCATATGTGCCCAGTACTGAAGTTTGATTGTTTTCCTTCTCTTCTCCTAAAGAAGGAGGAGACAAACTAAGAGTTATGTTAGTTAAGTTGAAGGTGAGCATTTTAAGGACAGGTTGAATCAGAAACGTTGATTTCATTTTGCATTTTGAATTGTCCAAGCAGTACCTAAAATGAATCCTACAGGTATAAGCAACTGTTCATGTGGAAAAGGCCCTGGGGATTTAGCTGGCCACAAGTTTAGTGAGGCATTGGGTGACGGCAGCTGCTAAGAAGGGAAGGCATAGGAAGTACCTGACCTTGTGTGTTTCTTTTTCTTTTCTCTCAGAAGTCATCTGGAACTCCACAGAGTGGTCGCTACATTTTAATGAATGGATAGTATGTAAGACTTTCAAGTCTGTGTGTTTGCTGAAAGGACCAACAAGGAGTTGAGTGTTTTAGAAATTCTGATGTTTGGGTTATGTAGTGGACAGGTGATTTTAAGCAAGAAGAAGAGAATACTCAGAGATCCATGGTGACTATTTTCAGGCATTTAATTTTAATGAGAAAATGAGGGTTTGTATCTCTAGACTTGGAACTTATTATCAAGGCTAACTACAGGTCAGGTACTCTGCCAAGGACAAGTGTGAGATCTTAGGGGTTAAGAGCACGAGGAAGACATGGATGGCAAGCTGACATGTCCATCAGTGTTTCACTGACAACAGGACTCTCATAAATTAGACTTATGAGACTGAAAATAAGGATTGTCAGAGACAAAGATAAATTGTTCTAAAATAGTCTGCAAGGAGATAGCAAATCACATACAAAGGAATGTGAAGCTTGTTGAAATCAGAATCATAAACTAAGTAAACAAAGTGGTATCACTTTACAATGGCAAAACTAACAAAAATTGTAACATTTGATTATTACAAGCATTGGTTAGATAGTTCCAAGTATTCCAGGCTTTGTCTGTGTTGATGTGGGGGTAATCAACTGAGTGCTATTTTCTGAAGAGAACTCACCGTTGGTTTTTCATTAACAAAATATGGGGTTATCACGGGAAGTGATAGATTCACTTGTTTGTTCTGTTTAGAAATTATCTTGCTGGGAACAAATCCTCCCAGGTTGCTGGTTGGTGTGTGTGGGTGCAACCATTCTGATGAACAATCCGGGATTTCTTAGGGAAATGGGAAAGGGCACATTCCTTCAGACTCCCAATCCCTTTCCTAGTCCTGTGCCCCTGGCATACTCTTGTATAGATAATCACAAAGGAGAATATTTCTGCAGAACCATTTATGGTATCAGAGTGTTGGAGGGAATGCGGCGGCCATCTTGTCACAGTGTGTGACAATGCACTCATGGCTGAACACAGATTGACCTTAAAAATATGCTGAAAAAGAAAAAAATTGAAGGCATGAAATCATGAAAGAATACATATAGGCATTAGAATGGGGGGCAGGAAAGAGAAATGGGGATAGAAGAAACAAACAACAAACATATTGAATAATGTTCTAATTGTTCTATTTCCAATGATTTGCCCTGAGTCAAAAAGGTTTATGAATTTTTAATCAGCCAAAAATATAATTTGTGAAATATGATTTCATCAGCATAAATTGCTTATGTATAGACGTGCCTAACAATTTATCTTTTGAAATTGCAGATTTATGATTTTGAGCATATAGCATTTTTTTGAGCATCTACTGTATACACAATGCATTTTCCAGGGCTCCAGTCACCAGAAATACAGCTATGAAGGACAGAGACACAGGATAAATGTTGGGGATTCATCTTGGCCTTAAGGGGGGAAGGGTGAGGAGAGCGCTCCCAAGACGCCGCCCTTCCCCCAGCCCTGGGGCAGTATGGAAGTGAGCCACACCTATCTCCTTCTGGGTCTGGAACCAGAAGGGGTAGCTTTGAGACCATCCCCCACCTTGCGCCAGCTAGCACGTGTGCTCCCCTTTTTCGGGCTTCGCCCAGAGGGCAGTACTATGGGAAGTGACGTTAGCCAATGAGGGAGGTCCTTGGGAGCTGCTCTTGGATGGACAAGCTTGCCAGCCTATCGCCAGCTCATGCTCAATCCTCATCATCACTACTATATTACTGTGAGCCCCTCCCGATTAAATTGGATTGCTCTCCAAAGTGTCTCTGAGATCCGTGTGCGCCTGGCTTCCTTGGTGGGTAAGGAGGGAGGAAAAGGGGATCTCGTTCAGCCACGTGCACCTTAGGCTAGCCCGTGTCCCTTTGCTCCACCTTGGCTGCCTGCTGGTTGGGTGCACAGGGGAGAGGGTGAAAAGGGGAGCACTGATAAGGGAGTAAGCTTAGCATCCCCACACCAGGGGAGGTAAATCTAACCCGGCAGATAAACACTTGGCAGAAAGATTACTGGATCAGATGGTCACTACATTTAAGTTCTTTTTTAAAATTACATTTTTATTTTCTTTAAGTAGTTGTACAAAGGAGTTACCATTTAATAAATCAGTTTATGAATAAAATACATCATGATTGATGTCATTCCTTTCAACATTCTCCCTCATCCCTTCCCACCCCACCCCTCCTCTCCATTTTCTTAATTTTTTAGGGTCTGCATTGAATTTTATGACTGCATTCTCCTCCTTCCCCCTCTTAATTTATCTACCTTCCTTCCTTGACCTCTCTACCTTTCAAGTCCCAGTTTCCTGGTATTCATTTTGTTGGACTGTGAGCTAATCTTTCTAAGCAGTTACATCATTTGAATTATACTGTGAAAGTAGCATATTTCGGTTAATACAATACAACCCTGATGTGTTTACATTTACAAATTTACAATTTTTTAACAAGTATTTCTGAATTGTCTTCCAAAAAACATGTACCCATTGGTATTTTTTTTTAAATTAAGTGTTTAGTTTAAAAAAGACTTTTTGTGTGCGTGTTTGTGTTGGTCCTAGGGTTTGAACTCAGGGTCCAGATGGTATCCTGAGTGTTATTTTTTGCTCAAGATTAATGCTCTACCACTTGAGCCACAGCTCCACTTCTGGCTTTTTTTGTTGTTTTTTTTTTTGCCAGTCCTGGGGCTTGGAATCAGGGCCTGAGCACTGTCCCTGGCTTCTTCTTGCTCAAGGCTAACACTCTGCCACTTGAGCCACAGCGCCACTTCTGGCCATTTTCTGTATATGTGGTGCTGGGGAATTGAACCCAGGGCCTCATGTACACGAGGCAAGCACTCTTGCCACTAGGCCATATCCCCAGCCCACACTTCTGGCTTTTTGATGGTGTATTGGAGATAAGAGTCTCTTGGACTTTCCTACCCCAGGTTGGCTTTAAGCACTGATCCTCAGATCTCAGCCTTCTGAGTATCTAGGATTACAGGTGTGAGCCACCAGTACCTAGCTTCTTCAGTTTGGATTCTTCATTTTGATTGGTCTTGGGGTTTGAACTCAAGGCCTTGAACTCGCTGTCCTTGAGCTCTTTTGTTCAAGGCTGGGCCCTACCACTTTTAGCCATGGCATCACTTTCAGTTTTCTGGTGGCTGATTGGAGATATGAATCTCATGGATTGGGGCTGGGACTATGGCTTAGTGGCAGAGTGTTTACCTAGCATGCATGAAGCCCTGGGTTTGATTCCTTAGCACTACATAAATAGAAAAAGCTGTCAGTGGTGCTGTGGCTCAAGTGGTAGAGTGCTACCCTTGAGCAAAAGAAGCTCAGGGACAGTGGCTAAGCCCTGAGTTCAAGCCCCAAGACTGGCAAAAAAAAAAAAAAAAGAATCTCATGGACTTTCCTGCCTTGACTGGCTTTGAATCATGATCCTCAGATCTCAGCCACCTGTGTAGCTAGGATTACAGTGTGAGCCATCAGTTCATGGCTTTTTGTTTGTTTTTAAAGAACAGTTTTAGATACCCTCATGCAAACTGATGAACCCAGGTTGACACCATAACTACCCAAAGTCTATAGTTTCCAGAGGGGTTAATTCTCAGTGCGGTGTGTTCTAAAGATCTAGAGGAATGTGTACCCACCATTATAAATGTTTTTCCTTCCCCTGAAAGTCCTTGGTGTGCCAGCATCTTCCTAACTCTTTCCAGAATCTGGAAGTGGAGCTCACCTGGTAAAGTGCAAGCCTCGAGCACAAAAGCTCAGCAACAGCATCCAGGTCCCATGACAGGTATTTAAAAAAATTAAAAAGGTTGTATTAATTGGTATTTTTACTAAGGAGGCACTTTGTTATATTGAAAGGGGATATTTCTCAATTATTTAGTTCTCTAACTGTGGATAAAAGTATTGGAAGAGAGATAGAAAAAAAATACTAAGAGAAAATAGGATTAGAGTCATACAATTGTGGGAGCTGGGAGGAGGGATGCAAGATCACAGCAAATTCCACAGTGTCAGAGGCAGAGGCTCCTCAGGCTGGCACCTCCCAGCCTAGCTGCCACTTAGCTGGGCATTGCCCTGTCCGGGGTCATTTGGCAGTAGGCAGCTATCAAGCACCTGTGCCTGGCAAGGAGAGAGGAAAACCATCTTGGTTATTACTTGTCCATTGTTATCCTGTAGCTGGGATGCATCACTGGTGCCCAGGGCCAGCACCTCTACTAAGCTACAGCTGGGCTTCCCATCAGATTGCCAGGGCCCTGTGTGGCAGGGTGGGAGCTCCACCCAGGGCCCTGGGCCGAAACAGGATGCTGCGTTTCCCAGCCCAGGGCGTGGCCTCCGCTTATCTGCCCTGCTCAGCAAGGCAGCAGGCCTGTTCTCAGTGACCTTCCTTCCTTGGCCTGTTTGAAAATCATGACCCTCCTCTCTCCTATAGAGTCAACCGAGGTGCTTGCACTCATGTGTGTGTTTTTTCCAGTTACTGATTTCTTTAGCGTACAGCTGGATTCCCACTTCCCACTCTGTAATGTCTTTGTCAGATTCTATAACTTTTCGTTATTAAGAACAATGTCAGCCTATTTGGATTAATAAGAACAATGTCAGCCTATTTGGATTAATGCAGTCAATCTCTTCTAGTGCAGGGAGCCTGGGACGTCTGGAGCAGGAATATGGAAACTGGCCCTCAGTCTTCCTCCAATCTAGCACGTAGGGGTAGAGCGGTTCTTGGAGGGAAAGACCCAGGTTGGAGGGATGGAGGAGAAACAGTCTGCCTTGAGACACACATCTCCTCCTTTTCTGGGCCTGCCAGTGTGTGTCTTTATTTTATTTTTAAATTATCTGTAAGTACTTGCAGGAAGGGGATTCAGGTCAACATTCCAGTTTGTGAGTAGGATGTATCTTGATCAATGTCACTCCTTCTATCATTCTCCCCCATCTTTCTCTACCCACCCATCCCCTCAATTTAACTGGTTCCATTTTTGTATATGTACACTGAATATTATGACTATATTCACTCATGCTTCCTCTCTTCATTTGTCTGCCTCTCTCCCCTTGACCTCACCCCTCCACAACACATGTTTCAGCTTCCTGGTATTCATTGCCTTTTAAACTGTAAGTTGTTCAAAAGTGCTACATCATTGGAACCCTCCCCTACATATACCATACATTAGGTAATATGTTTGTTTGTGTATATATTCATATGACATTGTATATGTTTATATAGATGTATTTACAATTTAGATCTAACTTCTAACTTCTACATATGAGAGAAAGCATATGTCCTTTGCCTCTCTGAGCCTGATTTACTTAACATAATTTTTCTAGGTTCTATCTACTTCCCTGAAAATTACACAATCCTATTTTTTCTATGGATGGTGAGTATAAGCGGAGAGGATATTTCTGTGTGTGTGTGTGTGTGTGTGTGTGTGTGTGTGTGTGTGTTGGTCTTGGGGCTTGATTTCAGGACCTGGGTGCTGTCCCTGAGCTTTTGTGCTCAAGGCTAGTGCGCTCCCATTTGAGCCACAGCGTCACTTTCAGCTTTTTTTTTTTTTTTTTTTTTTTTGGCCAGTCCTGGGCCTTCGACTCAGGGCCTGAGCACTGTCCCTGGCTTCTTCCCGCTCAAGGGTAGCACTCTGCCA
Source organism: Perognathus longimembris pacificus (assembly GCF_023159225.1). NCBI lineage: Eukaryota > Metazoa > Chordata > Mammalia > Rodentia > Heteromyidae > Perognathus > Perognathus longimembris. The sequence goes on along the minus strand of NC_063176.1, from coordinate 28,374,026 downwards.
CTTGAGCCACAGCGCCGCTTCTGGCCGTTTTCTGTATATGTGGTGCTGGGGAACCGAACCTAGGGCCTCATGTATCCGAGGCAGGCACTCTTGCCACTAGGCTATATCCCCAGCCCTCACTTTCAGCTTTTTGATGGTTAATTTAGAGATAAGCGTCTCTGAGACTTTCCCACCCAGGCTGACTTTGAACTATTATCCTCAGATCTCCCTCCTGAGTATTTAGGATTACAGGCATGAGCCACTGCTGTGTGGCTCGATAGTGTGTTTCTTGATGGGTGATGATAGTATTATCATCTTAGGTAGGAACTGTTCTGCACATTTCACTATATTTAGCACATCTCTCCTCCTCCCCCCTTTACACTTAAAGTTCCTATAGTACCTTTTGTTCTCAGAGTACAGTATGTTTAGGTGCTCTGTCCTCAGCGAGGTGTCTTACAAAAAGTCCTGTACAATTTTTGCTGAATAGGAGCTCTTTCTCTCTCTCTCTCTCTCTCTCTCTCTCTCTCTCTCTCTCTCTGTGTGTCTGTGTGTGTACTTGTGGAACCTTGACACTTGTGCTGATATTAGAGATAGACATTGGAAGATAAGAACATGTTCCGACAATTAAATGAGGAGGAAAGGAAAGCTCTCCATGATAAACTAAGAGTGCATACTGCTTGATCTCCCTTGGCTATTGGATGCTCCCTGTCTTATCATGATGGAGGAGCTTACCTTGGTGTAGGAGCAAAGATGAAAAGTGGGTGGAGAGAGAGAACAGATTGATAGCAAGGAAGACTTCAGGGACTGGAAAAAGGTGTTCATTTGTGTCTGTTTGGGGTTGATTTCAAATCTCCATCTTCAGATCTCAGTATGGAATGCTGGGAGCAGGAGAGTGAGGATCCATTTCTTTATACTGTTTTTGGAGAAGAGGAAACAAGATTTGCAAGTAAAACCTACCCATCTATCTATACATTTATCTACCCACTCATTCAACAAACACAACCCTGTAGCTACTGAGAAAAGTAGGGTGCCATGAAAATAATTTTATTATCCCCTCTTCTTGTTCCTAATTCACATGGTTTGCCTGCCAAGGTGCAGAATTATTAGAACCACACATTTCTAGACATTGGACCTTTATGGAAAAAGATCCCAATAAAAAAGAAAGAGAAGGGGAATGAGAAGGAGAGGAAGGAAAAGATAAAAGAGGAGAGAGCAATAGAAGAGGATGGAGGAAGAAGAGGAAGAGGAGGAGGAAGAGGAGGGGAAATGTTCTCAATAAAAGGTTGGGGAATATTATCACTACTTTGTGTAGGCCAGGTTACATGGACATCATAGTAGGTATGTTACCCAGTCAAGCCCAACCACCATTTAACTTTAACTCCATGAGAGACCCTGAACAACAAAATCTGTCTGGTTGAGCTCTTGCAACCTTAAGAACCATGAGAGTGTAATATGGAGGTCAGATCTGGCCAGAGAAAGAGGGCAGAAGCTGACTCCATCTCCACTATCTCCCCAGCCCCATCTGCTCAGAGGCCTGGGAAGAGGGTTCCCCCCCTCCCCCAATCTGCGCACCAATTCTTGATGGGCATGCCTGGATTCCTACAGGAAGGGAAGACCCATCCCCAGGTAATGGGAGTTCCTGAATCCCAACAGACAGGGGCGGGCACATGGCCTATAGGTGACTGAACCTATCTGTCAAGTGCATGGAACTGGGAGCTTCCTGTGAACCTGCCCCCTGACCTGACCCTATTTAGGGGTAGGTGAGCTCAGGTGCCATTACGCCATGCCACATGTTCGAGTCTTGTGTCTGTCATCCCCATGGTGTCCCAATTCAGCTCTCCATTGGAGCTAAATTGGTTTGTTGGTACTTGGAAATCCTCCAGAAGTAAGTCTCTGTGCCACTGTCCTGTTCTGTGTTATATGTTTTTCTGAAACCTGGTACCGGTCCATCCGGAACTTCCCCAATAAATTCATCTTTTTACTTGAGACTGTCTCTGAGTGGTAGACTCTTGGAGGGATGGGGGAACCTCTCCCCCCTCAGACACCATTACAAGAGAGAGGAACAAATTGGAACCAAGTTCTAGGTAACTTTTTACCTAGAACTGGAGCAAGAGGCTAGACTCCTAGGTCATTGCTGACCAGTAGAGCTTTGCAGTAGGGATCCAGAACTTCCCAGCTTGTTGGCAGCTTCTTCTCTGTGCATTTCAGTTCCTCATCTGTGAGATGGGCACAGTCTTAGTTCATTCCTCCCAGGTTATCTGTGAGAATTAAACGTGATCTTCTGAAAGGGCTTAATATGGGATCTGGCATTTACTAAGCCCAGATCAAATGTTAGCTATGATGATAACTATTGCAATTAGTAGCAAAGTCTACTCTGAAATACAATAAATTATTCAACTGTTTCTTCATTTATGTTTTATACTATTTTCTACCACTTCTACCCTCCCACGCCTTCTGAGGTGAAGACAGGCAAAATTTGTGGCAAACCTGCCTTCTTCTAGTCTGCCACAGATTTTTACTTTAGGGCAGATTTTCTGAGTTGGCTTGGTTAGTTGAGGGGGGGGGAGGGTGTTGAAGGAACATAAATCTTCTATTCATCTGTTTTTATGTCCTGTTCAAATGCCCTATCTCTTTTGCTTTTCCTTCACTCTCCAGGGAAATCCTTTTTTTTTTTTTTTTAACTTGAACAGCAGAGGGAATTAATTGGTGTCCTAATGATGACAAGAATGAGGGTTACTGGGATGAAAATGGAAACTGACACTTAAATTGTCCTCTGTGGTTTTTTTAATGACTTGTGGTGGCTCAGACTATTGTGATGTTTCTCATAAAAGGAAACCAAATGTATACTGGGGTTTGTTGAATTGCCAGGATGAAATGCAGCTTTCTAGAATAGCAAACATTTTCCTCTGGCTTCCTGACTCCTGTGATTATGTTAATATTGAGGAGAGTGAACAGGGTCAGGAGGCTCACCAGGACCACCACGAATCTCAGCTCCTCCCACACTCATAGTTTAGATTCCAAAGTTCACCAACAAAATCTTATTAAAATCTTTGACTTTGAGTGGTGTCTTGACACCTAACCTAGATCTTTCCATTCGTGATTTTTCTTTGCAGTCAGGACTTGTTTTAGGAGAGACATTGAAGTGACATATGTTGGGAATTATTATTATGATCATCAACTATCCTTATGTAGTTGTAGAAAGGGGTTTTAATTCCTATGTTGGAAATTTTTATGCATACTAGAAACTTGTGTGTGAGGTAGAGAAAGAGAATTCTCATATGAGTTCTTTTTGCTTTTTTTTGTTGTTGTTGAGGGAGGAATTGGTACAGAAATACCTCATTGAAGTCTTTGATTTGTATTCAAAAGAAATCTAAGACACAGAAGTCTTGTAGTAAATTTTAATATCTGAGATCTTAACATCTGAGGATGAGGACATACTTGAAGATACTTTATGGCAAGGAGCATCTCATTTCATACAGGGGACTCCATTATTAAGAATAAAGCCTGAAATTGCCATCACACTGGTTGCTTGTGGAGTGATTTATTTTATTTCTAAAGCTGCAGTATGGTCAGGTCAGGCATAGCACACACACACACACACACACACACACACACACACACACACACACACACACCCCACTGCTTGATAATGGATCAAAAGACTGATACTTATTTTTTCAGTTGTTCCAAGCAGTTATGGTTTCTGACAGTCAAGTGAACTTGTACTAGGAATTTTGCTTTGGACTATAATTTTGACTTCTCTCTTTTTTCTTTCTACTTCTTCGGACAAAGTCCATTCTTCTTGGCTTGTAAGTTATCTTCATGTCAGCGAAAAAACCCCAGAAAATTTGCATCTCTTCAGATCCAGGCCTGATTCTTAGTTCATGTAAAAATCATCTATGCTGGTCTTTCTTTGTCTAGTGTGCATTGTTATTTTTGAATTTCATGGGAATCTGTGACGGAAAGCGTACTGAGTTTTGATATTGAATTTAATGAAAGATTTGTATTTCAGTCATTGAAATTAGACTTTACTGATTAGGAAAAAATATGAGTCACTGAGAAATGATTCTTACCAGCCCTAAGAGAAATCACTTGTCCATGATCTTTGTGCACTTGCAGTTAAATTGATTTCTTTATTAGAAACAAGCCCCTTAGAAGTGATGAAAGACTGAAGATAATGGGATTCTCCTCCCACTTCACTGTTTTTTAATTTAGAAGGGAGACTTCCCATTTGAGTTCAGAGACTAGCCTAGTCTGGCCTAGCCTGTGATATGTGAAATTGTCTGTCTGTGGAATGTGTGTGGGAAAACCTGGGTGACATAGCAAGACAAAAAGGAAAAGAAGAAAGGGAAAGTGGGAGGAGCAGAGGATGAGGGGGAGAAAGAAGGGAAGGAGAAGGAAAAGAGAGGGAGAACAAGAAGAGAAGGGAGGATTAAAAAGGAGGAGAGAGCAAGAGGAGATGGAGGAGGAAGAGGAGATGTTGTCAATGAATTTTGAAGGGTTGGGGAATATCATCACTATTTTGTGTGCCTATTTCATCTTTGTCAAGCTTGAGAGATCATGATAAGAACCATGGATGCAACTGTTTTGTTTCAAGTTCACAAATTTGATTTTCTTCTCACCATAGATAACTGACAAGGGAAATTGCTTTGTGTCACTAAATTTATGCCAAATTAAGATAGAAATAAAAATTCGAGTGAGTGGATTCAATAGACACATATTAGGCCTAACAAATGAATAAGAGCAACATTGACATAGATTCTATATGTCATTATTAACATCATTACAATGACTATGACAGCTTCTATTAATGACAAACAATGATTAGCTGACTATAAACAGGACGATGTACTTTGAATGGTGCTGAAGCCATACAAATGCTTTTCCAGTACTACATTGCAACCCTCAGGTTCATTATTTTTCTCCTTTGTAAAAACATCACCATAGAAAACTGAGAAAATACAGACAAGCCAAAGGCAAAGCAAGAGAACATAATAATAATGAACTTGCTTATAACCCAATGACTCCCAGATATTCTTGCTAGCATCTTATAATTTCCCAGATCTATTTACTAAACATACATAAAGTATTTTAAGTAAAGAATTCTGTGCCTATACATTTTTGTGCCTATACTTTTTAACATTTTGTCTTTTTGCCCAGAAATACAATAGAAATGAATGTGCACACAAAATGTTACTTATTAATTTAGGCATTTTATTATTATTATTATTTTTTTTTGGTGGCTTGAACTCCTTCTTGGCCTGAGCACTGTTCTTGAGCATCTTTTACTCAAAGATATTGTCCTATCACTTGTGTGTGTGTGTGTGTGTGTTTTGTTTTTTTTTGTAATTTATTGGAGATAAGAGTCTCATGGACTTTCCTGCCTGGCAGGATTTTAAACCATGATCCTAATATCTCAGTCTTCTGAGTAGCTTGGATTGCAGGTATGAGCTACCTGTGCCCTGGCTACCTTAATCTTTTTGAAAGGCCAAACGCCCCTAGTCCTTGCTCTTAAAGATCCCTCTCTCCCTTGTGGTGGTTCTGGGGTTTGAACAGAGGTCCTCACAACTGCTAGGCAGGCATTATATGTACCATGCCTCTAGCTCATTTGTTTCAGTTGTTATTCAGATAGGATCTTTACTTTTTGCCTGGGATTGGCTCCTTCTAGAATATATACCTTGTGTGTAACTGGGATTACAGACACCGCCCCCCCTCCCCCGAATTCCCATTCCCAGCTTGTTTCTTGAGAGGAAGACTTACTAATATTTTGTCTAGGATTGGCCTTGAACTTTGATCTTCTTGATCTCTGCCTCCTAAGTATATGAGATTATAGGTAGGTGTCACACGCATCCAACTCAATCCTACCACCTCTTAACATCGCTATGCTGAAGATAAAGCTTCTAACACATGAGCATTGGAGGAACACATGTGGATCATACCTAAACCATAGCAATTTATTTAAAAGAAAACCTATGCTGTTAATTTTATATGTCAAATTGGCTGTTTTTCTCTAAAATCACATATATTCATATTACCACACTATGAATAGGCCATGTATCATTCTAACAGTATGCATATCGTTATCTTCAGTAACACTCTGTATTTGTCCCATCAGTACTCCCACAGGAATCCTAACAAGAATGTCTTAGGAAAGAGGTTCCAATTGTTTTTCCATGATTATGGCCAAAACTTGGCTGCCATGGTTCCCCATGGCTCTGAAGTGTGTTAGGAGGACATTTGGAAGCAATTTCCTGTCATAGCAGCTAGCACCATGTGGATATCAAAGTGCTGCTTATTGGATGATTAAACGATTGTCTTGTTCTTTGGCATCTGTAGATATTTTGAGAATATTTTCATGTTCCTTTTAGTCCTGCTCTAGTAATTCCCTCATGCTCTGAGCACCCACAGTCTCCACAGCTGGAAAATGGAGTATAACAGGTTGTTGTAACAGAATGCTTGGTCATTGTTATAAGCGGCTAACATTAGCTCTCCATAGCAAGTTGATGTGGTGCTACGAAACAGGCTCAGAGCTTAAAGGCTAAATTCCTGTGCCATTCTGATGAAGCAACAAGAGAGCCATTTGTGGAGAGAAGCTGCAAACATGAAATGCACCACATCATTGCCCAGTGATTGGGTAGCCTTTAGTCATATATGCAGACATTGCCAGAAAATAGTTATCAGGTCCAGTAAACCAGTTGTAAAACACAGTTAGATTCAGAGCTCCTTGAAGACAGGAAGCATGTAATGTATGCCAACCTCAGTATTCCTGAAAAATACACGCATCCCACACCTGACACACACACGTGAACACCCACATATGTACAAACACACCCATGTGTATATGTGCCCATACATGTGCACATGGCACACACACAATGAGTGAGCACACATTTCAAAGAGAAATATTACTTAAGGTTGTAAAGAATCTCTCCATTCCTCCATAACTGAATGACACACCAATAATGTGTCCAAATAATCTTGGATTTGAATGCCTAAGGTTAAACATATTTTATCATGCCAGGAATCTGACAGACCAATAAAGATGATTTCAAGGTTTGTGAGAATACATTTTGATTTCAGTTTCAAGCTGACCATTTGGCAAAAGACATAGAAGCTTTCTTAATTGTTACTGAGTCACTTAGAAGTCATCCTTGTGTTCATCTTTCTCTTTGGAAACTAACTTGTTTCCCTTTGTCTTTTCATCTCACCACACTGGTCTCCCCAGAGGCCATGGATGCTGATGGAAAAAGACCAAAGGAACCTGTGTGACTTTATCTGAATGTCATAACAAAAGTCAGACTTAGCAAGCCTCTGAAGGATTGACTTTCCAGCAGGAACTGGGTTGTTTTGGAAACTTCGCTAATGACATTTCTATTATTTGTCAAGAGCTATTAGGTTGATAGATCAATCCCATTTGCATTGAATGTAATCCCTGCCAGCAGGGGCCAGAGACTCATCAGAACAGAAGCTGCCTGGCCTAGAAGCTTGGCCACAGTTTCTTATCTCATAAGATCAGTTGTATTTCCTTGAAATTTTTCTATCTGGCTGTGAACCCATAAAGCTAATGATTTTTATTTTTCATTTTGCAACATCAGAATTTATAGAATAACAATCAGTTTACAAGCTGCATCACATTTGTTGGCATTAATTTGCCAAAGGATTTGGGTTTTGTTCCATAGCTCTGAGTTCATTGACAACACAAATTCATTTTTTTCAGTCTGCTTTAAGCTAAGGATTTTTAAAGAAGACTTAAAAGATTTTAAACCATTTCTCACTCTGAGATGATTTCATTTATTTTGAAAAACTTCAAGGATAAACTTGCAAAGAACAAATGACACAAAAAATGCCGAGGTCACCTATAGCAAGATTCTTCTAACTTGTACTTTCGAATTATGTTCTACCCACCATTGGAGCCCAAGAAATAATTTCTGAACACTAACGGGGGAAACACATGAAGAAGTAAGCAGCAAGCAGTGGTGGTGGTGTTGTAAATCATGGCAGAAGTATGTTTGTACAGATATCATTGGAATACAATCATATGTGCTTGATCTTTTCATGCTTTCATGGCTGTGTTTTGACTAAAATAAAGAAGATGCTGGTTTGCACTGAGGTGCTTATATTTGGACAATGTGACTTTTACCATCTCCTAACACTTTTTGAAGGTCAAGAGGACAGATAAACAACTTCCTCCAGCTGCTGTGGGCATCTTACACACGCCTGCCCAGAAAGTGTGTGTTGAAAAGATAAACACATCGAGTTGTATCCACTTGCATGCCTGTGCTTTTGGCATCTGAACTTGACCCTTAGCAATTAATATTGAAACCAGACTTGACGTTAATGAATAAAAAATTCAAGCCCAGTTGGGCAGAATTGAAATAACGAGTGGTCCCAAGAGGATGGCTTTCTGCGAAGGTTTTGGGGTTAATTTTGATTCCATAATCCTGGCTCAGTGTCTTATCTTGGTTATTTCCTTCTGGGAACGTTCTCATCTTGATTCCTGTCCAATTTCAGGCCCCTTAGGAGCCCCCTGTTTGACTAATGTGGAACATGAATTGTTTTGTATAGGTTGATTAACTTATGTATGGGGTCTTTGCCAAATTTGACTTCATCTTGACTTCTGGAGGATGCTTCCAGCTTGGAGATTCTGTGTCCCTCTGGCTATGTCTAAAATTAATGGGTGATTCTTGTCAAAATTCATCAGGCAGAGCTGTGTGCTAGCTTTCAAGTGAAACAATCTATTGGTCGATTATCTTTATAGTCCTTATAAATACTACTGGTGACTCAGAGCTTTCAAAAAGTGGGATAATGGATTATTTTACTGAAGACTTTTAAAAGCAAAGGGAAGGGAGGAGATATGATCTGGTGATGCTCATTCTTATTTGTGCTGAAGCTAAGAAGACAGTAAACAGCAAATCAAGCAAAACTATCATGATGATTTCTTTTTTAAGTCCATGAAACCACTACAACTTTCTAGAAAAGAAGAGCCTGTTCAATTAATATTTATGTCTTCTTTGTTAAATAAATACCCAAATGTCTTTGTTCACTCTGCTTGGACTTTTTCATCTATTTCTATCTTAAATGTTTTCCTAGAACCAAGTTTTGTCCCTACCTATATTAGCCTCAGGCCTGTGTATTTCAATCTCATTTTTAAAATAATTCAGGGTCCTTTGATATAAGTACATTGCTTTTACTAAGGTTTACTACTTTTACTACGATTTACTAGTGCTTATTATTTTTCGAAAAAGTTGACTACTCCATTTTTCTCTGGAGCATCAGATATGGCCTCCAAGCAAGTCATTCCAGCCCCAAGCCTTGGCCAACTACTGCAGGTATCCTGGCATGATGTTTGCACTCTGCTTTGACCATATTGCTGGGTGAGCGCTTTACAAGACCACAGCAGGTCCTCTATCTCCTGATGAGCACTTGAGAATCTCTGTAACCAGGATGGATCCATAGGTGGGGAACAGGCTGTTGGTTCAATGAAGAAAGGCACTCTGTGGCTGATAAGCGAGTGGAGTGATAAATCACACACAGCCTTCAGCCCCAGGAAATCACAGAGCAACTCTTATCTCCAACTTGCTCAACATCTGATGAACTTTTACTTTTCTAAAGCATCAGCTGGAGTAGCATGTGTGCATGGTCTGCTTTGGAGAGCTGTCAGTTTACAGATAACGTACAGGCCATGGAGTATTTTGCTGATGTTCTTAAGACAGAAACAGAGCAGCTAGAAATGTTAAGTTCAGAAGACTTCTAGCCATAGGGGTCTCCCACCTATAGGACAATAGTGCTTTTTTAAGAAAGAGAAAAATATGGGGCTGGGAATACAGCCTAGTGGTAGAGTGCTTGCCTTGCATACATGAAGCCCTGGGTTCGATTCCTCAGCACCACATATATAGAAAAAGCCAGAAGTGGTGCTTTGGCTCTATTGGTAGAGTGCTAGCCTTGAGCAAAAAGAAGCCAGGGACAGTGCTCAGGTTCTGACTTCAAGCCTCAAGACTGGCACCAAAAACAAAAAAAAGGGAAAATAAAGATAAATAAGATTTGAGAAATGCTTTAGGTTTTAGAGCCCAATAAACCATGTAGAAATATATGTTGTTCTTTTGAAACTTAAAAACATTGCACCATGTTGCCATGGTGAAATAGTAATAATGCTCCATGGATGGTTGGCAGAGCTCCTCATTGGTCAGTGTCCAGTGATACTCAGCTGGTGCCTATTGGTTGACTTTCAGGGTGGTGGTATAGAACATCCTAGAAATCACCACATACCTGGTGCATCAGGATCATAAGTATGTATGTGTGGACAAAGGCAGAAATCCGCCTTGGGAGTCATTGATACCTGACTTGGGCTTGTCCTCGCTGACCTATCAACAAGTACCTGTGATGACTGCAAAGCTATAATCTGGGTGGATGTGTATAGTTTATGGGATTAAGCTCTATTTGGAAATGACTGCTGTCTAGGATGTATTAAATGTTATGCTAAGGACAGTGAGGAATAAGAAAATAAAGCTGCAGAGAGTTCTTATTTTAAAGGAATTATTTATTTATTTGCTTGGCTGGTACTGGGGTTCAAACGTAGGGCCATATTCTCTGGCTAGGCTCTTTCTCTTTCAGTTGGTGCTCTACCAATTGAACCATGCCCTCAGTCAAGCATTTTGCTGGTTAATTGGAGATAAGAGTCTCTCACAGGCTTTTGTATTCAGACAGGCTTTGAACCTCAATCCTCAGATCTCAGCCTCTTGATAAACTGGAATTATAGGCACTTTGAAGGAGTTTTTAATCCAGTTAGAGAGACAAGACTAACAGACTTTTAACATATTTAAGGGAGCCTGAATGATGCAGTGTTACACTATTCCTGACTGTGAATATGAGTACTCTCATTGTCTAGTTTTATTTAACCTCAAAAGCCAATAACAGTAAGTAGAATTCTATAGTATTAGTGGGGGAATGAGACTGCTTAGAAATTGACATCTTTCAGTTCAACTGTTTTTTGTTTTTTGTTTTGATGAGGACACTAAGAGGTTTAGTTGCCCAAGACCACAAATCTCAGTCACTGTTTCCCTGGGGTTTTGTTTCAAAAGTATACTAAAATCCCCAGCTCTCACTAGGAGTTTGCTGAGTATAGATGAGGCCTCTGCTTTGTGACAGCCTCCACTATACAAGGTCTAAAACACATGCAACTTTTACTGAGTACTACTTCCTTACCAAATATGTTGAAGTTCCCACCGTGTGCCTGCATTCTTTCTTCCTTTAAAACAATGGCAAAAATGAGCCTTTATGCCCGTGATCTGGGAAAGTATAAGAAACATTGGACCTCTGTGATGTCATCTGGCATTTCATGTTTCTTGAGCTCAGTGTCAGAATGGACTACCTCCCTGAATGTCATGACCACCCAAGGGAGACAGATGCCGAGGCCCTGAAAGTCTGAGGAGCTTGTTTGAGGTCTCAGAGAAGGCTGAGTCACACTGTAACCTCATAAAGTCAGCTCTGTGAGGACCTGTTCCCCCCACTGCAGCTCTCCACCATGCATGTGTATTTTCAGTGCCAGAGCCCTGAGCGCTGGCACAGTGGGCTCTGGCACAGTGCGCATGCCTACACCACAGCACCATGACAGCTGGAGCCAAGACACACACTCTTCCTTCAGACATTTCAACCTGAGACTCATAGCCTTCAAGTTCGTACATTTGCCATGGATATGCTTACTATTTTTGCATTACTTACTCAGTTAATGTTTTCTCTAAGGAGTTGTACAAAGGGGGTTTTGATTCAACATGTCAGTTTAAGAGTACAGTGCATCTTGATCAGTGTCACCCCCTCCATCATTCTCCTTCCTTCTCTCCCAGCCCCACCCAAGTTCCCTAATTCCATTTCATCTGTATGCATCGTGTATTACGATCATACTGCCCCACCCCTTCTTCCCTCCATTTACTTTCTTCCTTTTTAAAATCAGCTGGATTTAGTGAAAATTAGAGAACTTTTGCTATCTCATAAAACTGGTGATTTGGTGAAAAAATAATTTTGTTACCGTCTCCCTCCCATTCTCACCACTTTATTTCAGTTCAGCTCACTCTCTAGTTCTTCTAGAACAGTCTGGCTAGAAGAAGGAGCCTCCTGTCCAGCTTCAGATTTGCTTAGGTCCCTGGAATTCAGTTTAGGAAACCAGTAGGAAACCCAGGCAGGTAGAGATGGGCCCAGGCTCCCCAGGAGGGAGGTGGGCCTCTGCAGGGAAGTGGGCTGCTGTGTTAGGAAACAGGCCTTGTTTTTGTTTGTTTTGTCAGAAAGTGCTGATGAACAAATGAAGGGCTGCATTAAGGGCCTCTGAAGGCAGGCTGAGAAGAGAGATTGGGGTTTATCAGTCTTTTTAGCCTGGTTTCCTTTGGAAAGAATGCTTATGAACATGGCCAGACTCTGCAGGGTTATGGAGAGACCCCTCCCTGGCGCCTCTCTTCTGGCTCAGTCTTGATGCCTTTGACTGTCTCCAAATGAAGGCAGCCATTTTTGCTAAGTGGGTAAAAGGAGTCATGGGTTCCTTAAAAACAAAAGCAAATGAATTGGTGATAAAGCCAATTTCTATGCTGTAAATAACCCCCTTCTTGTTTTTTTTATGTGCATGGTTGATAGTACTAAATTAATTTTGGGCTACCTTAAAGAGATCCCTAGAAAACTGGGGAGTAAAAGGAGTCCTAGTGGGAAGAATATTCCTATCTCTGCATCTAAGATCTTACATGACACAAGGATGGATTAAATTCAGAAAGTTCAGAAAAGCATTGCCTATAGCCTTGAGTAAACCTGCCACTTGGGGGACAAAAATTCTTAGACAACAAAGCTTAGAAAGTCCAAGCTTTGAATGTTGAAAGGGGTGACATTGATCAAGACACATCATGTTCAAAAACTGCTTTGTTGAATAGCATCTCCATGGTACAACTACTTAAAGATAATTTGTTTTAAAGGCTTAGACCTGAAGGATCATGGTTTGAACACTGCCTAGGCAGAAAAATCCATGAAATTCCGTCTTCAATTAAGCAGCAAAATGCTGCACTGGAGGCATGGCTCAAGTGGTAGAGCACCAGCCACGAGGAAGCAAGCCAAGTGAGAGCATAAGGCTCTGAGTTCAACACCCCATGCCCCCTGTACTGGTAAGACTTAAAACAGAACAAAAAAAACATGAGGCGTGGCTTCATCATGGAGAAAAGCATAGAATGAAGACATTAATGACCAAATAGATGAAAATAAAGGAATGATCCCGAGCTAGGGCAGCCACTAGCACTGCTCCTAAATCACACCAGCCTTGAGGATTGTGTTGTCTTCTGGGGAGGATTAGACCTGCCTTCCCCAAACTGTAAGTGATGTGATAGCTGTAAAGTTATGCCAGGCAAAAATAACTTGCTGAAACTCAACTTTGACCCATGTGGTTACATTGAGATTCCAAAGATGATAACCAACTAAATCAGAGAGATCTAGAGCAATTCCAAAGAGAAAAAAATAACAGTATGGAGATCAGATTTGATCTAGTATGTTGGGCTTTTCCACCTTTTTTTTAAATAAATTCATATGTTCCTTAAACTGCATGAGTAGACCATGAAAATAGGTGCTTTTTGTTTAAAAAAGAGATTCGATTATGTTGGAAGGAGATGGAAGATTTCATGTGAAATGCAATCTATTCTGAAATAAAGACTAGCATAAACCTTGTTCTTTCTTGCTCTAGTACATTGTTTTGGTCTTTAAGTACTTGTACAAAGGAGTTGCCATTTACCAAAACTGTTTCTGAATATAGTGTGTTTTGATCATTGTCATCCTTTTCAACATTTTCACTCACCCCTTCCAACCTACTCCTTCCCTCACTTTTCTTAGTTTTGTAGGATAGACACTGAATTCTTTATTGCATTCTTCTCCCCTCAAGTCCATTGTGTGTGTGTGTGTGTGTGTGTGTGTGTGTGTGTGTGTGTGTGTGTACACCATTTCTGAGTCTTGAATTCAAGGCCTGGGTGCTGTGCCTGAGCTTCTTTGCACTCTACTGCTCTACCACTTGAGACATAGCTCCAAAGCTTCTGGGTGGTTTTTTTTTTTTTTGGTTTTTTTTTTTGGTGGTTAATTGGAGATAAGAATCTCAGGGACTCCTGCTCAAACTGGCTTTGAACTGTGATCCTTGGATCTCAGCCTCCTGAGTAGCTAGGATTACAAGTGTCAGCCACAGGCATCTGGCTCAAGAAAATTTCAATGAGACCCAAGAAGCAAGTATTTGATTTTTTTTGGTCAGTTGTGGGGCTTGAACTCTGGGCCCGGATGCTGTCCCTGAGCTCTTCAGCTCAAGGCTAGCACTCTACTACTTGAGCCACAGCACCACTTTCAAAGCAAGTATTTGAGAGCTGAGCCATTGATCATTGGATGCAAAAGATGCAAGGCTTCCTTCAGAGGCACTCAGTCAACACAGAAAGCTATGCACCTCGGTGAAGCCCAGTTGGTATGTCCTTGTGGAATGTTCCTATTGAGTGGTGAGTATGTGAGAGTTACTTTCTTAAGCCCTGAGCCTTAGTTTCTCGGCATGAGGGCAGAGAGGATGACTGGACTTTGGAGCTAGACCCCTGGAGTGGACCCTGAGTTTTGTGAGTGAACCAAGTTCTCCCCTTTCTCTGTCCCTTAGTTTCTCACCTGTGAAGCTGAGATGTCTCAGTTGGTCTCAGAAGATTGGAAGGCTCAAGCCAGTTAACACAACTCAACTTAGAACAAGGGGATCAGGTGTTGGGAGGACAGAGCAAACATGAAACAACTCTGTTACTGTTATTAATCAACAGCATACTTCACTCAGATGGATTTTTCTTTAGAGGTTGCCTTGATTCAGTTTTTCTGTCTATCAAATACACAGGGTGATCACATCCTTTAAGACTGAAAAGGTCAGTGATTGCTGGATGTCAGACAACTGAAAAATAGAAAGCTTTGTTTATTATTCAATGTCATATGTGACTTTGAAGAGCTCCTGTAATCAGTGTCCTAGGATTTCAAGGTGACCTACCCTCCCCCCAAAATAATAACACGTATGGGTTATCAAAGCACCATAGAGGAAGGCCCCAGATCAAAGGTACTATTTAAATGAGAAGCTTTGTTATGTTTATTTTGATATTACTCAGACTTTCCTACATAACAAGAAAAAATATGATTTTAGTGAAGAATGTCTTGATTATGTTTTGATAGGCGCTAACTGCAGAAAGGGAAGAATAGGAACTGTGTTGTAAAAAGTAAAATATGATCCTGAATTATGAATACTAGGAATTAGTTTGGAAAATTTCAAACTTAGCATCTTTTAAAGTTTTTGTTTTTCAAATCAGAGTACTTAAAAAAACTAAAATGAATAATGCTATATATCATAAAAATTTGGAGCTGAAAGCCTTGTGAGAAGTCACAATCCCTGCTTCACAGATAGGGAAACTAAGGTTCAGACAGAGAAAGAGAGAGAGAGCGTGAGCTGGGTGATGGGGAACTAAACTAGAACTCAGGAAAGCCCTGAGGCCCAGTTCTGACTCTCTAGTGTGTACAGATGGCTTCGTACAACCATGAGCTCCACATTCAAGTATTTAGCTAACGATGAGTCAGAAATATTCAGGAAAAGGGTTCAATTTTTCTTTTGAGAGGGAGAGTCACTAGGTAGCCTATGTTGGCTTTGAACTTGAAATTATTCTGTTTCAGCTTCCTGAGTACTGGGATTACAAGTGCACACCACTATACTAAGGTTGTGAATAAGGTTGTGGTCATTGCTAAATAATGTAGTCTAGCAACTATGTCCATAGCACTGCCATTGCATTAGTTGCCATGAGCAGTGAAATGTGGTTTCGGTGTGTGTGTGGCATTGGAACTGGATCCCATGGCCTTGCTAGGCAAGTGCTCTACTATTTGAGCATGTCACCAGCTCTGTTTGTTGAAGTGAAGTGCTTTTATGAGATAGGGTCTTGTGCTTTCTGTCCTGACTGGCTTCAGATGGTGATCCTCTTACTGCTTGTGTTATAGAGTTTATAGATGTGAACTGCTATGCCCAGCTTGTTTGTTAAGATGGAGTCTCACTAACTTCTTATCCAGGCTGGCGGCAAACCATTATCCTCTTGATCTCTGTATCCTGAGTAGCTGGGATTACAGCTGTGAGCCGTCACACTTGGCCTAGTGTGTGGGAATTTGCATGCAAAATAGATTCTAAATGCTCATTTCAATCAAATGCTCCTAGATATAGGAAGCATTTCTGTGGTGGGTGTGGCCATGCAGTGATTTGTGACAGCATCTCCCCTAACTGGGTGATAATTACAGGGCAAACACTTGCTAGCTTCTTAGAAGATTTCCCCCTCCCAATAGTCTTTCAATCTGATGATTGAAGTTCAATGCCTCCTGGGCAGGAAAGTCCCTGAGACTCTTATTTGCAATTAAGCACCAAAAGAGCCAGAAGTGGATCTGTGTCTCTAGTAGTAGAATGCCAGACTTGAGTGAAAAAGTTAAGGTACAGTGCTCAGGCCCTGAGTTCAAGCTTCAGAACTGGCACATACACACACATACATACAAAGACCATATTCGGAGGCTCTGCATAGATGAAATTTTATTTTGGAGGAGATCATGTAAGGGTCACCCCTGAGAAGGGTTTTAACTGAGTGAGAATCCACTTGGGAAAGGACACACGTGAGTCTTTTGAGGGCATTTTGCTAGCACAGATACAACATAGTCACTTATTACTTGAAATGTTTATTTGACTATGATCAGGTATTCCCAGACACAAGTTGCAACAACATGCTGTTAGTTTGAAATTCATCTTATAAGCCTTCTAAAGGAATCATGGCTGCCATCAAAATGCAAGTTTTCAGGAGTAGCAGGGTGGCTGCAGATGTCCCAAGGCTTGTGTCTCCTTCCTTTAGTCTGTGAAGTCTGGAACCCTTTGTCGGGAAGTCACTTATTTGTCTTCATTGCTGGTGGGAGTGCATTGTGACAAAACAATGTTATCAGAGGCCACATTCACACTTGAGGTAGGCGTCAGGGAGGCCTCCCGCTGGTCCCCCTCATTTACTTGCCACAGTAAGATTTGTGCCCAAGTAAACATCTAGACATATGTTGTCACAGTCTGGGTTGAACTGAGAAGAAAGCCTCACACATTCTTACACTGGCTTCCTGAGCACCCATTCATATTTAAAGACAATTCTTTGTTTACTGCTAATGACTTTGTCCCAGTTCTGGCTAGCTGGCCGTGTTACCATCCCTGAAAGGTAGGTCTCGCCAATTTCTGCCTGAGCATCTATCAGTTGTTCCATTTGGCCCAAAACTTTCTTCCCTGCATATTTTCTGAAGATGGGCTCCTGGTTCATTTGATTACTTGCCACTCTCTCTCCCCCTGCCCCCTCAGAGGTCTCTGGCTATACAGAGTCTATGTGACCCTGCTGTATTTTCATAATAGCACAATCTTAATTTGATTCATAATAAATATTTTTCTCTAATTATATATTAGTGCTACTCAGCCTCTACTTAGAAGACAGGCCTTGTGAAATGTGATATTTCTTATTCTCTGTCAGAGCCCAGCACAATGGGAGCTCAATTAGTACCTGGCAGAATGAATGAATGAGCGATTAAGTGGATGAGTGAACTTTTAATTTTCCTTCATTTCAGTGTCATTTCCCAAGGCAAGACTTCTCCAGCCTCTCTGACTGGGTTATTTGCCTCTATTCTTTAATAGAACGATATCTTTATATCGCAGGCTCTCCTTTTATGATGTTTATCACAGTTATAATTTCACATGTATTTGTATGACTCTTTGATGTCCGTTTCCTTGCCAGACCAAAATTTCTACGAAGGTAGGAGCCACTGATCAATCCTTGTAGGATAAATGAATGAATCCAAGCGTGCAGTAAATGCGCCCTGGCTCTGCAGTGGTGAAGGGTAAGCAGAATGTGGCTGGAGATCCGACTCTAGAAGCAAGACTAATACTCAGTGCTCGATTGGGTTACACAGAGTGGCCAGGAGTGAGATCAAGTCAAGACATAGTCATTAGGGCTAGGATCCAAGATCACAACTGGCCCAGCAGCAATCTGATTTGATGCTAGGTGAATGAGTCTTAAGTCACTGCCCTCAATCGCTTCCTTTCCACCTGTGCGTTGGGATAAAGAACCTAGAAACAGCTGTGCCTGTCATTCCACGGTTCAGGCACTTCCTCCAGATTCCACCTTCCATTCTTTAATTTGAACCATATTGTTTTGGACTGGTTTCCCTGGTTCCTTCCTGTTTCCTTGAACCTGGATTTTCCCTCTGCCCATTCTGTTGGATTGATAACTGGCTTGCCTGGCTAGTCTCATTCCATGTTATACTTTTAACAATACGCTTTGCACCCCTTGGCAGGTTCTTTTGTATCTTCTCCCTGTGCCTAGCCCAGGTCCTGGTGATTCCAGCTTGCTGGAAGTGACCTGGCCCCCTGCCGTCTTGGAGAAGGAGACTCTGAACACTGAGTTCTCTTGGGTAGAGCCCCTGGAGTCCCTTTCAAGTAGATCCAGTATTGAATCTAGGATGAGGGAAGACAGGATACAGAACATAGTCCTCTTGTGTGCATGACAGGCTTCAGTCATGGATCACAGACCCTTTCCTACTGAGTCTAGCCCATAGCTCCTGCCACGCTGCTTCAAGTTAGCAGTACCCTTTGCTGGAGCAGTACTGAGTGCACGTGTATGTGTGTGGGGGGGAGGGGGGCAGGAGGTGCGAGATTGGGAAGAAAAATACCAAAGGCCCTAGTTATGGGCAAAATGAAGTTAGCAGAGGTTCAGAATGACAGATTTTGTACTATAAATATATTTGGCAAGTTTAGTTTCATAGTATTAAGTATGATCAAGCCTGGGTATTGAAATATTAAGATGCTTATGAAAATACATAATAAGGAAGATCTCACTTAAAATGAGCCTGGGGGGGAAAGGGGGAGGGCATATGTTGCTAATTATCTAGTTATTCCTATAGTCCCTGTGAAATCTTTAGCCAGAACAAAAATGAGGTGTTTATGAGATGACCTATTAAAGTTTTAAGTGGGCTTCATTCACAGTGAAATCTTAAACTCTGAAGAGTTTATTGTTGGCTGAGGTCATGGGGGAAGAGTCCTCTGGGTGCAACAGGGGGAGGGGAAGGCAGGCTGCTAGCCCCAGCCTTGCTAAGGAGCCACAAGGCTGCTGGTCCACTGCATATGTGTAGATATGGCTAAAGAAACGTGTTTTCAGAATCTACCTGCAATTGGGTTGGTGGGAATTGCTCAATGGCTTAAACTAAACAGTTTAAAATGCAGCTTGGTTTCTTTTGCATTAAGTTTCATACTTGAAGCCAGAACTCTGGCTCATTCATCTTACCTCTAATCCTGCTCCCCCACCTAAGCCGACATCTGCTGTTTTGCAATCTCAGCATCAGTTCCTGGTTCTCTTGGTAACAGCCTAGGACTTTCTCTGAGAAAAACCTCTTGGCCCTCAGACAGCGTCAGGGGAGCCATATGACCTTGGATTAGCTGATGGGAGCTATCACATTTCTCGTTTATGGATGGTGGTTCCAGGAGAGGCACCCCCCACCCCCACCCCCACCTGATAAAACATATAGGGCTTAATTATTCTCTCCCTCCTGTTCTTTTTCTTTGGGCGCATCCTTTTCCTCTTCTTCCTCCTCATTGTCATACTCCTCCTCATTGTCTTGCTCTTTCTTTCGTTTTTAAATGTTGGAAAGTACCTGTATTTCTGCTTGAGTTGTTAAAAAACATTGGATGTAGCCAAGTGCTGGTGGTAGCTCATGCCTGTAATCCTCGCTACTCAGGAGGCTGAGATCTGAGGATCGTGGTTCAAAGGTAGCCTAGACAGGAGGACAGTCTGTGATAGTCTTATTTCAATTAACCACCAGAAAACTGAAGGTGTCGCTGTGGCTCAAAGTAGTAGAGCACTAGCCTTGAGCAAACAGCTCAGGGACAGTGCCCAGGTCCCAAGTTCAAGCCCAAAGACAGATAAAAATATAAAAAGATAAAAAAGACAAACGATTCCAAAAGCAATACATACAAAACCATTTGGTGTAAACCAACTGTACAACTCATGGGGGGGAGAGGGAAAGGGGGAGGGAGGAGGTTGGGGGGAGATGAGGGAGGAGGTAACAAGTTGGACAAGAAATGTACTCACTGACTTACATATGAAACTGTAACCCCTCTGTACTTCACTTTGACAATAAAGAAAACAAACAAACAAAAACAAACCAATGGATGTAAGTCTGGAATTGTTGACCCCCTCCTTTTTAGAAGAGCCTGACTATGGAGCAAAAATAAAGGAAAGAAGGCTGAAATTTCATGTGATGCTAAGTTTCTAAAATTCCAAATGACCCGGCTGTGTGTTACTTCTGGACTTGCGCCACATGAATGCCCACATTTTCTCTTGCTATAGCCACTTTGAACAGGCTATTGTCATCTGTAATGGAAGAAGTTTTGAAAGAGAGCATTTACCTTTCCCACTTCAAATGATGAGTAAGAAGAACAGAGTCCTGTGAGTGGCATAAGCATGGGCATTATCTGCTATATTGCTATCAGTCTAGTATTTGAACCCTACACTGTGCTCAGTAAATATTTGGTTAGACCCATTAACCATTCTGTTTTCAAAATCATCTTTCCTCTCATTATGGTAGTAAGTACCATTTAATATTGGCTATGTTAGAGATAAAACACAGAGTCTGTACATACTAGGCAATTGCTTTACCATCAAGCTATAACCTCAGATCTGGTAGTAAATGCCTCTATAAAAATTTTTACAAGAAGGGTGTAGTTATAACTCATTAACTTGTCCTTCAGAAACAAGCATAGTTAACCTTAGGTTATAATATAGGTTTCAATCATATATTACATATATTTAAAAATGATATTTTACTGCATAAAGTAATTTTTGCTCAGTAATATTTCAGTTAATCAGAATGAATCAATTTTGATATCACTACACGTTTGCAGTGATTTCATAATTGTTTTCTTATTATATTAATTGAAAAATCAACATTTTAATTAAAAATATTTTGTAGTACTAGGGGTTGAATTCAGGGCTTTACACTTCAGGGACAAATGCTCTACTACTTAACCTATACTCCCAGACCTTTGCCTAGGCTGAATCTGGACTTCAACTTTCCTACCTCTGCCTCCAGATTAGCTGGGATTACAAGAAGGAATCATCATACTAAATCCTGAGAAAAGTCAATATTTTTAAATGACTACATGATACTCTATTTTTTTATATGGATGAAGCAAACTATTTAAGGAGTTTCTAATTGTGGACTCTGAGTTATTTCCAATTTTCAGTAATATATAGAAACTCAATATTTAATTTATTTACCAATTAATGCCTCAGCATCATTTTCTAGAATTGAAATGACCGGGACAAAAGGTCTGAGTAGTTCTAAAATATAGTGCCTCATGGCTTTGTACCCTAGCTATCTTGAGTACGAACAAGTAAAAAGTAAATCTTTGCAAAATTAATAGAAACATTAACAAAATCATTCCATTGTTTTTCTTTGTTGGTGAGATTGAAGATTTAAGTAAAGTAATGCTTTGCTTCATCATCTGTTCTTTGGAGTTGGGGGACTTTATTTTTTCATTTTTGCCAGTCCTGGGGCTTGAACTCACGGCCTGAGCACCATCCCTGGCTTCTTTTTTAGCTCAAGGGTAGCACTCTTGAGCCACAGAGCCACTCTGCCTTTTTCTATATATGTGGTACTGAGGAATCAGATCCAGGGTTTCATGTATACGAGGCAAGCACTCTACCACTAGGCCATATTCCCAGCCCCATCACCTGTTCTTAACGTAACCTGTTGTTATACTTTGCTTTTGGGGGTCCTTCTCCAAGCTCATGACTTCTAGAGTTGCTGTCTTCATGGCAGGGAGTGGGTACCTGGCCCTTCCACTGGGGCTATGTCAGTCAGCCTTCAGAAAACCAATCATTGTCCCCTTTGCCTTTTTATTCCTTGATGTGCAAAAAGAAACTGGATCCCATGGCCATCTCTGTTTGGGATGCTCGTATTCATAGCTCTGCAAGATAGACATAAAAGTCTCCCCTTATTCTAGACCATCCCTGTCAGTAGTGACATTATTGGATGTCTATTCCACTGTTTGAAACATCATCCTCTTTCACCTCTTTCATTACCCTGTCTTTGAGATGAGCTTTCTTCCTGTTTCTCACAGGGCCTCATCCATTCTCTGCCTTCTCCCCTGGAACACAACCAGCCAACCAGCTCCCTCACACATTGGATCTCATTATTACCCATCAACTTTTAGTGACTCCATATTGCTTTTTGTACACATCTGAGCTTCTTGGTTTCTGTAGTTGAGTATTGTCAATACTTGGTCCCAACTGACCCTTCTGTTCCACTTTTGCCTGACTTCCATCATTTCTGAATCATACTCATCAGCCACACTATACCATGCCCCGAAGTCTTTGTTCGTGGTGTTTCTTCTCTCTGTCTTCAACTTTGCTTGTCAAGACTTGAAGACACAGTCCACATGCCTTCCCTGGATGAAGCTAGCTCCATTCCCCCGGCCCTGAAGTTCTCTTTTTCTTTTACATCAAACACCAACTTGCATAAATCTTAGAGAGCTTGTCTTCCCTTGTCTCTTATGCTTATTTTTGTAGATAATTTTTCCCCTTAATGAGTGGGAGAATACTAAACAAAATATTTAATAATGTTGAAAGGTCTAGAGGGAAAGATCCTACAAAATACTTAAGAAGTCTGTGCTTTTCTTCTTGTCACACTTCACATCTTGTCCCTGTTGTTTCCTGGCTCACTTATCAGCATCCATCTCAAATTAATAACCTGATTGTTTCTATAGCTTTGATTGGCCCTGATTTAAACCCTGAAACTTGCACAGGGTTTTCTGAAATTCAGTTCAGGATCCCATTTAGCTTTTCTACTGTTTGGGAAGAAGAAAGGCAGAGGGGTTGGCAACATAGCCTGGAGAGCTTCCCCAAAGGGGCAGAGATTAGTTGGGTTAAGGGTATTCCTTTTTGTGTACTCATGAGGATCTGTTTCCAAGACTATTCGGAGGAAGCAGGAGTGACTACTGGGGCTGTTTTATAAGCACCCATTAAAAAAAAATTCACATTCTGTAATCTAGAACAGGAGCTACCCTTTCTCTTTTACTTGCTCTTTGGTTCACTGGACAAAGGGGCCCAGCTTCTAACTGTGGTACATTTAGTGGCATCCTCTGCCACTTAGATCTCCTGTAATCGAGATCTCACCTGGCATTGTCCTTTTAGAAATCTCTCATAGCATGCCAATTTCAGGAAGGCTAACATGAAGGCTTTCAACACATCACAGTATGTTGACACAAGAAGGAAGACAAAGCCCCCTTGTGGATCCCCAGGATTCTCACCATTAAGGTGTGATGCCTGTTTCTAACACACTTCTTTCCTCTCATGGCTTTGAATACATTTGGCTCTACAAGGAATGGCTTTGATTAAGCTGGAATCCATGCTCTTCACCTAGTTAGGAATCATCAAGGGTCACCAGAAGTGTGCTTAGGAGCCAAGCACAGAGTCAGCCTCCATGAGGAAGATTATGGAACCCATCAGTCCTTACAGAGACTGTTTTTTGGTCTCAAATCCCCATTGTCCATCCATCCTGGCCTCTTCAGTGGAAGCTACCACCTTCCCTGCCCCTTCAGAGCTTCTCAGACCTGGCTCTGGGGATGGTGCCCTTTTGTGGAAAACTCTGAGCATCATGGTCTCAGAGTCATTGTGGACTGGGCTTTGGGCCCAGGCAAGGCCTGGAGCACTTGTTTTAAAAACACCTCCCATGTGCTGGCCTCTGAAGAAACTGGGTTAAGAGTAACCACAGTGCGAAGTGGTGGCAAAAAGAAGGGAAAGCAGGTTCCTTTCATGAATTATGTAAGGAGTTCCTTGGTGACCCCACCATGGGAGGCCTTTTCCTTATGGAGGACAAAATGTACATCACTACTGAAGCTATCTGCTCTGTTGGCTGCTGTCTGGGTCCTGATGGACCTGAGGTAAGTTCTCCAGTTCAGAGCCTTCTGAGTACGACTCTGCGTTAAGAGGCTGAGGATGGTTCACCGAGTCCTTCATCTCAGGAAGACTCGGACCTCCCTGGAAACAAGCAAGCACTATAGAAGTACACAGAAAGTGCTTCCTAGCAGTATGAGAAGGAAGGGTATTTCTGTTTGGGAATCCCTGAGGTGGTGTTTTAGGTGAGATTTGATTTGTGTCATTGAGGGTGAGTTGTATTGCAGGTGATGCATGGGGACGGGGGCCATGGAGACTGGAAGAGGAAGCTCAGGATTTAAGATGTGGCTACCAGCCTGGAAGGAGAGTGTATGGATAGATGCTGTGAGGGATTGAGATGGGAAACACTGTTAGAATCCTACACCAGAGATGCTGAAACGGAGCTCTTCAATCAAGAGAGACCCAAGGAAGTTTCTGAGGAGTTGTTTCCATGGAACTAACTTGTGTTTTACCAACACTGGTGTTTGTAAGATTGAGCAAAGTGATTGTGTGTGTGTGTATGTGTGTGTGTGTGGTGGTGGTGTGTGTGTGTGTGTGGTGTGTAAAATCTAAGTTAGAAGCTTATCCCGACAAGACATAAGAAGAGGCTCACTAGGACAAGAGGCACTCAAGTGTATTTTATCAAACATTGAGCATCTGTAATTTTTTCCCCCCAGTGAATTTTGGCAGTCTAATTTCAGTGTAATCTCTTTCCAGCTCTTGCACATGTATGACTAGGAAGATTTACTGTGTGGGGGTAGGAGGCAGGGCAGTGGATGTGCCTGCCACAGAAGGAAAAATAAAACCACCACAGCATAGACCTCATCTAGCCAATTCTTTCTTTTAAGTTAATAAAAGATCAATTTCCAGAAATGCCTGAAGATAAGGATGGTGATTCAGTTTCCTTCCCCTTTCCTTTCCTTTCCTTTCCTTTCCTTTCCTTTCCTTTCCTTTCCTTTCCTTTCCTTTCCTTTCCTTTCCTTTCCTTTCCTTTCCTTTCCTTTCCTTTCCTTTCCTTTCCTTTCCTTTCCTTTCCTTTCCTTTCCTTTCCTTTCCTTTCCTTTCCTTTCCTTTCCTCTCCTCTCCTCTCCTCTCCTCTCCTCTCCTCTCCTCTCCTCTCCTCTCCTCTCCTCTCCTCTCCTCTCCTCTCCTCTCCTTTCCTTTCCTCTCCTCTCCTCTCCTCTCCTCTCCTCTCCTCCCCTCTCCTCTCCTCCCCTCTCCTCTCCTCCCCTCCCCTCCCCTCCCCTCCCCTCCCCTCCCCTCTCCTCCCCTCTCCTTTCCTTTCCTTCCCTCTCCTTCCCTTCACTCCCCTTCTCTTCCCTTTCCTCCCCTTCCCTTCCCTCTTCTTTCCTTCCCTCTCCTTCCCTTCCCTTCTCTTCCTTTCCTTTCCCTTCCTTCCCTCTTCTTCCCTTCCCTTCTCTTCCCTTCCCTTCCCTATCCTTCCCTTTCCTATCCTTCCCTTCCCCTCCCTCCCCTGCCCTCCCTTCCCCCCTTTCCCTTCTCTTCTATTTCCGTTCCTTTCTTTCCTTTCCCTTCCATCCCTACCTTTTCCTCCCTTCCCTTTCCCTTTCCTTCTTTGATAGGGTCTTTCTATATATGTAAACTTGATCCTCTTCTTTCTGCCTCCTGCACGCTGGGATTATAGATGTGTATCACCACACTTTAATTATTTTTAAAAAAGACATAAAGAAGACAGAATTCCCGGACTCAAATTCTGCGTATAACTATGAGGTACTTATAGAACGTGGAGAGTTTGGGAGAGCTGCCGGCAGATTCATGGAAGAAAAAAGACCTAACAAATCACAGTTAGGTTTGAGGAAGCAGGCATAGTCTCATAATAAAACAACTAATACACCAAGCACTACACATGAGAAGAGACTGAGATATTAAAATGCTCTGGAGAGGTTTTAGTTGTTGTTGTTTTGTTTTCATTCATTGTGATGATTCTGCTAGCTTTAATTTGATGATGGCTTTAATAAATGGAGGATGCCAGAGGCAGGAAAACAATTTGGATATTTTCAAAGGTCCTGGATAGGATGTGGTTATGAACTTTCTTCAGTGAGGGATATGTAACCTACACAGTTAAATTCAAGTATTGGGAGTGTATGCATTGTGCAGGACTGTTATAAAATACAAAGATGAAGGAGAAATGATCTTTTCTCCTCCTGCAAATGGAGGAGCCAAGGCTCTGACTCCACATCTGCATCTCATTATCATACTGCTTATGAGATCAGGATCATGAGGGTCAAATGAAATAATGGTGGAGAATTATTTTATTTGTCTTCCTCTCCCCTATGTTGTCAGAGCCTTGGCTGATTGCTGTGTCAAGTTTATTTCCCTTACGTGGAATACAGTGGTGGTAATTACAGATGTGGAAAGCACACAGCCCATAGTCCTTGGTACTCAAGAAACTATTAATTTTAATTTAAAATTAAAATAGTTAAATTAATTATTTCTTAATTTTAATTTCCCCCATTCTGTTTCAGCATCAGAACTTCACTTTTTTCTCCTAAGACCCATGAGACTGTTTCTTTTCCTTTCTCCTCCTTGGGTCTCTCTTTCTCCTTTCTGCTAAGGCCTTCTCCTTCCCTTTGCCTTCCTCAGCTGGACGTGGTGGCTCATGCTTATAATTCTAGTTGCTTGGAAGGCAGAAACAGGAGGATCATGATTTGAGGCCAGCCTAGGGAAATAAGTTTAGAGAGAGACTCTCTCTCTCTCAAGAACCACGCTGGCATGGGGGCACATATTTGTAATCCCAGGTGGAGATAGAAGGTTTATGGTTCAGGCCAGCCTAGGCAAACGTTCAAGATCTTATCTCAAAAACAGCAAGAGGACCTGAGGGTGTGGCTTCAGTGGTAGCCTGCTTGCCCACTAAGCAGAAGGCACTGAGTTCAAAACCCTAATACTACCCCAAACCTTCATTTTATAAATGAAGACCCTGGCATAATGGCTTAAACTTGAACATTTGAGGAGTTTAATTATGAGAAGGAGTGAAAGGTAGGATTAGTGCAGGCCAGGGTCAGGTAAGGAAGGCCATGAACACTTAGAGAATAGTCTTTACCTGGGTACTATGAACTCTGGACAGATTAGTTTTAATTTTTAGCTTTATCCCCATAAAGCAACTTATATTCCTCAGGCTTCTAAGATGTAAGAGGTTTTATTTTTAAATAAAAATAACAGAATAAGTGAAAATGATTCAGGTTTTCACAGAAGAGAGACTTTTAAACACATTGCTGTCTGACTAATAATAAAACAGGAAAAGTATTATTTCGGCAAAATTGATAAATGAAGTAAGTGAGGGGCCGGATTCATGAAAATTGAATTCACAGCAAAAACAAGATGCTAGGAAGAAAGCAAAGGAAATATTGACCAAATAGAAAAGAAAAACAAATCTACTCTGAGGAAAGGCTCCACGTAGGGAGGGTCACTATGAACAAGGATGCTTACAAGATTATAGTTGGAATATGACAGGCCTTACACATTTTTGGGACTTAATCTAACCTTTTTTACATTCTCATCACTTTTGATACCACAGGTACCAAGTTCATGGAAGTTTACTCTTAACTAATCCTGAAAAAAGATGGTCAAATGCTTTAATTTCCAAAATACAATACCATAAATACATTTACAGTCTTTGGGGGGGGGGGCAGGCAAGGTAGCACACACTGTAATTTTAGCTGTTTTGGGGGCAGAGGTCAGGAGGATCACATTTGGAGGTCAACCTTGGCAAAAAGGTAGTGAGATTTCACCTCTACAAGCAAGCCAGGCCCAATGATTCACATTTGGAATACCAACCATGCAGGAGGCATAAGTAAGAGGGTCCCAGTCTGAAACTGACTAGGACAAAAAGGAGATCTTACTCAAAGAATAAAGTTATAACTAAAAGCTGGAGACATTCATGGATCAAGTGGTAACGTGCTTGGCAAACACAAGGCTCTGGGTTCAAACCTCAGTACCACTATCACCACCGAGAAAGGGCTTAGGAATGCAATTCATAATTAAATATCTCCATGAATTTCAGAACATTATTTGTTCACTTTCCATACTATCTACATGTGATTTTTATCTACTAAAACAGTTTTCTGAGGACATCTACTAAGTCTTCTTTACTTAGTTAGGTTTTAGTTGAGGTTTTAGTGAAAACGTACATGTATAAAATCTTTCAAAACATGTTTTTTTTTAAGTTTTTATTATAAAACTGATGTACAGAGAGGTTACAGTTTCATATGTTAGGCATTGGATACATTTCTTGTACTGTTTGTTACCTTGTCCCTCAAAACAAGTTTAGTTAGTGACAAGTCAGTGGATTTTTTTCTCTCTATATATTTAAATACACATAGGTATTTGAAAATACCATGTATTTTATACACAATGGAATTCTATGCCTCTTACAGAAAGAATGGCATTACCCCATTCATAAGGAAATGGAAGGACGTGGAAAAAAAATTATA
Organism: Perognathus longimembris pacificus; assembly: GCF_023159225.1. Lineage (NCBI taxonomy): Eukaryota > Metazoa > Chordata > Mammalia > Rodentia > Heteromyidae > Perognathus > Perognathus longimembris. The sequence continues at coordinate 28,345,609 of NC_063176.1, read as the reverse complement.
CTAAGTGAAGTAAGCCAGACCCAAAGACACATGGACTCTGTGGTTTCCCTCATAGGGAATAATTGGTAAAGGTTTAGGCTACTCATATAGCAGAAGATCACAATAGCCGAGTATCTATGCCCTTATGAACACATAAGATGATGCTAAGTGAAATGAACTCCATGTTATGGAAACAAGTATTATATCATTGTTGTAATTATTCTCAACATGCCATGTGAAACTGTAGCTTTTTTGTTTCTTTCTCTAGTATTCCCTTCCTGTGGTTGAACCTCTGCTAACACTGTATACTGTATATACGTGTATTAGAACTAGGGAAGGGAAAGGGAGTATCAAAATAGAGAGACAAAGGATAAAAAGACAAATGATTCCAAAAGCAATACTTACAAAACCATTTGATGTAAACCAACTGTACAACTCATGGGGGGAGAACAAAGGGAGGAGGGGAAAGGAGGGGGAAAAATGAGGGAGGAGGTAACAAGTTGAACAAGAAATGTACTCATTGCCTTACATTTGAAACTGTAACCCCTCTGTACTTCACTTTGACAATAAAGGAAAAAATACCATGTATTTAAAAGTACATATTACATATACATGTATACACATATATGTATATGTGTATGTATTTGTAGCATATGATACCAAATAAGCTGCGTAGGTTCAAAATAGCAAGGAACACTGTAGGGCAAGTACATTACTTGAATACACTGGCAGAACCATTGCTTGGTTTCATTCAGACTTGTGACCACTGTAGTTTTTTTCCATTAGTTTCTGCTGATCAGAGCTAGAGCACTCCTCTTACTAATGGTGTTCAGGATGTTTTGAGAGTTAAGGATCACAATCTCATTAAAGTCACTGAGCATGGTTACATATTCCATCTGAAAACAGTTATATGAAATTTGACGTAAGAATTAGGGGATAATTCGACCCACACAGCAAACATCATTAAGGCATCGTATAGTGTATACAGCTGGCTCTGATATTCTCATTTTCCTCTGTAAACTTTATATATGCAGAGTGGAAAGGGACTCTGCAGTAATTATCTTAAATACATTTTAAAAACTCCATTATATACTACTTATAATTATTTTTGCATTTTTGGCTAGAAGCAGTTGTTATTATTTGTCTATAATTTCCAGATATTTATGTAAATGCTCAATTCATGCTTCTGGGTACTTTTCATCTTTTCATTTGGAAGTTCTTTCAGACTAGCCCTGGTACTTTCAAGAGAAAAGCCATGTTTTCATGCTTTTTATGTCTCCAAGAGTCTGGCACAGCATCTTGAACACACAGAAATCCTCACAAAGGTTTGCAAAAGGTGGGGATGTTAGAGTTGATGGTAACAATACCAGTGTTAGTGATAGACATGACGCTACGCTGGGCCCCAAACCAAAACATAATGAACATCAAAGACAGTGCAATTCCACTGCAACCTGAGGCCAGCCAGTGATTATTTCTGAATATAGCTTATATTTGGAAATCTTAATGTATTTTTCAAAAAGTGTGAGAAAATGGAGACTCTGGACCATGGTTGCTGGAGTTAAAAATCCTTGCCACGGGCCGGGAATGTGGCTTAGTGGTAGAGTGCTTGCCTGGCATGCACAAAGCCCTGGGTTCGATTCCTCAGCACCACATAAACAGAAAAAACCAGAAGTGGTGCTGTGGCTCAAGTGGCAGAGTGCTAGCCTTGAGCAAAAAGAAGCCAGGGACAGTGCTCAGGCCCTGAGTTCAAGTCCCAGGACTGGCAAAAAACCAAAAAAAACAAACCCAAACTAAAACAACAACAAAACCACCCCTAATTCCTGGCAATCCACCTCTTAGCTCTGTACTTTTGTGTATCTTAACTGCTCTTGCCTTGGTTTTCTCATATGTAAAATGGGAATATTAATAGTATCACCTTTATTTGTAGGGATAGGATTATACTAAATTTAGGCTGCCTCTCCTTCTTCGTCTTCTTCCTCCTCCTCCTCCTCCGTCTCCTCTCCTCCTCCTTTTCCGTTTTTCTTTTCTCCTCCTCTGCTTCCTACTTCTTCCCCTTCTCTTCCTCTTCCTCTTCCCTCTTCTGTCCTCTTGTTCCTCCTCCTCTTCCTTTGTCTCCTCTCCTCTCCTCATGCTTCTTCTTTCTATACTTCTGTTCCTCCTTTTTCTGTCTCTCCTCCTTTTGCTCCTACTCTTCCTCCAGTCGTAGATCACAGGACTTAAAAAGTGCACCAAGGCTGGTGTTGGAGCTGTTTTTTTCCCCCTCATTTAATTATTGAACTTAAGTTGTGTAACTTAGTGTGTGTTCTTGAACTGTTAAGCCAGCCAATGGACACCGGTGATGACAAAATTAAATAAAAGCTTTGGATGATTATTATAAAAATAAAATGTTAAGAATGGAAACACAGGAAAATGCTAAGGATAATGCTACATGAAGAAAGTCAACTGTAAAACTAATGTGCCTATGCTATGTGTTCAATTATGTAAAATTAAACGTGCTAAATAACAATTAGTACTAGCAGGATAGAACTGCGTGTAATTTGTTATTATTGTGATGAGAATTATTGTCAGTGTTGTCATGGTTTAATCTTCTTTTGTCAAATTTTTAAAGAATCCCAGAGCAGTGGCTGGTTGAACTTCAGGTGTTCCATGGCTGACAGAGCTTTGGGGTGGCAGTGGCCTTTTTTTTTTTTTTGAGGAGCACCTTAGTTGGAGGTTAGCTGTCATTATCTGTCATCGTTTTGGGGGAGTTCTGAGGGTGAGTGGTATAGCGACTCAGTGGTGGGAAAGATTGGGGAAGGCATTTTTGTAAATTAAATTTTATTGTCAAGGTGATGTACAGAGGGGGTACAGTTATATAATAAGGTAGTGAGCACGTTTATTATCATATTTGTTACACCCTCCTTCATTTTTCTTTCCCTTCCCTAGTTCAGATAAGAATATATACAATATCCAGGGTACCAAAATCATATACAGTAACCACATGGGGTATGCCACAGGAAATTCACCTAGTAAGTAAAACCTAATGACAATGATAAAATCCTTCTGTTTCCATCTCTTGGAGTTCATTTTACTTAACCTCATCTTATATAGTCATATGCACATAGCTGTTGAGCTCTTGTGAACCTCTGATAGGTCTATCCTAGACCTTTTTATGCTTATTCAGTAATTATTTGGTTTTAGAGACATAATGTAAAGTCTCTGACCAAAACATGTGGAAATATCATTTGAAAAGACGTTTGTTGTTTTACAGACATGATCTCTACTGTTCTCCCCCCAACCCCTAACAACCAAATATCAGGGAGACCATGCGCCTTTGTTCTCTGTGCTCTAGGCTTGTCTCGCTCAACATGATTTGTTCAAGATCTGACCATTTCCCTGCGAATGCCATTTTTTTATTATTATTATTTTTTTTGCCAGTCCTGGGCCTTGGACTCAGGGCCTGAGCATTGTCCCTGGCTTCTTCCCGCTCAAGGCTAGCACTCTGCCACTTGAGCCACAGCGCCGCTTCTGGCCGTTTTCTGTATATGTGGTGCTGGGGAATCGAACCTAGGGCCTCGTGTATCCGAGGCAGGCACTCTTGCCACTAGGCTATATCCCCAGCCCGGAATGCCATTATTTTATCATTTCTAATCACTATGTAGTATTCCATTGTGTACATGTGCCACATTTTTTGGATCCATTCATTTATAGTGGGGCATCTGGGTTGTTTCTATATTTTGGCTATTGTGAATTGTCCAGCGATAAACATGGATGTGCAGATGTCTTTATGGTATCCTGGATCCTGTTGTTCAGGATAGATGCCTAGGAGTGGTATGGCTGGGTCATAGGGTATGTCTATCCTTAGTTTTTTGAGGAACCTCCATACTGATCTCCAGAGTAGATATACTAGTTTACACTCTCACCAACAGTGGAGAAGGGTTCTTCTTTCTCCGCATCCCCTCCAGCATTTGTTGTTGCCTGAGTTCAGAGTATAGACCATTCTAACTGGAGTGAGGTGTATCTCAAGGTTGTTTTTATTTGCATTTCCTTTACTGCCAGGGATGTTGAACATTTCCTCATAAGTTTCTTTGCCATTTTTATTTCTTCTCCTGTGAAGTCTCTCTTTAGCTCCTTTGCCCATTTAATAATTGGTTTACTGGGTTTGGAGGGGGTTAGTTTCTTGAGTTCTTTGTAGATGACAGATATTAGGCCTTTGTTGCTGTGCTAGTGAAGATCTTTTCCCATATGGTTGGATGCTTTTATATTTTAGTGGCTATGTCTTTAGCTGTGCAGGAACATTTTGTTTTGTAGTAGTCCTATTTTTTTTTTTTGTTGAGTCTCTTGGGGAAGGCATTTGTAAGCCTGCAAACACATCACAAATAACATTAAATTGCTAGATGTTTTCCCCAAAGAAAAAGATTCTTATAGTGTGTCTCCATCTCACCCCACCAGGGGAACCTGATCTGTTGCCTTGTGTGATTTCTGTGATCTCACAGTCATTTCATTGTGATTTTGAAAGAAGGGAGGTGGGTGGTTCAGGTGGACAAAAAGCCTCTAGATTTCCAGAAATAGTTATCCATTGGATTTTTATTTAAATATGCCTTTTGTTTTGTGTTGCCTTTTTTGAGGCAGAGTCTCACTGTGTAGCCCACACTAGTCTGGAACTCATACTCCTCTGGCTTCAGCTTCTCTAGTGCTGGGGTACAGCAGTACCTCAACATGCCTAGAACATGGCTGTCTGATGATAGGTCAGGCCTCCAATTGATGAGCACACTTGAGAGTGGCTAACTTAGACACATGGAACTTCCCTTAATGAAAAGAGAACCATTATCTAACATCTAAAGGACATGGTAATTAACTTTCACCTCTTGGTGTAAAGGAAATAGTAGCAGTATGTATTTTTCATTTGTACGTTTATGAAGCTTTGTCTCCAGGAGTTTTATTTTTACCATAGCTCAGGGAAGGCTATGGTTTCAGGGCAGCACTGGGCTTCTCTGGAACATGATTGTTGAAGTCCATGTTTTACTAAAAGGGACATCACAAAGCACAAAATAGTTTTTGGAAGAAGAGGGAGGAGGAAGAAGAAGAAGGAAGAAGGAAAAAGAAGAAGAAGAAGAAGAAGAAGAAGAAGAAGAAGAAGAAGAAGAAGAAGAAGAAGAAGAAGAAGAAGAAGCTTGCTTTTGCAGAAATAAAGAAGAGTAAAAAATTGAATACTCCGAGACAAAAAACAAAACAGGAAGGAGGAAAAAATTCACCCTCGAGGAGAGCGAGAGGACTGGGGAGGACTTCCTCAGTAATCCAATCTTCCCTCCTGTGTTTGCGGAACTAATCCCCTCCATCTGGGAAAACACATCGAGGGCCTCCCATCTTTGGCACATTCTGTGGAAGGTGATGCTTTATCTGTGAATCGAGGGGGATGATTTTGGCAGTGATTGATTCCACCTTAGAAGGGCAGGCAGGACAGAGAATTAGTGGCAGAGACTACTTAGCTTGTTTCAGAGGGAACCTGCTCAGAGTTACAGAACACAACAAAACAAAGCTGTGGAGGTTTGCTGGCCTGGAATATTGTCTAGTGCTTTGATGACTGACCCCAATGCATGTCAGCAAGTTTAAAATCAGACTAGGCAGCAAGGTGGGATGAGGTGTTGGGGCAGTTGTTTGGGAACTAGGGAAGTTGATGACTGAGCCAAGTATTCCACTTCACTTTGGATGCTGGTGTGTTGGCGGGGCTAGGATAGGCAAGTGTCCTGTCTGGATTGGGTCCAAAAGAAAAGTAATGGATTTTCTTTTGATTAGGCAGCATTCCTAAGCTTCTTCCCTTACCAGGCTTCATGAGTGGATTTGCTCTTTTGCTCACATGCAACATGAACCTTCTGTGATAATTGTACTCTATTTATTGAAGGTGTGAGGTAGGACCATGTAGGGAACTATGTTCAAGGATTGTGGTTGGGAAATGGACACTGAAAAATCTCACAGGATGATAGCATAGGTATTAGAATTACTCATTGATTTAGAAAATGGTGTAACCACTGCAAAAAACTGTTTAACAGTACACATTAATGTAAAACATCAGCCTAATGCATAGTCTAGCAAGACATAACCAGCAGAAATGAAGGCATACATCCATAACAAGACACAAGATTAGACTCAGCTCTATTCATGACAGTTCTCAAGTGGAAAGAACCCAAATGTCTATCCACAGGAGACTAGACAAATGAATTAAAATATATTCATAAAGTGCCATAGACAAGGGTAGCTACCATAAGACTGTGCATTAAAAGGAAGGAAAATGAATCCATGGGAATATGAGTTTAGTTGAGGTTACCACTGGGTAAAAAACAATTGAGCAGGTAGTGTCCAAATCAGATCACTGAGATGTTACAAATGTTTGGTATCTTCAATCATTTAGGGTGGTTATAAGTGCACATATATGTAATAGTCAACAGTTGTTTACTTGTTGACACTTGTGCCTTTTCATAAAATGTTAAGTTCTTGATGAAATAAGTACATACAATGATCATATTAAAAATAAAATATGCTGGACACTGGTGACTCACAACTATAACACTAGTTTCTCAGGAGATGGAGATGTGGAGGATCATAGCTTAAGACAAGCTTGATCACAAAGGCCTGAAAGACTCTGTCTCAACCAGTAGCTGGGTGTCCTCAACCAGTACTACTACTACTACTCAACCAGTAGCTACCAAGGTGGCTGAGACTGGATCACAGGTTCACCTTAGGCAAAGAAGGTACAGTGGCAAACATTTGTCATCCCGGCAACATAGGAAGTATAAATAAGGATCATGGTCCTGGGCAAAAAATGAAGAGCCAATCTCAAAAAATAAGCAGAGCAAAAAGGGGCCATGGCTGAAGTAGTGGAGCACCTACGTAGCGGTACAAAGCCCTGGGTTCAAATACTAGTGCTGTCAAAATAAATACGGTGATATGGTTTATTTTCTACACTGATGAAGGAATGATTAATTTCTTTTGGGAACCTGAGATAGCACACAAAAAGGATATTGTATTTACTGTGCTGAAGGTGTTTGGGCTTCTCTTGCTCTCTCAGAAGGACCAGTGACACATCAGTCTGTGGTTGAAAGCCTGGAACCCCCAGAAGAGCTGTTTCCATGTCAGCCTTCAAAGGCTGAACACTCTGGAATGGGATGTTTTGAGAGAATTGTTGCAGTAAAATTGCACCTGTTTAGGAGGATTCAAGGTTGTGTATTTACAAATGTCTTTCTTTGCTTCTTGTTTCACTCGGTTCCTAGTCTATTGGATATTGCCTTCCACATTCAGGACAGGTCTTCCCTCTCTGTTTGCTGACCCACATGCCAATCGTCTCTGCCAACATCCTCATGGACACACTTAGAAGTGTGTTTTACCAACCTCCTACATATGTATCAATCCATCTTCTTGACAACCAAGATGAACCAGCAAAGTAAGTAAGTGGAGAAAGTTGAGGATAAAGACAAAAATGAACTGTTAAGTGTCCTGTGAGGAAGTGGGTTGCTGGTGTTGCTGAGAGAGAAGGAGGGAGAACACATTTTCAATAGTCTCAAATCACTTGACTTGGTGGTAGATAGAGCCAGCACCTCACCTGTGACTTCAGTGCTGGCTCATTTTGTTTTACTAACATAACCTCACAACAGAGATCCCTTATAGTAATACCATCCAACCTGTTGAATTCCCTGAGAGACTTTAAAATGTTTAATTGCAGTGGTATTTTTACACTGATACACATTCAAAAATTGACATTCAACAATTGAGAGTAGGTCCACTAATATTTGTGGGGTGCTGTAATTCATCTGATATCATGTGCATTTTGTATTCTTGCAGTGGAGTGCTACAGTGATTTAGTGCTATGTTTCCTGAGAACATTTGGAGATAGAAGGTAGCTTGCCTTCTGCTTGTTTACTGCTGCCTGACAAAATGGTTATCTCTCTTTTGTTTAGAACCTAATTAATGTGTCTAGGGTATACATTCCTCCCCATTTCCTCAGTGTTCAGTATTATAATGAAGTGGATGTTATCTGGCTGCCAGGAGAGTTACCCTGGGCAGCAGGGACTGTCTGCACCCTCCTCCTCTGCCCTGGTCTACTGACTGGATAAGCCATCTTATTTCCTGGGCTGGGTCCTAGTAACCTACACGACTCCTCTCTTGCTTTTCCTGCCCTGAGGGCAGGGTAAGAATGGCTGACAGAGAACTTCCTGTTTCCTGTTTGCCTCTAGAAGAGCACAATTCTAGGCTCCATTTCTCTGCCTTTGCAAAGGCAATTGTCCTCTGCCCTACACCAATCCTCCTGGGAGGTCATCTGCAAATCTTTTTGTTTTGGAGTGCCTAGCCTTCTAAGAGATGCCACGGTTAAGAATTCCTAACTGTGCTGTTTGTTATGAGGGAGAAAATGGACGGGCAAAGTTGCTGGTGAATACAGCTAGTATTGGAGCTATTTTGAGGAAGATGTTCAGAAATTGCAATATTACTAAACTCATCTTTTGACTGTGTCTCTATTTTCAGACAATGTGAGTATGCTAACCTGGAAATCTTTATAGTAAAAGTTTGATACACCAGTTTAAAAGTCAGAGAAATTGTTTTTCTAGGACAATGTGTTCAATTTGTGAATTTGAGCAGATTAATTTCATGCTTTATGAAATCAATGAGGATTCCCAGTGAAGGGAATTTTGGGGATGTTTAAGAATGTCACCAAATCCACATGGGGAGCTGGATGTTGAACTGCAATAGGCTCTTTACCTTGACATCATCATAATCTCAATGTTCTGGTGCCGTGGCAATCACAGTCTCTGTGAAATCCATTGACCTATAGTCCTCTGGGCCTTTTCTGCCTTTTCTAAACTGTAGGCCAGTGGTTCTCAAGCTTCAGCATGCATCAGAATCACAGCATGGATTTCTGGGTCCCCAGAGTCTCTGATTCAGTAGGTCTAGAATGAGACCAAGGAATGTGCATTTCTAAGAAATTGCCATGTGATGGCGCTGCCTCTGGTCCAAGGAACATACTTTGAAGACCACTGCACCTGAGCTTGAAATATCTATGGTAGGCAGAACAGTGACTTTCCAGATACTCTACATTCCAACCCTCAGAACCTATGAATATATTAATTAACACAACAAAGGTGATTTAACAGATGATCATGTTACGCTTCCTGAGATGGAGTGATTATCTTAGATTATTGGAGTGGGTCTAGGCTAATCCTGAGGGCTCCTAAGCAAACAGATCAAAGGTAATGACAAATAGCAGAGGTTGGAGTGATGCATTTGACCATTAAGGAGAGCATCACAAACCAAGGAGTTGAATTAGCCTCTAGAAGATGAAGAGGCAGAGCACTTCGGTGGAGTCTATAGAAAACCCTAGTGATACATTGGTTTTAGTCTTGTTAGATGAATTCCAGATTTATGAGTAATATATTTGTGCTGTTTCAAGCCAGTGTTTGTGGGCTACAGAAAACTAATATGCTGCTGAATCCCGTATTTGATCTTACATCCTGCCTCCTTGAACTCAAATTGCAATAGAAATCTTCCTCATCATGTGTCTTTGAGATGGTTTTACCAGTCAATGTCAGTTCAAAATTTTGCCTTCCTGTGAATTCCCAGAGAGGTTATTATCTTGATCAGTTAAAAGATCCCAAGGCTGTCATTTATTTCATAGTTATATTGTTGACCACTAGCTGAGGCTAACAACTCAAAAGTATAAGTACTGTTCCTAAGGAACTCCTAACCTATCAGAAGAGGTAAGTGATCATCGACCAAAATTTTTATATGCAACTACATCTGATTTATGTGTTACATATCATATATCTAACACATACTGTACCACCTAAGAGTATGAGGATATATTTGTATGCTTTCTACATAGAAATGATAAACTTCTGGTAGGAAAGGACAATTTCTAATACAACCAATTTTCCAAAGTAGTAATGAATCTTCTTTTGACCTATGTTGTTGTCCAAATCCTGGTTAGAGAAATCTTTAACTTTCTGGGGAGCAGGAGATGTTTGTTTTATTCTATTTCTTTTTTAACCCTCTAATACTAAAACAAACCCTTGCTGGAACCTAAAAACAAACAACTTGCAAGATGTTGCTATGGTGACTCAAGTCTGTAATCCTAGCCATGTGGGTGTAGAGACTGAAGGATCACGGTTTGAAGGCAGCCCAGGCATAAAAGTTTACAAGATTCCATCCTAACGTGTGGCTAAGTGCAGGGTGTGTAGCTATCGTTCCCAGTGACACAGGGAAACAAAACAGAAAGATCACAGTGCAGGCTGTGAGACCTCAAAAATCAGGCACAAGTGGGCTGCAGGAGTGGCTCATGTGGGGGTGTGGCTCATGCTGCCCTGGCAAGCAGGAGGCCTTGAGCTTGATCTCCCTCCACCCCCCAAAAAGTACAAAATTGCTTATTCAAAAGTGAATTTAGCCGACTTAATACACTATAAAAACTAGCATACTTGAGGGCTGGGAATATGACCTAGTGGTAGAGTGCTTGCCTAGCATGCATGAAGTCCTAGGTTCGATTCCTCAGTACCAGATGCACAGAAAAAGCCAGAAGTGGTGCTGTGGCTCAAGTGGTAGAGCACTAGCCTTGAGCAAAAGAAGCTCAGGGACAGTGCTCAGGCTCTGAGTCCAAGCCCCAGTACTGGAAAAACAAAACACCCCCCAGACTAGAGCACTTGTAGTGTCTTTTGTTCTCTCTTAAGTAAAAAAAGGATCTCTGTATTCAAAGCATCTTGCAGCCGCAGGGACAGACAGTTTAAGTAGCACATCTGCCCAGTCAGTGGATCAATTTAAGATGGAAGACACAAGAGAATACAGTTCACTCTGGGAAAAAGAAATTAGCCATCCCCTTTGGTATTGCTAATTCATGCATTAGTCCTTGAATTGATGATAATTAGAAATGATGTATACAATTAAAAATACACTAAAATATGCCTTTGAAGGCATTTCAAAGTTACCAAGGCAGAGAGAGGATATGATAAGAAAAACACAAATATTTGTCTGTTGAGGCATTGGGTGACATATATATATATAATTGGTTGGTGAAACATGAAGAAGCCGAACAGAAAAAGGAAAGCCAGGAACCTGACATTTTAAGCCAAGTTATCTTTGAACATGGTGTGGCTATAGGAACATACTGAAAGTTAGAGCTTGACAAGAAGGAAGAGCTCCCAGGATTTCATCTGGAATCTGCCACAAGATCACATTCTAGGAATGAGAATAAGTATATAGACAACCCTTATGAAAAGCAAACTTCTTTTCATGACAGCTCAGTGCTTTTGAAACCAACATTAGGGCTTATCTATTTACTTTGAGTACCCGCCAGAAGCAAAAGTAAACAATTGCTACAGGACTATAATATCATCCAGATAATTGACTAGTTCTATAGTCTTTGTCATCAATGTCACGGTATAAAAATTTACCAGACACACCAGTAGATCAAAAAAGAAGGAAAATAAAACCAGAATAGATACTCAACAAAAGACTTGGTATTTAAAGTAGCAGACACAGGATTTAAGCAGTTTCAGTAGAAACCTAGAAACAGTAAAAGAAGGCTCATCCATATTTTACAACAATAACTGAAAAAACTCAACAGATGTTTGAAGTACTTATTAGATATAGTCTAAGAAAAGATTATGAAACTGGGGGATAATGTAGAAGAAAATATCCAGACTTAAGCATTGAGAATATTTAAATTATTAAGATTATTTAATTAAGAATTATTTAAAATTTCTTTTATTTTGCCATTGGTGTTGTATCTTTTGCATCACACAACTTTTGTACATGTTTGTTCTTAAATTTATACCTAAGCCATTTGTTTTACTTGTGATTGTAACTTGCATTATATTGTTAATTCAGGGTTCATTGCTAGCATAAATTTACATATAGTATATATATGGAGTATATAATATAACTGAGCTTAGTTTGCTGAGCTTGTATTCTGGAACTTTTCTAAACTTTTTTATTAGGAAAAACATATTTTTGTAGACTTCTTGGGAATTTTCTATCTTAACAATGGTGCAATTTGAAATTAAGATCAGACTTTGTCTTCCTTTATTCCTTCAATACGACTTGTATTTCATTTTCCTGCTTTGTTGCATTGGATAGAACTCTGAACAATGCTGAATATGAATAGGGGGAGTGAGTATCTTGTCTTGTCTCTGGTCTTATTGGAAAAGCATTAATTTCTCCTTGAAGTATGATGTCAGGTTATGATTACCAAGCTGCAGAAATTCCTTTCTATTCTGGATTATCTGAAAGTGCTTAACACGTGTGTATTGAATTTGTTAAATGCTTTTTTCTGTATTGACTTTTACGATCTCTGATACTTCTTTCTTAACCTATTAATATACTACATTATATTGGTGAATTTTCGAGCATTGAATGGGATTTCATTACCGCAATGAATCCTATTTGGTCATAATGCACAGTCTTTTTAAAAAACTGGTGAATTTTAGTTGTGTGTATTTGATGGGGAAATTTTGCTTTTATTTCTGAAGAATATTTTTCTGCAGTATTCTTCTAATGTACTATACTCATTTTGATATCAGAATAATGCTAGCTTTATAAAATGAGTTGGGAAGCATTTCCATCTTTTCTTTTGCTGTAAGAGATCATGGAAACTTCTGTAAATGTTCATCAGAATTCTTCAATGAAACCATCTGGGCCTAGAAATTTCTTTGTTAAGTGTCTTAAAATCATGAACTCAATTCTTTAAATAGATAATAATAGCTATTCAAATGCTCTCTCTCTTGTATTGTATGACTTATGGTAGTTTGTTTTTATTGAGGAAGTGGCCCATTTTATTGACGTTAAAATTTCATGTGTGGAGCTTTTTTGTATCCTTTTATTATTCTTTTGATGTCTGAAAGGTCATAGTGATATCTTTCTTTATAATTTCTTGTACTTACATTGGTAATTTGTATTTTCTCTTCTTTTCCTTTGCCAGTCTTGCTAGAGGGTTGTCAAGTCAAAGATCTCACTCTTTGTTTTGTTGATTTTCTCTTATTTTATTTTTTTTCAATTTCATTGATTTATGCACATTCCTTTCTTATTTCCTTTCTCTCTCTCTTTCTTTTTTTTTTTTTTTACTGTCTTTTAGGTTGAAGCTTAGATGTTTTTCTGAAATACAACCTGAAGTTTGCTGTAAGTTTGCCTCCCAACACTGCTTTAGCTTTATCTCATAGGTTTTGATGTGTTGTGTTTTCATTTCCTTTTGATGCAATTTATTTTCTCTGAAAGTACTTCTTTGACTCATGAATTATTTAGTAGCATATTGCTTACTTCTCATGTATTTTGAGAATTTCCTGTTAATTTTATGTTATTGATTTTTAGTTCAAGTCTATTGTTGTAAGATAACATATACTTTTATGATTGCATTTCTTTTAGTTATTTTTTAATGGTTCAACTTATGGTCTGCCTTAGTGTTTTGTGGGCATTAGTAAATAATGTATGCCCTACTATATTATTAGATAGAATTATCTATAGTATTGCTTACTAAGTGTTGGTTGGTTTCTTTTACATCCTTTTGAATTTACCCTGTAGTATAAAATGTTCACGGGAGGATACAGAATTCTCCAACTGCAATTGTAGTTTTGTCAGATTCTTTACATTCTGTCAGGTTTTCCTTCATGTCATGTGTTTGCTTTGTCTGCTATTAATACATGCTTCTTACTTTCTTTTAGTACCTTCACATGCTACTTTTCTATCCATCTACTTTTCAGGTTGTCTGTATGTATCATTATATTTGAAGTGTTTGCTGGACAGCACATAGTTGGATTATGTTTTTAATTCATTTTACAAATCTCTCTTAGTTGGTGTTTACACACCATTTGCATTGAAAATAATTTGATCTTATATGATTCAGACTTCTATTTTTGGTTTGGTTTTCTGTATTTTTGTGTCCCCTTTCTTTATCTTGTGTGTGTATGTGTGTGTATGTGTATTTATATGATTGTACAGTTACATTATATGTACCTGATTTACCAAAGTCTCCTAGTCTTATCATTTTATCATTTCGGGTGTCAAATCCTCACCTGTGTTTTTTTTTTTTGTGGTTGTTGTTGTTGTTTTGGGTGCTGGTCCTGATGAATGAACTCAAATCCTGAGCACTGTCTCTGAGCTTCTTTGCTCAAGACTAGCACTCTACCACTTGAGTGACAGCTCTATTTCTGTGGTTTTTGTTTTGTTTTTTGGAGATAAGACTCTCATGGATTTCCTACCTGGGCTGTCTTCAAACTGCAATCCTCAGATCTCAGCCTCCTGGGTAACTAGGATTACAGGCTTGAGCCACAAACACCCAGCTTTTTAATGTTCCTTTTAATCACTGTTTTATAATGTAATAATCTTAATCGTTGCTTATATACATTTAGAACCACATCAGGTAGTTTACAGTTTTTATAATTATAATTCTAGAATTTTTGCCTCAACAAATATAACTTAGGAAACGCAAGAGGAAAATAAAAGCGTATCATATTTATTTATTCATGTTTCCCTTAAAAGGCAATCTTTATTTCTCTCAGATGTTCAAAGTTTTCTCTTTTATAATTTTGGTTTAAAAGGGATTCCATTAGCCAACTTTTGAGGATATGACTGATGGATAGGGCTAATTCTCTTAGTTTTTTTTTTTTTTTTTTGTCATCTGAGAATATCTTTCTTTCTCCTTCATTCCTTAGCATAGGTTTCCCGATTATACAGTACTGGATTGACAGCTGTTTCAACACACTAGAAGTGTTGTACCAGTTCCTCCTGGTTGCCATAGCTTCTGATGAGCTTCATTCTAGTTGTTTGTTCATTATGCATATTTTTTTGGCAGCCTTCAAGTTTTTTCTTTGTCCTTACTTTTCAGAAGCTGAATTATAGTGTGAATTACTATAGAATTCTTAGATATGTTTGCCCTATGTTAGGAGACTCTGGATCTTCTTTAAGCCTTATTCTTTAGTGAGCTTTTTCTACTGTAGCCTAGCAGAAGGAGAAGTGCTGTGATAGTACTGCCAGGTAGAAAGGAAAGCATATTGATATGAAATAAGGGCTCATTATGACTGCTAGGTCATGGTGGTAAAGCTTTTTTTCCTCCAATTTGATCTCCACAAATGGTGCAGTGGAATTTGGCTTGTTGCTGTTTCGTTATGTTGAAGTTCTCTTAGAGGCCTTCTATGATATCATTTGACAGGGAGGGAGAAAACTTTATCCTCACTGTTGGGTTGCAGTAGAAGCCCAAGAGTCCATGTGGTCCTCCTCCTCTGGAAGTGGGAGCTTGTTAACAGTTTTCAGAGATGAAAGTCCAGGCTTCTCTTTGCTTCTCTGTGTTACTACCCTAGTGGGATAGATGTTGGGCTATTATCTTAGCTCAATTACAGTGAGATTGCAAAATACCATAACTGGGTAATTTATGGACAGTAGAAATTTATTACTCACAGTTCTGCAGGCTGGAAGTTCAAGATCAAGGAACTGTCATGATTAGTGTCTGTTTACGAATGTCTGGAGTGTTGAGTTGTAGTTAGTGAGAGGAAGTGTATATCCTATCTTCCCAGCCCACACCTTATGCTCTTATGCATGGCTAATGATCTTGGAGTTACTTATAGAGTATAGGTTCAATTATATGCAATCTTTGCAAGCATCGGGTATTTTCTGAGACACAGCTTTTTGTAATGGGGTGGGGGGTTCATTTTTGCCTTGATGGGTGTTCAGCAAACAATTATTGGGAGTGAGTAAGTTCTAGGACTTACAGAACTACTCAATTTAGTGGTTATCCAAGAGGCCTAAAGCTTCTCTTGTCACTGTAGGAGCCTTCAACTGCCCTCAGATTTCTCCCAAGTTAAAGCCATTTTTGTAGAGTGGAGGAATAGTAAGATCACTGTCATCTCCGCTTCTTCACTCTTTCATCCTTTTCCTCTCCCCATGCTTTACAACAATATCATATTTTGAAAAAGGAAAAGCAAAATCTTTCATGATAGAACCAGTAAAAGAACCCCGTTCTTGGCCTTATAATATTTATGTCTGTCCTTCAATAAACAATTTGTTGTGTTCATTTCAGCTCTCGCATGAACTATGGGTCAGTTCCACACTGCAGCACTCACTTTTTATTGTTCTGATGTGTAAATCACATAGAAGGGACATTGTTTGTGAATGTAATGAGTATAGCTTGCATCCTGGGGGCCTTGAAATGCAGTTTACTAAACTAAATACAAAAGACAACAGTCTAAACATAGATTCCACCATACTCAGGCTCTTCCTGTTAAGGCTTAAAAAAAAAGAACAACAACAACCAAGGGAATTGTGACATTTCCCATTGTTATTCACAGACTTGTTTGGGATTCTACAGTGACAGCTGCCAGAGGCCTGCCATTTCAGCGGAGAGGAGAAGCAGGGCAAAAAGTTGGAAGTTTTTCCATCTGCTTAGTGCTCTCAAAGACACTGTAGTCCTTGGGATCTCTTGAAAATGAAGGAGTGGTTGTGGATGACTGATCTAGTAAAAAGAAGTTCAATCAGACAGTAGCATGCACGATCGCTACAGAATTCAGAAATAAATAGCACTAAATCCTAAATACCATTTGAAACATTACATCCTAATGGGCTTGCTATTCAAGTTAACAAATATTGATATTAAAAAATGACCATGTGTCTAGCACTTCAGTGGGTCCATTGGAGATTCAAAGATGAACAAAGTTCAGTTCTGTCTATAGTAGCTAACCATCTATGGGGGAAAAATGTGTACCACGAATGCCATATAATGTGCTTGAAAGAGGTTTTCCTGGAGGAGTTGCTATTTGAAGGATTGTTTCATATCACAAGTTGCAGAGATTCCAACCTGACGGTAGTGGAGTGGAAGAAGGGAAAAACACGTAAAATCTTTATCTCTAAGGAAACAAGTCTTAAGGACTAATATATTACAGAGTATGATCTCTATAGGTAAAGCAACTCCAACACTGTTGGGTTGGGTCATTTCTCTTAAGCTGCAAAATTCTGGGTGGTCTGACATAGGTCACATGCTTACTTCTTAGCTATGTGATACCCGGTGTATCGTTCTTTAAAGGAAGATCATAAACCCCGAGTAAAGGCCAATGACTCTTATGTTCCATAGCACAAACCACAGATAGGTAGAGGGGAACAGCTGAGTAGACTAATAGATGAATGTTTGGGCATAGTAAAGAATCTTCCTTGGTTACCCTAAGTGAAAGAGGAAGGCCAGATGGGAGAAAGGAGGAACTGAGAGTCAGTCTAGAAGTGAGTGAAGGAAGACCTTACCCTCTGGAAAGGCTGAGTATCAATGACTGAGCTGGGAGGAACAGATCTGATAAGATTTAGGAAGCTTGTGGCTCCCACCTGTAATCCTAGCTACTCAGGAGGCTGCTACCTGAGGATCACTGTTTGAAGCCAATCTGGGCAGAAAAGGCTGTTAAACAATAATCTCCAATTAACTAGCGAAAACTGGAATTGGAGACATGGTTCAAGTGGTAGAGCCAACAGCCTTGAGTGAAAAAAAAAATTAAAGGTATGACAGCCCTGAGTTCAAGCCTGGGTACTGGCAACAAACCAAACCAAACCAACAACAAAAAAGAAGCAAAGAACAAACAAACAAAAAAATCCAGTTCTTTGGAGCCAGACTTGGGTTGTGAAAGAAAGACTGGAGTAGAAAGATCAAAGAGGAGGTCCTCAGTTTAAAAGTTAAAAAAACAAAACAAAACAAAACAGATGGGGGAAGAGTCTTAATAATGACATTATACTTCACCAAGCATTAGGTGACACACATTTCATTTTTAGCTCACAAGAAGATAAGGCACACTTTATTCTTTATTTTAAAAGACATAGTACTGGTGGCTCAAGATGCTACAACCTGGTCTCCATCCTGTGATGGATTAGCCAGGGCTGACCCTCGGTTTCTCCCTGGAGTCTCTTTCGGAAAGACATCACAGCTCACTATGGCTGCTTTGCTCCACCATGGATTGTAGCTTCAGAACATCTGAGTCTCAGTTTGTGCCTAACATACTTATATAGCCTGAAGGAAGTTTTTCTTTCTCCCTTTCAAGGGATGATTTTCTATTTTTTTTTTTCAAATTTTTATTATCAAACTGATGTACAGAGAGGTTACAGTTTCATACGTTAGGCATTGGATACATTTCTTGTACTGTTTGTTACCTTGTTCCTCACAAGGGATGATTTTCTAAAAGGAGCTTCAAAAATAATCTAGCTGCTGAGCCTAGGGTCAGGCTCAGGAGCTAAGTATGAGGTTACCGATTGCCTAGGAAGTAGAATGCAGAGTGCTGGGTTGTAGAGTCAGGTCACTTGGGCTAAGGTCTCTGCTTCTTCCTAGCTGTGCAGGTATCTGTATAATTCTTGGCTTTAAATCTGTTTATCATAAAATGAAGCTGAAAATGCACCTACCCTCAGAGAATCCGTGTGAGGATTCAGTAAGATGGTGCTCATAGAGATTCTGCAAGAGTAGCTAGCATGTACTTAGCAATGCTGCTTTTGTAGTTCATGTTGGTATTATTATCTAAGACATGGCAGGGGGTGGGGTAGACCTTGTTCCAAGTAGATCTAGGACATTTAAGCTTCGGTGCCATCTAGTGGCTAGGAGATTTCAGAGGCGCCATAAGCCTTGGTTGCTGTACACACCATTCATAAAGGACCTATCAGTCTCTGAATATGTTGCTGCTGATTGATTTCAAAGGCAACTCTTGGAAATATAGGCACGATCAGAGCCACTGTGTGACCTCATTTCCCAGCCAAGTTGCATTAAGAGTGATGCTGCCTCTGCAGAGACAAGAAAATCTGACTGTGGGCAGTTGGTGCTTTCTCTCTTGTGGACTGGCTTCAGAAAGGAGCTCTGTGTTTCCAGGGGGTGTAGCCAGCCCCCGGCAGGACAGACTAAAGATGGACCTTCTGGGCTTGTAGGAATGGGATCATGTCACCACTTGTTGAATGGCTTATGTCACTTGTTGAATGAGTTATTGTGGAAGGACTCCAACAAGTTCCTGCTCTCCGGAGAGCAAACATGCTTCAAGGTTTACAAGGAAATGCCTCTGTTAGCATATGGGTTTAGCAAGTCCTCATGCTTAGCATGGGATCTGGTGCATAGGTGCCTACTTCTTGCTTCTGTGGTAGATCTTGGTTAAGGAGAGGTCATCTATTTCTATATCTGTTCATTTATTCATTCAATTGACCCCTACTAAGAGCATACTGCATGCCAGGAGCAGAGCTACATGGCATTGTACAGATAAGTTCCACCTTCTCATGGATGTGGTGATTAATGGGCTCGCAACAAGAGATTCCCAGGTGAGGTGTGTCATTGGGCCTTGTGCAGGCTGAACCAAGGACCTCATGTAGAGTACCATTCATATCTTAGACATCATAGATTTGTACAGGTTTCCATGGACATTTAAAAGAGGCAGGAGATAACTTTCTTGCTCTTAAAGAGTACCAGCAAATTATACTGATATGCAGAAGATGAAAGTGCCCTGAAGAATGGGAATCTTTAAAAATTTGCCTCCAAGCGTAGTGTATGCTGTTTTCAGACTTGGAGCTTGCCTCAATGTGTCCTCTCCCCACTCCCCCCAGTTCTGGGGCTTGAACTCAAGACCTGGGCACTGTACCTGAGCTTCTTTTGCTCAAGGCTAGTGTTCTACCACTTGAGCCACAGTGCTACTTCTGTATTTTTCTGCTTATGTGGTGCTGAGGAATTGAACCCAGGACTTCATGCATGCTAGGCAAGCACTCTATCACTAAGCCACATTCCCAGTCCTCAACAAATCTTTGGAGTCATTCATTGTTATAGCTCTAGTGCTTCAAGACTCCACTTTTACTTGTTGAGATGTTGAAGATAATAATTGCTTATTTGATTCTCTTCACAGAATACTTATTTTATACATCTAGTTAATCTAATTCTGTTCTTTCCTTCTCCTTTTCTCCCCATTAGCCTTATTTTCTCTCTCCCCCCTCACATTTTTAATTAACATCAATTAGTTGTACAAGGCACTCTAACATGTTCATATATGTAAACCATGAACCTTGATCAGACTCGCCCTTCCATCACTGTCCTTAGCTTTACCTCTGGAGCATTTCCTCATAAGAATGCAGTAAGCTCCCAAATTTCTCCTTTCCTCAGCCAATCACCATTCATGGTGATAATTCTCCTGGCCTCAGTCCTAAAGGAGTGATTTTTTTTGAAGAGTTTGGAGAGGTGTTACAAAGAAGAAAAAGAGGCTGTGTATGTGAGAAATATATAAAAACTAAGTAATATTACAATATATTAAATAATAAAGTATAGAAGGAAACAACATGGTACTTTAGACATGAGACATTTTTTGTCACCCTAAAATAATGTCAAAGATGTGTTATTCTCATAATATCAATAACAGTAAAGGAAAACTCAACAAATTCTTCCTTGCTGGTAGACCTACACAGAAATTGACCTTCTTTGGGATTCTTGGGCATGCTTACAGAGGAACATAATAAAGTCTAGTTGAGAACAGGGTAAGATTTTGCCAAAGATCAAAATGGGCTGTGAATTAAAAAAAAAAGAAATCCAGAAGTCATCTAAAGCGAGGTAATGTCCATTTAAGTGGTCCCAAGTCTCTCCTGAATGAGCGTTCTTGGGAATTTCCAGATAAAGGCATAATGGTGGTATGATGGCATTTATGTCCACTCTCTGCCCCCCAGAGCCTCATTTACTTTCTTCTCTGGGAGGAGGTGGCTAAAAACACCTCAGCTATGAGGCCACAGAGGTGGCTGCTTTACAATGCTCAGTGACTCTTCGGGGTCAGTTGACTCTTTCCTTTCCGGTCCCTATCTTCCTGCTTCAAGGCTGCTTTTTTTGGGGCGGGGTGGGGGGGTGGGGGGGAAGCTTCCTGAGTAGCAAACACCTTCCTTGATCTCACTTGACAGCCTGGTTTGTAAGTTAGTTTTTCTACATTTAGATGTGTTCTTCAGACCCTAGAGGATAATCCAAAGGTTAATTTTGTAATAGTTAATATTAGTCAGAATCATCAGGGTCAAGGGCTCTTGCCAAACTTGCTATTTGACATCTCCTGTGTAGATTCTTTTGTTGTGGCTAGTTCTACAAAAGAGATTTTTGTTTTTCCACACTGCTGGGAGAACAGTTCTTTCTTTCTCTCTTCCTTCCTTCCTTCCTTCCTTCCTTCCTTCCTTCCTTCCTTCCTTCCTTCCTTTCTTTCTTTCTCTTTCTTTCTTTTTTCTTCCCTTCTCCTTCCTTCCTTCCTTCCTTCCTTCCTTCCTTCCTTTCTTTCTTTCTTTCTTTCTTTCTTTCTTTCTTTCTTTCTTTCTTTCTTTCTTTCTTTCTTTCTTTCTTTTTCCTCCCTTCCTCCCTCCCTTCCCCCTCCCTCCCTCCCTCCCTCCCTCCCTCCCTTCCTTCCCTGCCTCCCCTCTCTTTTTTGCAAGGATTGCCATTGAACCCTAATCCTCCCGGTCACATTTTCCTGTGTACCTAGGATTATAGGTGTGAACCACTGGTGCCTGGTTTGTAATTGTGTTTTGACTTCAAAAAATATGCCTTCAAAATATTTTGCCTTTTCAAAGTGGGACTTTTTTCATTTTACTTTTTCAGTAGATTCAGTGGTTATTGTCCAAGTTTTGCTGAAAAGATAGTGACTGGAAATATTTCTCAGACCAATGTGACATAACTTCTTGAATTTCTTTTTAGGCAGTTAAGGAAGACATATCTACACAATTAGAATATTAACTTTTAAGTTTACCTCATAGCTTATATCTTCCAAAGCATAACAATTCTCTAAAATTTCACTCCATTCATGCTCTAAATAGACCCCTTATCAATGCCATGATTTATTTATCTTGAATCTATAACTTACTTCTAGATTCTGTAATGCTCTTTATTCCATCAAGTTTGGGGGGTTTAAAGAACTATGCTTTAATCTAGTTGTGTGTGTGTGTGTGTGTGTGTGTGTGTGTGTTTCTACTTCTGATGGCTAACACAGGAAGTGTGAGGCGTAATCAGACTGTAAAACTCTAACCAGAGAGGAGATTGCCATTTCAGCTACAGACTAAGCAGATAACAGACAGCTATTTACTACTCAGAAAGATAAGAGAATGAGTTTGATTCCTCATTAAAAGTTCCATGGTTTCAGTCTTAAAAAAATAAAAAGGAAAGCTTTGGGTCTTTGCTTATTAAGTTACACAAACAGACTGAACAGCCATGGGGGAGAATGGAAACTCTTGGTGTGACCTATAATTAGAAAATTTCCACACAGAGAATAAAAACAGAGGCTGTATGCCACTTCCTGACCCCACTCACCCATGGAGGCCCAGCTATTGGGGCAGAGGGAGACAGATAAGAAAACACCAAGGAAAGGAAACCTGAGCCAGGCTGCTTGTTTGCTTTGAGAGTGACATCATGGATGGACCACGTCTTTACAGTTTAAATGGTGGCTGAGGCACCTTGAAAAGAAATAGCATTGCTTATAGGAAACTGAAATTAACCCAGTAGGATAATATTCTTCATTACCTTTATAAAAAAGACTACCATCAATAGGATAATATTCTTCATTACCCTTATAAAAAGACTTCCATTAATGAAATAGAGACAGCTGGATGCTCTAGGAGAAAAAGAACTCTGGGTGGCTCTATCTCTACCTTGGCTTCCATCTTGGGTAGGTTTGCTTGTCCCTAGCATCACTGGCCAGTTGGAAAGGTGAGTGAGGATACCCATGCACCTGCTGGGCTTGCAAAAGCTCCGTGCATGAGGCAGTGAAAGCACTGAGAAAGCTGTCAGAAGCTGCAAATCAGTGCTGGTGGCTGCTGTGTTATATGTGTTAGTGTGTGCTTGCGGGACCGTTTGCTACTTATAATTGTATTAGGAATCTGAAGAATGCAGAGAGAGTTTTTTTTTTTTTAAAGATAAGTCTCTGTTCTTTTCTCAGTAGAAGAAAGTCCATGTGTAGCTCGCATAGTTACTGGTAGTTAGGGTTTGGGGACACTGCTGCCTTCTTTGTGTGTGTTAGCTCACAGAAGCTACACTCAC
This sequence comes from Perognathus longimembris pacificus, assembly GCF_023159225.1. Classification (NCBI taxonomy): domain Eukaryota; kingdom Metazoa; phylum Chordata; class Mammalia; order Rodentia; family Heteromyidae; genus Perognathus; species Perognathus longimembris. The sequence continues at coordinate 28,322,652 of NC_063176.1, read as the reverse complement.
AGGAATGGCAGGTTTCCCAGTGCCAAAGTCCATGCTGTGCCAGAGCAGGCAGAGGCAGGATTCCTGGGTAAGGCAAGGAGTCAGAATCCTATCCAGCATCTTCTTTGTACATGATTTTGGAGAAATAAGTGAATTTCCCATGTCCATTTTAGGATGTTCAGGAGTGTACAGTAGGAAGGTATTTTTACAGCCTTATACACTCTAAAATGGGATGTGAACTGACCCTGGTGGAGGATTGGTAGTTTCCAGGAGGCAACAGATTGTGATCTGTTTGAGGATGAAATTGTCCATCAAGCAACTTGACACAGATTGAGAAGTAGTAGATGTTCAATTTATATTGATTTAATAAATATTCTAAGTAACTAATAATGTTTTAAAAAATGGAGCATGGTGGCTGGCATATACTAGGTGCAAAATTGAATTTTGGTCCCATTTTTTCAATACATTTTTTCTTTCTTAAACAGATAGATATGCCATTATTTAACAAAATGACCTTAAACAAATTCCCTTTCCTTTTTTGAGTCTTTCATGCTCCTTCTATATGTTAAAATTGACTGTTTAAAAAATTAGCTTATTTTCATTGTGCAGATGACTTTCATTATATTTCCATACATGCATATATTGTACTTTGATCATATTCACCCAAGAGTGAATGTATTGAAAATTCAAATCGATCTTCTGTAGAAAGCATCTTGCCACTGTTGAAAATGCTCTAGCTTTAGCATGTAGTTGAGAAAGGAAAAGCTTTACAATTTTAAGCGATTTGCGTGAAAGGAGACCTGGTTTTTCCAGCTCCCATCCATCTGGTAGAAGAGAAATGGTCTGGTCCCCAAACTCTGCATGGCAATGGGAGTGAGGCACAGCTTCTGCATACTGCAGGACCTGAGCAGCTGCCCAGCTGCCCTGGAGAACACTGCAAGCTTCAATGTTATTGGAGAAATCTAGAGTCATGACCTATGGGGAATGTCAGGAATGGGAATTGTCAGGACAATACAATAATGAGGAATTGTCAAGACAATACAATATTAAATGAGAAAAAGAAAAGTTGTCTTTAAGAAATACGTAAAGAAGCATATATAGTCATTCGCTTCTGTTTATATAAAATGCATATGTGTGTAACTTAGATAGAAACTGTCTGAGAACATAGAATGAATAAAAAAACCACTGTGAATATAGATTACTTCCAGGGGGCAGAATTTGGTGGGGTGTAATTGGGGAACTTTGGCTTTTTTAATTTTACAAACTTTCGTACTATTTTATGGACTTCTGTGATTGATTAATCATATAAAAATTTAAAGAATACATGAGAAATAGACATAATTAAAAAGTAATTTGTACAGTTAAGAAGAGAATTAGAACCATCAGAACTCAAAAAAAGTCTCTTTTGGAAGTGGTGAGCTCCTTCTCTCCTTTCCAGAAAGACTGAAGTGGAGGCTGGAGAGAATCTTGTCACTTCTCTAAGCACGAGCAGGTGTTAGAAGGAGTTTTGGGGTAGCAAACTGTGAAGTTTCCATCATCCTTGTGATCCTATTGGATTCTGAGATTAAAAATTACCGAATGATGATACCTATGATCTTTTTTCTTATTACAAAAGTTCCTGAGTCTAAATGCAAAAATGAAGCTATTACTGTACTGCTACTGTTAGTAAGTTCAGCACATGAGTATTATTCTGGATGCTTCCAGAATAATGTTACAGACATGGTGCCTTACAGACACCATTTCATTCATAACATGTGGTAGGCATTTGAGAAATTTCCACCTTAGCAATGTGGTGACTGAAGCAAAGAGCTGGAAAGCACTTGCCCTTCAAAGTCATGTACTACTCATGTGGTGGAAATTTTGGATGATAACTCCTTAGCATCCATTTGATCCCTCCCTAATGACATTACAAAATGTGACCTTGAGGATTATTTCTTTTCTAAAGATGGTTTTTATTAGTCTAGGCCAACTATTGTAATGGAAGTTTAAAAAAAATAAGCATTTTTCTTCTTTAATGTAAGTGCTGTGGTGGATTGAAACTTGTTCAGTTGCTTTGTTCTGGTCGGTCTTTGCAGGAAATGACCTTGGCCTCTGGTGGGAGCAGAACATCCTTTGCCAGTGTGGGTGGGATGGGAAAACAGAAGGAGAGGGTTCAGAGATTAGAAATTTTACATATAGAATATGAAGACAGAGGCACAAGTAATAATCTCACCCTACCTTGAAAATAAAATTGCCCTCTGCCAGAAGACAATGGGTGTCCCAAGCCAGCTATTGTTTTAGGAGGGATTTCCTAAATTCCTTAATTTCCCCCTAAAATACACAAAGGAAAGGGCCTTCAGCTAGGGGTGAGAAAGCCCGGTTACCAGGTTTGATGCTGTGCCATGGAACACTAGGAGGTAAATGAACACTGCAGTCACTATCAGCCTGCAGGAGGTCTGAGAAGAAAAGTCCACAGGTGAGGAAAACAGACTAGAGTGAGGTAAGAAGCAGGTATCTGGATCTTTTTCTCTGAGGGACAACAGTTGTCTGAACCAGCTAGACAACAGTCAAGTCTGAGGGGAGGGCTTCCTCAAACTTGGGCCCAGCTACTTGGGTAGCCTGTTGAGAGAGGTCCTCAGTGCATCAGACCCTATAAAAGCTTGGTCTGCAGATTTCAAGACTGGAGTTGGTTGCAAGAGGCATCTGGTGGTATAGATTTCTGGTGTCTTGAGGGCTGAGCCTGGAGTGATAGAGAGCCCAGAGAATCCCCAGGAACCTAGACAACAATGTGGGTCACTGAAGTGGTCACACGAGCAGATTGGCTTTCTTCTACCTCCAAACCTTTGGTGTGCACTAGAGGACAGCATCAGAGGAACAGATAAAAGACTGGGCGTCTCTAAGACATCCCCAAAGTCAGCAAGTTGAGAGAGGAATATTTACATGAGTAGCCAAAGGCCACTAAAAGTCCAAGGCAGCCTAGACTCACTAAAGACAAGCAGAAATGACAGGATTCTTGCCAACAAGTGCACAAGGAAGTGCACACATCAACACATCATCCAGACCTTACCCAGAGCCAGCCAGCTTGGAGGTGCAAGATGGCTAGAGGCCCAATAGGAAACATTATCTAGAGTTTTGCTGTCCAATGGAACATTTACAATGATTACTTGCATTCTATAAATCCAATATGGTAGCCATCAACCACATGTGGCATCCAGACACTCAAAATATAGCTAGTGACAAGAAGGAATTAAGATTTCTGCACTATTAACCTTTGTTGATTTATTTTAATTTCATTTTTGACATTATAATTATACCCATTTATGGGATTTAGTGTGATATTTCAATATCTGCATGTAAGAGTAATGCTCAAATCTGAGCAAATAGTGTTTATATATATTTTTTGTTTCAAATCTGACTTTCACCTATTTTGATATATATAATTAGTTACTGCTAAATATAGGCACCCGGTCACATCTTACTCTAGTTTTGTGTCTTTTAAACTCATTTCAAACCATTATTATTATTACTATTATTGATATATTATTATTACCCATAGCTGGTACTCTAACACCTGAGCCATGCCTCCACTTCTGGGATTTTGCTGGTTAATTGGAGATAAGAGCCTCTCAGATGTGTCTTCCCTGGCTGACTTTGAACTGTGATCATCAGATCTCAGCCTGTTGAGTAGCTAGAATTATAGACATAAGCCACTGGCACCTAGGTTGAAACTATTATTATTTGTGTGTGTGTGTGTGTGTGTGTGTGTGTGTAATTTGAACTATAAAACAATGTCACTTACAATCTTTACACTCTAACACAATTATCTGCATATTGTCTGTGTATCTTCTTATATGTCTATTTTTGCATCTTTAAAACCATAGAACAACTTTTAATCATTTCATCTCTAAGGAAATCTTGTCACAGAGTAAAAGATTTCTGAGTAGATCTTTTGAGAATTGCTTTACAGAGTTAAAGGGAAATCAGATTTGCTAGATGTGTGGGGAGCTAAATTGTGTTAATTAGCACTTCAATTTAAATAGGCACTGTAGCTGCATACCAGTGGTACATAGTTAAAAGAACTACTAGATACACTGTATTGAGCTGTGTCTTAGAATAGATAGGATGAAATGCTGATGTTTTCCTCTCAGTATTGGAAAATTTTGAAGACTGAATAAAAGACCAAATGAGGGAGCTACTTCTCAGTGTATCCCTCCAATAGGTGTGAGAAAGATTTTGACTCCCTTCTCTTTCCATATTATTGCACATTCTTGGAAAATTCAGGTGAGCAAAGGGGAACAATAACTATAAATAATCTCTAGATTTACCACTTTACTTTAAAAATTATAATTTTTAAGTAGTTGTACAAAGGAGTTTCCATGTAACAATGCTGTTTATGAAAACTATATATACCTTGATCAGTGAAACCCCTTTCAACGATCTCATATCCCCTGTCCTGTGTGTGCATGTGTTTGTGTGTGTGTGTGCATGCATAGGTGTATATGACTATTTCTAAGAGTGGAATTACAGCATTCTATTGTTTTATAGTTTTCTTTTTCCCCTGAACTGTACCACAATAAAGTCTCCAATGAAAACACTGGGTTTGTCTTCCGTGTTTCTGGGTCATGAACAATGCTTTGATAAACCTCCTGATTGCCGATCGCTGTTCACAGCATACTTTTTGTCCTTACTACTGTTCTCCTCCATCATATATCCTCCACCTTTTCTGGAATCTTCTTTTAATGTCCTTTCCCCTTAGTCTACCATGCTCTTACCTCCCCCAGGCCCTCCCCTCCCCCCTCCCCCCGGGAAGAATTAGAGGCAGATCCTTTTTCTCACTTGAAGACCAGTCTTCTCTCCTGGTCTGGAATGGAGTCTTCCACTTAAGAGGTAAAGAGAACATGGGGTTGTTTCCTGTTTATGGAAACCTCCTTTTTCCTTACCTGTTCTTCCTGTTCCCTTCTTCCTGTTCTTGCCTGTTAGCTTCCCCTCCTCCCTCAACTTCCTGTTCTGTGTCCCACCATGGAGACTTCTGTGAATTTACAGTGGGAAGGCTTGGGCAGATCCCCTCACTCAGCATCATTTTATATTCCATGTACTCAGCTATAAATCAGCTCTAAAACTCTACTTCTCATTTCATGATTTTTGGCAGTTTTAGAAGATTTCCCCAGCCTGTTTTCATCCGCTTGGTGGCAAATTATCACTCTCAAGTCACATCTCCCTGAGATATACTCCTTAAATGACCAAATAATGACAAATAAAAGGAATAGGAAGGAATTGCTTCTTGCTGATAATTGTTTTTACACAGTATGAGTCACTTGTACCTGTGTGTAAACCAGTGTAAGAAATGACTGTAAAGATTGCTGTGGAAATTATTTTATTCATCTTACTCAAATAGAAGAAGAGGTCTGGAGTGAAAAGTAATTCTCTCACTGCTTAACTTTAGGGAGGTTTCTCTGCCTAGTGAGAAGTGTGGTGAGCAGTGTTTCATGGAGCGGACTAAGCCTCCAGTGTTCATACCTGTGCCTGCATAGGTAACACACTCTTGAAATATGCCCGGACTGAACTGAGAGGCAGGAATGTAAGACATCATATTGCAAGGACTTGTGAAATAAAGAATCCCAAATGTCTCAGAAATATTTTCGTATTGATTTCATCTTTTCTCATTTAGCAATGGGTCTTGGAAATCATTCTACACCACCACATGAAGAGATTTAAAAAATAATTATTTATCATATTCTGCTGTTTAAAAGCTTCTTTTATACAAACAGCTCTTTGTAATAAGTCTTTAAGTTATTTCAGCCCCTTCCCTCTTTTTACAGATGGAGCCTCATGTATATTTCTTCACTCTTCAGATGTTGGAAACACTGGTTCAAAGAATATTTATTTATATGTTTAATGTCAAGTATCTCCTTAGAGGCTATGAAACAAATACATGCATAATCACTCTATGAGCATGCTCCTTTCCCTTATACCTCTCAGGGCAATGTATTATCAAATATCTTTCAAGTTTGCTGATCTGATCATTGGAAATTTATGTTAATTTAAGCCTTGTCATATATCTTTGTTTAAAACACATCTGAGAAAAATGATTAGTTTTGTATATCAAATTATTGTTCCAAAGCAGTTTTCATCTTTCCTAGAAAAATTGTTCAAATAATGTAGTAATAATAAGCATTTTTACCTAGAAGCAAACCAAAGTTGAGATAAGGAGCAGAAATTATTTTGCATGTATGGTAAATATATACATATATCCACTTAATTCTCAACATAATAGAGAAGCAAAGTCTATCAGTTTTAGTTTTCTCATTCTAAGGTATAAAATCATTAAAGTTCAATTAATTAAGTGGAAATCACAGACCTAGCAAATTGAGGGACAGAGAAGGATGAGTTAACTGTGGCTCAGGTACTTTGTGAGTTGTGTGAACACATTCCTTAATATCGTGTGTGTGTGTGTGTGTGTGTGTGTGTGTGTGTGTGTGTGTGTTATGGGTAATAGTGCTGGGATAAAGCTTGGTAGCACAATGCTCACCAAGCATACAAAATCATATGAAGAATAAAAATGACTACTTCATCAAATGAATCAAAATGAATCGAGATAGTGTTTATAAAACTGAATGCAGTAGTGTGTGCCTTTAATCCCAGGCTATTCAGGAGGCAGAAAAGCATGAGTTCAAGACCAGTGTGAATAATGCTAGCAAGATGCTAGTCTCAACAACAAAAACCAAATCTGCATGACAAAACAACCCCTCACCCCCCCAAAAGTGTATATAAACACTTAAAGAGAATACCAGGCACAGAGCAAGTCTTTTAATGTTTGTTTGCATGTGGTTGTGTGTATGCATATGTGTATGTATATATAGATACATGTGTGGACATGTGTATACATTAGTGTATTTATATGTCTGTGTGCCAAGACTCAAACCCAGGCTCTTGGTTCCTTGAGTTCCCAGTCATTTTGGCCCTTAGTGACTCAGTTCCTTCTGGGCAGCAAGACTCCCGTTTGTCTGCCCCAGTTCTTATTTTAGTGTGATTTGGGAAGGATGGGGACAGTGAGGAGAAGTTTCCAGGTATTCATGTGCCAGTATCCTCTCCCTAGCTTGGGAAGGTCTCAGCTCCTGGACGCGAGCCTCTTCCTCTTGTCGTGCAGTAGGTCTCTGGCTAGCACCTACATCGTGGATCCTCACATAGCACAGGCTTCTTTGAGATCTGAGAACAAAAGGAGTTGAAACGGCTTGGCCTTGCACACGAAAGCAGAGCAACAGTCATGCTAGGGGCTCAGGTAGAAACTGCCTGTGGCTTAGAGACACTATCTGTAGGGTCAGGCAGGTTATCATATGTTTACAAGGCCCCCAAATTAAGTCCATAATTATAATAAACTACAATTGTGAAATGAAGCAGAGCCTTGTGCAACTTAAAACTGCGTTTCTTCTTTCCCTTTGGGGGAAAAATGACAGGAAGTAAGTGATCCGGAAGTATAGGAACAATGGGCTTTTCCTGGAAGAGCAGCACTGAAACGATGACTAAAGGTCCTGACACCCTGGGCTGAAGGCAGGCAGAGTCCACTGGCCCCGACCCCAGGGCCCAGGGCCAGGGGAGAAGGGCAGGGTGGTCTAGCACAGATGCACAAAGCTGAAGGTCTCTCAGGGCGCGTTATTTACTGCTCCCTGCCTGGCGTGAGTGAATGAAAGGGAGATTACAGCAAGGTCACCCTGGACCTGGAGACCGTCAAGCTGCTAATTGACAAACATGGGTACCTGACCGGAAGTTCTCCATATCAGGCAGCCACAGGCAAGGGGGCTGCCTTTCATTTGCTTCGATAAAGGTAACAGCTTAGAGATTTTGCAGGTTTGAAAAATGGTAGAACCATCACCAATCAAATGCTTTTTGGGTCGGCTGGATCTGTCTGAATCTGTGTTAGTATTTGGAAAGATGTTGAATGTCAAAGAGCAATTAGGAAGCCAAGCATTGCTTTTCTCTCCTTAGAAATAATAAGAAATTGTAACTACATCTAATTTTTAAAATTATACCCTTCTGAGTGTCTCAGGAGCCTGAGCAATTGGTGGTATATCGAGTGGAGGTAGGAGTACGGAGCACCTCCATGCTGCCTTGGTTGCAGCAAACCTTGTATTCCTTCTAGCTTTCTGGAGATGCTGAAAAGCCCTGTGCTGTGATCTGTTTTCAAGGCCTTTCAGGAGAGGGGCAGCCTCAGCAGCTGTGTTGCTGAGTCCCCAGGGAAGGAAGGATTCAAGTAAAGTTAATGGTTTTATTTATTTGAAAAATATTTGAAGATGAAAATGAAAAAAAAATTGTTTATAATCCTGCCACTTAGACAAACACGAGAAGTGTCTCCTTTGTTTTCTCATGCTATGCTGCTGAGGCAACGGCTGTTGAAAAAATAAAGGACTTAACCCTCTTAGTTCTTTTCTTAACTCTACAATTAAACAAAATAGATGTCATCTGCAAAATTTCTTAAGTCAAATTTTTCATATCAGCTCCTAGAGTTCACTACTGGTGACTCATATCTATAATCCTAGATACTTAAGAGGCTGAGACCCAGAAGATTGTACTTTGAAGCCAGGCAAGAAAAGTCCAGGAGACTCAAGTTTTCAAAGTAACCAGCACAAAGCTGCTGTAGAGGCATGGCTCAAGTGGTAGAATGTAGCAAGTGCAAAATTCAAACCCCATTACTGAAAAAAACCCCTAAAGATTGGCTACAATATGATATACACAACTGTAAAATGGTGCTATGAGTATAGAGAACATTGACAGTACTTTATACAGTTAAATAGCCACTTTATGGTGACCCACTGATTCTACTTTTACCCATTTATTCCTGAGATACTCATTATGTCACTGAAGGATTTTTATGGAAAGATCATAACAGTACTAATGTTTGAAGTTGGGTCTCACTATTGAGTCATTTAAGCCATGACCCCATCCTTCATAGCAGTTATACTCATAGTAGCTTTAAATAAAGTGGAAACAAACTGAATGTCTGTGATTTGGTGGATGGAGAAGTAAATTGTGGTATATCTCTGCTGTGGCATACGACTCAGCAATAAAAAGCAACACAATAAAAATGTGCACAGTGACAGTGATGAAAGATCTCAAAAAACAAGTCTATACACAGTGATTCTAGGGAAAGCATAACTGCAAGCAGTTCAGGGCTTCCCTGAGCGTGGAGGCAGAACTATCCTGAGGACTGAGATGCAATCTCTTGAACTTGTTGGTCAGGCTAGCCTCAAACTACAATCCCCTAATTTCTGTCTCCCAAGTAGCTGAATACGCCTCTGAATAAGTTGATTGTCTCCGGTATTTTGTTACAGTAATGGAAAGCTGGTTAGCATCCCTGTGCGGCTAGGTGAAAGTCATCCTTAGAGCCCACAGTGCTTAGGTGACTTGTCCTGAATCCCCCATGAGTTAAGACTAAGGTCTTCGGACACCATTTTCAGTGTGACTTCTACCATATGTTAGCTATTTGTTCTATAGTCAGAATGGGAGGGAATTTCTTGTGTGTGTGATTTATTTTGGGGAGCCAGAATTTAAGGCCTCCACCACTAAGTTAGTTACTGTGATAGGATCTCTTTTCCTTTCTCAGTCAACAAAGACATCTGTGCTCCTAGGGGAAAGAAAACTCCCCCAAATCTTTGGAGTTCAGTATGACTACAGTGTCTTGGATCCTGCAAAGCGATTTCTATGGTTTTAATTATTCCTAGGGTTCTAATATGCTTCATGTGAGAGAATGTAATCTCTACATTTTCATCAAGTGTATATACTAAAAAGAGAGTCATAGTTTTACTTATGATATAAACAGCCTAGTCAGGACATGAGAGACTAGACAAAGGTTTCTTCTTTTGCACCATTTGTGGGGTCATTTTTTGTTACTTACTAAATTTGAGGTAAGAAACTTCCCCATTTTAAGCCAATTTTCCTTTTCTGGCGGAATGAGCTTCACAACATAATGCTATTCTGTAGAAATATAGTAAGGATTGGAATAAATAATTGAATGTTTGTCTTCCTGCCTGGCACATTGGAAGTCTATGTTAGTCGTAGGGACAGTAGCACAAATCACTGTTCAGACTGGACAGCTAGTTAGCAATAAAGCTAGATACAACATGAGGCCTATTGTAAGATTTCTGAAGGAGGATACTGAGTTAGAGAATATAACGAGGGGAAATGGAGATGTGGTTTAAGTGGTAGAATGTCAACCTTGAGCAGAAAAAGCAAAGTGAGAACACAAGGCCTTGAGTTCATGCTTTAGTACCAGCACAAAGCAATCCCCATCAGACAATAACAAAAACAAAAGCAATAACAAATATAATGAGGTTAGTTAGCAGCTAGAGGGGGAGAGGCTAGGATGAATAGAAAATGACCACCAAGCAGGAAGTCACTAACTAGTTCCTTGACATTGGCCTCTATTCCCTAGGCTTTTCTGTTTTTGCTTTTTGTTTTGCCAGTCCTGGGGCTTGAACTCAGGGCCTGAGCAGTCCCTGGCTTCTTTTTGCTCAAGGCTAGCACTCTGCCACTTGAGTCACAGCGCCACTTCTGGCCTTTTCTATATATGTGGTGCTGAGGATCGAACCCAGGGCTTCATGTATACAAGACAAGCACTCTTGCCACTAGGCCATATTCCTACCCCTCCCTAGGCTTTTCTGGACCACTTCTTTCTTTGTTTTTTTCTTGACTGGGTCCTCTACCTCCTCTTGACTTCCAAGACCTAGCTTTTACTGTACAGTATCTCTGTCTGTCTATGCTTAGGTCAATACAGAAACCAAAATGCTTAAGGATAGATAGTTGGGGTCTTGGCTAACTTAGACAGTGGAATGGGGCGGGAAGAAATTTGGTTTAAAATGGCAACTTTTGATTTGATTTTCACCACTGGGTTTTTCTCTTCCTCCCTCCCTCCCTCCCTCCTTCCCTCCCTCCTTCCCTCCCTCCCTTTCCTTCCTTCCTTCCTTCCTTCCTTCCTTCCTTCCTTCCTTCCTTCCTTCCTTCCTTCCTTCCTTCCTTCCTTCCTTTCTTTCTTCCTTTCTTTCTCTTTCTTTCTTTCTTTCTTTCTTTCTTTCTTTCTTTCTTTCTTTCTTTCTTTCTTTCTTTTTTTGAGTTCTCAGTTAATTGGACCTTTTTTGCCCAAATGATAAAATGCCCCTTTTCTTTTCCTGCATGTGGATAAGTTGGTATTGAGTTAATCAGACTGAAGTATATTTTGAGAAGTGTATGACCACAGCCCTATCTAGATATGTGTGGGAGCAATTTTACCAGATGTTGAAGTCAAATGAGGCAGTATTGCTGCTCCCTGCAGCTGGGGCAAAGTCTTATCTGGGAAAGAGTCTGAATGTTTTGGCTCCAAGCACACTTCAGGTTTGATCCATGATTCCTCATCTACTATGTCCTGTAATAATTACCAACTGGCTTTATATGAGACTCATTTAGGAGCCTCAGGATGAATATGTGGGAGTTGTAATGAATCAATCACATTTGACGTTTAATATTGCCTAGAGATTACGACTGGGTCTCCAAGACTAGCCTAGGAATCTTACTTTAAAAGTTCTTTGTGTTGTTACTTTGGCTCCTGTTTTATTGTATTCAGTGATCCAATGAAAAGAATAATTTTTACTTTTCTGGTTTACTTTTCTAGACCCAGAAACTAAGGAACTCAATGCTGGCAAAAAAGGGAGAAAACTGAATTAATGTAGCCTTACCCCAAGCTCTGAGAGCAGCAAGTTCATGACCTGTGGTTTGGCCTGCCTTCTGCTCTTCTATGTGCACAACCCATCTCTTTCTTTGGGACCGTGCCTCTCTGAGGTTAATTCTGGTTTGGATGGAAAGAGTGCTACCCATGGACCATGCTGGTGACTTGGGTCCAGCCAAAGGGAACACCACATCCCCATGGCCACGGTAACTAATTCTGGGTGGGCCCTTGATCAATGCCAGACCAAACAGTGATAATCCTTACATTCTTGCTTCTTGGGAGACCGAGGATTTCTTTTTGCCTGGCTTGCTAAGCTGGCAGAATTCATATCTAGTTGCTGGAGGCTAGGTTACCACCATGGAGGGAGAACCTGCCAGAGAACAAAGCCAACACAAAGGAGGAAAGAGCCAAGAGGTAACAGATACTAATTCTTGATGACACCATATGAGCATCTGGATCCAGCCAGACCTAAAGCCAGAAGCTTGTGAATGTTCAATAAAGAACTTGTTTTTAATCCCTTAAGTTAGTATAAGCTTAAAAATGACAACTCTAATAACTTAAAATCTAAGTAGCCTATACCCAGGAAGGAAGAATCCATTTCTATACAAATGTATAGCCTAGAGAAATAAAATGTTGCAATATTCTGTTCATTTTTCTAGTGTTGAGGAAAGGAAAAACTATATCACTGTGAGGATACTGTCTTTCTATTGGCTAATCTCCAAAATATGTCAGGAGCCAAATCGTATTTTTCTTTCTCCTCCTTTCCAGACGTGTTTCTGACAACCACACGGCATTCAGATAGCCAGTGTAGATGTACAAATCCCCTGTCTGTCCAGCCTTATCGTGAGAAGTCATATCATTGTTTTGTGAAGACTAGGTGTCCTTTCTTCCTCTTTGGTTTTGACTCTGACATCGCATTTCTTATCTGGAGTTCTGTGGATGTCACATTTCTCTTTTCAGAAGAGCATCTCCCCACATCCCCACGCTAGCACACGAATGAATCTCCCTCACATAGCAGATGGCTCCCACCCCTCAAGGATCCTTGAGATCCTGAGAGCAAGGACTTGGAAAGGTGTGATGGCGATCTACAGAGACAGCAAGGAGACAGCAAGGAGACTTCAGAGACCAGAACTGACAAAGAGAACTCTACTTGAGCCTATGTTGAAAGGAACATTTGCCCCAGCGGCCAAAGCCAGCCCCATTTGCCTGACACCAGGGACCAAATCTTAGACATATGAGAGAAGATTGCAAAACAAAATTGGTCCAATGCCAAGAAGACCTTGAAATGGGAATTCCCATATGAGAGGTGTTTAGCTCCACACTGCAGGAAAATCTTTCTCAATGTGGGGCTGGGGATATGGCCTAGTGGCGAGAGAGCTTACCTTGTATACATGAGGCCCTGGGTTCGATTCCCCAGCACCACATATACAGAAAACGGCCAGAAGTTGCACTGTGGCTCAAGTGGCAGAGTGCTAGCCTTGAGCAAAAAGGAAGCCAGGGCAGTACTCAGGCCCTGAGTCCAAGGCCCAGGACTGGCAAAAAAAAAAAAAAAAAAGAAAATCTTTCTCAATGGACAAAAACTTATTTCCTATTCAATGCCAAGTCTGTCATGGTCACATGAGGCCATTCCTAGAGTAGGAATTAGAACTTCAAATGCCTCTGGAGGTCAGGCAATGGGCATAGTTGGGTGTGAGTAGCCTGGGTGAGGCAAGTGCCTGCATGCTTGAAGGCCACTGCCACTGTCCTCTGAGACATATGTGCAGAGCCCCTGGCCCCTGGGCTTCACAGCGAGGACTACGTCAATAACATCAGTGATTGTGCCAGGTGGCTAGAGATTCACTTGTATTCAGATCTGGCTTACTTTCCTTTCAGAAAAAGCCAAAGTGTTGTGGTTTAGAGCATAAGCATTGGTGTCAGGTTAACATGGGTTTGTGGCCTGGCTTTTCCCCTTACTAATGCCATGAACTTTATCCAAGGAACTCAGTGCCGTTTCCACATCTGTAAAACGGGGCTGCAGTTTCCATGTGTGCCTTACGGGTAGGCTAGAGAGGGCTTCTTAAAGTTCTCATCCAATGGCTCTGTTCAAGGGTAGAGCTTTAATAAATGCAGGCAATTCTATAATAGCACTGATAAGAATTCATCTATAGTTCAAGGTTAGCCTGGGCAAAAACATTAGTGAAACTCTTGTCTGAAAAATAACTAAAAGGGTTATGGTCCAAGTAGTATAGTATCTGCCTAGTAAACACAAGGCCTTGAGTTCAAGTACTGGTACCTAAACAAAACAATTTATCTGAGATACTGTTGTTGTGTTCTCTAGGAACATAGAGAGACAGGATTGTGCAGTAGTCAAGGACACAAATCTTGGAATTAGTTCCTGCTCCCTTCTTAGATAATTTTCTCATCTCTAAAATGAAGATTTAAGGGTGTTCATCCCAAAGGATTCTGATTAAATGAGATAAGGAATAGAACTGCAATGAACACTCCTATCCTATTTACACCTGGCCTGGCCTGCAATGAGAACTAAGAACTAGAGAGGTTGCAGCAGCATTCTTGCAATAAGGTATTAACAGCTCTCGTGTCTTGTACTTGAGTAATACTGCATACATACTCCAGGACTTAAAGTTTATATGACCCCAAGTTTAATAACACCTGGCAGATTTTTTTTTTACCGTAGAAACTTGCAAACGTTTACTTATTACAAGGGCCACTTCAAATCCACAATGAAATGTATTAAAAAAAATCCAGGGATAGAGGGAAGTAGAGAGAGAGAGAGAGACAGACAGGCAGAGAGAGAGACAGACAGAGAGACACACAGAGAGAGAGAATATGCAATTCTATCAGATTCTTTCACAAAAGACTCTTTCAAAACTGTCCTAAAGGAAAGTCTAGTACCCATAAAAAAGAATTTGTTGAAAGCAAATTTTGTGGAACTCACATTTCTAGAACTAGAAACAAAGCTAAAACCAAAATGGAAAAGACAGCACCTCTGTATTTCATGCCAACCCCGGAGCCTCTGATAGACATGGGCCACTGCCTGGGATCCTTTCCTACTTTGAGGGGTTACAAGGTGTCAAGGACACTGTTGACATCAATAGTAATAAAGACACAGATTGAGACCCCAGAGCCACAGGTGGTACTGGGTGACAAGAATGCAGCAGGATGTTGGGACTTGGGTGGGTGGGCAGGGGAGCCAGGAAGGGGGCTTAGGAACAGATGAGGGAACCTAGCACTGTCTGGGTTCTTCCTGGACAAAGGGAATGGATCTCTATTAAACTTCATCTTGATTTCATAGGGGTCTGAAAGGAGCCCCTGAGCCCCTTCAGGCAAAGGGTACAGGGAGAAATGGAGTGAAGGAGGCTGGCTCCTCAGGCTAGAAGTGGACTCTGTGAGATCCCAATTCTTCTTAACTACCTCTAGGGTTCTGTTTAGGGGCAAAAGAACCAATTCCTTCCTATGATTTTTAATGAACCAAGTAGGGTATAAATGCTAACGATTATTAAAGTAATTGCAAATTCCCAATTTATTGTATTGGGCTAAATCATTACTTCACTCTCTGTTTTGATCATTTATATAGCCTAAACCATGAGACAATCAGACATCAGATGGAGAAATTGAAGTTCACTTACCCATGATTAAACAGTTTAATAGGGTGTTTCATAGTTCCAGTGAAACCTAACTTAATTCAGCAGGGAAAATATGATTTTATTATTTAGTTTATTTGAGGTCAGGTTATTTTCAAATGGTAGAATATAATTAAATATATGAAATATGTACATGAACTTGAAAATTCAAAAGAGAGAAAAATCCCTTCCAAATCGATGACATCATCATAGCTTGCAGGAGGAGAAAGCTCAGAGCTGTGTTTCAAGGGGAAAAAATACTGTAAGTGAAACGCTTAATAGACTTAAAGGTTTGAATTCTGCATCTTTAGACTCTCATTCTAAGAAGCTCCAGAGAGTTATTTTTCTCTATACTGGGCATCTAATTGCATGCATTGTCTCTGTAGGGTTGTAGATGTGTAGATAGTTCATATACATTTCTGTGTGACCTGAACTTATCACCTTGTATTATTCCAACTAAAAGACAGTCCCGTGGGCTGGGATTATGTGTCCTGGCATATATTCTTTCACCCATGACAGAACTTATACCAAAATAGTTCTGACTTCTGACTGTATTAATTCTCCTAACACTTCTGTTGTACTGTCACTTGTATTTGAGCTAGACACTCTTACCCCTGGATCAGCTGAATCCTCCACTACAAAGCTGAATTTTCTGTAAATTTAAACATATAAATTACGATGGGCTGCTAGGCTGCTGTAACAAATTTCCCAGGAGAGAGGGTGCATCACTTGCTTTCTTTAATCTGAGATTCAAAGAATCAAGTCTTCTGGAATTCCTCCAGTATGGCGATGTGAGGGACTTTGAAGAACGAAGGCTGGTGGCGGGGATAGCTTTCAAGGTTCTGCAGCATAGGGAGACAACTGTAATTGACAACAGTTAACTGTGTTTCAAAGTTTCTACCCAGGCAGGGGGCTTGTGGCTCACGCATGTAATTCTAACTATTTAGGATTGCAGTTCGAAGCCAGCTCCCGAGAGGAAGATCCATGAGATGCTACTCTTCACTTTACCAGCAAAAGGCCAGAAGTGAACCTGTGGCTAAAATGCTGTAGTAAAGTGCCAGTCTTGAGGAGAGAAAAAGAGGTCAAAGCAGAGCTCCAGGCCCTGAGTTGAAACACACACACACACACACACACACACACACACACACACACACACACACACACACACACACACACACACCCCAAACAGCCAACAACAACCAGATAAAAATCCACAAGAAACAAAATAACTTTAGAGAGAGCTTTGAAAGTTCTCATTCCATAAGGAGATATATGTGCTAGTTTAACCTGATCTGATCACTGTATCCTGTGTATTATGTATTGTACAATCACACTGTACTCTGTAATTATGTATAATTACTTTTGCCAATTAAAATGTCTGCTACCAAAACAACCCATACCCCTGGTTATTTGTTGTGGGTCTTAGTTTGAGGTCTGCAGGCAGCCACAGCTTTGAAGTTAGCCATTGTTGATGATGTGTAGCCTCTAATTTCAATCTATGGAAGGGGAGAAAGTAAGAAGGCTGCTTCTTTTTTATCACTGATCACTTTGGTAACATCAAAGGGTTAAGGAGAGTGTGTTCTCCCGGCCTCTCACCTCCTTCTTTTGTGCTCCGGCTTCACTCTCCATAAAGCTTATCTTGGGAGCCAGGCACCATTTGCCATGTCAAGAAAGGTGTGTGTAATGCGGATTCTGATAGGTTTGTGTTTATAACACAAGTCCACCGAGATGTCATTGAGGCCGAATTGCTCTCTATCAGGAGGGGCATCCTGCCGGGGATTACCAAGGCTGACCTGCATTCACATCATCTTCTTAGCATCACTTGTTTCTCCCCCTAATACCTGTATCTTTGTGAGTTCTCCACTTTTATTTTTATTTTTTGTTACTGTCATGTATTTCCTAACATCAATCTATCTGTGCAACATAATGTTTTCTTTTCTCAGAAGGGTAGAAGTAAAAACAAAATGAAACGGAAAGCTCTCTTCAGATAACCTAGGAGGATTTTAAAACCTCTTTGTTATAAAAATCCTTTTATGTTTGAAATATTTATTGGGCCTCTTCCTGGTCACGATCGGAAGGGAAACCTGAATTGGTGCCCTCTAGGCTGCTGGAGCGGACAGAAGAGCTCGTGTTTACAAGTCAAGATGGTGCTTGATCTTGGAACGACAGGAAATGATTTTGCAAATCCAGATAAACGATTTTATCCTAGAAAGCATATGTGCCAAACACAGTTCAAAGTAAACACATGAGAATCCCTCTGTTGTGCCCCCTGGTAGGGTGTCAGGAGAAGCTAACAGGTTCAGACTGAGGACAGTTGGTAAAACAGTGGCCTCTGAGTGCCTTGTTTTGCCTATGTGTCCTTACAGGTGTACACGTTTAGGTTTCTATAATGAAACAGTGATCACAAAACAATGGAATTCGTTCAGTGTGATGCGTGGGTGAATGATTGAGTGACTGACTGAATGGATGAATTTGATAACACCCCTTGGCCCCACAGCTTCTTGAGTTTGCATCCTCATGCTAAAATTGTGAGTGGCTTGAGTGGATCACACTAATCTCTAGCTTTTTTCTTTTTTTGTGTGTGCTGGTAATGTGTCTTGAATTCACCACTTGGGCCACAGCTCCACTTACAGCTTTTTGGTGGCTAATTGGAGATGAGAGTGACTCATGGACTTTTCTGCTGGCTTTAAACCATAACCTCTGCTCTCAGCCTCCAGAATAGATAGGATTATAGATATGAGCCACTGGCGCCTGGACTGATCTCTACTTTTGATACTAATTTGATCGTTGCTTTCTTCGGATAGCATTGAGCTGGTGGCTTATTTCTTCATCTGAATTTATTACTAAAATGATTTAAAGTTTATATAAATGAATGTTGTGGGATACATTTATTTTTTTAAAGTTTACCTAGATGAATAATAGGAGAACTGAACTAGCTAAAACTTTTTTCTTTTGAAGAGATTTAGGAACAGGGTGCTGCCCCTACAGACTTTAAAATTTGTTATAAAACTTACAATAAAATAGCATGATATTCAGACATAGATCAATGGAACAGATCCAAGTGGACATGCTAACTTTATACTGCTAAACCTGACAGTTTTTGAAAATTGAAAACAGTGCTTAATAAACTGTTAGTACTTTTCCACTCAGGAAAAAAAAGCAGCAGCTTGAGATCAGTACTATTGTAATTTCCATTTGCAGATGACAACACTGGAACACAGGTTTAGTAACTGATCCAAAGTGAAACAAGTGATGAGTGCAATAAAACTGATCAGAATCTGATTTATACTACCCACAAAATTCATTTCCAGATGGACTAAAAAAATCTACATGGAAAAAAATAACATCTTTTAAACATCATTACACTATTAGGAGACAATCCAGAGAGACACTGACCTAATCTTGAAATTGATGAAACTTTCTGGAGGGAGTAGAGTAAGGAACAGTGAAAGAAGGGGTGAGATTGTGGGGATGAAGTGTATGGAAATGTGTGGAAATGTTACAATGAAAGCTCCCTTGTACCACTGATGTAGGCTAATAAGAATCAGAGTCATAGTAAAAGAAACATTTTTGCTTTTTAAAGCAAGACAGACATGAAAGAGAAGCACCTATCTGATAATGTGAAGATTCAAACCATGGCTGAGAGGTTATAACAAGTTAACACTCCAATAATTAACCAAGGGAAAGTTCATACATGATCCATTTAGTAGAAGGGTTTAACTTGGCATGGACAAAGAATTTTCTGAGAAAGAAGTCCTGAGGTTTGAACTCAGTCTTGTGCTTGCTTGGTATGCTTTCTACCAGCCTACCTAGATTTGGGGAGGGGAAAAACAATTACTAAAGCTCACTATTGTCCACTGAGGCCTGAGTTCTCTTTGAATTCTGTATCTGTCTTGGGTGAGAATAGACGGGATGGGTGGGATAACAGGACAATAGCGAGGAGAAGGAGGAAGAGGAGGAGGAGGAGGAGGAGGAGGGGGAGGGGGAGGGGGAGGGGGAGGGGGAGGGGGAGGGGAGGGGGAGGGGAGGGGAGGGGGAGGGGGAGGAGGAGGTGGAAGAGGAGGAGGAGGAGGAGGAGGAGGAGGAGGAGGAGGAAGAGGAGGAGGAGGAGGAAGAGGAGGAGGTTAGTGTAAAGAAACAAAAGTAATGAATATATAAATTTAATTATAAATGTGTTCATTGTAGAATTATTTTCCAAAAGGCTAGTGGTAACTCACATATCTATCTAGGACTATTTAAATAAATCATAGCATGTCTACAAATAAAATATCACATAGCTATTTTGTGTCATATGGAAATTTTGTGTTGTGCAGTGACCTTACACTAACATTTTGAGGAAGTTCCAAACTTCCATAATGGCTGTAATGCTAGAATTTTAGAATCAGATGGTATAGGATCTGTGGAACATGGCATTATTAGAGATGTTTAATTCAAGAATGTAAGTGACTTTTTGTCATTGTTGTTGCTGACCATGGGGCTTGAACTCAGGGCTTGCATACTATCCCTGAGCTCTTTTGCTCAGTGCTAGTGCCCTGCCCCTCTGTGTCACAGCACTACTTCTGGTCCTTTGGTGGTTAATTGGAGATAAGAGTCTCACAGACTTTCCTGCCCGGGCTGGCTTTGAACTGCAATTCCCAGATCTCAGCCTCCTGAGTAACTAGGATTACAGGTGTGAGCCACCAGCACCCAGCACCCGGCACAGGTCAGTGACTTTACAAAAGCTATTTAATGGGAGATAAGAATCTGGATTTTGATCTTTTAATTTAATATTGTTACCTTGATATTTTACTTATAGTTTTAACTTTGGTCTTAAACATTTTTCATTCTTTGCACATACATGCATGTATTAGTGTATATTAAAGTGATTATAAACATGTTATTTTTAGCATATGAATATTTAGGGATTTTTTTCTTTTTCCTCATTTTTGGTTTTATTTTTTTCCCTGTTTCTTGTATTACCTTCAATCTTTTCACAGGTGACTAAAAACAATGAGCATTTACTTACATTTTCTCTATGACAATATAATACACATACATGAAATTCTCTTGAAATCAATCAGTATGCCTTAATTTCATCATTTTATATGCCTTCATGATACTCAATGATGTAGCTTATTTACATTTAATTAAGCCTCTTGATGGGTATTCATTGTTTATGGTTTTTAATTTATTAGCAGATATTAGTTTATTAGCAGTACCTTTGGTACTCCGGTGTGGTCCAGGAGCTGGAAGTATTAATATTAGCTAGGAGCCTTTTCGATGTGCAACATCTCAAGCTCCATTGCTAGTGAATTAGAATCTGCCTATGAACAAGATCCCTGGGAGATTCCCACTGCCATCGAAAAGTGAGTCCTGACCTCATCCACAGGGCATTCATTTCAGCATCACTGTTTACATAGTAAGAATCCCAGGAGTGAAGTCCCATACTTTTCTTCTGATAGATCCATTAGCTGATCACTTCCCCTACAGACGGAAGCGTTCTGGATTTCCATCACGGATGTAGAATACCTTTCTCTTCCCATTCATATTTCCATTGGCATGAATGTAGATATTGAAATACTAAGGAAAGTTGCCATAGATTGAGCAATAGGTTTTATTTCATTTTTTCTTCATGTAGCTAGGCAAATTGTTCATAAGTTAGTGTCACTTCAAGAATCACAATGTCAAGTTTTTTATTTTATTTTATAGGCAAATGATTGAAAGACCACAAAAGAAGAAATAGAGAATGAGAATGTCAGTACTGTAGTAGAAAGTCTTCTCTTCTCCCGCCTTCCCTGGCACCGACAGGAGGATGTGAATACCCAGGACAGCGATTACCTTATCAGCTGGGCCTTGTGTGCCTACTTCACACTCATTCAGTGTCAACAGTTTCAGATAAGTGTTTGCAGCATAAATACAGTAGAGCTTTGCAAAAAGCTACTCAGTCTCAAAATGAACCAGGGAATTGTAAATTAAAATAATACCATATTTTGCTGCTATAGTCAGAAGGTTTTAAAATCTTAACACTATTCAATGTAGGTAAAAAGTGCAGACAACTGTTTGATTGCCAATGGGACTGCTAATGTATTGACAATGTTCTTCTAAGGAGTAATATGACAGCATGACACATGTTAGTATACATACTTTAGGACTTATCAAGATAGAAATCTGCCTTACAGAAACAGTTACACATGACAGAAAAGAAATTTTAAAGATCTTAAAAACTTGAATCTATTTACATGTCTATCAATAGAAGTAGGAATTTGTTTTAGAATAGACAATGTGTCTACATGTTATACAAAGCTCTACATGGCATATTTTTAAGTTAAAAAACACATCTCCAAAAATATATTCTGTACAACCTACTTTTGCAAACAGTGACCATAAAAGGTATATACGAGGTGTGTGTATCTATTCATGGACATCTGTATAGCAGAATATACACTAAACTATTAGCAAACTACCTTTGGGTATTTGGGTGAAAATTGGGGGAAGGGGGCTGCTGATTGTAGTGGTGATGAAGGGGTAACAAAGAAGCCATTTCTTAAACAGTAATGTAATAATTGTTCACGTTTGTGGAGCATTTACTGTGTGACTAGCACCATGCTAGAACCTTCACATGCATCATCTTACTTCATCTTGACAATCATGTTAGGAGGTAAACAAGAATGAATTTTACCATTAAGTTAATGTAGTCACAAATGAGTGAAGTAAGTCATTTGAGAGGATAACAGTCAGAAATTTAGAGTACTGTAACTTGAATTAAAGTAGCCTGACTCTAGAGGTCACGTTCAAAAGTTCAATTTTGTCTGTCATGTATCTGTCCATCCATTTACCTGTTAACCCACTGACCCACCTATCATTCATGTATTTGTATATCTATCTATCTATCTATCTATCTATCTATCTATCTATCTATCTGTGTACGTTCTATCAAATTAACCATCCATTGATCTACTGATGTTCTTCCACATTAACATACTTGGGCTGCCATGGAGACAATTAGTTTTACATGTATGTCACTGAGGTACAGTATACTTTTGGAAAATACACTGTTTTTTGGAAAGAAGTACAAAAGATAGGCAACCTAATCAGCACTGGTTCTTTGCCAATACAAAGGGGTTGCCCCTTCTAGGATGCTTGTGGAGGTGATATCTAGGTTGTAGATCTCCAGATGGAATAGAAAATGCAACCAAGTAGAGCCACATGGTGGGCTTGTCCCCATTGATGTACAGTATTTCACAAGGAGAGGACCTTAGTAGACTTTTCTATTATTTTGTTAATGTAGAAATAGGATCTAGAGTGAGTTAGTGGCAGAATTGGCATTAAAGTTAGGTTTCTCTGAGTCTTTGTTCCGCACTCTTTCCAATATGTCATGATTGTGGACTGTGTCACTTTATGACACATATTTGCTCCTTATTGGATATAATCAGACATGGACATACAATATTGACCTATGCCTGACTCTGGACACCCCTAAATTTATGTAAAATGGTTATATCATTGAGTTTCAGGAAGGCATATAAAATAATGAAATTAAGGCATACTGACTGATTTCAAGAGAATTTCATGTATGCCTATCATTATATTACCATAGAGAAAATGTAAGTAAATTCTCATTGCTCTTAGTCACCTTAAAGGTCCTCCCCTTACCCTCTCCTTAATAAATATCAGAAAGAAAAATTGTGGGAGTCCAATTTACTTTCTGAGAGTTGGGTTGACCATGGAAAGAAGTTAGCTGGGTTTTACAGAGGTTCCCTCTCATTCTCTAGTTCAAAGTCTCCTTTGCAGTTAAATAAGAAAAACAGTTTGGTGTCATCTCATGAAGACTGAACAAGTGAATCATTTGGAGACATGGACAGCTGGTTTGGCTGCAGTGATGGGTTTAGACTGGAACCACGGGCAGAATGCTTTATGTCAGCTGAGCTAATGGACAGGTGACTGCCTTTGCACAGAAGAAAGGTCAGGGGTCAGGAAACATGTGGACCCTGAGAAAGGGCACAGAAAGTACTGAGTTGAGGCTACTTTTCCTGATTTTATTCAAGCCAAGCGGAAGACAAAGGGCTGCATCAACAAACTTGCCTTGAACTGGTGAATCAGCAAAATGGCCAGGACCTCACCAACTCCAGATCTTAAACAGAAAGTTTCTGGCCACTAGCCTCCCTGCTCTGAGCTCTTTAGGGCAAGAAGAAGAAAGGCCACCTGGAGATCTAGAATTCTTCCATCTTGGTCAAGGCTGGCATCTGTCACAGAATATCATCAGCAAATACAGCGTGGTAGCATCGTCCTTCCCACTTCTCAGACCTTAAGCTTCTCACAATTTCTGTTCAATTCCAAGATCCTGTTTCAATTTTCAAATGTAACATGCTGAGGATTCTGGGATATTCTCTTTATTCCCACCCAGAAGTGAAAGTGTTCATACCTCTGAGGAAATTGTCCTTTTCTATGAGGCAATGATTCGTAAGGTTAAATAAAAATCTGTTCATAATGACCATTTTTCATATGTAATGATTGCTGTCTATGGATCTTTTATGAATAGACTAGTTCACTTTGAGGTTCTGGGATATTTTGGTAAAACAGAGAATCTGAAAAGCAATATGCAAATATTATACACATGTATACATATATGTTAGACGATTATGAAAACACTGTAAATGTAATCTATACCTGAAAACTCTGCTAACAGAAATAATAAAATAAGCAGCAATAGTCAACTGCTAATCCTGTAAAACTCTGTATTGTTAATTGTTTTTTATATTGGCTTTTAGAATTGGTTTGTGTATAAGGTCTATGTGTGGAATCCATTGTTCTTTTTGTTTTATCTAAATGGGATCATGCAATGGCTGTGTCCTTGAGCTTCTTTGTTCAAGGGTACCACTTTACCATGTGAGTCATAGCTCTACTTCATAAACTTTCCTCTCCAGGCAGGCTTTGAACTGTGACCCTCAGATTTCAGTCTCCTGAGTTGTTAGGATTGCAGGCTGCCTGGCCACTTACATTCTTTTTAAAAATCTCATGAACATTAAGGATTCTTGTTACTCCAGTTCTTCTACAGAACATCCTTGGCACTTATTCTTGTCTTGTAAACCCATTGTTTAGTCCTGCATACTTTCTAATGTTCTGATTCTGATTTTCCTCTCTGCTTATTTTGTGATACCTCTGACACAATATGCAATGCTTTGGATGCCTTAGGGAATAACTAATTACTTTATGAATTTATTTCTCTAGATTCTACAGCCTTACTCTATTTTCCATTTAACTCCAGTACATGAGTAAGGGGAATTTCTTTACTTAGTTTTTCCTCAGGTTGATCAGAGCTTGGCATTCCAAATGAATTTCCCAAGCTGTGTTTCCAGAGTCTGAGTGGTCCAGAACATGGCATTCAATGGGCGGTGGCCATGAACTTTTGTTTTGTTTCTTTTCACAGGTCAGGTGGTTTTAGCTGGCACATGAGCAGAAACAGATGTCGAGAAGGGCGAGGAGTTGCACAGTGCCAGTGTTTTGGTTCTGGGAAAAGGAAACACTTCACAGAGAATAGGTGCCACCTGTAGGGAGTTTGCAGTTTGCCAAGCAAAACCAGTCTGGCCAAAGATAGCTGAAACCTCAGGGTATAAGGTAATATTTGTTTACACATGACATCAAATGGGGGTGTGTGTCTGAGTACGTGTCTGACTACGTGTGTGCCTTGTGCATATTTCACACGAAGCTGGCCCTTTGACCTACTCATGAATCCAAATGCGGAAAGAAAGTTTTTAATTTAACATCTGACCTGTGGCGAACAGAACTATTAAATAAGTTTTTAATGGATATCGTCCAAACAGCTATCCTATAGAGATTTGCTCAGCTATCTAGAAGGATTGGGGGCTTTGAAGAATTATGCAACATTACACACAAGTCTTAAAACACTGCTTACTTCTTCCTCATAGCAGAACATGGTTATATTTGAGGAATTACTTATACTAAGTTTATTAAATGGAATTTATTGTGAAAGTCATCTCCCAAGGGATGAATTACTGAACTTGTGCTTTAAATTTTCTTATATTTAAATTGAGTATAATGACTGAACATATATCATAGAGTTATTGATAAGACTAAATGGTCTAAAACAGTCATACTACATACTATACAAGAAGTTCTTTATTGCTATTATTATATTGCTGCTGTGACCACCCATACTTTTAAAACTTAAAAAAGGCAGAACCATTTATAACGGCCCAAAAACACCTATAAAGAATTTGGGGATAAATATATTAAAATCTGGTTAATACTTGGTTGTTCAAAACTATAGTATGCTAATGAGAGAAAGTAGTCAACTTTAAGATGTTCCCAATGGCCTCTGTCCTGGTACTAATGTGCTCCACACTCAATATGCCTATCTTGTGAAAGAATAGGACATCGGGTATGATTTCGGACTCCAGATTATCAAAAGACATTGCAGTTTTCAACTTGCTCTCTTGAATCACTTGGTTTCAGGAAGTCATCATGTCATGAGAGTAACTCTTGGGAGTGACCATACCCCTCAGGGGACATGAAAAATATCCTTCTGTCACTAGCCATGTGAGTCACACTAGAAATGGATATAGCCCGTATGAGGGACGAGGTGACAAACAGTACAAGTAATGTATCCAATGCCTAACGTATGAAACTGCAACCTCTCTGTACATCAGTTTGTTAACAAAAATTTGAGAAAAAAAAAAGAAATGGGTATAGCCCTAGTCACATGACTTCATGTCTGAATACCATTTTGCCTACATTGTGTGCCTCCAAAGCAGAGCCATCCAGATACACTCTTTCCACACTACTGTCCCACAGGAAGGCTAGGATAATACATTCTTATTGGTTTTACATGTTTTTACTATTTAAAACTATGAACACACATATGGACATTTTTAGTTTTTTAAACACACAGGTGTATAAAGAATTTCAAGCATGGGTATAGTCTGTACTTCTTATTCTAAACCACGAAGAAAGAATCTTGAAAGTAGGTATAAGAGCTCTCTGAATATATTACTCTCATTTATTGGAATTTGGCTTTGACTTTAGGAGATGTGAAAGATACCAAATAATATGTTGAATTCACCAGTGTGTTTAGATCAGAAAAACTGATTTAGGTCATTTATTATAATTTAAGAACAAACTAAAAAGAACAGAAAAGTTAGGAAAGATTTGATAAGGTCAGGTGCTGGTGGCTCATGCCTATAATCCTAGCTATTCAGGAGGCTGAGATCTGAGGATCGTAGTTTGAAGCCAACCCTGACAAAAAAGTCCATGAAACTCTTATCTCCAGAAATAGCCAGAAGTGGTGCTGTGGCTCAAGTCATAGAAGGCTAACCTTGAGCAAAAGCTGCTCAGGGACAGGGCCTAAGCACTGAGTTCAAGCCTCAGGATCAGAAAAAAAATTGACAAGTTGGAGCAGTATTGTGAATAGGAAAGAATGTGCTTAGAGTTGAGCAAAGAAGCCTAAGCCATGGAAAGATATTGGCTGGATTGGTAGATGGGCACAATTTTTGAGCATCAAATGAAGACAGAATTCCAAGGAACAGGTAGACAATAGGATAGATGCCAAGAATATGATGGACAGGGTAGAGGCTGAGAAAAAGCTGTTGTACTTGAAGAGAGGGAGTGGGAGATGATCTTTTCTCTTTCAATAACATTTCTGAAGGCAAGTTAAAAAGTACCAGACCACAAAGTAGCTTTAGGGAGAAGCAAGGTCAAGTTTCATCTAGATAAAGAAATATAGGGGGCTAGGAATATGGCCTAGTGGTAGAGTGCTTGCCTCGTATACATGAGGTCGTGGGTTCGATTCCTCAGCACCACATATATAGGAAAAGCCAGAAGGGGCGCTGTGGCACAAATGGTAGAGTGCTAGCCTTGAGCAAAAAGAGGCCAGGAACAGTGCTCAGACTCTGAGTTCAAGCCCCAGGACTGACAAAAAAAAAAAAGAAAAGAAAAAAGAAATATAGGAGGTGGTGTTTTCCATTCCAGAGACCATATTATGTCTAGTATTTTTGGTGTAGTGCTTTATTACTAGAATTCCTTTTTCCCACATCTGGAACTTCTATTTATAATACATGGTCAGTGCATGAAATGAATTCTTTACAGCCATTCCTCTGCCTAGAACCAGCCTGATTGATTTTCTGGATAATTATCAATTAGATCTAAGATTGTACTTTTCTCTTCATTTAAATAATTCTCTGTGAGGCAGTCCTTGGTGAATGCTTTGGTTATGTGCACCAAGGCAGTAATATATTAGAAATGAACGTTCAGAAACGCTGCTCAAAGGGAATTTTTATTTGTGCCTCAAGGGATTCTTTACTAATGTTTTGGAAACTCAGGAAACTAAAATTATATGCAAGGGGCATAAAACTTTTCTGCTGTCACTGAGTAGCTCTCAGTGTTGATGAAGGAACATTACCAGGAAATGTTATCATTATTCTGTAAAAATGTCAACATTGCTGCATGCTAGCATCACTAACCAAGAAGTATATAGATCCTTCCAGTAAGAGACTGGAGACTTATAACCCCTAGGAAACAAAAGCTTTTGTTGGTACTATTCCGTTTCTTTGGGAAAACTTGGTGAAGTAGTTACAGTCTACAAGTGAGACTTGAAACTCAAACCACAGATATCTTATGTAGCACAGATAAATTTTGTGAATGCTTCATTTCTTTTCCTTGTTCAAAATTGAAAAAACATTTAATTTCCACTCATGAATCATGAGTAAAGCAACTCTGTGTTTCTGCTGACATAATATGGCACTATATGCTTCAAAAAGTTGTTCCCTGTAAGAATACTTAAGGGTACCCAATAGTCATGTGATTCTGAGGGGGAGAGGCAGGAGAGGAGAAACAGATGAATAGAAATGGAAATGACAGAACTATAATTCTGGTGTCATTAATGAATTGAGAGGTGTTAGGTACTAAGAATACAAAATGGACTTGGTGTAAATTTTATTTTGGAGAGAGAAATAGTTACTTAAACCTCAGACAATTATATTGTCACAAATCATGGATGTGTTATCTGTATCTAGGAAAGAGAAAGTAATCCTCTTTCTCTGAATAACAAAATAGTCCATGCGAATTTTTCTAGGACAGAGTATATACTGAGTATAACTCTGGATACATTTACTATATGCAAGACTAATATTTAAATGCAAATGTGAGAATGAATAAATAAAGAGCAGTTTACGAAGCACATTATCTTCAGAATAGCTCTGGCCAATTAGATCTTATGAAATACTCACTGCCATCATTTCTGTAAGCACTTTTATTTTTCCTCAACAACTATCCTTTTAAACGTAACTAACTACTTGTTTAGGTGAAATTTTGTCTCTTCTTGTTTCTTTTGAAAGAGCCCCAACTGAGAAGACAACAACTGGATGAATAACAAAACCTCACTTGGCATGGATATTTGAGCTGGGTATTGTTAGGAGGACAAAAGATAAAAACATGGTGACAAGAAAGAAATGTACAAAACGTGTAAGAGATTACATCTACACATATTATAAAATAATATTACACTATGATATGTATTATAATATGTTATATATACGCAATTGCGTTTCTCTTTTTGGAGAAATCAGTGTTTGGAAGGTTAAGTAGAAGAGAAGGATTCAATGCGGCTGGGATTTCCTGGGGTGGGGTAAAAGATGCTTAATTACTTGTCTTTCCTTCATTCTTTTTTTTTTTTTTTTTTTTGGCCAGTTCTGGGGCTTGGACTCAGGGCCTGAGCACTGTCCCTGGCTTCTTTTTGCTCAAGGCTAGCACTCTGCCACTTGAGCCACAGCGCCACTTCTGGTCGTTTTCTAGGTATGTGGTGCTGGAGAATCGAACCCAGGGCTTCATGTATATGAGGCGAGCTCTCTTGCCACTAGGCCATATTCCCAGCCCCTTTCCTTCTTCTTGATCAGCCTCTCAGAGTGCTCTCCTTAGTCACTCTTGGCTTTTCATGTATGTAGGAAAACAGAATTGGTCATCCTGAAGAGATAGAAGAAAACAATGGCATAAATTTACTCAGTATTGTGTCTTGAATGACAAGTCGTCAACAAAACATTGCACGTACCCGAGGAGTCTATCTTGGGTGCATAATTATCATGACCTTTCTCTACCTAATACTTGAAATGATCACTTATAGTTGTGAGATAACAGAAAGTCACTTAAATCTTCTAAACCTTGCCCCTCCATTACATGGAAATAATTGCAGAATTATCTCTATTATTATGTGTATTAAATAAAATAATCCAAGGATAATATTTTACACATAAGAATCTCTTAAATCTTCTTCTCCTCCCCCTCCTCCTCCCCCTTCTCCTCCTCTTCCTCCTCCTCCTCTCTTCCTCCTCCTCCTCCTCTTCCTCCTCCTCCTCCTCCTTCTTCTCCTCCTCCCCCTCCCCCTCCTCTTCCCCTTCCTCCTCCTGGTCCTCCTCCTCTTCTTTGTGCATCTTCCTCTTCCTCCACTTCCTCCTCCTCCTCTTCTTTTAAATTCTAGAGGGTCTTGACTTCATCGCATGTGCTGAATAATGGCCAAAAGGTTGCATTAATTGCAAACAGATTTAACTCTGGTTCACAAGGCTTTTGGGAAGGCAAAAGAACATATTCTTACATTAGGAATTGATTGTTTCTTCTCTTTGTTCTAAGGATTACTAGTAGTGCTCACTGTGAGAATGAGATGAAGAATAAAGGGACCTTCAGAACAGTCTGTACTGCAATGATAGGTGCAACAAATGTTGCTACTTCTATCATTTTCTGGCATCTCTCTGGTGCTGTGTGGACTTT
Source organism: Perognathus longimembris pacificus (assembly GCF_023159225.1). Taxonomy (NCBI): domain Eukaryota; kingdom Metazoa; phylum Chordata; class Mammalia; order Rodentia; family Heteromyidae; genus Perognathus; species Perognathus longimembris. Next base: position 28,292,631 of record NC_063176.1, on the reverse strand, counting down.
CAGCTAATCACTCAACTTTTGCATCTTTTATATACCTTTAACTTATCCTTATGTGAGAAGTTCCAAGAACTATGCCAGAGGGTTTGGAGGAAGGATCATGGACACACATATTTATAATAACTGGTACTTTTCCTTTACAAGTAACAAGTGACCAAGAGCTGTGTAACCTGCTTTACAAAGAGAGTGGGAAATCTTTTTGTATCTATTAGAATGAGTGACATCATGAATGAAATTGAGCATTGATGGAAGCATCTAAGGCAGGCCCGACTTTGAGGTGACTTAGCTTTCTTGATCATAATAATATACTTTAAGTTAAAAATGTAAGTCACACAGGGGGTAAAATATAAAGAAGGGCAGATGATGATCAATAAAAGGTATGTTTGTTTTCTTCCCCAGCACAAGAGTAATGAGTAGGGATGGGCTATGAAATGGAGCTCACATCTGGTAAGGTAGTCATAGACTCTGGTAAGGTACAATACGAACAAGCATGGGAAACAAATTAGATGCAGTAAATATGAGGAAGTGTCATGCAAATATGTAATAATAACCGGCAATGGAACATGTAGCTGCCACTAGAACAGAAAGTTGATCTTGGTTTATATTCTTTATTTGTAAAAGTGATACTTTCTTGTTTTCAAAAAATATTGTAGACATATGTACAGTGAAAGGTGCAAGTCCCTATCCATCTGCCTCTGTACCTCAACCATTTATGAGAGGGAGGCGTTTGTTTGCAGTGTGTTCTTTGAGATCCTCAGTGCAAAACTTTCTGTTGTGCATATGGAAAATCATGTATCTATCCCTTCTATATTTGCATGCATATTTCTATACCTATCTACAAAAAGAGATAGAGAATAATTTTGAACAGTTGATATCCTCGATGTTGGAAACATTGGGGGTGGACAGTGGGTATCAGCCAGCTAATTAAAAGTCTTGAAAATACCTTTTGAGACAGAGAGTAAACATGACTGAGAAAAAGCTTTATCACTATCATCACTGTTTGTGTAAAGGGTTTTACAGTTTATAGAACACTTTCATGAGATTATCTCACTTGAGTACCATAATAAGTCTTGCAGTAGGTTTGGAAAGAATTGTTACTCTCATTTACAAATGAAGAAGCTGGTTGCTGAAATGAAAAGATGATGTTTAAGGCTACTTCAAATTTTTGTTCTCGGTGTACCATTATACGGAATATAGGGAGGTCACTGGCTTTCGACTGGATGGAGCATCACACTGATTATACTTGCTGAAACTGATTTTTTTTTAAACCATGGAAATCTTCAAACATGTAAAAATAAAAATAAGAATGAAATGAGCCTTTTTGTATCCTCATCCACCCAACTCCCACAATCATTCATTAACCTTTTGCCAAGCTTAATGTTTACTTATTAAGACATGAAGTCCATATTTGGGAGAAAAGGGACTAGCAGGAAAGGAAGAGGGGAACAAGAGCATGTATTGGTTTTAAGTATGGTCATGTACATTATATATATATACATATATATAAATGTCATCTTGTATAATTATTTTGTGCAAATGCATACATATATACACATGCACATATATATTTCAAAACACTGGTTAGTGATGGAACCAACTTTGGGAATCAGAGTGTAATAGAGGTGGTGTGTCTTGGATATAAACAATGTCCATCCTGTGTTCAGAAACCCAAAGAACTAGCTGAGGCTCCTGAGAACTCTGATTCAATTTGCTCTAGGCTATGCTGTTTGGGATGGCAATTCATTTCAGCTCACATTTCCCTTGTCACCATTGTCACCCCAGTGTAGAGTACAATGCCCAGTATGTAGTAGGTCTTTATAAATGGGGCAGAATGAATGCATCTTATCAGTAATGTATATCTGGAAGCAGGCAGAAACCCCATGCTTTGTAATGTAGGTAACATCACACTGTTGTTTTTTTGTTTTGTTTTTAGCATGCATTTGGAGTTTTGTGTGTCTTGGGTCTTGTGAGGGCTGATGGTTGAGTTCATTTTATGTGGAGAAACTCATTTAAATTTTGAATAACATCTATGAAAAAGATACTGATATAATCTTTTGCATGCTACATAGAAAAACAACCAGCAAGTTGGTCATGATCACGTAGATAACGATTGACAGATCTGGGAATCAAATGCAGGCAGTGTGTTCCCAGAATCTGTGTGTAGCCACTGCTCTGTGAGTTCTGAAGACATGTCTGAATTCCACCTAGGGAGACTGAACACACTTGGACACTTTGCTAGGGGATGCTCAGCTTCCGCCACTCGATCACTCACCAGATCACTCTTTTTGCAACATCTCCCAAATAACGGCAGGCCAATTGCAAATGAAACTTTTTTCTTTCTTTTGAACAGACCTTGCCATTTTTCCCAAACACAAGGCATTTCTCTAAGTGCTGTGTGGGAGGGGATGTGGTAGGCTGATTTCACCAGAATTTGCTGCCAAATTCTGGTCCTGTGGTTATCAAAGACATATCATTCCCTCTGAGACTTCTAAAGGGACTATCAGCCAGGCTAGCAGGCTCTGATCTGCATTTTGGAGGGACACTATCTTCTTAAGGAAGACCTGGGAGAGGAAGTGTCATGAATTGTAAATAACATTGTGAGAGAAGACTTGTCTGGAGATGGAGGGGCCTCTCCTTTCCCAAACCAGGACCACTCTCCCTCCCCAGATACAACACTTTCAGAACCAATCTGGGTTAACATGCTATATTTACAAGCAGGAACAAGCTTAGGTTTCTTGCCCTCCCTGAAATAAGAATGTCCTAGATAAATACCTGTGTACCTACAGGGTTGGAATATTATTTAAAAGAATTTTTAAAAGAATGCGGTGAGCTGGTGCCAGGGGGGTTATGCCTGTAAACTTAGTTCCTCAGAAGGAACTGAGGCTCACCATGGGAATACAGCCTGGCAGGAAAAAGTCCATAGATGTTTACATTCAATTAACCACCAAAAGCCCGATGTGGAGCTGTGGCTCAAGTGGTAGAGTGCTAACTTTGTGTGAAAAAGCTCAAGGATAGCACCTAGGCTCAAGGACTAGGTGCTATCCTTGAGCTCAAGCTCTAGTACTCTTTCTCTTACACACACATACACAGAGAGAGAGAGAGAGAGAGAAAGACAGAGAGAGAGTGCGCTTAAAGTGCTGAAAAGAAATGATGTCCAATGTATACTTTAAAATGAAAGAAATAGGCTCTAAAACAGCATTTATACCATGTTTCCATTTGTGGGAAGAGGAAGAAAATGTACCCAAACCTTATACATTCATAGAATTTGCTTAGAAAGAAGTAAACAGAAATGCTTGCTTTGAAAATAAATAAATATCATTTTGAAAAACTTTTTATTATCTTTAAATAGTTGTACAAAGGAGATGCCATTTAACAAAGCAGTTTATGAATGTGATCAGTGTCCCCCCTTCAACATTCTCATACCCCTTCAACCTACCCCATTCCCTCCTCTTTCTCACTTTAATGGTATATACAATGAATACTTGACTGCATTCTCCTCCTCTTCTCCCTTCATTCCTCTTCCCCTCTCCTTTTAGCCCCACCCCTCCTCTTGCAGGTACCCATTTCCTAGTGCTGATTTTGTTGGGCTTTAACCTAGTCTTTACAAAAAAAAAATTATACCATTTGAGCTCTCCAAAGGGTCTATTATTATACTTCAGTTAATTCATCTGTAACTATTTGCATACCACCCAGTGTGTTTACTTTTAGATTTATAGGAACATTCTATCTACCACAAATGAGGGATTTTTTTTTTTAAAGCCTGGCACTAGGGATGTGGTTTACAACTGTAATCCTAGCTACTCAGGAGGCTGAGATCTGAAGGTTGTGGTTTGAAGCCAGCCCAGGCAGGAAAGTCCATACGACTCTTATTTCCAATTAACCACCCAAAAGCCAGAAGTGGAGCTGTGGCTCAAGAAGTAGAATGCTAGCCTTGAGTGAAAGGGCTCAGGGACAATGCCCAGGCTCCAAGTTCAAGCCCTAGACCCGGCACACATTAAAAGAAAAACACCATAAACAAAAGAAATGCTTGCCTCTGGCAAAGGAAGACTGGCCCACTCCAAATATTTCCATTTTGTTTTCCAAATATTTAACCATGCACACTCATGTTTCAGGCCGTGTAAAAATATTGTAATTTCCAGCCTCTGCATATGTAAGAGAAAGAGAAATCACATTAAATATTTTCAAATGGCGGGAGAAAAGTACTATGTTAAATTATGTACAGTTAATCTAGTTTGGATTAGACAAAGAAAAAAAGATACTCTTTTGGGTTGTCATGCAAAAAGTGTTTGAACAGGGGGGACTGATGAAAGGGGTCACCGTGGTTGAAATGCATTGTATTCATAAACTGCTTTGTTGAAAGGCAGTCCCTTTGTACAACTACTTGAAGATATTTTTTAAGTTGAAAAAGAAATGAAACGTGTCTGGAGCAGGTACTAGTGGCTCAGGAGCCTGTAAGGATCACTGTAGGGAGCCAGAGCAGTCACACACACACACACACACACACACACACGCACACACACACACACAGCATCTGGGTACACCTGAGAAGTAAAAGACTAGGGAAGTTAGGAGATATTGGCTGTCCTTCTCCAGGCATGAGGAAGAGTGGAGAGGGCGCCATGGTAGAGGTTATTTGTCCTGAGATGCAGCAGGCCAAGATCTCTCTCCATGATCGTTGTGGGCTACACTGGCGCTCTCTAGAGACTGCTGTAGCGTTGGGGGACCAGTGTCTGGAAACAGTCCGAAAACTAAAAAGACTTCAAGGACTAAGGGGATAGCTTCAAAAATACTCGAAGCTGCCAAGTAAAGGAGGAGAGGAAGAGAACTTGGCAATAGAACAACTGGATTTCCTTATTAAAGGCATTTAGAGGAAGGTTTTTTTAGGCTACTCAAAACACCTTAAAACCAAATTCCCCAGGGGCTGGCTCAAGTCACTGGCAGTTTGCGACCCCACATTCGGGTCTCCCTGTTTGCTCCAGAGATCTTTCTGCGGATCCCTGGCTCCTTGGAACCCGCAGGGCAGCCGACAGGGTTGAGCTCTTCGATGTGATGCGCTGGACGAGGGCACAGTGTTCCTCGTTGTACTTCTGGTGATTCTCCCCAAGAGCTCCTGGCAACCCAAGCCATTGAACCTTGGAGTGGCTTAAAGACAATTCAGGGCTACAGTTTCTTCCTAAGCAGAAACGCCCTTGTCGGTAGCTCCTGGATGGGACGGCGCAGGTGGGGATGTGTAGTGGGCGTGGGAAGCATAGCATCCAGGCACCGCAACCAATGAGGGTGGGGTGGGCGCACAGAAGCCCCGCCCCTGCCCGCAGGGCCCCGCCCCCGCGCCCTAGAGTTTGGCCAGAGCCCTCAGCCCCGCACTGAGTCCCGGGACCCGGGGGAGAGCAGGCGGTGTGCAGCCTCTGCGTTTCCTTAGTCCGTGAGGACGCTTCCTTAGGCGCCCACAGCAAACCTAGATCCGGTCCTGCAGCCAGGATAACCTCTTCTACCTGTGTCAGCAGGCAGTGCTGCGGGCCAGGGCTGGAGCCAGGGCGCCTTCGCCCGGCACCTTCCCCAGTTCTGGGCTGCGGGGCACCGCCTGTCTGGGCTCCTTCGGTTCGGGACAAGCAGGATCAGAAAGATCCTGCGCCCCAGAGTTCTGGGCTATGCCCAGCGCGAGGTGCAGGATGGATAGCAAGGCGCTGCTGGCGGTCGCTCTATGGCTCTACGTGACCCAAGTCGCCTCCGTGGGTAAGAGCCCACTGACTAGGAACCAGGCGGAGAGGCCGGGTGCGGGCGGGGAAATGATCTCACTTGGAATCCGAGAGTCCGAGAGCGGGAAGGGACTGGGCAAACTGAGGCAGTGAGATCGGGGGGGCCCCAGATGACTGGCGAATCTGTGGTCTCCTCATCAAGATCCTTTTCCACGCTTGAGGCGTCCCACTGAGGGCTCGGCTGGAGCGTGTCCTGCGGAGCCCGGCACCCCGGGGCTCTGGGGAGGCGGGAGTAGGAAGGTGCCCAGGGCTGGCTCGCTAGAGATGCTCCCGCAGGCAAGAACAGGCGGTGACAGGTTGTGTGGCGGCGCACATCATCCCAGCTCTGCCCCGGGAAGGGAAGCCTTGAAGGGAGCACCAGCCGGGTAGCCTGGTCGCAGCCTGTACTTCTTGCCTGCAGGAGTGTGTGTGTGTGTGTGTGTGTGTGTGTGTGTGTGTGGACCTGCCTGCTGTTTCTCTTACACAAAACACACGTGCGCGTGTGCTACTTACTAGCTGAAGGGTAGTGGGACGGAGGGATATTCCGTTGGTGCAAGATCCAGCTCTCCTCAGAGAAAAGGGGGACTTTGGGGCTTGTCTCCATTTCTCGAACACTTTTGTGAACTATCAACGTTCTGGGCATAGCTACCAGGTAGCAGCTTTAGTCAGAAATTCAAGTGCGTAAACTTCTGCGAGCTTGCTACCTGGTTCTAGCGCCACTTTCCCGGTCACTTGAAATTTCCCTTTCAAGATTGCAAACAAGCTTTTGATGCAAAGCTCTTGTTTCTTTTTCTTGCCTCCTCTCTCTTCTGATCTCTGTGTGTCACTCTCCTCTCTTCTGTCCTTCTCTTCTTCCCCTCCCTCCCTCCCCCTCCCACCCTTTCTAGCTACAATTTGTACACTGATTTCTAGATTTCTACCTTTGGAGCATAAGAAGGAGGAACCAGTCAAACAATTCGGCTAACATTTTCCTCGCATTAAAAGACTCACATGTCTTTAAAAATGTATTATAGAGATTTTAAAATTAGCATTCAACTAATTTACACAAAGGAAGGGGGGTTCCTTGTCATATCTCCATACATACACAGGAAAGATCTGGAGCAACCTCTCCTCTCCTCCCTCTGCATGTCTACAGCAATGTCAGCCAGTTTCTTTGTTCTGTTTTCATAGATTCGATTAAGTACTTCAACCATATTCATTCTCAAGGACTCCTATGTCTTAAAAAGATGCTGACATATAAGGTAGTGGTTGTCTGGCTACTGTTACTGAATTTTCTTGATAATGACTTGGTTCCTCAGGGCCAGCTCCATCATGGGTACTCATTAGTTCCTGCCAAGGCCTGGCTCTCCTGGTTTCTGGGAGAGAAAGTGAAAATCTGGAACACATGCTTGTTCTATCTCCCACAAAGAAGTGTGCTGCTTTTAAGCCTGGGGTGTTTCATGGTGCAGCAGCACAACCGTAATCTGGTTGCCCTGAATAGAAGCGGGGCTTGCCTTCTTGGAGTGTGCGACTTGCTTAATTGGATTGGGCTATAATTGGTGCCATCAAATTCTAGAGACAGAGCCACTGTTGTTTTTCCTTCTCTCTGAGCTGAAAGGGTAACAGTGCACAAATTAATTAATGTTGGTTATAAGATTTGAACATAAAAGGGCTTTTATTGAGTAGTAGCATATGTACCTCTTAAGGGCATTTTAGTTAGAACTTTCAAACTTGTCAATGCAAATGAATGAAGTTTAATGGAGGGACAAAAATCAATGTTGTTCCTTGGATGTATATCTGAAGTCATTATGGATAGGCGACTTGAATGGATTTGTATGGTAGAATGTGTCTCTGGAATCATGTGGTGGTGTCTTGGCTTCCTATGAATGGAGAACACAAAAAATTTACATGGTGAAGGTGTCTGGTGTCAGAAATGGTTGTGACCATACTTTATGAGAGACCTTCAAGTATCTTTTAGACACTGGAGTTGTGGCACAGTGATGGAGCACTTGTCTATCAAGTGTGTGGGAGGCCCTGGGTTTGATCCCTAACAGTACAAGAAAAAGGAGGTTCTTACTTTGGTACAGGGCAGACATGATTTATTGAAGCTAGTTGTTTTACTATAGTTTCTTTTCCTCACACAGATATACCCAGTTAATGGTTTCTTTCTTATTTGGATCATTAGTAGAGTTATATGAAGTTTGTGTCTTCAGTATATTCCTCACCCTAATGTTTTTCAGTCAGCTTTCAAGAGCATGCATCTAAATGAATTCTTTTCATTTTCCGTCCGTTTTCCTTTCCTTCATGATTGGAAGACTTGCCTTTGAACTGTTTGCTTTGTTGTTTACCTGTGTCAGAGATAGTTCTCTTAGATTAAAAAGCGTTCATGCTAATTAGGTCAGTAGCTGTTCATTCTAAGGTAGCAGACAGTTTAAAAACCACTGCCCAACCACAAGTGACTACCAGTGTCAATTAGTTGCTTAGTTTCCATTGTTCTTGTGACTATAGAATTAATTAAGAAATCTACAGTTATGCTAGCCATCTATTTTTTCAAATTTTTATTATCAAACTGATGTACAGAGAGGTTACAGTTTCATACATTAGGCTTTGGATACATTTCTTGTACGCTAGCCATCTATTTTTCACATCTATTTTGCACCTGTGGGAATATGTATAGTAAATTGTCCATTTGCTAACACTTCTTCACACCAAGACTCACACATTCAATGTACTTTGTTTGCTCTGGTTATTTGCTTGTGCTCTTTATCCAGACTGCCTCATGTGTGCTTGTATTTGCTCATGTTCACTTAGTTGCCCAACAAAGTCAATACCAGTTTAGGCCAAGGGAATTGTGCGTTCTTAGTTTATGTTTATGCTAGTTAGAAATTTGGGTGCTTCTACAGTATCAATTACTTTTTTTCCTCTCTTTTTGAAACAGGTTTCAGTACTGTAGCCAAGGTTGGCCTTGAACTCATACTTCTGCTTCAGTCTGTTGAGTGCTGGAGTTATAGGTGTGCATTACTACATCTAGTTAGTCAATTGCTTCTTAAGCTGATATCTTGAAGATCTTAATCTTGTTTATGACCCATCACCATGGATAGTTTCTCTTTCATGCTTTTTCAACACCTGATAGTTCTTCATATTTAGTTGACAGAGAACTCAGTGATTTTGCTATCATGTGTTTCATGGTGGAGAATGTATTCCGTGCTATTTTGTTTTGTTTTGTTTTTGGTATTGCTTCCTAAACCTCTAGGTAAAGACAGGTTTCTTGTATTCCAACCTTGATATCAGGGTGAGCTCAGAGCTGTAATTAATGTTGAGATTCCTCAACTACAGTTCATTAGCATTGCATTATTTTTAGTCCTACTCTCTGAGGAAAAGCATATTAATATGCATATTTGTATAAATTCTCCTCCTCATCCCCCCCATTTTATTGTATTATCTTCTGAGCCATTTTTTCAACCCTTGCTGCTCAGTTACCAGAGGAAGTACACTAACAAATTGACAAAGGACAGCGACACAAGGTCATAGTTACTCTCACCCCCCTCAGGATACATAGATGAGCTGTATAGAACTCGGTGTAAGTAGTATTCATTAATCAGCATTTGGCTACATGTGTACCTCCTATGTTTTATCAGAAAAGTCAGTGGGTCCTTCCCCAAGGGACTGAGATCATCAGATGAAGGTTCATTTGGTTTCAATGTCCCATATCCTTTTGTAAGACCTTGAAGTTGGCAATGCAGGAAAACAGGAACTCCACCCTAGCACCATGAATTGCAGAGCTGTTGTGTTGGTTTCTGACCATCTGCCCATTCTTCCTGTTATGACACAGCTTGTGAACTTTTACTGGGAATGGGGAAAAGTAAAATCTCAGTTTTATACAATGAACTGCTGAAGAGGCCTTTTTAAAAAAAATATTAGAATATGCATTGTTTATGGAAGGTGTTTCCTATTGGGTCTAATGAGAGCTTATTTAATTTGTTTCTAGGTTTGCCTAATGATTCCATTCATCCACCCTCCCTCAGCGTACAAAAAGACATCCTTACTATTATGGCTAACACAACTCTTCAAATTACTTGCAGGTAAGAATTTATTTTAGATTCAGATTTCCTGGGTTAAACAATTCATGGTTTATTGAAGGGAAAATAATTTCCATTACGACAGAATTACAATAGTGTGATAGTAATTGTCTGTAAATAGCGAGGTTTCTAGGAACTTAAGTGATAGTTGGTTGCTAGTTTTTCTACTACTTTTCTGCATGTCCGTGGACATGCCCACACAGCACCTAGCATACAGTGGACAAGAAAAATCGAGTACATAAATGAATTTGAGGATATACTTATAAAGGTGAGGATTTGAGCCATATTTACTTGACTCAGAATGGCTTTCAGACAGTCTTTTAGTCCTTCATAAGAACCTCATTTCAGGATAAATTTGGAGTGTTGTAGCAACTGAAGGTATCCAGGAATTCTACTGGGTGAATGGCATACACCAGCCTTGGGACCATGCTCCACCACAATGTTCTGAGATGACTATTTTCTCACTTGCCCGCAAGAGGTCATCTATTGATTTGTGGTAGCCAAAGAAATAGACCTCTTTCACAAGAAGAGGCCTTTAGCTGCTAGTGGCTAGTGGCTTATACCTATAATCCTAGCTGAGATCTGAGGATCACAGTTCAGAGTCAGCTCAGGCAGACAAATTCAAAGGACTCTTATCTTTAATTTACCAGTAAAAAGTCAGAAGTGGAGGCATGACTCAAGTGGTAGAGAGCCAGCTATGAGTGAAAGCATGAAACCCTGAGTTCAAGCCTCACTTACCAGCAAGGGGAAAAAAAATAAGAAAAGGAGAAGGAGCACAAGGAGGAGGAGCAGGAGGAAGAGAAGAAGGGGGAGGAATATAAGGATAAGGATAGCTACAAGATGTGGAAGTCATTCATGAAAGGTCAAGAAGCTTCTGAGGAATAGAGGAGGTGATGAATCAAGACCATGTTGTCTTCCCCACAGAGAGCTGGGATCCACAGAGGATCTTGGCAGCTTACTGTCATTGCTTCATACTGGAAGAATAAATACTAAGTGGTAAATGGAATAATGCAAATCTACTTTAGGTTGTGCTGTGCAGGTCTGTGCTTATGGCAATTCCCTTATCAAGGGGTAGATCATCAACCTGCAGCTCTCTGGAAGAAAACTTGAAGCACTGTTTGTTTAGCTGGTTAGTTCAGGATATTTCCCAGTTGATTTCCCTCTTACTTACTCTCAAACTAAGGTTGCTTAAAATCCACTATTTTATAGTCTCTTTTGAAACTTGTTAGAAACATTTCTTCGGTTCTGAGCAAGACAGGGAGTATGTTGAAAGTGACGTCAGTGATATAGCTACAACTTCATGAGGCCATCTAGCTAGAGCTTTGAATGAAGGATCAATAACTTTACAGTTTTCCTGATGTTGTCTCTCTTCTTTGAGGTCTTGTAGGTAATCTCTTTCAATGAGGTATTTATAAGAACCAACAGACAATTCAGTTATGATAAGTTTTGACAACAGATGACTGACTGCCATGACTCAGCTTCAGAAGTCACTCACAGAGTCCTGAACTTTCAAACAATTCATTTTTCTATCCCCTCTCTCCTAGCCTCATCGCTTAACTCTCCTTCTGGTGCACTCTGATCTAGCTAGTCTGACTTCCTTGCTGTTCTTCTTATACCCCAGCTGAGCTTCTGAGCTGGGCCTTCACATTTTCTCAGCGTTTCTGACCAGTGTCATCAGATCCCCTCCCTCCAACACGCTTCACCCTTTTCTGTGCATCTTTCAGCCTTCTGAACTTTACTTTTTAGTTGCATAACTTCTCTAGTTGGATTGAGATTTCAGTGCTGAAGATGGAAGCCAGGGCCTGGGCAATACTAGGCAAGTGCTCTACCTCTGAGCTATACTCCTAGCCCTTAAGGCAATGCTTTTTCTTTTTGTGCTGGTACTGGAGTTTGAACTCAGGATCTGGGTGCTCTCCTTTAGTTTTTTTAATTTTTAACTCAAGACTGGCATTCTACCACTTAAGCCACAGCTCTAACTTCTGGCTTTTTAGTGGTTAATTAGAGATAACAGTCTCATGGACTTTCCTACCTAAGCTGGCTTTGAACCACAATCTTCAGATCTTAGCATCCTGAGTAGTTAGGATTACAGACACAAGCGTTACTGGTGCTCAGCTTAAGACACCGATTTTTGTCTGAGTTGTTCACTGCTGTGGTTTTAGTTTTTTTTTTTTTTTTTTTTTGGGCCAGTCCTGGGGCTTGGACTCAGGGCCTGAGCACTGTCCCTGGCTTCTTTTTGCTCAAGGCTAGCACTCTGCCACTTGAGCCACAGCGCCACTTCTGGCCATTTTCTGTATATGTGGTGCTGGGGAATCGAACCCAGGGCCTCATGTATATGAGGCAGGCACTCTTGCCACTAGGCCATATCCCCAGCCCCTGTGGTTTTAGTTTTTAAACAATGCTCAGTCCATAGAGGATATTTGATGAGTATTAGTTGAAGAAACGGATGTGCAAGTTATTAAAAAGCACAGGACTATCTAGGAGTAACTTCTGAGGCTGAGTTGATGGCACTTGGTCATCTGTTATCACAACTTGCCATGACTGAACTATCTGTTGAGTCATTTATATGACTTAGAGGACCAAACCTTCTGTTGTCTTAGAAGCCAACTCTATGGTGTGGCCCTTCACATTAATACTTTCCTGGAATTAATTTCTCAGAGGACAGAGGGACTTGGACTGGCTTTGGCCCAACACTCAGAGTGGTTCTGAGGAAAAGGTGGAGGTGACAGAGTGCAGCGACAGCATCTTCTGTAAGACACTCACCATTCCCAAAGTGGTCGGAAATGATACCGGAGCCTACAAGTGCTTCTACCGAGACACCGACGTGGCCTCTGTCGTGTATGTCTACGTTCAAGGTAAGTGGTAGACGAGAATGCATTTCCTGTGGCCACTTTCCAGTTCTAAAACACAATAGGTACGAAGAAGAATCCTGCCCAACAAAAGGCCTGCTCGAAGACAAGGGCTGTTTGCCAAATAGAATATACAAAATACCAGCCCCCTTCCCCCCCCCCCCCCCCCCCCCCCGCCCCGGCTTCCTCAGAAATGACTCACGGATGGTTCTGGAGGACATCCGTCCCTGTTGTGTGCTCAGTTAGTTGGGCTCTAATCTTTTCTCTGTGGTAAATCTGTGATCCTTCATTAGCTGTGGAGACTCACCAAAAAGCCTTCTGGTCTTTGAGGGAGGGAAAACAACAACAACCACCTTGAAATCTTTGAAATCAAGGAAGATGGGGGGTTAGAAAATTATAGAGAGGTTTCTGTGGTAAGATATGTTATCTGCCACAGGGTGAAAGGTTTGTGAAAAGAATGCATAGGAAGCCAGCCAAGGACTCTGGAAATTTTTTAAAAATGTATTTTGTATATAGAATCTTTCCTTTTCCTACTTCCACTTATTCATTTGCAAAGACTCTACTTGAGAAGGACCCTGAGAGACAGCTTTTCTTGTCTTTGTTTGTATGACCCTGTGTGGTTTGCAATCTAAAACACACATTAGAAAGACCAACTTAATGTTCATATAATGTTATACACAGTATTTATAATGTGAATTATACTTTCTTTAATATTTTGAATGTCATACCCTACATTTTCTTGTAAAAATCTGTTTTAAGAGCTGGAGGTATATTTTAAGTGGCAGAACTCTTGCCTCAAGCATGAGACTCTGAGTGCAAGCCCCAGTACTGTTGAAGACCTGTTTTAATGAAAGAGATAACTATAATTATACCTGTACAATTTTGAGGCATATATGGGTTGCCTCATATTTTGCTTATGTATCTTACTTTTCTTATCAGCAAAGGGTAGATTTTTAGAGATATGTTATATATCCGTTTATTTGTAACTTTGTGTTCTAGATGTAAAATTGACTTTTTTTGTTGTCGTTCCCAGAAGCAAGTTCTAAAGGATAGGAATGTTATCAGTTTTGGAGTAGTGCTTGCATACCTCTTCTTACATAGCAGTGGTGTCTTTCCAGTGCATGGTAAAGTAGGGGTGAACCACATCCCCATAACCTGTGTCTCTCTTGAGTTGCACAATGCTTGGGAATGAGTTTTGTTCAGTCCAAAATAGAATGCCATGCCCTCCTCCTCCCCCTGTAGGATTTGAAAGAGACAAGGGCTCAGATCGTGGAGAATTTCTGGCTCCTTTTGATCTGGCAGTCTTGGGAGAGGAGGCTCTCTTAGAAGATTGCAAGGATTTCCTGCTTTTAGCCTGTCTGGAAATACTACAAGATGAACCTCTCCCATAATATCTCGTTATTTCCTTCTCCTCCAGTCAGGAAACCTGGAGACATGTGAAAATTCATTTTGCCACTTACAGTAAACATTTTATTTTGAGAGGATGGGTGGCTGTTTGGGTCCTCTTTGTTTACTTCCCTTCTTAGAGCTACGGAAATGGAATTGATTTACTGAATAGCTTTAGTCTTATGTCAAAGGGTTAATTTAGCTCCCAAAGGTTCTCTCTGTAAGCAAGTTATATAATATTCCATAACCTGTGGATGAAAGGTAGGCGGTGTGAAGAAGTGACAGTCTCTGGAACTGCTTCTTTCTCTTGTAGTTGCTTTGGATATACCATTAAATTCTGCTTCCTGTGTCAGCTCAGCATTCTAAGTTGAGCCATCCAAGATTTTGGACATGAAGTTTAACAATGGGAAAGAAAACACTGAATATAGTATTCCCTATGGACAGGTCTTTTAATGTTGTCCTCCCTCCCAGCCCCCCTGTCGGTCCCCACCTTACTTCCTTAGTCCTTTGACCCTATTCTCTCCAGCAATGGATGGAGCCAGGAAGTGGGCCCTGGTCTCATAAGATAATGGCTATGGCATGTGGTGGGCTAGATTGGCTGCTTTTCCGTGCTTTCCAGCTGGGAAGGAAATCAAACTTTTGCTGTTGCAGGGAATTAGCTGCTTTTCTTCCCTTTGGTGTAATTAACTCTTTCTTTGCCTTTGAAAATACTCGATCAGATATGGGGGGAATAGGGAGATGAAATGTTATCTTGGGTTATCTCTGAGATTTCTAGCATGACTCCATACCACACCATTTCTATCTCTGGGGATTTAAGTGGGTTTCCAGCAGTGTGTTAACATTATATGTGGAATGATTGAGTGGCAGTAAAAAAAAAAAAATCTCTTTAGTTTTCTTCTCTGTCTTTGGTATTGTGGCTTTTCAAATATTTGTTGTTAGATATATGAATAATGGCACAATCTTTAAATATGGCAATGGATATTGTTTTATAAAGACACTTCTCTGCAGTCTTCACTCTCTTAAAATGCCATATAATAAATTCTTATGAGTTAGTTGAATTCAGAAATTGTTAGTTTTCATTTAAAGACAATAATTTGCTTTCATGGTATTTTCACAAGTTGTCCAAGGAGAAGATGAATTTTTTTAAGTTGTAAAATTCATAGATTTAGTGTATAGACTTTATTTTAATTTTAAAACAAATGTTTTTTCATTTTGAAAAAAATACAGTATTCTGTGAAAATATGAAACTTCCAAAAATACATTCATCTTGCTGCTGATGCTGTTTGTGAAAGAAGACAATCTCATTCTGGAACTGCTTTTTAATATTCTCTGTCTGACTTGTTCTCTCTCTTACACACACACACACACACACACACACACACACACTCCCTTCATTGGAACAGATATCTACCCGAAGGCTCATTTGTGGATGTCTTTTGCCTGTGAAAGACATCAGTTTCAATTACTTACTTCCTTAGAGTTTATGAGCCTGAAAGACGACTTGCTCTTTTGTCAGTAACTCACTGGTGAAATTCTCTTTTCTTCTAGATTACAGATCACCATTCATTGCTTCTGTCAGTGATCAGCACGGAGTTGTGTACATCACTGAGAACAAAAACAAAACTGTGGTGATCCCATGTCGTGGGTCTGTTGCAAACCTCAATGTGTCACTTTGTGCGGTGAGTTTCGTTTCCTATCATCTCTCAAGTCTGTATGATTTTGAGTGACTGTGAAATGGGTAGCCTTTTTCCAATATCATATCCACTACAGACCGCAATGATTCTTTAGGAAGGGTTAAAATGACAGTGACTAAAACCAGCTTGCACAGTTGAAAATAATCTGTCTCCTCTAATGATCACCATCATGATGTTTCTTTTTGTTACCCAGAGGTACCCAGAAAAGAGATTCATTCCTGATGGAAACCGAATTTCCTGGGACAGTGAGACTGGCTTTACTATTCCCAGTTACATGATCAGCTATGCTGGCATGGTCTTCTGTGAAGCAAAAATTAATGATGAGAGTTACCAGTCTATTATGTACATCGTTGTGGTTGTAGGTAAGAAGACATTTTCTTTGTAAGTTGTTAATACCAAACAGGACAGAGTGGCGTTCTACATGAAGATCTAGAGATTAGTGTGTAGGGTGAAAGTAAAAGGATATTTTAAAAATTATATTAACTCAGGAAATGGGGCAGGACAATTGTTTCTTGCATTGATTCTTCTTTACCAAGTAAACTGATGCACAATTGAGTTTTTTCTCTTTCCTTGCCAAGAGCAAGGATGGAAAAGAATACTATTATAGGTGCCCATTTTATGAAAAATTTAGTATTCAGAGCATTGCCTGGCATCAACTCTTCTAATTGTATCTATCTTATGGAAACTTAAGCAATTTACTAAAGCTGACCCCCATTACCCCAGACTTTCCTATCCACGGGGTTACAACATCTTTGAGAACCCTGGTGGTAGCAGTAAAAATCTCAAACTTCTGGTAGATTTTTTTTCCTCTGAAATATACCAAGTATTGTTGAGGCCCTCGGGGGCAAATGATACAGCACATTGTGTGTCACTTAAAAAAAACTAATTGTGCCAATTCATAGGTTTCTTTTCCACTTCTACTTATTTCTTTTTGTATTTTCTTTCTCCAGGGTATAGGATTTATGATGTAGTTCTGAGTCCTCCTCATGGAATTGAGCTATCTGTTGGAGAGAAGCTTGTCTTGAATTGTACAGCCAGAACAGAGCTAAATGTAGGGCTTGACTTCAACTGGGAATACCCTTCTTCGAAGGTAACACTAATAATTCAAAGCCACACCTCTAAATTCTTTGATAATAAGCCTCAATAAAATTTGCTTAAGAGATAGCATGTTCTTGACCAGGTAAGATAGAAAGGCTTTAACACACACACACACACACACACACACACACACACACACACACCACTTTAGGAAATTTGCAGACTACAAGCAGCAATCTAGAAAAGGATGCAAAATGCTAGTATCTCTGCCATCACACTGTGAATTTTGATTTTCCCTAGGTGATTACATCTTTCCATATAGTGTTATTTCTCTGTTTTCAGCAGCCCTTGATCTACAGGATTTTCCCTATAAGGGACTTTCTCATTACAAGTTGGCTCAAGGAATACATCTCCTTAAAAGGTGGTCGTAGTGCTGTGTTTCAACAGTCCATATCTATGTTATTCTCATCTGAAATTAAAAAAGAAATCCTAATTTACTTGCTTTCATTTATGTACCTGTAAATATATTTGCTGTTTACAGAATGTTCAAAATCCCTACTACTAACGTTAATTAGTGTTCATCAGGAGGCAAGATCTTATTTTTCTGGCTATCTAGTAGTTATGGGATAATGTTTTGCTGCCTTTGAAAATTCAGTTTAGTGGCTTTTTTTTTTTAAAGCATCAGCATCAGCATAGGAGAATTGTAAATCGGGACCTAAAGCCCCCACCTGGGACTGTGATGAAGAAATTTCTGAGCACCTTGACGATAGATAGTGTATCCCGGAGTGACCATGGGTGGTACAACTGCACAGCATCCAGCGGGCTCATGACCAAGAGGAACAGCACATTTGTCCGAGTCTATGGTAAGCTGTGGTCTGCCTCCTTTGACATCATTCTTTACCCAGACAACAGAGATAACTTAAGTAAATTTAGGCCACCTTGCTCATTTAGAAGATGCTTTTGAGCTACGCATTTAGCAGATGCTGTTGAGGGAAGACATGTCACCTAGAAGTCAAGAACATAGCTTTAGGGTCAGGGGCTTGGGTTGAAATCCCTACTTTAAACTGAAATTAGATAATGTCCTCAACACTAAATACTATCTCCAGTTGTTGGTGAGATTACAATCATTACTACACCAAGTGTAGTGTCCTTCTCTAAGGTAGTTTTGAAATTTTTCATTGTATTGTAATGCTGAAAGTCATGCTTGAATACGCACAAACTTTGCAACTTAGGGCAATTCAGATTCAACCACTTTCTGTGGGGTTCATTCATATAAATCATCTAATGATTCACTTTCTCTTTTGCATTCCCAGAAATGTCTCCGTTTCAGCAATTTGTGTAGATCTATAGATCTTTCTTTTTTAAAAATCACTTTTGGAAGGGATTTTGAGTTTCATAGATAAGAATGCATCAGAGACAGGCAGGCTCTGGCTTATGGTGTTTTAGAATTACTCTGTACCTTCTAGGGAATACTTTAAAGAAGGGCAGGAGGGAGACCAGTTAGGAGGCTAATTGCTTCCAGGAGAGTCAACATGGAAGTATTAAGAAGTGATCTGATTCTGGATATACTTTGAAGGTGCAATCAGCAGGACATTTTGGGGGTGTAAGAGATAAAAAGTAGAAGATGATTTCATCTTTAGCATCAACTTTTGAGAAAAGATGAGGGAAAAACTAGGATTTGGGGAGCAGTGTTGAATATGTCCACTTAAAAATGCCCACTAAACATTTCAATGGAAATATTTAAGACACAAACCTGGAACCCAAAGAAGTCAGGGCAAGAGACACACCAATGTAGGAGGTGATGGAACTGGTATTCTAAACCTAAAGCTGGAGTAGAATAGAGACAAGTAAAGGGTCTAAAGACTGAGTGCTGGGCACATCAACATGTGGATGGCATTGTGGGAGCTGAGGAGGCCATGATCATTGGTGACTTAGAGAAAGCTGCACCGAAGAGGTGCCCTGGCCTGTGCGAGGTCCCTAGGAAACAGAAATGACACTGCAAAGGCAAGGGAAAAGCTAAGATGTGACTGCTGGGAAAATACGACTCAGATCCTCATAGTCTTTGACTTTTTACAGAAAATAAGAAACTAACCCAAAAAGCCATTTACCATAAGTTGACATTTACAAGTATCATTGCTTTTATTTATTGTTTTCTAGCAAAGCCTTTCGTTGCTTTTGGGAGTGGTATGGAGTCTTTGGTGGAGGCCATAGTGGGAGACCGCGTCAGAATCCCTGTGAAGTACCTTGGTTACCCAACCCCTGAAATCAAATGGTAATTATGGGAAGTAAAGGCAAAGCCTCATATCACATGAAAGCAGATCTTTGTATTGCACTGATTCCTGCTATTTCCTCCCCTAGGTACAAAAATGGAAGACCCATTGAGTCCAATTATACCATCAAAGTGGGACATGTACTGACAATTATGGAAGCAAGTGAAAAAGACACAGGGAATTACACTATCATCCTTACCAATCCCATTTCCAAAGAGAGGCAGAGCCACATGGTCTCCCTGGTTGTGAATGGTGAGTTCATTCTATCTCCTTTCTCTCAAGATTTATTAGTATGAGAATGATTAAGTCCCTCTAAACTACCAAGCTCTCATTGCTTTGCCTCCCTCTGACTGCCTTTATCACATCATGGCTGCATCCGTGCATAAAAATGGAAAAATAAAGATCCAAGAGACAAGAGCTGAAATGAGATGTAGAATTGGGTACCCTGACCATGTTTTCTTAAAATGCCATAGAAATAGGCAGTGTGGCAGTCAGATGCCAAATGAAAGTACCGATAACCAAATGCTGGGCATTAAGAATGTCTACAGAATCAGTTGTCAAGCCTAGATTGCTCTGTCTTTGTTCTTGTGACATGGCATTGCACACCTGGTATGCAGATGTTTCTGACTCTTCACTTTGCATTTTGTGGGAAGTGTTAGTTTGATGTTTAGTTAGTCTGTCAACTACAACTAAAGACATACATTCGGATCCCATCTCAGAGAGCCTTTTACGTAGATATAGTCGATTTGCTCAGAGTCCAAAATCTGCCTTTGAGCCTGTGAAGGAAAGAGACTAAGTTTTTTTTTTTTTTTTTTGGCCAGTCCTGGGGCTTGGACTCAGGGCCTGAGCACTGTCCCTGGCTTCTTCTTGCTCAAGGCTAGCACTCTGCCACTTGAGCCACAGCGCCACTTCTGGCCATTTTCTGTATATGTGATGCTGGGGAATCGAACCCAGGGCCTCATGTATATGAGGCAAGCACTCATGCCACTAGGCCATATCCCCAGCCCCGAGACTAAGTTTTTGATTTAAGGATGAACTTACTTTTTTCATGTAAAAGATCTAAATAAGTATTTGAGGTGGGGGAAGAAGAGTACCATGGGTCAGGGAATGTGGGAGGGGAAAAGGTGATATAAAGCATGCACTTATTGCAGGACTTCTGGGAATCTTTAATATGCTGATGAATATTGTCAGTTTCCAGGGAGAGAGGCAGAATATTCAAGATTTGACAAACTTATCTGATGGGAGAACTTTTTCACTTGAGTAAATCCATTAATATCTTGTTCCACTTTGAGAAATGCCCCTTTGCTGTGCTCCCTACTGGCACCACACATTAAAACTTCAAGATAGTCTCCCAAGACATTAAGCCACTCCCCACACATCCTGTTTCTCCTCCGTATGTCTGCTGGACCTGACTTCATTTCTTTCTTTAGAGTATTTTAAAGATAACAGGCTCTGGAGAGGCTGCTTAGAAGCATGAGCATCCAAGGGATATGGGAGAGGGGAGAAACTGAAAAGTTATTATGTAGGATGAGAAAAAGAAAGAATCAAGCCATGAGGACAGAAAAATACTCTGTTGTATGAAATACATACAAAAGTGAAGTCAGATTCTGAAAGTATAAAGGAGGGTCTAAATCTGTATAGAATACATTCCTGTGGCCATCAGCCTTGACTCTCTCTCTTTCTCTTTCTCTCTCTCTCCTGTCTAAGAGAAGCTTGAGGTTGATAACAGTAAAATGCCCATTTTGTTAGTGACTTTTGAACTGAAAGAGAAAGGAGAGAGAAAGAATAAAAGAGAGAAAGAAGGAAGGGAGGAAGGGAAGGAAAGAGGGGACAGGGAAGGAGGGGACAGAGAGGGGGGCAGAATGAGGACTCACACCTTCTTTTACATGTAGTGATTAGTGCTTGGGTTCAGGAATCAGTGTGTAGGTTTGTTTGAGCTCAAGCCCCATACTAAGCGAGTGACCTTGGACAAGTTCCTAAAGCTTTCTGTTTCATCCTTCTCATGTGTTAAATGGGGATAATAAATGTGGTTGTGGAGATTAAGTGTATGAATCACTATAAGCATCTAAAATAGTGTTTGGTACATAATAAATGTAATGTTCTGAATTCCAACACAAGGGAGATTGGAGGAAAGAGAGATTGAACTCTGTAATACTAATGAAAAATGTTGAAGCATGAGATGTGAGGCTTATTCATTTTTATTATTATCAGCTTGCTATTATTATGGATCTCTTATTTCCAAGTCCAGATGTTCTTAGGGAAAGAAAGTGGGTACAAAAACATAAGGCTTAAAAAGTCAGCTCTGGTTGCTGAAATCCTCTCTTTTCGTTCCTCAAAGCTGATTGGCAATTTAGAAATTGTTTTTCCTGTCTCTAGTCCCACCCCAGATTGGTGAGAAAGCTCTGATCTCGCCCATGGATTCCTACCAATATGGCACCACACAAACACTGACGTGCACGGTCTACGCCAACCCTCCCCCTCATCACATCCACTGGTACTGGCAGTTGGAGAAAGAGTGCTCCTATAAGCCCAGGTGAGGAGGGCCATGAGCTCTGCTGCTCAGGACATTCCGCGCTCTTCTAGTCATGCCATATTGCAACTCCATTCTAAGCCAAGAACGCCCTGCCTAAGAATGGAGAACTAAGTGGTGCTTGGCTTTGTATCTAAATTGTAGCACACATCTTTGATTGGGGTATCCTATTGTGTAATTGGCAAGTTCTTTCTTTTTTGGTTGCTTCTTGACATTCATTTCTCCCAACAGGCTACTCACTTCATTTACTAATTGTCAGCCTTTGGGTTTTTCTCCTTCTACAAATCAGCTGGAAAGTAGCACACTGTTCCTTCTTATCTGTGAGAAGGTCATCTCTTAGAGGAAGTGCTGATGGATGGGAGTCAGTGATAAACCCACCCTGGCCCTCAGAGTCTCAGGCTGGGCTTATCAAGTTCTAACACAAGTCCAGACATCCTTAGGGAAAACAACAACCACCCTCACCACCCCCAAGAAGTCCACTTCCTGTTGTTGTTTTTGAAATGACCACTACTAGTTTCTGACTATTTCCTACACAAAGGCCACGGGTCCAGAGAAATGGCTTTCAGAAGCCTAGTGGCTTCTAAGTTTCCTTACCTTCCTTTGAACTAAATAAACTTGAATTGTCTTGTCGATCCAATTTATGAATGGAAGTTTGTTCCTAAAATAGCTGCTTCCCTCCTGTATCCTGAATGAAATCTACCTAGGACCTTTTCCCTCCTTGTTGAGGCCTATTTTTAATTGGCGCCAAGTCTTGTTAAGTGGTAGGGTGTATTGAAAATTATTTCTAAGAACATAATAAACAAAGCCTGGCCCATGGAACCTGATTTGAATTAAAGACAAGTTAAATTATAACCTAATGTCACATCCCTTTCTTGTAGCCAAGCGCTCTTAATGACAAACCCCTATACTTGTAATGAATGGAGAAATGTGGAAGATTTCCAGGGAGGAAATAAGATTGAAGTCAAGAAGAATCAATATGCTCTAATTGAAGGAAAAAACAAAGTGAGTGTCAAGTTCTTTCATTTGAAAGATCCATCTCTGTATTTCCCTCTCTTTACGAAAGTATAGTCCAATAGTATATGAGGCATATTGGAGATTAATAATCAAATAGATTAGATAATGAAATACTAGCACTGTAATTCAGTTTAAAAACACCATTGACTTTAAGCAGCACCATTAGGTTATTAAGAGTTTATCAGAGAATGACACATGTATGTATGCATTGCATCTCTATACCCACTGTAAGTTAATTCTGATTCTATAAACAAGAGAAAAATGCGCATCATATTATTATATTAAACCACAGCGTGATTTTGCTCATTTTCTAAAACACTTCTTGGCTATTGTGTGAGCTACATACCAACTTGATTGTCATTGTGAATTTGAGGGTGGTTAGTGTGGTCATGTGACTGGAGTGGGGTGGGGGGGTCATAGAAATTGTGGGGACTTCTCAGTTTTAACAAGAACACAGACTAGGGTTTATTATCTATAACCAGGGATTTTTTTTTTTCAGACTGTGAGTACTCTTGTCATCCAAGCTGCAAATGTTTCAGCTTTGTACAAATGTGAAGCCATCAACAGAGCTGGGAAAGGAGAGAGGGTGATCTCTTTCCATGTGACCAGTGAGTACTCTTCTCTGGAGGGTAGGATGGATCCTTCATAAAGTATGTCTGAGCTCTGAAATTCTCTCGTGTCTTTAGAATTGATGTGAGTGGCATGGCCTGTAGGAAGAACATGGTGTACGCACTCTGATGCTTTTGTGCATGAATGAAAACTACTCAGATAGCTCTTAGGCTTATGTGAAATCAGTTCATAAACCTTCACTAGAGAGAGAATGGTTTCATGCACGCTTTAAGCCCCAAGACATTCTGAAATCTTAACCATCCAGTTTGCTGTCTCCTTATAGTAATGACAGGACTATTAGAACTTTGCTTGTTTGTATTATGTATCTGCCTGAAGGCAACAAGATGATAGTGCACCATCCAAGGTAAAATCATTCTCTAACAACCAGCTTTACATTTCAGAGGGACCTGAAATTACTCTGCAACCTGCTACCCAGCCCACTGAACAGGAGCGTGTGTCTCTGTGGTGTACTGCAGACAGGACTATGTTTGAGAACCTCACATGGTACAAGCTAGGCCCTCAAGTTCTGCCAGGCTATGCTCGAGAGCTGCTCACACCCATTTGCAAGAACTTGGATGCTCTTTGGAGACTGAATGCCACCATGTTCTCTAACAACACAAGTGATAATTTGGTTATGGAGTTCCAGAATGCATCCTTGCAAGACCAAGGAGACTATGTCTGCTCTGCTCAAGACCGGAAGACCAAGAAGAGACACTGTGTGATCAGGCAGCTCATCATCTTAGGTATGGAAGCAACTCTGGATCAAGCAGTTGGGATGCTGTAAATAGATCATGTGTAGGTGCTTTGTGAAAAGTTGTACCACCTGGGAACTTATGCAGTAAGACTGGTACACAGTCACACAGGGGAAGTTCTAGAAGAAGAAGGAAGTTGGTGAATTGGTATGTTAAAATAGCAAATAGCATGGTTCTGCTCAGCCTCTATGGTGAGCTCACTCGCTAGTACTTTCAAGAAGGGGTTTGCTTTCTGCTGTGTCTTTGGACACTGATTGATGTAAATCTACCTAAGGTAGGATACTTACTGGGAGCAAAGACTGTGCCAGAAGTTCACAGTGATGGATGGGATGGGAACACAGGTAACCATTGGGTATAGTGAGATCTCCATGAAAACTGGGGTTGGTCTGTGTTTTGGTTCATGCTGTAAGCTCTGATCGTAGAACATACTGGCATTCAGAGGTGCTTGGTGAGCTGCCTGCTGCACAGGCAGTGTGACAGCAGGATGGGTTTAGGGCCTAGAAGGATCCGTAAGGGGCATTGTACTCACTACCCATGCCTCTGGGCTCCTCTCATGTGCTCAGTCCTAAGTGGCTATATTTTTCTATACCAAAATTTTATATGAATAGTGTCATGATATTCAGTGCATTTATGCCCAAATTTTATCTGAGTAGTGTCTTGCTCAGGGCTTTGGCATATTTTAGGAAGTATCTGCAGATACTAACATTTGAGTTGATTCTTTAAAGACTCAGGTGACAGATGGGAACTGTCCAAGTGTATTTCTCTATCTCTGGTTTTCTTCTCTAAAGGTGCCTAAGTTGTTTTCCTGAAATCTCTTCTTAGAAAAAGACCAGAATCCAGCATATTTCTTGAAGCCACAGTGTAGTATACTATGGTGATAATCTCATTTTACAACATATGCAGTCAAATGCTCTACCACTGAGCTATTTTACAACATATGAAATGCATTCTTTCAATGTGACTCCTGATGTTTATTTTGTTTGGGCAAGATATTTCCATGGTATTGGGATGATTTATAGGAAAGAGATAAATCCAGTGTTTTGCTGTATTTTTAAACAAATACCTATTGGTTTTATGTTCTTCAAATTCTAGACTTTCTTTTGAGCATCGCTGTGTTTTTGGTGGAAACTGGGCTACAGTTTTAGACTTATCAGCTTCTATTAGTAGTTTGTCTGTTTAATAAATTATAAGAAATCTGACCCTACACTGTGTTATTTTATGTAAAAGTAAGGCTAATATAGCCCTGGCTATTCATTACATGCCATTGTGATAGTGAATATCAAAACTAGTATATGTGAGTTTTGTGAAAGTTACCAAATAAATATTCTTTGTAGAATTGCAGTGAAGCTTGGCAAGCTTGGCAGGAAAACCTTGTTGGCTTGGACTTTTTTGAGAGGTCAATTTTCCCCCTGAAAAAGGTCCACAATGGTGGCCCAGAGCCTTTATTTCCTGTCTTTTCAGCAAGGTCACTAATGTGAATATGTTAAGACATCTGGTGATGTGTCAGAACTGTCCTTACTCATTTGACTTAGTGACCAACAGTGTTAAGATCAGCCTAGTAAACAGACAGGTTGCAATTTAATCTAGCTGTTTACAGATATGAAAACCATTCTAATAGTTATAACCACAGTATCTGTGCTTTCATATTTATCTGCAGAACGCATGGCTCCGGTGATCACAGAGAATCTAGAGAATCAGACAACGACTATTGGCGAGACTATCGAAGTTGCCTGTACAGCATCTGGGAACCCTCCTCCACAAATTACCTGGTTTAAAGATAATGACACACTAGTAGAAGATTCAGGTGAATGGAATTTGCCCCTCTCTTTGGATGTAGAGTTTTCCTGGGGAATGTGATAGGACTATCCATATTATTTCTTGATTGGTTTTAAAGGTAGACACAAAGCACTATTTGTGTGAATTGTCTGGCTCATTTCATAGCCTTGGAAGCAGCGTACTTGGAGCCTTCTTGAGTTTTCATAGAAGCTTCATGGGAGATCAGCCAGTTGTCAAGTCTATGTGTCCTGCTCCTTTGGAGTTAGATATCAGCACAAAAGGAAGGGCAACTGTTATATTAGAAAAAAGTATTCCTGAAAATCTCCATGGATTAGAAATAAGAACCATCATTAGAAATCATTAGAAATAAGATCATCATTAGAAATAAGAACCATCACTTCCTTTGCTCTCTTAGGCATTATATTAAAAGATGGGAACCGGAACCTAACTATCCGCAGAGTGAGGAAGGAGGACGAAGGCCTCTACACCTGCCAGGCCTGCAATGTGCTGGGCTGTGCGAGAGTGGAAACATTTTTCATAATAGAAGGTCAGTGTGATGGCACAAGAACATTGGGTGATTTTTAAAAGATTAGCTTGGATCTTACATGTGCTCACATGCTCGGGTTAGATGCTACTGGGGAGGTGGCCCTGAGCAGGTGAATCATATGGCATTTGTTATGTGATTCACCCCCAACATTTGTGTTCTTGGGTTGTGCTACGTTCCTCTTACTTTGCTGCATTTCTATAGTTAAGTTAGGTTTACTTGTATGGTTCATTTTTAGGGAAAAAAACAAAATATCTTTACGATTTATTTAAACTCCTCCTGCAAATAAAAATGATAAATGAAGAGGCAGAAACCCTTATTGAGGAGTTGTATGAAGGGGATTCAGTTTTAAAAGTCAGTGATGAGTACATTGCATCTTGATAAAAGTTTACCCCTTCTGTTGTTCTCTCTCATCTTTTCCCATCTATCTCTGCCCTCAAGTTAGGTAGTTCAGTTTTTATGCAATGTACATTGAATAAAATGACTGACTTTGCTGTTCTGTTCTCCCTCCATTTGTGTGCTTCCCATCTCCTTGCCCTCCCTCGCACCCACAGAACATGTGGGTGATTTTTAATATTCTTTGTTCAGGTTGAATATCTCTTATCCAAAGTGCTTGGGATCAGAATGTTCCAGATATTGTATTTTTTCAGATTTGAGAATATTTGCATACATATAGTAGATACTTTGGAGGGTCAGACTGAGGTGTAAACACAAAAATTAATTTGTTTCATGTAAACCTCCTTTATACAGCCTGAAGGCAATTTTATACAATATTGTTAGTATACAATCACCACATGAAGTCACGTGTGGAAATTTCCACACATGGCTTCACATCAGTACTCAAAAAGTTCCTGATGTGGAACATTTGGATCAATTTTTGGATTGGGGGTGCTCAAGAAGTATTTTGCACATCTTCTTCAATAAGAATATAATCTTCTAACTAGGAAACTCAATGAATGTTGTTTTACTTCTGTTGGCATCCTAATTCTTGGTTATGCAGTTTTTAATGTGGACAATTCTTAGCCAGGGAAGACAAATATGGTCCCTTCCTTGTTTCTTTGAATGACCAGATTAAGTTATAAAGACAACACTTCTGTATTTATTCAGGATTTCAGTGCAATCAAGGGAGTCAATGCTATCCAGTTAGTTACAAGGCTTCAGAATTTTCATTGGATGAGAGGCAATTAAGATTCACTTGTAAACAATAAACCACTACCTTTCTAAAATGGGGAAAATATGGGTTCTTATCTAAATATAGAAGGCACTCGTGTGTGTGTGTGTGTGTATTTGATGAAAAATCTACCATTTTCTCCCTGAGGAACAGTAATTTGTGACACACTATTCTCCCTTAAGAACAAATGTCTTTCTCTGTCTCTTTTCTTTTGTAACCCACCAAGGAAACAAGGAAACTAGTGTGTAGCTGATGGGATGAAATGCAAGCCAGGCAGGTGATAGAAGGGACTGGCATATTTCTATGAACTTATCCTAACTTGTCTCTCAAAGTCTAGCTATTGCTCTCGGTAACAAGTCACACCTATTTGCAGAGTATTGCATCTAGACAGATTGACATGTTTTCAACTCCTAGGTTTATTACTATTTCATGAACTGCTGTTGGAAATGCAGACTTCAAAGGATGCAGCAGTCTTGTCAATTTTGAAGGGATTGATGTCTTAAGATGAGTCCCAGGGAGGACGTATACATCGTCTCTGGTGCCCTGGCTCTCTGTCAGGTATCTGCAACTGGATACAAATGCCTAATTGGGTACATTGGCACAGAGATTATAGAGACTTTTTACCAGGGAAGAATAGTAAGAGAAGGGATAGAGATTCTTTATAAGCTTGCTAGGCTCCCAAGCATTCTTATGGGCATATTAATCCACAAACTTGCATAGCCAGTTGGATCTTGGACCTTCCCAATCTCTTGTATAAATGGACATTTAAATCTCTATGTATGGATAAAATGTTACTGCCCTTGCATTACCAGTGAAACAAAATCTATTTCCTGAGTTGTCTTGCCACTGCCAACTCTTATTTTCCCAATTGATCAAGTGCTTGCCTTCTTGAGGATTTGAGAGGTTGTGAGCCATTCTCACAGTTTATGGTGCAGTTGATTCACACTGCACAGTGTGAGTGGAGAGAGGGAGACCCGAGTGATAATTGCTTCCTTATCACCTCTGTGCTAATCACTCTGGGTTGAAAGTCTCCTTCTGTATTTAATTTCCCCACTTGCTGCTGTCCTGTAGCTTTCCCTGACCACTTTTGAGTGTTTTCTTTTCTCTTCCACACCTGCCTTTAAACTCTCATTTACTGGGCCGTGCATGGTGTGTTCGGCTTGCCTCTTTTTCTAACACTTGCCTCTGCCACACAAAAGCAAAGGCATCGTTAGCTCTTGATTGATCCAGGGACTGTGTGTGGGTCCCCAGTTGCTAAGCTTAGCTTCTCTTTTTTTCATCTGAATTAAAAGAGGTGGTGTTTTTAAAGCAATGAGTATACAATAGGTATATGATCATGAGTAGATCTCTGGTCAAAGGGCTGCATTTATTTTCCTGTGTGGTTTCTTAAACAGTCCTTTGCAAATTCTACTCATATCAGCATAAGTAAAATTAGACTCCCCCCCCCCCCGTCCCAAACAGATTTCCTTTTCTTCTCTGTGGGTCATCATTTATTTTCTTTCCACCAAAGAATACGCTTTCTCAACAACCTCTAAGGATAGACATTTGTATGTCTATCCTGAATTACTTTAGAATGTTACTACCAGAGGTTCTCATAGTGTTTTATAAGATTTAAGTTTTCCATTAAGAATGCATCGACTCCATCTGAAGCAGGTAAGCTTGAGGTCATCTGATATGGAAGCTGTGGGTTTCCAAACGTTGACACTCATTCAATTGTGATGTGATGCATTCAACTCACCTTTTCCAGGTGCCCAGGAAAAGACCAACTTGGAAGTCATTATTCTCGTAGGCACTGCAGTGATTGCCATGTTCTTCTGGCTTCTACTTGTCATCGTTCTACGGACCGTGAAGCGGGTAATGAAATAATGTCCCTTCTGTCCCTTGCATGTTTGTTCTTATGATTAATGAAAAGGGACTTGGGTCCTTTGAGATGTTTCTTCCCATTGTTATTGGCTCAATGGGAACATTTTTACTTCAATACAATAACATTCTTGCCCATTTTCTTTGGCTGGATCATGGGACATTAATTGATAGAAGCCAGTAAAAGGGAAAAGGGGTTAGACTGTCTAGTGTAATTAAGATTTTTTAAAAATCTGCACTCATTTGGGGGCTTGGGGGCCACTAGAAGCAGGGTTATAATAGGACTATTTTCAAGTTCCATGAGCTTTATTAGAAAATGAGATGTCACAAGTGAAGCTCTTATTAAACAACAATAATAAGTACAGAAAACAGCTACTGAACAACAGGGTGTATGTGACTGGAAGGGTTGACGCTTTCCAGGCCAATGGAGGGGAACTGAAGACAGGCTACTTGTCCATTGTCATGGATCCAGATGAACTGCCCTTGGATGAACATTGTGAACGTCTGCCTTATGATGCTAGCAAATGGGAATTTCCCAGAGACCGGCTGAAATTAGGTACCTTTTCAATTGCTATTAATTTGGTTTTGGGTTAACCAGGCCAACTCCTCCTCTTTCAGGATAATAATAAATCTTGTTTATTGGGATTTTTTAGGCATTCTGGTTCTTAAATACTAATTTTATCTCTTGAATCTGGGTAATTTATGTTTTAGTCTCTTAGGGGTAGGGTCCTTGAATAAATACCCAAAGCAGGATATTTGGAGAGCAAATGGAAAGTACATAGTTAAGCCCAGTCAAAGGAATACACAATACAGTCAAGAGTTGCCATGTTAAAGTGGAGAATAAGACCACCTTGGCCAGTTGGGATCTTTCTGTGTCACCCAAGTCCACTTTCTAACTATGACCATTGATTCCAGGCAAACCTCTTGGCCGTGGTGCCTTTGGCCAAGTGATAGAAGCAGATGCCTTTGGAATTGACAAGGCAGCAACTTGTAAGACGGTGGCCGTCAAAATGTTGAAAGGTAAAAGCAAAATTCTATGGTGGTGTCTCTCTCCCATCCATTTTTCATCATTTTTCATCATTTTTCCCATGTTTCATCCATTTATTAGACATGATATATGGTCTTTATTAGTGTCTCTGGTCTTATGTAGGACAACCAACCAAGCCTGGAGATAGTTTATGTGTACATATACTTTCTTTGTGCAAATTAGAAGAAGATTCTGCTTTGTAGCTTCATGCCCATGCTCAGGCCTGGCAAGCCTAGGTAGGAATGATGTCACTCCTAACTAGAAGTCCTGGGTGTCTTTCCGCACCACTCAGCTTGCTCACACAGTTGTGCTTGGTAGATCTAGGGACAGGAGAAAAGGATATCAAAAAAGGGAAAAAACAATTTGGAATGGAGTCCTTTCGATATCAAATAGTCTGGGTCCATTAAAGTAAGAATTCAATTTTGAATTAAAAATAGGTTTTGTACTTGGTTTTTTTTTCTGGGGAAAAAAAACACACCCTAGTCTATATACTAGGTTGCAGCTACCCTGGGATACTCTGGGAAGATAAGTTGTACAGTTGCATGCAGTAGTGAAAGGGGAAGCAGTCATTAAAGGGTGAGGCCCCCATTTATGATTTTCCTCTTTATTTTGGATTTGTAGAAGGAGCAACACACAGTGAACACCGAGCCCTCATGTCTGAACTCAAGATCCTCATTCATATTGGCCATCATCTCAATGTGGTCAACCTTTTAGGTGCCTGCACAAAGCCAGGAGGTAAGTCTCTATGTATATTTCTGGTGGCTTCTCTGCTAGTATTTGAGGGAAACAATGCAACTACTGTGGCTATGATTCTGAATACTCTTCAGATTCTTAGAGATACATGTATTTCATGGGAATTTAGTAAGCACTATAACTTGTTCTAAATCTTCCTCTCAGGTAAAGGTTGTCACATTACTATGGTACAATTCGTTATTTATATAATAAGTGTTCAAATGATAAAAATAAACAATAGTTGAAAGCAATGGACCTTAAGAGAAAATATCCTCAGGGCCAGGTGTAATGGGGTATACCTGTAATCTTACCTATTCAGACGGTAGAGGTCAGAAGAGCTTTCTGAGGCTGGCCTCAGGCAAAAGTGTAAAAATAAGCAAACTAAAAGGATGGAGGCATGGCTCAGTTGGTAGGGTGCTTGCTTAGCAAGTTTGAGCTCCTGAGTTCAAACCCCAGTACTTCTATCCGCAAAATAAAATCCTCAGGTAATTGCACAGGAATAGAAATGGATAGGTTTTCTTCTGACATTTGGTTAATCTTATTGTAGAATTTGCCTTTTGGAAAGAAAAGAGCTAGAATATAGGATCATTCCATTTCTATGACCCTGTTCCAATGAAAGTTCACATATAGATGCCCTATGGGACATTCTGGGGTTGATCAATATACTAAGCATTTACTGAGAAACAGAACCAAAATGCAGTTTCTGTTCTTGACATGTCATCTGCAGGTCCTCTCATGGTGATTGTGGAATTCTGCAAGTTCGGCAACCTCTCAACCTACTTACGGGGCAAGAGAAATGAATTCATTCCGTACAAGGTACGGTATTTCTTATGTTCACTTTGGCCATGTTGTCAGATGGAGGAAAACTCATTCTCTCTGGCCTGCATTGGTTTTTCACTTGAGATTTGATGGGGAGCTGTGAGGGCTGTCTCACATGGATACTTCCTCTTCTTTCCTTCTGGAGAGACATACACTCCCTTATGTTTTATTCCTGTGACTTAAAGTTCCTGAAGGCACCAGAGCTGGGGAGAGAGCAGAGGTAGCAAAGAATAGGGATGAGCTGGGGAAAGATTCTAGTCTCCTTTCTTTGGAGACAGACATGCAGAGTACTTGTCCTAGAAGTACCTAGAAGGGTACTTGAATGGAAATAATTCTGAATGCAATGTGAAATGAGATATTTATCATTTTTTGCTAAAGAAGGAGTTTAGCTTTAGAAACAAAACCCTATTATGATAAAACCTGTCCTCAATTTCATTTCAGGTCCTGCAACATCTTGAAATTGATGTCTTTATTTTTCTTTTGGTCTGCTTTTTTGAGCTCTTCAATTATTTCTATACTTTACTATATTTTATTCATTTGCTTCTTCACAGACCAAAAGCGCACGATTCCGTCAAGGAAAAGACTATGTTGGGGAAATTTCTGTGGATCTGAAACGCCGCTTGGATAGCATCACCAGTAGCCAGAGTTCAGCCAGCTCAGGATTTGTTGAGGAGAAATCTCTCAGTGATGTGGAGGAGGAGGAAGGTACCTGTTCTTGATTTCTCTGGGCTGCAGTATGTGCTTGTAAAGATGGGCCAGGTGATGGGGGCATGGAAAGGACCTGGACATGGCATAAGACTCAGGTTTCAAAAAGATCTGAATTCCTTGTCAGCTTCTACTCAGTTTCTTTCAAAGTGAAGTCTGGTTGCCCTTGGTAGGGAGGCGAAATCCAGGGAGCTGAATGGGCAGAGCAGTTGTCAACAACCAAACCAATACTCTTACGATACTGGGCCAGCATTTATTGGAAGGAAAGGCTCAGAGCTATGTTCTGGAAGGGAGAGGAGGCTGTCTGGTACTTGATTAGCCTCCCAATCCTTATATTGGTTCAACCCCCTTTGTATTGTTCATCAGGACCCTTTCAGTGAGTCTTCCCTAGGACAGTTTAGGAGCCATCCTTTGCCTCTATTCCATTCTTAGTGGCTTTCCTCATCTTCTAACCATCCTTCCTTAGTGAAGTCTTGGTAAACAGATTTGTCTGCTTCAGTTAAATCCCCAAAGATATTTCAGTGGTCTTTTATGGGGGAGCTGTGACCTCAGCAAGGTCTAGGACTTGAGTTAGCTCCAGGGTACCCTGACAGGCTGCTTTCCTTGGAAGGCACAGGGACAGTGCCAAGGACCAAAAGATAAGGCTTGTTGATATCTGGCTCTTCTCTAGGTGTGAGTTTAGAAGAACCCAATCATGAAACAGTGTAAGAAACTCACGTCTACCGATAGAATGGTCCACAGCTTGAATTTATATGTAACTTCGTTAGAAGCTGAAGTAGGCAGCACAAGGCTGGCGCTGGCCTAGAGGAACATGGGGAGGGGAGGTTGTTCAGGCCTTATGTCATGGTGCCGACACCTGAATGGAGTGATCTCCATTCTCTGATCTGAGATCTCTGATTCTCCTTGCTCACATACTCATGGCCAGTGATCTGGAAACCCAAGGTGGTGTTGGGATTAGAAAGGGCCTAGAACGATAAGCCTAGTATTTTGCCTCCACTTGTATTTTGATTTGTAAAATGAAGAAGGTTTCATCAATTGTTCCCAGAGAGCCTTTGAGCTCAGAGTGTAAAACTTCATTGAATAAAAAGTCTTTAGCCTTTTAAATGCTTATGGGATTATTATTACAACTAAGTTTGTGTTTATTTTGATATTTGTACTCAGAAAGAGGCAATAAGTCTTATCTTATCAGACTAAAGTTAGTGGATCATTTTGAAGTACTCATCAATGTCTTAGTGTTTATTTGTACCACTTGCCTTGAAGTAAATATTATCCATTTATGTAAATTCATTTTTCTCTCATGTTCTTGTTATCTCACATTCCTACCCTTGAAGAAAAAAAAACTTTGCTGGCCAAGTTTAATGTATTTACAGCACTTTTTAAGTTTACAAGTGAGAGAAGTAAATCTTTTTCTGGTATTTTTAGTTATCCATTGTAGAGTGTAGTTTGACCTGTGGTCTTTGTCCCAAGACAAAGACCGGAGAGAGAATAAGATTTGATGACCCCGAATATTGTTGTTTTATTTTTAGAGTTCTTTATATGAAACTATTGTTTATCCTTTGGGGTACATAAAAAAAGAGAAAACAATAACAGCTTAAAACAGTAACTTTGAAAATCTTCTTTCTCTGTTCTCCATTCTGGGTTTACCCAGTTCAATTTGCTTACGATGGAAAAGCTGGCTGATAATATTAGGGTTTGGCAAATGCACAGATAACAGCAGCACTTGCTCTCTGCTTCTCCTCCTTGAAATTCACTCTAAACTTAGAAGCCCAGAGTACTGAGTGGGCATATTCATCTGGGTTCTTCTGTCTTTTCTGACAGTTTCTGAGGACCTGTACAAGGACTTTCTGACCTTGGAGCACCTCATCTGTTACAGTTTCCAAGTGGCCAAGGGGATGGAGTTCTTGGCATCACGGAAGGTAAGATGATTCAGGGAGGTACAGGCAGATCACAGACATGGAAATCAGGTGTCCAGCACCAGCCTGTGGTGCTTGTTTGAAATGGAAATTCATACAACATTTCTAAGACTTTGCCAGAGCTCTCCTGGAGAGACTCTTTCTTCTTCTAATGAAGGGATTTCATGAACTTAATTTGTATAATGAATACTCAGCTAACATTGCCAAATACCAGGCAGCTCTAAGCACTGCTGTGCTGACCACCAGGCAAAGCTCTCCATTCCCATGGCCTTATTTCTGGTGAATGAAACAAATAATAAACAATATAAACAAGCAGCATACATAGCGGGTTTGATGAAAGTATATGTCATGGGGAAAATAAATCAGGAAAGGCTTGTGAAGTATACGGAAGTGGCATGTTTGCATGCGCATGTGCTTCTTTTGGTGTGTACTTTTATTTTAAACTAGGTGGAGGAGAAAAACTTACTAAGAATGTGACATTTGAGTAATGACCTAGATGAGGTGGGGGGCCGAGCCTTGCAAGTACCTTGGTGTAGGAGAGAGAGCCTATTTTTAATTTATTTTACATTCAATACCACCCATCAAAAAGTATTTGTTAGTAGTATAATTAGAAAGCAGGAAAGACAGGCTTCAGATGAAAATGATTACAAGAACTAAAATTAGAAAGTAGGCCAAACAAAGGCTGAAGTGGAGACGTGACAAGTTACAAATATTCCAAAGGTTGTAAACATAATAGATAGGGAGGCAGGGTAAGCTGAACATGTTTACATTAAGCAAGAAGGACTCAAATTAATATTCAGGAAAAGATTTCTTGTCGGGATCTCTGAGGACCCCTTCTCCTCACTTCTCTGGAGGAGATGCCCAAATGTTGGGGTCTCTAGGACCCCTTCCCCCTCATCTCCCGGGGGAAATGCCTGAACCTCGATTCTATGGAAGAAACTCCGCCCTACCCCTCATACCGGCAGAAGGAGTAAGCTGTGTCCTTACTGGACTGCTCTAGGCTGAAGTGGGATGCCGAAATCCCTTCCTCGGCCCCCCCATAATGTGTCAGGAACCGCAGGACAAAGATAACGGGGAGATGGTTGGATGGTTGAATGAGTCTCAAAGGATTTAATTGGGAGTGGGGTTTATATAGCGGTAATGGCGGGAATGGAAAAGACTTGGGCCATTGGCTAAGCTGGGCTGCCCATCAGGTGATGTCATGAAACTTCCTTTGTGGGCTGGACAATCCCTATTATGGTGGCATGCACATGTTCCTCTCCCAGGGGTTGGGGGCTTCTTTTCCGGTTGAGGCCGGAAGGTGGGAGGGACTCCCTCCCACACTGTCCCAGGCCTGGGGGAAGGGCAGCATCTCGCTCTTGGTGCCCTTCCCCCACCAAGGCCAAAACTGAGTCCCCAACAATTTCTGTTGATACAATAAATTTGTAGCAGTTTATTAGGAAAAGGGACATTCAAATTTTTTTTAAATTATAAATTACAATGAAATCCCTGTTTTTAGCACCTGAAACTTTCTCTTGGCATTCAGAGCTTGGATCTTAGCTTTTTCTGTTGGAGAGTTCCTATCTTCTTCTAAGGTGAAGGGAAGAAACCAGGATCTAACAGGGTCCTCTCAAAGAGAAAGGCCTTTTTCCCTTTTCAAATACTACAATTTTGTTGTTGTTTATTATTTTAAGGCCAGAACTCAACATTGAGAAGAATTCTTTTTGGAGTCTAGGAAGGAAATGGGGTGGTAGTTGGCAGCTGGGACTCCTTAAGTTTTTCTTGTGTCTACGAGGTGATTTCCCCAATGCTGCCTGGTTGTCAGATTAAGGAAGAAAAACTCTTCAGTAAGAGGGAAAGTAAAAGTGCTGTTTGTTACATGGAATTGCCCATTTTTGTTAATCCTACTAGTCTGTGTTCTTCTGAGTAAGTTTCATCCAGACCTACTGGATGGGGGCAGGGGGCGGGAGCAGCAGGAGATTGGGGTCAGTAAAATGCCTGGTCTCCATGCAAATCCCGACACTCACACAGGGTCTCCTCTAAATGACTGGAAGCTTTCATTCATCCCCAATGTTCCATGAGACTCTTATAGATTTATCTTA
This sequence comes from Perognathus longimembris pacificus, assembly GCF_023159225.1. Lineage (NCBI taxonomy): Eukaryota > Metazoa > Chordata > Mammalia > Rodentia > Heteromyidae > Perognathus > Perognathus longimembris. The sequence goes on along the minus strand of NC_063176.1, from coordinate 28,256,074 downwards.
CAGACTTATTATTATAATATCTGCTTAGTAGAGGAAGTTATATAGACTAACAGGACAGAGAGAAAGGAGAATTTGAGGAGTTGAGGTTTAAAGCTAAGGAGAATTCCATTTACCTTTCATTGTGCTAGAGAGCCAACTCGACGTGCGCTAGGCTGGCATTGCCTTCTGAGGCCTTTGTGGTAATAACTAACACTTTGGTATGGTGTGAGCTGCTCTGGGAATCGCTGGTCATAGCCAGTACATATTCAGTTCCCAGTGGATTAGGAAAGCCCAAAAAGATGCCCAGGCCAATGAGAGTACCTTGTTTTCAGTTTCTATGCATTCATTCAAGAAAACTCCACTCTGGAACCTCCTTAAAATAACATTTCTTTTAAACCAAATATGATTTCAGACAAAAGGGTTGTGTGGATGTGACCAGAAACACGTTTTAAAATTGTGTCCTAGACAAGCCTATTTATGATCCCATCATTATGCCCTGACTTAATCATTTAACTGAAAAAGCTGGAAGCTCTTTATGAAATAAACAGATGCGTGTTTCCACAAAGCTCATGGGCATTGTTCCTGAAGTGTTGATAAAAGATACGTGTTAATCAGTTGATTCTGTGATGTGGGATTTTTTTTTTTTCTGAAGCATGAGATCACAACAAATGCAAAAGCAATCAGCTAATATACATACTGTTATTTTGGCAGTGTATCCACAGGGACCTGGCAGCACGAAACATCCTCTTATCGGAGAAGAATGTGGTTAAAATCTGTGACTTTGGCCTGGCTCGAGATATTTATAAAGACCCAGATTATGTCAGAAAAGGAGATGTAAGTTTCCAAGATGACTATGTAACCTATTAAATTGAAGAATTGAAACTCTTCGTAGTAAATTGCAGCACATGTGTTAAGGAACAAAGAAACAAATTTTTTCTTTGCTTTTGGGTTCTGATTGTTGTCTCTCATCCTTGTAGGCCCGTTTGCCTTTGAAATGGATGGCCCCAGAAACCATCTTTGACCGAGTGTACACAATTCAGAGTGATGTGTGGTCCTTTGGTGTTTTGCTCTGGGAAATCTTTTCCTTAGGTAAGTCCCTTTGTTCTCTGTCCAGACTTCACATAGGATGATATCAGATGATGATTGGAATACGTTTTTTCCTCTGTTGTCTTCTTACTTCTACCAAGTGAAGTTTCTTGGACGGTTTGGCTTTTAAAATCTAGATGTTAAAAAAAAAGATGTAGTACACAGGTGATGATGATAATCAAGAATCGGATTCAAGGCCTTATAGAAGAGAAAAACAAACCACATTATCCCTCTTTTTTTATTTATTCTAGGTGCTTCTCCATATCCTGGGGTAAAGATTGACGAAGAATTTTGTCGGCGATTGAAAGAAGGAACTAGAATGAGAGCTCCTGACTACACCACACCAGAAATGTAAGACTTTAAAAAGTGTCACTTTTTTCTTGTTCTTTCTCTCTGCTTCCAAATTATTTCTGCCTAGAGGAGTTTTCTTTATATAGACCTCCTTCGTGGTCTAGTTTGTGTCCTTCTTTTCCCTTTCTTGATAATCTCAAGCCATTGAGGTCTTCGAATAACCACTACTTCTTGAAACATAAGCACTTTCTTAGCCATGCCAAATAGTTCTTATTACTACATTTGTGTGTGTGTATGTATGTGTGTGTGTGCATGCATGTGTATGTGTGTGTGTATGTGTGAGAGATTTTTTTTTCTATCCACACAGAGACCTCTGAGTGTCTTACACAGTTTTGTATCTCTATTTAGCATCTCAGCTCAAGGTGGATTCTCACTAAATCCTTGCCATTCAAGAGCTTATTTGAGCATTAGATCTAGAAGAAAAGAGAGAGCTGATAAAATCTTTACTTTGTTTCTCTAGGTACCAGACCATGCTCGATTGCTGGCATGAAGAGCCCAATCAGAGACCCACGTTTTCAGAATTGGTGGAACATTTGGGAAATCTCCTGCAAGCTAATGCTCAGCAGGTTTGTAAACCTCTGTTTGAGAAGCCTCTACAAAAAGAAATTTGTTGTAAGGATTTGGCCTTCTGTCTAAACCTCTTCATGGCCCCATGCTCTTAGCCGCTGAAGAAGGAGCTTTATTCTTCCAAACCTGAGCAATAGTGGTTTGTAAAAGCTGTAATTATCCTTTTAGAAAGTGAGCTCCTAATCCATAGCCTAGGAACAAATCGCTTTTATTCCAACTACTTATCTTTTGTTATATCTCCAAATGCTCTTCTAACTTTATTTTTTAAAATTGGGTTGATCTTTAGAATATCAACAATGGAAGGAATTGCAAATAATTTTAAATAAGTTCTACAGACAAAAATACATCTAAAGTGTGAACAACAGATTTCTTTATCTCCCATTGGTAAAGTCCCAGACCTTCCCTCATATCTTCAACTGGATGGTGTTAGAATTGTGTGGCCTTTACTTTTAGAAAGTTAGCTCATCTCCAGTCAACAGCTCTCATTGCAACAGAAGCCAATATCCTCCTTCTTTTCTTTTGAACTGCTGGAGGACAATGGGTCAAATCAGTTTTCATCCATTAAAAACTTCCAAACATTTACACATATCCAGTTACCCTTTCTGAGAAATAACATTAAAATGTGCCACTTTTTCTCAGAAGGCCCATTCTCCTATCCATTTGTTGCTTTCCTTTTGAGAATGTTGCCCATTTTTCCATTGCCTTGGCAGGTAGAGGCTAAAATCATATGCCAGGCTTTGGAGGACCTGGCCTGTGTCGAAAGGGCTTGGTGGAGGAATGATTTCTCAGCCCTGCATAGCTCTATGTATTTTCTCATTACCTCTATGACCATATCTTAGGTTGTCTTGATGGACACCACACTTCTCTGTGGTCCTTTCACCCATCTTGTTTTTATTTAGTTCCTTTGATATACCTTCATACACACAGGCCTTGCGAGTGCCCCTTTGCTTTTGACAGTGTTTTAGCATTGACTGGATGACTCACATTCAAATATAGGAAACAAGGACCCATAGCCAAGAGCTGCCATGGCCTTTGTTTTCCTGGGAAGGCCCTTGAGGGGCTGAAGCCATAACAATAGCACTGGGTGTTTATTGTTTCAGGATGGCAAAGACTACATTGTTCTTCCAATATCAGAGACTCTGAGCATGGAGGAGGACTCTGGACTCTCTCTGCCTACCTCACCTGTTTCCTGTATGGAGGAAGAGGAAGTGTGTGACCCCAAATTCCATTATGACAACACAGCAGGAATCAGGTAGTGTAAATGGCTAACATCCCTTCAGGGGGGACTTCAAGGCCAATCAGGGAAGGGGAGGAAGATATTTTTTAAGGCTGCTCTACCCCACTTTTCTCTAACTCAGGAACTGATACTCTTAAGACTCTTAAGACTTACTCTGAAGAAGGTCTGGGTAGGTGAGCTGCCTCCCATCTGTGACCCATGTTGCTGCCACAGCTCTGCCTTTAGGAATACCAAGCCCCACAGCTGCAAATAGCTAGAATGCCACAGTTAGTTAATCTCCACAAAAAGAAAGCGATTTCACCAAGGCATCTGTATTAAAATTATACCCATGTATGCTTTTATTAATGTGAATTAAATGGCTTAGGAAAGACTCAGGAAAAAAAAGTTATGTGCGTATATAAAAACACACTTATGGCTCTCTGACAAAGAACCATCACGCTATGGTGCAGTGTTCTGAATTAGAGTGGACACTACATCTCAGGAGCCTCTCCCCAGCCTGATTTATTTGCATAATGGGACGTCTGGACTTATTTAGACATTTGTACTACAGTCCAGTCCTGGTTTGCAAAGGGACTGTGCAGGCAGCTTTCTTTTTTCTCTCCCCCCAGGCACCTGGGCATAAGAAAAGAGCTGATATGGTTTTTCTACAATAGAATATTAAAATTGTCTTTCCTAAGCCTGGGACTGCTTCACCTTCCTATGTGTGTTGTCCTGTGCTTAATAGTATGGGCCCCTCCTGGCCTCCTGAATGTGCTGAGACTACAGAGAGGAGCAGAGAGCTTGCTTTTGGGTAAAGTCCTTGGCCTGGTTGTCACATTACACAGGAGCTGAGAGGCACTGGGGACAGATAGTTTCCCCCGTGGGTTCCTGCAGGGCAGCAGGAACATAGTGATGAAAGAGGAGAGAGAAAGCTTAGAAGGGTTAGACACCAACAAGTTAGTTGTCCATTCTAGTGTGTGTGTGTGTGTGTGTGTGTGTGTGTGTGTGTGTGTGCTTGTTGGTACTCAGGCTTGCACTCAGGGACTGGGTGCTGGCTCTTAGCTTTTTACTCAAGAGTAGCACCCCACATCTCCACTTTTGGCTTTGTAGTGGTTAATTGGAGATAAGAGTCTCATTGACTTTCCTGACTGGCTTGACTTCAAACCATGATCCTTAGATTTCAGCCTCCTGAGTAGCTAGAAATCCCAGATGTGAGCCACTGGTGCCCAGGGCTATCCATTCCACTTATATCGAGAGCACTTGGCATCTTTTGAAGAAATTTTCCATGTATTACCAGATTTTACCCATATGGGAACTTTAAAAACTGTGATTCATTTTGGATGCAGATGTTGAAGCCCAAGCTCAGCTCAATTACCTGGGAACCACACATTAGTATGATTAAAGATCTAGACATTAGAGTCAAGTCGTTCTGGGTGAGGCATCCAGGCCTGCCTTTTCACAGCCGTGTGACGTGGCCAAAGCCCTCTAACCTTTCCCTCAGTTTCTTTATCTGTGAAAGAGGCAAGGCCACTGGTGCTGTTGGCAAAAGGTTGTTTGAAGAGCTGAATAACATAATGCATTTCTAAGTGCCTGGCACTTGAAAGCACTTAATTAATAATGAATTGTGAACAGTTACATCCCTGAGATGAACTCAAGTTCTTTGTTGTCTAACTCGGTGCTATTTTCCCCTGGTTCCAGGAGAGGCCTGGGATAGCAAGAATCATGAGATGGGATTCCCCTGTTTACAAATTCCAAGATCCGTTTCCTCTGGCTTTCTGTGTGATCATCATCTTACCATGCTAGTAGTACCTTCTCCTTAATCAGAGAAACGTTCAGTGGTGAATTATATTCCTATATGTTTTATGACCAAGTTGTGTGAAGCTCCCTGTTGGAGACTCTTGGCATGTTGGGTGCTTTTTCAAATGGTGCTGAGCAGGAGATGAAATCCTGTTTGCATAATGTGATGCTGGATCTAAAAAAGGGACTGTTAGCATTTATTCCCCAGAAGCATGGACAAATGTGACACCATGTTCCCTGCACAGGCCTAGCTCCTGTTTTCTGTCTGTGAGTTGTGGAGTCAATCTTTCTAGTCTATATTCTCTTTGAGCTATCTGTAAGGTGTTTTTTTTTTAATGCAGATTGACATATTTTATCCACCTTCCCTCCCAGCTCCCTGCTTCTTTTCTCCCAATGACCTTGAAATCATCTATGCTATGGAAATGCTATAGTGTGACATCTACATGATGCATGCTTCATTGGGGGGGGGTTACTTGTGAGGTTCAGCTTCCCAAGGGAGAATGGAAAGAGCCTGGGGGACTCTGTTCTACCCTCTCACATGTCCAGCCAAGTAGGAAAGCTGAGGCTTTCTCACTTGCTTTGCTCTGCTAATGTTCAACTCCATTGCTTTATAATAAGAGCCGGACAAAAACATGACTGTGGGAGCCAACCTCATGATTTGTTGCCCCTTAAAACTATTTTTAAAATATTTGTCCAGTATTTATTTAGAGAAGAGGCTGAGAAGTGTCTGGGGGAGAAGGACCACTATGTCTAGACTTAGCTTTGTTTCTGATTTCCCCTGTGGGTCAACGCTGGCCCCAAGTTTGCATGCTTCCTGCAAGAAAGTGTATCCTCTTTGGACTCATCTCTCATCAAGGGCAGCTTGGGGGTCATCTGTGTTTGCTCTGTCATTTCCTCTGAGGAGTGTTGCCTTCTGCTCTGTGCACCTTATCAAAGATTCCTTTGCAGTTTTTCTCCCACAGAAAGCCTCTGGTGTATAAAAATCCTCATTTTGCTTAACTGCTAGTGATGATTAAATGCCCATGGTAAAGGGTGCCTGGGACAGCCTGCTGGCAAGATGATCATGAACTTGGATCTCATATTAGATGGCTAGTAAGGGGATTGTCCTTTCTCCATCTTCTGTCTATTCTATACTTTCCCAGTCCCTGCCCACCATGTGGTCAGTACATACATGGGAATGAGGAGAGCTCTGTGCACTTACTATGAGCTCAGTAGAGCCTGGAGTTATCATGTCTGCTGCTCACTTCTTTCCTTCTGGATACTCTTCCAACGGAGTCAGCGTAAATCAGAAAAGAGAGGCCCACAGGGGCTTTAGAGTCTGTAAACCTACCTTGAGCCCCACTTCTACCCTTTACTAGTCAATTACCCCCCACTGCCTCCCACACAAGTCTTGGGTTCCTCGTTTCCAAATGGGAAATAAGAAGACCTGTTTTGTAGTCTTGTATGGAGCAGATGTACCAATCTCTGTGAAGATGGCTTGTCAACTGTGAAGGATGGTGCCTGTTTTTTAAATTACTGGGCTTAGAATTCAAAGAGTTGTCCTTCCTAAAGCAGCTTCCTTACTGCCCAAGCCCACGGACTCTGCCGGGTTCTGCACCTAAATGTCTACAACTATTTCCTTTCTTTAATCAGGCTGCTCTTCTTTCCTTGTGGGTCCTTGTGGCCCTGCTTCCTCGTAGGTCTCCCTGCCTCTGGTCTTATTCTTCTCAATCCAGAATCAGAGTTTCTTTTTTCCTCGGTCTCTGTTTCTCTCTCTCTATAGTACTGCGATTTCGACTCAAGGCCTCACTCTTAGCAGACAGGCCTTCTCTCTACCCGTTGGGCCATGCTCCTAGGCCTTTTGCTTTAGTTTGGTTTTTGTATAGGGCCTCATGCTTTTGTCTGGCTTTGTCTCAGACTTGGATCTTCTTCCAAAATTCTTGCTGTGTGATTTTAGATAAACAACTTCACCTATCTGTGCCTCAGTTTCCTCATCTGAAAAGCTAGCCTGATAATCCTTCCCCTGAATGTGCCACTGTGAAGAGTCCAAGAAATGAGATTTGCAGGAGCAGCCAGCACAGTGCTTGGCAGAGTCTCAGGAGGGGCTTCCTGCATGACTTAATGAAGGATTGCTCATGGCACCAGTGGGTTTTGACACACACTACTTCCAAGGACTGAATTTGCTTGGCTTGCTCCCTGTATTTTATTTCCTCTCTCTTGTGGATACTTCTGAGTGAGGATGTTTCTGTGCAACGAGGAGCCAACTCTTTAGGGAAGAGACCTTCTGCTTCCATTCTTCTGATGTCTGCAACTTGTTTCAGAAAGCTGCTTGCATGGAAAGTCCACTGGGATGAAAGTGAAGAATGTGTTTGCTGTCTGTGGGCCTTTGCTAGGAGGACTTCCCTTATCTCCGTTTGCCTCCAAGAGGTTTTGATAGGATTACAGGTCTCCTGAAGGCCAGGTGACAGACCCGGGAGGAATAACCCCGAGGGAACAGGCAATGCATTGCTTGACCCGTCTAATTATTTGAACCCCTGAAGGAAATGGAAACTCTTTGAAATTCAAGAGTGGAAAAACAAGCTTTGATTGACAGAGCATTGCTCTTTGTAAAGACACCAATTCCAGGTTTTGCTATGATATCCCTATAAGCTAGGGAGAGGTAGCTGTTGTCAATGCTTAAAAAATGATTTAATGATTATTAGTGTATATCAATTGCACAAAGCTAGGACTCTTATTATGATATTTGCATACATGCGTATAATGTACACTGATAGGACTTACCAGTACCTTTCTTAAAGTGAGGGGACAACTGAGGCATGACTTTCTCAAGTTTGTGTAATCAGTGTATCTTGCATCATTGAGTATCAGTATTGTCAGAAATACACAAACTATCTTGAAACTCTTAAAGCCATTTCTATTTCCTGATTCGTATAGGCAACTAGGGGAGCTAAAAGTAGGGGCTGATGCGGCTCAGTCCACATCACTTTCTGCACTTAGACTACATGTGTAAGGAAGAAGCTAGCTTTAGATCATGGCTGGCTCTGTGACCTTTCGAAAGACCTATGATGTTTCCTTTGCCCAGATTGTTCTGTGAGCAACTTTCTTTGGAGATGGCTGGAAATATGTGAACCACCCGGTAATATGTCCAGAGCACAGAGATGGAATGGCCTGCAGTTAGGAGACCAGGCTGAAGGCACTTGATTGCTTAGTCTGCTGTTGTCTCTAGTCCAGCTCTGGACCTCAGAAGCATGATTCAAAGGAACAGGGCCTTCTGAGTTATATTATACTTTCAAATGGACTTTTACAGGAAATTAAGCCTTCAGTATGTGCTTAGCAAAGAAAGATGTTTTTAAAAGTTATTTTTCTTTTTCCAGAGGATATTTTGAAGGTTATTATTAAACTTGTGGTTGAAAGATAATGAACTTAGGTATCATTTGTGGTATCTGCAACCAAATATATCACCACTCAAATATAAATATTTGTTCTTTTGCAGTCAGTATCTTCAGAACAGTAAGCGAAAGAGCCGGCCAGTGAGTGTAAAAACATTTGAAGATATCCCAGTGGAAGAACCAGAAGTCAAAGTAATCCCAGATGTAAGTACATCTTTTAAAAATAGTCTTAGAAATAATACCAAAGATGAAACACTAGCTGGATAAATATTAACCTAAGCATTCAAGTCTCGCAGCCTCATTATAATGCTATCCTTGAGATTGTGCATATTGTGGAGACATTATGGAGAGGGAACAGTGGGGTTTCCATAAGAAAAGTGCTTGGTCCAAGGTTCAGTAGAATCTAGCATCAGATGCAACCTCACTAAATGGCAGCATTGTAAAGAGAAGGATGGAGGCTGGCATCCTTAGCTACTTTCTACATTTTATTTTCTCTTTGGCCTCACTCTGCTTCTAGGAAACAGATTTTTCCTTTAATGGCTTGTACAATCTCTGACTATGACAGCTTTACCTTTCGTGGTAGGAAATTGGTCTGTACAATCTGCTAAATGGGCTAAGAAATAAGTTTAATTAAATAACTGATCAGTGGATACACTCAATCAATGGTGACATCTCACTATCTTTTTAAAGGACAACCAAACAGACAGTGGCATGGTTCTTGCATCAGAAGAGCTGAAGACTTTGGAAGACAGAACCAAATTAGCTCCATCTTTTAGGTAAGACTTGAGGTAGGGGGACACAATTTTTCATAGGAACTTTTGGAAGGAACTTAAGACTTTTAATGTACATTCAGTTTTACTTTTTGTGTCTTTGATGGTTGGTGAAATTAGCACCTTAAATTAGCAACTCAATGAAGAGCTGAAACAAAACAATAAAATCACAAATGTAAAAATGTCTACAGTGAATTTGAGGATTTAGTCTATTTCTACAAACAGATTCATGACTACTGGGAACTTCTGAATGTATTTATTATTGTCAGAGCTTCTATGGTTCTGGTCTATTAGCAAAGAATTCATTACTAAGATGATTGATTATTAACATTTGTTGATTAACAATAATTTTCAAACAAATACATAAATGGGGGCATGTGCCCTTAAAATGTATGGTATATAAATAGACACAGGTTTATTTACTTAAATCTTTAAATGCCATTGTTGAAATCATTAGGTATTTGATTATGGGGAAAGTATTAAATTTTGTTTTGAATGCAATCTCCACAGCATGGTGTAACAAAATTGGTTGCTGTTTTTAAAAGCTGTACCTTCTTTTAACACAAAAATAATGAAAATTTATATATAAAAATAATAAGGCTGGCACTAGTGGCACACATCTGTAATCCTAGCTATTCAGGATGCTGAGATCTGAGGATTGTGATTCAAAGATAGCCCAGGCAGAAAAGTTCATGAGATACTTGTGTCCAATTAGCCAGCAAAAAGCTAGAAGTGGAGGTATGGCTCAAGTGGTACAGACCCAGCCTTGACTCTGTAGGGGGAGGGGAAAGGAGCTAAACAAGAGCACAAGGCCAAGTTCAAGCCCCAGGACTAGAACAAAAAAATCATAATAGGTATAGAGTAAAATTTGTTATATATTTGCAAAAGGATTTCTTTTGGGTAAGAATAGAATTTTTTTTTCAATCTATAATGTAGTTATAAGAAGTGGGAATGAGTGTCCATGGGTTTTTGAGTGATGCTTATGTTATAATAACAACAAGAATAATGTGCTATTATTTGATTTTATTTTTTTAAGGCTTGATAAGAAATTTTGAAACCAATTTCCTGATCAATTTAATATATATTTATTTTGTAACTACTAAGTGTTGTGGTGGGGGGCGGCAGGGGTATTCTAGAGCTTGAACTCAGGGCCTGGATGCTGTCCTTGGACTCTTTCACTCAAGGCTAGTGCTCTACCACCGAAGCCATAGCTTCACTTTGGGCTTTTTGGTGACTAATTGGAGAGAAGAATCTCATGAACGTTTCTGCCAGAAATGGCTTTGAACCACCGTCCTCAGATCTCAGCATCCTGCTACTAAAATTATAGGCTTTAAATCTTGATTTCTTTAGTCAGTTTTTACTAGGAACAATTTGGGTAAAACATATGTTAAAGACAAAAGAAACCTTAGGGAAAGTGTAAAGACTGAAGTTTTAGGTCACCATAGCCTACATTTGTAAGCTTTGGCACAATACTCGGTCATTGAAACCATTCTCTAGTTGTTGCTGAGTGATGGGTCCTCAGTCTATCCAAAGAATGTGGTTTTGATGGCTAAAAAGCAGTTTTTGACATATCTGGTTTGATTGCACACTGCTTCCAGCTATTTGAGCTGAAAAGTTGCTCAAGAACTTTATTAACACTCTGCATGCCCTGCAGTCTCCTAATCGACAGAGTGGAGAAAACACAAGTGAACTTTCGAAGCACCCCGATTTTCTTTAATATCATGAAAGGGGCCTATTGGCTCCTATCATTGTATACAAACTTGTCAGTCTGCAAGGCCATAAAAATGTTCCACTGGTTGGAGACGCTGCATAACTCAGCAGAACTGGCCTTTCATCTCACCCCAGGCTTGAAAGACTTGGACCTGAATAAGAGGACTTATCTCCAACTAATAATTCATGCTCGTACCTGAAAATAGACATTGTCTGAGCAAACCTTGATACACTGATTAACAACTAAGAGAGAGCAGGGCTGTTGTCTCCAGGGAGATTACAGCCCACACGGAGCCAGCAATGGGGTTAGGGTAAGAAGCCAAAGAAATGTCTTCTGTCCTCCAGCTCATTTGGTTGTTGTTTCTTCCACAGTGGACTGATGCCCAGCAAAAGCAGGGAGTCTGTCGCGTCGGAAGGCTCCAACCAGACAAGTGGCTACCAGTCTGGATATCACTCCGATGACACAGACACCACTGCGTACTCCAGTGAGGAGGCAGAACTTTTAAAGCTGGTAGAGTCTGCTGTGCAAGTCGGAAGCTCAGGCCAGATCCTCCAGTCTGACCTGGGCACCACACTGAGCATGTCTCCTGCTTAAAATGAAGCAGCCATCACACACACACACCATTCCTGAAAAAAATCACACTGAGAGGTGCTGCTGCTCAGATTTTCAAATGCTGACCTTTCTACTACCAGGAAGTAGATACATTTGACTTTCATTTCAGAAAAAAACAAAATAAGAATAAGCAAAAGGACCTTGGACTGCTGGGGAGCAGTACCTCTAAGCATTTCCTGAGAAGATGCTTGTGACCCAAGAATGTGTTTGCGTCTCCTTCCAGTGCTGACCTTGTTCTCTCTTTGAGTCATTGGAAAAGCATGTAGAATGTCCCCTGCAGTAGGTCTTATCCTGAGTTAGAACAAAGAAGTTTCAAGAAATGGTTCCTCCATCTTCCAAGCAGTAGCCATCGTTGGAGAGTGGACAGTTCTGTAAAATGAACTGGTAGATTGTCACCAGGCAATGGATGTGCTTTGGATGTTAAAGATGGGAAAGATTTGTAGGGCCGAGTTCACCTGAAAGGTTCTGTTTGTTGTCAGTGTGGGTTTTGACTGACCATAAGGAAGACGTGAGCTTGCTTGGCAAAAGCACTGGAGCCTGGCTGTGCATTGTGTTAGGTCTGGTGGAGATGGGCCTGTGGCTGGCTAGGAAATACAAAAGCTGCAGATGAAGATCCTGCTTTTAGAAGGTTGCGTGCTCTTCCCAGTTGGGCTAAAGGCGAGTTCCCAGTGCTGTTTCCGACTCCTAATGAGAGTTCCTTCCGGACTCTTACGTGGCTCCTGGACCAGCTCCAGGAAGGAAATGATGTGGCTCTGGCCACCCTGTCTCCCAGGCGGATCCTTTATTCAGAACATCACAAAGAAAGGACATTGGGCTTGAGGTTCCCTGTGGTGTTGAAGAGTCCAGGCTGTACAGAGCAGCTGCTGGGCTTTCTGGGTGAATACCCACTTAGCTGTTTCCACAGGAGATGTCTGAGCCTGAATGCTGTGGATTCAGAGGCAAGCTATGGGGTGAAGCTTCAGGAAGAATTCACCTTTTTTTTTCTCTCCGTGATCCCCAAACATTTCGCCCCAATTCATCAGTACGTTAGTTTTTGGCTTCTACACTCCAGACAACCTGATTTGATTTGTTTACTTTCTATTAGCCAGATTTCAGATTTCCTTATAGGCAAAATTATAACAACATCTATTGTATCGTTTAGACTTTTAACATGTAAAGCTGTTTCTACTGATTTTTACCCTTGTTCTTTTATTTTTTTTTAAAAAAAGGAAATGTATTTTTTTGTTTGGTACCATAGTATGAAACGCTGGAAACCATGACTATAAAACATGCTATGGCACATATATTTATAGTCAGTTATGTAGAACAAATGTAATATATTAAAACCTTATATTATATATAATGAACTTTGTATTATTCACATTTGTATCAGTATTATGTAGCATAACAAAGATTGTAATGCTCTCAACAACTGATGTCATTTTATTAAAAAAAAAACACAGCAAAAATTTGAAGGAACCCTTTTCCAAGGTTGTATTCATCTGCCCATCATTTCTTTCATTACTAATTTGGAGTAGGAGGGAATAGATGTAACGTTTTTACGTATTATTTTATCCTTATAGAGTATTTTCACAAACTGTTCATATACTTCATAAGCCAATAAACATATTCATAGTAAAATAGGTAATAGTATGATATTATCCAAACTACTTTGAGGAAACAACTTCTGCTTTGAGATTGCTTCTTCTTGCTCTTTTCCATTATGCAACTAATTCACACACAAACACGTTTGTGTCTTCTTTAGTGTGCCTTTGAGATATTCACGGGATTCTGTGGTCTTCTATGAGAATACTGATTCAACTTCAGGAGGTGAGAGCTGATGAGACAGGCAGCCAGACCCCAGAGAGGCAGAGGGCAGATGCAAGGCCTCCAGTAATGTTTCATGCTCTCTCACAGTTACAATGTCATACCCATTACTGACTTGTGTGTGTGTGTTCCAGTACTGGGAATTGAACTTAAGGCCTTGCACTCTCTCTTGGTTTCCTCACTTAAGGTTAGTGCTTTGCCCCTTGAACCACAGCTCTGCTTTCAGCTTGTTGTGGCTAATTGGAGATAACACTCTCACAGATTTGTTTGCCTGGACTGGCTTCAAACCATGATCCTCAGATCTCAGCCTCCTGGGTAGGTAGGATTTATAGGTGCAAGTTCTTAGGACCCAGCAACCATTACTAACATGCTGAGTGATTATTTTTTTCCTGAATTGAGAAAGCACTGTTAGGTAACACATCATTGACACCAAGAAATGGCCTTATCACTTATGCTCCTTTTCTAAAATATCAGACTTGCAAATGTTTGTCTAGGCAAATTTTATTTTTTTGTTTTAAATTGACTTTTTAGTTTACTTTATCCTAAGACAGGTTCCATAATTCTAAAATAGCCTTTCATTCTAAATTTTTTTCTTTGATTGCCTCTAAACTTATTTGGGATTTTTCTTCAAATATAGAATGAGATAGCATCAGACTTGGCTGTTTTTCCAAGAAAATTGTCCATCATGACAGTTCCATTTATAAATTACACCTCTTTCCCAGAAATCAGAGTTGTCTGCATGGTACCATTCTTCAGTTCTTGTCATGTCACTGTCACATTCTGCACAACTTTTATGATAGTGGAGAAGAGGGCTTGTGTGTGTGGTTCTTGGGGACATCATTCAGCCAAGCGAGAGGGATTGGTTGGGATAAGGCTCTTCTGCCAAACTTCATTAAACTTGGGGTGGAGTTCCTCATCTCTTCCTGTCATCACAGCTTCTTCCAGGAAAATTCTAGGTGTTTCAGGATGGGAAGACCTGGTAGAAAAACAAGTTTTTCTTCACTTTATAATAAAGGTTTGTTTCTCCTAAGTGGCTCCTGGCATGGTTTCCAATATCAAGACTTTACATTCAGCTACAACTTCACACATTTCAAAGCTAAGCTTCTTGTACCTTAGGCGGGACAAAGAAGAGGAATGAATGGTTTGGCCTCTTGGTCTCTCTCTTCTCTCTGTCTTACATGCTTGTCTTTTTCAGAGCTTTTTTCCCCCTCACCTGACTTACCCCTGTATTGAAGGAAAAAAATGTGACTTTAAAAGTGCTTCCTGCATGAATATATTTGGTATATTTGGGGTGAGGCTCCCCTCGCCTCCGGCCTCTCAAAGCCTCTGTCTTTCTCTGCCTTCTTTTTCTCTGCCCTCTAACCTTCCTCTTTACCTCAGGGCACTGCTGGAAGCCTTTCTCTTCCACACTATGACAAGAGAAGGGAGAATTCTGGGGAGGTTCAAGTCAATGACCCTTGAACCCTTGCTTAGGTTCCCCCATCAATGCCCCTTCCATTGTCCTTAGCAATGAAAGGAGAGAAGAAACAAAAACTGCAAGACCACAGTTTTGTAGTTTCTAATTTAACTCGGTTTCCTCCATTCTACTTAGCTTGTCTGTCTTTCTATCTCTGACTTGGATATTTATCTCAGATAAGACAATGTAAGGGAATCCAGAAGCCTAATAAAAGCAGTGTTTGCTACACATGCTTGCACATTTGCATGCCTCCTTAGTGGTGCTTAGGGGCAGTGTGCATGTCAATACATTCTTGGACAGTCCCTCACCATAGCTCAAAAGGGGATCTAGCCTGTTTTTGATGAAATGGTGTGTTAAGTGAATCACTTCTATGAGAAGGGTATAGACGACATAAGTAAAAAAAAAATCTGTACAGCAAAAGCAATTTGAAGTCCAATTCTGGGAAAGGCTGTAGAATGCTTTTAAGTGAGAAAGACATTAAAATGATAAAAATTGTTTGCTCATTTTTTTATTGGAATGGAATGAGTAGTGGAATCTGGGAGGAACAACTCAGAGAAAACTTTCATAAGCTTTCATAACTTCACTCCTGAAGTTCTGGAGCTTAAGAGGTGGAACATACCAGTCCAGCAGAAGTCTGACTCAGAGATAAGAGGTCTGCCTTAGGAAGGAGGATTTGTATCGTGAATACTGATAAGGCAAGGGCTGCAGCAAACTGTGACTGACACTCAGTAAACTTCAGTTCCAGTCCATCAAATTGTACCTGAGCTGCCTTTTATAAAATCTTTTTAAAATTGTTGTCTTTGTCAGTTTGTGAGCGCCATGCATCTTGATCAACGTCCCCTTTCATCATCTTCCATCTCTCCCAACCCCACCCCATTGTCACAAAGGTATATTGAATATTATTACTGCATTTTCCCACCCTTCCTCTACTCATGTGTTCAGCCCTGGCCCCAGTGACACACATTTCAACTTCCTGGCATTCATTTTGTTAAACTATAAGTTATTGGGAGACGTTATACCCTTGTGATCCTCTCCTGGATATGCCAGACTTTAGATAATATTTTTATGTATGTTTACACACACATGCATATATCCTGTATATGTTTTCATATGTTTATAATTTTGATCTAACTTCTACCTATGAGGGAACATGTGTTCTCATGTCACTTTTTGATGCTTCTAAGACAACGTAAAACTTTGTGACTTTATTAAGCATTTTTTTTCATTCCTTGGGCTTGAACTTGGGGGCTGAGCACTGTCCCTGGCTTCTTTTTGCTCAAAGCTAGCACTCTGCCACTTGAGCCACAGCGCCACTTCTGGCCATTTTCTGTATATGTGGTGCTGGGGAATCAAACCCAGGGCTTCATGCATGCTAGGCAAGCAAACACTCTACCATTAAGCCACATTCCCAGTTCCTTACTAAGTATTTTTTAAGGCTATACATGAAGACAAAGTATGTGGCTTTTTGTATATTTTCTTTTTATCTTTATCTGGCCTATTGCTGACACCAAGTACTTTAGAACACGTGACCAGTGGACTCACCCCAACTGGTCATAGCATAATCTCATTCCTTCATTGGCAAGAGCTTTGAACTTTTAGAAAAAGGGCAGAGAGTAAGCAAACTGGCACCTGCCCTAGTTTTGTTTCACCTTTATTCTGTGTTATCTTTTTTTTTCCAGGATGTAATACTCCTGGGGACATTTTAGCCTACCCTCTGTTACTATAACTAACTACCACAGGCAGGTAATTTACAAAGAAGAGGAAGTATGGGACATGCCAGGGAGTCTTTACAGCTTATGATTCTGGAGGCTGGTAAATATAATATGAAGATGCTGGCTTCTGGTAAGGACCTTACATTGTGATATGATGGAGGATGTCATGTGGTGAAATAGCAAGTAGGTTGCTGGTCTACCAGCATCTGTCTTCATCCTCTTAGGTAGCCACTAATGCTATCACAGGTTCCCCTAATTACCTTCCTAAAGTCTCAATCATAATTAACATATGACTTTGAGAGTTTTCTTAACACATGAACTTTGGAGGAATATATTAAAACCATAGCAGAGGGATAAAGAGGGAAGATTAATTTTTTTTTTCAGCTAAAGGTACTCATACTATCTGACTCTGGGGCTCATAGGATATGAGATATGGACTAACTCATCCTTTAAACTAATGCCACTAGGAGAGGTTTAATAGAACCACGGAATTTTGTTAAACAGAAATAACTTATCCTGATAAAAGTGGCTGAAAACATTTCATGTATCACTCATTCACACAGAGAAAACCTAACGAGAATAGAGAATTCAGACTCATTGTAAGATCAACAGCAATATTCTATATTCATTTTTCAGCTTATACAGGAAGCTGGTGTTCAATGACCTGGTAGATAGCAGTGCGGGGCTGGGGGGGCCCGCGGGGGAAGCAGGGCCTCCCACTGAACTCAAGTGTTAGAAACTCAGCTCTTATTACTGACCTTTAAATAACCAGTCTTTTGTTTGTTCATATTTGAGTGCATCTATAAAGTACTTACAATGTGCTAGATATTCTTTTTAAAAGTATATTGATATGAACTCTTGTAATAAAGCCCCTAAAGGAACATCTAAGTGTCACAGTGTGAATTGGGTGGGTGAGGGCGGGGCCCTCAGACATTGGTTTCCACAATTGTTGTTGAGGATTTACTATATGCTGGACACCTACAGGTAGGCAGTGGTTAAAATTAGTTCCTTAGCCAGGTGCCAGTGGCTCATTCCTGTAATCCTAGCTACTCAGGTGGCTGAGATCTGAAGATTGTAGTTCACAGCTAGCCCAGGCAGGATAGTCCATGAGACTTTTACCTCCAATTTAGCACCCAAAAAGCCAGCAGTGAAGCTGTGTCTCAAGTGGTAGAGTACTAGCATAGAGCAAAAAAAAAAAAAAAAAGCCAAGGGACAGCACCTAGGCCCTGAGTTCAAGACCCAGGATTGGCACCAAAAAGAAATAAATAGGTTGGGGATTGCCAATAGAACAGAACCATAGTGGGGAAGGGCTCTACTCTTACTCTAGAATTCTCTGTACTCTCACGATCTCACCTTTGTGGATTGAGCAGAATCTCTTATTGGCTCAGTCATTCTAGGCTGAGCTCAGAAACTGCTTTGGGAATTGTATTACATAGATTTATCATGGAAGTCACCTAACTGGATTTGAGACTCAAGAAGCCCCCAGGAGCCATGAATTAAGAGCTGGGTTTGTTTATTTAGCTGAAGGCTAAGAAAATTAGACTTCTCTGTGTCTGGTTCACCTCATGTTGCAAATTTGCATGAGACTTGTAAAGCAAGATGAGATTCTGATAGTGCTTTGGAAGAATTCTGTGTTGGCAGGGACTGAATAGCACACAGAAGGAATCTTCGGTGTTATTATAAGTAATACAGGGCTGTCCTTTATACTACTGTCCTGCACTTAAAACGTTTCTAATGGTTGAAAATCTGGGATATAGAGAGAATGAATTCTACTATTGTCATTAGTTTTGCTTAGGAATACTCCTAGTAGGATTGTTTCAGTGGTTTCCTCTAGAACATTTCAAAAAAAGTGATCAGGCAGCATGCAACACTTCCCAAAGGTACCTCTTTCACAAAATGAAGTGTGGTTCTGTATAAATTATCTTGAGACTCTTTTAAGCAGCTAGTACTTGAAGTCAGTAGAAACACATCTTTCTTCAGTTCATCCTAGGTAGATCATGATACAGTGCTGTGCTTTTTTTCTTTCCCCGTGCTGTCCAATACACTTGGCAAATTACCTTGAGGGGCTGTCATGAAGAGAGAAAAAAGGACTCTCCTTCTCTTCTCACCTAATCTATTAGTGGGTTTCAGAGCTCTGCTCAGCTTCAATTACTGTAGTCTTTGGTAACAGCAGAGAACACAGTACTGCTTAGCTGGAGGAACAAGGCAGGAAGTAGCAGGCCGGAACTCACTTCTGAGTTAGATCTTACTTGAGTTTTTAATAATGGTCACTTCAGAAAGTTTCAGTGAGTATTAATTTTGAGTGGCTTATCAGTTAGAACAAGTTTATAATGAAGATGCAATAGAATTTTTAGTTAAGTGTGCACATGTGCACACACACATTTATCACTTTCATTATGTTTATTTCATGGCGATGGATCTTTAAGTAGCTCCACCATTAGTTAGAGTTGGGCATCTTGAAGGGCAGAGAACTAATGTTGATCACTGAACAACTGCCAGTCATTGCCTCATATATTAGTTCATGAAATCCTTGCAATGAGCACCTTAGGTTGGCTACTGTTTTCATCAGATGGTGAATGAAGATTGGAGGTTGAGGTTTGAAGACTCTATGTGCCAGATCACACCAGGATTCAGTCTAGTCTACTGAAGACCTTGGAGACATGTTAAGAATAAGAATGGAATCTTCTCTCTTAAAGGCAGTGAGATCACTACATGAAAGATACATGGTAAGGTGACCAAGTACTATTAAAAATCTTAGTATGTCTTGGCCTTCCAATTTCCCATCTTTAGGGCAGTGTTAACTATAAGATAAATCTATAGGGTGGTGACTAAACATACAAAGTCAGTGTCATAATAAACATCTAGCTCCCAAAGGAAACAAAGTGTGACACACATTAGTTATATTGCCTTGGGAAAGTTACTTAGCTTATTTGAACCTTATGTTTTTCATCTGAATGAAGATTCAATGGGATCTATGTAAAGCATGCAACATGCCACCTGTTAGGTGGAAGGCACTCAAGGGATGTTAGCTACCATTATGTTTTATCATGATGTTACTAAAGCATTTAGAGCTTGTTGAGTAACAGTATCAAAGATTATCAGTTAACAATCTTCACCATTAATTACCATGGACAACCTTGATGGATGTCTCCAATGGAGACTAGTCAATGGATGCAAGTCAAGTTAGGTACATTTATAGTTTGTGACCTACCAGTTCTCACAGATTGTTTGTTAACAATCTTTCCCATTGACAACCCAGATGAACAACTCCAATGGAATGTACTATTTTTCTCTGCTATTTGGTTTTCAGACCTGCATGAAGACCTTCCTACCATGAAGAACAAACTGCTGACATGAATGCAAAAGGGAAACTGTGGTGGGAGGATTAGATGGAAGGAAGGAAACGAGCTGAGGATGAATAGGATTGAAAAATGTTCATATATATGTATATGTATATATATACACATACATACAAAATATGCAAAATAAAACGTGCCAAACACTGTCTGGAAGGGGGATGGGGTGAGTGGAAGGAAGGACTATGGGGCAATAGTGGAGGGGGTGAGCATCCTCACAGTCCTGAAGACATCAATGGAGCTATCTGTGACTCCCCCTTGCATTATAAATGTAGATTCATTATTTTAAATTGCTAGAAGATGTATTTGAGAAGGGTGTCACGTGACAGAGTCAGTTCACCAAGAGTGCACTGGTCAGGATTTGGACACTAGGTCAAAAAGTTACGGTGATTTTCTTATTTTATTTTATTGTAAAGGTGATATACAGAGGGGTTGCAGTTACATATAACCAAGGTAATGAGCACATTTTTGGTCGAACAGTGATACCCTCACCCATGTTTTCTCCCATTTCCCTCCCCCCATCTCCTTCCCCGCCCCCCCACAAGTTGTGAAGTTCATTTCCAACATAGTGTCACATGAGTATTGCTGTTGCATTGCTTCGCCCTTTGTCTCATCATTTTGTTATTCCCCTTCAGTTCCTCAAATCAGATAGACATATGTACAAGACACAGGGTAACAAAATAAAAAACAGTGACAACAGGGGATAAACCCAAAGAGGGGGGAGCAAGAAAAAAGAAATAACTTCACACATTACAAAAACAAACCAACAAACCCCTGTTTGTTTCCGTATCTTGGTGTTCATTTTGATTAGCATCATTTTATATGGTCATACATACTTAGTTATTAAGCTCCTCTGCTAGGATTATCCTAGACATTTACTAATGATTACAAATGAGGGAAATCATGGAACCTATGTTTCTTTGGGTCTGACACCTTCACTTAGTAAGGTAATTTTTCTACCTAAATTTTCAGAGGGAAATGGCCATTTATTACAAGGTCTAGGAAACATGGTTCAAGCAATAGAATGCCTGCCTAGCAATTGTACTCCCCTGAGTTCAAATT
The DNA here is from genome assembly GCF_023159225.1 of Perognathus longimembris pacificus. NCBI lineage: Eukaryota > Metazoa > Chordata > Mammalia > Rodentia > Heteromyidae > Perognathus > Perognathus longimembris. The sequence goes on along the minus strand of NC_063176.1, from coordinate 28,235,225 downwards.
CTCCATACCCCCTCCCCCAAATGCAATGAAACAAAACAAAATAAATAAGTAGCTTAGAATTATATAAACAGTATTAGTTTGTCAAAAATAATCTGTAATCTGCAGTCATCTGTTACAGTTTTCACATGGTGAATTTATTCCATTAGCAAACTCATCAAATTAAAATTACTAATAAACTCAAACCCCTAAGAACAATTTTTTTTTTTTTGCCAGTCCTGGGCCTTGAACTCAGGGCCTGAGCACTGTCCCTGGCTTCTTCCCGCTCAAGGCTAGCACTCTGCCACCTGAGTCACAGCGCCCCTTCTGGCCGTTTTCCATATATGTGGTGCTGGGGAATCGAACCTAGGGCCTCGTGTATCCGAGGCAGGCACTCTTGCCACTAGGCTATATCCCCAGCCCCCTAAGAACAATTTTCAAAATTTCTAATAACTTGAAATGACCATTTCTGGGAAATTTTAATAGGTTAGTTTTCATTCTTTCTTCATACCACAATTTGATAAAATGTTCAATTTTTTACAAGTTGAGGGATATGGGCTTAGACTTTTCATGACTATTATTGAATTATTTCTCAACAGCACATCCAGGGTAAGATTATATTATATTCTTGCAATTAAGATGAAATTGTGTGCAAGGATCCAAACTAATCACACCAATTTAAAATGCTGATTTTCTTTTTTGCCAATTGCTTGGAGTGCAAAATTAAGACATATGTCTTAATGTATGACTTGATGCATCATTAAAAGAGTGGTAAAGGGCTGGGGATATGGCCTAGTGGCAAGAGTGCCTGCCTCGGATACACGAGGCCCTAGGTTCGATTCCCCAGCACCACATATACAGAAAACCGCCAGAAGCGGTGCTGTGGCTCAAGCGGCAGAGTGCTAGCCTTGAGCGAGAAGAAGCCAGGGACAGTGCTCAGGCCCTGAGTCCAAGGCCCAGGACTGGCAAAAAAAAAAAAAAAAAAAAAAAAAAAAGAGTGGTAAAAATGTCCAAATACTGAACAATTGAAAATGACATCCAAAAGAAATGAGTAAAAGTTAAAAATGGCTGAATCATATCCAGTCTCTTTGACTGCTTCTGCTCACTGCTGCATTTCTGGCACTTAGAACAATGCTTGGCCACTAGCACTCAGTAAATATCTATGGGATATCATGATACTATCAGTTACCTAGTGAATAGAATCTTAGCCAGCTGATGGGGTTCTAGTCACTAAGTGACTAATAGTACTTTGCAGGTGCAAAAAACTCTTCAGAAGCTGTTGTGGAGTGTGTCTTAGGGTGTGTCGGATTTTCCAAAAAAGTGAGGGCAACTATAAACACGTGCCACAAGGTAGGAGATGTCCTGCTCCCTCCAAGCTGGTTAGATAGACTTGGATTTAGACGCTTCATGCTTGTAAACACGTGGAGGAAGAAATAGAGCAGTAGCACACCCAGAGGCTGCTGCCATAATCATCTGCCTCCCCAGCACATGCCCTTTCTTTGGTGGTGGCTGTTCTGTCAGGAACAGTTGCTGGAGAGGAGTCAAGGCATTGTAAGGAGTTGAGAATCGGAGCTGGACCCGGAGGCCTCCAAGTCCCCTTTCAGACTCACATGAAAGCATGCAGGTTCTTGGTTTACACAGCCCTGCATTTGGATTTGGGCTGCACCATGGGATCACAGCAGTTATGCGATCACCTCAGCCTCGCTTAGCGTTAGTCCACACCTTCATAAGAGGAAATCATAATAGTGCATACCTCATAAAGTGAGTGCAAGGATGAAACTAACAGATACAAAGCATTTAGTATAACACCTACATCGTAAGCAGTTGGTAAAGAAATCAATGAAGAGCAAAGCATCAAGCTGACTTATTTTTCAAGAACTAATAACAAGGTTCCTGTCTCAAGGGCTTTATGGACAAACATCTAAGAGCACACCAAGTTATCCTGAGGGCAAGTGAGCTATTATTATTATTTTCAAAATACCTGCTTCCACAAATGACGCCCACATATATACACAACATTTCAACCTTTGCCATAGACTCTGGACTTGTGCTTTGTTCAGGGGTCTGGGAGGAATGGAGACAGGAAGAGGAGTTGAGACGCTGTGGCTGAGGGGCTGGAGTCCAGGCTGGGGTATGCATGGAAGCGGGCCCATGAGTCACAGGCTGCAAAGCTCCAGTGGTGTTCTGGCTCCTGGGCTTTGCAGATGGGGAGACAGTTCCTGCTCTGCACTATACAGACCCCATTCAAGTCCTTTAAGACAAAGTCTTGAACTGAATCATGAAAACCCAAGGCAAGGAGTGTTTTCAGTGTCTGTCAAGGCCAGGAAATTCCCAAGCCTTAAGAAAATGATGTGAGGCGCGCTGAGGCCTCCCTCACCATTGTGGTGAAATGCTGAGAGGGACTGCTCCTGCCATCATGGCCAGATACTGAGGCCTGCCTCACTATGATGGTGACATGATAGAGCTGCCCTCACCACTGTCATGGAGAAAGGAAGCTAGTAACATGGTCTTATTTCCTCTGGGGTTGGAAAGGCTTAACTGGCTTTTGAGTTAAAGAGCCAAAGCCATGTCCTATGAACACAGGGTCACTACTAACACAGCCCTTCCATAGCAATCCAGGAAAGATGTCTCAACTAAAGTCTTGTCTCAACTAAAGTACCCCCTGCCCCCTACATCCCTGGGATTTGCACACTCAGACTCCATATTGTATAAAGGTTGACATAGGAAGTGCTGATCACCTTGGGTGAGGGGCTAATGTGTGGCCATTTTTGGCCCAGACCCTGGGTCTTTGACAGGTTTATGGAGGACAGAAGGCAGGAACAAATCTTCTTGGCTGTGACCTCTTTCCCCCTGGCTTCCCCCACTTCAGGTTGAGACCCCCATTTAGGCCCTCCTCCAGCTTGAAGACTGATTAGGCCCAGGAGGCTTTGCTGGGGTCATTTGGAAACTGCCCAGGCCCTGGAACATATGGCACTGATAAAGATCTCACTCTCCAAGATAAGGAGCTGTTTCAGGGAATCTGAGGAAGCCATGGGTTTGTTTCCATAAAGCTGGACAATGTGAGGTATAATCTCTACACAGATGTAATTAGCTGTTAAGCATATTAAGTCGATGAGGAAAGGGGCGCTCTGCTGGCTCATAAATTACTGTGATCTCACCCCAGAGGAACCAAGTGGAGGGCAGGTATGTGTTCCTGCTGGATTGCTAGACTGGCACCTGATGATGGATTAGGAGGCCAAGCCTACAGTAGTTGCACCTCTTAAGGAAACAGGCCTGGAAGAGCCACAGCCCTGGAAGACCAAGAGCCTTTAAACCTTTTGTTTCCACAATAAGGGAGGCTTTGAAGAAGTCATATCAAAGCTCAGCATAGTAGTGTGCTCACTTAGTGTTTTCTGCTAACTTCAAGGCTCTGCCCTGTGATGTTACGTTGTTAGGAGAACCAAGAGATCTCATGAAGGCTACTTTCCCTCCACATTGGCCAAGCAGAGGTTGGACAAGACCATTAAACCAGTTGTTTCACAGGGGTTAACAATCTGTCAGAAGGAAGGGCACTTATAACAAACTCAACTAACTACTAAAAGCCTTCACTGCATGTGCTACTTTTATTGATTTAATATGAATAAAAACAGCAACAACAATCTGTATTATTTTGAGGGGGGTGGCTGTACACTAGCACTCTACCACTTTGAGGCACAGCTCCACTTCCAGTTTTTTGGTAGATAATTGGAAATAAGGAGTCTCACAGACTTCTCTGCTGGGCTAGCTTTGTACTGCAATTGTCAGATCTCAGCCTCCTGAGTAGCTAGGCGTGAGCCACTAGTACCTGGCCAGTCTAATTGTTAAGAGCTTCCTCTGTTAGGGAGAGTACTAAACAGGCATGTATCTGTCCTGAGATGTATTTCTCACATCAGCCCTATGAGCTAGAACTTAATATTTACAGATGAGTAAACTGTTTACACAACTTGAAATTTCTACCCAAAGTTACAATTGATAAATAGAAGATCCGGGTATAGACATGAGTCGTGGATCCTAGAGTTCTGATATCAAAACCAACCCGGAATCAATTAGAAAGCTAAGACTAGCAGAGTTTTCAGCAATATGCTCTTCTATTTATCTTCTCCTTGCTCTGAGGTGTCTGATCTTTCAAACTCACTGCAGCTTTTCTGTCGTAGTTCATGGTGTGTCCCTTGGGAACTTTTGTCAATGGTAAAAGCTCCCAGCATAGTGGAAACCACTTGTAATCTTTTTTTTTTTTTGTATTTCCTCCATTTGCTAGTGATGGGACTTTCTTTTTTCTTTTTCTTATCTGGACAGGATCATATTCATTTCTTACTAGTATAAATTAACTGTACAGAATAGTGAGTTGCATTGTGACATTTTCCTAAATGCATATGATATACTTTGATTATATTCATCTCTATACACCCATGGCCTTCTTTATCTCCTCACTCCCTTCCCCCAACCCCTTTCACTTATGGGATTGGGATGATGCAGAGATGGTTACAAGTGAATATTTAGGATTTAGGTCAAATTTTGGGGAAAGGCTCTTCCCATAGACTTGGCCCTGCAGTTAAAAAGACTCTCCGAGTCAGGTACTGGTAGCTTACTCCTGTAATCCTAGCTACTTAGAAGGCTGAAATCTGATGATCCTGGTTCAAAGCTAGTTCAAGGAGACAAAACTGAGATTTATCACCAATTAATCAGTAAAGGCAGAAGTAGAGTGTGCCTCAAGAGGTAGAGCACCAGCCTGGAGTAAAAAGCTAAGCAAGAACCCTGAGTTCAAGCCCTAGTATCAGCAGAGAGAGAGAGAGAGAGAGAGAGAGAGAGAGAGAGAGAGAGAGAGAGAGAGAGAGAGAGAGAGAGGAGAGGAGAAGAAGAGAGGAGAGGAGAGGAGAGATAAAGAGAAGGAGGAAGGAGGAAGAAAGGAAAGAAGGAAGGAAGAAAGGGAGGGAGGGAGGAAGGGAAGGGAAGGAGGGAAGGAAGGAAGGAAGGAAGGAAGGAAGGAAGGAAGGAAGGAAGGGAAGGAAGGAAGGAAGGAAGGAAGGAAAAGCTCTCAGACTTTCTGAGCTTGAGTAGCACACTGGTTTGAGGTAGAAGATTGGCATATTACCTTTCTTAGAGGTCACATTATCTTTATCTTCTGGGGGTATTCCCATCAGAAATATGTGAACACTGAAAATGTCTACTTGGAAAATTCAGTTTGCATTTACTGTGGACACAGATTGTGACATCATATCTCTCTTCACAAGGCTCTCTGAGTCTTCTATCCACTGACATGTGATGGAAACTTTCTAGAAACTGAATCACTCTCAGTGGCAGCTTTTATGATTTCTCTTAAAGGACAATTGAACTCTCCCCCCAGGCTTTTAATTAAAAGTTAGTCTCAGGCTCCTGCTGGACTGTGTAACCTACAGGAATTGTCAGTTCATGCGAATTAGGCTCTATCATATAGCACCGAGTCTCTACCAGGGAACAGTGGGACACTAGGTCTAGGATGGCAGGGAAGTATATTGCTTTGTAGCCATCCAGGCCCAGGTAGGACTGGGGCCCAGAGAGGCCATGTCAGCCAGGCAATGCTACAGGAAAACACAGCCTTCTCCATATCTTATCAATTGCCATTTTGTGATTGGAGACAGCCCAATATTAAATTTTACAAAAAAACTGAGGGAGAGGGTTGAACAAATTTGACAAGAAATGTACTCACTACCTTACCTACATAACTGTAACCCCTCTTTATATCACCTTGACAATAAAATTAAATTAAAAAAAATGTGTGTGGGAGTGGTGTGGGGCCAGCACAGATGGAAATCTTCTAAATTCCATGCCTTTTCCCCCAGAGCCTTTCAGGAGATAATGTCTCACCAGGAGCTGGCTGGGGGCCCTTAAGGGTACTTTTTGTCCTGAGGCCTAGTAACAATCGCAAAGTCATTCTGATAAAGCCTTCCCCTGCCTACAGATGAACACATTACATTTGAGTTAAGCACTAGCAGCTTTAGAGAGCATGGAGATAAACCACTGCAATGATTAACTTCCTCTCTGTTTAATGGCACAAAAACCATCAATAGAGTGGCAGGCCTGCCTAGGTTCCCACACCCAATCCCGGCATGTTTAGGGTCTGGCTTAGTACGTTTTATTGGCAGCCCTCTGCTTCTATTAATTGTTACAGCTGTGCCTGCCAAGCTAGTTTGGAAGGTGTATGGTTGTCTCTCCAGGCTGGTATGCTTCTAGAGCCATTATTTGTCATTCTTATTTGGGGGTCAATGATTTTATTCACTTTTTGCCCTAAGAGTAAGAATGTTACCCCATCTCACCGTCAGCTCACCTGTCAGCTGTTCAGATATAGCACCGTCCATGTTCTGGGTAGAGAACTGAAGTCTGGCTGCTATCTGAGTGCTTGTTGAAACCTCTTTTAAGCAGGTGCTATTTATAGTCTCTTTGCTAAGAGCAACTTGAATATCCTTGACTCAAACTTTCTGAAGCAGTTTGGCAATTTATAAAAAGTCAGCCTATGAAGATTTTAAAGTCCTGTGCCTTATTTAACGACAAGTCCCAAACTCAACATATTAAAATATAAAGCAGAGAGCTAAATGTAAACTCAATGTTTACTGAAATATACAATGTTGTGTTAGAGACAACAGCTTACAAACTTTTTTTTTGTGTGTGTGTATGGGGGGGTGGTGATGGCAATACTAGGGTTTTAACTCAAGTGTTCTACCCAGTTTGCAAAGAACTATTTTGAGATTATAAAATGACCTCTTTTATGAGACCATAGGTAATGAGTATATCAGGTCTTTGATTCTTTGTTTTGCTTTTGGAGCCAGGGTCTTGCTGTGTAGCCCCGAATGGCCTTGAACTCACAAGGGAGGCTTCAGTTTCCCCAGTGCTCAGCTTTCTGGCATGTGCTACTGCACCAGTTCACACCATTGATTTTTAACGTGGTGCAAGGATCCAGAATCACCTGGCACTGAGCTTGGGAGAGTTTTGTCCTTAACAGCCAAGAAACAAATAATGGATCCATTTAAATGCCATGACTTCAGACTCTGTGTCAGGGGGTGACTGTACTAACACCTAGGCTCATCTCTTGAGCACTGAAGAAGGACGATCGATAACATCTCCACAAAGGTGTCTGCATCAATCAGATGGTAGGAATCAAACAGCTGACCAGAAAAGATCTGTCTCTGGCTTGACTTCACCTTAGAATAACTTGGGGTCCATATTATTTAAATTTTCTAGTGGATTCTGAAACACAGGGAAAGTTAGCAACCAACTGCCAGTGGTGCTCATTTATAGCAATACACACTTAATATTTTTTTCTTGTGCCAAGACTGGAGCTTGAACACAGGGCTCTGAGCCCTCATTTGGCTTTTTCCTCTAAAGGCTGGTCTACCACTTGAGCCACAGCTCCACCTTGGGCTTTTTGATGAGAAAGACTCAAACTTTCTTGCGTCTGCTGGCTTCAAACCTTGATCCTCAGATCTCAGTCTGAACTACTACAAATTATAACATATCTCATATATATAAAAAAATCAGACTTTTCTTTTGGATTGGCTTTCATATATGATGTAGCACATATCTGTGGTACAGGAACCTTAGTCATTAATACAATAGTGACTCTATTTCCTGAGAGTCTGCTTGTTATAGATTGACATTTGACTGTGGCCTAGTTCCGGCCGATAAATTAGTAGGCTTTCTAGAAAAGATTCCAATTGGATGAGAAAGTTTCCAACATAGTGAGAAGGAGGCAATAATGATGAGAAGTGGAAGGTTTTAGTAAAGACAAATGTGAGGTACCTCCTGACTCTGGGCAGTGTATGCTTCTTCCTCAGGTGTGTGGCTCCTCGTGTCCTCTGTGGGTTCTATTCTTGTCCTGTTGTTTAGGATTGTCATAATAAGTCTATGTCCAGTGATTAGACAGAGCTTCCTTGAGGGAAGAGGACAGGTCTAGTCTCCTTTGAGTAAGGGCATGGAGAATCAACAAACCCCAGGAGTGGTCCTCTCATTGTACAGATGTCTAAACAGGACGGAACAAAACAAAAAAACAACCACCCACACTCAAAGACTCTGCTGAAAGAATAAGGATGCCAGAGCCACTGTTTCTACTGCAAGCAGAAACAGCTTTTCTGATTTGAATGAGCGTGTGTGGATTAGAGGTTGAGGAAGGGAGAGGCCAAAGGCCAGAAAGGATGTGCTTCCTTCCTCCTTGTAATTGTTTGGGCAGATACTACACACATCACATACACCAGAGTATACAGCTAAAGTTTGCCAAGAGTAGACTCTCCATATATGCACATGAGGAAAGGCTGCTTCACTATATCATAGCTTTTCTAATTTCATTTATGGTTTCTATTGTATGGTTTCTATTGTAGTCTATTGTATTGTATTGTATGTAAGTGTGCTTTTTGTAGTTTTACTTGTTTGTAGCAAGTAAGCTTTACAGTCATATGACTTGTATTTGGATGCTTTAGGTCTTACTGGTAGCCTATCCTTTGGTAAGTTACCTTGGATTTGGCGTTCTAATCTCATCCCTCGCTGTTAGGATTGACAAGTCATGAGATTGATAGTACTTTTCTATGATAGCATTTTGTTGTAGTTCAACAAATGGCAGCAGCAGTAGTTGCTTTGGTTCTTTTATTGAGAAGGTATATCAATCATTTTAGGCAAAGATGTAAGAGTTGTTAATTTAATTAAGCCTTTTTTGAGGGGGGCATTGTTTCTATTATTCCAGAGTAGAGGAAACATTTGAAATGTGTGAAAATACATGTTTTGAGAGTTATCCAGAGATTTCCAACAAGACAGATTATTTGTTCTACAAATATTTAATAGGACCTACTTTGTGCTAGCCACTGCAGTTAAGTACTGAGAATAAAATAGTGGCCAAGATGGGTATATTTCTACTCTCACAGTGTTTACAGTACAAAGAAATGCTCTCCTGGTATCCTTCTTGGGGATATGTAAGAACTTCAGGCAATTTTTAGGATAATGAGATCTTTGAGCAATCCATTTATAGATTTCAATAGTCCTCTCAATAGGTCTCCCACCCTGAGTGTTTTGGGAAGCCAAAGCTTACTGCATCTGGAATTCCTAGTTCAGGCCACCAGCCATGAACAGACCACAGCAAATTCAGGCAAGGAAATCTCCTACAACTTCAGGAACCTGGGCATTTCCGACATGTTCTGGAAGGATTTGAAGCCACTTAATATAGATATCCTGTAAAATTCTACTCTACTGGGATCTTTGTTTACTCAATTTTTATAGAAGCATTTTCTTCTATCAATAAAGCAAGCATCTCAGCAAAGAAAAAGAAGCAACTCTTTATTCACTTCCTGTCTTTTTCTCCTTTCCTAAAAAATTGTGGGGCCGGAGTATTTTTTAGTGTATTTAATAATAAAAAAATTAGAAGAGGGGCTGGGGATATGGCCTAGTGGCAAGAGTGCCTGCCTCATATACATGAGGCCCTGGGTTCAATTCCCCAGCACCACATATACAGAAAATGGCCAGAAGTGGCGCTGTGGCTCAAGTGGCAGAGTGCTAGCCTTGAGCAAAAAGAAGCCAGGGACAGTGCTCAGGCCCAGAGTCCAAGCCCCAGGACTGGCCAAAAAAAAAAAATTAGAAGATAGTATAGTTGAAAGAAGTAGTTCAAGGACAGACAGTACCTAGGCCAAGTTCAAGCCCCAGAATTGTACTATCTCTCTCCCTCCCTCCCTCCTTTCTCTTTGTCTTTCTCTCTCTCTCTCTCTCTCTCACACACACACACGTTTCTTTTCTTTTCTTTTTTTTTTTTTTTACTTCGGGTTCAAATCACTCTTCTTTATTTTTCCTAAGTAAGATTATTTACTTATCTTCTTTTTTAATATATACATTGATGTCATGCCATTCTCTCTAAGCATTGCTTTCACTATAAAGTTTTAAAAATTGAATTGTCTTTAAGCTTAGTTTAAATTATTTGTAAGTACATAAAAATGATATAAAATTAATTATATTGCTGCCATTACTATTTTGAATAAACAATTTTTGTTGTCAGTTAAGAATAAAAATAAGAGTTTTTGTGTTTTTACTTTTCTTATATGATGCTCTTTTTTTCTTCTTCATTTCCTTTTTCTTTTTGTGCTGGCCCTGGGGCTTAGACTCAGGGCCTAGATAGTGTCCCTGTACTATTTTGTTCACTCTACCACTCAATTTTGCTAACACTCTCCCACTTGAGCCACAGCTCCACTTGTTTTTAGTAGCTTATTGGAGGTAACAATGGAAGAATCTCATCCATTTTCCTTCCCAGGTTGGCTTTGAACTGTGACCCTCAGATCTCACCTCCTGAGTAGTTAGCATTATGAGTATGAGCCAGTTGCACCCAGTGTTGCTCTTCTTTTTCTTACTGTAGATCTGAGTTCTGACCAATATTTTCCTCTTTCTTTGAAGAATTTTTTCCCCTTACATTTCTTATGAGGCAGATCTAATGGCAACACACTCTCTCAAGTTTTGCCTGAGTCTTTGTTTCCTCTTCCCTTTTTAAGGATAATTTAGCTAGGTATAGTATTCTGTGTTGGTAGTGTTTTATTTTTTTCATGTAATATTTCAGTATTCACTCCAGTATTTTCTTACTTGCATGAGAAAACATAATGAGAAATCAGCTATAATTTTATATTTGTTCCTCTACAGATAAGGTGACTTACCTCTTCTGGTTTCTTTACAAATCTTATTCTTTATCTTTGTTTTTCTGAAGCTTAAATATGTTGTTCTCAGGTGTACTTGCTTTTGGTACTTGTTCTCTTGAGTGCTCTTTGGGCTTTCTGGACCTGTAGTTTGATTTCTAAAATTAATTTTGGGGGAAATTCTGTCATTGTTTCAAATATTACTTGTGTTCTCTTTTCCATTTAGCATTCCTGTTATGTATATACTGCCATCTTTTTAATTGTCCCACAGTTTCTCAGTATCCTGTTCTTCTTTGTGTATTTTCTTCTTTGTGCATTTTTCTCTTTATTCTTTAGTTTTGGAAGTTGCTATTGTCATGTAGTTAAGCATAGAAATTCTTTCCTGAGCCATGCCCAATCTACCAATGATCCCATGAAAGTGTTTCTCATTTCTATTACAGTGGTTTTAATCTCTAGCATTTCTATTTTGTCCTTCCTTAAAATTTCTACCTCTGTGCTTATACTATACATCTGGCATGTTTTCTAAGCCTATTAATCATAGTTTTTCTTTAAATACTTTCTAGTCTGGTAATTTCAATTCTTTTTGTTGCACTGTGATTCTGGTTCTGAGTTTGTTCAATCTTCAGTCTGAAGATTCACTAAGCTTTGTAATTTGGGGTTGGAAGATGGACATGATGTAGTTGGCATGAAGAATGATAGCAAATGGGTCATTAGTGAAGTGGTAGTAGAGGAGAGGGCAAGAAGCATTTTATGGTCCTGTATTCAGGTCAGCTTGTATCTCTGGGTAGTAAGCTTTACAGGCACTTCTCAATGTTGTGGCCACCCTCATCTTTTGGTATTGGCTAGAGGGAGCTGAAGTTGGGTGTTTTCCTGGCTCTTTGTAAAAGGTTAGAATTGGCTAGAGTGGGCTATTTCTTTTGCCCTATGTCAGTTAGGCATTGGCAAAACAATTTCTCAGATAGAAAGCCTTTCAATGAAAAACAGAATGCTCTGGAATACTTCAAAATAGTTCCTTTCCCTTTTTCCTAGTGGAAACACAGGGGATTCTTTTTTTTTCTTCTCTGATATTTACTCTGAGTAATTGGTGGGGCTTTGGTGATGAAATTGACAGAAGTGTTGCAACCTTGCCATGAGTGGGTCTTTCCAGAGTTTTTAACTTGCAGAGTTGTTCATGCAGTTTCCAGCCAATGGTCAGTTTCACTTTAGGTTTAACTACCCTAGGACTGATTTCTGAGGTGATTTCTGCTTAGAAGTTTTAATTCTTGTTAAATTGGTATTTGCTGAACATGTGTCTGTTATTCTAATTTTGAGAGGCCCTTCTCTGAGGAACTGAGAAAGAGTGATTGAATTTATAGCTCATCAAACTTGTTGTTTCAATAGAGTGGGAACTTATAAATCCAACTAGAAACCAGAAGTTTATTGCCTGGTTTCCTTACTATTTTCTACTTCCTGCCTGTATACATTTATATGTGGCATTATTTCTTCTTAGACTGGCACATTATTGCCAGCATTTGTTGTAGTGTAGGTCTGCTTACAGTAAATTCTTTCTTCTGCAATTTTTTTTCTTTTAGCCTTCTTTCTTCTGCAAATGTTTTTATGCCACCTTGATTTTTGCATGATTCTTGGTTGCATATAGAATTCCATGATGCCAGCTTTATATCCTTTAAAGATGTTTCTCTATTTCTTTCTGGCATATCTTCTGATTTACATAGTTTCTGATGACCAATGATTAATATTCTTATTTCTGATATCTCTCTCTATATATATATCTATATATCTGTACATATATCTATATTTGAGCATTGCTTTTAAGATTTTTTTGTCATATTGATTCAAGTTTTATGTGCATGAGTAATTTTTTTCTAAATGTACCTTGCATATGGCTTTTAAAAAACATAGTATAAGTGTACTAGGTGTACTGTTTAGAAATTAATGCAATCTATCCTCTAATTAAAATAAGCAGAGAATAATAGCCATTGGCACCACAGAACCCAACATAAATAACCTATTCCAATTTCAATGAGTTTTAAAGTTCTTTGAGGAAACTAATTCAAGAGCTCTTTGTAAACTGTATGAAGCATGAGCATCATAATATCTCTATTACTGCAACTTGACAGGACAACATTCTTTTGCTGGGGTATACCCTCGGAAAGTAAGGGGAATGTGTCATACTAATAAGCCGAGGTTATGACACAATTCCCCCAAATGGTACAACTGCCAGTGTGAAACTACAGGCTGCCAGGTATTTTCTCTAACTGTATAATTACTGGACAAGATAGTATTTTCTTTCTTTAAACAACTATTCCATTAAATAACAATGAAAAAACCAATTTGGAGCTAAAGTTAGGAGGAGTGGGTTTATGCTATTAGAACAGGGGCATTTAACAATAAAGTACACTGAAAAGTCTTGTCTAAGATTCTATTCTGATAAACACATTTGCCTCCTATTATATATTTTTAATGAATATGACAATAAATATTTGGCAGTTGTCTCAAAACTTTTTAAGGATTTTAAGACTTACAAGCTGTATATATGGGGGGAATCCCTTGCCTTTCTTTCATTAGACAATGCAGTGCATGTTCCTATGGAAGTCTAGCTGCAAGGGACCATAGTGAGCCTGCACTGTCTCCATATTGATCTGGTCAATACAGTTATGGATCTCAACTACTAGAGGTGCTGGAGGCATGGCTGAACTGAAGCAAGTTTGAGGCCCTGAGTTCAAACCAGAGTACATTTAAGAAGAGAAAAAAAAATAGAAAAAAAAGGAATGAAGTCCTGGCAAGAAAAGAACACAAACTGGAAGTCGGGAGGACATGTATTGCAATTCCAGCCACCAAACTCTTGATTTGGTGTTATGGTTCAATATGCTTTTTAAATGTCATATTGAAATCTGGTCTCCAGTGTAAATGCTGAGGAGTGGGACCTTTAAGAACTGATCAGGATGGTAGGCGAGATCCACACTTTTCAGGGGTAGGGTATTTATTCTCCCAAGAGCAGGTTGCTGTGAAGCAAACCTGCTCCTTCTCTTTTGTGCCTTCTTCATGTGCTCATGGTCCTGCTTCTTCACCACCTTCTGTCCAGCAGGAGACTCTCACTAGATGAGACTTTCCCTAGATGCAGCCGCCCTGTGTTGGACATCCAGACCTTCAGAGCTGTGAGCTTAACTTCTTTCCTGTATGTATTACCCAATTTCAGGCATTTGGCTACAGTAATGAGACATGGATTAAGAGATTGGGTTATATTAAATACTTCCTGCCTTTCCTTCTCTGGAAAAGTGGGCGTAACAGTGCCATCCTAGCATGGTTTCTGCAATAATGAAATAAAATATTCTAATACCTAGTAGGTGCTCTATCATTATTCATTTTTCTTTCCAGCCTTGAGTGATGAAAAAACATAAGCTATAGCCACAAAGATGTTAGTCCAAGAAAGATCTGTAGAACATGTTCATTTGTATTTTTTAAAATCACCTTCCTACCATGGAAAGAAGGCGGAAAGGGACATTCTCCTTCAAAGGTGCACTTTGAGCTGAATGTAAATATTTTACAAAATGTTTCTCCATGTAGAGAAGAGCATGTTTTCCCAAAGTGAGCCTCCAGCTTGGAGCATTTCCTGTCTGCAGAGAATTTGCTTTCTAGAGCATCTTCTGCACCCACTGTTGGCACAGCCTAAGAAGCACTGCTGGCCAAGCCAAGTGGGTGAAGCAGAGGAGATAACAGCACTTCAGTCTTCACCTTCATCTCCACCTTCACGTGAAGGAAAAAAAGAGAAATTCCGAATGAAGAAGGTGAATTTGGAATCAAAGAGACAAGAATGTCTGATTATTATATACACAAATCTTGCTTTCTTGTTTGTTTATTTGACAGTGGCTGATGGAGCCATTCAAGAACAATACTGACCTTTTGGAAGCTATTTCCAAATTCTACACATCTTGTTGGCATTTGGATGTGAAGTTAGCTGCTGGTACATTGGTAAGATGACTTTCTAGGGGGGAAATATCCTAATTTGTGTCCGCTTCTGACTTCCACAGAGACAGTTCTGCTCCCAGGATGCCCAATATGACATTGCTGAATATGCAGTTGGATGAGTTGTGAACAGGCAGTCAGTGTGGGCTGGGTCTGGAACATCACTGAGCCTAAGGCCCATGTTCAGTGATAATAACTATTGGCAAATTCAACCCTTGTTGAAAACAGACATCATCAAGTTCTAGAATTCACTGCCTTTTGTTCTATGGTCTGCATTTTGGTCATTGTTTCTCCAGCCTTTTGAATTAGCCCAGAAAAAAATCTCACTGCTGGGGACCCCAGAGCCTTTGACTTAATGAAGATTGATGTCTTCATTAGATTTTGAGAAGGAATGTTTGGACCTTTTATTACCTGGTGGCTGGTGCCTAGTCCTCTCTGTTCCCTTGCCCATCTCCCCCACCTCCTATGACACATTCCTGAAAGTGCTCCAGGAAAAAAATGTTCCAGCCTTGGCAGATCAGCATTTCTCATTGTGCAATTCCTTCCTGAGAAGCCACATTCTGAAAGAGGACAGAGAAATGGAAGACAGGTCAGCCCCTGGGAGGGCAGCACAGGAGGCCAGATGGCCATGCATCAGGACCAATAACCCTGGAGAAAATGACATTCACGTGAATCTCACCAACTTGATGGATTGAAAGAAACGGTCACAAGTTTCACTGGACACAAGGAAGGGATGGAAAGAACGCTTTTCCATCATTTTTTCATCATTGCTAGCCCCTCCCAAAGCAATTTCACAAGTATTTTTTATTTGTTAATTACAATTGACCCACGAGACAGCGTAATCATATTGTTATTATACTAAGTTTAACAAAACATCATATAACATACAGCACTATAAATATTAATGAAGGAAATAAGTATTAGCAATTTCTCTTTCCAGACTCAGAGAAGATAAATGACTTAAGATAAATGACCCTGTTAATGACAGGGAAGGGATTTGACTGATATCAAATTAGAGCTCTCTATACTGAACCAATGTGTGATTGTAGAAACTTTCTATCAGCTCCCATCATGCCAGGTAGAGTGAAGACTGTGTGAGCTTTAAAACCAATATAAAAGCTCAGCCCATTCTGAGAAGGCTCCGTGAGCTCCTGGATGGAGTTGGTCACATCTCTTCTCTAGTATGGCTGACAGAAGACGTTATGCAAACATAAAATGTTTATTCAATAATTTGTGCACCTTAACTTTCCAGATTTCAGATGATTATCTTCTAAAAATACATTGTACATCACCTGTGTTCTTAAACATAGAATGCCAAGTATAATTTTTTTTAACCTTCTCTTGTTGACTTCGGGTCATTTTCATTGAGTTGTAAATCTCAACCCTTTTAGATTTTAACTCACACCTCTCTGGGGCTCTCAACCCAGAGTTCCAGGTTGCAGAGCCTTTGGGAGTTCCTGTTTCTGCTTTGCTTTGATTGGTGCACATCCCTTCAAAGGTCTCTGTGCCCTTTCTAGTTGGCTGATCCTAATCTGGAAAGGAGTAAGAAACCAGTCCAGATAGATTAGACTTGTTGGCCATGCAGGAATCCATGAGTTTTATTTTTTTTTAAGTAGTTGTGCAAGGGATTTCAACAAGGTGGATTATGAATATAATGAATCTTGACAGATGTCACCCTTCCCATCATTTCCCCCATCTTTCCCAATCCCAGTCATACCCTCAAGTGATATAGTTCAACTTTTCCATAATATACATCATCTCTAATGATTCCATTTGTCTCTCACCCTCACCCTTTTGTCACCTTCCCTAGCAAAACATGTTTCAGCCTCCTGGTGTTTGTTAGACTATTCTTTAGTTGTTCAGAAGAGTTACGCCATTGGAATTCTCCCTTGAGCATATGAACTTTTGGCCATGGACTTTAAGTAAAGGAGTGGCTAAGAAAAGCTGACTAATTCAGTGCTCTTGAAGAATGGAAGCTGAATCACTATGGTGCTCCAGATATAAAGGGATACGGGGAACTGTAGTAAACGCACTCGAGTGCTCCAGCCCTCACAATACACTTCCATGAAACACACTTTCTGGTGTACCGTAGGACTGAGGCTGGACTGCTCAGATCCTTTGCCGGGCCAGCTCCCCATCACTCATTGTTGTGTTTGTGACCAATGGTGTCATTTCTACTCATTGATGGAGACCTGCCCTGGATCCCCAGAAATGCCTGGAAGGTTAGTTCCTCCCTCTGGGTGTGGCTTGTAGCCAGTTATTAATACAGAGGCGTAATGCACAGCCCCCTGTCTGCAAGGTGGGACATCCTAGAGGCCATTCTTGTTCCTGAAATTACCACAGGACTAAACTGATGCACGGTAGCTGAGCCTATATCCTGCTTTGCTTCCTTCACCTCCTTTGAGGTTCCCTTGACAGCACTTGCAGAAGATACTCAGTAGATCTCAGCTCCTGAGTCTAGGGACTCTGAGTGAAGACAGGAGGATCGCTACCTGTTCTTCCCAGATTCACAGCTATATCTTGGACAGATGTGACAACCAAACATCCCAGCTCTCTTCCATTCTTTTTTCCAACCCAACATTTAAAAAGGAGAGAATCATACAGTGAAAGAAAGAGTACATAGTGAGGAAAATCATGGCGCAAAAGTTGTAAGAGAAAGTCATTCACTCATCAGACGTTGAATTAAAGCCTACTGGAATCTGAGGGCACACAATAGTCCCTCCCCTCATCCTTTTGAGAAGCTCCTCATTCTTTCCTCCAACAGGTAAATGGGAAAATTACCCTACATCTTGATAAAAGCTATTCTTTTAGTCAGAGCTCATTTATCCATGTAAGAAACCTGCTTAATTGGGGGGACACAAGGAAAACAAGTTTTTCCTGTAGTTTAAGGCTGGAGAAGGTGTGCTAGCTTTTACTTTGGAAATGTTGCTGATAGAGCTGGAAAAGTATTGTGGAGGGAGATCACAGAACTTCAGAGTCCCATTGCTGGTAAATGGCAAAACAGGGCTAATCTGCTTTGCCTACGAATCAGTACTTCACCTAGTATGCTGTGTTTCTGGCCATGCCTGCTCACTCCTTTCCCCAAAGCTTTTCAGTTCCAAAGCTTTTCATCTTTTTCACGTTTTCTTTCATTCACTTAACTGACATCATGGAGCACCTGCCAGATGTCTTCTGCCCACATCCTTTATGGAGCATTCTTACACTAATCTCTGTATTTAAAAAAAAAAACACCCAAACATTTGAGCCTTCTTGGTAACCAGTGAACTTATCATGAATAGATTTTTGTTATTACCTTAAGATTTCCAGTGACTTTGTTTGCTCTCCCAAAAGATTTTAGTTGCCAGATAATCTTTCCAAACCCTACCTCCTTAACTGCATCCAACTCAGAGTTGGGATAGAGGCAGGAAGCCCCTGGGTTGTGTTCTGCCCCTGACACTGGCAAATGTACCCCCATCCAGCAGCTATGTTTGAAGGAAGAAGAAATGCATGTGTGCATCTGATAAGGTCTGAGTGATGGCTGGAGTAGAAGGTGTCCTATTAGTGAGGATCAGTGGTGTTTACCATTTCAATCCACAGAAGCAAGCCAAGATAACAGTGGAGACTCTGGACAGAAGTTCATGAAGATCATTGCTTGACAGGTCAGGGGAAAGGTCTCTTGGTTTCAAAATATGTGAAGGGTCAGGAAACGTGTGTACCAGGTGTTTTGTGTTCATGGCTGCCTGGAAAAGATAATTCTGTCTGCTCGATAAGAACATTGTGCTCCTCACATCACGTTGTTTTCCCAACAGCTATTTTCTGCCTATAAAAATGACCGTGGCTGGCTCCCAACTTCTTTCTGGAAATCCCTTGGGCCACAAACAATAACAAAAGGTATCTTATATTTATACAAAGCTGTCCCCAGAAAAGCTCAAGGACCTGAATGAAGCTTGTTTATATATATATATATGGGGTTCTTATATAATCCCCAAGAGGGAAAGGGAACTGAAGGTGACAACTGAATCAGGAATGTTGTCGTTCCAAATGAACAAAACGGAAAGGTGAGGCCCTGGTTCATAGTTCACTGATGGTCTGAATCAGGACAGGAAGTCCTCCTTCCCCACTTCCTGTCCAGACCTCTGCACACTGGGCATCACTAACCTTATCAAAAATCCTGGAAGGTGGGGGGCTGGGAATATGGCAAGAGTGCTAGTGGCAAGAGTGCTTGCCTCGCATACATGAAGCCCTGGGTTCAATTCCCCAGCACCACATATATAGAAAACCGACAGAGGAGGCGCTGTGGCTCAAGTGGTAGAGTGCTAACCTTGAGCAAAGAGAAGCCAGGGACAGTGCTCAGGCCCTGAGTCCAAGCCCCAGGACTGGTTAAAAAAAAAAAATCCTGGAGGATCCAAAAGACCAGGAAAGATAACTGGAGGGGGCAGACATGGAGAAAGCCCAAGCACATGAGAAGAGAAGTTGCAGCCTTATTGCCTGTCAGGATTCTGTCATCTGGAGTGAACTTTCCTTTTCATCCTTTCTAGTCCTGACCCTGGGGTGCATTTTAATCATCGTCATTAGGAGTGACAACTGAAGCACAGTAGATACGGTTTGGCAAAGAAGTTCCCTCTGAACAAAGGGCATTCTGTAAATATTTATTACAGGCTTGGATACAATCATGAGCAACACATAAGCCCTGCATTTGCTAAGTGCATTATTTAGCAGAGGGATAAACGCAGGCTAAAGGGATCTTGTAGCACTAGATGAATTTGATGAAAGGGCAGTTACTCTTGACTGTGAATCTGAGTCAGGACTCCAGGTGCCTTAGGAGCTATCTCAGGGGGCTTGAGGGATTACTGGGAACAGTTTTAAAAGATAAGCTTCTACACTACATTGAGGTGCTAGCTCTGTATTCAAAGAAGCTGGCAGAGACTTTAGAAAACATTCCATCCCTAAGAAATGTGATTAAATTAATCTTAGGTAGCCTGGCCATTGGTATGGTAGAAGAGCTTCCCAGGGGAGTTTTGCTGAGTAACCAGTATAAACACAGAGGCTGGGGTTGGAATGAGACACTTCTGCTCTGGCATCTCATGACCTTGGGTAAGCCTCATTGTGAAATGGGTGAGTCTCTCACAATGTCACTGTTTGTTCTGCCCCTGCCAAAAGAGAAAACCTTCTTTTGGACACACTGCCTTTCAGGAAACCAAAAAAAAAAACTGGGCTCCCTCCCTCTGAGCTGCTGCTCAGGTACTGTGTGGTTTGGTATCTCACACAGGAGATCAAGGAAAGGATTATGATTTTTAAAACTAATTGTAGAAGAAATGTACCCGCTGCCTTACGTATGAAACTGTAACCCCTCTGTACATCACTTGACAATAAATAAGTACTTATTAAAAAAAAAAACCTCTCTGTTGGGTCTTTAACACACCTTGGAGATTCAATCTTCACATTTGTTGGTGTTTGTAGATCAGTATCTATAGGCTGTAAAGTCCATTTAATAGCCACATCCAGAACTATTTTCAGAGAAAGATAAACTAGAAAGATGGAGTGCACTACTAGAATTAGAGTGTGTGAAATTTTAGGGCTAAGTAAAATTCTGTCCCAGGTATATATGCATGTGTATACTGAGTCATGCAATAGCTCATGACTAAGCCAGTCTATTGTGAACTTTCGGTAACCTACTTTCAGACAGTTCCACATAATTCTGGCCTATGATTTATTTTTTGAAGAAGGAGGCAGGATGGTATAGTGACTAACAGCATCCTTGTGAGTTAGCCAAGTTTATGTCTGACTGGAATATTTTTTCCTGATTAATTGATTTGATGATGTAGAAGATACATATAACCTCCCTTAGATTTGGGTTTTTTGTGTGGACAATAACACCAAGGCTATTAACACAGTAGGTATAAGAGAAAATGAGTGCTGGGGGTATGCATCTCATTGGAAGGGTGCTTTGCCAGCACATGTAAGGCCCTGAGTTTGATCCTCAACCCCTGCGAACCAAAACAAAATGAAAGCATATTGCATAAAACTTAGCACAAGTCATCTTCTTTGTAGGAAGCAAACTCAACGTATGGAAGAATTTATCTGTCTTTTGTCCTGCCCAAATCTTGAGCCCACTCTGTAATTAGGTACAGAACTCTTTATGGAATCATAAATAGTCTATGCTTTCCTGATTGGAGAAAGCAGGATGTGTAGTCATAGGCAGACCCTAAAGAGGAAGAGCAGCCATTCTCTATCAGTACACCCATTACTGTGCAGATTTTTCTAGAAAGACAGGCGGGATACTTTGCCAGTATCAACCCACTCTGCCCTCAGCAGCCTTCTCTGCCATGGCCAGTTGGATCTGGAAAGGCAGAAGGCAGTCCATCTTGGCTATGATTTTTTTTCAAGGATGAAAATGACCATATTTCAGTGTTATCAAAATCATTGGAACAGATGGAAGCTGAGAATCAGCTGGGTCTTAAGCCAGGCATCTGCTTGGAAAGGTTTCAGCAAGCAGAACACAGTGGTAACAGAAAACAAAAGACATGATGAGATATGGAGGATAAGATTCAGATATTAGACTAGAAAGAAATGGCTATCACCAAACAGTAAGCAAATAAGCATTCCAGCAGTTCCTCATTGCCTCAGAAATAGGCTGCAATGCAAGGCATTGCTTTGTAAATGATGCATTTGAGGAAATACCATGAATCAACTACGAGGGCTTCTGTGTAATAGTTTCTTCAGATTTATTGTTGGTGATCATGTGAGTTGGACCATTGATTCTAGAATGAGATAAGTAGCAGTACTTGTAATCTAATCTACTTACCCCCAAGAAGCTACAAAGAAATTAGCTGCTGGTGGTGGAAGCCAGCCAGTAACTAGAGAGTCAAAAGAAATTCATTCATCATGGCAGAGCCTTACACCAGCCTTGTATCCCTGGGGCACTGAGCTATGCTGCTGAGAAGATGTTGATGGAGAAGGGAATAATGACCCATAAATAGATATGTGGGAAGGGGTGGGGGTCGTGAGATGTGGAAGGAAGCCCCATGCAATTAATTGACCTTAAACTGATAGAAGTACAGAATTAATGCACAAACAGAATTATGAGTAGTTGGATAACAGCACTAGCTGCTAGTGTGGGGGTGTTGGGATGGGGTGTAAGGATGTCATGATTTGGGAAGAAAACTCAGATTGCAAATTATGTGGTGAAAAAGAAAATATATGAGAATAATGTAGCCCCACCTAAAAATATGTTGCTAACACAATCGTTTTTCAGGAAAGCCAAGGCAAGGATGCCTGGAAATAGCTACATCTAATCAGCCCCCATCCCAGGCAATCAACCAGAGTCCAGGAAATTCCATATGCCACAGAAGAATAGACATCCTGGAGTGTTTTGCCACTGTTGAGATTAGCGGAAACAGCCCCCTCCCCCACCCCCATCCCCCGTGCTACTCTCACAGAACCAAAAGTGAAGACGTGGCTGCAGGTCCCTCTGTTCCTTACTGGGTTGATGGTAAGTAACCCCGAGAGAGAAAGGAATGGAACCGGGATTCCTGGCTGTGCTGGCTGTGCGGGTAGTCTTTGTTCTGACACCATCTTTCTATGGCAGTCCAGAGGAACTGACTTCTCCAAAGAAATGCTCTATTGTTGATGGGACTGCAAGTTCGTAAGGTTCTTTGGAAATCTAGCGTAGGTAACAGTGACCTTTCCATGAAGCGGCAATTCCACTTTGGAGCACCAGGAACTATATAGAAGACTGTTAATGAAAGCACTGCTGCTGTCAGTGAACACACACAATGCTAAACAAGGCTTGTTAGGGAATATCTGCATGGTCACCCACTGTGTTGTAAAACCAGGGTATGAATACACAAGCAATGCTAAAGAAGGCTTGTTAGGGAATATCTGTATGGTCACCCACTGCGTTGTAAAAATGGAGTATGCAGGATAGTGGTGATTTTGGATGGAAAGGTAGGAAGAGGAAAGTTGGGGGAAGGACACAGCTAGATTCAACTACTGGATTACATTTTTAAGATCATAAATATTAATCGGGATTATTATTAATAAAGAACAATTGCGCATGTTTGTGGAGTAGAATCTCAAGTTTCAACACATTATAGAAAGATCAAATCATTCTTTAGATAATTAGCCCATCCATCCCCTAACACATTTCTGTGTGATGAGGGCATTTGCAATCTTTTCTGCTTGCTAGTTTTCAGTAGAGTATCCCCCATGTCACTCTGATGTGAAACAAAACAATGAGGACTTAGTTTTCTATCCACTGTACCTTTGTCTTCAAGGCCCAGGCCTCTCTTCCCACCCCCTGCCCCCCACTTCCAGCCTCTACAAGCCACTGTTCTAACTCTATGCATGTGCGTCCAATTTTCTTTGTCACATCAGAATTAAGCACATGTTAACTGTTTCCTTGTCTTTTTTTTTTTTTTTTTTGGCCAGTCCTGGGGCTTGGACTCAGGGCCTGAGCACTGTCCCTGGCTTCTTCCCGCTCAAGGCTAGCACTCTGCCACTTGAGCCACAGCACCACTTCTGGCCATTTTCTGTATATGTGGTGCTGGGGAATCGAACCCAGGGCCTCATGTATATGAGGCAGGCACTCTTGCCACTAGGCCATATCCCCAGCCCCTGTTTCCTTGTCTTTTGAGAAGCAAATTTTCACAAAATTAAGGACGGGGAAACACTGGGCATATCGAACAGTATGGATGAAGATGGGTGCAAATTTAAAATGTTTGCGTTTGACACTTGATTCATTCACTTATCCATTTATTCTTAACAACACTCAGTCAAAACAAGTAAGTCAAACTTACATATCCCTTTAACATTTGTATGTCAGATTTTGAGAAATGTGCTTTGCCTGTTGTAAAATAGGGTTGATTTCTTACTATCAAGTAGTTTGGTCCCTTATGTATTTTGGATTTAGCGTGTTATCTGATCATATGATTTTTAATAATGTCTTCTGTTAATTAAGTTTTTTTTCACTGTTGTTAATTATTGCCTTTTGTGTACCTTTGTTCAAAATCAGTGGGTTGTAAATAATACATAGATCTATTTCTATGTCTGTTGTTATGTAAGTTCCATGCTGTTTTAGTTATCATAGCTTTGCAGTGTATTTTGACAGTACTGGGGTTTGGACTCTGGACCTTACACTTATGTACTACATTATTATTTGAGCCACAGGTTCTGTAGTATATTTTGAAGTCAGACAGTATGATACTTCCAGCTTTGTTGCTTTTGCTGAAGATTGTTTTGGTTATTTGGTGTCTTTCATGGTTCCATATGAATTTTTAAAGTCTGTTAAAAATGTTCTGTGAAGAAAGCTGTTGATAATTTGATAGGGATTAAATTGACTTGGCAGACCATTTAGCTATTAATGGACATTTTAACAATATAAATTCTTAGAATCCATAAACATGCACTCATTTTCTGTGTATTTGTGTCTTCTGCAATTTCTTTCATCAGTGTTTTATAGTTTTCAGTGTAGAGCTCTTCCACCTCCTTGATTAAGTTTTTCTTAAGTAGCTTTTATATTTACTACATCTATCTTTCTGCTTTATGTATCTTCTGTTGTTCTGTTACTAGACTCTTCAGTCCTATATTTAGCTGGCTAACTTTTAAATCTTTCCTGTTTACAAAAGCATTTACTTTTCCTAAATGTCTTATATTTATTGTATTAGGTACATCATGCCAACTATCATTAGCTAAACTTTTTCTTCATAATTTCTTCTTTGAAGTCATTTAGAAAGACATTTGAATTTTTGTTTGTTTGTTTTTTTGGCCAGTCCTGGGGCCTGGACTCAGGGCCTGAGCACTGTCCCTGGCTTCTTTTTGCTCAAGGCTAGCGCTCTGCCACTTGAGCCACAGCGCCACTTCTGGCCATTTTCTGTATATGTGGTGCTGGGGAATTGAACCCAGGGCCTCATGTATATGAGGCAAGCACTCTTGACACTAGGCCATATTTCCAGCCCCAGACATTTGAATTTTTATAAGGAAGATATGGTTACATTTTGTTCCTGAATTCTGACATGATTGCTTTTTTGTCAGTAAACTTACTTTGTATGAGTTCTTTGAAATTTATTGAGACTTATTTTATGACTCATACATAATCACGTTCTGTATATGTTTGAAAGGAATGCCAATTTTCCCAAATCAAGATTTTATTTAATATTTGCATGATATTTTTTCATCGTTTTACTCTCAACCTACTGTATACCTGTTTTTAACTGGGTCTCTTATCTTTTAATCTGTGTCTTTCCCATCACAGCTTACACGTCTCTGCAGTTATTGTACTTTAGTTCTTCTAAACATAACCTCTCAACTGACACTGCCCTTTCTAGTCCCTGCCCTGGAACCACTCCATGGAGTCATCGTTTCTTCCTGCATCTCTGACTTCCCCAGAGACTGCTTTACTTCTTCCTGGAATACATCTAAGAAGTTTCCTTTAGAAAGGATCTCTACATTTTTTTCTTTTTCTGAAAATAACCTGAAAGAATCTTCTTGCAAGACCTGAAGTTCATATCTTCTTGAAAGACGTCAAGTCACTTTGAGGTGCCAGACTTTGAAGTCAGGCCCCACCACGTGAACCCCATTTTAGAATCGAACCCTGAGCCAATCAGATTTGTACCTGTGTTCTAATCTCGCTTGCACAGCTGATTGTTGTAACCTTGTTCTTTGCCTTTATAAGCCCTGTGTAATCACAGCTCGGGGCTCCCTCCTAACCTCCGCTGTGTCGGTGGGTAGGACGAGGCCCGAGTTGGCAGCTCGTTAAATAAACCCTTGCCTTGCTTTTGCATTTCGGAGTGTCTGAATCTCGGTGGTCTTCTTGGGGGTGGTCTTGCAACTTGGCACAACAACTTGAAGTTAATAATTATTTTCCTCTTGTTTTGGAATATATTCCATATTTTCTGATTTTTACTATGGCTAATGAGACATTAGTTGCCAATTGAGTTTATGCCTAAGTGATCTTTCACTCTGATGACTTTTTTTTTTTTTGAGTAATGGAGTTTGAACTCAGGACCTCACACTTGCTAGGCTTTCACTGCACTGCATGAACCACATCTCCAGCCCTTTATTGCACTGCGTCTTTTAACTTAGGGCCTCCATTTTTTTTCCCAGGCCTGCACTGCAATTTTATGCTTCCCACCATAGATAGCTGGGATGACAGGAGCAAACCACCATGCTCAGCTGTTTGTGGGGAACCTTCAGAACTTGCTGAGGCTGGTCTCAAACAGTGCTCCTCCCAGCTAAGCCTCCTAAGGAGCTAGAGTTAGTCAGCCACCATACCTGGCTTCAGACTGCGTTTAAGGCTTTCTTTGGTTTTTTTCATTCTGTTATCCCCTCTTATTCCCCTTCCTTCCTTCCTTCCTTCCTTCCTTCCTTCCTTCCTTCCTTCCTTCCTTCCTTCCTTCCTTCCTTGCAGTATCAATACAAGATTAATTTTAATTTAGCTATTCATCTTGACATTTATTTCATTTCCTAAATCTGAGAAATTTGATGTTTTATGAATCTACAGTCATGTTTGTTGCTCATCATCTCTTTTAACGTCGCCTCTGACATTTTCTCTATTTTTCCTTTTTTCTATTCTGATTAGATATGTATTGCATCTTTCTATTACAATCTCTTTTTCCCTGAATATGTCCACTTTTTTAAGGATTCATAGATTACAACTTGCGAGTTTTTGTTTAGTATATAACTCTGTATGTTCAAACCATCAGAGTGTTCTAAGACAAGCTCTGTTGACAACTGTAAATCCAGGTAAATTCTAGCAGAAGCTTAGTAGAAACAATAGCAGTGATGGCCTGACTCTTACTAGAAATGTATGTGGGGCAAACTTGATGAAATCTTGTGGTATCTGTGGCATCCAACACTTCTCGCCTCAGCTAGTGGAAGAGAATTCTTTTTGCCTACCGTCTGTATGAAGCTATGCTTGACATTGGGTGAAACATGAGTAACTCCATGTAGTAGGAAGGGACTTGAGCAACAATGGCACCACAAAGTAACAGGTAGCAGGGCTTGTGAGAGCTGTGAAATGGGCATTTTCATTGAGATCACCTCTCTTGCCCCAAATGGGTGGGAAGAGAGAAGTAGGAGTAACAAATAAGAACAAAGCACTCTTTCTTCTTGAAGTTTACCTCTAATAGCTGGCTATCTCCTGTTTTTCTTTTTTCTAAAAGAAGGAAAAGAAGATCTTGAAATTCTTTAAAAAGGATTAATTTTTCCAGTGACCAGAAGCAAAAGTGGTTGCTATTTGGGATCTGTCTACTTGCTGGGTGGAACAGATCAGTTATGACTCGGTTATCCTGCCTGTGAGATTTTTTTTCTGGAACTGAAACACCACCTAGGGAAAGGACTGGTCTGTTACAAATACTTCTAATTGCACTTTCCTTTTAAGTCCTCATATCAGAATCTCTAATCCAATTTTCTCAGACCCTCTCTCCCCACAGGCTAACAAAGATTCCATGCTGGGTCTTGCCAAATTAAGCCATAAGCTTTTCTTCCACCAAAGGTTCAAATCTGAGCACACAGATGTCAGGTTTAATCCAATCACCCCCGGCCCACTTAAACCCCTAGAAAAGTGGATTTGTCTTGCTGCCTTTTTAGTGGTGTGGAATTTTCCTCTATTTTAGCGCACTTTCTTCACTTTGTTGGTTATACATAATTGGGTTTATCTTTGTCTGACCCAACATGATGGACAGACCTTTTGGCAAGTAGACTGTATTTTTTCCCCCTACAACTAAAAATGTGGGTCATAGACACCTTTAAGAGTATCCTCTGGGGGGCCTTATCCTACTCTAGCTGTTTGTTCTGAAAACAAAACTGTCATCAATGACCTGGAAAAAAGAACCTGGAGCTCTAAGGATGATGTAGCCGTTACATGATAGCATGGCCAAGCCGACAGTGCCCAGGGTGTTAATTGGGGTCAACCGTCAATGTGTTTTTGAGGTCTATGATTGGTACCAATACAGCCCAACTTTCTTAAGAGCTATAAGCATATCAACAATACAACCCTGGTCCTTTAGGTAAATTACTTACAATCATAACTATCAATAAACATCTAATTTGGGGTGGAATCTTAGTCCTAAATTTTGGCATATTAGTCCTAAATGTAATCTGAGATTCTGCATGTCATGGATTCTTAGCAGTACCACTGACTAAGACAAGAAGATTTGTTTCAGATCCTGTCTGTACCTATTTTTTCTCTGTGTGTGAGCTGGGGAAAGTTACTCAAGCTCCAGATTGGGGTAGTACTGTTCCTCTCAGAGGCTTATTATGCTGTTCATGCTTGTAATTCTAACTATTGAGGAGACTGAGATCTGATGACTTACAGTTCGAAACCAGTACAGACAGGAGACTTTGTGAGTCACTTAGTTGCAGTTAATATGGAAAAAAGCTGGAATGGAGCTGTGTCTAAAGTGGTAGAGCACCAGCCTTGAGCAAAAAATCTCAGAGGCAGCATGAGACAGCACCCAGGCTCTGCGTTTAAACCCCAGCCATGTCCCTGCCCCCCTTATTATAAAGAGCAAGTGATGTAAAATGGGAAGTAGTGAGCTTGGTGCAGGACTCACAGTTAGTGCTCATCAGTAGTAGTGGTTCTGATTCCATTGCTGACAACATCATGGCCTCTGTTCTGCCAAGAATGGGTTGCTGATGTATTGGCAAGAAAATAAAGACAGCAGATTCAGGTTCAAAATTGTATGGAGAGTGAGAACCATTAGCCAAATTGGAGATTGGAAGGCCTATTTCCTACAGTTGTGTCTGAGCAGATTTTGGCAGACTTTTATAGTAGTGCAGCAGGAAGCATGAAACAAAGGGCACGACTGGCAGAAGATGAGAGAGGTTGCAGTTACACAGCTGTGTAGCAGCCTGATCTTTATGTTGTCCAGCCCTGGTTCACACTCCTCTACTACGATCAGGTCTCTGCAGTCTGCAGCAACTCATTTCTGCTTGCAAGATCCAGAGTTGCTTTGTGCTATGGGCCAGAAGATGTGTCATAAAACACAGAAAAGTGCTGTGTGGATTGCAATGGTAATGTACATGCAGGGAAGTGACTGTCAGAGCAGGCCAGCTACACCCATGTGCCAGGTGCCAGGCTAAGTTCCTGTGCAGTGCTGACCCAGGAATCAGAGTCTCTGGTCAACACACACACACACACACACACACATACACACACACACACACACACACACACACACACACACACACACACACACACCCCACTGCAGGGAACTAAATGTCACACAGATGATTTTATGTAAGTGCAGGGCGCTGGAAGCCACAACTAAGTCTGGGAGGTGAGGGGAGATGGCGATGCTGAGCCATCCAGGTGAAAGTAAGGAGACAGCCAGGATGTGTGGATACACTGCCTCTGTGTTTAGTGGGGTGTGGGCAGCCACAGGAGAGTGAGAGGATGAGAAGAGAAGGTGCATTCAGCAATTGGTTCCAGTGTGAGAAGACACCATGTTCCATGCCCGGAAGTGAGCATGAGCGTGGGATATTGCCCCCGGAAGTAAGCACGGGCATGGGATATTGCCCCCAGAAGTGAGCATGGGCATGGGATATTTGAGGAACCATTGACCACCTGCTATTGTTGCCCCCCCCGTGTGTGTGTGTGTGTGTGTGTGTGTGTGTGTGTTGTGTGTGTGTGTGCCTGTCCTAGGGCTTGAACTCAGAGCCTGGGTGCTGGGTGCTTTTATGCTCAAAGCTGGTGCTCTATTCCTTGAGCCATAGTTTCACTTCTGGCTTTTTGCTGATTAACTGAAGGTAAGTCTCATGGGCTTTTCTGCCCAGGCTGGCTTCAAACTGTGATCCTTGGATCTCATCCTCTTGAATAGCTAAGATTACAGGTGTGAACCATGGGCACCTGGGTCTCTCATATCATTGAAGGGACTACTGTCATCGGAGGATTTCCTGATGGCTTTGAAGAAACACAGAGTGGTATTTTTGCTCTGTCTGAAGATCTCCGGGTCAGAGCAGATCTAATCTGTAGTACTTCTTTGCTAGGCTTTCTGCATCACTTCTGGATACTCCTTTGATGGCCCTGTGCCTGCCCCCCTCTGGGCCATCTCAGAGAAGAAATTTGCAGAAGTTGGATGTGGGGTATAGTCCTAGAGCCCTGGATGTATAAGATACACTGGTTTGGCAGGTACAGAGATTCACCCAGCTCCGTGGAGCACTGAGCCTCCCCTTTGATCCTGGGTCCTGGGCCTCAGGACTCCATGCCAGCTTTCTTAAGAGCATTTTCATCTAGCTACTGTGTTCAGTGAGAGAGGCCTGATACTTCTCCCAGGTCTGCCTCTCCACTGGTGACTGGAACTGTCTCATTGCCAGCAGATCTCTGAAACAGCAATGTGTCTTCCCCTCCTCAGTCCTTCTTTTCCCTCTTCTCTCTCACCTCACCTCTTCTGCATTCCCATCCCTTTTCCACTTTCCCCATCCCAACCCTGTGGAAGAAGTTATCTAGCTTTGCCCTCAATCAGGACACTTGTGTGACAATTTCCCAGCTTCCTTATGTCACATCCTTTTTCATGCAATCTCAAATTCAGATGCCCTTCTGAAAATGTATACTCCAGGGCTAATATGTGCCAAGCTCGTGGAACCCAGACATATGTGCTGGACTCATGTAATTCTTTAGTACAGTCATGTAAACTGTTATCTTCAGTTTTTATATGAAAAAACTTTGAAGCTCGGAAGTATGAAATGTTTTGCCTAATGTCACCAGCAAGTAATTTGAGCAGAGTCAAAATTCAAATCAGGTATAACCCTCTCCCCCAACACAATTTCAATAGTTTCATTTTGCATTTTATAAAATATTTTCTGGTTATGAAATGTTTATGTAGAAAATGCAAATAGTGAAGCAAAGCAAAGACTCATCCTATAGTTCTGTATCCTAAGTCATCACTATTATTTATTGTATTAATATTTATGGATCTTGTCATTATTTTCTGCCAAAGCATATTTATAAAATTGGCAAATATCTATCATATGTACAATATTCATATAATGAGCATAGTTTTTTATTCCATTCTAACTTAGAATTGTAGCTTAAGCATTGTTATCTCTAAGTTTCAAAAACAAGATTTTTTGATGACATATCCAATGACCTGTTTCACAGAGATGCCATAATATATTTAACCTTTTTTTTTTCCTGTGGTGGAGCTTGAACTCTGGGCCTGGGCACTGTCCCTGAGCTCTTCAGCTCAAGGCTAGTGCTCTAACACTTGAGCCACAGTGCCACTTCCAATTTTCTGATGGTTAATTGGAGATAAGCGTTTCATGGACTTTCCTGCCTGGGCTGGCTTTGAACTACAATCCTCAGATCTCAGCTTCATGAGTAGCTAGTACAGGTGTGAGCCACTGATGCCCAGCTTAACTGATTTCTTATTGTTAATAATCAATTAGTTTTCTTTTTTTTGTTGTTTTGTTTTTGTTGCCAGTCCTGGGCTTGAACTCAGGGCCTGAGCACTAGCACTCTGCCACTTGAGCCACAGTGCCACTTCTGGGTTTTTCTATATATGTGGGGCTGAGGAATCGAACCCAGGGCTTCATGTATATGAAACAAGAACTTTACCACTAGGCCATATTCCCAGCCCCCTCAATTAGTTTTCTTTCTAAAACTATATAAATAATATTGACTCCCACTGATTCTCTCTCTCTCTTTCTCTCTCTCTCTCTCTCTCTCTGTTGTGCTGGTACTAGGTCTTGAACTAGGTACTCTATCACTTGATCCTCAGCTCCACTTCCAGCTTATTGCTGGTTAATTGGAGATAAACAGTGTCTTGGTCTTTTATGCCTGGGCTGGCTTTGAACTATAATCCTTAGATCTCAGCCCCCTCTATAGCTAGGATTATTAGTCCTCAGCCTCTATCATTTCTATATTAAGATACCAGTCTTTTTCAAAGGTTCACCCATTTCAGACCTCAACTGATACTTGTTGAACCACACTTCTCACACAGATTACAACACACACATTCACACTACATCACATGAATTTAATCCATACATTCTCAGCAACGTTATTTGCTTTGTCAGGCTGCTTCTTTTGATTACTCAAGACATGGAAGCCTAGACAAAATTCAGAGAATTTTCCCCTCCCATATCATTTGCTCCTTTCAAATAGCAAACTAGCCTTTGTTTCTCCTTTGGCGTATCAAATTTATGATGTAACTTGCTTATTCTTTAAGAGCATCTCTATTATTCATTGTCTACATGCAGATACCTAGTGTGTGATATCCTCTTCTATGTTGAAAAGTAAACATGTTCAATGACGGAAGTATACATGGGCCAGTGATGCCATTCTGGTGGATCCAAACCATAACAGAACATTTCTTTGTGCCTTTCAAATTTAATTCAGAGCCAGGCATGGTGGTAACTCCTGCACTTAAGAAACCAAGGCAAGAGAATTGTGAGTTTGAGGCTAGCCTGTGTTATACGGTGAGACACTATCTCAAAAGAAAAAGAAGTTACTCAGTGTTTTCTATCCTAATGTGGCCCAATACTAGACGATGAAAGCACTTGGTTTCTTCTTAATTCCTCCTTGTGGGAAAATGAGCCAAGGTTTTATCTATAGATATCATAGACATTTTTCTTGTAGTTCTATTGTTCTACAATAGTTTAAAGTTTGTAACTATTTGGAGATTATTTTACAACTTCTGTCAACAGTATCTTAGTATCTTTACATAATCATGGTTTCTTTTTATCTCTAGAGTTGACTCTCTGTCTTCTGAAGTTACTTTAAGGATCGTCTTTCAGAAATAAAACAAGCTGAGTATATAAACCATTCAGTTGTCTGTTGACGTAGAGTGTAGAGCGAGGACACTGTGAGGCATACAAAAACAATTAATTTCATGGGTATTAAGCTGTAGTTCCAGGACGAAGTGGATGTTGGTGCCAAGGCCCCTAGGGAAGAAACTGGGTCTAATCTTGCTCAATTTGTTTTCTGAATAAATATTTAGAGACATTCATCTTTCACTTTTCATCTTTTCCCATGCACACCTGATTAAACATTTATGAGAGTAACCGCACAGTCAAATTAACACCCGTGATGAGGACCCCATCCAATCATACTGGAGAAAAATGAAGTGGTTGGGACCAGCATTTGAGAGGAAGCCACACACAGCAAAGATGTTTCGGGAGAAAGCTTCTAGATCCATCTGGCTCTCTGGAAAAGGATCTGCAGGTTCAGGTTGGGCCAAGAACTTATAAATATCTCTGGTGAGTGAGTTAATCATTTGATGAGTGTAGAAATGGCACAGCGGCCTCCAGGTTGAAGGTTAACGGCAGGATTTTGGAAGCCATTTCATTAGGCAGACAGTAATAGACTACAACTTAGGTCTTGCATTCCCACAGGAAAATGAGAAGGTGGTCCAAATGGACTAATGCTTCCTTGATTCAAAATAATGAGAAGCTAAGACTGGGGGCTTGAGGAGAAGTAAATACTGAGCAGTCTATGCAGCAATCTTCAAAAGGGAGTTTATACAATTGGCTTTGCACAGGGACACGTTCCAAATCTATAGATTCCACCAAGTGAGGATTAAAATTGTTTTTTGCTTTTTTTTTTGTATGTGTGTGTATAAGTACGAAAGCTTGAACTCAGGGCCTAGGCACTATCCCTTAGTATTTTTTTGCTCTACTACTTGAGTCACATCTCCAATTCTGGCTTTTTGGTGGTTAATTGGAGTCTTATGGACTTTCCTGCCCAGGCTGGCTTTGAACTGCCATCCTCAGATCTCAGCTTCCTGAGAAACTAGTATTATAGAAATGAGCCACAGGCTTCTGGCTGAAAATATTTTTTTAAAATTGCCACTGTGGAAATGGATGGGCCTAGAAAAAATGAGGTTAAATGAAGTAAGTCAGGCTCAGAGAGACAAATGACATATTTTCTCTCACATGTGGAAGCTAGATCTAAAATATAAGCATGCCTGAAAACATCTAATATATATATATGTATATACACACAAAAATTGACTAAAAGTATATTCAGGGTAGGATTACAATGTTGTAACTCCTCTGAACAACTAATGAACAGATTAACCAAATGAATACCAGGAAGCTGAAACATATTTTTTGTCTTTTTGTTGTTGGTGGGGGAGATGAATGAAGGGGACAAATGAAGGGGAGAGGGTGGAGAGAGGAAGGGTGGGCAAATACAGTCATTACATTAAACACACATATGTGAAAATGGAACCCTGAAACTTAACAATTCATATGAGATTGGGAAAGATGGGGGGGATGGTGGAAGAGTGACAAGAGTCAAGATGTGTTGAACGCATAATATGACTTATTGATTTGAAACCCTTTTGTGAAAATACTTAAAATGTTTAAAATGGCCCCTGTAACGAAGATGCACAGCCTCTATTTCCTTGTCGTCATGATCTAAACAACATAGTACAATGGTGTATATCACACTGGCATACTCTTAGATCTCCTAAATAATCTAAAGATGAATTAGAGTACACAGGTGGACATATATTTGTGACAATGCCATGCCAAATCTTGTGCAAGAGACTGGAGTCTCTGAGGATGTTGGTACCACGGAAGGGGGAGGGGACTGTGGATGCTAAGAGATGATGGCCTATCTTAATTGCCCTAAACAGATAGGGGTTCTCAAAGGTCAAGCCCTATTTACACCTTTCTGTTTCTCATAGTGAATTGAATTAGTTCAAATTCAATAAATGACAGTTAAATTCAACCCAACATAACATTTGCATTGTGGTTATATATTGTATATTCAGAGAAATACATTAATGCAATTGTTATTTTATCTTGTGCCCTAACAGGGATTGAATTTACCTGCACTTCTAACTTGAGGAGAAAAACTGTGTATTCATTATGTAATAAAACCAGTGTTTATACGGGAAGCATCTGGGAAAAAATTTAGCAATTACAATTTGTCCAAAGAAGTCCAGCAGATTGTAAATGAAGGGTGGTTCACACAAACACTCAGAACAAAGACTATCCTAAGAGTTTCACACACCTTAAGGTATTTAACCCTTATAAACCTTAAAGGCAGGTACTGTCATTGTGCCAGTTTTACAGAGAAGGAAACTGAGACACAGAGAATGCATATTACTTATACAAAGTCCTGACCCTAGTCATAGCAAAACCTGGGTTTGAATGCATGCACTTAGGCTGCAATCTCTGCGGAGAGCCCCTCACGGAGCTCCCTCATGAATGTGCTGGAATAAGGTTGGAACAGTACAGGACAGGGAGTACCTTATTCAGACCTGAGGATTCAGGAATGTCTTTTCAATGAGGTGCCAGGAGACTTGAAAGAATGTGTTGGAAGCAAAGTGGTCGTGAAGAATCGCCTGGGCTGGGATAGATGGATGGCAATGAAAGGAAAGTGTTTCAGGAAGATTAAGGACAATAAGTTTGGGGAACAGTCTAGGAGAGGTATGGATGCAAGAGGCAGGAACTGATCCCTAAGCAGGGAGGTGTTGCAAAGCTACTGAATACTGCTGAGCTGTAGGGGTCACTAAATTTAATCACAAGTGAAGTCTAACTAAAGCTTGGGTTTCAAGAGACTCAAATCTTGGTTGTTAAGATACTATTAATACTATCTTTTGAAAAAAATATTTTAAGTAGTTGGACAGGGATTTACCATTTAAAAAGCAGTTTATGAATACAATATAGTTTGATCAATGTCACCCCTTTTAACATTCTCACCCATCCCTTCCTTATCCACTCCTTCCCTCATTCTTAATTTTGTAGGATATCCATTGTTTGCATGTTCCTCCCTTCTCTTCATTCACCTACCTCTTTCCTCTTTCAGGTATCCACTTCTTGGTGTTTTATTTTGTTGAACTTTGATTTTGGTTCTCTTAAGAATTACACTATTTGAGATCTCCCTTGAATCTACCATATTTCAGTAAATACATTTTATTTATTTATTTTTATTTTTCTGGCAGTCCTGGGCTTGGATTCAGGACCCGAGCACTGTCCCTGGCCTCTTTTTGCTCAAGGCTAGCACTCTGCCACTTGAACCACAGCACCACTTCTGGCCATTTTTTATATATGTGGTGCAGCAGAATCGAACCCAGGGCTTCATGTATACAAGGCAAGCACCCTTGCCACTAGGCCATATCCCCAGCCCATAGTCAGTCAATACATTTTTATATAGCCAACATACTTACAAGTTTATAAGATAAATCTGGTTTCTACAAATAAAGGAAAACATGCTTCTTTTGTCTCTCTGGGCCTGACTTATTTCACTTAACATACTTTTTTCCAAGTCTTCCCATTTCTTTACAAATGGTACAGCATTCTTTCTAATAGATGAGTAAAATTCCATTGTGTATATATACCACATTTTCTTGATCCATTTGTTCATTGAAGGGTATCTGGACTGATTCCATAACTTAGCTACAGTAAATAGTGTTGCAATAAACATGGTTGTACTGGTGGCTATACTATGTCCTCACTTGTAATCTTTTGGCTAAATGTCCTGGGGTGGAATTGATGGATTATATGGTATCTTCTTATGTTCTGTGTTCTCTTTTCAAGTAAAAGCACTAAAGCTGCAATATTGCATGATCCAAACAGGAAGATATTCCTGTCCTCAGGGAGTGAATAGTCTAGTGGAAGAAGACGCAGTGTACACCATAAAATAATAAAAAAAATGTGGAAGTTAGTGAGAAAAGGAAAGGAGAAAACTCAAGAAGGGAAAAGAATAAGAAAGGAGGGCTGTTGAACTGTGGATGAGGTTTCCAGGGAGTCTTCTGTAAGCTGGTGACCTTCATTTTAAGTATAGATTTAAAGGAGTTAAAGAGGGAGCCACGAAAATGGGATGTCTGAAGAAGGAGGCTTAGGGGCTGGAATAGAGTGAGGCAGGGTCAGAGCAGATAAAATGAGTAGAGGCAGATCCCATAAGCTCAGATGGGGCATAATAAAGGCATAATATTTGCTCTGTAGCTATGTGAGTTTTTGGAAGAGAAAATTGATGTGTACAATATGGCTTATGTTTTAATTGGATCCATGTAGATAGAATGTTGAGCATGAGCTATGAGGATAGAAGTTGGATGGAGACAAAGGCAAAAGGAGAAACAATAATTAAGAGAGTGCTAACACCACTATGGCAGTGACATTTAACTTTTTTTATATCTTTCTATGAAGCCCAGGCTAGTCTTGAACTCAAGATCCACCTGCCTTAGCATTCTGAGTGCCAGTATTATAGGTGTGTGACACCAGCCCACATGGCATTGTAGATGTTGTTAGGAGAGTCACTCAACCTGTGGAAAAAATGTTTTCTTGTACAAACAATGAACTGGGAGGTAAACATATTATAAATACATATTCACTTCAGAACTTGTAGAATTTACAAGAAGATGTCAAGCATAAGAAAAGAGAACAGTCTGCAATTCTTCATGGACTTTTGCCTGGGTGACTGTTTCAGAGGCTCTGCTGCCCTTTTGGTAGTGGTAGTGAAAGGAGAGGTCAGCAGCTTGGTTTGGGTGGACTGGGCAGGAGATGTCAATTAACCATTTGTGTAGACCTATCAGGTGCAGCGGTGGGTATGTGGGATGCTCAGGAAAGGGATTCACACTAGAGACTCACATACTGAGTTGCTGATAAAGCCATGGCTGGATGAGATCACCCAGAACTCATGTGCTAATCCTTGGAAGTTGAGCCATCAGAGCTGGACATGGACCCCTTGTCTCCCACCCATAGTAGGAAAGAATGGTCAGGTTAGAATGAAAACCAAGCAAGGAGAATGGTCTAGGAGACAGGAAAACAAAGTTTCAAAGAGAGGAAAGCTACTAGCTGGGTCAGATGCTACTGATAGGACCAGTCAGATAAGAACAAGACATGAGCCTTGGGCTTAGCAATATGGACACCATCTTGGTTCAGAAGAGCAAGAAAGGCCAAAAGAAGAGAGTGGGGCTAAGAGCCCATGAGAGCTTGGAGCAGGCCCCTTTGTGATGACAACACCATGAGCTGGGTGGGCACTTGATGGTGAAATGTCCTTCTGACAAGAAGCTCTGCTTTTGTGTGGTTTTTACTGTCTATTCAATTATGGCTTCAAGTGTTTCCCTGTTAGAAAAATACATTGGTTGAAGTCTCCTTTGGGCAAAGGAAGGAATTGCATGATGCCAATGGTAACCACCATGGTGCCATTACTCCCTCTCATTCCCTTCTAGAAACATGCTTCTTCAGCTAAGAGTGGGCAAATGACCTACTGAGGTTTGGCTAGCCAAGACTTTGAGTTTTCCCTGCCACAGAACCTGGTTTAAGGACCCTGCAGCCATTATAACACCAAATAGATCCACTCTTCTGTACTTGCATGCAAGAGTGAGCCTGGCTAGGGCAGTGACCACTCACTGGGGTGTGAGTGGCTCCCACGGGCAGAAGCTTTTAGCTCTCCCTAGATGCCAAATTTGTCAATGTCCATAAGGCAGCAAGAGACTGGGTGCCTTCCAAAAGGGTGAATGGTGAACTCCATTCCATCAGCAAACAGGGACATCCCTGGCAGAACAGCAAGTCACATGGAGGCTCTCCCTTTCCGACTTGGCCCCCAACAGCTGACTCAATACTTCATAGGAGATACCTCAAGGGCTGCCTGGCTGGTTTGCATTATCAGCATTTACTAGGACGCCACATGATAAATGATGGCCTGCTTCCTCAGTTTTGTTTGTGAAGGCACCACAAAAGGACATCATGGTTCACAGACATGCTGGGTCCACACCCCTGCCTCCCCCTACCCCGCCCCTCCAGGCTCCATCCCACCATGAGTAAGGCTCTCCCCCATGTGTTTGATTGATCACAGGCTCGGCAGGACTCCAGCTTGAAGCTGGACAAGAGGAAGGATGGCCAGTGGAAAGAAAGGAGCATGAAAAACTTAAGAGAGTGGGGATTTTTATTCTTGCAACGTGCCCCTCTGCTAACCATTATTTTAAGCTTCCTGAATGGAATCGAATCAGGAAATGGCCATGGCACTAATAAACTAGCACTAGGGAACAGCTGGGGCTAGTGTGGGGATCATTCACATAGCAGTGGGGTTGGGGGGAACCTCCGGCAGAGCCACCTGGCTACTGTGCTTCTCATCTCTCCAAGGTCTCCCAGTCTGTTGTTTGGGATGATGAAAGAATTTTTTTTTCCACAAGTTGAATGTCTCACCCAATATCATCTACATTAAACCCAGACCCAAGGAAAAGGTGAAACTATTGTTTCTTCTCAGTTTCTCTACCTTGGACATTCTCTATGTGGTTGATTTTTCTGGCTGTCCCTCCTGTTACTTCTCCTGGCCTGGGTAAGTCCCACCCCTTGTCACACTGAGTCACCATAGCTAGTTAGCATTCTTCCTTCTTGAAGGAGACTTCTACAACATAAATATAAATCCCACTGACTAGCCTGTTAGGCCTGGACTAAATATTGCCTTAAGCAAACACATATTCAACTTTAGAAATGCATTATCTTTTTTTTTTTCCTTTCTGGTCATCTTCTGGTGGTGCTATTTGTCCTTCTGATCCTCAATTTCAAACACAAAATTTCTTTTTCACATTGGTTTTTAGCTTTGCTTCTTTTTTTGTTCATTCTTTTTTTTTTTTTTTTTTGGCCAGTCCTGGGCCTTGGACTCAGAGCCTGAGCACTGTCCCTGGCTTCTTCCCGCTCAAGGCTAGCACTCTGCCACTTGAGCCACAGCGCCACTTCTGGCCGTTTTCTGTATATGTGGTGCTGGGGAATCGAACCTAGGGCCTCGTGTATCCGAGGCAGGCACTCTTGCCACTAGGCTATATCCCCAGCCCTTGTTCATTCTTTTATCAGATGGATTTTTAAAGCACCAGCCTTTGTTGAACACTTATGTGCCAAGTGAGACCCTTGCAGACAGCAGCTTGGCCAAGCTTGAGGGTTTGGAAATTTGTCCCCTTGGAAGGATGGGTTGAGGGTGGGCTTCAACCAGGTGAAGAGGGGGCTGGCAGTGGACTCAGGGATGGCAGGAACACGTAGCTGAGGATGGCTGAATGCCTGGACCCCAGAACCCCAGCCCCTGGGGTAGTTGGTCTTGTGCATGCTCTTTGGTTTCCAGAGCTTCGCTGCAGGGGGTGGAGTCTTTCGGGAGGTGGTCCCTTCTCCTGAGCCTTTCATCTTCTCCTTCCACTCTGCAGAGCTCTCAGAGAAATGCCAGCATGGTCAGTGGGGAGAGGACTGGGGGGCTGCAGGGACATGAAGGCTATCAAGTGACAGGACTGGGGCATACAGGGATTAAAGAGACAGGACCAGGTACCCCAGTCCATCAAGCCCTAGAGCCCTAGTGGCCACAAGAGAAAACCAAATGTGTTTGGACCACCTGCCCCCACCAGGACCAGGGCTCTGGCCTCCTCCAGGCCTCTTTGAAGCTGGTGTGACTTTGCTCCCATGAGAGGGGCAGGGCTATGTGGTCCTGAGTGGTGTTGGTTTTCTTTGCCCTGCCTGGATCACAGGTCAGTTAACAGGAGTCTATGACCAGGTGGTCCAGAGAGGGTGTTAGAGAGCTAACTGTACAACCAGGAAGGGATAACCCCATCTCAGCTCTGTAATTCTCAGCCAAACTCCATGGATGTCTCAGAAGGCATCAAGCTATGCTTGGGGGAGTGAGGAACACTGGAACATGGATATTCTTACTCCCAGTATTAGGTTCAGATCGTCAGTCTTGGGCATGCTTCTCTTTGGATTCCATATCTTATTCTCTGCCCAGGGTTTGGAACCTTGGAAGGTGTTTCTTTTTACTCAAACTGACTCCTGTGCTGCCTGTGAAGAATAACTGTCTTGCCTGAGGCTTCCATGACAGTAGAAAAGATAGACACTAAATCATACTGTTGGCTGATCCTGATGGCACTACCTCAGGAACTTTGCACAAGCTGCTTCATCACCCTGGACACATTCTCAAGGTATATGTCTAGCTATTACCTTCACATGAAGCCTTTGCTCAAGTATACCTTTTTATCAAGACTATTGAGTACCACCTACTTGACGAACCCTCTACCCTACTTTTCCTTTTCGTCTATATGCGTACCTTATGGTAGGGTGTGTAATTGACTTATTTCCTAAGGTTATTGCTAATTGTCTCTTTCTTTAAACTAGTATAACAGTCCCTGGGGGCACTGGTGTGTCCCCGGTGTGTGGAGAGGTGCTTGGCACTGGACAGCTGCTCATTACATAGCCTTGGTATTGATGAAAGCCACTGAGCACATGTATCAAACAGATGTGGGTGGGGGGATCTCTATGCCCTGAGAACGGTCTCTGGCTGTGAGCTCTCACAAAATCCGAAGGTGGCGAGCCAGCAAAACACAGAACACAGCCCAATCAACAAGGTCAGCTGAGAATTCCGATGCAGGAAGTCATCTATTTTTAATATTGTAATCCGCTTTCCTGTTTTCCTTTATTCTGTGTGTTGCCACAGGAGCCCAAATTCCAAGAGTTTTGTGTGCATGCCTTCCTCTCTCCCCTTTTTTAAATATTTGGATGCAGTTTTCTATTTCCAGAAAGAGCCAATGTATTTTAAGAAAACCAGGAGGCTGGGTCATCAAGTAGGTTAAACGATGCAGGGCTGGTCTTGAGTGTCAGGGAGCAGGGGCTTGACGAGGCTAGGATAGAAAGATGGGGCACGAATAAAAGAAGTGCAAATCAAAACAACATTGAGATTCCGTCTCACCCCAGTAAGAATGTCCTATATCAAGAAAACTAACAATAATAAATGTTGGAGGGGATGTGACCAAAAGGGAACCCTACTTCATTGTTGGTGGGAATGTAAACTGGTTCAGCCACTCTGGAAAGGGGTATGGAGATTCCTCAGAAGGCTAAACATAGAGCTCCCCTATGACCCAGCAGCCCCACTTTTGGGCATCTACCCAAAAGACCACAAACAAGAACACACTAAAGCCACCAGCACGACAATGTTCATCACAGCACAATTTGTCATAGCTAAAATATGGAACCAACCCAGATGCCCCTCAGTAGATGAATGGATCAGGAAAATGTGGTACATATACACAATGGAATTTTATGCCTCTATCAGAAAGAATGACATTGCCCTATTTGTAAGGAAATGGAAGGACTTGGAAAAAATTATACTAAGTGAAGTGAGCCAGACCCAAAGAAACATGGACTCTACGGTCTCCCTCATAGGGAATAATTAGCACAGGTTTAGGTTAGTCATAGCAGAGGATCACAAGAGCCTAATAGCTATGCCCTTATGAACACATAAGATGATAAGTGAAATGAACTCCATGTTATGGAAATGACTGTTGTAATTACTTTTAACATGCCATGTGAAACCGTAGCTTCTATTGTCGATGATCCTCTTGTATTCCCTTCCTGTGGTTGTACCTACACTATCACTGTATGTTATCTGAGTACATTGGAAACTGTATATACTGGTATTAGAACTAGGAAAGTGAAAGGGAATACCAAAATCAAGAGACATAGGATAAAAAGACAAACGACTACAAAAGCAATACTTGCAAAACTGTTTGGTGTAAACCAACTGAACAACTCATGGGGGGAGAGGGAAAGAGGGAGTGGGAAGGAGGGAATGAGGGATGAGGTAACAAACAGTACAAGAAATGTATCCAATGTCTAATGTATGAAACTGTAACCTCTCTGTACATCACTTTGACAAAAAAAAAAAAGAAAGATGGGGCACGAGCACTCAGGAACAGTCTGAGAGCAGATGCAATAAGCAAAGATGGGGTGGGTATGTGCATGCCAGGCAAGCCAACCCCGAGAAGTGGGAGGTGTCTCACCACGCTGCCAAGGATGGCAGCGATGCCCCGTAGCCAGTCTCTGCCCAGTTCCCCTCCCACCACGCCCCGTGGAGCTGGAGGAACACGTTCCATTCATGTCCAAAGCAATCCCACCCCTCTTGGATAGGTTTTGCAGACCAGTTATCTGCTCCTGAGCTGATGTTTTGCAGACCACAGGTTTTCCAGGTGCATGCAGACAGCCAAGCCCTGCCACAGCTTCTCCTGCAGTGCAGCAAATGCCCTGTTTCCTTTCTCCTTTGAGGAGTAGCCTTCCTCGTGGCATTGTTGGCAAAGACCAAAAAGAGTTACTGGTGCAGGTTCCTTACTGTAATGCAGTGTGTGCTGAGACACTTCAGAACCTGACTGATACTGAAGTCACCAGGTGCCACGAGCCTCCAGGCATGCCCTTGCCCCCGGGCATTTGAAGGACCTGGATTGCCTTTAGCCCACAGACTACGACACACCTTAGAGACCACTGAGAGCCCAACTTGGTGGTCAGTCTCTAGGGCCCTGAACTAGGCAGAATTTTGGCGCCATGGCTGCAGCCCCAAGAAAGGCACGTCCCTCCCTGGGAAGCAGCTCCAGGACTTCCTGCATTCTCTCTGCAGATGTTTCCGTAAGTCCTCCTGGAAGTCTGTCCAAGGGCCAGGGCCCTCAAGGCTCATGGTCTTGCCTCCAGCCTCTGTGTCTCCTGATGGGTGGCTTTGAGTCATATTCTGATGCCCAGGTGGAGTGTCTGCCAATGCTGTCTCTGCATGATTTTCTAGCACCTTTGGAAGACTCCTAGGGGAGATGGCTTCTTAGAGCATACAGACGTGGCACATGCTTGCCCTCTATCCAGGTAGGGTTCAGCATTCTAACCAAGAGGGGAAGGACTGTTGAACACCCAGCCCAGAACCATCAACATGATGTCAGTCCAGGCATGGTGGTATAGGCCTGGAGTTCCCGCATGGAGGCTGAGGCAGAAAGATTGAGAGTTTGAGCCCAGGTGACAGAACAAGATCCTGCCTTGAACACATGAAATGATTACCAATATCATGTGATTATTCCAAAAGGAATGGGGCAGTGAACAAGCTGCCTTATATTAGAAAAGAGCCTGGGGTGATTCAAAGCTTATTGCTGCTCAGGGCAGATGCTGGCAAAACATCTCCACCATCACCTCTGCTCATCAGACCCTGCTCATCAGTACCACCTGCTCGGGCACTACTGTCTCTGGCATTTACATGCTGAAAATAAGTTCTGTCAGCCACAGTTGGCTTATTAATTCTTTCTTCTACAAATAATACATAGGAAATAGAACTAATAAACTATAAATTTTAAATTGAATATCAGGGCCAGAGAGACGAAACTAGAACACTGCAGAATGGAGGTGAGCAAACCCAAGTTAAAAGAACTGTGCAATAAATTTGCCTCACCGCTTCCTGGTGGCCAAAGCCAAGAGGGAAATACAAGCACTGATAGAGGTGGTATTTTCCACATGGGAAAAAATACCCTTTTCTTCTCAACATGAAATATTTTACCTTTTGTCTCATGAAGGACTTCAGGAGATGCAACAATGTTTTTGTTTTTTTTTCATTTATCTGTTTCAAGGTATGTCCATGAAGCAAAAACTTGGGTAGATTGTAGAACTTTCTGGACAGCAGTTTTCTTTCATGTTTGTCTGCTTTAGAATGGGATCCATCACGAACAGCAGGGTAGAAAAGAGGTTGATTCATTAATAAGTGCATCTATAGACTGTGTGTCACGAAGCATGTGTATTCTAGGTGCTCTGGAAATATTATGTATATGGACTATATGTGATGTATAATATACTACATACATTTCTATATAATACATGATATTTAATGACATTATAAGTATATATGTGTATATACACTATATTATATGCCATAATATAGTATATTACATATTATATAAAATTATTAATATATAATATATTAAAGATTATGGTATATTTATATTACCTAATTATACAATTCGTAGTATATATTAGTATATAGCATATATAATACATGATATATTATGTATTATGTTTTATATTTGATATAATATATAACATGTTTATATATAAAATATACTATAACATATATTGTATATGTTATATACATTATATATAATATGTGTCTTCTGAGTTCACAGCCCATATACAGATAATTCTCATATAAAGTAGCCTTCTGCCCTAGCCAGCTTGGGCTGCTATAACAGAATGTCATAGACTCAATGGCTTAAACAGAAATTTACTTCTCACCCTTGGGAAGGCTGAGAAGACCCAGATCAAGGTGTCACCAGCTAGGGCCCTCTTCCTGGTTGGCCGAAGGCTCCCTCTCATTATGTTCTCATGTGTTAGGAAGCAGAGGGAGGAGAAGAGCCCTGTCGCTCCTGATAAGTGCCCAAGTCCCATCCTCATCGCCCCATGGCCTCCCAAGGCCCTGCCTCCTGCTACCATCCCACGGGGTCAGGATATCAACATATGCATCCCTCACAGTTATGCTTACTGCCACTTTGTTGTGTCCAGTGAATCAAGGGTAGCAGCTCTTCTTTTCCTGTAATTATGATATGATGCTGGGCCCATACATTCCTGAAATTATTACCGATTCCACAATTCTCTCTGACTGTTTTGAGAGGTCTGTGCTGATCTTTTTCCACTCTCTGTAGGTGAGTCTGGATGATCTGTCCACCCTGGAGCCTCGGGCCTGGGTTCAAATCACACAA
Organism: Perognathus longimembris pacificus; assembly: GCF_023159225.1. Classification (NCBI taxonomy): domain Eukaryota; kingdom Metazoa; phylum Chordata; class Mammalia; order Rodentia; family Heteromyidae; genus Perognathus; species Perognathus longimembris. The sequence goes on along the minus strand of NC_063176.1, from coordinate 28,190,245 downwards.
ACTGAGACAGAGAAGGAGAAGGTAAGCAGAGAAGGTCCAAGGTAAGCCCGGAATTCAGTTCCCCCACTACAGGCTTCTGGGAAGCTCAAAGCTACAAATAGATCTGGCTTTTCTCTCTTCAAATGTGGCCAGAGAGTTTAGTTTCTCCTGAGCTTTCCATGCTTCATTATTTCCAGTTGAATTCCGGGGAGGCACAGCCAACCTCCAACACTCACTTTCCTTGTGATTGGGAGAGAAACAGTTAACTGCCATGAAGTAGGGCTGCCTCCATCAATGTCTAGTACAGCTTCATTTACAAAAACCTTCCTGTCACCTGGCTGCCCTAACGAAGGGAGCTCAATAGACTTGTGCAAGTCCTTAGATCCGCCTTCCATCCATGCCCAACACCTGCTTGAATCCTTCGTCCCCAGAAAAGCCAGACTGGAAACACCTACCTACACAAAGAGGCTCGCTGTGAAAATTAATCAGCTTTGGACACACATGATGGCATCAGTCCAAAAAGTGCTTTCTAAAATGTCCTGAGTACAGGGCAGCTTTTCCATGGATGTGTGGGGCACCTAGGAAGAGGTGGAGGGGGTGCTTGAATGTGAATTCTTCTCTCCCAATCTGGACTGGCTGCCCTCTCTTCTTCTCTCTCATACTCAAGTGTGAAGGATCAGAAAATTGAGAGGAGTTAAGAGGGAGAGAATTCTCTGTCCAGACAATATGGTATTGACGTGTGTGTGTGTGTGTGTGTGTGTGTGTGTGTGAGAGAGAGAGAGAGAGAGAGAGAGAGAGAGAGAGAGAGAGACTGGGCCTTTGAAGCCTCGTGCTTGCTACCACTTGAGCCACACCCCCTAAATCCTTTCTGTTCTTGCTATGTCTTAGAACAGTAAAAATCACGTCACCATGGCCATTCACCTTCTCCAGGCCTTATCTATCCATCCATCCATCCATCCATCCATCCATCCATCCATCCAGGCCTTGCTATAGACCAGACTTCTCTACTGAGCTCTGAGTGAGTTCTCACCATAGCCAATCCATCTTTGAACTTTTAGTCTGGATACCTCATTCTTTGAACTGTTCTTCCTGTTTGACACAAGCTTTTCTCTGTCCCAATTCTACCACTGCTTAGAAGCAGCAGAAATGCAACCCCTTTCCAAGAATTGACCCTACCTCCAGCCAGAGGTACATGAGGGGACCACTCATGTACCTCTTCTCTCCTTGCCTGAAGGACAAGGACTCAATGCAAAGGGCACTTGTCATTCTTGTGGGGTGCATGAGCATCTGAAGCCCCTTGTCTTATTTTGAGAATTGGGCTTTTGTTGGAGACCCAGCTCTTCTCTGTTTGTAGAGGTTTCCAAACCCTCACATTCCCAAGCATGCCTTATTGCCAGCATATGGAGTGTGATTTACATTGTCTCACCCCAGGAAGTGAAAACCCCCAAGGCATGGAGGGAGTGGTACTGGTGGCATCTTCCAGCACCCAGACCACTGGAGTCAGTGGTGGCAGTCTCTTCTCAAGTCTTGGTTTTTGATGGGAGGCATTGCTACATTCTTCTGTGAGCTACCCAGCATTCTTTGATTTGGTTTTTGGCTTTCCTCAGTGTCTTATCCCATTCATGCTGCTACACCAAAATTCTTCAGACTGAGAAATTTATTAATAGTCAAAATCCAGACACACGGGATGCTGGAAAGTTCAAGATGAAGGCTTGGCATCTGGTGAGGGCTCCATATCTCCTCTCAAGATGGCACCTGAGCATTGCTTCCTGTGGAGGGAAAAACACTGCGTCCTCACAGGGAAGACACCATGGGACCCACGCATCCCCTCAACCCTTTCTTAAGGCCTTAATCCCCTCATGAAGGTGGAATTTTCACAGTTTAATCACCTTTTAAACAGCCCCCTTAACACTGTTGCTGTGTGGATTAAGTTTCAATATGAACTTGGAGGAAAATAAATATTCCAACTATAGCACTCAAGACAGTCTGGTTAAGGCTCCAAAGATCCTAGCATGGAGCCCCAATCATTGTAAAAAATAACTTTATACATATTGGTGGAGGGGACTAATAAATTAAAATTATTGCTAGCTATAAGAACCACCAGAACACTGAGTTTTTTCATCCATAAATGGGCTACTACAACGCTAGAAAACTATTGTAGGGATGAAATGAGATCATGTATGCTCTCAGGACAACTGTTGCTGGCACAAATGGTGATCTGCTGATGGTGATAACAGTAAATCAGTCCACTCACAATCTCCCCATGCTTGCCACAGAAGGAGAGAATCTGAGAAGGTTCTATGTGTCTGGAGGTCTAAATTTGCTTCCATGAACCCAAGCTTAAACAGTTGGTTCCCTTGATGTTCCTATGACAACTACAGGTTGTGTGCGTGGGCTTGTCACCTTGTTAGATCACTGAATGGAAGTCTGGGTGATCTGTTTACCTGAAAGGACATGCTTTCCAACATCGCCTTGGAACTGCAGAACAGTCCTGCCTTTGGTGCCTCTGTCTCTCATCAGGAGAACCTAGATGAAAGAACTCTTGCCATCAACCTCTTGAGGTTTTAAAAGAAGCTTTCTAAAGAGCTAGAGCACCTCTTACAGGACAATGAGAGAACTTGGAGGACACAAGTCCCAGAATGGTCACAAAGGCCACTGTGCCCTGGGAGGGAAAGAAATAAGAGTTTAAGTCAGGAGAGAAAGTTCCTGGCTGCCGGGGAGGAGGGAGAGGCAGCCAGTAAATAGCTCAGCTCTGAAACCAGCCTCTCTGCACTAGGAGAGGTAGTGCTGACACTGGAACTTGGCATACTAATAGTCAAAAGACAGCTTTTACATTCTCACATCTAGAACCAGTAATTTTTTTATTGTCAAGATGAAGCACATAGAGGTTACAGTTACATGCTTAAGGTAGTGAAGACACATACAGTTCTTGTCATATCTGTTATCCCCTCCCTCATTTTTCTCCCTCCTCCCTCTTCCATCCCTCCCCTACCCCCTTGTTTTATTCATTATTTTTTCAAAAACAAACGAACAAAAAAACCCAAGTCATCCTTAAGCTACACTGTTGCTCTAGTCTACAATGCTTATATCCTCTATGGTTATTGATTGTAAAACAATTCTTTCCAGATCAGGTGATATATATATATATATATATATATATATATATATATATATATATATATACACACACACACACACACATATATATCCAGTATTTTTGAAATACTTTTCATCACAGGTATTTTGGATTAAATTAGATCTCCCCCACAAAAAAAAAATCACATTAAGAATTACAGCACTATTCACCATAGGCAAAGTAGGAAATCTACCCAGATGCCCCTCAATGGACAAATCGATCAAGAAAGTGTGGTATATCTACACAGTGGAATTTTACTCATCTATTAGGAGAATGATATCTCTTTCTTTGCAAAGAAATAGATGGACCTTGAAATAATTATGTTAAGTGAAATAAGTTAGGCCCAGAGAAACAAAGGTTACACGCTTCCTTTCATACATAGAAACTAGAATTAGTTTATAAATGTATAAGTAAATACTTTGGGTTGTGTGCAAGGGTATATAAATGTATTGTTGGAATATGGTAGATTCAAGGGAGAACTCAAACATTATAACCCCATAGAAAGGCGAAATCAAAAGGGCAATTAAAAAACACCAGGAAATGAGCACTTGAAAGTGGTGAGGTGAGACCAAGGGAAGGGGTCCAGACAAATGAAGAGAAGGGAGAATACAGTAAAAAAAATAATTCTATGTATATCCTATGAAATTAAGAAGAGTAAGGGAAGGGGTGGGTTGGGAAGAAGGAGTGAGAATGTTGAAAGGGGTGATGTTGATCAAGATACATTCTTTTCATAAGCTGCTTTGTTGAAAGGCAACTCCTTTGTGCAACTACTTATGGACACTAAAAATATTTTTTAAATGTATCTTGATGCTGAGTTATTTTTGGTGTCTCTGACATTTTCTTTTCCCTCCCTTTTGGCCCAGTCTTTCACCCGCAATGGTAGTTGGCAAATGGTTTCACCTGTGGTCATCCTTAGTTCCCACAGGAAACAAGGAGGGTAGTGCTATTTTATGGTGCAACAGACTGGCCTACAGTAGGATTAGCTTTCTGCCAGATTTCATCAGCTAATTGAAGACTTTGATCTAGTTGAACTCGAACACAAATTGCATTCTTTCCATCAAAACACGACCACAGTCTAAGGAAATAATGCAGAAACACATAAGGAATTAGACAAGAATGACCTGTAAGGTATGAGTCAAATTAATTTGAAGAATTGTGAGTTGAAATGGAGCTCACAGGATGTTTAATGCACAGTGGCTGTAGGGTCCCAGCTATGCTCCTCAAGGAAGCCCTTCTTCTGAAATTGTGCTAAGTTATGCATTTTCACCTTTCTCATTTGTAATTCTCTCTTCAAAGAAATTCTCAACAAATTCTTTCACTTAAATGCCTCCAAACTATATTGTACTTTCCTGGTTCATCATAGCAACCCTTTTCAGGGATTTATATTTTTTTCTTAGCTAAAACCAGGAGTTGGTCTCCCTGAGATATGCACTGTTAAAGCCATTTTTAATTAAATTTCCAAAGAAAAAGAAGAACTTGGCAGGATACAGGAAGAAACATGTGACTAACCAATCTTCAGAAGAGTGGTAGCTCTAAGTCATAAGAAACATTGTTTTCAAGTATAGTTTATCTACCTTCATATTCTTGTCTACAAAGAATGTTCTGGGATTCATAGGCAGTACCTGAGGCGACTCAAAGATAGCTGGTTGTTGGCCATAGGAGGGAAAGGCCCCTCAGCAACCCTTAGGATGCAAACTTCAACACAAAGGCAACCAGGGATGGAGGAACTTCTCTGAAAGGCTGGATTTGTGGTGTTAGAAGTTCAGAATTTTCCTCAGTAGACTTGTGGGTGAATATGTTAGCAAAGACCCATGGAGAAGAATGCCATCAGCTTTTCATGGATCTCAGCAAGGCTTAGAAAGTTCCCTAATTGTATGTAGATTCAACTTGTGTTATCCAGTGTGTGTGTGTGTATGTGTGTGTGTGTGTGTGTGTGTGTGTGTGTGTGTGTGTGTGTGTGCAGACACCAGCCATTTGCAATAAATCACGACAAGGAAGAAGATTTCCCTGCAGAAATACAGTGACAATGATACCCTCTGTGAATACCTTTGGGAAATTGTTTGTTATTAAATACACTTGAAAATTATAGCTAAATGTTCCCAAAGGAAAAGCTTCATATGTATTAAATCTTCCCCCATGAACTGCTCATTATTTATTTATGCAGCCAGTATGGATGATTCAGGCTGTGTTACAGGATCTGTGTATACAGTGTGACTTAAAGCTGTATCCTGGTCCCCTTGAAGCATACATTCAAAAGGAGGAGCAGGCTGGGAGAAAACAGACAAGAACATAATATAATTCCAGGAGTAACAAAGCAATGAAGCAAAGTCGGGAGCGAGTGACAGGAGGGTGAGGTAGACAGATGATATCCAGACAAGAGCTATGCACTAGGTAACATTGGAACCTTGCCGATGGGATGTGACTGGATGACCTGTGAGACCCTGGAGGTAGCATCTTGGAGACAGAGTGACCCTTAGAATGTGAACTCCTTGAGAACAGAAACTTTTGTTCACAATTGCAACTTTGTGTGCTAGGCAGGCAATGGGTCCTTGTGGAAATTTTGCAGTGCACAGCCAGGATGTGTGAACCACTAGAGAGAACAGCATGGTCAGAGTGGCTGAGCTGAGGGGTCAGGCAGAGAAGAGTCAAGTGGAAAAGTTGTCATTTTTCCTGGTGTTATTATCAACAGAGGTCCCTTTCTGCTCCGGAGGGATAGGTAAATCACACAGTTCCTCTCTTAATGGCCTATGATAAGGAGTTTGGATTGAATGGTGATGGAAAGCAGAATGCTTTGAGGAGAGTGATGTTACTTCCAACTTTCTATTTTAAAATATCTTTGGGGATTATTGACTATGATGGACAGGATAGTTGGAGAGGAAAGAGCACAGAAGAGAGTTAGAAGATAGTTACAGTGGGGGATAACAGTGATTTGGACTGGGGTGCATTTGTGGAGGAGACAGAGGGGGGCAGGTTGGGTATGTATTCTGAGGTTAAAGATAGAAGTCTCCTTGAAGGCATAAGTGTAGAGGTGATGGAAAAGGAGAGTGGGATAAAGTCCTTCCCTTCAAAGTTGGCCTGCCAGAAGTTGCTTGTGGAAGCGACGCAGGGTAAAGGGGCATTTGAGAATGGGTACAGTTGTGGAAGAAGTGGGCCACATGGGAAGTATGGGCACAACATGACTCTTGTATTTTCAGGAATAGGTAGACATCCATGTGAAGTTGATTGGTGGGGGCTGAGCAGAGGGAAGCCAGGGAGATGGGAAAGGCAGCACTGGGCCATGTCAGCAGGTGCTGTGTAATAGAAGGATTATCTACCCTCCGTCACACCACTGATGGTCCATGTTGGGTCTGAGGAGCCAGAAGGGGCTAGATGTACTAGATGCACTGAAAGGGGTTATTTCAGGAAGAATAAGGTGTGTTTAAAATACAAATTAAGGCAGAGAGGTACACGGTTAGGGTGACTTATGTCCCAGTGAAAGAATTGTATGTGCACCAAAACACTTCCCTATAGGGCCTTATTGTATTGAAATAATTCTCTTGCATACACTTATACCAGTCTCTGGATATTTTTATTTTTATTTTTTGGTTAACAAAATCATACCTGGATAGTACTTTCTAGCTCCTTTTCTCTGTAGGTGTATTTGTTTTACTAGAAGCAGAGGCTTAATTTTTTTCTTCTTTTTCCAGATCCCTATGTTCTAGGCAGATATTAGTTTAATAATTTATTTTAATTACCTATGTAGCTGGTCTTAAAGGATCAGTTAGCACTCAGCACATCACCATGGAAACCAGCACACCTGCAGGCAGGTCTCACCCATCTTCTCTCTTCTGACTGTCCTGCTGACTTGATTGTTAAGATGGGAGATCCAACAAGAGCCAGGATGAGTTACACACACACACACACACACACACACACACACACACAGAGACACAGACACACGTACACACACACTGATCCCAGGAGTTGAGGACTGTCACACTGTGAATGTGACAAACTTGCATGATTTGAGAGCTTACAGCTTTGCTTTTTATCAACTTTTCCCAAGTTTGTAACGTGGAAGTTGAATGATAGTCAGGGCATCTGTGGGATGCTTGGAAGCAGAACTTCCCTGCTTCCTATGCAGAGGCTGCAGCTTCTTTGAAGAGCTACCTAGCTGGGGGACGGTAGGGGCTGTCCCTCTAAGTGGCCTACTTCATGTTTGCAAAGAAAGTGTGAGTGTCTTCAGGAAAAGGTTTACTATTAACACAAGATAGATATGTGGTTATTTGTGAGGAAAGGTATTCATGTCATTTCTATCAAGTACATTTCGTGGTGTACTTTCATCTTGTTTGGAATGAACCCTCACTGGCTTGTTTCCATGTCAGGCAGAAAACTGTACTGAGGTTTCCACCTAGTGGTTAATATTGGGGTTGCTGCCATAGTAGAGGAGACCCACAGTGTTCAGCAAGTAAAGGGGCTCTGCTGTGTTAATTGCTCACTTTGATGTTGACTTTATTTATGATCTTAGGTTTGATGAGTACTCATATTATTGAATACGTGATCCAGCCTGTTGAGTTTAAGTGAGAATTGTATAATTGTGTGTGTGTGTGTATGTGTGTGTGTGTGTGTGTGTGTGTGTGTGTGTGTGTGTTCTGAGATCTGAACACAAGGCTTAGCACTGCCTACTATACACTTGAGCCACATTCAGCTCTCCTTTTTGCTTTAGTTATATTTTAGGACTCTCCTTCCTATGCTTTCTGAGCATTGGAGATACAGTTACAACAACACCATCTCTCAGGTCCGCCAAGCCATCAGCTCTCCACGTGCTCTGCTTGCTTGATGCCAGGCCTGCTTTGCCTCCGCTTCGTTCCCTCCCAGTCCCCAGTTCGCATCACCTCCTCTCCCTCACCTGACCTGAACTCCGTAGAACAGGTTGGCCCCTCCCAGAGCACTCCTGGCACACGCCCCAGCATCCTGTCATTTGTCCCCTCTGCCAGCCTGTGAGCTGGGAAAGGCAGGATGGTCACTTCCCTGTCCCTGGGCCAAGAGGAGAATGGGGAATGTGTCCCTTTGAGATTGGCCACGATAAGGACATTTTCCCCAATAAATATCGGTATCATTCTCCCCACCCCTCCCCTGCACTGCCCTCAATTCAAGCATTGAAAGGCTAGCCAGCCATCACTATGATGAAGTGGAGTGGAACTCTGGGAACAAGTGAGATGAAGAATGTAGAGCCAAGCAGCAGAGAGCTCTGTTCGCTTCTTTCTGCCATGGGCTTCTTGTCTTTATTTCCGGGTACTGACAGTCATGCTCAGCACAGGTGAATGTTTATAAGAACAAAAGCACTCGGTATTATGTTTCTTGCTCTTAGATAGAATTTGCATAGTCTTCTCCACCTCCCAGCCTCATTGCTCCCCTCCAAGTTATATCCCTAGAAAGAGCAACACAGAGGGGGGAAGAAATGATGCTGAGCCATCTGAGCTCATGGGAGACACAGGAGGGGCTGGAGGTGGGGGGGGGTGTCCACACCAGTGGCTGATGAATGAGGTGGAGAGGAAGCTCCCTGGGGATACCCCAGATGGCCAATATGCAGCTCTGCCTTGCATGAGTTGACCAAGTGCTTTGTCCTTTGCTAGAGACAGGCTCTTCCATGAAGAGGAGCCCATGGGGAGGCAACCTTCTCCAACCCTAGAGGAGGGGGGCTGAAACAGATGGGAATTGGAATCATCCCCCACTGATCACAGTCTCCTAAATCTCCTGCTGCTATAGTCTTCAATGAATAAATAAAAATGTGCAAGGTTCAAAGGAGCGCAAGGTGCACAGAGCTGTAGCAGCTGCGTGACTTCATGGAGGCGCCGAGGTCACGCCCCTCGAGGTGGCAGCCTTGGGTGGAAGGTGTGTTTATGCACATGTGCAAGAGAGCCGGAATGTGACACACAGGAGAACTGGCATCCAGATGGTAGAAGATTCTGCATTGTCTAGAGCCAAGGTCAAATAAGAGGTCATGCTTGGCCTCAGATGCTCTGGTCCAGGAGGGGAGCCTGATAAAGCTAGGTCATTGCTTCATTCCAACTCCTCCACGGAAGGGAGATGGGTACAAATGGTCCCTGTTGCCAAAGCCCAGGAAAGGTCTCCAGATCACACACAGAGTCATGGGCTGTGTAAAGGGGCGACTGAGCCTTCTCTGGTTTAGTAGCACCAAGCTTTGCAAAGAAGGCCATGCTTCTGGGTTTTGAGAGGCCAGGAGACTTGAAGCATGGCCCAGCTAGGGACCATCTATGAGCTCGCAGGTCCCAGGCTAGCAGGGGACCCCTGGCATGATAGCCTAAGAAGGACTCTGTGCTGAGCAATGTGCTGGTGGGTGCACATATGGATGAGAAGAATTAGGAGTCAGGACAGCATCTCCTCCTTAGTCAGTCGTCACAGTTTGCCTCTGTTGCTGGCAGAGTCTAGTGGGCAGCTGCCCCAGTGAATTTCCTACCTTAGTCCTGGAGCCTGCACGTGTAAGATCAGGCAAGTATAGCTGGGCTCCTCTGGCAGCAGAGAGAACTGAGCAGAGCTTTCTGGCATTTGGTCATTTGCAAGGCCACTGAAGTCAGTCCTGAGGGCTCTGCATTCATGACCCAATGACTCCCAAAGTCTCATTCAACTCCAGTATAGTGAGGGCTGGAGTTTCAATGCTTGAGTTGGGGGAGGACATTCAGCCCATTGCTTATTGGGGAAAATGACTTTACCATGCCTGATCTCCAAGGGACACATTCCCCATTCTCCTCTTGGCACAAGGCCAGGAAAGTGACCTTTGCTTTCTGTGGCAAGAAGGGACGAGCTGGGCCACACTTACCAGCTGAAGCTGGCACAGGTTGGCTTCAGAACAAATGCATAGGACTAACTCTGAGTAACTAGCTAGTATTGTCTCCTCACCAAAATGGAAACTGCAATATAGAATTGACCCTTAGAGGGCTAGGAATGTAGCTTGGTGGTAGAGTGCTTGCCTAGCATGCATGAAGCCCTGGGTTTGATTCCTCAGTACCATATACACAGAGAAAGCCGGAAGTGGCGCTGTGGCTCAAGTGGTAGAGTGCTAGCCTCGAGCAAAAAAAATCTCAAGTACAGTGCACAAGCCTTGAGTTCAAGCCCAGGATTGGCAAAAAATAAAAATACAAAAAAGGATTGGCCCTTAAATTGTCCTGGAGCAGATAATTGGAAAGTAAAATAAAAATCATTCACGGAAAATATCAAGAAAAGGGAGGAAACGACTCTTCTCAAAACTATGTGGGTCAAGCTGAGGGACCAAGGCTCACAAAAATGGTCACAGTCCTTGCCACAGAGGGACAGAGGTAATGGCTCCTGGGGCCTGTGGCATAAAAACAGTAGAAAGTTTTGTTCAATATTAACACCTGGGACAACAGCCCTTAATGGAATCTGGCACATGTATTGGTCTACATTACATTTAACTGAGGAATTACTATACTCAAGTATTTTCAAGCAAGAAAAATGGCAATTTCATGTAACTTGACCTAACAGAAAAAGAAGCAGGTAGAAAAGTAAAGCCAAAGGATGGGAATATGGCCTAGTGGCAAGAGTGCTTGCCTCGTATACATGAAGCTCTTGGTTCAATTCCCCAGCACCAGATATATATAGAAAACGGCCAGGAATAGGAACATGTCATCTTTTTAATGTCCCATGTGTATCTGTAGCTTCTATTATTGATGATGTTCTTGTATCACCTTCCTGTATCACCTCCTGTATCACCTTCCTGTGGTTGTACCTACACTATCTCTGTAATCTTATCTGAGTATATTGGAAACTGTGTATACTGGTATTAGAACTAGGAAATTGAAAGGGAATACCAAAATTGAGAGACACAGAGTAAAAAAAGACAAACAACTACAAAAGCAATACTTGCAAAACTGTTTGGTCTAAGTGAACGGAACACCTCATGGGGGGAAAAGGAAAGGGGGAGGAGGGAGGGGGTATGAAGGACGAGGTAACAAACAGTACAAGTAATGTATCCAATGCCTAACGTATGAAACTGTAACCTCTCTGTACATCAGTTTGATAATAAAAATTTGAAGAAAAAAAAAAAGAAAGAAAGAAAGAAAGAAAATGGCCAGAAGTGGCGCTGTGGCTCAAGTGGCAGAGTGCTAGCTTTAAGCAAAAAGAAGTCAGGGACAGTGCTCAGGCCCTGAGTCCAAGCCCAGGACTGGCAAAAAAAAAAAAAGGTAAAGCCAAAACAAAACAAGTAAATTGCCCATGAGTTGCAGCCAAGAATAGAGTTCACATTTACTGTGTATTTGCTATGGGAGAGGCACCATGAGGCTCTTTAGTCATATAAGTGGCTAGCCCACTCGTGGTCTCTAGGCAAAGTGCTTTAAACATACTGAATCCATCTTCAGAACAAACCTGGCAAGTTTAGTTGTGCTTTGTTCCAATCTTATTTTATGGATCACAGCTTTAGGAACTCACTGAAGGCTAGGTAGTAGGTGACTGGGTCAATCTGGGAAGCCGGCCAGCTTGGCTTTCAAACTTGAACCCTCGATCAACAGTATAGGTTATTGTCTTGAAGAGGATGGGGCTGTTTCTATGTCAAAGACAGAAACGGGAGTAAGAGAATTCAAATAACTTGCCCAAAGTTGCACAGCAAGGAATGAGCTAAGGTGGCATTGAACTGAATACTACTCAACTGGCAAGCTCAAAAATTTCCCATCAGAAAGAATATTATACCATTCATAAGGAAATGGAAAGACTTGGAAAAATATTACATTAAGTGAACTAAGCCAGACCCAAAGAAACATAGGTTGCATTGTTTCCCTCATTTGTATTAACTAGAATGTGCCTGTAAATCTACAAGTAAGCACGTTGGATGGTAAAAACAAACATACTTGAACATGACAAATTATACTGGACTCAAGGCATTCACATAGTGAGCCCAAAGGAGGATATTCTAAGGGAAGATCACAGAGGCTCAATAGCTATGTGCGTATGATCATTTAAAGTGATATTTATGGAAATCAACTCCAGGAAATGGGAACAAGGGATTTTCTTTCTTTATTACTACTTTGTTGGTTTTTTTTTTCCTTTTGTCATGTTTGTTCATTTATCTGTCTTTGGGAGGGTAAGGGGGCACAGAAATGGTGCGGTGGCCTGTGACCCTGTCTGTGACCCTCACTAGACACTATGCCAAAAATGAACTGTACAACTTATGGGAGAGGACAAGAGGGAAAAAATAGAAGTGAGGGAAGGAGTGACATTGTTCAAAAAGAAATATACTCTTTACCTGACATGTAAATGTAACCCTCTATGCATCACTTTTACCACAACAGTAAAAAAGCAAAAAAAAGAACTTCTGGCCTGAACCCTATCTGGGTCCTGATGGTCCTGTTGACTGTGACCTCATGTCGTGTGCTCCCCTGTTCTTTTCCACAGAGGGGAATCATGTGGAGTAAATGAAGGCATGCAGGGTGTGTGTGTGTGTGTGTGTGTGTGTGTGTGTGTGTGTGTGTGTCTTTTTGCTGGGTTTATGGAGCTTCCCTTACTGGAACAGCTGTGTGTGGAGCCACTGCAGAAGGAGTTTATTGTGGCTTTCACTAAGACCTGTGTCCCAGAGGGAAATCTAGGTATTTCTTTCAGCTGGTCCCTCACAGGGACTAAGACCGTCCCTCTTCTTCCTTCTAAAATTTGGCACTTAGTAATGACCTTGTTTGCAGGTTGCAGGTGTTGCTGTGCTATGTCTGGACCATGCTAAGAAGCATGAACATTGTTTTTCTAGGCAGCGGATTCCACATGTGTGTCTAGGTAAAATGCCAAGGTGTCTTTCTGCAAAGATCAGTAAGGAGTTGCAGAGGTGTTGTAACATTCACATTGGGCACAAGAGGGCGCCATGTCTTTTCCCCAAATGTCCATAAGCCAATAACTACTTTTGGGGCCACAGATGTGAACTGCTATTCTGGATGCGGCAATTAGACCTCATTTAGTGCAATTTACCAAAAATAAGTAAAATGATTTGTTTGGTGGAATAATGAATTCTATCATTTCTTTAATCTCCAAATGCAAGTAGGAAAAAAAATCTTTTAATAAAATGAATTATTTTTCCAGTAGGCATTTGAAGGAATTTCTGCCATTCCTGTTCTATTTGTATAGTGGACTTGAAAAAGAACCACTCCACATTAAATCTTCTTAAGCACACATCTCCATGTTATTTTTGCAGTTGGCTGCTCTAATACACACTGCTGGCAAATGTTATACTTCTCTTTTCAGAGTTGAGGTATAAAATGAATTTGCCCTTCCTTTCCATATCAATGTTCGGTCAGGAAAACCAAAACCCTGTTTGATATTTCAGTAGAAGGAATATAATATGAAGGGTTGATCACATGGGGACAAGAGGACAAAAAGGGACCACTGAAGAATCTTAACAGCTGGAAGGAGATTGGGATTGTCCAAACGTGAGTGCTCAGAAGAGGTTTGCCTGGCTACCCTCCCCAGGCCTTCTGATATCTCTCTAGTGCCCCCTGTTGGCAAAGCTTAGCAGAAAGCCACCTGCCAAGAGAAACCTGTGCCCCTAGCATAGCTGCCCTGAACCTAGAAAGACAGCTTGGTTGCAGAAGGAATAGCTTAATAATTTCTCAGTCCATCCCTTTGACTAGTAAGTCCTCACTTTCTGTGTTGCAAGTTCCACACAAAAGCAGTTGCGTTTTTGCTTTGCTAAGAGATGCTATCATTTTCCTATTACCTCTTATTATTGAGCACAACTATACTACGAAATACTTCAAAGAATCCCTTGAGTTTCAGACACAGTTCTTGAGAAATAGAAATCTGATTTCTCACTGTAATCAGGATTAACCAGTATAATAACTCCCTCCTCTACCTGCTATTCAAGGGATTAAGAGCCCCAAATGGCTGACTGGCCATCTCAACTTTCACCTCAATGGAACAATTTCTTGTGTCACCCTGGGAGGAGGTAATTCTCTAGTGTAAAAATAGACCTCTAAACCAGAAGAGCCCTAGTTACCAAGACAGATAGCAAATGCCCAGTGAGTGACTACTGGATGTCACAGTGAGAGAGGCTGTGTGCACTAACACACGTGAGTCTGGGGGAAATGGGGACTGTATGCTGCTCACTCCTTCAGAGTGCATATGACTTCCTGTAAAATAGAACCTTGACCATCTGTGTGTTCTCCTCAACTCACACTGAGGAGCCCATCACACATTCCACACGCCGTATGGCCATCGGCTCCTGGTGATGGGGCATGTGGTAAAACCAGTGCATTCCATGGATGCTGGATACCACAAGTGTGTGTGTGTGTGTGTGTGTGTGTGAGAGAGAGAGAGAGAGAGAGAGAGACAGACAGACAGACAGACAGAGACAGAGAGAGACAGACACACAGACACAGACACAGAAAGAAATGAGTTCTTTGGTCAGAAGCAATACTTGGCAAAGTTTTATGCATGTGAATAAGCCTTTTTGCCAAGTTAAAGACTGAAAACTGTCTCCATTCATTATTTGCTGCTCTATCAAAAAATACCTGACCCTACCTACGTTACTTATAAAGGGAATAGAAGTCTATTTGTCTCTTAGTTCTGGAGCCTGAGAAGTCCATGAGCACAGTGCCAGCTTCTGCTAATGATGTGGTGAGGGCCTTCGTGCTCCATCATAACGTGGTAGGACGTCGCTCGAGGTGACACAAGCAGCCAGCTCAGGTCTTCCTTTCTCTTCTTATAAGGCCACCAACACCACTGTGGGGTCTCCACCCTTGTGATCTCACCTAATTCTGACTTCAGGGATAACGTTTCCCACATATAAACCTTTGGAGCACACATCCAAGCTACAGCAAAAGCTTCATGAAGCATAGCGTTAGTGTGCTGGCGAAGGCACCATTTGGCAGAGAATAAGTGCAGTCGATGATATTGTTATAAAAAATAAAGCCAGATCTTCCCTTTGCCCTGCCTTTCCCCCTGGGAGACTGTGCTTGTTTCCAGGTAGAGTTTCTGCTTATTTCATGGCAAGTGATGACCAGCCAGGTGCCCTGAGGGAGGGAGTCAAGCTTTCAGCAGGCCTGTGTCTCCCGGCATATATGTTAGGAAGAAAAAAGGAAAGAGGAATGGGGACGGGCACGCACATGCATTTTGAGATAAATTCTTCGACTTTGACTTGCCTTCAACCTTCCCCGAGCATGCTATTTCAAGAGCACCAGTGCTTCCGCACCACAAGTATCCGATTGCATAGCATCTCTGCTTACTCCAGGGAGGAAGGCTGGAATGCATTGTGGTTGTTTTCCCCCTGTGGCGCTGGGGAATGAACTCAGGGCTTCATGATTCTTGGCAGGCACTCTACCACTTGAGCCATGCTCCCAGTCTGTTTACTTTTGCTTTCTTTCTTTTTCTTTCTTTCTTCCTTTCCTTCTTCTTTCTTTCTTTCTTTCTTTCTTTCTTTCTTTCTTTCTTTCTTTCTTTCTTTCTTTCTTTCTTTCTTTCTTTCTTTCTTAAGTTATGATCTTTCACTAACTTTTCTCAAGCTGGTCTGAAGTTTTGATGCTCCTACTTCTGCCTTCCAAGTAACTAGGATTACAGGTACCTGCCACACACCCAGCCAAATGTATTACTGCATTCCAAAGTATGATAGCAGAGCTAACTTCCCTGTATTTGTCCAACATGGTTGTAGAAGCAATATTTAAGCTTAATGCTACTTTTCTAGGGCCAAATACCTTTGATGTGTAGGTACACTAGTATCAGACCCAGCACTTATCATGCTGCCTAATTTTTTTTAAGTGCTTCAGAGTTACCACAACACTGACTACACTAAGACCATAAGAACCTATTTAGCAAGGCAGCGCTGCAATCCTCACTTGGTTTTGCACAGTTTTTTTTTTTTTGTGTGTGTGTGTATCATTCTGAAGGCACAAAGATCTGGGCCTGCATCTGGTGATGGCTTTATTGCTGGCAGAGTCCCCACGTGGCTCAGGTTATCAGATAGCAAGAGACAGGGAGCATGGATATGTCTGTGTCAGTATGCTTTTTTTTCTCTCTCTCTTCTTACAAAGTCATCAGGATTCCACCACAGGGCTCCATCCTAATGATCTTCTCCAATCCTGATCACCACCCCAGCCCCACAGCAAACACCAAAGTTACATTAGATGTCTACCCTCTGTTTTTGTGTTTGGGACAGGATCTTACTATGCAGCCCAGCCTGGCCTCAAACTCATGATCTTCCTACCAAAGTCTCCTGAGTGCTGGGATTACAGGCTTGTCCCACTACATCCAATTTAGCTTCATACATCATAATGGGGATTAAATTTTAGCCTGCATATGGAGGGACAGCTCATGCTTAAACCATTACACTTGGTTTTAGGTAGAATCCCCAGGGAGGACCTCATTGTCTCACTCAGATTTTTTAAAAATTACCTTCTTCCAGGAAGAAGGGAGCCTCTTTCACTCATTGTAAGCTGAGTTGTTTTGAGTATCTGATCCAGTGCGTAGTCCACTTCAACTTGGCCATCAAGAGTCATTGTTCCCTCTGGTGTTCTCATTTTCTATGTCACGGCAAATGTTCAGATCGACTCCTGTTTCTAGGGCCTTCACTTCCGATTAAGCACCCTTCCTCGGAGGTTATTAACTCCTCTGCATGCAGGAGTTCTCCCCTGATTTTATTCTGACCTACAGTGGTCATAGGGCTTGTTTGCAATCATGTCGGTCCTTCCAGGAGCATGGTAGGACTGAAGTCACCAACCCTGTGACATGTCATTTGTTTTGCCCATGAAAAGTAAACAGCTGTCACACACTTCAGGGTAGAGGCTTCAGAAGCCAAAGCATGAAGAGTCATGCCCTTCTCCTAGGCACCATGAGCAGAGCCTGCTTTATTTGGATCCCTGAATAACTTGAGTGACCTGGTGTCAGTTCGGGTTGGACTGACATGAGCCTGCAGTAAACTTTGGTTATATTCTGAAATTGAAACTTGTTATTGCAGCATAACCTTACCTAGCCTGACTACAATTCAGACCTTTGTGTTCCATCTTCTGAACCAAGGCAGTAGGTAGTTCAGAAAACATCTGGAGCTAAGGTGGCATCTGCTAAGAATCAATGTTGAAATCACTACCTTGTTGTCTATCTCAACAGGCGGGGCTTAGGTTCCATGATACTTAGGGGCGGGTACATGGCCTGTAGGGAGGGAAGAAGGTAGGTAGAACACAGTATTGCAAAACTGGCTTTCATTTATTTATTTATTTTTGTCAGCTGTGGGGCTTGAACTCAGGGTGTGGGCACTGTCTCTGAATTTTTTTGCTCAAGGCTAGCTCTCTACCACTTTGAGCCACAGCACCACTTCTGGTAGTTAATTGGAGATAAGACTCTCATGGACTTTCCTGCCCTGCTTGGCTTTGAACCGTGATCCTTAGATCTCAGCCTCCTGAATAGCTAGGATGACAGGCATGAGCCACCGGATGGATGCCCATCAAAACTGGCTTTTTTAAGAACAGCTGACCTCTCACCTGCAGACTTTAGCAGCTGATCTGAGTCAGAATAGCAGAACACTGGCTTCTTCTATGAGACGACAAGAACAAGTCACTTTCTGATATAACCAAAGAGCCAAAGCTGGAAAGAGTGATCATGCTAGGGGTTCCTTGTCTGGCCCTGACCTCCACTGTGCTCAACCTTCACTTTCTGTTGACCCCCAAAATAGGGGATGTGGCGGTCTTGATGAATTATGGGGATTGGTGATTCTACCCAATGAGATCTACCTGGTTAGCAGTTGGCAAAGATGAGTTGGAGCCCTGTTCTCCTTTGTCTTTAACCCTTAAACACATGCCTGATACAATACTACCTGCTTTCATCTAGGCCTGGAAAGGGCAGCTGCCAATCACTTCTTTGTGCTGTTGTTGTTAGCTGATAAATGCTCCAGCAAAGAGCATTTCGGAGACTTCTCGGTGTGTTCCATGTGAAAGGCCCTGGGATAAAGAGGTGTAAGAGAAGGTCACTGTCTTACAGGCTACTGATGGGTTGGAAAATTGCAGCTCCTGGGCCAAATCCAGCCTCTGTCAGGGTTTGTAAATAACATATATTAGAACACAGCACACTCCATCCATCCTGGCACTGTCTCCAGCTGCATTTGCATGGCCATTGAAGAGGCCAGTAGCTGAAATAAAGATCGCAAGGGCCGGGCAAACCAAAATATCTACTGGCCTTGTCAAGAAGAAGGCTATTCATATTTTTCTAGCGAATTATTAGCTTTTCAGAAAGTTTGCACTCAAGAAACATTCTCTTAAGGGGACTTGGGGCAAGGCTGCTGATAAAGCAAATTCAAGAAAGGCAGGATATCTTTTTTAAATTTTAATTTAATTGCAAAGGTTATGTACAGAAGAGTTGCTGTTTACATGATTCGGGTATTGAGTACATTTCCTTTCGGACAGTGTCACCTCCACCCTCATTCTCTCCCAGCTTTTTTCCCCCCTCCTGACATCCCTCACCCCCAAAGTTGTATAGTTCATTTCCAACATAATGTCTAGTGGGTTTCACTGCTGAGTTAGTTCACCCTTTGTCCCACCATTTCAGTGCTTCCTGGACTTCCCTTCCCCAAATCAGATAAACATATACAAGACAAAGGGTACAGGAATCAAAAACAGGGACAGACTCACTGTGTGAATGTTTAGAGTGCTATTTAATTAATCATGTCCAGATGTAATAATTTGTCTTTTATTGTCCATTGGGATAACTTGTAGATTTATAGGTGCATTGTAGTCATCACAAATGAAGGAAACCATGCAGCCTATGTTTCTTTAGGTCTGGTTTGCTTAGTATATTTTTCCCAAGTCTTTCCATTTCATTATGAATGGAGCAATGCCATTCTTTCTGATGGAAGCATCAAATTCCATTGTGTGCTACATTTTCTTGATCCATTCATTCACTGAGGGGCCTCTGGTTTGATTTCATATCTTGGTTATGGTAAACAGTGCTCCAATGAACATGGTTGTACTGGTGGCTTTAGTATAGCCTGGGTTGTGGTCAATTGGATAGATAAGGTGGGATATCCTGGGGAGCGAAGGCATTTGTAGCCTCCAACGGACCCTTGTGTGAACCCAGGAGCCTGATGGTCTTTTCTGACCCTCTGACCTGTGGGGACAGCAAGGGAGGAGAGGCAGTCCTCACTGGTATGACAGGATCCCTGGGGAAGGCTGGCCACCCTCTGCCCACCCTTCCCTTCCCTGGAGTGCCAGGCATGCCCTCTGTCCCCAAGTGGCCTTTGAGCACTATGCCAGGAAGCTGACATTATCTTCTTCCTTTCTTCCTCTGCATTTTCTGGTGACAACAACTGACTTTTTTGCACGCCTTCAAGAAATACTTTACCATTCCACAGTGCAGAATAAGGAATGGAGTTGGAACTTGTGAGCTTCCATCAAGGTTTTAAATTATATTTTTAGCTAAGGGAAAATGTGAAAAGTTGAGTCAGAGACATGGCAGGAAGCAGCCATGCCCAGGGAGTGTTTCTGGATGTGAGACCCTCAGGCTGGAAGCTGTGGGAAGCTTCACACAGAGCTAGCCTACTCAGCCACAGGTGGCACCCTCTCCCAAGGGTGAATGACACCTTGAGGCTCAAGCTAGACTGTGACCTGCCTGCTGGAAACTCTGAGGAGGAACGTCCCACAGTTTGCCCTGTAATCTCAATGGAGAGGAGGAGAATCACACTGGGCCTTGAAGCCCTCTGCTCCTCCTCTGGTGTTGCCATGGAAACATATTCAATTCATCTCAGCAAATACTGGGCAGAGTGTCTGGGGAGCTAAGCCTGTCCCTATAGGAGCTTCTGGGAGTTGAGATACAAAGATGCTGATGCAGTTGCTGCTGCCTTCAGAACCATGAACAGAGACAGGAAAGTAAATAGGCTCTAAAGTAAGATGGATAGGAAGCAGTCTATGAGAAGATTCTGGTTCTGGACTTTGCAGAAATATGTAGTTAGGTTTACATGTTGTTTCTGCCACTAGTAAGTGCCACTAGTAAGTTCTATGAATTTGGCTGTATTCATCAGGTCACCAGTAGTATCAAGTGAAGGCCTAACATGTCCAAAATCTTTATGTGGCCTGTATACCCATGACACAAGTTGGAGGAGGTGAGCTTTCTAGCCTTCATATAACTCATACATTCTCATAGAGGAAGATAATGTGCTTATGTGTAAGTAAATTATAAATCAATGTATGTATTTATGAAGAAACCAGAGTTGGGCAAGAGTAACATAACACTGTGGCTCTTTAAGAGAGAGTGGTCAAGACAGGCTTCTTGAGAGGCGCTATTTGAATTTAGATTTTTTTAAAAAGGCAGCTTGAAGTAATCTGGGGACTGGAAGCAGTGTTACTATCATAAATCTGTTTCAGTTTCTTTATCTTCAAAAAGGGTATGTTTTTCTTTTTTAAATTATCTTTAAGTAGTTGTACAAAGGAGTTGTCATTTGCCAAAGCAGTTTATGAATATCTTCATCAGTGTCACCCCTTTCTTGATGAGACTAGAGGAAAAGTTCAGTGGTACAATGAAGAATAGCCAAAGGCCACTTGGATCTTTATAACATTATTTGAGGACCATATAAAATGATCAATACAGACAGATGGCTCCAAACAGCCTACAAGAAGCATACAAGAAAAGTAGTGTGTCCATCCACCATGTAACAAATGATTCTATATGCCTTATATAGTGCACAGGGTGTTTCAGGATAGTTTCCAGCCCTGAAAAGTATCTGGGGACTGAGAGTATAACTCAGCAGTAGTGCACATGCCTACCATGTGTGATGCATTCACAAAATAGTTAATATCGCAGCTGCTTGGAAGGTGGAGACAGGAAGCTTACAATTAGAGGCCAACATGAGCATGAGTGTGGTAGTGCATCCTAGGGGTATCAGTTACTTGTGAGGCAGAGGTAGGATAATCACCATTTGACACTATTGTAGACAGAAGTGCAAGACCCTATTTGAAAAGCAAACTGAAAATGCAACAGACTGGTTTATGGCTCAGGTAGTTGAGCATTTGCCTAACAAACATGAGGCTCTGAGTTCAATCTTAGTGCAACACATGAAACATCTATCTACGTAGTTCAAAGCTTAGCTCAAGATAAGCACTCTTCAATATTGCTCTAAATATGTACTTAGAGGAATGGCTCATTCTGACCAGCTTGGTGTGAATGTTAAATGATGAAGAACTAATGTTTACTCAGGCCTTGCACAAGGGTGAGACTTTAGTGAGTAGATTTCTCTGCTATTGGTCCCAAGATGTACCAGCAAAATCCCTTCAAAATCCTGACCATGTATCATTATAGTATCATGAATATTTTTCTTTTGTCTAATTATAAATTATATAAAAGTGGAAACTACCTGCTTTTTTCAACTGTTCTCCAGTGGTTTAGAGAGATAATGCAGCAGGACATTCAGTATTTTGGATATGCATACATGCTTGGATAAGTGGATGGATAGATATATAAATGGATGAGTGAATGATTGGAAGAATGAATGGATGGATGGATAGATGAATAAATGAGTAGATGAGTGGGTAAATGCATGGATGGATTATTGGATGGATGGGTATGTAAATAGATGGATTGATGAATAGATAGGTAAATGGATGGATGAATTGGTAGTTGGATGAATGGGTGAGTGGGTGTGCAGGTGGGTGGGTGAATGGTTTGATGGATAAGTGGATGGGTGAATAGATATATGAATGGGTGGGTAAATTGGTGGATGGGTGGGTGGATGAATGGATGGGTGGATGAGTGGATGGATAGATAAAGATGGGTAAATGGGTGGGATAAATTAATGAATGGGTAGATGGGTGGGTGAATGGATAGATGTGTGGATACATAAATGCATGTGTGGGTGGGTGAATGGGTGAGTGGGTGGGTGGATGGAAGTGTCTCTATGCCAGGCATAGCCTCATGATAAATGGCAGAGGAACACAGCCTTGCTCATTGTTTGGTAAGGGTTTTATAGTGGGTTAAAAGATAGCCTCCCCCAAAAGTACGTGATCCCCTAATTACTGGAGCCTGTGAATGAAAGCTTATCTGGGATGAAAGGACTTCCTGATATAATTAAGGATTTTGTGGTAAAGAGAATGTCCTAGATTATCTGGTGAGACCCTACATGCAATGTCAAGTGTCCTTACAAGAGACACTTGGGGAGATCTGATGCACAATGAGGAGGTGAGGTGAATATGGTAACAGAGAGGGAGTAACTCTGTCACAAGGCAAGGATAGTCTAGACTGCCAGACATGGGGAGGGGAAGAACTGAAAATATTTCTAGTAGGAAATTCTTTCTGCTGATTGAATTGTGTCCACTCAATATCCAATTCCAATTGCCTTCTCCCTTGTCTTACCTGAAAGCCCACATTCATTTTTATTTTACTTTAATCTTAGCTTCTTTCACAGGTGAGATTGATCATGAGACACAGTTCTGATTAATAAAACGGGCAGTTGTGCATTAGCATGATCTCTCCATCCTAAAGCCTCACCTGAAGAAAGCCCCTGTCTCTTACCTTTTTGCCTCTTAGGTTTCCTGCTTGAGTCATGGGCCCAGTGCACAAGAGGCCAGAGAAATCCCAAGAATGTGTGTTCACAGCCCACCAGAAACTCTGTACTCTTGTGATATGAATCTGACTCCTTGCTGAAGCTGCCATAACAAAACACATGGGGTTCCGAGATATTTGGTCAAAAGTTATTCTGGGCCTTTTGAGGGAGGCTATTTCTGGATGAGATTGACAGTTGAACTGGTAGTCAATGTGAATGGGCCTTCACTCAAAGGCTTGAAGAAAACAAAAAGCCGCACTGTTCCCCAAATAAGAGAGAGTTCTTCCAGTTTGATTGCTTTCAGACTGAGACATCAGCTTTCTTCCAGCCTTCAGTCTCTGATAAAACATCAGTTCTTCCCAGCTTCTAGCCTATTGGCTTTCTGAATTGAATTTACACCATCAGCTCTCCAGGGGGCCTCAAGCTGTTGAACTTAGATTGCAACTGAACCATCAGCTCCCCTCATTCTCTACCTTTTCAACTCACCCTGCAGATTTAGGGCAATGGAACTTGCGATGTTCCATATTCTCTGCAGTGTGTGTGTGTGTGTGTGTGTGTGTGTGTGTGTGTGTGTGTGTGTATTGTGTGTTTTTGTGCATGTGCATGCTCATACATACACAAGTGGAAGTGCTATTGGTTCTCCGGAGAAATCTGAGCAATGTATGAGCCTCCTGAAGGGTCCTGATTTATTTTAATTTAATCACTTCTTTGAAGGCCCTGCGTTTTCAATACAGTCAAATACAGTACATTCTAAGCTAGTGGGTATTCAGGCTATAACAGTGAGCACTGATTTGCCTTTTTTTGCCTAGTAGAGTATACTTAATGCTTACTCAAAGTTATATCTACACTGTGCTTGACAACCAGAAGGTTATTTTGAGGCTATCTTTCATTTAGTAAGCATGTCATTATTTCTTCCATCTTTGAAGAGCCATTTGCTGATTAGGAAATAGACATGGGCAAAAAGTCTCAAAGTTGTGAGGCTGATGGCTCACTTTTTGGGCATCTCCCAGCCATGCTTCTGTTCTCCATGTCTAGCTGTCACTAAAATAATGGCATCACCCTTGAGGTGAACATCATTTCAGCGCCAGGTCCTGCAGCCCCAGGAGGGACTTCTCAGCTGAACGTACTGAAATATCCTAGTGTGTGCAACCCAGCCAGTGTCAGCTGCTAATCTGGATGACTTAATGGAGTAATGATTGGGCCATATTCAGCAAGCTCTAATTTCTTTCACTACATCAAATCAGGCCTCATGATTGTTTCTAAATAAACATGCCATCCTCAGAATGTTGAATCTCTGCACCAGCAGTTGGGTCCTGATTGTCTCTGGGGAGGTCCAGGAGGAGGGGGGTGGCCCTGTGGAGATGGTATTCCTGGGAGAGGCTGTCCAGACAGAAACACCGTAGAGCTGACTGGACACAACAACAATCTAAAGAATCAGAAGAAGACAAGCTTTATTTCTGGACAGTGTCTAAGGAATGTCATATGGGAACATCTTTCACCATCTCTGGCTTTTCCAAGAACCTCCAGAGCCAGGCTGTATGGAGCCTGACAACTCCAGTCTTTAGATGAGCTGTTGTGGTCTGGGCCTTGTTGAAGACAGCTTCGTGGTGTGGCTGGAGTGAGAGTCTCTGAGAGAGAGTATTTCGAAGACCCCTGGTCAGGCAGCAGGTAAACCTCAGAGGAAGTGTCTAACAGACTCTTAAGAGCAAGCAAACAGGAAAACCGAAGAAAGCGAGTGGAGAGGGCAAGTGAGCGGGAACCCTGGCCTGAGCTCTGCTTGATGGGGGAGGGGGAGAAATATGAAGCAGTGCCACAATGAAGACAAAGGATGACAGAGGACATGTGGACTGGATGACAGGATGACAGGATGATGGGTTGTGCTACACAGAGAAGGGGTTGTCTCTCCAAATAAGCTGTGGGATAGGGGCCAGACATGAGAGTTCCTGGGCTAGCTTGGGGGAACATGAGAAGAAGGCCCGTTCTGGCTTGAAGGATGCTCTTCGTAAAGCCATGGGTGTGGATGTTTCAGTTTCTCTGACTTCTTTCTCACTCCTGCACTCTCCTATTAAAGAACATTTCCCTGGGCCAGGCTGTGTGCTTGGTGCTGTGATTCTGGGATGCTGGATGTTGGGATGCTGGGTTGCTGGGATACTAGGATGTTGGATACTAGATGCTGGAATGCTGGATACTGGATACTGCATATTGAGTGCTGGTTGCTGGATGCTTAATGCTGGAATGCTGAATTCTAGACATCAGATAAAGAATTCTGAATGCTGCATGCTGGAATTCTGGGATGCTGGATTTTGAGATGCTGGATGGTGGATGAGGGATGACGGATGTTGAGGTGTTGAATACTGGATATTGGATGTTGGGATGCTGTGATGTTGGGAACTGTATATTAGATGCTGGGATGCTGGATTTTGAGATGCTGGATGGTGGATGAGGGATGACGGATGTTGAGGTGTTGAATACTGGATATTGGATGTTGGGATGCTGTGATGTTGAGGACTGTATATTAGATGCTGGGATGCTGGATACTGGGTGCTGGAATGCTGGATTCTAGATTTCAGATAAAGAATTCTGAATGCTGGGTGCTGAGTGCTGGACTCTTAGCTACGGAATGCTGCGTGATGGGTACTGCATGCCGGGATGCTGAATGTTGGACACTGACATGCTAAATGCCAAGATGCTGGATGGTGGGATGGAGGACAGACACACTTCCTGCCTTCCCTCTCTTAGATTCACCATTCTCTCTCTCTCACTCTCTCTCTCCCTCTCCCTTTCTCTTTCCTCCCTTCCTCTTCCACTCTTCTTTCCTCTGCCTCTTCCTCCCTACCTTTTCTCTGACTGGGGCCTAAATAATTTGGGGGAGAAGATTAATACTCTGTTCAGTGGAATCATTGTTTGGAAACTGCTTACTAATTAATCTTCTAAATAAGCAATTTGGAGGGGGAGTTCCCTGTTCTTTTTGCACAGTAGTTGCTTGTGCACACATGAAGGATTCTCACCCACCCTGGAGTGCCTCTCTCTACCCTTCTCTCTAGTTTGCTGCCACACACCCTTTCCCACAAGCTGCTTATCTAACCACAAGCTTAGAATGTCAGCACCTTATAAAGCTTCTTTAGCATCCAGTCCTCTTCCCTCTGTCCTTATCCTGTCAATCAGGATGAGGAAAAGGAGGTTGTGTAAATCGGTGCATTGTCCTGTCATCCCAGCTTGCAGGCCCTAATGCTGCCTGATTGACACCTGCTACGTCATTGGTCTGGATTGATGGGAGATGTGAGGCCACCCGGCAGGAGTTCTGCAAACGGTGTCATGTCTGTTCCCCCCCACCCCAGACTCTGATTTTCATGTCTGTAACTTGGAAGGTAGAAAGGAAGCTGTGACCCAAAACTAATGAAATGGCTGGTAGAGATAACATCACTGAAGCAGAGCTTTGTACCAGGACGGGACACACACATCACCTGTGTTGTCAAGAGAAGCGCTGTGATTTGTGGTGTGCAGGTTGGACACTGTATAAGGTGTCTGAATGAGAAGCTGGTTTGACAGGCATGGATCACAGCGCCCAGCTTATTGATTGACAGGGAGTCTTGCTAATAATCTTTTCTCTTTGCCCGGATTGACCTCAAACTGTGATCCTCCCAGTCTCTGCCTCTGAAATATCTGAGGTTCTAGACTCTGGTGGCATGTGCCACTGAGCCTGGCCTAAAAAGTGAAATTTGAAACTGTTATTTTCTAAGTATGAATTTTAGAATATCATAAATTCAATGCTAGGTCTTACATCCTCCCTATTTGCTACTGCAGTGACAGTAGTTTGTATTTCTATGTGGGTCCTGGGTGCTTGGAACTGTACTGGGCTTGTACTGGGCCTACCTACTTATGCTATGATCTACTCAGGGAAGAGCGCTCTCCTAACTCCAGGGACTTTGGCCTTGGTGATGTGATGTTTTGGCTCATAGAATGAGTATGGGTAGAAGTAACAATGCTCCAGCATCTGGGCAGACCATAACAGGCACAGTAAGTGTCTTCAGCCCTGACAAAACTTCTGCCCTGACAAAAGCCAATCCACAGGTCACTGTTGGCCTTTGACTGAAATCAAGGTGTGTGGCACAGATCTGAACCAGCCACACCTCCCTCACCTGATGCCAAACAAGGTCAGGCAAGAGCAGCTAAGTACAGAAAATCACAGTGAGAAAGCCTACAGTCATGATATAGTAGTCATTGTTTCAAGTCATGGAGAACTGGGGATGGTTTGTTATGCAGCGTTATCACAGTAAAAGCACATTGTTACATTGTGTGAGTGGGACAAGACAGACTTGTCTCAACTGTTCTTTAAGATATGGATCCCTATTTTAAACAAAGGAAAAGCAAGAACTTTGAGAGGCAAAAGAACTTTTCAGTATCTGGTATAGCCAATATTAGCATGCAGACCTGCCTGGTCCGAGGCATGATCTCTTCTTCCCTCCCTCCTGTGGACATGTAGAAATCCTTAACTAGAAAAGAAAATGATGTAATTATGAACAGTAACTTTTGTTCTACTCATGAGAGAGAGGAGAGCAGCCAGTAGTGACTTTCTCTGCGAGGCTGCAATCGGCCTCTCTTTTCCACTCTCAAGTTTACAACCTTCTAAGAACACAGCCCATCCTCTTCCTGCCTCCCAAAATCATCCATGCTTCCTGCTACACACAGTCGTAAGGGTTGTCTAGGACTTCTGTTCTTTCAAGGCTGAGAGTACCTGCAGGGAGGCCAAGTTTGACTTGGCGCCTTGTTTGTTGTAAGAACAATAAGCCAGAACCAGACACAGATCACTGAACTGAGGAATGGCTTTGCTCTCCTGATAGCTTCATGAGCAGAAAAGGTTCCTTTGTCTGATGGATTGTTAAGGGGAAAAAAGAAAAGTGCACAGACAATATGCATTGTATATTATTGTATGTCTAAGAAACAAATGTGGATATTTATATCTACCTAGGAAATGTCTCTGGGAGAGTGTTCTAGAAATGGGATGGTATAGTAATCTGATGGCTAACGAGAGTAGTGGTTGAGGAGGGAGAAAAACTTATTTTCACGGAATCATCCTTTAAAGTTGGTGTATACACTCATGTTAGTGTTCAAAATAATAAACATTTTATAGAAAGAAAGCACATTTTCTGTAATCTGCTTCTGCTCAGCTTTGCTGGCTAGGTCTCAGTTCCTTTGATTTTTTTTTTTTTTTAAGAATTTGGGAGGAGAAGCAAATCCAAGAGGAGGGGGAGCAGAGGTCCTTTATGCAACATTCTCTTTTCTCTTTGTAGCTGAGATGCCATACACACATCCTCAAAGTTTCAGAAGACAACAGCGACAAGATGAAGTGGCATGAATTTCCATAAGAGAAAGCGATTTTCTCTGTTTGTGAATCGAGGGCTGTTGAGTGAAAACAAACCTATTAACTCATTTCAGTTTTCATTGACCAAAAAAACATTCTCTGATTTTGTAGGACAGCCACACAGTGAACATTCCAAAAGTCAAAGTCCTCAGCTTGCCACCTGCAAGCCAAGGATGTTTGTCTGTTAAATTCGAATCCTATCAGGAGAGTTTATAAATTGTTTCAACAAACACATCTATGTCCATTCATTAAAATAGGACAGGGTAAATAAATCAACTTTCAAATCGTGTCCTTCTGCAAACACCAGCTGCACAGGAAAGGGAAGGCAGCCTGTTAGCTGCCTCTCACCAAAGCTAGGGGCAGGGCTGGCTATGAACAGACTCAGGGCAGAGATTCATGCTAATGCGTCCTGCAGCCGACAGGAAAGAGTCACAGAGGAAAGCGAGGAGGCAGAACAATTGTGTGAACTTAGCTCCCTTTCTTACTCTCCAAACATCTGGCCACTGCATGTGTCATTTCTTCTTTGACTCAGACCTGCTCTGGAGTTACCAAGAAGGAAATCTCCACATGGGGGGGCTGGGAGTCCTTCAGTAAAGAAGTTAGCACAGATTCACTTTCAGGAGCAAGTTGGTGACAAGTCATGTCTCTGAACTTGTCCAGTCATGTGTATCTCTGGCACCTCTTTCAGGGAGAAAACAGAATGCAAGCTACAAACAAGGAGAGACTATGGAAAATCCTTTTATTAGGGCTAAAGGAAAACAAAACATGCAAGACACCATCCTGGCATTGGCTAACTGCAGGAAAAATCTCTGCTGTTTCTTATGATGCCTTTGTCAACACAGATGTCACGGGGAGAGAATGCTTATTTTGGTAGTTCTGCATCTTACATTTCCTGAACAGATACTCTTCCTTATCTTCTACGTCACAACAGACAAACAGGATTCGAAAGAGGCTTTTTACATGTTTTGCTTTCCTGAATTACATCATGGTCCATGAACAGGACAAACCCCTTGTTCCACCTGTGGCTTTGTCTACATAATTGACACCATGACCCCAAATGTATTGGGCTACTTCAAATGGCAACCTCCTGGGCTCTGATTCTCCATCAGTTTGGCAGTGATCTTACCTGTAGATCCTCTCTTAAGTTTAGGTGCTTGCCAAATTTTAACTATATGCCATATTTAAAAGTAATCAGAGATAGTTAAATTTGGGAGGGTGGGTCACTAAGACAGAGGGGAGCCTGAAGACCGCAGACTTCTTATTTGCCAGAGGCTCCTTTCCCTTCTCCATTCTTCCTCTCTCATTAGCACCTGCAGCAGGGCATGGGTGTGCATTTGGGGGTGCGGAGAATGGAGGGAAATGAAAGCTGGGCCCACCCAGTGCCCACAGAAGGAAATTCAGAGGAGTTAAGGCAAAGATTTACAGGAAGTGCAGGAGTAACAATGCACTGAGGCCATGAGGTTGGGAGGATCTTGAATGGATTTTGAAGAAAGAGCCAACAAGATCTCTTGTGGATGGCATCTATACGATGACGGGGAAGCAGACTCTGGGATGCCATGAAGATTTCCATATTGAGGAACTGGAAAAGCAGAGAGGCCTTTATTACACTTGGAGAAGGCTGAGGGGAAACAGGTTGGCAGAGAAGAGGTACTTACTTTATCACATGTTAAGTTACACATCTAAGAAAAGATGCAGAAAAGGAATGTAAGCCTAGGAGCATGAACTTCACGTGAGAAAATGGAGATATAGTTACAAATCTAGGTAGAGTTAAATTCAATTCCATAGTTCCTAAAACTATGGGACTGGATAGAACACCAAGAAAGTGAGTATGGATAGAAAAACATTTGTCCAAGAACTGAGCCATGAGATACTCCAATATTAAGATGTTTGGATGAGGGAGATGAAAAGTAAACAGGAAAAGAGGAGAAAGAGCAACAGATGAGGTTGGAGAAGAACCAGGAGAGTGGCAAACCCTGAGGCTGGATGAGGTGACTTAAACAATGCTCTTTCAAATAATTAAAATATAAATTGTTCCTTATAGAAGGTTTGGAAATTACAAGTAAAAATAAGGGGAAAAATGAAAGTAGGCATTATTTTTCCACTTAGAGATCATCAGGATGCATTCTTCTAAACATGTACACAAATGAGATCACTATACATTTACAGTTCTGGAATCTATTGGTTGAATGCCAAACAGGGATAGCTTCTCTGCAAGTTAAATACTCTGGCACATCCCTTGAATGGCTGCAAAAGACTTCATTTCCCGTTTGTATGAATTACCATTATTTTTTTATTTTTAGAAACATTTTTTAATTTTTCATTATTAGAAACAAAAACAAGATGCACACCATCTAAGCTTTACCTGTGTAAAAAAACAAAAAAACAAACGGTTGCTTATTTCTTATAAACAAGATCCTAAAAATCATTGGGTTAATTAGTACCCAGATGAATCAAAGGGTAATAAAAAAATGCTGAGGCTTTTGCTATGTATTACGAAGCTGTCCTTTAGAAATATTTCACCAGTTCATACTCATCTCAATGTGGTATGATAATTCCCAGGTCTCCACAGAATTGTGCCTACAGTAATCACAAAAAATCTTCACCTTGGGGGGCCGGGAATAAGGCCTAGTGGTAGAGTGCTTGCCTCACATACTTGAAGCCCTGGGTTCGATTTCTCAGCACCACATATATAGAAAAAGCCGGAAGTGGTGCTGTGGCTCAAGTGGTAGAGTGCTAGCCTTGAGCAAAAAGAAGCCAGGGACAGTGCTCAGGCCCTGAGTCCAAGGCCCAGGACTGGCAAAAAAACAAAACAAAAAAACCCAAAAAACAAAAACAAAACTTCACCTTGGAAGACTTCTTGACATATTTCTATCCCTCTACTTGTATTTCCACAATGAAAAATTCAATTTGTCATTTGTTTTTTCTCTCAATTGGGTGGATTAACTTTCCACAGGAAGGTCTGGGCCACAATTTTTCGAATTACTTAAAAAATTATTTTATTGTTATTACAAAGATGATATACATAGAGGAGTTACAGTTATGTCAGTAAGGTAATGAGTGCATTTCTTTTTGGACAATGTCATCCCTTCCCAGGCTCCCAGTTTTCCCCTCCCATCCCCACCTACAAGTTGCATAGTTCATTTTCAACCTAGTGTCCCATGAGTACCACTGCTGCATTTGTTCCTCCATTTCTGTGCCCCCGTTTGACATCTCAAAGACAGATAAACAAACCAAGAAGATAAAAAGGAAAAAAAATAGCAACAAAGAAAAAAAGCCCTCTTGTTTCCATTTCCTGAAGTTCATTTCAATAAATATTATTTTATATGATCCTATACATAGAGATTGTACCTTTGTATTTCTCTCCTGAGACTATCCTGCTTTGGTCTCACTGTATGAATATCTGTGTAATTTATCATGTCCTCATGTATCTTAGGTTTACCTTCTGCATATGAGAGAAGGCAAGCACTGCTTTATTCTCTGAGTTTAACATAAATTGTTCTAGGTCCATCCATTTCCCTGCAAATGACATAATAGTATTCTTTCTAATGGCAGTGTAAAATTCCATTGTCTATAGGTACCATGCTTTTTGGATCCACTCATCTACTACTCTAGGGCATCTGGTCTGTTTCCATCATGTGGCTCCTGTGAATAGGGCAGCCATAAAAATGGATGTGCAAGTGTCTTTATGTGGGCCACCATTTTTAAGCCCTAGAGAACCTAGCCTTAGACCAGCATAGAGAGGAAAAATGGTTTCCAGTGACCAAATCCTGAACTGGTTGCTCACATCCTAGGTTCACAGCACACACTCCATCTGCCTTCTGCTCTTAGCAGGAGATTTGTTAGAACATTCTTATTAGCCCGTCCTCAGTTCCAGTGAACAGAAAGGGTAACCCAAAGTCAAATTTATTTGGCTAGAATTCAGCTTTATTATCCTTTATTATCCTTCTTTTGCAAATGTATGCCCTGAATAGAAATTTGAGTTCGTATGTGCCTTTGTTCAGGCTGATAGAGATCTTCCAGCTCACCTCGGATAATATTTATAGAGCCGCTCTGCAGTCTACACTATACAGAGCCTAACAGGAATTCAAATCCTTTCTAATAAGGTCTCTTCCCTCTCTCCTCCCCTCTGTGGAACTGTTGTCTACTCACCAACCTTTTCTCCTTAGTCTCCTCTCTAGAGAATTCAAAAAATTGTGGCTGTCGTCATCTTCCTGCCTACTGTGATAGCATGAATCACTGGCCAAGAAGGCTGGCTGACTAGCTGAGATCACGGTAAACAAGAACTCCCCATCTCACTACAGCTCTGGTTATATAACAGCCATTGTTCTGACCATGAGCTCACCTTAAAACTAGAAGAATGGGATAACACCTGAATAAATGAGGTGGTGTTTGGGAACTTTCTGGTTTACGTAGAGTATTTTCTGGGACTCCAAAAGTTGAGTCATGTTCTTCCTTTTACTCAGAGCTCATTCAAGACTCTTGATAACAGACCTACAGTGAGTTTAAACAGAGAAGGAAAATGTTTCAGCTTTCTCAATATTTTAGCTTCCCTGAAGGGATTGGGGAAGAAAAGTCTAAGTTCTTACAATGCACAATTGAGTACATTGATTAGTGCAATATTAGGGTACAGCTCGAGAGAAAATGATTTGTATTTTAATATTGTATATCTACATAGACAGGTATATACAAACACACTGAGACCTACACAGATAAGTAAATACTCAAACAATGCCACAATACTTTTACCACAGAAAGTATATAAAACACATATACTTCATTTATAATTAAAAAATATATAATTTATTTCAAATATTATATATTTGAAATATGAGTTGCATCTATAAAAGCTGTCTCATCTTATCCTAGAGAGCTAACCTTTCATGGCATGTGGGTTGTGGAGTGACTCTCTCGCCTCCTCTTGTTCAAAGCACAAGCTACTGATTAGCATTAGCACTGAGCAGAGGTTCCTGTGCCAAAGGGTGGCAGGCTAACAAGCAAGTCCCCATGGCGGCTGCTGGGTGTGAGGCCACAGTGATGTTCGTCTCCTGCATCTGCCAGGCTCCCTCTCTGCTCTGGAAAGTGGGAGCCAATGAGAACTGTCAATCCACTTGTGTTTCCACGCGGATGTGAATTATAGCTGCCTGAATCACACACAGAAGCAGCAGAGCTCATGATGTGAATGCCAGATGGCACTTATGAGGCAGACACATGGGGGGCCTGCTTGGGAGGGTTCATTAGCTGAGACACGTGGTGCCGAAGCACTGGGTGTCACCTCCACCCTTCTAGGGGATCCCTCTAGAGTAAAACCCTCCAACTTTGCTTTTAATGCCCATTAATCACACAGATTGCCCCCATCTCCTTTTAATGGACTTTCTGAAATGTGTTTGCAGGGCTTGTCCTGCCTGGGTATCACCAACTTCTTTAGAAAGATGGAGGGTGGCAGGGGAGCAAAGTCTTACTGAAGGGAAATGGTCCCACTGTCAAGCAAAATCGATTTTTAACTTATTGGGTTTTTTTTAATGAGTGAAGACAGATTTTCAGAGTGTAGCTGGGCATCCACATCCTGCTGTGTGGAGAACAGATCTTTGCAGAAGGATTTGGAAGGCCTGTAGCATAATGAACAGTCGCACGTGCTTTGCTCATGCAGAGAGAGAAAGAAATACATTCACAGCCGGGCTGTGAGCTGAGCCTGAGATCTGAGGAGCGTGGTCTGAAGCCAGCCCAAGCAAATGTTCTATGAGGCTCTTACCTCCAATTAGCCACCAAAATGCCAGAAGTAATACTGTGGCTCAAGTGGTAGAGCACCAGTCTTGAGGAAAAGAGCTAAAAGATAGTACCCAGGCTCTGAGTTGAAGCCCCAGTACCAGCATGTAAGAAAGAAAAATAAAAAGAAGAAAAGAAAAGAGGAAGGAAGGAAGGAAGGTACTCACATTATTGCAGCCCATATTTACACTGTTAGGTTTACAGTTTATCTACTTTCCTATCTACTCACATCTCCCAACTGCGCTGCTGTCATATCTATTTCTCTGATGCAGAAACAGAGGTCATAACCTTGTTTCTGGACACAGGAGTAGCTATGTGCTCTGCCTCTGAGGTCCTGGTGAGCCCTGGCCCTCCATCAATAACCATATCTTGTTACATGCCTACTATGTGCCACATGTATAAGCCTTACTGTAGTTACTACTTTTAATAAGTCTAGAGTTGCCTTTCCTATTGTCTCATAGATGACACAATTGAAGCTTAAAGGGAGTCAGGTTTCTCGTCAGTGTCATATAGCAGTATGTTGCTAAACTAGGATGTAAACTCATCTACTTGATGCCAAACCTACCCCTCCCCACTCCAACAGTCACAGCGGTGAACCACAAATGATCACTTGCTGTTTCCTAGGTACTTGTCTAGGTGCTTTATGTCTAACAACTCAAAGATATATATGAGGGCTGGGAATATGGCCTAGTGGCAAGAATGCTTGCCTCGTATGCATGAAGCCCTGGGTTCGATTCCTCAGCACCACATGTATAGAAAACAGCCAGAAGTGGCGCTGTGGCTCAAGGAGCATAGTGCTAGCCTTGAGCAAAAAGAAGCCAGGGACAGTGCTCAGGCCCTGAGTCCAAGCCCAGGACTGGCAAACAACAACAACAACAAAAGGATATATGGGATAGTACTGGGGTTTGAACTCAGAGCCTCATGCTTGACAGGTAAGTGCTGGCCTGCTGGAGCTAGTCCTCATCTAATTTTTATAACAAGACTATGAGATAGCCCTTGCTCATACCCCATTTTACAATAGAGAAATTGAGGCACTATAGATAAACATGAAGTGACCCTGCCAAAGACAACACAGCTGGTGATGCACAGAAGCAGATTCAAACTCAAGCACTACCTCTAGAACTAACTCTAGTGTCTAAGCCACTGCCATGGACTGCTTTAGCTGTGCCAGCTTGCACTTAAGAAGGCTTTTAGGTAAACCCACTCTCTTACAGTTTTTAGAGTCTTCCTCTAGAGTCCAAACCTACTCCTGTATTTCTTCCCAAACTCCCCCTTCTCTGCAGGTCTTATTTTGGGTGGGAGATCACTAATCTTGCTGGTGGAAATTGAATTGTAGACTAGCTGCCTCAGCATCTACTGGGAGCTTCTGAGAAAAGCAAGACCTCAGCAGTCAAGCAGCCAAATCAGAGTCTATCACATTAGCAAGTCCCCTAGGTGACTCCTGTGGGGCACGTTGAAGCATGGGTTGACGTGGGGCCTAGAGCCTTGGAGGGCTACTCACTGGAATCTCTGGGAAGTTTTCTGAAGCACTGATGCCTGGACTCCACTCCCAAAGTTTAGGATGTACCTGAAGCCTGGACATTAGGAAATGACGAAGCCACCCAGGTGATCCTGAGTTATAGCTAAGGTTGAGCACCACTGCATTGGAAATATTCCCAGTCCTATGGAATTCCTCAAACTTCAGCCACAGGCCTATATCCAGACATTTGAATCTACTACTGGAGAATTTGAGAAGTCCTCAAAATGCTGTTCTTTCCATGGTGTACAGGAGTTATTAGGTGAGCTGTGATTGTAATAAAATTAGCATCATGCAGACTGCATTGGACTGGACAGCTCTTTCTGATGATTTCTCTTCCTTTCTCCTAAAGTCACGGGTGACATAGCCTTTCTTTGAGTGAAGGATAGGAGGCTGTAGATGTGATGCCCAGGACCTTGGCCCTCCATATTTGGAAGCTGGGTCACCCAACTGCAAGGCCTATGTGCTACCCCAACTGTCCTGAGACAGTTACACATAACAAAGGTTTTACTGGTGAAGAGCTGGTGTTTGTGTCAACAGCCATGATGTCCTTGACCAATGACGTCCCATGTAAAATGAAAGAACAGCTCTCGATAACAGGCCGATAAGACTAACCTTGCAACAGAGTCATGGGTTGTAATAACTGCATAGTCTTTATGAAGGCCTAATGAGCAAGATTATTGTTTGCTTGTTAGTTTTTTAATTCCTCAGTGAGTTAATTATTTCATCCATTGGTGATAGTGGAAGAATTAAATTCATTCAAGAAACACAAATTTGTTGAGTGTTAGACAGTATTTGAGATACCTCATTATACTAAACACAAAAGATCCCTTACATAAATGTGTGCAATATGATAATAAATCAAGTATCTTAGATGATCTTAAGCATTGCAGAAAAAACCCAACAAACAAAAAATGAAGTTTGGAAGCAGGAGCATAGGGGAAGGGTGGGGTGCTGATGAGCACTAGTGGTATTCGTTGTGTCAGCTCTGCAACTATCCAGTTGTTTAATCACACAGTAATCTAGGTGTTACTGTGAAAGCTTTTGTACCTGTAGCTAACATTAGACAATCACTTGACTTTATGTAAAGATTACCCTTTATAATGGGTGTGCCCCACCCAACCAGTCAGAAGCCTTGAGAAAAATATGATTTCTAGAGAAGAAAAAAAAATCTATATCAGGACTTCAGCCTTAATTTCTATTGCTGGAATTTCCAGCCTATTCGTCTGCTTTGCATAGTTTTGTAGTGAAGACAGAACAGTAACATCAATTGCCCGAGTTCCCAGATTGCCTGGCTTCTCTACATATGATGGATGTACAAATTCCATAATTCCTCAAAACAAATGTCTAGGTATTCCTGACAAATTCAGATTTTGGTACCAAGAATGGGCTGCTGCTGCAACAAATGTCTAAAAATGTGGGAGTGGTTTTAGAATTGAGAAATGATGAGGGCCAGAAGATTTTGAGACACATGACAGAAAAAGACCAGACTGCTTGCCTTGAGGAGACTCTTAACAAAAATTATGAACATTGAAGGTAGTTCTCGTGAAGAAAGTTGTAGATCAGCTTCTATTGTCTTTAAACACACCCACCAACATACACACACACACACACACACACACACACACACACACACACGGTCATTAAAAGCATGTTTCTACAGATAGAAATACTGGAGTGCTTTGGTGAGATCTTAAGTAGAAACGCAGAACATGTTGGACATTGGAGGAAAAGTGTTCTTGTTATAAAATTGCAGAAAGTTTGGCATCGGCTGTGTTCTGCAGTATTTGTGAGAGAGAAATTTAGAGTATAGCTGAGGAGATTACTGCATATTGTTTGTGTGAAGGTGCAGCTTGTTTCTTTTTACTACCAATAGTAAAATGTGAGAGGAAAGAGATAAATATAGATGTGAGCTGTTAGTCAAAGAGATAGGCCAGGTTCAAAAATCAAGTGACAGGGAAGTCCTGGGCTCAATGTACAAAAACACAACAGAGAGAGAGAGAGAGAGAGAGCGAGAGAGAGAGAGAGAGAGAGAGAAAGAATGAATAAGTTAAAAAGGAACCAATATTGATGATACTGATGATTTGGAAAACTCTATGTGCAAGAGATAACGAAGTAGCTTAACTATTTATAAGGAGATAGAGTATTCAATTCATGGATCCAATCAGTCATCTCATCAGAAATTAAGAATAGAGACAGAGTGATCCAGAAAGGATCCATTGAGAACACTCGGATTTAATGGCATGGATCATCTTAATTATCATGGAAATGTGGCAACATTTTCAATCTTTTATACTAGTGGGAGCACAGCAAGCCTGGACTGAAAAGGATAGAGGTTGTATGAAATGAAGAATAACTGAGGGCAAAATCAGGGCTAACAGACAGGACCTACACCAAGAACTACATGGTGAGTCTTGCCTGCCAGGTCTAGAGGTAGAGCAGTGAACCATGGGGAATTGTTCTTATATCTGTAAAGAGTGGAATTTAAACACATATCCTTTTTAGTTCTCTTATTTTTTTTTTTTACCTTTGGAGGGGAATACCTTTCATATTCCTGTTTTGCCAATGTGTTACAGAGACAACGAACTGGTTTTATAGGTTTCATATGTTCATAGCAAGAGAAGATTTTTGCCCCAAGGTGGGCCATATGCAGAGTGTCAACAATACCCAATTTAGAAAAAAAACAACACACAAAAAAACCAACAGAGACTTTTTGAGTTGTTTATATTCAGAAAAATTTTGGACTCAGAATTAATCCTGAATGACTTAAGATTTTTGAAGATGTTGGATGGGATAGATTTTTTTCCCCCACACAAAACAGACACAAAGGTTTGAAAGTCCTTGGGAAGA
This sequence comes from Perognathus longimembris pacificus, assembly GCF_023159225.1. NCBI lineage: Eukaryota > Metazoa > Chordata > Mammalia > Rodentia > Heteromyidae > Perognathus > Perognathus longimembris. The sequence goes on along the minus strand of NC_063176.1, from coordinate 28,152,138 downwards.
AATCATGAGACCTCCCTGAGTTCATTTTGACCTATAACCTCAGAAAGAACATGGCCTTACTTGGAAATAGCATTTTTTTTCTTATTTATTGTCAAAGTGATGTACACAGAGGTTACAGTTTCATACATTAGGCATTGGATACATTTCTTGTACTGTTTGTTACCTCCTCCCTCATTCCTCCCACCCTCCTCCCCCTTCCCTTCTCCCCCCATGAGTTGTTCAGTTGGTTTACACCAAATGGTTTTGCAAGTATTGCTTTTGTAGTTGTTTGTCTTTTTAGCCTGTGTCTCTCGATTTTGGTATTCACTTTCACTTTCCTAGTTCCAATACCAGTATATACAGTTTCCAATGTACTCAGATAAGATACAGTGATAGTGCAGGCACAACCACAGGAAGGGGATACAAGAGGATCATCAACAATAAGTGAGCCAGACCCAAAGAAACATGGACTGTATGGTTTCCCTCATAGGGAATAATTAGCATAGGTTTAGGCAAGTCACAGCAAAGGATCACAAGAGCCTAATAGCTATGACCCTATGAATGCATAAGATAATGCTAAGTGAAATGAACTCCATATTATGGAAATAGCATTTTGTAGATGCAATCTATCGTGGCTTACATAATGGATGTGGATTACATAATGGTAATGTCTAATTCAATGAATTAATTAAGGAAAGTGAACAGTCACAGGGAGAAGGCCATGTGAAGACAGAGGTAAAGATTAGAGTGATGCATCTAAAAGTCAAGGCCTGAGAGGGATTGCTGCCAGTCACCTAAATCCAGGAAGCGATTAGGAAGAGGCAAAGACACGTCCTCCCGTTGTGTCCTCAGAAAAAAGTGCAGTCTTGATTGTTGATTTGTAGTCTATTGAACATTAAGAGGTTATGTTTCTGCTGTTTTAATCTACTGAGTTTGTAGCCCTTTGTTTCAGCAGCTTGAGGAAACTAATTCAGCTTGAGGAGGTAAAACTTGATCAAAGACTTGAAGAAAATGGGGGAAACTGGCCATATGGCTGTCTTGGTGGGAGGGGACAATGGTGGGCTGACAAAATAGCTAGAGCAGGGACTCCACTGTGAGCTTCATAGTCTGCCAATGAAATATGTGCCTTTAAACTCTTTCTCACAATAGTATTCAGAACTTACTGATCAGGGAATATGCGTCAAACACTAAGTTAAGTAAAACATGTGGATCAACAACTTAGGAGGCTACATTTAGAAGATCATGGGTTAAAGACAGTTTGGAAGAAAAGTCTGTGAAACTGCCTTGCAAAATAACCAGCAAAAAAGGGGGCTGGAGGTTTGGCTCAAATGGTAGAGCTCCAACTGTACAAGTAAGGCAAGCAAGCTCAATATCTTATGTTCAAACCCCAGTACTGCCTCCCTCAAATGGTGATCTTTTTGTGTTTGTAAGGGACTGGGGGCCTAGAGCCTGCTTTCTTTCTTCATTCCCACATCCTCACAAGTGTAGGTTAGTTAGACTTTTGCTTTTAGCAGGCATACACCAGAGCTTGTATGTCTCAAAGAAGTCCTTGATGTCAAGGTCTTTGAGTATCTTTGAAACATATAACCCCCCCACCAGTTGTTGGATCTTCATCTAATGTAATCACGAGGAGCCAGCCCCAAGTCTACTTTTCCTGGGTTGTTTTAGAAGTGTGCCAGGCAGTGAGTCATATTGAGCTCTCACTGGGCCCCAGATTCTCAGCTGGGACCATGAGCCAAGAGGAAAGGGGGGTGGCTGCAGGCCCTGGCTGTCACTGTCACCAATGCACCAGTAACAGATGCAGTGATACTTGAATATATACATGAGTCCTTCGCAATTATAACTCCAGAAGCCCAAAGGGACATTGGATTTAATGTAAGATAGAATTGCCAGCAAGCTAAGGCCTGTGGGATCTATATAACTGATGCTTTTGTTTCTGGTAATTAATAATTTAGGAGCAAAGTGGAGAGGGGATGTAGAAAGTAGTTAAAGCACTGTGTTGGTTATATGTATGTGCTAACTTGATTAGGCCATCGGGGGCCCCAATATTTGATGAAATATTATTCTGGGTATTTCTGTGAGGGAGATTTTTTTTCTGAGAAGCTTAGCATTTAAATTAGTGCACTGAACAAAACAGATTGCCATTTCTAGTATGGGTGGGCCTCACCTGATCACTTGATGCATGAGTAGAACAAAAAGAACTGACCCTATTTCAAGTAAAAGACAATATTTAGCTGGCTGCCTTCAAACTGGAGCATCAAAGTACCTCTTCTCTTTATCCTCTCCTTCTCCTCCTCCTCCTTCTCCTCTTCCTCTTTTTATTGTCTCCCCTCCTCCACCCTTTCCTTTTCCCCTTCCTCCTCCTCCTTTTCTTCTTTTCTGTTCTGCCTTTAGATTCAAATAGAAACATCAGTGTTTTCTGGGCCTTGAGCCTGCTGGAGCTAAGCTAGAGGCTGTCCTGGCTCTATAGCTTGCAATGACCCAGTAGATGTTGGTGTGAACCAGTTCTCTCTCTCTCTCTCTCTCTCTCTTTCTCTCGCTCTTTCACACACACACTCCTTGTTGGTTCTGTTTGCTTTAAGTACAGTTAAACTTCGTTCTCTAGGTTGAAAATCACAACTTCATCACTCACTAACTCAAGACTCATGAAAGGATTTAATTTCTCTAGACCTTAGGTTTCTCTTAGGTAAAATGAAGGCTTTGATGGGATCTATATCACAGTGATGGGAGGTGATGAAGAGCAAAATCTTTGTAAAATATTGCAGCTGGCACGAAACAAGTGAACAATAAATATTTACAATTTTTCATGAACACAGTGAGATCTACTGAAAATAGTCTGGGGATAAAAGTTTCGTTCTAGTATTCGCATAGAGCAGCTGTGTCACTTTGGTATGTTATTTGCCTGGGTTTCTGTTGCCTCATCTGTAAAGCGACTTTGACCTTGACTAACTACGCAAAGTATGGTCTCCAGTGTGCTACTCATTTGTGAATTGTTAGCGGTCAATTAGGAGGAAATCTACAGAAACAGGATGTATTTTAGACACTTCTAGAGTAATTTGATACTGGAATTACATATTTTTTGAATCTGATTATAGAAATTTTATGTTTATCTCCTTTCAAAATTTTATTATATTCTCAAATGTATCACTCCCCAACGTATTGGAAAAGAATAACTGCTCCTTCAGCACAGATAGGTTGAGAATTCTCTTAGAGAAATGCTTTTGTAATTTTCATGTGCAAAGCATCATTGGAGAGCCTGAGTAAACTAATATGTAAATTTTGACCATGGGTCTGGAGGTCACGTGCCGAGAGTCCTCTTTCTGACAAGGTTTTGGGTATGGCAATGTTGCTGGTCACTTTGAGTGGCAAGGTCCTACCTAACATTTATTAACATAGGTTGACTAATTTATACCCTACTTACTTACAAACTAGAATTATAGGCGCATGAGGAAATTGAGGTGACCTTTGAAGTCTTCTAAACCTGTCATTTTTTTTGGATATTTTGATATATCTGTTCAATTTTTATAAAGCTTTATTTAGTAAGGTCATCTAGGAGATGGTCACCAGGCTGGTTTTCATTTTTATCTAGAACCTTCTAGCCTGATAAATTCACTGAGATCACACAGCCTTCTGCATTGAGATGTTAGCAATATATTTTTATATAGTTAAAGTCAGTCCAATGATTTTTTTCTTTTAATTCATTTTATTGTCAAGGTGATGTACAGAGGGGTTACAGTTACATAAGGTAGTGAGTACATTTCTTGTCAAACTTGTTACTTCTTCCCTCATTTTTCTCCCACCTTCCCTCCTCCCCAATTCTCCCTCCTCCAAGTTGTACAGTTAGCTTACAACATACTGTCTTGTAAGTATTACTGTTGTATTGGTTCATTCTTGGTACTTTGTCTCACCATTTTGATGTTCTCATTCCCTTCCCTAATTCAGATAAACATATATACAATACCCAGGGTACCAAAATCAAATTCAGTGACAACAGGGGATAAACCACAGGAAAGAAAAATGCAAGAAAAAAAGAAATAAATGCCAATGGTTTTTAGAAAGATAAATTCTTTTGGCCACATAAGCCATTGTCTCAAGTTAGGACCTGTGACTTTTGGTAGGTGGGTTTCCAAATTATCCATTGAAGGGTCTTGTGCTAGACTCAGCACAGCCAGGGAGTTACCTGAAAGAGGAGAATATAAGGTCAAGGAGGGAACTCTAGATAAAGAGTGGCTAGCCACATGTCTTGAAGAATCTGTAATGTGAGCTTAGAGTGCATGGGACTGTTCCGCTCTCCTGTAGGTCCTAATTCTAGAGTTTGCAATATTAGAGGGTATCACATGGCCAGTAGAGACAAGAGACAGGAGTGGTTTGATGGGAGCTCAAACAGTGAGAGAGGCTGCCTGAAGGGAGCAGTATCCTTGCTCCACACTAGACCACTGCCAGTATCAGAGCCAGCAAAAGACATCCTCCCTCCCCTCTGCTTTCCTGTCTTTTCACTGGTGCCCCCTCTTGGATAACTCCACTGGCAGGCAGATGGTGAGAGATCCTGGGCTTTGCTTCTACAGAAGTCAGCCTCCTAAGCTCAGAATAAGGCAGGGAGTGGAGGAGATTCCATAGAGATAGCTCTATAGTAAGTAGACAGCACAGAGCACAGGTTATAACCTGACAACCTCCAATACCAAGCCAGTCAGTTGTTGGAGGGGTTCAAGTCCTAATTTAAATGATATAGGTAAGGAATGGCTCTTGAACATAAGAATGATATAAATGGATGAGGATGATAAACAACTGGGCATTGGGTAAATTAGGGATGAGATAATAATGAATTATATCATCCATAATCATTTTTCACATCATGTCATTTATACCTCACCACATTCTGATGGGCATAGAACTTTAATCATCTTTAACTTACAGAAGGAAAACTGAGGGTTGGGGAGAAAACTGTTTTTTGTCAAGTATGATAGACTATATGGCTGTTCAAAAAGTATTTTCTTTTCTTTTCTTTTTTTTTTGCCAGTCCTGGGCCTTGGACTCAGGGACTGAGCACTGTCCCTGGCTTCTTTTTGCTCAAGGCTGGCACTCTGCCACTTGAGCCACAGGGCCCCTTCTGGTCGTTTTCCGTATATGTGGTGCTGGGGAATTGAACCCAGGGCTTCATGTATGGGAGGCAAGCTCTCTTGCCACTAGGCCATATCCCCAGCCCCTCTTCTCTTTCTTTATGTTCAGTTGTGGGGCTTGAACTCAGAGGCTGGGCTCTGTCCCTCTGCTTTGTTCTGCAAGGCTAGTGCTCCACCACTTTGAGCCATGTCATCACTTCCGGTTTTCTGGTCGTTAATTGGAGAGAAGAGTCTCATGGACTTTCTTGCCTAGGCTGGCATCAAACAATGATCCTCAGATCTCAGCTTCCGGAGTAGTTAGGATTACAGGCATGAGCCACTTCCTATAGGGCTTCCTGTTATTGATTTCTCCCTCTAGTTAACTAATACCTATTTTGTGGACATCAAACCCTGTTAATGTGATTTGCTTTGCTGAAAGTAATGCTTTCCATTTCTGAGCAGAAGCTGTGGGACTCATGCCATGGTTCTTGTACTGATTTTCAGAGAGAAAGAACCTTGTTGGCCCGGGTTTTGGAGTGAGGATGATCTGAATGGGCCAATAACCCACAGTACACATGCAGTGAAAATAAGAGGTCAGCCTCTAACATCATAAGCCATTGGGATGTGGGTCATTCCCTAAGCAGCAAATCTAGATGGATATGGTTTTCTCCCAGATGTTGTATTCAGAAGATTATTTTTAGCTGGCTCTACCTGACATCTCTTTCATATTTAATACCTGACCAGTCCTTTTATACATTTTTCTTTGTGGTTTCTCTTGGTTTTCTTTCTATTTGATGTCTCTTGATCCTTGGGTCCTCTTGGGGTCCCTTGACCTCTGTTCCCTTCTTCAGTGCTGATGTTCACCAAATGCCTAGGACTTCTTACCTAACACACCTCCTCTAGGCAAACACATTCATGTGCCTGCCTTCATTGACCCATGCATGAGTCCAAGAGATTGAGAGGTAGGAACACTTCTTACTTCTAGCTCTGATACTAGGCCCTGGGTAGGGGAGGGAGGACAGTGAGAGCAATCTCAAGCATGTTGAAATGAGTTATCAGAAAAGTTTAAGGTAAACTAAGTCAAGTTGTGAACCCAAGTGAGAATGGAGAACTGAGCAAGCTCCTTCATATGCATGGACCATAGCTCTTCTAAGTCCTGAATGACTTCTGCCATCTTGGTGATGTCAGAATGTGGGAAATGTGGAAAAGGTGACAATAAGAAGGAAAAATAGATAATTACTTTGAAAATGCGTGTGGGTTGGAGAAGCTGAATTCCACAGTGGCTGGTCAGGTGGACCCATCCAGAGTTATGCAGGTGAGATGTGCAGGTGAAGGCCGTGTACGTTGCCCTCTCACAGGAGGCACCGTTGTAGCTGTCCTGCTGTTGTGGGTGGGGAGGTGGTGGCTCATAGGGGGATGCCCCACAGACATGGAAGGCTTTGGTTAGATATGTAATTTGAAGAAATCCTGAACTAACTTAATCTCTCATCCCCAGCCCCAACCTGTTTTCCTTCTGAAGTCTACCTCTCAAGAGTTTTTTAGAAGTTTCTGTGTGGGGAGAGACCTTTGGGGTGGCACAGTGGCTAGGCAGAGCTGCTGGCACTTAGGATCACAGTGAAGGGTGCCTACCACTGAACACTGCGTGAGAGAGACCCACATGATGAATTGCCCTGTACAAAATTCCACTAGCACCTCTGTTAGGAAACACTGTGCCCGTATCTACCTGTCCAAGTTAGATACCTGGAAATCACCCAAGATTCCTTCTTCATCCTTCTCCCCTCATCTAGATAACCTGTTCCTGACTCCTGTTCATTTGGCCTCCTAAATATCTCTCAAATCCATGTCCTCCTCTTCGTTCCCAAATGTTACTCTGATCCCTTAATTAGGCAGAAAGCTGTGGTTGGTGGAAATGTATGTCAGGCACACAGACGATGCCTCAAAACGTTTGTCGACTGAATATATTTTTATTCCCTCTACTACTCTCTCTTCTATAGTTAGAGAGAACATTCTAGCATGTGTATATGACTAGTCTACATTTGGTTTTAAGCCCTTCAAGTGTTCCCCACCAATCACTTAAGTATAGAATACACGCCCCTTACCCCATTCCCCAGCCTAGCTCCCATCATTTCCCCACAACAATCCCTTTCTCTGGCCTTTTCAAGCTGTCATTGAGACCTCTAACCTTTTTCAGCTTTACATATTCTGTTCCCTATCCGAGAAGTGCTCTTTTCTCCCCTTTTCTGAATAGCTCATACATAACCCCAGGCCTAGCCAAAGTGTCATTTCCTCTGCAAAGCCTTCCTGGCTGTCCTTTCACTCACAGTTGGACTCAGACCCTTAACCATACTCCATGGCTTCTCCATCACTGGGTAACAGCCCTTGTCTTCAATCCCCTCCAGCCAACTAGGTGCTGGGATGGCTGCAGCCTGTACACACTATTCCCATCCTTATTTCCTCACCTCAGGAACTCAGGATCTTAAGCTCCTGAGTGTTGTCCACCCCTAGAAATGGCCACAGGCATTCCTGCACAGCTGGTCTCTCCTGTCACTCACTCTCTAGGCATTGGGGATGAGCTACTAAAGGAAGAATGTCTAGAACTTGGCGTAACCAAGTTTTCTCCCATCTTGGTTATCAGCCAGAAAGAAAAAAATAAAAGGAGCTTGAGTTCCCAGGAGGAAATCTGGTTGTTTATCCACAGCACCACCTGGCACATCTTTAGTCACTAGTTTTTGTAAAAAGTAGGAAAGAGAGCTAAAATAATATCAGGTTGTCATTCCCAACACCTGGCTGGCAGAAGGTCAGGGAGACACAGCAAGTAGGGACACAAGGGTCACGGAGAATCCAAGAGTAGATTTCAGAGAGTGTCTGCTTTGTGGAAACCTCAGGATCCCACTGGCATGCCTGCAAGGGCAGGCAGGCAGGCAGGAAACTGGGGAGCCCAGAAGCCAAGAAGCACAGAATATTCTGAGCTGAAATCATCAGGGAGCTTTCCTGTCTTCTACCCTGCATCCTCACTACAGACCTCAGTGCTTTCAAAGCCCAATGGAGGTTTTTGACAGGTGCTGGAAATAGCAGGCTGGTGGTGTGAGTGCAGAGACATACTTAGGAACTGGACTTAGCAAAAGGGCTGTGTGATTTTTCAGGCAGTGGAGAATACACGGGGCAGCGGTAGAAATGTGCAAAACAAGAGTCAATGAAGGAGTAGGGGCAGGGCTTGTTCAGCATGCAAGAGGTCCTGCGTTCAATTCCCAACACCTCCAAAAAGAAAAAGAAGAAAAAAGTTAACAAAAGCCGGCCAGATCAGCAAAATGTCATGTCCTAATTTTAACATTCATTTTTCTTTTCTCACTGGAGTTTCACTAGGACAATGGGACATACAGTAAAATGAATTTCAGTGGGGAAAACAAATGTCATTAGTTACCAAATAGGTTGCTTTTGGAAAGCCATTATTTATGTGATCTTTCTCCCCCAAACTTTAATGATCTCAGCTCAGCTTAGTCACTCTAATTTGGACATATGAAACAGTCTTGCAATATTTTGTACAAGATAAACATAAGGAAAACAACTCATTTTATACAACCTTTAAAGCTATTAATAGCTTTAAATAACTAAAATTAATTTGTGTTCTATGATTTGTGTGGGAGGTCTAAAGGCATCTCATTCTCTACAGAATTAGTGGGAACTCACACCTGATGCTCAGATTTCTGCCTGGCAAACTCCTCCCTCTACTCTTTATGTCTGTGATCTCATTTGCAATGGGTTAAAGTCCTGTGGCTAAAAATAAGTTCCAAGAACATCATTGTAAACATTTTTAGGGCTTTGAGGAAAGAAAATGCCTACCCCCCCAGGAAAATAAGGAGGGAGAGTGGTACAAGTCAAATAATGTGAACTTCTAAAAATTCAAGAGAAACAAGAGTCCAGGCTTATTTTACCACCAGTTAACTATATTGTGTATAGTAATCAAAAGTCTAGAGAATTCTTTTTTATTAGTATAGCTTTATCTTTAAGTAGTTGTACAAAGGGTTACCCATTCAACACATCAGTTTGTAAGTACAATGCACCTTGATCACTATCACTGCTGAAGTGTTCTTAAGCAGAAACTCAATTAAAAAGACAAGTCTGGGAAGAGGCTTTGTGGGTTGAGGAAGGTCAGGGGATTTGGATTCTGCCAGTTCAGGAAGGAAGAGGATTCCAAAGATAAAGGGCATCCATGGAAAACATCTTGTTTCCAACTCCTCTGAGAGCCCTGGTGAGGAAGTGGACAGGAACCGCTGCTGCTGCTTCACTTGTGCAAAGCCTGAGAGAGGATGGGGGCGGGGGACAGACATACAAAGGAGGGAGGGAGAGACAGACAGAGGGAGAGGAAGAGACAGAGGGGGTGGGGGGGAGAGACAGAGGAGAGAGGGAGAGACAGACAGAGGGGGAAGGAGAGACAAGAGGGAGTGTGGGGGAAGAGAGATGGACAGAGGGTGTGGGAAAAAGGGACAGAGAAATAAGGGGGGAGAGAGACAGACAGAAGGGGAAAGAGGGATGAGGGAAAGGGGGCAGGCAGAAGGGGAAGGAGATAGAAAGAGAGGACCTCTTATGTAACTATTAGCTTAAGCCACTGGCTTAGTGTTCACTCTCTTGCCTTACAGTGTAAGGGTTTGGGTTTTCTTTGCCTCTAGAGAAAGACTATGTTTTCCAAATGCTACATACATGAAAGGGCCAAAAAGCTAGTTTTTTTCCATTGCATTTTGTTTTGCACTCCGTTCCCCACCACATTTTATTTCAAACTAAGCTTAGCTTTACTCTCTGCTCTAGACTGGGACAAGGTATTGGCTTGCTAGAAACATGCGCACTATCAGGCTAAGGGCCGTGAGTGAAGCTGTCTGCTTTTTTTTGCACAATATCTGCATCTGACCAGTTTGGTGACATGATATGAGGAATTTCTGGCAGTGACCATGACTAGCGCATCTGACCCATGCTAAAAAGGCACATGTATTTGGACTTGTCTTGAGAGGAACTGTGGGCCAAACTCCAGAGGTGGAAACTTGAGTCCTTGAAACTTTATTCAGGAGCTTCATAACAAAGCAACAGCAGCAGTGGTGATAATGTTATGTGATCATGGACAAGCTGCTCTGTCTGTCTCTGTGTCTGTCTCTGTCTCTGTCTCTGTCTCTGTCTCTCTCTCACCAAACAAGTGCCTTACTATATAGCCAAGGCTGGCTGGCTTTGAACTCATGATCTTCCTGTCTGAGCTCCTTGAATACTGGGATTGTATACAAGTCCCAACGTGTTTGGGCTCAAGTCTTGGTTCTTAAGTATAAAATGGAAAGAAATAATATTATCTACCTTGTAATAGTAACCAAGGGTCACTCAGGGTGAAGGTCATTTACAGGGAATCATGAACAAATACCCCTCCCCAGGCTGCAGCACCATGTCTGCTTCCTAATAAAATCACATCATTATTTGTGCATCCTCAGGCAAGCTACTTGACCTAGGTCTGTTCTATAAAATGTGACAGGCAAGTTGTGAGGATTAAATGAGTTAATATTTGTGAAGTGCTTAGAAAAGTCTCTGGCACACATCAGGCACTCTGTGAGTGCCTATTATGTAAATGAACCCAAACTTAGACCACCTAAGGGCTTAACACATATTAGCCATATTTATAAACATGATGACCCTTGAGGAGAAATTGTTTCTATTCTAAGCCCTGGACTAAAAAGAGAATAACAAGGGAGAGCAAGAGCCTGTGAAGGCATGGTGGAGAGCCTGGGAGAATGCTAGAACATTCCATTGAAGATGATCCCTCGTTAGTGTGGCAGAGGGAAAATGGAGCCCCGACTTTATCATGATTACAGGATTAATTTTCCTAGAACCAATGTAAAGAACGAGGGACTCACAATATAGAATTGCTGGATCTTTGAAATGATGGTGGCATTTCTACAATGTGTCAGAAAAATGGCACTCAGGAAATGGAGGGTGGGAGTAGTCTACACCTTGTTCCTGCAGTACTAGGTTTGGCCTTCCCACTTTATACTGCTCTACAAGTGTCACAAGATTCAATTTTCCTATTGTGGTATGATCAGACTAGTCTCTCTCCTGGGTTTCTAAGCTATGCTTTTTTTTTTTTTTTATCAAGCACAGCAGTCTCTAGGAACTTGGTCCTGCTCCACAGAGCACAGTGCTGTGATCGATTAGCAGTGCTTTTCACAGGCAGCATTGATGATGGCAGGAACATGGCCTGCACCATGCATCCTTTAATTAACTGCAAGGCAGAATCATTCTGAACCCTCTAATTAATTGCAAAGCAGAACTGCAGAGGGGTTCCAACTCTAAGGGTCAGGTATATCCCTCAGACTCACAAAGCCTGAATCTTATCTCTAAATTGGAGATACAGCAATAATAATTGATGCACCAGGCTTGATTCTAAGAGTGTAACATGTATTATTTCATGTAATGCTTATAATTTATGAGATTGGACTATTGTTATTTCTTTCTACAAATGAAACTGAGACTCAGAGTAATTAATTATCCCAACTTGGAAACAGCTCTGTTTTTATTTTTAGGACTAGGTCTTCATCTGTGCATGCACTGAGAACTCTCCATGTTAACTATTTGCCTTTTAATTCTGGATCACAAGAGTTTCTGGAAAGAAGAAGAAACTGTACAGGAAACGAGTTTGTGGATTCTGATGCAGTCTTCAGATACCATATTGCATTTAATTCTCATGTCACTTTAGTAACACTTGGAGTCCACAAGCAAATATCACCAAGCTACATTTCCTGTCTAGATGGCCCTAGTTTTCAAAGAACTTATGTGTTGCTATCACTATCTGTCCTCATAACTAGAATATAGAAGAGATCATCACTTGTACTAAGGACTTTTGTTTTATTTGGGACTTTTGCATTTTATTAGAGGATTTGTCAACCAGCACAATGGCACAGGTCTTTCAGAGCCATGTCTAAGATTCTTCCTAGCAAACTGCACATTTCCAGCTTAGTAGGTTAGTGGTTCTCAATTAGCAGAGATCAAAATGCCAACATCACTTGGGAACTTGCTATGAAAATTCTTAGGCTCACCCTGAAGTGAGCCCATTGAACCAGTAACTCTGAGGATAGGGTATAGAACCTGTGCTATAATAAGTCCTTCCAGTGATTTTTTAAAACATTAGTCATTAGGAGTATGTTGTTTAATTTCAAGATATTTGTAAATTTTCCAAATCTGATGTTTATTTCTAGTTTCATTTCATTATAATACCTGAATATTCTTTGCATTGTTTCAATTTCTTTATATTTATTGAATTTGCTTTATGGCATATTCAAGACCTATCCTAGAGAATGCACCATGTATGCTCGGGAGAAAAACGTATATTGTTATTTGGGGGTTTAATGTTCCAAGAGATATCTGTTCGGTCCAATAGGTTGGTCATATTTTCTTTATTTTCCTGACATACAAATGAGATGTGTAACTACGATTTCCACATTTTTTGATACTTAGTACTATGATAAGTCTAGTGGATTTCTACTGTTTATGTGACTTGACTTGTATTCCCCAATTCTCTTAACTCACTGCCCTGGTCACCCATCTTCACTCTGCATCATACACTTCAGAGACACTGACTCCATTCTTGGCTGTAGGAGGACCTACATGATCAGTCATTGTATTAGGAATGATCTTGTAACCCAGACCTAGCCAATCAGATCCATCTAGCACTCATCCTGGTCTGCTTCATGAGCAAGAAGAAAATAGGTGTCGTTTCTTTCTAAAAGAATGATCCCACCAGGATAGAAGTCTGAGGTTTCCAAGGTCATTCAAGAGAGTGGAGCCACACAAAGGGAAATTAAATAAAAGGACAGAAAGAAAAGGCTGGGGTCTAATGCTATCATTTGAAATGCTGGATCAAACCAGATCCAAAACCAGCACTAGATCTAGACTTGTAAATTATGTAAGCTATCTAGGTGTGATGGCATGTGTCTATCATCCTACCTATGCAAGAAGCTGAAATGTGAGCGCTGCCTGAGCCCAGGAGATTGCCACAGCTCAGTCAACATAGAGAGATTGCATCTCAAAACAACAACAACAACAACAACAAGTAGATAAAATGTAAACCAAGAAATCTTCCCAATGCTTATGCTAGTATGAATTAGTTGTTTTTCATAATCAGAAAGAGTTCTAGGTTTTCAAAACACAAAACCCTAAACCAGCCACATCAGCCTGGTGGAAGATGTGGTTGCATTTTTCCAGCCCTATCATAATTAGCATCCTCTTTGCTAAATACCTGAGCATTGGTACAATAAAGATCCCATTCTTTTCCTTCTCAGTCATCCTGCTTAGGGGCCAGTCAAGACCTTTGCAAGTCTCCACACTCTGGCTTCTTCCCCACAGTAAGACAGTGAGCTACAAAAAGGTTGAGGGAGGGAAGTTAAGCCCTCCCGTTTCCATCTTTAATCATTATTGAAGTATTCCATTGTGCAATTTTGTGAAAGGTGGAGAAAGAGAAGAGAAGAGAAAGGCATACTTCTAGATTCCCGGGGTCCAATTTTCCAGATTGGCAGAAGATTTATTATTTTTAGAGCTGTTTTACTTTTATGGTTTTTCCCTCATAGAATCACATAAACCACCCAGTTCATGATTTTTCAATACCTCTAGATAACATTGTCTTCTTTCTTTTCATTTTCCAGTACAGTTCTAATAAATTGATTGAACCAATTTTTATATTGCTGCAAAGCCATAAGCCTTTTCCTATTCTCTGCTAGACTCTGCACTTAGCCTCTACAGAAATGAACAAATGCTGAAACCTGCCCAGGAAGGAAACCTTATAAGGTTCCTGATTTGGTGATCATAAAAACAAAACTTAAACTAGATGAACCAAAAAGGGAAATTTATTCCATCATATGTTCAAACTGCAAAAATGGCTACAAGAACAGGAGCCAGAGCTCTGAGTACTTTCCAGATATTTTCTTCCTGTCTCTCAGTTTCTCTCTGTTCTGGCAATTCTCCCTTTGAAGCTGACACCATGACAACCAGAGAGTCCAAATTCTGCCTTCATAGTTTCACCACCCAAGGACTCCTCCACACAGGTATGGGCTAAAAACTACTAACTTTAGCTAAGGTCACATGCTCCAGATGGTTGTGGCTTAGAGGAATAGGGTCAACTAGTGTTTGAATCTCATAATAGAGCAGGGAGTTTTGTAGAGGCTGAGAAGCAGAAAAAGAGGTCCCTGAACATGAGAGTAGGGATGCTGTAATCTGAATATGAAGAATGGCTCTTCTACCTCCAGGTGCTTACAATACATAAAAACATACAAGAAATAACAATGCAATTCAATGACATCTTTTAATGCATAGTGTTCCAAGTGCATTTGGGAAAGTTAGTCATCCAAACATGAGAAAACAGTTCATTATATCTAGGAATTCAGGTAAAACTGTAAAGAAGAGGCAAGGTTTAGTTGAGAAGTTCATGGGAGACTGAGTGAAGAAGGATCAGTTTTGTTGGGCCTTGTATGCAAGGAGCTTAGATGTGACTCAGTGGGATGCTAGTGGAACTTGAGAATTTTTCCTAGAGGAATGGTGTATTGCCACCCTCAGACTGAGACAAGAAGGCCCTCCACTGGTGCTACTCTTTAGGAGACTCAGCTCTGATCTCCCTGTAGATATGTCAGTTCTATAAGGTAAGTTACATCCATAAGAGTTATGGGATGTGTCTAACTAGACCCTGTGGCATCTCCTGCTTCTACATTGTTAATCTATAAAAATCCCTGATCAAAGAACCCTAGCTTGAGTTAGGGGTTTTCATTTGTTTGTTTGTACATTGTAGAGGCCTCCTGTATGTTGTACAGGTCCTGGTCCTTTCTTGTAGGCACAGGGAGTAGATGCTGGTTGGGGATTTGGAAAAACACTTGGCTCTATAGCCTGGATGTCCACTCGTGTGTATGTATGTGAGACTATTCAGAGGAACAGAGTGATGGGCTGGGAAAACAAGGGATTTGACAATGGACACCTTCATTTTATATCTTTGTTGCGTCCCTCAGTGGATAGGGGTGAGTCTGAGTCAACACACTACCTAGTGGCACAGATCATAGTATGGAAAATGTATTTTACTGGGGAAAGGATAGAAGCAGGGAGGTGCAAATGAGGTTGAGAGACATTTCTAAAGTAGGCCTGATGGAATTAAATGACTGTGAGAGGAGAGCAAAGAACAATAAAAATTGAAGTTTCTAATTGTAGGATAACAGTGCCATAACCAAGAAAATAGTATAAGAGAAAAAAATAGGAAAGAAAACACTATGTTGAAAATGTGACTTTATGATGAATAAGAATTACCAATGTTCTGTTAGGGGGATGGCAGTAATAACCAAGGGAGAAAGTTAGTTGGTATTTAAAGCTATACAACAAAAATGGTACTATAGAGTGTGGTTTACTTTCAAATTTGGCCACTCATTGAACCTTATTGTGTCTCACTGTCTTATTTTAGGGAAGAAGACAAAGAGTGTGAAGATTTGCAATGGGCTTCTAGGCAGAATGTTGCTACAAAGCAGAATGACTCAGAATGACAAGAATGGAATTTGTTGTTTCCATGTTCAATATTTGACAAAATGATTATAACAGGACCATATCTTCACCAAGCTGGCTTCCCTTGTTTAGGACTTTGGTTTGCCAATCCAGTGATTACACCAATCATAAGGTCATGAATAACCAATTTCTTGTGAAAACCAAGTGCCATTGATTCCAAGAGCTAAATGGAACTCCAGAGGTCATCTGATTCAACTACTGCCTACTCTTGATCATCTCTATAACTGCCCTTTAGTTAATGTCTAATGTCCCTCTAAATCCATTCATAAGGAGAGGCCTAGATCTCTGGATACCCCCATTCTATCTATAGACTCATAGAAAATTCTCCTTTATACTATCTTCAAAGCTGTTTTATGAAACTTCCTGCCAAGCATTCAAATGCTCTTGATTAAATTCTTGGAAAATAAATTGAATTCCTCTTCCAAGTCCTCTATATCCTAAAGGTAGCTCGGTCATCTGTGTAGGGAATGTACCCCAGTTCCTTCTGCAGTCCCTTGTAGGATGTTAGGATTTTGGCCTCCTGTAGGGCTGAGGGAAGGTAATGGGTCAAATAAAACTAAATGTAAATGACAAGAAGCCAAAGAGAGCCAGAGAACAAGCCCTGCCCCTCTGCACCTCAAGAAATCTGTGATTAGTCAATATCACTTAGTCTTTCTCAACTTCAGGCTTATCATTGAGATATATATATATATATATGTATATATGTATATATATATACATATATACTCTCTGCAGGTCATGAGTTATATTTATAAGATAAAGACACTGCTAACTTTATTATGGGTAGTCTTGAGGATGATGAGAAAATTCATATACAATGACTATTACAATGCCTGGAACATACAAATGCAAATCTCAAATTATTGTTGCTGTTTTATTATTATTTTTAACCAGTTCTGGGACTTGAACTAAGGGCCTGGGTGCTGTCTTTTAGCTTCTTTGGCTCAGGCTAGTGCTTTATCACTTGAGCTACACAGCTCCACTTCTGGCTTTTGGGGGGGAGTTCATTAGAGATACGAGTCTCATGGGCTTTCCTGTCCAGAGCAGCTTCTAACCACAAATTTTCAGATCTCAGCCTCCTGAGTAGCTAGGATTACAGATGTGTGCTGCTGGTGCTTGGCAAGGATATTATATTTTAATACTGTACAAAATAAGTTAGTCATAATGGAAGTTATTTCTTATAACTCTGAATGGAGACAGAGGTAAGTAAGGAAAGAGGAAAAAAGGGAGACAAAAAGAGGAGCTAGTTTAAAAAAAGTAAGGATGCTAATTATATTGGATCAGGGGAACACCTCTATGGTTGCATTTAACCTTACATATCTTCTAAAGGTGCTAGGTCCACATGGTCCTGTGTCTAAAGGTCTACATTCACTGAGAATGTAGAACTTTAGCATATGAATTGGAAGAGTACAATTCAGTCCTCAGCATGTGTATCATGGTATTTCCAAATTTTTAAGGAAAGATATGTATCCCAGCAAAGGAGTCTGCATGTATGAAGTCTCTGTGATAAAACACGGAACACTGACCAGCGAGGCAGAGGCAGGCAGCACAGCCCCAGCTAATGCTTGGGAAGAAGGGTAGTGCTTGGGTAGAAGCTTGCCTTTTCCCCTAATGGCCATGGGAAGACTGAGGGTCTGAAGTGAAAGGGTGGCTGACATGGTTGGTGCTATCACAGATTCATTCTGTCTGTAATGCAGAGAACGTATTGGGAGAGTAATCCTGTTAGAAATTGGCCATGAGAACATGAATGGGAATAAGAGAATAGCTGAGATCCAGAAAAGCTATGGGCTTGTGATAGAACGTACAGGAAATTGGCAATGGGGCCAAAGCAAGACTTGGTTCTTGGGCCTCTAGTCCCCTATTGAACTAGTTGCTGGTTGCAACTCCTGCTTATTTATCCAAACAAAAATTGAATGCATAATAAATGCATAAATGAAGAGGTTCTGCAAATATGAAGATAGAATCATTAAGAAGCTGGGCACAGACTCCCAGAGATGGAATTTGAACTCAAGACCTTCATGGTAATTACTCAGCCTATCTAATAACTAGTAGCATCCTCCATTGCCCTCCCCCACAGACCTTCTATAATCTCCATTTTCTCTGATTGTTGAGGAAGAGTGAATTTTGGGTGCTGTTACTAATTAGCATAGTGTAAGATAAGCAGCAATTTTGTTGGAACATTTTAATAATAGTTATTTTCTCTTTTGCCTGTATTTAAAAGTTCTAATTTAATGAATAAATTATCTTCAGAGATCTAAGTTATTTCTAGTTTTGTTGTTCCATCTGATATGTTAATTTCGTCAACAGATTGATTTTAATAATGGGAGAAGAAACTTTTAAAAAAGAAAAGAAACGCTTCTACCTTGAAGTCTAAACTAAGTTCCATGTTAATACCGCAAGGAGGGCTGGCGAAGTAGACAAGGGTGACCACAGGGGAGCTGGGTAGTGAAATTCAGAGAGTATGTTTTCATACCCAAAGGGGGGTATGAACCAGGCATCTGAACTTATTTTGGACATTATTTTAAGCACTAGGGATTGGATCAATTCTCTTTGAAATGAACATTCAGGAGTTGAAGTAGTGGAGCAGAAACTATGAGACCAAGTTCCAGCCTTGGCTCCATCATTAACTGGCTGTATGTTGTGCCACAAGCCAATAGCATTTTTTCTTGGACAGCAACTGTTCTCAGAAAACAAAGAAGCAGCAATAGATGATTTATAAATCCTGCATAAGTGTGTGTGTATTGTGTTTAGACTCTGCATATGAGAATAAATAAAACATACATGGTCCCTATCTCATTGAGCATTCACTTTTTGGTAGGGAGGATAGGGTATGATTTATAAAAGTATCATTAACAAACAAATGGGGTATATTCAGAAAGAGTAAGCATATAAAGAAAGTGAAATAGTGGTATAAAAAGAAATTCAAGTTGTTGGGAGTAACTCTGTAAGGTCATCAGGCGAACTTCCCTAATCAAGCCAAGGCCTGAGTGATGAGAAATAGTTGTCCATAAAAAGACCTAGGGTAAGGATACTTCAGACACCAGCCTGTTGAGAGCAAGACTCCAAATACAGAATGAGATTGGTGTATTTCAGGGATCAAAAAGTCAGAACAAATAAAAGAGAAGCTCTATGAAATTAGATGTCAGAAGAGTACCATGGCCAATATTATAGATCTGCTTTGCTATGGAGAGGAATTTTTATTCGATTTTAACATTCATGAACATTTTTGTCCCATTGGACAGTTTTAGGAAAGAAGTGTCTATGTTTGTTTTACTTTAATGATTATTATTGGTGCTGTGTATACAGACTCTATTGGGAGTAAGAATGAATTAAAGACATGAGGTGAGAGATTCCTGATGCTAGTAATCTGGGTGAGGGATGATGGGAACAAGGAATGGGAAAAGCAGCTAGTATGCATCAGTTACAGTACCTGTTAAGGCTTTAGGATTGCCAAGCTTGACTGCTGACTTGATTGGATTAAGAAATGCCTAGATTAGTATTGTCTGAGTGTTATCTCTAAGCATATTTCCAGATCATGAAGGCTGGAATTAGTCAGTATTTTCATTCACTGAAACTTGAATAGAGGGTTGTAAGGTGGAGGAGTAGAACAATGGAAGGAGAAGCTCTGTTAAAGGAATTCAGTCACTGGGGGAGGGGAATTCTTTGGAGTTATATCCTTTCCTGGCCTCTTCCTGTTATGTTTTGCTCTGCTTCCTGTCCATCATGAGATGAAGAACATTGTTCACAAGCTGTTGCCACCATGGTGTTCTGCCCAAGCACATAATAAATCTTTGCTCCTTTAAGTTGCTTCTCTCAGGTCCTGGATTACAGCCATGTGAGTGAATTAATAATGTAGGCATTGATGTTGTGGACAGAATGGCATGTGTGGCTTTAAGATTGCATTATTCCACGCTCCTATCTCAATCCCACCTCTCTCCTCCCACATCTAGGGAGTGGATGACTAGGGTGAGGAGGGTGGCTTGTGGTTAAGAAACACAACTAAGACAGCTCATAGAGAGATCAGAGATAGAAAGACCTTGCATTTGTTAGCATGATGCTTTACCTCAATGAGTCCATGGGAAATTCAGTGTGAGAAATAATACAAGGAAATAAAAGTAAGGAAATGCTGATGTCATTTAGACAACCTGAATTCACTTACAAAGCAAAGCTCTGCTTTCTTTTCATTTCAAATTTGTTCCCAAAAACTTGGTACGTTCAGTTTGGCTGTAGTGGAGACAGCTGTTTGAAACAGAATTGAATCCAATTTCCATGACATTTGTACGCATGCAGATTTTGGCATTCAAATGATTCGTGAGTGCAATTAATAAATGGCAGCATTATTCTGGAACACTCAGTGCATTATATTTTCAGGAAATGTAGTCTATCTAACCTTTAACAATTTATACTCTGCCTTCATTTTTACTTAGTCATTTCACTGCAGTTTTGGTATGTACCTCCCTGAAGCATAATTATCTTTCTCATCATACTGAATAAGAGAATATGATTTCATTTTTGCCATGATCCACATCATGGATGTGTCCGTTTTAAAGGATCAACATATCAAAACTAAAATCTTACAAATGCTATGTGCATCCCAAACCTGTTAAGAATGTCGACAGTACTTTGAGGTCTTGTCTTTAGCTAGCTTCATTTTGCCAGCAATTTTCTTGAACAAATGACCCTGCCCAAGACATATTGGAAGCTTGAATCTTGAGTCTATTTATACAGCAGCTATTTGAATCTCTCACTCCTTGTAAGGCTCTGCCTGAATGCCTTGGCACATCATAAGCTATAATGCCATCTCTAGTTTCCATCTTGCTAACTGTCCACTGGGAAAGCTTCACAGAAAGTTTAAATAATGCACAAATTAGAAAATTTATAACAAGAAGTCATGTAATAGTCAAATGTGATGACATGGTAAATAACAGTTGATAGCCAGGCTGATTAAATGACTGACTACATGTTCATAAGTATCTTAGGTATTTTATTAAAATATACATTCTGGGTCAGGCATGGCAGAAGGTGGCTGTAAATCCAAACTACTCAGGAGGAAGGGACTGGGAGGTTTGCAATTTGAGGCTAGTGCAAAGGAAAAGTTTGTGAGTTCTCCATCTCAATCAACAAGATGGCCATGGTGTTTCATACCTGCAGGCCCAGCTATTCAGGAGGCAGATGTAGGAGTATCATTGTCAGAAGCTAGCCTGGGGCAAAAATGCAAGATTCTCTCCAAAAAATAATAAAGTGAAATAAATAAGTAAATAAAATATCTGTTCTGATTGTATAGGCCTATGGGGTGGGAAGAAGGTGGGAATAAATTCCCAGTTGCTGATGTTCCTGGGCTCCTGACCAAATTTTGAATAGCAAAAATCTAGATATGAGTTCTTAAAAATATACTGCTGTGTCCCCAGATGCTACAGTAAATTCATGAAAGCACCGTGGGATTTGTTTTTTAATTTTAAAGTGAACCAGACGCAACAATGTTTGTTGATCACCAGCCTCTGAGCTACCATTGAGGTAGAGGTAGTTGATAGTTTCAACATTGGTCAGACTCTATGTGTTTTCATGGGATAGGCAGTAGGAGTGGAGGTATCCAGTCTGAGTCAGAGAAGGTATGAAATGTCCAATATCCCATTAGTGGATAATTTTGTAAAGAGTAAGTTTCTTTTCGTTTATATGAAAGTAGCTGTGGAGTTATAGGACATGATCACTTACTAACTTGACTGAACATAACCAAAGATGGCGCCCATTTAAGATGGTTCAACTCTGACCATCTTTTTCATTTACCATGGTACAAAAGCTCCCTGCCTTTAGTAGAAATCCTGCTTTGAATTCTGATCATTTCAAGGGCTAGCAATACACAATAAGATGCTCTCCTGGGATGCTCGGCTGTGGCCCCCAGCCATCGTGCCAATCAGCAGGCAAATATCTTGTCCCCTACAGCGGAGACTGTGCTGCTAAGCATGGATGCTTAAGGAATTAGGTGTATTAAGTACCCTTTATAAATGAGATTTTCATCTTACAGTAAGATTATTAGTATGTAACCTCAGTTGATAATCATTAGTACTTAATAATGATATCCAGTAGGTTCCTTTCTTTTGGCCTATGAATGCCATAAACAAAAGAGCAAATGGGACACTATAAGCAGGAAAAGTTTGGGAATCTTCTAGGCTAGACAATAGGCATTATTATTTAACTGACTATGAACTGAGACAGGGAGGGTAAAGAGGCCTGGAGTGGTCAGGAAAAGCCATGTGTAAGATATAGACATGAGACAGGTCCATGAGAGAAGCAATGTAGCTGTTCTTGCTTGGTCTTCTGACATGGGCCTAGAACACATGCTTAGATTTACATATTTATTCAAAGCCTCCATTCTTCAGTTCTCTTGGTGGCTCTTTGAATCCATGGAGGCTCCTCCTCAGGGCTGCTATGCCAGACAGGACTACTGACGTGGGGCCAACAGTTCCGCACCTGGCATCTCACACTTGCTCTCATCCCTAGAGTGTTGGTACCGGGCTGTGTGTTTGATGCCTGGGCAATGCAGCCTTGGTGATAAGTACTGACTGACTGTGGTGAGCCACCGTGGACTTCTGTGCTTTAACCCCTTCAGGAACAAGAAATATGATTTTCATTGTTTGATGGCTATCAGTTGTTAGCATGAGACAACTGTGGCAGTGGAAATGAACATGAAAAGAAAGGTTAGCTATAAAAGGTGTGAGAAGGGACCCAAGTGACTGGTTTTAAAAGAAATGAGGCAGGAGGAAGAGGCAGAAAACTTGCTAAAGCTCCAGGAGGTCTGGAGACTGGAGGAGTGATGGAGAAGTAGAGGACAGAAAAGAACAAAAGGTAAATGCCTGAGAAGCCACCAAGATTCATTAAGTTGACAAAAAGTTATGAAAAATTTTAACTTACTGATGACTTAGTCCCTTGATGAGTAAATAACACAGCACTTTTGTATCTCATATTAATACGAGATTAATAACAACTGAATAATGAATTAATGAATGGAATTAATAAGACTCAATGAAAATCAAATGAGACAGAGTGACAAAACCATTTATTACAAAACTGAATGTAGATACAAGCATGTTGTAGATAAAGCATATTTGTTGAGTGTAGGTATAATCATTTGCTTTGTGCATGTATTTTAGGTTCTCCCCACCCCTGCTGCACACACATACCCTGTCTCAATTCTAAGGTTTATTCTGAGGTCAAATTTCAATCCTGCTTGTATTGTATAGTCTGAATATTTCTGCCACATGTTCCAGGTCCACCACCTTTCTGGGGACGTGCTTTCTCTTAACATATAATTTAAGTAGCATGAGGCCCCATCTTGTATGCTGTGGAAAACTGAACCTCCCAAGCTTGACAAAGCTTTCCTGGGGGTTCCCACATGGCAGGGTCTCCTCCTGTTTTGAATTTCAGATCTCATTGAATCATTTTTCTCTTTCACAATCACACCTAGTTATTTAGGTTTTTTCCCTTCCCTAAATAAAAGATCTTCTTTCTTCTTCAGAACAATTCTTGCCTTTTTTTTTTTTTCCTGGGCCAACAAGTATAAACTGCAAACAGCTTTTAAAATAACCATGTTTTCTTTCCTATTGCAGTAATAACTTACATTACTACATCGATTATAATTGCATAGTACATTACAGTTTTCAAAACATTTTCACAGTGGAGCAGGAATTATTGTTCTCCTTTTAAGGAGGCTTGAAGGAGGAACTAGCACATGGAGACTGCCTTTTGTGAGCTAGGCATTGTGCTCCCAGCTTCACACCCTTTGAGTTCATTAGCATACGTAATCTAATTAAGCACATTTCCCCTTTTATTTTTCACAGTTCTGCAAGGTAATCGTATGTATTAGTCATTGATCTCCATATAATAAATTACACAAATTGTAGTAGCTTAAAACAACAAATATTCATTATCTAACCATTTCTGTAAGTCAAGAGACTGAATGTGGCCGAGAAGGGCTCTCACAGTGTGCTCTCATTTAAAGGCTTGTGTGCCTGAATAATTCCCAATCTCGTTCATGGCTACTCAATATAGGATTCTCTATTGAGAAGCTCACAACATTAAAAGCCCAGATATCTCTCTGGCATTAATAATATGAACTCTAAAGAAAAGCAGTTCTTTCTTTTAAAATATATTTACTTTTTAAATGTTATTGTAATGGTGATGTACAGAGGGGTTACAGTTACATAAGACAGGTAGTGAGTACATTTCCTTTTGAACAGTGTCACCACCTCCTTCATTTTCTCCCAGCTTTTCCCCTCTCAACTCCCTTCCCCCTCAAGTTGTATAGTTCATGTCCAACATAGTGTCTTGTGAGTATCACTGCTGAATTGGTTCGCACTTTGTCCTACCATTTCTGTGGTTCTTCTTCCCTTCCACAAATCAGATAAACTTACATACAAGACAAAGAGTACAGACATAAAGAATAGTAACAAAAGGGAATAAACAAAAGAAAAAAGGAAAGGAAAGAAAAAGAACCACAAACAGTACAATAAAAAACCCTCTTTTTTCCATTTCTTGGAGTTCATTTTGATAAGCATCATTATATATGCACATAGCTACTGGGCTCTTGTGATACTCTCCTAAGAATATCCTCCTCTAGACCCTTGCACAAGGAGAACAAAGGAAAGCAGTTCTTTATGAAGGAGTTCCAGGCTACCTTGGAGCCAATGAGAGACCTCAAGTCAATACCATGCCTTCTCTGGTGCACCTGGTTTCTTCCCAGTCTGGGTGGGGACAGCCCCTTCGGCAAGGACACTGGTTGAACTCACATCTGCAATGTCATGCCTCGGCTTCGAAAGGCCACATTCATGTTTTTCCATGCACGGTTTCTTCTCTTGTCTGTCTCAGGGATTTCTCATTAATTTTAAAGAGGTAACTTCAGAATCATTCTCTTTCAGTAGCCTCCTTTATCTCACCCCCTCACCCAATGACACTGGATGCCCATTTCTTTAACTGCATTGTTCTACCACATCACATCTCTAGGTTTTGTACATGCCTCTTTATGAATTTAGCAGCTCTAGATGTGTGCTGTGTAGGTTATGTGTCCATGGTGCTGCAGGACTTAGTGCTGGTGCTCAGAGCTCTCATGACTACAGATCCACACTGGATCACTCACTGTGTGTTCCTTTCACCATTGTACAGTGTTTTCATAAACACTAACCACCTTCTTACTTTGCCTTCTTCAGGTTTGTGAACTCTGGAGCCAAAGAAATATCAGGAGCCCAGAGTGAAACATACAATAGAATCCTGAGCTAAAATGGCCCAATTTCCCATCTTATTGCTGCATCATAACCTAATTTAAATTTCCCTTATAGCATGTTTATGTTTTAATTCCATAGCTTATAAATAATTATTATATTTGTATATAAGAATATGTATATGTACTTATAAGTAATTATAGTCACTTATAACTTCTTATTAATCAGTAACAATATACTGATTGTAAATAACTAAAAGACTCTAACAAAATATGAAGACTAATATTGAAGTCATCTAAACATTCAGAAAAAGACTTGTCAATATTGTCGTATATTATCATTCATGTTTCCACAAGATGTTTAGTCTTAACATAGTTAAGAATGTTCTATAAACATAATTTGACATATTATTCCCTCTTCACATTCTAGTACAAGTATTTTTAATTTCAAAAGCATTTTGAGGAAGCACATTACATAGCTTCTTTGTTTTATAATATTAGTACTGTCTTAACCAATCTCTTATTGATGAATATGTAAATCATTTCCATTCCTTAAATCATAAATAACATTGTAATGTATATGTTGTAAGAATGTTTATAGTAGCTTTATGAATAATAGCAAGAAAAGAAAAACAGTCCCCAAACCAATGGGAGAATAAACAAGGTAGAGTCTATACAATGGAATATTATGCAACAGTGTAAAGAAACAAACTTCTGATAACTAAAATAGCAAATGAATCTTTAAAATGTGTTGAGTAAAAGATACAAAACATACAAAAGGACATACTACATGATTTCTTTAAAAAATTATTTCAATCTCTTTGTTATTTTTATTTTGATACATAGCTTTTAAATACTTTACATCTAGTTTCTTGATTTCTTTAAAACATGTTTTTCATAGGTGACTCAAAGTCTTTGTACTACAAAGTCTGATATGTGGTCTTTCTTAGGGATAATTTCTATTGATTGAATAGATGACCAAAACTTTCCACATTCTGTCATCCAAGTATTTTTGTATATTTAGTATAATGTAGCAATTCTAGACATTTTATTTCCCCCATAAAATTGTTGTATGTTGTTGTGGTGGTTTTGTTGAATTTCCAGTGTCAATCTTGTGATATTTATGAACCAGTTCTATAAAATCTACATCTAAATCTGTTAAAATCATGGGTGACACTCCATTATTCCTGGTATGTGTGTGTGTGTGTGTGTGTGTGTGTGTGTGTGTGTGTTTGACTTTTGCAGCAATGCTGGAGATTGATCTTAAGTCCTTGAACATGTTAGGTAAGCATTTTATCAACGGAATCTCATCCTTCATTGTTTGTATTAGGAACAGTCTTTCCAACTAGCAACTTCCTTGTGTGTTCCACGTTTCAGTGCTGGGTGCTAGAGCAGTCTGGAATGCTCCATAGCAGTCAGGCTGGGTGCTGACACAGGTTGACAAGGGTGACAGTGGCAGCTATAATTGGAGAGAGATGGTGGCAGTGAGTTAGGAGAGAGAGAGAGAGAGGGAGAGAGAGAGAGAGAGAGAGAGAAAGAGAGAGAGAGAGAGAGAGAGAGAGAGAGTGAGAGAGAGCTCTGGGGCCAACAGCTTGCTCCTGTATCCATGTTTCTCTGTACAAATGGTGACTCTCCACCTGAGTGTTGCGGCAGGCAGGCAGACAGGAAACTTCTCATAAGTTATTATAAGAATATACAAGTAGACATTGCAGTCAGGCATTTAAAAAATTCTTATATGTAAAACTGAGAAAGAGGAAAGAAAGAGGTGACATGGTCCAAAGAGAATGTATTTATTACCTGATTTATGTAACTGTAATCCTCAGTTTGCTGGAAAGGAAACCTGCCACATGGTTCAGGAGAAAGGAGTTTATTGGGGAGAGCAAACTGCCAGCCCACACAAGATGCAGGCATGAGGAGACAGAGGGGAAGGAAGAAGAGAAAAAGGGAAAAAAGAGAGAGTAAGAGAGAAAAGGATGAATAAGAGAAAGAATAAGAGAGAAAAGGGAAAAGAGTGGGGACTCCTGTTGATCTGGATTATAAGAGAAAGGTGGGAGATGTGGCCAGGTGGATTGGATTTGACCGCAGAGGAGGAAGAGGTAACTGCCTCCAGGTGTGCCAGTTACCTAGGTAACACAGGTACTGGGTGCAGACTTAAACAGGAGCAGCTGCATGAAGCCTTCCCAGAGGTGGACCTTACAAGAGCTGGCTGCTGGTGGCTCATGCTTGTAGTCCTAGCTATTCAAGAGCTCAGATTTGAGGATTGCTGTTTGACGCCAGCCTGGGCAGAAGTCCATGAGATTAACCACCAGAAAACCAGAAGTAGAGTTGTGGCTCCAAGTGGTAGAGCACCAGTTTTGAGCAAAATCGCTCAGGGACAGTGCCCAGGTCCCAAGTACAAGCCCCACAACCAACAAAATAAATAAATAAATAAACAAACAAATAAAATCTCTTATATGTGTTTCAAGAATGGGCTGAAGAGAACTCAAGTTCGGGAATGCAACTGATTGAAACAGACAAGATGGAACTTTCTGGAAGGATGAGATGGTTTTGGCTCTGAGAGAAATGGTGAATGTATATGTATATATGTGTCTCTGTGTGCATGGGTATATACACATATATTTACGTAGCCACCATTGTATAATATATCCATGTAACCACCATTTAAATATAAATGTTTAAAATTTATTGAATTGCACATTTAAAATCCATATTTTATATCATATACAAAAACATCTTAATTTTAGATAGTTATTGCCTTGCTTTTTGCTCATGGCCTGCAAAACATACAAAAACATAGCAGATGGCCCTTTAAGAAAAAGCTGCTGACTCCTTGGTCTTGCTGCTGTGGAGAGAAGTTAATCTTTGCAGTCAGTGGATTCCCTGGGTCTCAGGCCTCCATTCTCTCCTGTGACTCCAGGGCAGCCTCTGATAGGGATGGCTTTACTCCTAAGGCCAGTGCTTTCTGTTGTCTCAGCTGGGTGCTCAGGCTGCTAAGGGGGTGTTAGCCACACAGAATCCCTCCTCTGAGATGAGCTGACATTCCCCAGTCCTCCAGCACCACCTGACCTTCAACATCTCCTCCTCAGTTCCACTTTAGGAATCACTCAGGAAAAGACATACCTTGAAATTCTGGATTCTCCCTCTGCACAACATTCCCTTTCCCGCTGACCTTTCTTTCTTTTAAATAAGGAGCTGTTTGTACTCTCCCAACTCATACATTGAATCCTGAATCCTCACTGCGATACGGGATGTGGAGCCTTGGGAGGGAATTAGGCTTAGATGAGATACTGAAGTCCAGCTCCTCTGATAGGTTAGCAACTTTATAAAAACAAAGAGAGCTGGCTTATGCCTATAATCCTAGCTACTCTGGAGACTGAGATCTAAGGATCAAGTTTCAAAGTCAGTCCAGGTAGAGTAGTCAGTGAGACTCTCATCTTCAATTAAGCACTCACAAAAAAAATGGAAGTGAAGCTGTAGCTCAAGTGGTACAGTGCCCAGAACCAGAGTTCAAGCCCCAGGGCAATCTCTCCAAAGACACAATATGGCCTAGTGGTAGAGTGTTTGCCCCGCATACATGAAGCCCTGGGTTCTATTCCTCAGCACCATTTATAGAAAAAGCCAGAAGTGGTGCTGTGGCTCAAGTGGTAGAGTGCTAGCCTTGAGCAAAAAGAAGCCAGGGACAGTGCTCAGGCCCTGAGTTCAAGCCCAAGACTGACAAAAAACCAAAACCAAAAACTGTGTGCTCTTTCTCTGGCTTTCTTCCCCCCACGCCCCACTGTGATGAAACTTGGAAGAGGACCCTTGCTGGGGAGATGCATTGATGGGAACCTGGCTCTTGAACTTTACAACCTTCTGTCTGAGCCACACAGGCCATGATATTTTGTTGTAGCTGGCTGAGCTAAGAGGTTTTTCTGCAAATTCCAGTCCTTCCAGTTGCCTCAAATTTTGACCCTCAGTTACTGCCTCGGCTCAGAAAGATCATGAACTCTGCTGAATTCTTTAGCTGAGGCTTGGATCACCTATGTACAGCTGTAAATCAGACAACCTTACAGCTTCTGGCTAAAGTACAACTCTAATTTAGAATCACCCAGAATTCTAAAACTAACCTATTTATCTCACCTTCTGACAGGTGTGACAATCTAGGAAGGTCTCCTCTGTTAAACAAATCAGATAGTGAAGAACAATGGAGCTCAAATAACAATACCTTACAGCCATGTTTCCGTAAGAGATTTACAGAGTTGTAGATCAGTATCACCAGAAGAGCATTTAAAATATGTAGGGATTGCTGGATTTTTTTTCCCCTATTAATGTATTTTGAAAGATACTTGGAGCCTCCTCATGCAGTCTGTGGTTGGGTTGTTAAAACTTTCAGTGGTTTTGTGAGCCAGTTACAACACATCGCTAGTATTTAAAAATAAAGTATACACGTTTTACAAATGATGGATTACATTTAAGTAATAAATCCGTTTTTAATTATTCTTCGGTTAGTTATGCTTTTAAGGTTAGTTACCTCTAACTGGATGTGTATGAGGTCACTGATTTCACCTTGGTATCTGGAAACAGCCATGGTAGAAGGAATTGTTGTAAGGTAAATTATCCGAGAAGCCACATATTGAAGGATGGAATCTTGGAGTTTTTATAAGAGCATTAGCAGGCAGCAGGAAGCCAGTTGCTACAAGGGCCTACAGCCCACACATACCCTTAACAATATTCGGAAACAGTCCAGACAGGGAAGAAAGAACATAAACCATACCAACAAACAAGTTCAGCTCCAATGGAGAGCTGAAGTGGAACACTATGGTGACCAGAGAGGAGCCAGGAGCCAGGACACAGGACACGAACACGGAGACCTGTGGCATGGCAGGTTGGCACTTCAGCTCCTCTGACTCTAAATAGGGTCAGGGCAGGGGGCAGGGTCACAGGAAGTTCCCTGTCTCAAGCACGTGACTGACAGGTTCAGTAAGCTATATCTCAAGTGCCCACCCCTGTCTCCAGGGATTTGGGAACACCTGTACCCTGGGGGGTGAGACTTTCCTTCCTCTAGGAATTCAGGCACACCCATGCAGATGAAATGCCCGACCCTACAATTCACCACGAAGCCAATGATGACACTAACTAGATATGACCTCCTTACTTCAGAATTCCTTCACAAAACCTTGTGCATAGTACAAGTTTTTTTGTTTTGTCTCTCTCCCTGAAATGCTGTTAAACATTTTTTAAGGAAGTTAGACCTACTGTGTGTGGCTATCTTTGCACCACCCCCAGGTCCCACAAAGCTGTGGGATTACTACTCTCTAGGTCTTCAGGTTATGAGGTCATGGGAGCTGAACATTTCCTGTTAACATCAGGATCCTTGCTGTCTGCGGTACCCCCGGATCCATTACCGAGAGTATTCCCTTCATTAGACCCTGTTCGGTTAAACCCTGCTGATTGTTCCATGTGTTTTCATCTAGATCCTGGTGGATACAGAACCATTGCCAGAGACCTAGATTTCCAGAACTATTAGAAGAAAACAAATATTGTGAGGTGTTGATAATTTTCACATTAAGGAAAATTTATTGGTCAACTAAGTTTGGGAGAACCTGAGTATAACAAAAACAAAAATTGTTTCTCTAGGATATCTCCAAGACTTCAATATGGGTAATATTTAGTGAATGTACTTTAAACTTTCTTGGTCATTCTTTCCACGAAGCACCTATTGCAAGCAATTTTCCAAGAAACAGCCATAGAGTTATTTCAGAAAAATAGTATTTGGCTTAACCTTCGAAACTGACCTAGAGTGGAAGATTCGTCAATAATTCACACAGTTTCTACTATGTGAATTTTATACTGGAACTAATAGATGCCATCATTTTTATAAGTATACACCAACATCTTTTTTATCCACTGACATTGACGGATAAGTTCTCTGTATATAAGGAAAAAATTTCAGTGCCTTGAGATTAACCCTAGGAGCAGTAAAATAACAATTTAAACTGTTTTGGATGGGAGGCATTTTTTAACAGTATTATGACTCTTTGATGTATGTATGATGAGTGTTTGAACTATTTCTCATATGATTTGCAGGTCAGTAGTTGTTGATCTTCCCATATATTTTAATGAGTCCCAACTGGTAGTTTTGTGATTTCACATGTGTGTTCTAGCTATTTCTTATTATTTCCATCTCTGTCAGGGTGTCAGCCTTCATTGCTTGCAATTGTCAACATGTCTAATTCCAGATTTTCTCTTGCTTCTAATCTTCTCTAACATGGAAAGCAAGATGTCCGTGCTAGTTAAACTTGTTTGGATTACAAACAAGTTTCTATTTTAGAGTCTTAGGACTATTAGAGAGAATAGACTATCCATCTAAGCTAAACCAGAACTAAGTGGAGTCTGTGTAATGATCATAGCATGTAGAATGAGTTTTAAATGTGAAATAATAAACCTCATTAAGCATGATATATTTTGTGGGAATTAACCCTTAGGCTGAAAGTTTTCATTTTTCACAAGATACATTTTCTGATACAGACGCCTCTTCTTTTGTTGAGGCTAAGTCTATTTTCTTGACACATTCTGAATTTCATATCAGGCAAATGAATTCTGAAGGGAAAAAAATAAATTTTCACATTCTGCTTTTTGACTGGCTCTTCAATTCAGGTTTGCAATCATTTCTGTGGAACAACAATGTAGAGAACCCCAACATCTGAAGAGGAAGAGCACAAAAATCACAAGAAGCCCCAGGAGTTCAGTAAAGGCGCCTGCCGGAGGCAACACACACTTACATTAAGCTTCCCTAATACATGAAGTTACTGAAGTCTTGCAAAGGCTCGTGGGAGACCTATTTACATGGATTTTGTTACTGATGCTAACCACACTTTGAGTCAGACAGAGTGGTGTCTGATGTTAAGTAAGTAAGTAAAATTGCCCTCAGGAAAAAGCATCTTTCTCAGTCCAGAGCAGTCATGGGTGACTCACAGCCTGGAGGCTGAGTTTGGACTTGATAGGTTGCTCTTAAGTCCAGTTAAGGAGTTAAGCATGCATGGGCTTTGATTTCTAGAGAAGTCTTGGTTTTTGTTTTTGTTTAGTTAATGATGAAAATGTGTACATACATATATGTATGCATACATATATGAAATAAACTAGGCACATAATAAATGTTTCATGGGTGTTGAAACACTGCATTAAAAAAAGAATAAAACTAACTGGGCACTGGTGGCCCGTACCTGTAATCCTTAGATACTCAGGAAGTTGAGATCTGAGGATCATGGTTCGAAGCCAGTCCGGCCAGAAAAGTCCTCATAAGACTCTTATCTCCAATTCATTACTCAGAAAAGGCCAGAAGTGTTGCTGTGGCTCAAGTGATAGAGCACTAGCCTTCAGCAAAGAAACTCAGTGGCAGCCTCCAGGCCCAGAGTATAATAAGCCCCAAGACAGGCAAAAAAAAAAGAAAAGAAAAGAAAGAAAACTTAAACATCCTGTTGGCAGAGTACATCTTTTCTATTGAAATATAGCATACCTAGACACATGAGAGAAAACTGTGCATAGCACAATGAATTATCACAAAGTATATGCCCCCATTAAACCATGATCTAGGTCATGAATTCAATCAAGCATTAAACACAACTTCAGGCCTCTCTCATTTCTCAGGCATTGTTCCTGGCCCCCTTGGTAAGGATTGCGACTGGCTATATGAGAGAACCTTATTTGAGAGGAGGTAAACTTGCAATTAGGCTATTTAAACTCTTCCAACTAGATTACACATCAAGTTAGCACATAATATCTGATTTTACACTCACAGGGACCGGAAAAAAAAGTCCCATCAAAATTAAGTATGAACAATGTGTGAGCAAATTCTAGTGTGTGAGCAAATTCTGCTGCAATGGACAATAAGAAAGACCTCTTCTGCAGAACCCAGAAAATAGGCTTCTGAGGGAATTGTTTTCCTACCTTATGAGAATTTATTGAGGGAAATTTAAATTTTAGAACATTTCCAGTGCTTTGTTTTCTTACCCTCAAAAGTCTACCTAACGGGGCTGGGAATATGGCCTGGTGGTAAAGTGCTTACCTCGTATACATGAAACCCTGGGTTCGATTCCTCAGCACCACATATATAAAGAATGGCCAGAAGTAGCGCTGTGGCTCAAGTGGCAGAGTGCTAGCCTTGAGCAAAAAGGAAGCCAGGGACAGTGCTCAGGCCCTGAGTTCCAGGCCCAGGACTGGACACACACACACAAAAAAGTCTACCTAACGAATTTGCCTGCCTTCCAGCTCCTACCCCATCCAAACTGTCTAAGTACTATATGGACTCAAGGCAGCTAACTTGAACTTCTGTGAATGGTGTGTATTTGCGCATGTGTGTGCTTGTGTAAGAATTATCTATGTGTTTTTTCGAGTGTCACGGAGTTGACAAGACATCTCTGTTCTTATTAGAGGAGCCTTTTCATATTATAAATACATTATTTGCATCATTGGCTTTAATCATAGACTTGGATGGTAAGCACACTAAAGACAGAAATCAACTCTTATTTATCTTTTTACCATTTCCAAAACCTAGAAAGGGTGGTTTTTTTTTTTTTTGTTTGAACATGAATGGCAACCCATTACAAGGTGTGGTGTAAGTGGATGCTCTGTCAGGACAATAGTGAGGATGTGACCTCAGTGTTCTGAGTGGGGTCAGCACTGACAGTGCTGACATGCCAGCCTACCGACTTGGAAGAGCCTCAACTGACTTGCCTTCTGAGTAGCCTGCATGTAGAGCACTGTCCTCTTGGCATGAGATATACCCATCGCAGAGACTGCTTCCTGCATGTCCTTGGGATGTTCACAAAAATCAAGCAAGTGCTGAGGGAGTCGACATGTCTTCCTTTCACCTCGTCTACTCTACTCCAGTGTAACTGAAAACTAATTAACCACAACCCAAAGATTTCACCAGAGGATGCATTCCATTTCTTCCTTTAAACAAGAGAGAAAGGGACGATGTCTTGGGAAAGGGGAAGAGGAAAAGGAGGCGACATGAAGAAACAGTCTTTACAAACGAGGATGCAATCCTGCCCTATGATGTCTTCACGTCTGGGATTTGATCCTCATAAAGGGAGGAAATCTCAACAGATTTGCTTCTCGTCTCCATTTCTTCTCCCTGCCTCACTTTTACTGTTTTGTTTTGATATGCACAATGTTTGGCTCCGGTATGCTTGGTGTCTAACCAGAAACTTGCTGGTAGGACATAATTAGATGAGGGGAGAAGAAAACAAGAGCTTGGAGCCTTTCCCTTTGGGGTAGGGAGGACATAGCTCAGCCAGCTACCCATAAGCCAGCTCTGCTTTTGCCCCAAACTTGACTTTTCAAAGCAAGAGTCCTCTTATGTGCTACCCATGATATTCCAGGCAATAGTGAATCATACGTGCGATAGTGGTCCTATAAGATTAGGTAGTCTAGGAATGCTGTAGCTGTCTTAGTCTATGTAGGCATGTGCTCATGCTCACACAATGACAAAATCACAGATAGCACATTTCTTAGAACTTATCCCCATCTGAAGTGATGCATGACTATCTCTCTCTGGCTGGTTTTGCTCAAGATAAGGCCCCTCCTTGTAAAAGCACAGATTATAACATGGTGACTCTATAACACAACCTTGGAATGCAGATATTATTATGTTCATTTTCTTTATATAATAATTGAAGCCTACAAGATTCAAGTAGTGAGTCCCATTACTAATAAGGGCCAAACTTACTACTTGAACTTGGCTCTAAGATGAGCTAACTTTGGATGCCCAAGTTTTCTAAACTCTCAGTTGTTCAGAGTCACTTTCTCCTTAAGGGGCCTCAGAAGCCACCTAACCATGGCTGTGTTCCGCCTGCTTAAATCAGACAGGAACTCCCCTTTTTGTCTACTGATTTTCCTTCTCATTTTCCATGGAACCTGTGTTACCGGGAAACCCCAAGTAGTGTAGCAAAGCCCTCATCAGAAAAAAAGATATCCTAACTTTTTAATACATGTGATAGAAAATTTCCACTTTAATAATTGATGCCTGTCTTTCGCATTGATATTTCTTCTAGATGAGTCCACTCAAACAAATAAACCTTGTCTTCCCTGCTTTGAAGCATCTTTTGTCCTGACTCTTTCTTCAGGATGAATTTGTAGGCTGAGGCTCTGGGAATGCCACCTTCTTGAAAAGAGAGTTTCAGGTCCTGACCAAGGGACTTCAGGCCAGTTTGCATAGTCATTTATTTATCATTCACTGAGTTAATTCAAAAATTGGCAAACTATGGTCCTCAGTCTAAATCTAGACCTTTGTCTGTTTTGTAAATAAGGTTTTATTGAAACAAAGCCATATTCATTTGTCATTTGTATATATATCTGTAATATGTATGAATGTTGTCCTGTCACACTGGCAGAGTTGAGTAGTTGGAACAGGTGCCTTATGCTCTGCAAAGCAAAAAATAAAAATTACTCTATGCCCTCTATAGAAAGTGTTTGTTGATACCCTGAATACATGAATTGTTCACCAAACATGCTTTGAGTGCTTCTTACAAGCCACACACTATCTTAGAGAATGATGATGACACAAAGAGGAACAGAGAAACTTCTTGCCTTGAAGTTCATGGTCAAGTGGGACTGCAGGTGGGACTAGCCAGGGAAAAGGAGTGATTTGCTTATGACAAAGTTAGGCAAGCCTCAGGGGCAGGAGCAGAAGCTGGGTACTGGGGGCTTTTACAGCTCACCAAGGATATTGGGTATAATGTAAATGAGAAGAAATTGAAAAGTTTTGAATAAGGTGATGTCTGTCAGATTTATTTTTTTGGACAACAGAAGCTTGGTGGCAACATGAAATAGTTGCTTCATTTGTTTTGAGGGATTTTAAAAAATGTTTATACACAGGGGTACAGTTACATGAATCAAGTAATGAGTACATTTCTTTTTGGACAGTGTCACCCCTTCCCTGGCTCTTTCTCCCATGCCCACCTGCAAGTTGTGCAGTTCATTTTCAACCTATTGTCCAGTGAGGACTACAGCTGCATTTGTTTACCTTTTGTCCCTCTTTCTGTGCCTCTTCTGACACTATCAAAGATATATAAGTGAACAGACAAAATTAAAGGAAAAGAAAACAGCAAAAGAGAAAAAAACATTCTTGTTTTTCTTTCCTGATTTTTGTTTTGTTTGGTTTTGTTGCCTGAGACACTGTTATCGGGCCTCTCCCCAACCTCCAATACATCTTTAGGGGTACTTGAATTACAGGACAATTACTTGTCATATATACTGAGAAAGTTGGTTAGCATGAATGTTCACATAACATTTTATAGGGAAAAGATGTGTTGTAGATCATTTAGAGTCAGAGACTTGTTAGGTCAATAATCTTTATCCAAACAATTCCACCCATACTTTATACTTTGTTTTTGTGTTTGTTATTTTTGTGGACTACGTAATTCTAGAAGTATACTTGCTATCTTCCTACTACTCATGGTCTCAGTTTTGCACTGAGCTCTAAATCCTGCCTTAGGAGGGGTCAATTGGAGCTTGGTCTTCTCTGTAGGTGCAGGTTCAACTCTACACAGGGTTTCATTCTTTTCCATCTCTTCTGAATGGGGTTGTCAAAAACTATGATGCCAACCATCTTCCTCACCCCAGGTACTTTTATCATTAAACCTGTCTGGGCTGGGCACTATGGCTCACACCTATAATCCCAGGTGTTTGGGAAGTCGAGATGGGAGGATTTTAGTTTAGTCCATCCTAGGAAAAAAGTTAGTGAGATCCAGTCTCAAAGAACAATTTGAGCATGATGGTTCATGCCATATCCTAAATTCATAGAAATCTGAAGTAGGAAGATTAAAGTTTGAAGGTGGTACTGGGCAAAAGCATGAGACCCTATCTAAAAAATGACTTTAAAGAGACCCAAAGATGTAGCAAGTGTTAGGGGTTCTGCCTAGTGAGTGCAAAGTCCTAAATAACACACACACACACACACACACACACACACACACACACACCTGTCTTCCATCATTAGAATTGGAAGCAAAAGGAGCATAAAATTGTATTTTTGGTGACATGAACATTCAAATTTGGGGGGAGGGATCTTGATTGACAGAGAGTCATCTACTTGCATATTTTCTTTAACTTGGAGCATAGTCCAAGTTTCCTGCCTGACATCATAGGCTTATAACCCCTGGCCTAGTCTATGGAAAGATTGGACTGAAAGAGACCAATTAGAAATGTATTGCATAGTCTAGGCAAGAAATGCTGAGGTCCTAATCTAGGGCAGAGGCAACACAGACAAGAGGGCAGGAGCTCAAGAATAATTATAAAATAGGCAAGACTTGGGAAGAATGTAGACCTGAGGGGTGAGAGACAACTTTTATGCCTTAGCTTGAGTGATGAGAATCAAGATACCACTCCAGGAAAAAGAAAAAAAGAATGTTAGGGAAAGATGTAGTACTGAAGTTTGAATTTGCTCTTTGAGGGGTGTGTGTGTGTGTGTGTGTGTGTGTGTGTGTGTGTGTGTGTATCCAAGTAGACATTCCAAAGGGCAACTGAATCCAACTCTGGTCAGAGGTCATGACTTGAGATGCAGTAGTTCACAGGCCAGAGGCAACAGTATGGAAGTGAACAAAGGTATCCAGAGTAATGAGGCAGAGTAACAATAGCCCAAGAATACAAAAAGAGCACTAGGAACCCATGACCACCCAGAATAGAGGCTGAGACATTTACATGAGAGGTAGGACAATTGACAGAAACAAGGAGACTCAATTATTTGTGTAAGGCTAGCTGTGATATGATATTTCTTTTAGTTCATAGGATGCCTTGCATGAACTGGTGAAGTGGTTTGTAGACTCAGTCTCCAAAGATGCAGAATGGTAATATATGCAATATAGTAATTTGCTTTTATGAATGCCAAGATTTATATGTACATATACAATATATGTATTGATGCCGTGGTACTGGAGACAACAAAAATGGAGGTTTAATTCTTGACAGAAGAAAGCCCAGTTGTGAGCTCTACTTGTATTTGGCTGTTCCTCTGCAGTCGGTGAAGTGCCATGCACTAGAATGGAAGCTATAGTCTGATGGGCTTGCCATAAGAGAAGGTGCAGTGGACTATACTGGATGGAAACTGAGGTAAAAACCCTGAAAAAGCAACAGGCAAAAGAGGAGCCTATGGATTTACACAAATAGGCTTTCAGTGTATGAATCATCTGGGGACATGAGAGGGACACTGAGCAGAACTCTCCAGTCACTGTAGCAAGGAAACAAAAAAGCTTGAAGAATCATGCCTGACCCTCTCACTAACTCAGTCCGAGGAGGGTCTATTACTTCTGCCATGTTATTTTGCCTACCAATCATCAAACAGCTCCACTCAGCTGCAGATAATTCAGAAGTACCCTGTTCCATGCTACCATAAAGGAGGACTCTTCATGGGTTGGGCCCAGTGATGTCTCCCACACCAACTCATCACTGCCTGCTTCTCTCAATATCACTCAAAAACATCCAGATTGACAGAGGCACACACATCCCACAACCAAATAGGCTACCCATGTTCCTAATGGCATTCTTCAAAGGGATCTTGGGCTCTATATATTTTCTAGATCTCCTAAGTTTGCCTTAGGTCATGAAGGACAAATTTCAATCTAATGTGAAAACCAGTGACTGTGTAGCCAGGTAGAGCCTCAAGTTCACAGGGTTCTGCAGATAGCCTGCTGTTAATTAGGAATTCAGAATTTGGGAGTCATGTAGGTAATGTTTTGCACTCACTTCCATTCTATCCATTCTCCTCATGCTTCTCTATTTTAATGGCATATCCTGCATATCAAGACTGTGCAAAAATCTCTCTTATTAATAAGGACAGGAATCCATGGACTCATGATTTTGGCTTCCAGTTGCCCTAAGCAAATGGAAGCTGGAAGCTCGACAAAGTGCAAATTTCTGTGGTCCAGAGACGGCCATCTGGCTATCCAAACAGGGGCAGAATTCCCACAGTGTGGCATTTGTCTTACTTGGTGCTGCCCAAAGTTCATCCATTGAGCATTTGTCTCCCAAGATGCTTCTTCTTTTTTTTTTTTTTTTTTGCCAGTCCTGGGCCTTGGACTCAGGGTCTGAGCACTGTCCCTGGCTTCTTTTTGCTCAAGGCTAGCACTCTGCCACTTGAGCCACAGCGCCACTTCTGGCCATTTTCTGTATATGTGGTGCTGGGGAATCGAACCCAGGGCTTCATGTATAGGAGGCAAGCGCTCTTGCCACTAGGCCATATCCCCAGCCCCCAAGATGCTTCTTGAAAAGGTATTTGCAGAGTCAAATTATATTCTCTTCTTAGAAACTGATGGTATGAAAGTCCATTAAATGTTCCCAAATGGATCCAGTTATGTTCCTTATCTCAGTGAGTTTACTTGACCAGAGAACCCTATTCATTTGGCATCATCTTTATTAATATGCTGTAGATAAACATTCTTTGGAATCCATTTTATTAAAGATCAAGCTGGTAATTCAGAATTCTCCTTGACAGGATGTCTAGAGAAGGCCAGCCTATTAAAGGAGATGCTTTCGGATCTCAATACATACTTACTTCCATGGAATTGTGCATGTTTGGGATTTGGGGAGTGATAACTGCTGGGTAGAGTAATAAAGCATGACTAGTCATTATCTGTTAATGACTTGTTTCAAATGTTTAATAAGTATATGAGGCTTCTTTGTACTCTCTTCTGTGTGTGTATGTGTGTGTGTGTGTGTGTCTATGTCTGTGTGTTTGAGGTTTTTCCTTAAGAGCATTTTTAAAAAGAAACATTGAAATCAAAATACCTGATTTTAAAAAGGGGGAACAAGTTCAGCAGTAGAGTTCACTGGACATTGATGAAAGTGAGCTATACAACTTGTGGGTGGAGATGGGAGGGAGAGATTGGGAGAGTGTGAGAGAAAGGAAGACACCATATGAAAGGAAATATGCCTTATCTGACTCATTGTAATCCCTCTGTACATCACCTCTATAATAACAATAAAGTAAACTAAGAAAAATAATACCTGATGATTTACTCGTAAATTACCATGTTCCAATGTATGTTCTAACCATATGTTCTTTGTCACATACGTATTATCACAGACCCTTAATTAGAAAAGTGATGATTATTCTCCTTTCTTTATAGGCTCAGAAACATGTGCTTGTGTTCACACAGCTAGTAAAAAGCAGAGTCAAGCCTTCCTGACTCCCACACCTGTGCAAGTATGTTACACACTGGCTGCAGCAGACCACACTTTTCCTTTAAAGGCAAACTGTGAGGAAGGTCCCAGTATGATCAAGGTTACTAGCCCTGTGTGGAGAAAGAAAATACAGTCAGCCAATGCCTCCCAGAATAGGGCATGACAGCCATGCAGGTAGCATCAGCCCTGTGCCTGCCCCTGCCTGTGTCATGTGGCTGTTCCACAAGTTTCCTCAGTTTTCCACGATATTCAGTGCCTTTCCAGGAGTTGGAAAACCAACTCAGGATAGCAACACTGCTCCAAGTCTCTGAACCCATTTCCAAACCCTCCGATCCTGAGTTTTCCAGAAGGGATAACAACATACTATGGTCTTAACTGGCACCTAAGTTCTCCTAGTTATGAATCTTTTAGTTGATTGCATGGACCTGCAACAAAGCTTTGTTTTAAACAGAAAAAAAGCATTCTATGTGCCATCAAAAAAGGCAAAAGCAACCATGCCCAGTCATTTTCACTTAGGACTATGAGGCTGATATCTTCTTAACTTCAGAGGTACTTTTTTTCCTGGAGGCTATTAACCCAGTTATCTCCAGTGAGCACAAAAGCAACAACTGAGCGGAGAATGGAAACGATGTGAATGATTATAATTTTCTTTTAGAGTTGAAAGTGGTGGGAAAAGGGTAAGTGTTTGAACAATATCACTGTGGATTTACTAGTAAAGGGACTCTCAGATTCCCACAAGCAAACTCTCTCTACAAGGGCACTGCTTCTGTATTTCAAAGAAAGGTCACTGCTCTGTCCTTAGGAGCAAGAGTCCTTTTGAGTAAAACAAACACACAAACAAATGATGAGCATGCAAGTTCACTAAATTATGTAGCTTGAGTTTAAAGGAGTGGATATCAAGACTTACTTTTATAGTAAAATGGTTTGTATAGGGTTGTCTTTTTGTTTTTAGGTCCTGGAGCTTGAACTCTGGACCTAGGTGCTGTCCCTGAGCTTCTTTCTTGCTCAAGGCTAGCATTCTACCACTTGATCCACAAGACCACTTCAGGCATTTTCGGAGTAGTTAATTGGAGATAAGAGTCTCATGGACTTTCCTGCCTGGGCTGGCTTTGAACCACGATCTTTAGATCCTCAGCCTTCGGAGTAGCTAGGGTTACAGGCATGAGCCACTGGTGCCTGGCTCATATAGGTTTTGTGTTATAAATTCTTGTGGAGTTTCTAGGAGGACCTCCTTTTTCTTTTTCAAGCATCAACCTATTTTAGTTATCAATTTAGTCATAGTATTTTATCATTTCAATGAAACATCATACTCATTTATTGTTCCATATCAGTGTTTTCCATCATTTAATGCTAGTCTCTAGATAAGGTGGTTTTTATTTCTGTCCAAGTTATCTAAGTGACAGAGATTTTATTTATTTATTTTCAAATTTTATTTGTAAAGGTTATGTACAGAGGAGTTACTGTTATTTAAGTTAGACAATGAGTGCATCTCCTTTTGAACAGTGTCACACCCTCCCTCATTCTCTCTGTGTTTCCCTTTCTCAAAATTTTCATTTATAAGCCACAGTCTTACCCTATCAGTTATTGAAAATGAAGAACTGTTTGTTTATACACATCTATTTTCAGTTGCAATTTTGTCTGTGAACAAAAGAAAGAGCTAATTACTTGTCCAGCTGTATTTTTTTATTGTCTTAGAGCACAAAAATCTATAATCAAAGAGAAACAGGAATCTTCTATGTCAACAGCTACATCACACTCATCCTCGAAGCAACCGCATGGCAAAGTACTCAGAGTGCGGTGACTGGCCAGGAGTGGGCAAAGGCCCTTCCCTGGGAGGAGGGACAGAAACATGACCTAAAGCATACACAATAAGCAAAATGTTTGTGAACTAAGGCAGGAAGATCCTCCAAAGGAAAGGACAGTGAACAGAGAAAGAATTCATGCACAGTGAGGCCCAAGCAACAAGGAAAACAGGCCTAGATGTGAATGATGGGTGCTCATTGAACTGAAATACTTGAATTTGAACTAGCAAGCAAGCTATATTGCCAGAGTTGTTGGAGAAGGTATATTCTTAATTTCCATTACTATTGGTTAAAAGCATTTCAGGAAACAGGATTTTTTTTTTAAATGCAAGTTAGAAAATTGGAAGAGACAGGGAGAGAGAACAAGAGAGAAAATGTGAGAGTGTGTGAATGAGAAAGGAAAAGGGAGAAGGAGAAGAGGAGGAGAAGGAGGAGGAAGAGGAAGAGAAGGAGGAGGAGGAGGGGGAGGAGGAGGGGAGGGGGAGGGGGAGAGAATGTAGGATGCTTGGAATGAGGAAG
Source organism: Perognathus longimembris pacificus (assembly GCF_023159225.1). Taxonomy (NCBI): domain Eukaryota; kingdom Metazoa; phylum Chordata; class Mammalia; order Rodentia; family Heteromyidae; genus Perognathus; species Perognathus longimembris. The sequence continues at coordinate 28,109,815 of NC_063176.1, read as the reverse complement.
CAGAGGAATCTTCTGGCTGGAGTGGTAGGAGGACGAACTCGCACATTGACTATCCTCATTGCTACTCAGAAAATACCAACTATCTTGTTAAATGACCAGTCTGAGTTCTTTACGCAAAGACACGGTTATTTAGCCTGTTTTTTGTTTATTTGCTGATCCTGGGGCTTGAACTCGGGGCTACCAATTGAGCCACAGCACCACTTTCAGCTTTTTTCCTAGTAGTTTTTTGGAGATAAGAGTCTAATGGACTTCTCTGCCTGGGCTGGTTTTGAACCACAGTCCTCAGATCTCAGCCCCCTGAGTAGCTAGGATTACAGGTGTGAGCCATCAGGGCCGGGCTCCTCATTTGTTAAATTTAAGCAGACTGCATGGTCACCTGTTGATGCATTTCTTGGTGTTATAGTTGGCCTTGGTCACAGTGCAAAGCAAAATCTAGGTAAGCTAATGGGATAGGAAAAAAAACGGGAATATAAAGACTTACAGCCCTTTCAAGTTTGAAGCAACAACAGATTGTGTTTGTTTTTCAAATCCACTCACATACCCTAGGCAGATTTCTGGAAAAGAACTCTATTTCTCCCTACCTCCTACCAAACATTCCTGAAAATGCAGTTGCAATTTAAGGCAGTCATATTTAATTTTTCCCATGCTTTTCTATTTGACCTTGGTTCTTTCTTTCCCTAGAGAAAAATCTGAGATTCGCAAAGAATCATTATGTTGCTGGTGCAGTATATCTCGGCCTTTGCATTCTTGTCTTTAGCCCTTAGTGAACTTGGTTCTTCACCTTTTCAAATAAAATCTGCTTCCAAAAAGGATTGCTTTCTCAGAGATCTTCACTGGAAACCCTTTGAGAATATTCTTAGTGTGTAGAGCATGTATGTTTATGTGCATTATCGTGTAAATATGTTCTTATAAGTAAGACTGTACTGGAAGAAGAAAGATAACTTCCACTGACCCAAAGTCCAAGGCATTTTCTTTAATAAAACATTGAATATGCAAGCTTCAATGTGCATGCTTATGCGCTTGCCTCACTGTAAGCTAATGGCTGATGGTACAGACAACGTTTTGGAAATTCCTTTCACAGCCTGACATCCTAACTGTGGAAAATGACATATTTGGTAGGGTATAAATAAAACTTAGCCATCAATGCAGCCATATCTGTTGAGCTCCAGCCCCTGCATTTTGGAGATTGTATTCTGTGTTGATCTCATTATCTCTTGCTATTATTTACATCTTTTTCTGGGGCTTTGTCTAACAGTTGGTTTTATCAGATGCCATTCAGAGAGTGACAGGATAGCCTCTTCTGTGGAAAGGGATTCCCAAGTAAGTCCAAAGGGTAAAGGCTGTTCATAATTAGACCTGACAGTTATTAACATGTGCCAATGTGCCTGTCTGTGTTGAGCTCAAAGAATTATAAGGCCACGAGAGGGAAAGATGTGCTACTACCTATGCTTGGTCCCATCCATACGCCTACAACCTAGCTTTGTAAAGATTGCCATGTAAACCCACAATCCCAGGGCTTCTGGGAGAAACAGTAGCTCTTTAGTCTAAGAGCTCACAGCGCTGGCAGCTAAGTTGATCTTATCATCCACTTGCATAAAACATTTCAGTGACTTCTCATTGCCTTTAGAAAAAGAAAAACAAATCAATTCCTTACCAGGGTCTTGACCATCTAAATATCACCTCTGCCCCCTCTCCTGTGGCTCTCTGCCCTATCATGGTAGTTCCATTTCCTCTGGTCTGTTGAACTCCATCATCTCAGGGCTTCTGCATATTCTGTTTTCCTCTGCTGAGAATTCTCTTCCCTCCTCATTAACTCCCGCTCATCTCCATTTCAGTTCAAGGGAAATTGGACTGGGATAAATCCCTTTACATATGGATGGGCATTGGAAATAGATTTTCTCATTCTCTAAATCCTAAATAGGATTTTCAAAGTTCAGCTCCCACTACTCCTTCACTCTGAATTTCATCCTAATCTGGGCCTTCTCTGTGGTTCTTGACTGCTTCTTCTCTCTTCTAGAGCACACACAGGTTTGTCTGGTTATCCATCTCTGCTTACAGTTCTGCCCACCAAACTCTTAACTCTTTCTCATCTTCTCATACTATATCCTTAATAAATGTTTCTTGAATGAATGAGTGGGTAAATGGAAGAGGGATAAGAAAAAATGAGGTGGCAACTGTAGGATACACAGCGCTGGTCATGTTGCTAAATATAATTTTTCTTCACATAAATCAGACACCTAGATTATTGCTCCAGATACACTGTTTGTAGTATTCCTGTGTGGTAGATTTCCTCCTTTCCTTTCTTATGTTTCTGTGACAGGGTCTAACTGTGTAGTGTGGGCTAGCCTTGATCTCGCAATGCTCTGGCTTTAGCATGTGATTGCAGGTGTTCACCATCATGCCTAGCTACTTCCTGTTTTTCTAAGTTATCACTTATAGTTTAACATTGCTTTTACTTCCTCCCAGTCATGTCAAGTCATGACCTAGCCTCCATTGACTTCTCAACTCTAACCCACATAACCTTAACCTCTTTTACATTCCAGTTCTGATCATGACTGGTTGGCTCTTATAATTTACTAATTACGAAAGGCAGTCAGTTCAGAGTCCAGACTACTCATCCCTCCACAGGCAACCTTTTTCAGTGAGTTTCAAGAAATAATGTTGTTTCCTGTTTTGTCTCCTGCTTTCATTCCTGCTTTAAGTCTGCCATGAAATCCAAATCCTCTTCAAGGTCCCATGTCAAGGACCTTACCACACTGACTGATTTTCATGACTTCATTTAAGATTTGAGTTAGGAGGCTGCCTTCTACCACTTTCCATTACCCCCTCCCTTTTAGCAACTACCTTTTGTATTGAAGTCCCATCCAAAACCCCAATCATTTCTCCTCAGTCATGTACAATTATTTCCTCTCTTCTACTAGTTAAACTTTTAATTCTCAGATATTTAGGAAGTCTTCCGCAAGGCTTTCTCAATATAGCTTGTCAAACAAAGATATTTCTTGCCCTAATTGCAATTTGGGTGCCATTGGAAAGATAATCTTTCCCTTTTTCCACCTCAAAGTGTGAGACTAATAAAACCTGGCCTTTGAGAGAGTTCATATTCTCTAGCCCAAACAAAATAGTGAAGACGTGGGGGGGGGGGAGCTCCTACAAAGTCACTGTAACCCATAATTGGCGGTCATATTTTCTTGCCAATGAGCTCAAGCTCCTTAGGATGGCATACTTGCTTCTCTACCATTATTCTCCCTTTGCAGGTTATGCGGCTGTGCTAGGCCTCTGAAGTTGCTGTTCATATTGTCTCTCTGTCTCTCTCTTCTCTGCCAGTCATCCTGGTGAACTCACCTTCTGTGAAGCTTTTCCTGACTCCTCTAAGGAGGGTGTGCTCACTGCTCCTCAACAACGTATCCCCTGAGAAGACTGTGCATCACGATCACACTTGTTGGGCTGAATCCAATTCAAAGGAATTTGCACACAACATATTTCATTGTCAGAGCTCTTCAACCCAAAGTCATCCTGAAGCCAAGAAGAATTTTAATTCTGAGTCCTATATTCAAAACAGGACCACATTGCAAGGCTTTAAAACAGGCCCTCCCCCACCTTTAATAGAGAACAAAAGACTATTCACATAGATTCTGACTAAGTGTTGAAAGGCTCCATAGTATCTCTGAAGACCACAGCAAGAAGCTTTAAAAATGTTATTCCATGCAAGAAGAATTACAAATGAAAAATATCCACTCAAAGAAATTGTTATTTTTTTTTTATAACCAGTAAAACTTTGTTTAGATGATCATTATAGGAAAGAGTGAAACATGACTTCCATTCAGAGCCTAGTTTCAGAACTATGGAGGCGGAAGAGTCCTGACCCAGACTTTGTGACAGTACGAGGGTGGTCCTGGGGCAGATTGGTCTTTTATCAAGATATCTTCCATTTTCACTTGTATTCAGCAAAGCCGGTGGCAAATCTGTGTGGCGACTGTGAGCAGCCGGCATGCACACATCCTGGACTTGGGAAATTTCCTCATCAGGCCTCAAATTGCGTCTGTGCATAGGGCCCTGCTTCCTCAGCCAGCTGGTACTCAACACCATTAGGACAGGTGTCCTGCTGCCTCCCTGTCTCAAAGATGCTTCCTTTGGGTCTTGATTTGGGGGCCGAGAAGAGAACACAGAATGAAGGTAGCCCCCAGGCTCTTGACCTTAAGGCAGAAAAGGGAGGCTCCACCAGTTCAGCCTTTTATCTCACCAAGTGCCACCTTCTCTCCAACTTAACAAACTGGTCTCCAGAGAGCTTACAATCACATCTAAACAGGGAAAACTGTGTACCCCTGCAAGCAAAGTGCCATTAATCCCCTCCTCTGCCCACATGCAGATAGTGTTTTGCCTGGGCACCATTTCACTTAGGGAATGTGTTGAGAGGCTGCTTCTCCAGGCTCAACAGAGGCTTTCTTTCTGGTGTTCCAGCCTTCACTGCCTGCCTTCTACTCCTTCTACCCCTTTTCATCCTGGATTATTTCATGGATGCATGGAGTCTTGTTAGCCTTCACAGCCTGCAGCCCTGCCCACCATTGCCTTAGCAATGGGTTATAAGCAGGCGTGTCCCCCACTCACCTGGGACAATCAGAGAGGATTTTGCCTGATGGGCTCTGTGATCCTAATGCAAGCAGGGCAGGCTGTCTGCCATCCCCTGGGGCAGCCCATGATTTTCATCTCCAGTAAATTTTGGACTATGAGGCGCCCTTGGATTTCTACTAAACACTGAAGTCCAAACATCTCTTCCAATAGCTCTTTTCCATCCACGGCTGCTTCTGAGGAGCCTTGAAAAAGGAGCCAGGGTCTGTGAACCAAGGCATTCTGTTTCTCCATATTCTGTCTGATCTCTGTCTCCCTGCTGGAAGGCCAGGGATGCTTCTCTTGGGCTCTGCAGTTTGCTAGTCCCATGGGGATTTGGTGTTCGGGATTGTAACTATCCTGTTCTGGAATGATTCCTTTGACTTCCTGTTCCCCGTGCCCTGCCTTCTTCTTCCTGTCCTGATTCTTGGACCTACAGTAGGAACTCAGGGCCACTCCCCTCTCCCCCACTCACAGGCCTACTAAATAAGAAGAGCACAAGCCAGGCACCAGTGGCTCATGCCTGTAATCCTAGCTACTCAGATTTGAGGGTCATGAATTAAAGCCAGCCCAGGCAGGAAAGTCTGTGAGACTCTTATCTCCAATAAACTACTGAGAAAAATCCAGAAGTGGTACTATGGCTCAAGTGGTAGAAGGCTAACCTTGAACAAAAGAAGCTCAGGGAGAGCACCTAGGTCCAGAGTTCAAGCTCCAGGACTGGCAAAAAAAAAAAAAAAAAAAAAAAAAAAGCGCTAAAACCCGGGGGTTGAATTCTATTTCACTTTTTCTTCATTGTATACTATGAAGATAAAAGAATCATCATCCTGTAAATCAGTAATGTCAGTGGAGAGAAATAAGTGTCTCATCCAAACTTGTGAACTTACTACCTAGGCACTTGAGGACTCAGACTAACATAAGAAGTCATTTCCTTCATTTGATTGGTTTATGGGGTCGTGCCAGTGACACCCTGTGAGGCAGAGTTCAGAGCTAGCCTCTGAACAGACCAGGTCACAAATAATTACCTTCAGCATGTGGACCTTTGCCTCACCCATCAGAGGTGACTGACAGAGGAGGTGTGGCTTCATCTATACAGCTCATTCAATGAGCATTGGCCCTTCTTCCTGGTGAGCAGATTTACAGAGAAGCATGGCCCAGACAGTGGTTTTGTATATAGGGTATATGTAAACAGCTACAAGGATTTTGGCCAATTCTTCCAGAAGACACAGCTGAGAAAGAAGGGAGGGATATTTTTCAGGAATGTGAAAGGGATAAGTAGATGGATAGATGGATGATAGATGGATGAATGAATGAATGATGAATAGAGGGATGGATGGATGGATGGATGGATAGATTGATAAGGAATTCCTTGATCTCCCACTCTGAATCCCTATTGGCCATTCACACATGGGAGTGGCTAGACAATTGCATTTGTCTTCTGTGTTAGTATGAAAGAGAATCTTGGATGGGATATTGCTGTGGTTCCATTGCTCTTCGTGCCTCTTACTGCCTAGGAAGACTATTCAGACTCACCTCAAAATAGGTAGTGATAGCATCCCACCATCACAATGAACAAGGAGGGCTTATGAAGGACCCTTTGTATTCCAGCTCCACTATGAAGAAGTTAGTGTTTGTGATATTCCCCCCGACCAAATGTTATTGGCACCCCCTGCCAGCAAGCAGCGGTTCTGTTTTTATAAAACTTTAGGTTAGTGTTCTCAAAATGCTGCTACCATCCTCCCTCACTCCACCCTCTTTGGAATAATCCTCCTGAAAGATAAATATCAGCCTTGGAAGCAACCTCCAGAATGTTTACCCATTGCTTCAATTTACCCAGAAACACAGCAAGAAAGTCTTAGATCCTGTTATGACACTCCAAAATATTCTATGCAGATCCTATGCCCAGCAAAATATTGAGGAGAGATGAAGACTACTAACAAAATTCATCACCTTTCTCTTAGCCTTATAAGAAATCCTCAAGGGAGTTCAAGTTAAATCAAAAGGATGCTAAATGGTAGCATGAAAGGTAAATGTACAAACTCAGAATTCTGCAATACTAGTGGAGAACAAATCCCCTCCCCCACTCTTTAATGCTATATTTTACTTATTTTTATTTCCTAAAATATATTTTATTGTTATTGTAGTGGTGATGTACAGAGGAGTTACAATTACATGTCAATTCTGGTGCCATAGCTCCCTAGGCAAGGAGCAGAGGTTTCCAAAATTGTGAGCACCAATTTGTATCTTAATTAAAACAAAACAAAAATGCCAACAGACCACCAATTCTCCTCTCCCTTTCCCAAATTATGCTAAAAAATGTTTTCAGAGCTGCTGATTGAAGAAATATGTATTGATAAAAATGAATTCAGCACCTTTTTAAAAAATTGAACGAGTATTTTATGGATTGCAGTTTTTTTGCATGCACCTAAAAATAGCCATGCACATTTAGGAAGATGCATTCTTTAGCAGCTTATAGGTATTAAAAATACCACAGGCCTCTTGCAGGAATTCTGCAAGGGTAGGGCTCAGGTCAGAAAAGTGAATCCTACTGCCATACAAAACAATCAGTGTCTTTCCTAATTTTTTCTACTCTGGATTCCAAAATGATGAGCAAGGAAATCAGTAGTGCTGAGAAGAAATGAGGAGTTCTGATTTCTTCTGGAATATAAATGAGGTGCCTGGACAAACATATGAGTTTGGGGTTATGGAGAGAAATCCATACTAGAGAGTCTTTCCTATCCCCCAGGGCTCTCAGATAAACTCTACAGACAAGTTGGGCTAATGGTCTGAGTGTGTGTGAAAGTCATTGCCTGGATAAGGCTAGAGTCACAAGCCCCAATTTTGTTAGGATGGTAAGAAATTCCTATAATCCCTGTTAATTGGGAGGGAAAGGAAAATGGATTTTGAGTTCAAAGCCAACTCGGGTAAAGCTAATGAGTCTCTATGCAAAAGACAAAATATGAACAGAAGGATAGGTAGATGAGGCTCAGGAGGTAGAACTCTTGCCCAACATGTTCAAGACTCTGAGTTGAACTTCTAGTACCACACAAAAATTTAACTCCATGGTTTCCCGCATTAGTATATGTCTAGGATAGTCCTAGCAGATGATCATAATAGCTCAATGATTACATACATATGGTCACATACGATGGTGCTAAGAGAAATGAACTCCAAGATATAGAAACAAGCAGTTTATCATTGTTTTTATTTTTTAACATACTATGTGAAATTATTCCTTTTTTCTTTTACCTCCCTTTAGTCCCTGTTGTAACTGTTTTTGATTTTGGTACTCTGGGATTGTATATATGTTTGTCTGAATTAGGGAAGGGAAGGGGAACATCAAAATGGTGAGACAAAAGGTAAAAGGTGAACCAATGCAACAGCAATACTTACAAGATAACATGTTAATGTACTCACTATTTTATGTATGTAACTGTGATCCCTCTGTACATCACCTAGACAATAAAAAATTAAAACAAAAAAATATAAGTTTAGAATTGCCTAGTACCAAGATGGCTTGCAGCAATAAAACAAGTTATCAAATGTAAAATAAATTAAATTAAAAGTTTTTAAATTCCATTTGTTCCCTAGAGATGTGACTGAGGGTGAGTGCAGTAATGGTTCATCATAGATGGCAGTATACCCTATGACATGACGGTGGGTGGAGAGTTGGGTGGAGCGAGGTGGTTAGGTGCCACTTAGAGACAGTCCTGGGCTTTCTTCCCCTCTAACAACTGATGCGTGGTGCTGGAGAGAAGTTGGTGCTGGGTACCTGAGGACTGTGATGACAGTGGCCTCCCACTGAGCTGAGATGAACACTAAATAGGACCAAGTCCTAGTCTGCTTTTTCTATCATTAAAGTAGGACAGACTGAATAATGTCTAAAGAAAAGAAACGTCCAGACCCAAAGAAACACAGGCTGCAAGGTTCCCCTTGTTTGTAATAACTAGCATATGCCTATGATATTCTTTGCAGAGGATCACAATAGCTCAATAGCTATGTGCATGTGACCATACAAAATGAACTCCAAGAAATGGAAACAAGAGATTTTAAAATGTACTGTTTGCAGTTCTTTTCCCCCCTTTAGTTATGCCCTGTTGTTACTGTTTTTATTTCTCTACCCTTTGTCATATGTATAAGTTCATCTGATTTGTGGAAGGGAAGGGGAATCACAAAAATGGTGGGACAAAGGGTGAACCAATTCAACAGTGAGACTCACTAGACATCATATTGGAAATGAACTTTACAACTTGGTGAGGGGGGAAACAGGAGAAAATGAGGGAGGGAGTAACTCTGTTCAAAAAGAAATGTACTCATTACATTACTCATGTAAGTATAACCCCTCTCTCTGTACACCTCCTTTGCAATAAAAAAGAAAAGAAATGTCCAATATCAAAACTGGCATTGAATAAGGGCCTTCATACTATGCCATCCATGATAGAAGGTCAAAGGGCAAGAGAGAAAGACCCAAAACCCAAGAGGCAGCCAGGCCTACCCTTTTCCAGGACCCTACCTCTGCCATCACTAACCTTCTCCTCAATAGCAAGCCTACTCTGTTCTCAAGGGCTGAGCCCCTGCAAGTTCCCAACTTTCAACGTTGTTGTATTGGGATTAAGTTTCTCACATGATTTTTTTTGGGGGGAGGGGTGATTAGCAAGATGAGAATTAGCATTTGTTGGTTAAGATACTACAAGTTGCTAGTTGTTAGTTTCAATAGTACAAGGTTAGATTCCACTTCATAATGTTTCTAGGTTTAGCTCTCCAATAAAATTATATTAAAAAATCAAAATGATTGTTCTTATTTTCTTTCTTTTTGGGGGGAGTGGGTGGTGCTGGTACTAGGGCTTGAACTCACAGCCTGGACACTATCCCTTAACCTTTTTGCTCAATGCTGACACTCTACCACTTGAGCCACAGTTCCACTTCTAGCTTTTAGTTGGTGAATTGGAGATAAGAGTTCATGGATTTGCCCAGACTGGCTTCAAACCAGGATACTTAGGGCTCAGCCTCCTAAGTAGCTATACAAGTGTGAGCCACCAGTGCCCAGCTGTTCTTACTTTTTTGTAATAGCCACATGAGTTCCTTCCAGCATCCTGATCCTGTCCCAACCAGTGTCTCTCTGACCACAATTCTCAAGCCTGCATGCTTTTTTAAAGTGCATCAATATAGTTCTTTTCACAGACCATGTGCATTTTTGTGCCTGCTTTTAAATGACATTTTGAATCTCAGCCAATGTGAGTCATTTTAAGTCTATACCCTGATCTGCCCTGGGATTCTTGAATACACTTGGGTTTGTGTTTGGACAGTTGCAAAGATGCATTATCCTACCCAGTGTTTATCTGCACTTTAATGACAGGCAAGGAATAATTGAGCAGCTTGACATGTGCCAGGTTCTAAATGGAGGGATGAAGGTTCTGATGGAAACAGGGGGAGAAATAGATTTGTCCTGAACTTGGCAGCCATGGCACTCAGCCGGGCTCCGCCAGCCTGGTGCTCAGCTACTTCCAGATCTTCCAATAAACAAGGGGAAAAGTATCCCAAAAGCACCAATAAAATAAGAAAGCAAAAAAAAAAAAAAAAAACCACCAAAATAAACCACAAATCCAAACAAACAAAATCCTGTACACTAACACATTTTTGTGAGCACAGGTGATTTGGGTTTGGCTTTTAGTTGAACATTAATTTTTTCTAAGTGTGACATTTAAATGTGGTCCAACACCATTGTTTGCTCATTGCCACTTCCCTTGCTTTGATGGACATCTCGTGATTAGGCGTCTTATTATTAGCACAAATGCTTTCTGTAGCAACATAAAGGCAAGGATGCTTATTAATCAGAAACCAAATTTCCTATTCAGGCACATAATCATGGATCTTAGAAAATGTGAATATGCTTATGTGGTTGGAAAGACTGGCTGAGAGCAGCTTCCTCTCAAGGTGCTTGGTAGGCCAGGATAATGATATCCCATATTGTGAACCATAGGAAGGACTTCTGGAACCATGGTAGGCCAATGGATCTCACCGGAAGGAAGGGGAGGGTTCTACAGGAATGATAGACTTCTGGGAAGAGCGATATGAAGAAGGAGGCAAGGTTGTGCCTCCTAACCTTCCTCCATCAAGTCACCTGCATCTCCAGCATCACAGATTCCTACTTTCTGCTCTTTAGCATCTTAGGATGTTAGGAGAGGTAAACAGTTAAGGGTTAAGTCCACAGACACTGGACTCATGCTCCCTGGGTTTAAATCCCAGCTTTGCTACTAAGTTGCTGTGTAGTCTTGGAGAAGTTACTCAAGTTCTCTGGACCAATCAAATGAAATTATTCTGATTCCTGAGATTAGTATGAAGATTGATGAAGTTGATATATATCATAAACAGAATGGAATGGGCAGAAGTTCCCAACTTGGGATGAAAGTACCATCAATAGACAAGCCTATTCATATGGCTGCTTAGGCAGGTTGAAAAAGAGAGGAGAGATTTCCAGGCCTAAGCTATTCTCCTTGGTAAGGATTTGTTCCAGAGTTTCCCCTTGCTGTGTAACTCTCCCGGGATCTTGTTCAATTCTTAACTCTCTAAAAACAATCCCAAATGTTCATAATCCTGGTGAAATGTGGGTGTGGAAATAAGGAATGAAAACAGGCACACTTACTTTCTCCTTAAGTGTCCTGGACTGCTAAAGAAATCCTAGGCCCCATTTGGATGTGAAACCAAGTCAAACAAACAAAAACTTGGTTTTCAAAGCTAACCACAGTATTTTAGGTTAAGTGTGTGTGTGTGTGTGTGTGTGTGTGTGTGTGTGTGTGTGTGTGGCAATACTGGGGCTTGAATTCAGTGCCTCATACTCTCACTTGGCTTTCTTGCTTAAGGATAGCACTCTACCGTTGAGCCATAGCTCCACTTCTGGATTTTGGTGGTTAATTGGAGATAAGAGTGTCACGTACTGTCCTGCCCAGGCTAGCTTCAAATCCTTACTCTCCTGTCTAGTTAGAATTATAGGCACCACCAGCTCTGCCTATCCCCAAGGTTAGTTTTGACACCAAATGAGTAACACATTTTCTTCCTTCAGATGTTAGAAAGCACTCTGCTTAAAGAAAAAAAAAAAAAAAGATTGAAAACAAAATATGATTCACTCATCTTACCCAAGAATGTTCAAAATACTTCCCAGAGATGGCAAGACCTAATCCCCTGGTGGGGGAGGGGATGGCCACTGGCTCCCAAGCCCTTTTCTCCATTCTATCTAAAGAACAAAGGCGGGGAGCTGCTGACCTGCCCCATCTCATCAGGGAGCGCCAGGAGGAGGCTGCTCAGAGTTCCCCTGACTTTCAGAGTTTCTAATCCAAAACTGGTTTCTTTCTCACAAATGGCTCTGTCCCATGCAAACTGCTGAACAAAGAAAATGAAGGTTTGAAAGTTCATACTGACCTTTTTTGGTGTCTGGGACAATGCAATCCTTTCAGATCATAACAGAAAGAGATTAAGGTACCTGCTTGGCCTCTGTTGGGATTGTTCCCTTCTCATTTTTAATGCACTGAAATTTTGCTGGACTCTCCTGTTTGGTACAACCCATGGGCATTGTTAATAGGCAAGGAGGAATTGTTTTTAACTTGCTTTGGGTTTTACTTCTTTCCCTAAGCAAGTCAGCAGCTTTTTGTTTTAAGGAGATCTTTCATTTTCTGCAGTTCCTTTGTTCACCTTCAAAAAGTTCATATTCATGAGCAAAATTGATCATTGAAACTAGGACATTAGGCTCAGAAAACTGCATGATGCAATGTAAGATACTTGTGCTCACTGGGCTTGAACTCAGGGCCTCCTACTTTGTCTTGGCTTTCTTGCTCATGGTTGGTGCTCTACCACTTAAGCCATGCCTCTAGGCTGACATTTTACTGGTTATTTAGAGATGGAATCTCACAGATTTTTCTGCCTGGGCTAGCTTCAAAGCACAGTCCTCTAGGTTTCAGCCTGCTTGCTGAGTATCTAAGATTACAGGTATGAGACACTGGCACCTGGCTAAGAAGTGTGTTGTGCTGTTTTTCTATTGCTCCTACTCCAGGTTAAAGGATAACCAGCCTATCTCATTCTTCCTTGAAAGGGCTATTATGTGTTCTTCCCCACCCCCTCCAAAAAAATACTCCTCTAGACTTTCTGGCAAGACAAGGTAAATAAGACCTTCTTGGGGTCCAGCCCAATAGATTTTTTTAGGGGCTATTATAAAAAATAGGAAACTACTAAATATACATCTGCCTTTGTAATACTGAAGTTCAAAAAAAAAAAAAAAAGAAGAGAAAAACATTTACTTAGTATCTACCTGACCAGAAAAGCTATAGCAAGACAAGAAAATATGGTTATAGCTGTCAGAAGGAAGGTCTCCTATGATTATCATTTTCCTTCTCTCTTCTTCAAATTCTACCAACTTGCCAGCAACTTTATACTTTTCTTCAATTCAAATAACATTTCCCAGCCTGCACTACTGAAGCATGAAAGCGCATGCCTATTTTCCCAGAAGAGGCAACTACTGGGAATCTGCCTTGCAGATCACATTTCAGTCCTGCTAGTGGAAGACTTAGGGTACATGGCTATGAAGCAAGGAGTACTATTAATAATCTATTAATAATCGTTCATTTAGGAGGGAGAATAAGGAGACATTGATGGACAGGTACAAGGTTAGATGGAAGGAATAAGGGCTGGTATTCCATAAGGTGATTATGATGAGTAGTAATGTGTCTTTCAAAATAATTAGAAGAGAGGATTTTCAATATTGCTACCACAAAGAATAGATATAATGTTTAATGCTAATTATCCTGACCTGATTACTACACACTATATACATAAAATCAAGACCATTCTTATATGGTAACCAAAATTAAAATTTTGTATTTAAGTTGGAAAGTTATAGTTATCCTGACTTTACACTAATATCTACTTTGGTTGAGCTACATACTAGGTAAGGAATATTTTACATACATTTATTAGTTCTCTTAAGACTCCCGATAACAACCTTCTAAGGTAAATATTATTATCCCCACTTCATAGTTGAGAAAATTGAAGCAAAGGGAAGTGAAATAACATGTTCAATGACAGAGCAAAGATACAAACCCCTGGTATGATCCTCAAGCCACGCTGTTAATGGCCAGTGTTAGACTGGTTCCTGAATAGGCATCTGGCAGAGTAATTCTGTCTTAGTGAATTTGAAACAGTACTTGTTAAATAAATTAAAAAGCAAACAAATCTGTTGACACTTGTAATATTACTATGTCAGGAATGTCAGTACTTTGTCAAAACATGCAATTATGCCAAAGATCTTAATTAGTTTTATTTGCAATTTTAGAATCAGACAACAATTTGGTCCATAATGTACAGTATATATTCTGAAGCATTGAATGAAGGAGGTTGGTTTGATACACAGAAAAGGGCTATGGAAAGCAGAAACAAATGACAAAGCAAAGTCAGTCACATGGTCATCAAAGGGTGGAGTGGCCTGGCACTGTGGATCTTTATGCTCCATTGCGGTTCAGGTGGCAGGTGGTATCTGAGAGAGAGGAAGAGTCCGCAGTCTTGGGGCTAGGACTGAAGTGTCTTGTATTCCACTGCATGAGCAGAATGCAAGCACAGCCTCCCCTGGCTATGGAGGGAGACTAGGAAAAGTAGCTTAGATTTGTAGCCAGCAACAGGATAAAACAGGTATAGTGAGCACACACCTTTTATTAAATAGGAACTTATAGAATGAGCTATGGCCAAATCTAGCCTTGAGTGAAAAAACAAGTGAGAATGGGAGGCCTTGAGTTCAAGCTTTAGTACTGGTGTGCGGGCATGCGTGTACGCGCATGCGTGCGCACACACACACACAAATGCTGCCTTCTATATTGTGTTGCCTCCACAAAACCCTCCCCTCCTACTTGGATGTAACTTTCTATCCTTTCAGTCTCTGTGAGTTCGACATAGAAGGTGGGAGTTTTGCCCAGTGCAGCCAGATGCAAATGTACAATCTCTTTGAAGGCTTGGCCATTCTGTGAGCACAGAATGATTGGTGGGTGATCTTAGAAAGCACTAAGGTTGATAGGAAATTTTTTACTAAAGGTAGTGGGAAAACTCTGGGTTTTGAATATGAAAGAAACAACCTGAGAGAGTGACTTGGTCAGGGATGCCTGGCTTAGAGATAAAGTATGTGTATGTGGCTTAAAAACAAAAGCATTGCAAGTTTACATGCAAAGAGGTTAATTATTTTATTCCACACAACAAAGAAATAATGAATCTTAGTCAGTGGTTAAACCTGAGCAGGAAGGTATTTATTTCCAACTTGACTCCACCGGCTGACCTCATTTCGTGTTTCTTTTCATTGAGCCTCTAGCTGAAGCTTACCGAAGTAAAGACAGTGCCCTCTTCATTGTCAGAATCACAGCCCATTAAAGGCAGGCTTCTCTTTCTTCTCCCATGCAGTGAGCTCTCAAGTTTCTAATTTCTAATGATAGACTGAATTATTCATACAAGACATTTATCTTTCTCGCTCCAATTATTAATCTCTTGATGCTATTGGCGGTCCCGAGCCTCGACGGTAAAAGCTTAATGCATTTTGTATCTGTGTGTCACCCTGGCTGGTGCTGTCGTAGTTGGGCCTGGCATAAAGGGGTTAAAAAGCAGTACTTGAGGTGGTGCCAGACAATTAGGTAATTACAAAACACTTTTGTGCATTAAAGTAATCTCCTAAGCATTCTGCCTGAAGTCGTGGCCAACAACTTACTGCTTCCTTCATTGTGCTCTGGGAACTTCAAAGTCATTATCAAGTTCTAGGATTTCAAAAAAAAAAAAATTTCCTATTGTTAAAACCTACTATGATTCTTTTCTCAATAGCTTGCCTTTACTCCTATGAAAATGCGTCACAATTAACCAGGATCATAGCCCCCAACACAGATGGATGGAGTGCTGAGACTACGCTACAGTCCATGCTGTTTACTTCACAGTCCTTTCCACCATTCTGTGGGGGAGGGGATATTAAACATCTACAGTCTGACAGTATGTCCTATGCTCCAGGCACTCAATTAATATCCCTATAGTCGTCTGAGGCCCACTTGCTAAATTTCTAGTTATTTGCTCATTCACTTATTTATGTTTGTTTGTTTGTTTTTGAGACATGATCTTCATATGTAGTTCAGACTGGCCAGGAACTCTCCATCTTCCTGCTTCAGCCTCCCAGAGGCTACAATTGCAGGTGTCCACCATTGTATCTAGCCTCTAAATTTCTTTGAAACTAAAAAGACTTCATTTGTAAGCATACTGGTTATGTTCTGAATTGTATTCCTGTAAAATTCATATTTAAAGTTCCCACCCCAAGATCTTAAAATCAGACTATACACTCAGCCCTTTTCAACCACAGATTCAACCAACCATCGATCAAATATATTCCAAAAAAAAAAGTTCCAGAGTTCCAACAAACAAAACTTGAATTTTCCAGTGTTGTCCACTATGGTGAACTGATATCAGCAAAGCAATGTGGGTCACACATCATTTCACAGGTCCCCAGTCTCTCTCTAGCACTCCTTTGATTCTTGTTCATACACTAGATACACCTACAATAATTGTGTATTACAGCACACACAGGCTTTTTTTTTCTTATATTATTCCCTAAAAATTCAACAGAATAACTATTACATAGCTTTATATCAAGTATGATAAGTGAGGTAGAGATGATTGAAGCATACAAGAGTGAGTTTGTAGGATATATGCAAATATGACAGCATGTTACACAAGGGGCTTGAATATCCATGAGTTTGGGTGTCTGCATTGGAGTGAAAGGAGATGGAAGGGTATCTCAGAGCCAGTCCACCCAAGGCCACCCCGGGGGGTGGGGGGAATTGTATTGGGAGATAGAGTCTTTAAAGAGGTAATTAAATTAAAATAGGGTCATTAGAGAGGTTCTAAAAACAATATAACTTATATAAAAAGAGGAAATTAGGTCACAAACACACACAAAGGAATGACCATGTTAAGAGGTAATTTAACAGTGGACATCTCCAAGCCAAGAAAACAGCCTCAGGAGAAGCCAACCTTATAAAATTCAGTGGAAATCAATGTCTGTCATTTAAGCCACTGTGGTGGTACTTTGTGGTACTTTGCTATGGCAGACCTGGTAAGCCAATATAGAAATCATTATTTTATTCACCACTCAGAAGAAACAAGGGAAATTAAACGTTGACCATGACTGTGAATCTTAATTTAGACATATTAAAAGAATTCATATGTCATTGAATCTATCATCAAATACAGTTTTCATTCACACATACACAGTATAATTTTTTTAAAATAGGACTCTTCTCAGTCATTACACTGTGAGATTTCCCACAAATGCATCTCTGCACCATTGGCAGTGTTGGTGACACAGCAATTCTTCAGAGCAGGCTCCGCCATTGTCTTGGAGCAGGCCTGAAGCTGCAGAGGCCATACTGTAAGTTTTGACTAGTGTCAAAACTCTCTTTGATCTCTCTTCTCTGGTTCATCTATCTGCGCACACAATAAACTTTGTGTTGATGTCAAGTTATGCTACAAAAACATTTCACTCAGTAATTAGCTTCACACTACATGGAAAGAGAAGCATTTGGAGTGGGAGAAAAGCCAAGCATTAGAGGAAGCCTTGGGGTGGGAGAGAGCAAGGATCTTGCCCCAAATCAACCTACTCACAGCTTCGCTGTCTCCATGGTCCCCATCAGTGATGTGGTGCACAGTCTCCCCTTCTATCCTGTTAGATGTCTTTGAGGCAGGTGGGGGTACTTGCAGCTGAACTGATCTAAGTTGTCCCAACCGAGGATGTCATACAGAGAGGTGCCAGAGGTGAACCTGGGGTCTCCTTCAAAACTAAAAACTAAAAACTTCAAAACTAAAAATTGGGGATTTTAATTTTCAGTATTAAAATATGACAATATCTCCAAATACAGAAAGGATCTAGGTCTTCTCTGGTTGTTTTTTTTAAATTTAATTTTATTGTCAAGGTGATATACAGGTGATTACAGTTATATACATTTGATAATGAATACATTTCTTGTGGACATTGTTACCCCCTCCCTCATTTTTCTCCCACTTTTCCTCCACCTCACAAACCCCCAAGTTGTAAAGTTCATTTCCAACATTTTGTCTTGTAAGTATCACTGTTGCATTGGTTCACCCTTGGTCCTTTATCTCACTATTTTGTTGTTCTCCTTTTCTTTTACATAAACATATATACAAGACACAGGATACCAAAATCAAATACAGTGACAACAGGGGATGAACCAAAGGGGGAAAAAAATGAAAAAGAAAAGAACGTCACACAGTACATTAAAAAACAATTAAAAAAAAAAAGGCTCTTGTTTCCATATCTTGGAGCTCATTTTGATTAGCAGGTATCTTTGGTTTCTGAAAGGCAACGTCACTTTGGCCTGTCTTGGCAACAGTATTTTTGAAGTGGCTATTGTGACTTGCATAGGTAAGCCAAGTGGGCATGCTTTATATGCCCAGGGGAGCAGGGCAAGATCTCGTACCTCAGAAGAAGCAGAGCAGCCAACTTCCAGTGGCCTGGAAGGACAAGTGTTTTGTTGAAGGCTATAGGGTAGGAAATCCTCCATGTGACTTAACAGTGGACCTGGTGAGAGGGAACACTGCAGATACAAAGACAAGAATATGACTTGTGACTTGAATGGAATGAGAGGTGCTTTAGTGTTGAGGCTGACTTAGAGAAGAAGCAGTGTGAGCAGTGAGATAGAAACATGAAAAAAAAACAGGTAAAGGTATACATAAAACTGGAATATGAGCTGTACCTGGAGGAAGGATAGGGAGGAAATGAGAATGGGATGTGGAGGACTTTGTGGAAGGGGTACTCAACACAGACCGAACCTTAGACTCATAGGACCACTTATAAACAGATCAGGCAGTTCAGAATCTCTGGAAGTGGGATGCGAGTATGTAGTCAGGGGCAATCACTGTTTCTTTTCTTCATGTGAATGGACTTGATCTCCACTTGACAGGTTCTGAGATTTCTGCTCTACACTTTGATTCCTACAAAGGGCAACCAGCTCCCAGCATAATGGTAGTGTATCCCAGAGGTTCAGACCACACAGGCTCATATTATAATGAGAAAGCAGCAGCCCTAAACGATTCCTTTGAAAAATCTGTCTAACCTCTCTAGATGATGTCAGTTTGGTGGAGTTTGTGTGGTAGAAGACGTGGAGTCAGATACCTGGTAATAGAGACTGGACATTTCCAGAAGAGCAAGGGGAATTTGTATTTACCATCTAGATAATGTAGCACCGGCTGGAAGCACAGGAATTGACCTGTATTGTGAAGGACAGGCGTCCACTTCAGCCATGACCTTGGCCGTCACCATGACTTTGGTTGTACCTCAATCAGTTGCTACCTCTTGGGATTGTAAATATTGACACTCCCTCCTTAGAGAAATCAATATCTGCATATTAGCTTCCAATTTCATCTATCGATGTGTAGATCTAAGGGCCCTGAGTGACTATGAGATGACTTTAGCATTTAAGGAGCTGTCTCCTAGCACAGAAGCCTGCTAATTTGCATTTTCCCCCAGTGACTCTTGGCTTCAAAACTTGTGACACTATTATCTCTTTGAAGTGGATCTGTTTGCAAAAGTTTTGGCAGAGCCATTTTAGCCTGGATGCAGACAAAAGAAGGATCTACTTTCCGAATCCAGAATTTCCATCCTCAAAGTCTACAGAATATACATTTGAAATAAGAACAAAAATTATATGTTAATGAATAACCTTTTGGTGGGAAATATATTTTGGATAGGGCTTCCATTTATCCTTACCTCCATTTTACCTCCATCAAAGGATCCTGGTCTCACAAGAGAGCTTTTCCTACCCTCACAACTACAGTGCCAAGTCAATCAGGTTAGAAGTGAGTGTTCTGATTAGCATCACTCAGACATACTTGTCACATATAGTCAATATGGTGTAGGGGATGGCTATACCTTTAAGACCTGGGACTGTTGGCTGCTAGTCACTCCCACCTCCTTCCGGGTCCTAAACTGGAAGAGGCAGCCAAACCAGCCCCGCCTCTCGTCTGTGAGCACGTGTGCCACCATGGCGCCAGCTAAGCCAAGAGGCCCGGCCTTGGGGGACTGTGGTCTCCGCCTTTGCGGGAAGTTCCATGATATCACCATGATGGACAAGTTCATTAGCCTATCGTTAGCACCTGGTCAGTCCCTCTCTTTCCCTAGTCATCACTGCTATAAGTTTGATTGCCCCTCCCTTGAATAAACAGAAAGCTCTTGAAGCTTCTCCAAGAGCCCACGAGTACCTGTCTTCCTTGGCGAGTATAGGGAGGGGAAGGGTGGCTGAGGCTACCTGTGGCCCCATTCCACCTTGGATCGCACGCAGGTCAGGCGGTCAAGGAAGAGAGTGATAAGGAACACATAAGGGGATAAAAGGCTTGGTCTCTCCACAAGGGAGAGGATAGATTTAGCCCGGCAATATGGCTGGATTGTTTTCCTCCAGAAGAGACTGGTGAGGGCTGGGGGTGGGACTTAGGGAGGAGGCTTGGTGGTAGAGTGCTTGCCTGGCACATGCAAGACCCTGGGTTAGATGCCCAGTACCACCAGTAAAAGTTAAAAAAAAAACACACACACACAACAGAAGTGATCATTGTTTTGATTAGAACTGTGTCTAGAACTCCACAAGCACACTTTTTGGTGATCTATCCAGGCCCTGTATAGACAAGGCACCCATAAGATACTGAAGACTATGGAATGGTAGTGACTAGGTAGATTTTGTGAAATGGACACAGGTATCAATCAAGATTGATGTCATGGAACTGTGGAAGGTGTTGAATGAGGTGACTCCAATTCAGTCCCTTGGAAGGCTGTGTGGAGAAGCAGGAAGAGCCAGAGGGTGTATTCAAAAATAACTGAGAGGCCCCGAGCCTTCCCTCCACAGCCTTCCTGCAAGCTGCCTGTGATAGCTGCTTCCTTAGGCAAAGTGGGCGATGGCTTGGGGGGGATGCAGGCATGAGGAAGCCCTTCGCTAGCATCCTCCTTGGTCTGAACTCCTGCAAGATCAGCGCTGTCTCAGCAGAAAGGTTTCAGTCTGCCAGCTGTAACAGGCTGGCTGTCCACAGGACAAGATGGAGAGCTGGGGTACAGGACAGGATGCAGAGTTGGGGTGCAGGAGGGGCCAGGAAAGTTTGCAAGGCTGCAACTGGGCTCTAGCTTTTGCTTGAGTGGGGAGCTCTGTTCTGACGATCCAAAGCTGTCTATTCTTGAAGGTCCTCTGAATCTTTCACCACCCCCATTTACACATAGGGTTTTTAATTCAAATTTTTGAAAATCTAAGTAATGGATTGTGCTTTTTTCAATTATAGAAATGAAAGCTGGAGTGTAGCTCAGTCCTAGGATGCTTACCTAGCACGTTACAAGGCCTTGGGTTTGAACTCGAGTACTACAGAGGTAAAAATATTCTGTTAAAAGCCAGGTATGGCCATGCACACCTGCAATTCCCCATCATCTGGAGGTAGAGGCAGGAGGCTAAGAGTTTGAGGCCAGGCTGACCTACATTACAAGAACTGCTCTCAAAGCAACAAACAAACAAGTAAAAATAATGCAAATTATAATTCCCCAATATAAAAACTTTGTATAATATAAAACAAAAATAAAAAGTACACACAATCACTACACGAAAGCATTCATTGTTTATGTTTTGGCCTACTTGCTTTTAGGTGTGTGTGTGTGTGTGTGTGTGTGTGTGTGTGTGTGTGTGTGTGTGTTCTAAATTTAAAAAGAACAAATAAAGCAAAGTCCACACCCATGCCACAGCCATGATGGACAGCATTCAACTGCACACATTTGCAGTTAAGACCAAGGATTTACCAGCTATGAAGGCCAGGATATTTCTAATTTACAGTTTGGCTCCACCAGGCAGCTCTGTGATAAGCGCAGTTTGTTTATTTGCCTTTGATGACTGCCAGGTGGATTGTGGTCAGACAATCTTATTTCAGCAGCCTCCGCACTTTGAATCCATGGATCCAGCACGAGCCTCTCCCCTGGGCAAGATACAGGTCACACAATGGGCACCCACAACAAAAGGGCAGCCACAATGGTGGCTGCACCTGGAAGATGGACAAAGGAGCTATTAGCCAGAAAGCAAGGCGGAAGAAAGCTTGGGATGGCCCAGGAGAGTCTGCCAACAAGGTGGCAAGTCAGGCCAACCGGCTTTTCTGTTTGTGTTACAGGTTTGCTCCAAGATATACCAAGCTCTTGCCGACCTTTTAATTAGACAACCTGTACTGCTTCCAGCAACGAGCTCAGGCAATTTGCTGAGTTTCAACATTTTTTTTTTAACCTCCTCTCTGAAAGCTGTCAGCTAAAGGCAGTGTCCTCTGGTAAGGATAGTTTGGTGCTGGCTGCAAAATTAAAAGTGAGAACTAAGCACAAAGAAGACAGCATGGATGGCCGCATGTTTCTTCATCTGGTGTGGGCTGCAGAGCACATGTGTTTATGCCCTCCTGTGTGTGAAGCCCAGACCGCCATCTGAAAAGTTGGTGTCCACAGGCTTCAAGAGGCAAGGGAGGTGGTGGGGGAGAGTTCTTGCTGTAGGGTGCCTGAGACCCTTGCCAAAGCTGGAAAAGAACCCTATGCCATCTAGAATTTTCTCCAAGCTGGGGTAGGCCACCCACCAGAGGAGATGACCCTGGCTTCATCATCATCATCATCATCATCATCATCATCATCATCATCATCATCTATTATTGTTATTGTTATTATTATTGTTTCTGGATGTACTAAGAACTGAACTCAGGGACTCAGGCTTGCTAAGCAAGTGAACTATCACTTGAATCACATTTGGTAGTATTTTTCACTTTAGTATATTTTGAGCTTTTCCCTGATCCAAGGGAACCTTGATTATCCTCTCTAGCATCCTGTAGATGCAGAATTATCAGTGTGTAATCACCACACCTGGCCCTATAACTTGCTCATTTTTTCATCCTACCTGTTGTCTGTTCTCTGTGGACATGTTGTCTCCCTTTTCAAGAAGACATGTCTTCTTTCTTAGATAGGTCATAATTTAAAGACGTTAATGATTTTAGTGTCTTTAAATTTTTTTAAACAGGTCTTCTTAGCTAACTAGATAAAAAGGTGCCATAGATCTGTGTTGATGTTTGCTTCCCAAAAGTCCTTAGAATGCTGTGTCCACAGAAGACAGAGGAACAGAGAACTCATTCCATATTACTTCAAAGACCTCGGCCCTAGCAAGAATGCAACCTACTCAATACAATTCCCGAGGACCAACACCAGCCTCAAATGTCATGTCAGCCCTGACCACAGTGTGAGGGAGATGCAGGCACAGCTTGCAAACCAGCCCAAGCTAAGTGTTTGATTACCCTGAGTCTGTGAATGTCCTTCCCAGAGCTTGGAGCCCTTCAGATATCTACAGCAAAGCATCATCTGCTGACTGAGAAAGCAAAGGCAATTCCACAAGAATGAAATGTGTCTAAGAGCATCTTATTTCACAAGGCATATCATCACCTGCAGTTAAATTCAAACTAGAAAAGAACTATCATGCTCATTTCTACAATGGCACAAGCTTGCACCAGGCTCTGTGTGTGTATCCTCGTCAGTGGTCGAAACTGCAGCCCTGACCAGACCCCACTTCTTCAGCAATAGGAGACTGTCATTGTTTCTCCACACGATGGTAATGCTGGGATGAGATGAGGAGCTGAGTCCAGGCAAAACTTTAACAGAAATCCTTTGCTAGTGCCCAGAACATAGACACAAAAGGGTTTCTGGACTGCACAAAGGAAGGGAGGCAGAGCTTCATCCTACTGAGACATTTGCATTCAGAGACTTCTTGTAGCTGTGGAGAGAACCATTCAGAATATCCTGACTTTTTATCCTTACACTGACACATGCACACACACACACACACACACACACACACACACACACATACACATGCACTCCCCCAATGTCTGGCATGTTAAATACTGTCCCAATGATACTATTATAGCACACTTTCCATATTTAATCACAAACCATTTGGATTCACACCATTCACACCATTGATATGTCCAAAGACAGATAAACAAATGAACAAGAAAAAAAAACATGAAAGCAATAACAGAAAAAAAATAACCTCATTTCCTGGGTTTCATTTAGATAAATATTAATTTATATGATCAGAGGCACATAAGCATTGTGCCTTTGTGTTAACATCAATTTTTAAAGTGATATTGAGCTGGTATTCCCTCTTTTTGGTAAATCAAAAAAAAGGTTATAAATCTAGAATTTTGTTTGCTGTGTTAGACCAAAGTATACCATATCGCTGTATTTGACCAGTTTTGATCTATAGTTCACCTTCTCTTTGCAGGAAAGAAAGAAGGAAGGAGACAATAAAATTGAGAGATAGGAAGATAAATCGGCAGAGAAGAGGAAATATCAGAAAGGAGAAGAAATAAGAAGGAATTAGAAATCACAAGCAAAGCTTGCTAGCTTCCCTGCAGTCTATGGCTTCTACACAATCTTGGCTCTTACTTTCACTGCCTTTGATCAGGATTTTCACAGTCACCAGACTCCTTAAGTAATCAACAGACACCAGTGTATCATATTGTCTTTCATTCTTTATATATTTTTTGAAAGCAAGGATTGCGCAGATTTCTAGCCACCCCCTAGGGGGGTGAGAAGAAAGAAAAGATCAGCAGAACAAAGTCTTGCATTTATTAGGAGTGTATAAATACAGCTTTCTCTTCCCAGGGGGGAAATTCTGGACCAAAACCAATGCCCTCAAAGTGTGACTTTAGAGGAATGTAAAGTTTAGCACACATTGAAGTTGTGGGAGAGCACCATGACCTCAGTGAGGCAAGATGAGAGATGAGAATTCAGAAAATGGAAAGAGGTCCATTTTTGATTATTGAATAATTAGTCTGGGGATGATATGAAGTGTTTTCTAAATTAATGCATTTATGGAAAGAAATCAAAATATATGAAGAAATTTGATTAACACATGTGAGTAACAAATGATTAATAAGCTGGTGAGCAACTGAAGCCCTGAAATCCTCTAAAGGATAAGTAAATGTTCTCACCCTTTCCTTCAGTCTCCAGCATCTAAATATGATCAGCAAGAGCTAGTGAAAGAAATGTCGTGTAAAGTGATTATTACCCTACTGTGATTACCCAATAGTATCAGCATGTAAAATCCTTTTTCTCCAGCCTGAGATAATGCAATGTGACAAAAAGAGATTTTCTTTTCTTGCAAATGTTGACAAAGTGGAACAAAATGGCAAGTCCATGAGCCAGAACCTTATTTTCTTTAGAAGCTTCTTCCCAAATGGCACAGACTTGGACAGCATTGTGTCTTTGGCTCTCTGTGGCTGCCCACAGCGGAGGACAATGGTGAGACCCACCCCAGGCAGGATGCAGCACACCTCTGTGCCAAGGCCCATTATTAAAAGTGTCTTTGTAGAGACGGAGCTGCCAGAAGACATCGTCCCACAACACATGGCCTTTTTGTTAATCTTTGGAATTCTCCAAGGGAAATAGCTGAAAAGATGAAGGGTAATGTTATTGCTACTGCTGCAAATAATTCCTTACTTAAAATTATATTACTCTTACCAAGTGCCAGTGGCTCACACAGTAATCTAAGCTACTTGGAAGGCTGAGAATAAGAAGTACATGGCTTGAGGCCAGTCAAGGCAGAAAAGTTCAGGAGATCTCTTCTCAAACCATAACTGGGAGAGTTATCTACCTGTTATTTCAAGTTACATAGTAAGCTGAGATTGGGAAGATCAAAGTTCTAGGCCAGCCTGGGCAGAAAAGCCCACAAATTCCATTTCCACAGAAGAAAGCTGGATTTGGTGATATGTGTTGTTGATTCTAACAACACAGGAAGCCTAAAAATAGGTGGATCATGGGTCAGTGCCTGCCTGGGAAGGAAGTCAGACCCCCCCCCATCTTAAAAACAAGCAAGTAAAAATCAAGGCTGGAAGCATAGATCAGCGTTAGCATGCCACCTAGCAAGTATGAAGCCCAAGTTCAAATTCTAGTACCACAAAAAATAGAAGGTTATCCTAATTTGCAAGAGCTGTCATCACAAGAGAGAATCAACAATAGAAATTTACTGTCTTGTAGTTCTAGAGGAGAGGAAAGGAGACATGCAAGTCTTGGTAGTCTTCCTTTCTCCTGGAGCTTCTCCATGGTCTGTGGATGGCCAGCATTCTTGTGTCCTCACAGTCTCTTCATCCTCCATGGTTGGTCCTCGGTCTGGTCTGTGTCCTAAAAATCTCTTCTTAGAAAAACACAGTCAAACCCCATCAAGAGCCACTATGATGACTTCATTGTAACGTAATTACCACTCTAACCCCCCTGTATCTTTAAATGTAGTCCCATTTCAAAAGTACAGACAGGTTCTCAGAATAAGATTTGGGGGCAGTTCAGCCCC
The DNA here is from genome assembly GCF_023159225.1 of Perognathus longimembris pacificus. NCBI lineage: Eukaryota > Metazoa > Chordata > Mammalia > Rodentia > Heteromyidae > Perognathus > Perognathus longimembris. The sequence goes on along the minus strand of NC_063176.1, from coordinate 28,083,806 downwards.
TAGCAAAGACTTGGCAGCTGTTTGGGGACTGGGACTATTCGGAGGATTACAGTCAAGGGAGCTGTGGGGGGAGAGGGGTAAGAGAGAAGCAATACCAGGCTCTGGCCACACAAATTGCTGCGGATCTTCACACGTGCCTCACAGGGAAGCTGGGGCCGCAGTTACTTTCCCTTTTCCCCGGAGTCCTTCTTCAGCCCCAGTGGCACCGGGCCAGGTGAGTATAGTTAGCGGTGTGAAAGAGCACCTGGCTTCCCTTATTACCAGGGTCAGCAGCCACCAGAGTGCCCACAGTCCAGGCTGTCTCCGTGGAGATGCCACTCGGGTCCCACAGGCGTTGTCTGACTGACCCTACCACCCCTAACTTCCACCCTGCCGATGTCATGGTCCAGCACAGACACAAGGCAAAGACTCATAAGCTTTCTGCCTAACCATCTCCCCATCTCCTGTGGGAGATGGAGTATGTGTAATCACCAATGGCTTCTAGGGGTATGGTTCTCTGGTAATGTACAATGAAGTGATAAAGAGAACCAAGGAAATGTTCAAAATAGAAATGGCTCAATATAGACATGGAGTGCTTCCTCCTCCTTCTTCTCTTTCTCCTCTTTCTTATTATTACTCTTACTATTATTAATTAATTACTTTGGTAGTGCTAGGGCTTGAATTCAGGGCCTTGTGATCACTTGGTTTGCTTGGCTAGCTCTCTCTACCACTCAAGCCATACCTCTATCCCAGCTTTTTGCTGGTTAATTAGAGGTGAGTCTGACAGACTTTTCTACCCATCCTAGCGTTGAACTATAATCCTCAGAGCACAGCTTCTTGAGTAGCTAAGATTATAGGTGTGAGCTATCAGTGCCCTACAGAATTCTTTAATTATGTATATCTACACAAAATTGCAGACATTGGCAAAAATACCCAGAAAAATCTCCTTAAGTCTCATATCCTCTCTATGGTTGCAGACAGAGCATTAGCAGTGTTCTCCAGGAACAAAAAAACTGATCATATAATAAAAACAATGTAAGTGAGCTTCTTTTAATAATTTTATAAACCAACTTGTTACTGACAATCACATTTGTGTGCCTGCTTGGTTTCTTTTGAAAGAAGGGTTTGACTGCTTATTTACATTAAGCTCATCTAATATTAAACATGGCAAGAAATCGAACTGTCATTGGTTACTTGTTTAATATAAGCATGAAGCTAAAAAAAAAAAAGTCAAGTACATTATCATTAATCCTCTTGAGAATCCGAAGAAACAGATGATGTTGCAGATAAAGAAACCGAAGGTAGAGAGTTTAAGCCTCGTTTCAATGCTTTCAACTTGCGCACAGTAGTGCTAGAAATGGACTCCTCCTCTTCCATCTGCAGGCCCTACACTCTGGTCATCAGGGCAAAAGATAAAAGTTTAGCATGTGTCTTGTGAATAAGTTTCTGTGAGTGTCAAGGCTTAAAGGATTTCAGCTCCTCATTTTTCACAGGAGATCCCAGCCCCAGGTTTCACTAAGATCTTTGCTGTGGAGTCAATTGCATTCCCAGAGACTGTTGGCCAAACCCAGAACATGTTAACACCATCCACCAAATGCCCTTCCTCCATGACAGTGGTTCTCAACTCCTGGGGGACCCAGGATGCTTTCCAGGACTGCAGGTCTGTGAAACCCAATTTGCCTCATGTACTTGAAGCAAAACAGAATATCACAAGTTGAGTGCAGAGACAAATCTAGAATCTAGTCATCTAAAAAGATTTCAAAACATAAGGCAATGTCATTCTTCTCATTAAGTCTTTTACATACAGGTAGCTTTTTAAAAATGTATCATTCATATAATGAGTTTATTTTTGTTATTTAATAAATGAATACACAATTACAACTTTTAATTTCCGTACAGTAAATATAGAGATTGGATTCTTCCCAGACAAAAGATCTTTGGGGAGCTTAAATAAAATTTAAGAGTGCAAAAGGTTCTGAGATTAAAACATTTGAGACCCACTGTGTGTACTAGACTTAGTTTCTGGGCCCTAACTCTCCACTAATATGACTTCTGAGTTCAATAAACTTGAGTATAACTATGAAGACTATAAACTGAAACCCTGAATTTAGAATTATCAAACCTTTTTCTTTGTTCTTTATATTGACCACATGAAGCAACCATTTTATTTTGTAAGGGGCAGTCAATTACAGTCCATGGTTATTTTGTCTTTCACCTTGGGTTCATGGTAGCCCAGTACATCAGGGCAGTACCATATGGTGCTAAAGCCATATCTTATTAGTATCTGGGAAACAAAAAGAGAAAGAGAGATGAGCCTAGGGTTCCAGTGTCCTTTGCAAGGGTACATCCTCAATGACCTAACTTCCTTCTACTAGGCTCCACCTCTTAAAGGTTCCACCACAGGCTGCTGGCCCAGCCTATAACACATAGGCCTTTATTAATCAACCTATTTAATCTATTTCATTAATAGATTATTGATTAATCTATATTTAATATTTATAAAATGCCTATGCAATAAAATGAGAAAATTAAAGCTCAGGAAGATTAAATCATTTATCCAAGGTTACTCATTTAGCACAGAATTCCAAAGCAGGCCTGCTTGCTTCCATGGCACTTGAGCACATTTTCAGGTGAGATCAATAACAGAATTTCAGCATCTTCTCAGTAGTGTCTGCATAATGTCTTGATATAGTCTCTATAGGATATTATTAATTCACTAATAAAAATACAAAGTGGAAGAATGAATCATGGCATGTTTTATTCACAGATCCCTAGAGCAGTAGATCTAGGAAATACATCTGTATATGTAAAAACTCTCACAGAGGAAAGGAAAAAAGTTTAGATAGCTAAGCTTACAGTGGGCAGTGGAACTGGTGTTCCCACATGAATCCTTCAGAACATATTGGCAAGGAAGTCTTCTTCTTTTTTTTTTTTTCCAAATGTTTATTATCAAACTGGTGTACAGAGAGATTACAGTTTCATATGTTAGGCATTGGATACATTTCTAGTACTGTTTGTTACCTTGTCCCTGATACCCCCTCCCTCCTCCCACTTTCCCTTTCCCCCCCTGAGGTGTTCAGTTCACTTACACCAAACAGTTTTGCAAGTATTGCTTTTGTAGTTGTTTTTTTACCCTGTGTCTCTCAATTTTGGCATTCCCTTTCAATTTCCTACTTTTAATACCAGTATACAAGGTTTCCAATATACTCAGATACGATTACAGAGATAGTGTAGGTACAACCACAGGAAGGTGATACAAGAACATCATCAATAATAGAAGCTACAGATACAGATGGGACACTGAAAGTAGTTACAACTGTGATATAACAATCGTTTCCATAACATGGAGTTCATTTCACTTAGCATCATCTTATGTGATCATAAGGGTATAGCTATTGGGCTCTTGTGATGCTCTGCTATGACTTGCCTAAACCTGTACTAATTATTCCCAATAAGGGAGACCATAGAGTTCATGTTTCTTTGGGTCTGGCTCACTTCACTTAGTATAATTTTTTCCAAGTCCTTCCATTTCCTTACAAATGGGGCAATGTCATTCTTTCTGATAGAGGCATAAAATTCCATTGTGTATATGTACCACATTTTCCTGATCCGTTCGTCTACTGAGGGGCATCTGGGTTGGTTCCAGATTCTAGCTATGACAAATTGTGCTGCGATGAACAGTAGGAGAAACACTTGGGCTCCTTGGCGCAGGACGGAACTTCCTTAACAATGACCCAGAAAGGCTACAAATCAAAGAAAGGTTGGACAAATGGGACTGCATCAAACTGCAGAGCTTCTGCAAGGCAAAGGACATAGCTCGCAAGATAAACAGAAAGCCCACAGACTGGGAGAAGATCTTTACCGGACAGTCAATGGACAAAGGCCTCATCTCTAAAATATATGCAGAACTAAAAAAATTACCTTCTTCCAAAACAAAACCAAAAAGAACCAATAGCCCCCTCATCAAGTGGGCTAAAGACTTACAAAGAGACTTCTCTGATGAGGAAATGAGAATGGCCAAGAGACATATGAAAAAGTGCTCTACATCACTGGCCATAAAAGAAATGCAAATCAAAACAACATTGAGATTCCATCTCACCCCAGTAAGAATGTCCTATATCAAGAAAACTAACAATAACAATTGTTGGAGGGGATGTGGCCAAAAGGGAACCCTACTTCATTGTTGGTGGGAATGTAAACTGGTTCAGCCACTCTGGCATGGTATGGTATGGAGATTCCTCAGAAGGCTAAATATAGAACTCCCCTATGACCCAGCAGCCCCACATTTGGGTATCTATCCAAAAGTCTTCTTCTTTTTATCCCAGAGATGAGGAAATGGAAGCATTGAAACCTCAGCGTTGAAACCTCAGGTAACATATTCCAAGTCACATGCGCGTTCAAGCTGAGATTCTCCCCCAGGCACACCTGCCTCCAGAATCCTTGGGTTTCCTCTGACCTTGCCCACTAGAGGCTCAACTCTGAAAAAGCGTTGACATAATCACCTTAAACACAGTACGAGGCCTTTCCCCAGAGGCTCAGGTGCCACCAACACACAACTACACACCAAATGAAAATGCCGGAAGAGGCCTGGACTGGATGCACCGAGGTTGGGCTGTATGATTTGGAGGATAATAACCATTGAAGATTAAGTGAATCAGACACGAACCCCCAGATGATAGCAGTCAAACAAGATGGTGCTGCAGAGTAAGCCTCATGAGCTCAGTCCTCACACAATATAATCCGTCATTAAGGAGCTGTCAGTTTTCTGCACATTGCTGTATTATGTATGGGTTGCAGGGCTACCAATTAGTTTGAGCAAGTGCTAAAAATAAATAAATGATGAGGAGACTTCTATTTTCATCCAGGATAATTAGGGCCTGCAGTTGGGGTACCGAGGTGGAATGGGGGTTGAGAGAGTGAGAAGAGGTCACAAAGTCCTTCTCACCACAGCTTCTGTTTACAAATAGACCAAGGTCATCAACTTGGCCCCTTGCATGGGTCCAGTGCTGAAGCCCAGAGATAGGCAGTTACAGGGAGCTTAGGGTTTTCTTCTTTCTTAAGACCCTCTTATATAACCGATTTGTTGTGCAATTGAGTGGTTGGTAGTTCAAGGAAGCTGGCATGTACCTTAGATAAGAAGATGAATTATTCCAAGGGACATTTGAAGTCAGGCAGGCTGGGAGATGCTGAGGCATGAAGGGGGCCTCCCCAACGCAAGACACGTTACTGTAGCTGAGAAGTTCCCTCTCTGTAGCCACACAAGCCCCCTGTTTCCTGAGCATCTGTATTTGGTGAGCACTGGAAACCTCTTGCCTTCCCACTGAAGGCCCCTGGCTTCCTCTTGGTAAAGTCAAAAACATGAGTCAGTTGCAACATAGGCAAAAACAACAGTTTGGTAGGAGGAGGAGGAGGAGAAGGAGGAAGAGGGAGAAGGAGGCAGCAAATCTCCAGAGCTGAAGTACAATCATCTCAGGTATGTCAATGTCCAAGTGCAAGATCACATAAGCATAATCACACTCTCTCTCTCTCTCTCTCTCTCTCTCTCTCTCTCTCTCTCTCTCTCTCTCTCTCTCTCTCTACCATACCCAGGATAATAGCTGATATGGAGGCTGTGTACACAAGAAAAGGAAAAGGGAGACACAGATTGAGACACACAGAGGACTCATGAGGCAGAGGCAGGGGGATTTCTAATTCAAGGCCAATTGAGCTACATACTAAGAATCTTGTCTCAAAAATATGCTTATGAATATCTTTTCATGAATATCTAAGCACAAATGCTATAAATGTCTCATTACAATGTTTACAACTTGACAGATTTGCTTCCTGATCCTAACAGGATGCCAAAGGCCTTCAGTGCCTACCTCCTCCACCATTCTATGATTTGGACAAAAACCACCTGTCACCTGAATCAGTGGCAGAGCTCTTTTCAAAACAAAGGGAGGAAAGGGAAAATGAGAATGCAGTTCCTGCTGCCATCATCTTATTGTTACTGAGTTCCACTTTCCAATTGTGAGTGTGCCTATGGCAGAAGAAATGTCTTACAGCAAGCTGTAAGATCCTGTACTCAGAGAATCCTAGGGACAGAAGGACCACATCTGTAGTCCCCACTGATCCTGAGTAATAATGGTGCTAGACTCTCTTGATTTAGCTTTCTCTCCTTTGCAGGGAAAATGAGTGTACTTATTCATAGAATGCAATCCTTTCCAAATGCAAACATTCCCCACAGGTACAAAGTTGTAGAATAAGTTCTAATGTTTGGGGTTTTGTATTGTTTCGAGCTGTATAAAGATTTGAATTCAGGGCTGCAAGCTTGCTAGGTGGGTGCTCTATCTCTTAAGCTCATGCCTACAGAGGGTTATTTTATTTTTCAAATTTTATTTTATTTAAATTTTACTGGCATGGGCATTCAAACTCAGGGCCTTGCGCCTGCTCGGCTTGCTGGCTTGGCTGACCCTGTACTATTTGTGCTACGTGTCTTTTTTCCCCCTCATTTGCTTTGATCCACCATCATCTGGATTTCAGCCTTCTGAGGAGGTGTGAGCCACCAGAGCCCAGCTAGTTCTAATGTTTCATTGCACAGAAGGGTGCCTATAGTTGATGTGTTACATTTCAAAAAAGCTAGAAGGCAAGATTTTGAGTGTTCTCGTTACAAATAAGCAATACATGTTTGAGGAGATGGATATACTCAAATTTAATTAAATTTAAATTTCTCAAATTTAATCATTATGAAGTATATTTATATATGGATATAGATGTATGTGTATGGATGGATATATACCCATATATCCATATATATAGCCATACACATACATACATATGTATATCTGTATATATATATATATATGTATGTATACACACAGCCATGTATTTATAGATATGTTTCTTCCTGCTTGGTGAGGAGAGAGGCTTCACAATCTTAAGACAAGGGGCTCCTGGGTTTGTGTGGGGACCAAGGGCAGCCCTTCCTCAATCACTAGCTCCAGGCCTTCTGGAAATGGAAAAGATGGAGCCTGATGCCTAGGAAAAAGGGAGAAACCAGAAACAAAAGAACAAAAAGAAAGTAGCATGGAGGTGTGTCAGGTATTGCTGCTTGGATGTCATATGTCCCCAAGGGTTTAAGGTCTGGTCTGCAGTGTAGTAATATCAGGGGTGGTGGGACCCAATGCCCTTAGAAGGCATTAGGCAGTTTCCTTGTAACTTTCTATATGACACCATGATGCTATCTGCTATGTTATTTCATCAGGATGACCCTCACTGAGACTTAGTACCAGGACTGGTTTGCTGAGGCAAGGGTCTAAGCACCCCAAACAATGGGAGGTGGTGGTCCTCATGTGGGGATGCGCTAGAGCCTCCTGGGGAAGGAAAAGCCAGGCACAGCAGAACAGCCAGGAAGAGTCAAAAACGAAAGACAAAAGCTACGAGTAGTGGGCTGGGGTAGCATCTAGAAGAATGGAAAAAGAGGCTGAGTCCAGACTCAAAACCCTGTCTCAAAAACAAGCCAGGTATGGTGGCACACACCATTATCCCAGCTATGCCGGAGGCAAAGACAGGAGGATCACAGTTCAACACTAGTGGGCAAAGATAGCTGAAGATGCTGTCTGAAAGGCAAACTAAAAGCAGGACTGAGGGTGTGGCTCAAGCGACAGAGGGCTTGACTAGCAGACACAAGACTCAGAGTTTAATTCCTGGTAACACACACACACAAGCGCGCGTGCACATGCATGCACACATATATGTTATCAGATTGTGTGTGTGTGAGAGGGTGGGTATGCTTTTGTCTTCATTAAGTTTGAGGTGATTTTAGGACATCGGGGTGGATATGATCATTAAGCAGGTGGAAGTCACAAATCCTGAGACAAAAGGATGCACTGGGATTGGAGATGTCAGCCTTGAAGCCGTGTTGTAATGAGGACAGTTCTCAGGAGCAGGACAGAAGGAGCCAGAAGGAACATTCCCATTTGGAAGAGGGGAGGAAAGTGAGCTGATAATGGGAAAAACCCATTTCCTGAGAGCTCAGAGGAGAATCAGGAAAGTGGAGGCTGATAGAGGATTAGGTTAGGGTGACATTCAGAGTTTGGGTCAACTGTCAAATGCAGAAGAGGATTTAAAGAGGAAGGGAACTAAGCAAGACCCCTGATTTGGCAAAAGGAGATAACCATTATCTAGAGGCACCAGAATGGGGAACAGAGGGGACAGAAGTCCAAAGAGAGTTCACGTTCTGAAGGGTGATCTGGAGGGGGCTTGTAGAAGAGTGTCTTGAATTGCTAATAGTCTGAAGATGTACTGTAATTGTATAATATTTCAATGATGCTGTGAAATGCTGTTATTCTTACATAGCAGATACAGCACATCTTAATAAGGCTGGATATTGGTTTATCACCTCATGATCATCCCCTGTAGCAGGAAACACATTAGGGTATGGATGAACAGATAACACATGCTTTGCTCTATGGGTTTTGTTGTTGTTTTACCCACAATCTTCTGATGTTCACAATCACCCACCTGCCCCAGCCATGAGAAGCGATCCCACGTGGTTGACTCCCCACTTCAAAGGCCTGGCACTTCCCAAAGGCCTGCTGCTTTTGAAGTCTTTGAAGTGGCCCTGGGAGAAATTGGAGTATTTGAAACAAAAAGTGCCTTGAGGTTGTCCAAGTGCCAAATCTCCATTACTACCAGCCAGCCCTTCAGATGTGTAAAGTCTATTTTCCAAGCATGACACTTTCCTCTCTTTTGGTGACAACAGTACCATCTTGAGCCATGGGTGTTGGAAGGTCAGGACCCAGAGTGAGAGCAAGGTTGTAGGCTGGGATGTGTCAGGGTGCATAGCATTCCCAGGTTTAAAAAAAAGCCGCTCATGAGGCTAAGATCTGAGGATTGTTGCTTGCAGCTAGCCTAGGCAGAAAAGTCCCCATGAGACTCTTATCTCCAATTAACCACTCAAAAACCAGAATTGGCGCTGTGGTTCAAGTGGTAGAGCACTAGCCTTGACCATAAAGAGGCTCAGGGACAGTTCCCCAGCCCTGAGTTCAAGCCCCATGACCACTACCACCCACAACAAAAAAGTCAGGAAGAAGAAAATACAAAGTCAATCAAAACTATACAGATCCCTTATAGTTGCCCCTAGTTCAGGGACCTAGAAGACATTAAGCAATGTTTCTCAAAGGGTCACCATATAAAATGACCTCTTTATCCTTGGTACTTGGCCCAATAATCCTCCTATTTTGTGCCTTCCCATGTCACTGGGATGACAGGCTGGTGCGGTTATGACAAGTCATTGTGCTTTCCCTGTAGTTGTCAGGATAGTTGTGTACCATCACCACAACCATCACTCTCCAAGCCAGTGAATCCAGATCCTTGCAGGGTGGGGCCATTTTTGCCAGTGTTCTGTCAATACCAGCTGAGGGAAACTTAGGTCAGCACTGGAGAAAGGGTTGTGGAGAGCCCAACTGAAATTAGAACAACAGAAATTAGGAGAGGTGTTTTGGTGGTAAATAGAATGTGAGGGTCAGGCAGATGAGAGATAACTGGGAACAAATACACCTGATGGCTATTATTTAGTTTTGAAATCATCTCATACTTAGCTGGCATCTATGTGATTTGAGTGAAAATGTTTCAGTCTAAAATACAGGAGCAACATGGAGAGCCGGCGCTGACAGCTCCTTCCTTAGAAGCTGAATTCTAAGTCATCAGCAATCCACAACCATCATCCTGTCCAGCAGCCACGTCCTCTTTCAAAGCCGTGTCCTTGTGACATGAGGGGCATAAACATGACTTTTAACCCAGTTTGAGCAGCTCTGGGGCTGGTATTTTTCTGTCTTTGCACAGGGGAGCATTTGCTGAAAGCTGACACTTCACCTCTGGGAAGCAGAATGGAGTCTGAGATTCTGGGGGCCCCTGGTCTTTTGGGACTGCCTTGTCAGTGAGTTGACAGCACACTGTCCCTGACTGATGCTTGAACTACTGGCCTCCTGGATGAGCACAGAGCAGTGTAAATCGGAGTTGAGAGGCTCTACTGGAAGATGTCTCAGTGCCCAATTAAAACTTGCTCTAAGAGGCCCCTTCCCTTACTCTGCCCCATAGCCCCAGGGCCCAGCCCCTGTGCTCAGAGCTGGGGCTGTTCATGGCTGACCAAATAGAGCTCCTGTGGTGATGGACATATAGACTAAGGAGAAGGTTTCTCACTTGCTTCCTCATATATATTTTTCTTTATTTTGCTGGTACTGGGGCTTGAACTCAGGATCTGGGCATTGTCTCTTAGCTTTTTTTTGTTCAAGGCTGACATTTTACTACTTGAGCCACAGTTATATTTCTGGCTTTTTCGTGGTGGAGATAAGAATCTCACAGACTTTTCTGTCTCCTGAGTAGCTAGGATTATAGGCATGAGTCATTGGTACCTGACCAGAGTTTTTCCCCGTTGGTCAGTTCTTTGTAGAAACACTGTGTAGAAAAAGCAAATTATTAACTTTTAAATTTTTGGGGGGGGTAATGAACAGGGCTGGGAATATGGCCTAGTGGTAGAGTGCCTGCCTCGTATATATGAAGCCCTGATTCCTCAGCACCACATATATAGAGTGCTAGCCTTGAGCAAAAAGAAGTCAGGGACAGTGCTCAGGCCCTGTGTTCAAGCCCCAGGACTGGCAAAAAAAAAAATTGTAATGAATAGTCATTGATAGTAGAAGGGGTAGAGTATTCAGACTACTATAACAAAACGCCACTAAATGACAGAAATTTGTTTTTCACAGTATGGAGGTTAAGAAGTACAAGATTTAGGCACTGGCAGGTTCTGTGTCCCAGGAGAGACTCTTTTCTGATTTATAGATGGCAACTTCTTGTTCTGTTTTCACTTACTTAGTAGAAGGGGCAGCAAGCCCCCAGGGTCTCTTTTACCAAAACACAAATCCCATTCACAAGAGCAGCTTTGCCCTCAAGACCCCATTACCTCCCAACACCTGCCCCCCTGCTCATTGCATCACACTGGGCATTAGGTTGCAGCACAAGAATTGGGGAAGGATATGGACATTCCAACCATTGCCCCTCGTATAACACAGAGCTAACTTATTACCACATCACATTGTAAAATCAATGGGGACTACATTTCCTTCATGGCCTTCAGTGGACCTGACAGGAACCCTAGGCTGCAGGACTTGGAAGGGTCATTAGACATCAGCTAGCTCGACCTCCCAGGAGGTGCTTAAATTCTGGCATGTTTTTCCAGCCTTCTCATGATCCAGCCTTTATTTAAACATCATTAATGATGAGCTGATCATATTCCAACACATTTCTGCTCTGGACAGCTGTGAGTGTTAGAAAAATCTCACCTTCCAGGGCCTTCCTACCCAGGTTAGCTTCCCTTGTCTAGGTTCTCATGCCACACATGTGATCTCATCAAGACATTGTCTTGTCATTGTTTATTATAATCCTGGGGGCTCCTCTACCCTCTCCATGTCCAGACTCCCTAAGGACAAGCACAGTATCCCACTTCAACTTCCCACTCCCCCCAGATAGCAAAGAGCACAAAGCACCCACTGGGAAATCAGCTGCCATTTGTGGAGGAGCAGTGTGCTGGGGTCAGCTTCCTGGTGTTTCTATTCAAGGCAGAGAAGAGCACTTACAACAGCTGCCTAGTAACATACAGCAGGAATCTGAGCACCATGAGGTCTTGCAGCCTCTGGAGACGCCATTTTTCTCATGAATAATAGTGGGGTTTGGATTCCACTGTCCTTCAGCAGGGACAGGCCCCACCCTTCCTGGTGGGGGAGGGGAGCACATGGGAATGCACAGAGACTTTTGGTTGTCGTGAGACTTCTCACTGGAATGCTACTGGCAGGTGCCTGGAATCCAAAAGGATTGTGGATGTCTGGGAGAGTCTGATACAATGGGAAATCAATCCCTCGCCACCCCCATACCAAATACCAATAGCAGCCCATTGAGAAACGTGGTGGGCTGAACACAGGCTGTTTATGAATCAGGGACTCCACGCGAATTCAGTCTCTGCCATCAACTATGTGTTCTTTTCATTTTGTTTTGTTTTCCTTTGAATTCAGGGCTTGGGGGTTTGTCCCTTTGATTTTTTTTGCTCAAGGCTGGCAGGGGTGCTTTGACTTGAGTAAGATCTCCAATTCTGGCTTTTGACATGGAAGAGTCTCATGGTTTGTCTGTCCTGGCTGGCTTTGAACTATGATCCTTAGACCTCAGTCTCCTGAGTAGGATTTACAGGCATGAGCTGCAGTGCCCAGCCTAACTGTGGAATGTTGAGCACATTAATTCACCTCTGTCTGCATGAACTTCTTTATGTCTCATGTAGATTAAAGCAGTGCCTGATGTTTGTAGGCCCCAGTGTAAAATCAAATCGTTGTGGTGAATGTTCTACAGAAAGTGTGGGAACAGCATTACTGCTACCTGAGAGAATTTGCAATTGTGTTAGGAGAGCTGCCAAGAAGTGACATCCATTAGGTTCCTGGCACTATGCACAGAGTTTTATAGCTCCTACAAAATTCCCTGTTCATTCACTTGTGTCTCCACCAGCCTAGGAGCTGCTTCAGAGCAGGAGTCATGCCTCCACATTTCTGTCTTCAGTACCTTGGGCTCTGCTTTGCCCAGAGATCACTGAACCAAACTGAACTAAACTGAACACAGGCAGCTCATGCTTTCTTCCTGGCCAAGTGCCATGAGAGTGTGTTCTACTCACCCAGAGCAACCTGCACAGCCCAGCAGTCTTCAGCAGGGAGAAGCAAACATGGCCATTTGACACCAAGTCACTAAGCAGGCAACCCACCTGGAAAAGGAGAGGGGATTTCAGATCTTCCTGGAATGCAGTATAAACTTTCAGGATTTCTCTTTTTGTTTTGAAGAACAGATATGTTCCTAGAGAAATGCATATCAATTCAGATTTTGCCCTTTTAGATGGAAGAGGGTTTAAAATGCAAAGTCAGAATTAATTCAGAACAATTTAATCTTTCAGATTAAAAAATATTTTTAGTTGCTATTTTGTGCCAGACACTGTACCAAGTTCTTAGAAATGTTGCTGTACAACAGTAGAAAACATAAGGAGAATCATCCCTTAGTACTCTGGAGAGAAGATTTGTCTCAGGACTCTCCTTCCCACCTTCCCCCTCCCTGCCTGCCAGAGTACCAAAATCTGAGAATAGGAAAGGCCCTTAATAAAATGGTGAATATTTACATGTAAGTAACACACCTCCTATCTCCCAAGCCATATAATGCAAATGCTAGGCAAATGAGTATTATACTGGATTATTTAGATAAAAAGGCCTGTCTGTGTTCAGAACAGTTGCAATTTTTTTCCAGGGTCTTAAATTCATTAATTCAGTGTGTGTGTGTGTGTGTGTGTGTGTGTGTGTGTGTGTGTGTATGTCTGTATGTATGTTTATGTGTGTATGTGTGTGGATGTATGTGTATATGTGTGTGCACACATATGTGTTGCATTTTTGTGAGTGTCTATGCACATGTGTGCATGTATGTATGTGTGTGCACACGTGCCTCACTACTGACATTTGAACTCAGGGCCCCATGCTTGCTCAGTGGGTTGCTCTCAGCTGGTGCTTTACCACTTGATCCATATTTCCAGCCCTGGTTTTTGCTGATTAATGAGAGATGGAGTCACCCAGACTTTTCTTCCTGGGCTGGTTTGCTCCTCCAAGACTTAGTCTCTTAAGTAGCTAGGATTACAGTCTGAAACACACATGTTCTACTATTTGAGTCATATCTCCAGTTCATGTCAAGTATTTGTGCTCTGCAGTTGATTGACTCTGTGGATAAAATTCAGTGCATACAAATAGAGCACCAGTGATATTAAATAGGCCCAGAAGACTCAGTGGAAGCTCAGAGTGGTCATGTGGAGCTTGTTATATTTGGGATTTGGAATGTCCCCCAAAGGCTCTTGCACTGAAGGCTTGGCCCTCTTCTGGTGGTGCTATTGGAAGCTGGTAAACATTTTAGGAAGTGGAGCCTAATTAGAGGAAGTAGGATATTGGGGAGTGTTCTTTGGAGGGGTTGGGGCAGGGTATTGGGACTGTTGCCCTTCTGTTTTCTTTCTTTTGCATTTTGATCACTATGGGATGAGAGGCTCTGCCTCACCATACCTTCCTCACCATGGTGTCTTCCTTACCACAGTCTAGAAGCAATGAAACCAAATGACCATGAACTGAAACCTTGGAAACCAGAAGACCAAGTAATCCTTTTCTTTGAAAGTTGTTTCTCTCAGGCATTTTGTCACAACAGAGGAAAGCTGACTCATGCATAGCTTGTCCAAGGCCTCATAGCTGATGTGTAGTGGAATAGGCATTAGGGATCATTAACTCTTGAATGAAAGTGAGGTGCCAGACTTTGAAGTCAGGCCCCACCACGTGAACCCCATTTTAGAATCGAACCCTGAGTCAATCAGATTTGTACCTGTGTTCTAATCTTGCTTGCACAGCTGATTGTTGTAACCTTGTTCTTTGCCTTTATAAGCCCTGTGTAATCACAGCTCGGGGCTTCCTCCTAACCTCCGCTGTGTTGGTGGGTAGGACGAGGCCCGAGTTGGCAGCTCGTTAAATAAAGCCTTGCCTTGCTTTTGCATTTCGGAGTGTCTGAATCTCGGTGGTCTTCTTGGGGGTGGTCTTGAAACTTGGCACAACATTTGGGGTTTCGTCCGGGATAGCCCCAGAGACCCCGAGATCCCAGACTCCGAAGGTAAGAAAACAGCACTGTTCATTTGTCTTGTCCTGTAATTTGTCTGTTTTGCTTTTGCTTGTAGGGCGCGAGTCAGTTTGGTTTTTGGCCGGAACTGACCAGGAGGACCTCCTAAACGAGACTCAACCCGCCCACCTTGTACTTGGGTCTGCTCCTTCTGCTTATCTGGCAGGAGGTTGTGGGCCAACTTGGGTCCACTCCTCCCGTACCCTGGCAGGAGGTTGTGGGCCAACTTGGGAGATCTCCAACTCGTAACTCGGGTCCACTCCTTCTGCACCCTTGCAGGAGGTTGTGGGCCAACTCGGGTCCACTCCTTCTTACAGGAGGTTGTGGGCCAACTCGGGTCCACTCCTTCTTACAGGAGGTTGTGGGCCAACTCGGGTCCATTCCTTCTGCACCCTTGTAGGAGGTTGTGGGCCAGCTTGGGAGATCTCCAACTCGTAACTTTTCTTAGGCCTGTGTGTTTTCCTCCTTTTGTATTAATTGTTTTGTTTTTGTAGCCTTTTGGAAGAAATTTGGAAGTAAAATTGTCCTAAATAATTATTGCAAAGTGAGAAAAGGAGAATTATGGCTACCAAAATGTTTAATTGCCATTCCAGCTTCTTTGTAGGTTTTTTTGTAACAGTTTCCAGCAGGCCCACAGAGAAGCACAGGTGATTCCTACAAGTTTGTCAAGATCTAATACTGACCCTTAATAAGTTCCAGATTAACCACGGTGGAAGGGACCCTAGACGGCATCGCCACTTGGGTTCATTGCTTCCACGCCAGGCCAGCTGACCCCTTTGCCCTGGATGACAACTACCGTGATGGAACATGGGAGGTCTCCAAGCACCCAACTCAGCCGCTTCGCCTTCGCCTCAAGAAAAGAAAGTTAGACTGAATATTGTTATAATTTTCTTTTTGCCTTCTTTCCTTACTACCCTGGCTAGTGTTAATGTTATTTTGGCAGCTCACTCCAAAGTGAGGTGACCCCCTTATTTTAGGTAGTTTTGAGCTTGCTCAGGAATACGGGTATAGCCACCCGACCCTTAGAGCACAGTTGAGAAGTTTATGTATTATTTTGTTGCTTACATTTGGATACTAAACACTATACAGCTAATGGTAAGTCTGTATAGCTGAAAGTTAATTTTCAGTTTGCAGTAATCCTGCAGTCCCTTGGAAAAGTAGACTAAGGTTATAGGTTCCTGGCTAGGTAAGGTCAACGTCCCTGAGTCAGCCTGAAGAAATTACAGAAGATTGATGATCTTCACCCATCAGCCCCCCTTTAAAACCGAGGGACCAGAGTTATTTTCGGATACTACTTTTGGCCCTACTGGCCCATGCCTTACCTCTATATCATCCCCTAGACATGCAAGCCATTGAAATGGACAGAATGGAGCCATGATTGGCTCCCAAGGTACCAAAAAGAAAAAGGGGGAAATGAGGTGCCAGACTTTGAAGTCAGGCCCCACCACGTGAACCCCATTTTAGAATCGAACCCTGAGTCAATCAGATTTGTACCTGTGTTCTAATCTTGCTTGCACAGCTGATTGTTGTAACCTTGTTCTTTGCCTTTATAAGCCCTGTGTAATCACAGCTCGGGGCTTCCTCCTAACCTCCGCTGTGTTGGTGGGTAGGACGAGGCCCGAGTTGGCAGCTCGTTAAATAAAGCCTTGCCTTGCTTTTGCATTTCGGAGTGTCTGAATCTCGGTGGTCTTCTTGGGGGTGGTCTTGAAACTTGGCACAACAAAAGGTCTGTTAGGGAATCACCACTCATTGACAGGCTCTGTTGGTTAGAATTCTTGTGTACTTTCTCAGAGAGATGCCTCCAGAATTTTTCATGTCTTCTCCATCTCCACAATTTGGCTTCTTTAACTGATAGCAGGGAGTTAGCACCATGAACCAAACTGCCAGAGTCAGACACATGAGTATTCCTATGTGAGCCCTAGATAGTCCCTTTAGAATAAAAATTGAGTACTTGGGAAGGTGGAAAATAATTTCAGTATAAATCATGGTTGACTTTGTGAGCCAGGGAAAATTAGCAAATAGATGGCCATCATAAAACCTGTATGAAATAGAATATCTGGGCCACAAACAATGTAACAAGGATCACATTGTCTATGAGCTCTGTCCATACATTATTAACATGTTTTCAGAGAGAGAGAGAGTTTTAATAAATGCAGGCTTTATGGGTGTAATGGAGTCCCCCCCACCCCCACACCACTAAGGGAGGGGATTCCTGGTTCCTCCAAGAGTCCACCACTCAGTCTCCAGCAAAAAGATGATAAAAGGATGGATTTATTGGGGAAGTAAAAAGCGAACCAACAGGCCAGGGTCGCAACCCAGACTCAGGAACTGAAACTGCGACCACGTGCGGCCTTTCAGGCCTGGTTATAAAGGCAAACATCACATAGTCAAACCTGCCACTAGCAGGTGGCCAATGGGGTTACAACACTTATAGTATCTGTTTGAACCAGTCTATCATTCTAGTTAGGATTGGTGCATGGATTTGGTGGGACTCACATGATGCAGGTTGATACGCCTACTCATGGGAGGGCACAGGTTTAACCTTGAACGTTCCTTGAACCTTCCACACCTCAGGGGGTCAAGCAGTTTACACAATCTTATCACAGCGAAGGGGAACTTCCCTGGATAGGGCAGGGGAGATCTTAGTGAAGATGGAGTTGGCTTCTGCTCTCTTTAACTAATATGAGATGGAGTCAATCTGACACCCCTCAACAGCCAATAGTGGCGCTGGCCAGATCTGACCTCCATATTACAATGGGATTGACTTGAAGCCGAAATACTCTAGAGATGTATGGAGGTGAGTTGCTTCAGTGGATGTGTTTTGGAAAGTGAGAGGTAAGGTGGGACTCAAGAGAGAAGTTAACTTTAGCTTGGAATTCACTGTATTTTGAATGCTTTAATATGGAGATTAGATCTACTGTAAATCCATGCTCCTTGTAAGCTAGCTCTACACCTTCCCAGCACTCCTCCTAAGTGACCCTGTTCAGAATTCCTGCGCCATTTAAGGTGGTACCACAGTGTGGTGTGATGAGCTGGGGCCTCCTTAGCAGAGCACATATCATCGCATAGCAAGTGCCTCATCTAAACCACATGTGGTAGCCTGTAAGCCCACTATTTGGGATGTAGAGTTTGCCCAGACTGAGATGCAGATAGATAGATAGATGATATATAGATAGATGCATGATACAGTTCAAGACCAGCCTAGACTACATAGTGAGACCCAGTCCCCAGGACAAAACAAAAAATAGAAAACAAATCAGAAAAAAAGTTTTATCCAAGTCTTGGTCCTGCACTTGTAGTTGTCAGCTTTCTGCTGCTGTAACAAATACCTGAAATAAATCTGCTGATAAAGAAGAAATGTTTCTACTGGCCTATAGTTTTGGAGATTTTGATCCATGACCAGTTAGATCCATGGCTTTGGGCCCGACTGAGGCATCACATCACAATGGCAGCGCATGGTGGAGCAAAACCATCCACCTGAGGTCAGCAAACCACAGGAACCTCTTAAGGCACACCTCTAATGGCCTGAAGGCTTCCCACCAGACCCACTTCATAAAGGTCCCACCACCTCCCAATTGTCCCATGGGCTGGGGACCATGCCTTTAAGATATGGGCTTTGGGGAGACATTCCAGATTAACTCATTACTTCTATGCAAGTTAACTTTTATTCTTCCAAGTCCCATCTTCCTTATCTATAAAATAAAGATAGCCATGCTCACTTCAGAATGTCTTCACAATGATAAATGAGAAAATAACTATGAAAATATATATAATGGCTATGAAAATTTGGACAGTATATCTTGCTTTGACTATTATGGGACATGAAGTAATGGTACCTAGGCAACTAAACCTTGACAAATGAGGTGAAGTGATTCCTTTTGGAGTCATCCTCAGCTAGTCCTTGGGGTGTAGCTCTGAATGTGATACACAGGGGCTATCTGCTTGCTTCTAGGGAGGGAGACAGCTTGACTTGCGCTTTATGGAGACCATCTGTGCCATGAGGAAAAGAATAAAGTCTAAGAACAGAATGAATAGATTTAAGTCCTTGCTCAGACATGTATTTGCTGTGTGCCCTTGGCCACAATCCCTATCCTCTCTGTGCCACAATGCCTCATCTGTAGAAAGGAAGGAATAATTTGAGAGAGTGTTGTGAAGATTGTGATGTTGATATATACTGAGTACTTAGAGTCTATTGTATAAAATAAGTTTCAGTCACTCCTCCCCACCCCGCCTCTCACAAAGCCTTAAGAAAATAGTTTTGTTCTTTATTTCCTAGATTAGGAGGGAGTGGTAGAGAGAAAAGCAAGAGGATGACAGTGGCAGGTCTCCAGGGAGAAGGGGGGCAGGGGTCCCCAAGGTGGCACAGAGAGTGGGGTGATAGAGTCTAAGAGCCTAGAAGGGTTCAACACAAGCATGAGATAGGAGCACCTGGTGCATAACAGCACCAGAGCTGGGGACACAGGGACATGCCCTCCCATGCCCTGGTAAGGGAAGGCTTCCAAGGCTACCCCCTGTGAGGCACAGATTGGGCAGCATGGAGGAAGCCAGAGCTCCCCCTCTCCTCGTCACCCACAGGAGCATTCATGCCTGTTCCACCTCGATATGCTGCAGGTCCCAGGAAGTGGATGACAGAGACTCAGTGGGCATGTTCCAAAGCTGTAGGAGTACAGTGGGGTGACAAAGGCTGATGGCAAGCAGAAGGTAAGGCAAACAGAGTGCTAATGACATAAAGCATCACTCTGACATGCAGATGTACACTTTTAGACTTAATGTAACTTAGGCTGTGGGAAGTACAAAGCTCTCTGGGGACCGGGCACAACACATTAGCTATGAAACACGGGATGCAAAGTTGAATTGTTGGCCTTTGTTCCCCTAGGTTCTGCATCTTCAGTT
Organism: Perognathus longimembris pacificus; assembly: GCF_023159225.1. NCBI lineage: Eukaryota > Metazoa > Chordata > Mammalia > Rodentia > Heteromyidae > Perognathus > Perognathus longimembris. The sequence goes on along the minus strand of NC_063176.1, from coordinate 28,064,237 downwards.
CTACACTGATGCTGGCTCTGGCCTTGTCTTGTATGGAAAGACTGCCCTGTGCTGGCCTGGAAGGAATAGGGTAAAGGCATTGCTCATCCAAAGCAGCGGTGGCCATTTTCCAGTGTTGCTAGACGGTCTTCATGTATTCCTGAATGAGGCTGAGATTATAGAACAGCTGGGCAGAGCTGGCCTTACATAGAGCATTGAAGAGAAAGAAAAAAGAAGAGGAAAGGGTTAGGGGTAAATGAAAGAGGGTGTTGCCTGCTTCCTAGAAACTAAGATAGAAGTGCCAATCATGCATGTCTATAATCTCAGCTACACAGGAAGCTGAGATCTGAGGATCACAGAAGCCAGCCCGGAGGGAAAAGTCCATGAGATTCTTCTCTCCAATTAACCAGCAAGAAACTGGAAATGGTCCCTTTTGGAGAACCTTTTTCGGGGAAATCCTTAAGGCTTAGTATTTCTCTTTTAAAAGTTCTATGCTTTTACCCAGGCTCTCTTAATTTTATTCCAAGCCCATTTGTGGGTTCATGTTTCAATATGTCTGGAGAGGAGACATCTCATTTTCTTATAAATATTAAAAGAATAAAGGAATAGTGTTGATCCTTAACTTGGGAAGGAAATAGTGATCCAACTCTTCAGAGAATCTTCTTTTATATCTCAAAGTAAATAGACCCCCATCAAGCCACACAAAATATGACATGTTTTCACTTGTTTTATGGACACTATGGTATCTGATCTCTGGATCTGGTAAGGGACCATGGTATCCTGGTTAAAATGCTCTGGTGTATGCTTTAAAAGCCCCACACAGACAGTTATTTTTTGTGCATTTCATCTATACCTCCTTCCATATATGTGCATAATTGTTACTGTGCAATTATACTCTGCAGACAATTTATAGGCTCTGCTTTATAAAAATCTAACATTATCTTGTAAACTATTTTCTATGTTGCTATGTAGTCTTCATAATTATAAATTTGAATGGATGTATCAGATGATATTGAATTGTTGAAGCATAATTTTCTTCAGTATTCCTCAATGATTAGGTGTTTTAAATGGCTTCTAATTTCACAGTATAATGTTGCATTGAATATCTTCAGGCATTTATCTTGCTTCTGTTCACTATCTCCTTGAGACTAATTCCCAGGAGAGGCTTTATTGAATCAAAGAGTAGGAATTCTTTTATAGCCCTTAAAACATGATGTCACATTGCTTGCAACCCAGGTTAAAATTTTTGCTACTGCCAATAATGTAGACGTGCCCTAACTTACCACAACTTTACCTATAACGAGTATTTTGTTTTGTTTTGTTTTTTTAAATTTTTATTATCAAACTGATGTACAGAGAGGTTACAGTTTCATACGTTAGGCATTGGATACATTTCTTGTACTGTTTGTTACCTTGTCCCTCATACCCCTTCCCTCCTCCCCCTTTCCCTCCCCCCCCCTGAGGTGTTCAGTTCACTTACACAAAACAGTTTTGCAAGTATTGCTTTTGTAGTTGTTTGTCTTTTTTTACCCTGTGTCTGTCAAATTTGGTATTCCCTTTCAATTTCCTACTTTTAATACCAGTATACATGATTTCCAATAAACTCAGATAAGATTACAGAGATAGTGTAGGTACAACCACAGGAAGGTGATACAAGAACATCATCAATAATAGAAGCTACAGATACACATGGGACATTGAAAGTAGTTATAACTGTGATATAACAATTGTCTCCATAACATGGAGTTCATTTCACTTAGCATCATCTTATGTGTTCATAAGGATATAGCTATTGGGCCTTGTGATGCTCTGCTATGACTTGAATGAGTATTATTATTGAAAGAAATATTTTTCTAATTGAACAATTGCCTGATGTTGGGTTGCCAAAGGGTGAGGTGCGGAATGAGAAGAAGGTGTCAGAGAGGGCAGGGGCTGAGTCTCTAATAGCAATGGATGAGCATTTCCTATTTGATTGATTGATTGACACTGATTGTACTATCAGTTATATCAGATATTGTACTATCAGGTATACTATCAGTTGAACCATACCTCCACTTCTGGCTTTTTGGTAGTTGATTGGTGGTTAGACTCTCACAGACTTTTCTGCTGGGCTAGCTTAGAACCATGATTCTCAGCCTCCCGAGTAGCTCCTTGCCACATTCTCTGTTTTAAAAAGTAGAAACTGGAGCTGGAGTGTGATTGGCAAGGTTACAGTGAAATAGTACACATTGCAGTCATAGCCTCATGATGTGCCATTCTTAAGTCTTTGTACCCTATTCCATAGGAACATAATGCAAATCCATATATTGTTTTCAATGTTTAGGCAGCCATGTTAAATAAAAAGCAAATAAAGATAAAAGCAAATAAACTTCCTGATTTCAAAGTAGATCACGAAGCTAGTGTTCTTAAAAAAAAACAACACAACACTATGGTATGGTCCTAAAGACAGATATTTATACTAATGATACAGAATAGAAACCCCTAAAATCAACCCATTTGGCTACAGCCAACTGATCTCTCACAAAGGTGCCAAGAAGAGGCATCTCTTTAACAGAATGAGCTGGAGCTGGCTATCTATTTACGAAAGAATGAAATTGGGACGCTGAGCCTATACCACATAACAATCAGCTCAGATCTGACTGGAGAATCAAAAAGCCTGAAGCCTTAGAACTCCTCAAAGAAGACGGAAAGGGAAGAGCTTCAGTACACTGGGCAGGACAATGATTTCTTGTCACAACACCTGAGTAAAAACAACAAATGCACAATTACACACAAGGTACTGCCTCAGATGGCAAAGCTTCCACTCAGCAAAGACTGAAACAATCAAGAGTGACAGCATCCAACAGAGTGGGCGAAAGTAATGGCCCACCATATATCTGAAAGCTAAAATATGCGAAGAACTCAAACAACTCAATAGCAAACATGTAAGTAACTGGATTTAAAAATGGGCAGAGGATTTCAGTAGCCCTTTCTCCAAAGATTACATCCAAACGATCCCTGGTGTGTACAAAGATATTCAACATCTTCACATTTACATTTCAGATGGGAAATGTAAATCCACAACCACAATGCGGTCTCACACTGATTGATTTGTGTAACTACTATTGAGAGTAAAACAGGATGTGGAGAAATTAGAATCCTTCAGTGCTGGTGGGAAAGTAAAAGGGTGCAGTTAGTACAGAAAAGACCACAGAGGTCCCCAAAACTTAAAAGTAGAATTGCAATGTGATCCAGCAATCCCACCTTATGGGATGAAGTCAAAAGAATTAGCATTGGGATTTGAAGAGATATCGACAGGTCCGTGTTTATTATATTAACAATAGCTTAGATGCAAAGAGAACTTAGATGCCCATCAACAGATGAATAGACAAAGAAGATGTGGTATATCCATACAATGGAATATTATACATCCCTAAAGAAATTGCTATTTGCAACTACAAGTCAATTAAACCAGGAAACATCATAGCCAAGTTATTGCATGCTTCCAAATTCATAGAGGCTGAGAATAAACTGATGGCTAGCTAGCAGGAGTAGGGAAATAGGAACAAGGAGTTGTCCAGTTGGAATAATGTTTTAGTTATACAAGAAAAATGTTAAGGCCAGACACATGTGTCTCATGTTAGCCTCAAGAGGCTGAGAACTGAGGATCATGGTTCAATCAGAATAGGCAGAGAAGTGAGTCTGGGAAACTATTTCTAAAGCAGATTCTTCACTACAGGTTTTTATATGAGCAGGAAAGCTGCCTGCTTTTGGAGGCGATTGAATCCGGGAGAGGAGGGACTTGCTGAGCCCCTCACAGTCAGAGTTCAGTGAGTGCTGATCTCTTCATATCACCACATTCACGGTCCTTCTAATACAACTGGTGCCACTGCTGTTGATGTGGACAAGTTTCAGCATGCTCTAGAAACACCCAGCGAAGTTTCTGAGAAGGTAAAGTACACTTACCTGGCATACCAGAATTGAAGGAGGAGGAGACTAGGCAGGCATACACATGGACAGGAAGATTTGAAACACAAGTCTTAGAGAAGTTTCAGCAGCAGAGTATAGCTAGCCAAGTGGCCTGCTAAGCGGAGCCATGTGCTAAAACTCACTCCAGACCCAAGAGCCAAGATGAAGGAGCAGGGTGAGAACAGCAGCAAGGCTGTAAACATCTCTATGACAATGGGAGCAAACAGCTGGGCCCAGACCCAATGCATCCAGGCAAAGGTGCCAGTGTGTGATGAACGGATGCAGGGGAGGCGCAGCTGCGGCACAGCTGGCCTGGGGAGGCATGTGATAGCGTGACTTGCAAATCATGCTTGAAAAATTCATCCGACTAAACTTGGATGTGAACACAGTCACATGGGCCCTCATCAGCTCACACTCGGCGGCCAAGGGGGAGGCAGAAATGCAGCCAGGCTAATAAGAGGCCAGAGGGCCACTTCTGGTCGGACATGGCTGCCTTTCAGGGGAGGAATGGCACAGGAAGTGTACTATATTTGGATAGGACTCTAAATTTAGAACCTGGGATTCACTTTGACAAGTGAGAGAGCTTGACTGAGAGATGCTTGTGCCTATTCTACAAACTGGAATCATTTTGGGTCTCTAGCAAAGTGAAGCCATTCTCCTCCTATTGGTCTAGCATGTCAAGATTGTGAAAGAGGAATAAATAAGGCTCAGAGAAATTAAGCGAGCATTGGATGAAGGTGTGTATACCATTTCTTATTCATGAACATTAGTGTGTACATATGTACTATGCTATGTACTTATGTGAATATATGTATATTTATACAAATGTGTGTACTTATGTATATAAATGTATTTACATACATATATTTATATATCATAATGTTATACATATGCAATATTATAATATTGAATACGTATTCAATAAATTATTGATGTACCAGGAAACTGATGATGTAATACATGACTATAATCCCAGCATTCAGGAAACCAAGGCAGGAAGATTGTGAGCTCAAGGTCAACCTGGAATATGTAGTGAGATTCTGTCTCAAACAAAAGCTGGAGGTGGGGGATAAGGGATGCAATTATTCCACCAGTTCTAGTGGAAGTCATGGTCTAATTAGGAAGAAATGTTACATAAAAAACGACAACCTGAAGCTGAATGTTGGGCTGCACCCTTATAATCCCAGTGTTCAGGAGGCTGGGGCATGAGGACCATAGTTGAGGCCTGCTTGTACTATGTAGTGCATTCTAGGTCAGCCTCAGCGATAAACCAAGATTCTGTCTAAAAACTAAAAACATACAACAGCAAATGAATCATGGCATAAATATATAAATACATGACTTGGAGTGTGGAGTGAGCACGGTAGGTGGACCGCGTGGGGCTCAGTGAGCATATGGAAGGAGAGGGCTCTGTTTTCATCTGAGGTGCTAAAACTCTTTCCCAAGGCAAAAGCCTGGGATCTGCCCTCTAGAGGAGCAGGTGATTCCTAGAGCCCAGTGTACTATGTCCGTTGAAAATCTAGAAATCCAAAGCACAGACATTGAGGGTCTTACCAGGTATGGCACATAACCAGTTTCACAAAGTCAGAATTCTCAACCCACTTTAAAAGGGATAAGCAAGGCATCCAAGCCCAGGTGAAGCTTACTAAGTACAGAGTATGGAACCTGCTAGAAAAACTGATAGTGGAGTGTAGACTGACTGACTCTTTAACCCTTGCAGGTTACAGAAAAAAGACAGAAAGAAACCTAGGACTTAATTGTGGCTCTCAGAGTTCCTGTCGTCCTCCCTCGTCTCTTCCTTTCTTCACAGCCTCCCTTTCCCTGTTCTCTTGGCCCAAGGTTTTCCCCCACTCTTAGTGGTTAGAATCAACCATTCTATCAATCTAGCCATACTTGTGTTTTCATGGTAAATGGTGACACGCACACACACACACATCCTACATATACACACACACATATATGAATTATATGTGGGTAGATACACACACATATAAAACATTCCAGACCTTTCACATCAGAACACAAAGTATGCTTCTATTTATATTTACACACGCACTAAGTACAAAAGGAGGGGCCATCGGCCGCCATCCACTCGTTTTCTACTGCAGAAGGCTTCGGTATCCCCGTATCCCTTCAAGCTCAGCCGCCTTTGTGTTTATATAAATTAGCTTTGAGGTTGTGTTTTTTTTCCCTTAAGCAAACAGTAGGATGCACACAGCTCTACAAGCTATTTTCTCAAAAACAAAGACAGCGTTCTTGCTGTGGTTGTTTTTAAATAAGGCAGAGTCTCCCTGCCCCCTCATTCTCCACTGCAGCCATTTTCGGACAGGAAGGACAGCACTAATCTGACAGAGAGAGGAGAGAAGGGAGGGGGGTGAAAAAGAAAAAGAAAACACACAAAGAAATTGAATCAGTGAAACCCAAGCGAAGTTTCAACACAGCGGTTGCCTTGGAACTGGTTTGGAGGTTAAGTTGCATTTGTGGCTCCAGTATTTCTTTGCCTAAGGAAATCTGTACTCCAGTTGCTACTGAGGCTCCAAGTCCAATAACCGAGCCATGAGATGCCCTGGAGACTTTGCAGGCCGCCTGAGCGGTGGACAGGGTCAGATCCCATCATGGGAACGAGCTGGGCCTTCACATAGCTGGAGTGTGACTGCTTCCCACTTGCCAACAGTGGGCCGTTTGTTCTCGTTGTTCAATAATTAAATAGGCAGTTTGTATTTATTTAACATACAGACTGTAGCCAATTCCTGCTGACAGCTACCAAAATAACCCCACATTTCCTAGCTTGCCATGGCTCAGAAGCCGGTTCCCCGACGGCGGGGGCATCTCCACGCAGCGAAACTCTCCTCCAAGTCTCCGAACACCTTTTCTCATCACTTCAAACAATAAATCAATTCACAGTGTGGGATCCAAAAACAACAGCCCAGTTTTATTGGATGAGATTCCATTCTCTGGGGCGCTTCCCACTACCCGTGCTAAGCTGTCTTGAAACTATGTTTGGCTGTGGGTAGGAGGGAAAAAAGAATCTTGAAGCCTTTTCTCATTTGCACTTATCTATTTAAAGAAAGTGAATTTTGACCTAATGATTAAAGAGGGAAACAAAAAGATTATACCTCAGAATAGAAAGTAGGGAGCTTGGAAGAAGCAAGCCAATCAAGAAGTCACAGGAGAGGGGAAATAAAAATTAAAATATCTGGTTAATTGTCTGGAAATTTTTAGGACAATCCAGAATTTCCTTTACTGATGTTTTGTCAGCAGAGCCCAGAAAGGAGCCCCCGGAGAGAGCCTCTTAACCAGTGGAGGTGCTGCCTAGAGATTCTGAAGCCCTTCCTACCCTCTACTAATGCTTTTGCTGATCATGTACGCATCAGCAAAGATGAAGATCAAAGACCCCTAGAAGCTTCCTGAGTGTGTGAGGTGTCTAGGTAAGTGCTTGCTACAAGGCCTCCCTGGGGCCTCAGATGAAGAGGAAAAGGAGATGCTTTGACTTGACTACTCAAAGCACCATGAGATGCTTAGATACCACTATACCATGCCACTGATGTGGTTGCCAAAGGACCACCTTGAGGGGCGGGGAAAACAGCCAATGGCAGAAGGCAGAAGGGAAAACCAGTGGCAAGAAGAAAGGTGGCCTGATTCCTGTTCTTCTCTACATCCTTCCTTGGTCTCCCCATCTATCTTTCTCACATGTACTTGCCCGCTTGAGTGGCTGTACCTATGCAGGTACCACTGAGGCCTCTTTCTTGTCGACATCAAAACAAAAGAGGAGTTGAGTCAATGAGACTCCACTTGGTCCCATTTGATTTTTGCAGCATGATGGACATTAGAATGGAGATCATTAAAATGATTCTCACAATAAGGAAGGAGACAGCCTTTTAAGGGGGCCCAAACATTTCCTCTGAAACACAGTATCTGAAGCAGGAGGTCTGTCTCTATATATCATCTATGGCTATCAAAGGCTGTAGATTCACTTTCTAAATCTACGAAATGGGTCATCCATACTTCTTCTTGCCACAGCATTGTCCCAAAGACTGAAAGGGATAATGGCAATGAAGGTGCCCTGAGCTCTGTTCTCACCATCAGTTGTGTTCTGGTCATCAGCTCTGAGGAAGCCTGGTGTTTTCTTCTACTTCTTTTGAAGATCAGAATCTAAGGATCCAGCTTCATGAGCAGGAATTTTTGTTATTAAGCATATATTAATAATGCATAGGGATTTCATTGTAATATTCCTATACACCCATATAATGTGCTCTGGTCATATTCAACCCTCATCAGCTTGTCCTTGTTTTTTAAGTTGTCACTGTGTTCCTCATTTCTCATCTATAAAAAGAGAAAGTTTCCGCACAAGGTTTCCTCCAACCTTAAAAAACAAAAGAGGAGGGAAGGTTGGAGGCATGTCTCAGCTAATAGAGCACTAGCCAGTGAGCAAAGGCAGAGGGTACCAAGTTCAAGTCCTAGTCGCAGATGTAAAGAAAAAGAAAGCATATAGTCCATTCAAGAATGTCATCATAGTCTTAACCTCCCCAAGAATAAGAGACATCATCCAGGACAGCCTCAGCTTCATCAGCCAAGGAAACGTTGTGGGCATGGATGTGTTCTAAGCTGGGCCAGAGAGGCTGACCTGTTTCAAAAGCATCATAAAGTAGATATAAGATATAAGAGGAAGGTGGCGTACCTGCTTATGATCTGGGTCATCTCCCTGCAAAATAGTTTAGCTACTCACAGCCAAGGAACTGCTGTGTGTATGTGTGTGTTTTTGTGTGTGTGTGTGTGTGTGTGTGTGTGTGTGTGTGTGTGTGTGTGTGTGTACACACATGAGAGTACTGAGGTTTGAATTCAGGGCCTCACTCTCTCACATGGTTTTGTTGATAAGGCTAGCATTCTACCACTTGAGCCACAAGTCCTCTTTGAGCATTTTGCTTGTTAATTGAGGTAAGTATCCTGGGTATTTAATTTCAGCTTTCTGAGTAGCTAAAATTACAGGCATGAGCCACCAGCACCCAAATAAGGATTTTTTTTAACCACAGTCAAAGTGAGCTTATTTAATTCTCTGTTCAGGAACCTGCTTCTGGCTGTCACCCATGTCCCTACACTGTGAGCCAATGGCTACAGCTAGAAATATTGCTGTCACTCTGTTGTTGACTTTTCAAAGGGTCTGTCACCCTTTTCTGCATCTTGTGTTTTCTCTTCTTCCCTTCTTGTCTCAACTCTCAGATCTTTCTACATTACCCTTCATCCTATCCTTCCTTCTTCCCCTAACACTCTCTCCTGCTCTTCTTCTTCCTTCCATACCTCAGATGATGGTGAGTATTATTTTCCACACTTCTAAGTTTCCATTAGGGTCAACACACGTTTCCCAGCTCCTTCCTCTTCCTCACTCCACTCTAAATTCTCTGTACTTCTAGATACTTTGTCCAAATGGGGACTGAATACAATCATAGAGGAAACTACTGACCCAAGCCACGTCTCCATGATACAGTACACTCCAGCACAAGAATCAGCAGATCTCAGGACCAAACACCAAGTTCTTATAGGATATAACCTTTTTATTCCAAATGGAGACGCACTTCCAACTGGATTCTGGACATTCATAATGCAGAGCTGGGAATGCAGAAGTTATAGAAAAGGCAGTAGGGAAGTGGAGCAAGTTACTCTGTGGGTGAGAGACAATGGCTAATGGAGAGGAGGAAGTACTTTGTGTGTATGGGGGTGAAAGTGAATGGAAGCTATGGAGACATCTGGGGTAAAAGAGAGGTCGGGAGAGAAGAAAGGAGTGGTAAATGTTCTAAGTTAGAGACTCTTTTTTTTTTTTTTAAGACTTATAACTTAAGGGCAAGATTCTTTCTTGGTTATTTTTGACTGCTAGATCTTTCAGTCTTGGGATGTCTCTAGAATCCCAGCCCAATGAGCCAAGGAGTCACACAGGTGACTCGACAGAGCTGAGGTGACTGCAGGGACTTCAGAATTATCTTTGGAAGAAGCTCAAACCACTGAGGTTTAGAAAGGGAGATACACCTCAGGAATTTGTTCCTGCAGTACTCTCTCATCAGACATAACTTTGAAAGAACTTGTAGTTCTGCAGAATTTCAGCAAGATAAGTGCATGCAATACTTGACACATTGCCCTCCACTGAGAAGCTGGTGCTTTAGTTCAGGACTTACCCGAAGCCATTAGGAGACTATCGCAGATGTAAAACTCGATAATCGGGTATGATTATACCCAAAAGTAAGAAAGTAAATGGATCACAGTTAAAAGAAGAATCGTGTCCTTCTCTATTTCAAATAGCAGGCAGAAAGCCCAACTAAAGTTGGTTTTGCAAGCGGAGCCTGTAATTGTGTTCAATACTGCTATCTGTATAGATTGATAATAAAACAAGCTATTCAGACAGCCTGTTGTCAATAGAGAAATTCTAGCTCTGCAGGATAAAAGTCCTCTTTGGGATAATAATAGTTTATATTCATGTAAATTCTTTCATCCAAGAATTTCAAAGCATTTTTAAATAGTTTGGAGTGATGGAAATGTAATGTTTCCTGAATTAAGCTACACATGTCAAGGTGTTGCTTGGGGACAGAAATTAATTATTCCACCAAGTGATATTGAGATCTCATTTTGTTCCATTCACATTGTAAAAATATCATGATTAATAATGACCATTTATGGAAAGAAGAATGCTTATGCTGTTAAACATTGTGTTTGGTTCTGCCTTATTTCATTTAGTTTTTATAAGAATCTATTTCTCAGTCTAATCTAATCTCTAGTATAAGTCGATGTTTATCTTCTTCATAGATGCTGCATACTTGGTTCAGAGGTTAGGGAATGTGTCCACTGTCACAGAGCTAATGAAACAATTAAGTGTTGCAGGTAAGAGGAGTTAGTGAGTATTTTGGTGGTCTGTCTTTTATTGACTGTTGCTTGTGGCTCTCAGATCATGAAAAGATGGTGTCTTCAATTTGGATCTGTGTATCTGTAATCTTTGCCAGTTTATAAAAGGTCCTGCTGTTTCTTAACACCTTGTAAGTGAAACTGTGGGTGATTTTGAAATATTGCAAATGACAACCCTTGACAATTGTCCACCACTCCTCCAGAATTACAACAGCACAGAGTGGAGCCAACAATTCCAAGATTTGAAGACATAAAGCTGCCATCATTCCCCTGAGCAGTTGCCATGTGCTCTTAGTAGTCTTCCTTGTAGTAGTCTTTCTTCTCCCGAGCCAAATAGACTGAGCATTTAAAATGATGTCCTAAGGGTACAAAACCAAGTAAACTTCCCTGCTTAAAACCACTTAATGTTTCTAGAGAATGAATCCATAGCTGTGTGTCCTGAATGCTTCAGCCCGTTTACCAGGCATGGGAGCTCTTCTGGGTCTACTCCAATCCTATCTTACTTACTCAGCCTTTGCCTGATCCTTGGTTATACCCAGTTCTTGTCTTTCTGCTCTTGCCTCCTACTGAAACTTCTTACCACTTCCATTTCCCAACAGCTTCCATTGTTCTCATGTCATAAAGTTGTCAGTCATTTTTCATTGTATTCTCTCTCTCTCTCTCTCTCTCTCTCACACACACACACACACACACACACACACACACGTGCACGCGCATACAATGACTCATCCAAACGGCTACTTGTTCTCAGCATGCTGTGTTTTCCCTTCCTAGCTCTTACCCATATTTATAATTTTTGTACTATTTGCCTAAGGGATCAATCTCCAAATGGACTCTGATCTTGGCAGAAAATTTCCATCTCTTTGTTCACTATTGCATTCTCTTGTGCCTGAGATGATGACTATTAGAAACCAGTGAAAAATATGGAGTAAACGGAATGATTCTAATTCCTTACCCACTACCTAACTGTTACTTGACCTTTTCAAATATATTCAACTTTTCTGAATCTTAGTCTTTTTATCTGTTGAATGGGGTTCAGGGAGAAGATGCTTAATTCTGTAGATAAGATGCTTCATAAACCACCAAAATTCCTATCACAAACGTAAAACTCTTTACACTTTTAAACTTTAGACTCATTAAAAGCCCTCTAAAATGAAGTGCCTTTCCCAGTCTACTGAGCTCAGCTTGCAGAAGAGCAAGCTTTGGAAAGCGTGTGGGCAATTTTCACAAGGTTTCAACTGGGCTCAGGCCCAGGATACGCAGAGGTTCCCTGGGAGTGAAACAGGCTCAGCCCCTGAAGAGTGTGCCAGTCCCTCCACTGAGCCAGAATGCTTATATTGCTTATTTATGTCTCACAAACCCAGCTCTCTCCTAATTGGCCCTTTGTCCTCTTTCCTAACTAACTTCTCCCCCAAAGCAGCAAGTCAAAGGGGAACCCATAAGGGTGCATGTACCCACGGAGCACCCAAACACACCAGAAAAGCTCTGTGGGTGCCTAATCCACACAGCTGTCACCTGTGTGCAGACATCACCGCTGTGCAGACATCCCTTTGCTGCTGTAGGTGTTTAGAAGGAAGGGCTAGGGTAATGGCCCTCTACCTTTCTGTGGATCTGGATTTGAAAAAGTAGCAACATCATAGAAGTAGGTAGACATGTGAACAAGTAGTAATATCAGAGACTGGGAATGTGGCTTAGTGGTGGAGTGCTTGCCTCTGATGCATGAAGCCCTGGGTTTGATTCCTCAGCACCACAAACACAGAAAAAAGCCGGAAATGGAGCTGTGGCTCAAGTGCTAGATTGCAAGCCTTGAGTAAAGGGAAGCCAGGGACACTGCTCAGGCCCTGAGTCCAAGCAGTAGGACTGGGGAAAAAAGAGAAAGAAAAGAAAAGTAGTAGAATCAGTTAAAGGAAAGTCAGAATGGAGGCAAGTCACCTAGGGGGAGAAGGGTGCAGCTGGAATTCAATCACCTGGAGAATCTAGGTCTGGGATGTACATTTTCTCCTGACTTCTTTTGACTGTGAGCAGGCTGGTGACCTGAGTATTAGCTTTGGGAAATTTCTTTAAAGATGCTTCAGTCACTTTCCAAACTATGAAGTGGACAAGGTACCTTGAAGCACACTGGATGCATGGGCCTCTGCTTTTCATAAGTGAGTCTCTGAAACAAATGCAAAGATAACCCACATCCCAAGTGGTGTTATCAAAACAACAACCACTTGCAGTTCTTGTCTAGTATTGAAGGACCAGGAAGTATTTCTTTGAGTTTATAGAAGAATCCGAGAGCCTGTCAGCCACTAGGAATAACCTGTATTAAATCATATTCCATAGCCACTCTATGCTCCAAGCTGCCATCTTCTCTTAGCCACAGACCCTTAGGTGGACTCTCTGCCTCTTTAGGTCTCACCCTCTCTCCTCATCACCACATTTCACCTAGGATGATCTGCCTAGGGTAAACTGAGTCAGGCAACTCTCTGCCAAAAGTACCTCTAAAGTAAAGTCACAGCATAGCACACCAGCAATCAACACATGTTTTCTTTCTCTTTTCATTATACCACCTCTGCCCACCTCTGACTATCCAGCCATGCCCTCTTCCCAGCAGGAATGAGATAACCTGTCTAGAGGCTCTGGGTCTTTGCATGCTTGTGAATTACCTAGTTTACTTTCTGACTACTATGCACTTTTCACCTGAGCCTCCATACTCGTGCTACAGGTGCTATCCAAGAAAATGAGAAAGTAAAGGCCGAGCCCAAGAGTTAGACCAATTCTATCACTATCACCAACAAAGTGTGTAGGTTTGGGGCAAATGATTTAACTTCCAAGGCATTTCTATCATCTGTGAAGTGGATATCATAATTTTTAAAATATCAATAGGCTTTATTTCTTTTAGAAGAGAAAGTTGTATGCAAATAACTACCATGGTATCTAGCACTTACCAACTGTCTACTCACAGTTGGCAATTACTGTTGGAGCTAGTGGCTCAGGTCTATAATTCTAGCTACTCAGGAGGCTGAGATCTGAAGGTCTAAATCTGAAGCCAGGCCACACAAATCCAAGAAACTCCTAGTTTTATTCATTAACAAAATCTTTCAGTAGTTCTACAAAGAAGTTTCAATTCCACGTATCAGTT